>NC_080193.1:85819930-87055430 GCF_030028045.1 Hippopotamus amphibius kiboko | reverse complement strand
TAAAATATTCATCCAAAGCAGTACTATTCAGAAAGGAGAATGAACAAATTGAAGCAATGTGCAACCACATTGAATCTCACAACTTCGATAATGAATGAAAGAAGCCAATCAAGAGTACCTACTGTATAAATCCATACAGGATTCACCGCCAGATTAGTGGTTCACAGTGATGGAGAGTGGTTGAGAAGGAGCAGAGGAGGACTGCTAGTGTTCTGACAATACTCTGTTTCTTGATCTGGGCGCCAGATTGAAAATTGAAACGTGAAAATTCATTGAGCTCTACTTTTATAATTGTTGTAGTTCTCTGTAAATGTCATTGCCAAAGAGAATTCTAAAACCCAACCTAAGTGGTATCTCTATTACCCACTATTTAGAATTTTTTTTTTTTTTTTGGAATATTGGTGTCATCATTGCTTGTTAGTTAAAATGGAAGGAGATGAGGAGCAGTGATGTCTCTGTGATTCTTCTGGCTTGGTGTCATCTCTTTGTAGGAAGAACATTGTGTCTTATGCATCTCTACCTCCAGTGCTTGGCATGTAGAAATTGACTGATGTGTTTAGATAAACTATTTGCTGAAGAGGGCAAAAAGCCTTCCCTAGATTTAAGTAACTAAGGATTTTTTTTTCTATTTATTATTTTTTTGGGGGTACACCAAGTTCAATCATCTGTTTTTATACACATATCCCCATATTCCCTCCCTCCCTCAACTCCCCCCCACCCTCCCTCGAGTCCCCCCCACCCTCCCCGTCCCAACCTCTAAGGCATCTTCCATCCTTGAGTTGGACTCCCTTTGTTATACAACAACTTCCCACTGGCTATCTATTTTACAGTTGGTAGTATATATATGTCTGTGCTACTCTCTTGCTTTGTCTCAGCTTCCCCTTCACCCCCCCCCAAACCTCGAGTTCTCCAGTCCGTTCTCTGCATCTGCGTCCTTTTTCTTGTCACTGAGTTCATCAGTACCATTTTTAGATTCCATATATGTGAGTTAGCATACAATATTTGTCTTTCTCTTTCTGGCTTACTTCACTCGGTATGACGGACTCTAGGTCTATCCACCTCATTGCATATAGCTCCATCTCATCCCTTTTTATAGCTGAGTAATATTCCATTGTATATATATGCCACATCTTCTGTATCCATTCATTTGTTTATGGGCATTTAGGTTGCTTCCATGTCCTGGCTATTGTAAATAGTGCTGCAATACACATTATGGTACATGTTTCTTTTGGGATTGTGGTTTTCTTTGGGTATATGCCCAGAAGTGGGATTACTGGATCATATGGTAGTTCTATTTGTAGTTTTTGAAGGAACCTCCAAATTGTTTTCCATAGTGGCTGTACCAACTTACAGTCCCACCAACAGTGCAGGAGAGTTCCCTTTTCTCCACACCCTCTCCAACATTTGTTGTTTCCAGATTTTGTGATGATGGCCATTCTGATGGGTGTGAGGTGATACCTCATTGTGGCTTTGACTTGCATTTCTCTAATGATTAGTGATGTTGAGCATCTTTTCATGTGTGTGTTGGCCATCTGTATGTCTTCTTTGGAGAAATGTCTATTTAGGTCTTCTGCCCATTTGTGGATTGGGTTATTTGCTTTTTTGTTATTAAGCTTCATGAGCTGCTTGTCTATTTTGGAGATTAATCCTTTGTCTGTTGCTTCATTGGCAAGTATTTTTTTCCCATTCTGAGGGTTCCCTTCTAGTCTTGTTTATGGTTTCTTTTGCTGTGCAAAAGCTTTTCAGTTTCATGAGGTCCCATTTGTTTATTCTTGATTTTATTTCCTTTATTCTAGGAGGTGGGTCAAAAAAGATCTTACTTTGATGTATGTCATAGAACATTCTGCCTATGTTTTCCTCTAGGAGTTTTATAGTGTCTGGCCTTACATGTAGGTCTTTAATCCATTTGGAGTTTATTTTTGTGTGTGGTGTTAGGAAGTGTTCTAATTTCATTCTTTGACATGTTGCTGTCCAATTTTCCCAGCACCACTTATTGAAGAGGCTGTCTTTTTTCCATTGTATATTTGTGCCTCCTTTGTCAAAGATAAGGTGCCCATATGTGTTTGGGCTTACTTCTGAGTTCTCTATTCTATTCCATTGATCTTCCTTTCTATTTTTGTGCCAGTACCATACTGTCTTGATCACTATGGCCTTGGAGTATAGTTTGAAGTCAGGAAGCCTAATTCCACCAACTCCATTTTTCCTTCTCAAGATTGCTTTGGCTATTCGGGGTCTTTTGCGTTTCCATACAAATCGTAAGATTTCTTGCTCTAGTTCTGTGAAAAATGCCATTGGTAATTTGATCGGGATTGCGTTAAGTCTGTAAATTGCTTTGGGAAGGACAGTCATTTTCACTATGTTGATTCTTCCAATCCAGGAACATGGTATGTCCCTCCATCTGTTTGTGTCGTCTTTGATTTCTTTCATAATGTCTTAAAGTTTTCTGCATACAGATCTTTTGCCTCCTTTGGCAGGTTTATTCCTAGGTATTTTATTCTTTTTGTTGCAATGGTGAATGGGAGAGTTTCCTTAATTTCTCTTTCTGCTCTTCCGTTGTTAGTGTATAGGAATGCAAGAGATTTCTGTGCATTAATTTTGTATCCTGATACTTTACTAAACTCATCAATGAGTGCTAGCAGTTTTCTGGTAGAGTCTTTAGGGTTTTCTATATATAATATCATGTCATCTGCAAAGAGTGACAATTTGACTTCTTTTCCAATTTGGATTCCTTTTATTTCTTTTTTTTCTCTGATTGCTGTGGCTAAAACTTCCAAAACTATGTTGAATAATAATGGGGAGAGTGGACACCCTTGTCTTGTTCCTGTTCTAAGAGGGAATGCTTTCAGTTTTTCCCCATTGAGAACGATGTTGGCTTTTGGTTTGTCATATGTGGCTTTTATTATATTGAGGTAATTTCCTTCTATGCCCATTTTCTGGAGAGCTTTTATCATAAATGGATGTTGAACTTTGTCAAAAGCTTTTTCTGCATCTATTGAGATGATCATATGATTTTTATCCTTCAATTTGTTGATATGATGTATCACGTTGATTGATTTGCATATATTGAAGAATCCTTGCATCCCAGGGATGAACCCCAGTTGATCATGGTGGATGATTTTTTTAATGTGCTGTTGGAGTCTGTTAGCTAGTATTTTGTTGAGGATTTTTGTATCTATATTCATCAGTGATATTGGTCTGTAGTTTTCTTTTTTTGTGACATCTTTGCCTGGTTTTGGTATCAGGGGGATGGTGGCCTCGTAGAATGAGTTTGGGAGTGTTTCTCCTTCTGCAATATTTTGGAAGAGTTTGAGAAGGATAGGTGTTAGCTCTTCTCTAAATGTTTGATAGAATTTGCCTGTGAATCCATCTGGCCCTGGGCTTTTGTGTGTTGGGAGATTTTTAATCACTGCCTCAATTTCAGTACTTGTGATTGGTCTGTTCATATTTTCTATTTCTTCCTTGTTCAGTCTTGGAAGATTGTACTTTTCTAAGAATGTATCCATTTCTTCCAGGTTATCCAATTGATTGGCATAAAGTTGCTTGTAGTAGTGTCTCATGATCTTCTGTATTTCTGAGGTGCCCGTTGTTACTTCTCCTTTTTCATTTCTAATTCTGTTGATTTGCATCTTCTCCCTTTTTTTCCTGATGAGTCTGGGTAATGGTTTATCAATTTTATTAATCTTCTCAAAGAACCAGCTTTTAGTTTTGTTAATTTTTGCTATTGCTTCCTTCCTTTCTTTTTCATTTATTTCTGCTCTGATCTTTATGATTTCTTTCCTTCTGCTCATTTTGGGGTTTCTTTGTTCTTCTTTCTCTAATTGTTTGAGGTGTAAGGTTAGGTTGTTTATTCGATAATTTTCTTGTTTCTTAAGGTAGGCCTGTATTGCTATAAACTTCCCTCTTAGAACTGCTTTTGCTGTGTCCCATAGGTTTTGGGTTGTTGTGTTTTCATTGTCATTTGTTTCTAGATATTTTTGATTTCCTCTTTGATTTCTTTAGTGATTTCTTGATTGTTTAATAGTGAATTGTTTAGCCTCCATGTGTTTGTATTTTTTGCAGTTTTTTTCCTGTAATTGATATCTAGTCTCATGGCATTGTGGTCTGAGAAGGTGCTTGATATGATTTCAGTTTTCTTGAATTTACTGAGGTTTGATTTGTGACCCAAGATGTGATCTATCCTGGAAAATGTTCCATGTGCACTTGAGAAGAAGGTGTATTCTGTTGTTTTTGGATGGAATGTCCTATAAATATCAGTTAAGTCTAATGTGTCATTTAAAGCTTCTGTGTCCTTATTTATTTTCTGTTTGGATGATCTGTCCATTGATGTCAGTGGGGTGTTCAAGTCTCCCACTATTATTGTGTTACTGTCAATGTCCCCTTTTATAGCTGTTAGCATTTGCCTTATGTATTGAGGTGCTCCTATATTGGGGGCATAGATATTTACCATTGTGATATGTTCTTCTTGAATGGATCCCTTGATCATTATGTAGTGTCCTTCCTTGTCTCTTTTTATAGTCTTTACTTTCAAGTCTAATTTGTCTGATATGAGTATTGCTACTCCAGCTTTCTTTTGATTTCCATTTGCATGGAATATCTTTCTCCATCTCTTTACTTTCAGTCTATATGAGTCTCTTGGTCTGAAGTGGGTTTCTTGTAGGCAGCATATAGAAGGGTCTTGTTTTTGTATCCATTCAGCCAGTCTGTGTCTTTTGGTTGGAGCATTTAATCCATTTACATTTAAGGTGATTATTGACATGTGTGTTCCAATTACCATTTTCTGAATTGTTTTGGGTTTGTATTTGTAGGTGTTTTCCTTTTCTTGTGTTTCCTACTTAGAGAAGTTCCTTTAGCACTTGTTATAAGGCTGGTTTGGTGGTGCTGAGTTCTCTTAACTTTTCCTTGTCTGGAAAGCTTTGGATTTCTCCATCAAATCTGAATGAGATTCTTGCTGGGTAGAGTATTCTTGGCTGTAGGTTTCTCTCTTTCAGGACTTTCAGTGTATCCTGCCATTCCCTTCTGGCCTGCAGAGTTTCTGTAGAAAGGTCAGCTGTTATCCTTATGGGTTTTCCCTTATATGTTATTTGTTGCTTTTCTCTTGCTGCTTTTAATATTTTTTCTTTGTGTTTAATTGTCGTTAGTTTGATTAATATGTGCCTTGGTGTATTTCTCCTTGGGTTTATTCTGTATGGGACTCTCTGTGCTTCTTGGACTTGGTTAATTATTTCCTTTCCCATATTGGGGAAGTTTTCCAGTATAACCTCTTCAAATATTTTCTCAGACCCTTTCTTTGTTTCTTCTTCTTCTGGAATGCTTATAATTTGAATGTTGGTATGCTTAATGTTATCCCTGAGGTCTCTGAGACTGTCTTCTATTCTTTTTATTCTTTTTTCTTTTTCCTACTCTGTGGCATTTATTTCCCCCATTCTATCTTCCAACTCACTTATTTGTTCTTCTGCCTCAGTCC
Organism: Hippopotamus amphibius kiboko; assembly: GCF_030028045.1. Classification (NCBI taxonomy): domain Eukaryota; kingdom Metazoa; phylum Chordata; class Mammalia; order Artiodactyla; family Hippopotamidae; genus Hippopotamus; species Hippopotamus amphibius. Next base: position 87,049,966 of record NC_080193.1, on the reverse strand, counting down.
TTCTGCTGGTTATAGCATCTAGAGTATTTTTAATTTCAGTTATTTTGTTATCCATTGCTGTTTGTTTTTCTGAGTTCTTATGAACTGTTTCTTGTACTTTCTCTATTTTGTTATTGAGATTTTGTATCATTTTTACTATCATTACTCTGAATTCTTTTGCAGGCATTTTTCCTGTTTCCTCCTCATTTATTTGGTCTTGTAGGTTTTTTTCCTGCTCCTTTGCCTGCATGGTGTTTCTTTGTTTCCTCATGGTTGTCCAAACTTTTGGGGTTACTTGTCCTCTCCCAGAGGGCCTTGCGGTGCTTACGTCTTCCTGGCTGATGTGGTGGGGGAGGCACTGGACCCGTGGGCACCTTGGCAGGCGCCCGGAGGGTGAAGCCTCCGGGATTAAACCTCCAGTGCTGTGGAGGCGTGGGCAGGGAGCCGTTGCCTTGCCCCTCTCTGTGCGCAGAGGCCCCTGAATTCCTAGCCAGTCTTCTTAGCAACTTCTGTTGATTAAGGAGGCCAAGAAACCAGGTTGGTGACAATATGGGCCCTGACCACAGGAGCTTTATCATTAGAGTGATATCTTTCATGGGAATCTTAAGCTCTTTGCTGGCATGAAGAAAGGCTAGCAATGCTATTGTAACTAAGGATTTATTCAAATAATTATAGCAAAAATCTCCCAGAAATTGCTTAGCAATCTGATGAGTATTGAGCAGCCCTGGGAGAACTGGTTCTCTGGAAGCAGACCATTTTCACAACAGTTGTGATGAGGATAAGTAAATCTGAAGGGCCAAGTCCCTTGGTCACGCCTGTCAGGCTACAAGGAGGGAGAGGGCTGAGAGCGGTTTGAGCCTGAGCCTGTGAAGTTGCAGAGAAGGGAACCTGGTTGTTTGAAGGGGCTGAGCTTGGTTCCGGGATTCAGTGCTGGCAGGTCAGCCACAGCCAGTGGTGAAGAGTCTGGATATCACTTGTGGGGGCCAATCCAGAGCATCGGAAGTGGAAAGTTGAAGCATGGGTGCAGTCAAGATTTGGAGGTGAATATAAGTAGGGGGTTGAAATCCAGAGAGTCAAATAGCACCAATATGACATGAGTATGTAAAATTCTGAAATGGTTGTTTGGAAGATCAAGGGTGATTTATTAAATATTTTACTATGCCAGGCTCTGTGCTAAGTAATGTTTAAATACCTAATCTCATTTAATCCCCATAACAACCTAATTACTGTACCCATTTTAAGGAGCTGTGATTTAGCAAGGTACACTTATTCACGATCACATAGTAAGTGAAAGGATCTGGGTTTAACTTGGCCTTTTCTGACTCAAAAGGGTTGCTTTTTAACCACCCAGTTTTACTTCTCAGGTTCAAGTGCAGAATTCTAGTTTTTAGATGGAAATAAGGAGGGAGGTCAGGCCTGGGAGGCCGGGCCCTAGTTTGGTAGGAATTAGAATATTTGGACAGGTTATAATGGCAGTGGTGGTGACACAGACAAAGAAGACAGGACCCTGTGCAGCAAATGCATCAACCAGAGGCAGTTCCTGAGTACCTCTGCTTGTGCCCAGCACCAGGGATGCCAAGATGATGGATGCTTGGTCCCTGAGACTCAGGTCTTCAGCACCAATGCAGAGCCCTGTTATCAGAGTCAGGCACAAGGGCTGAGTGATACTTGAGGCAAGGCTGAATTAATACTGATTTTCTGAGCTGTTGGCCTGGGCATCTTTCAAAGCCTAGGGCAAGGTTAACCTTCAGGTGGGGTATTAAGTGGCTCGAGCCAGGGAAAAAGTACACTTTGGAATATGCAAGGAATAAAGGCTAGGGCAGGGCTATTCTGTTTTCCCAGAGTCCATTCTCTGTTCTAGAAAGAGCACCTGGGTTTGCTTTGGGAAAACTGCTTTTCCTCTATTGGAGACAATCTTGGTGAATCTGTCACTCATTGTACCACAACCTTACCTGGTAAGGGAATGGATACATGATACAATATAAGCTAATTAAAATCCAAAGTGATATGACAAAGGCTGAAACTAGAGAACATTCGCTTGGAATGCAGGAACCTGAAAGCTTGCTATATTTTTTCTTACAATCTAGAAACTCATGGGAGATTGGGAGTGCCATATATACATTAACATGTATAAAACAGATGACTAATAAGAAAAAAACATATCAAATTGTACACTTTAAATATATGCAGTTTATTGTTTAAATATATGCAGTTTTATCTCAATAAAACTCTTTTTAAAAGAAAAAAAATAGAAACTCGTGAAGGATAGGGCTCCTGTCCTTTCTGAGGCTTGTTTTTCACCCTGTTTCTAGATTAGGTGAGCTGCCCCTCAGCCTTCTTAAGATTTCCATTTTTGTAAGTAAGGTAGAAAAATTTCTGTTGCCTACAACTCAAAAACCCTGACTGATGCAAAGCCAATACATATGAAGTTAGAGAAGTTTCTTTACTAGATTGTGAGTCCCTTGCAAGAAGGAACATTTTTTCTTCATCTTTGAATTCAGAGGTCTTAGGTCAATGCTTTGCATATGGTAAGTGCTCGCTAAATGTTGGTTGACTGAATGATTAAGTAAATGAATGAATACAAAATCATCTTACATCATTCAGCCCACCAAGGTCATGTAGACATGGCTTAGAACTGGTGACAAATCAGTTGGTGAGGCATCTTCAAGCCTTCATGCCAATCATTTTAATCCAGCCAAGAATACTTCCTATTATGAAAGTAAAACAAAGCACATCTTCATTTTAGCAGCAGCCACCATTTCTCTAGAGAGAAATGGAGTTATTGTAATTCCAGCTTAGTTGAAATATGTAAGGCTTACTCATCCTGTTCATAAAATTGATAACTTGTGCATCTGGGACCATCTCTTTCTTTCCTATTATTTCCATTTTAGACTTTTATAAGTCAACTGAGCCTTCAGCTTTTGAAAAGTCATTCTAGAAAATTATTTTGCATAAGTACAAGTAAATACTGGCACGTGTTCTTGGCAGATGATGGGAATGTTTCACTTAGTCTCTGGTGGCCCCATGAGCAGAATGAGTGGCTGGAGAATTGGCTGGATTGGATGGCAGCAAAATGTGCTGGTCAGTTGTACTTTCTGAGTTTCTTTCCAACCAAATGAGTACGATTTATTTTAAAATTTCACAAAGGAGGACCAGGCAGACTAAAGAAATACACACACATCAATGAACAGAATGACTAGTAGTGGGAAGATTGTTGATTTTCTTCTTTCGGTTCATGTATGTGGCCAATTGGAAGATTCAAATGATGTCATTAAGTTTGTGTTTGTGTACCATGCGCATAGCTAAGCTGGTAATCTTTTTATAAACTGTAAGTAACAGGATTTTTACAGCTAGAAGATGACATGGCTCTTGGCAACTTCAGTGATTAATTCTATCATTGGCCATCTCTCTGTGTTGAAGGAATGGAAACTGTGGCTCTTTAGGAGGGAATACGGGGATATGTGTATAAAAACAGATGATTGAACCTGATGTACCCCCCAAAAAAAAATAAAATTAAAAAAAAAAAAAAAAAGAAAGTGCCAGACTTTTATGGACTTGAGAGATACTCAGATCTTTCTAAACTAAGCAGGCACTGTTGTTTAGAAAGAGGGTAGTAAGCTAATGCATTAGCTGTGTTGGCTCCTGTATGTGGATCTGGTTTTAGGCCAGATCTATACCAACATGGTAAATGGAGGATTAATACAATTAATCCAATAATTAAAGTTAAAAAATTGCCTTCAATTATTTTGTGGTTGAGACATTTTAAGATACAAAATTTGAAAAATTGTTACAGCTTTCCATTTATGTTTTTGTTAATATAAACCTGAACTAATTTAATTATTTGACCTTTAAAGAAATTACATACTTTTTTTCTCATAATTGGCTTCTCAATTGGTCTAAATTATTTACTGCCTTGTTATAAAGTTAGCTAATTTTTCCTACTTCTCAAAATGAGTTTAAGAAACTATGATAAAGATATATGGATGCCTAAAGCTGTATGAGAATTGCATGAGGCAGGGGTTACTATTTTTAACATCATGAACATAATCCTAATTTGAAATGTATAAAAAGCAAACTAGAACATTTTGCTTTTGGAAAAGGAATGCTCTAGTTGGATTGTGCCAAGCCTGGCAGGTGGTAGAATCCAGTTTTGGAATTAGTGAAGGGAAATCTAAGGAGGCTTCCAGAGGTGGTGAGTCAGGCACGGGCTGGACCTGGGGGTGGGCTTAGACACAGTGCTATCACAGAGTTAGGGACCTGGTGCTGGGAACATGTCTGGGTTATTCCTTGAAACCATAAGGCTTAACCTCACAGTGTGGGAAGTCAGAAAAATGCCACAGGATCGATATGTTTTTCAAGTGGAGGACAGTAAATAGAAGTCAGATTTGTCAGCCAAGAACAGCAACATAGAAAGGAGGCACCAGTAACTGAGCATTACAGTCTTGGGAAAGGGGTTTGGAACCAGCAAGCCAAAATCAAGGCAAGGAGGCTGAGCCCTCGTTGAAGAAAGAGTTTGAGGTTTAAATTCTCGTCATGGGCTGAATTGTGTCTCTCAAAATATTAATATATGTTGAAGTCCTAACCCCCAGAACTTGTGTGACCTTATTTGGAAATGGAGTGTTTGCAGATGTAATCAAGTTAAGGTGAAGTCATTAGGGTGCATCCTAATCCTGTATGACTGATGTCATAAGAAAAGAAAAATGCTGTGTGAAGAGAGAGACATATGGAGAAGTCTAGGTAACCACAGAGGTAGATGTTGGAATGGTGCACCTGCAAGTCAAAGAATGCCAAGGGTGACGGCCACCACTTGGAGCTAGGAGGAGGAATGGAAGGGTCTACCCTGAGTCTCAGAGGGAACATGCCCCCCCGCCCCAGCCCTAAAATCTTGATGTTGGATTTCTAGCTTCCAGAACTGTGAGAGGATGAATTCCTGTTGTTTTAAGCCAACCAATTTGTGGTGCTTCATCATGGCAACCCCAGGAAACTCATGCAAGTCTTCTTGTTTATTTCCTGTTGTACTGGTCTTAAACTATAGATAGGTCTTGTTCCCCAGATGGCGGCAAGCTGGGACCCCTGACAGAAGTGGGAAATGGAGAGAAGGGTGAAGAGCAAGGCAGTTCTTGTCTACATTAAACTGACCAAAACCTGAGGATTAATGCATTTTTCCTCTGTAGCGAGTCTTGGGTGAACAAAGCACCCTCTCAGAGTATGAATAGGAGCAGCACGGTGTAATAACTGATTGTTCAGATCAGCTCTATTTTCCACTTGTTAAGTTCTTGCCCTTATCACCTTATGTTATCCATATGGCAAAGGAGAGAGGCAGAGAGCTCAATATTTGAGTCGAGAAACACAATAGGATGTCCCTAGAAATCAACGCCAAGACCAGTGGGAGTCCATGTGGCACCAGAGAAATCCACAGACTCCAAACTTGATTGTCTGGTTGAGGAAGCAAAATAGGGATTGAAGCTGACTGGGCACCACATGGTTAGAAGGATTGGAGGCAGTGGTAATTTGGAAAGTATTCAACTAGGATATTTTTCTTTAAATACTTCTTCCTCCCATTTCTCCTTCCTCCTTTCTCTCTCTGTCTTTGCCTCTCTGTCTCTCTGTCTGTCTGTCTGTCTGTCTGTCCTCTCTCTCTCTCTCTCTCACACACACACACACACACACACGCACACACACACACACACAGAATGTGGACCACATCCCCTAAAGTAAAAGTGAAAGGCAGAGTGTAAGGTCCTGCAAGGGAGCCATTCCTGGACCTGGTATTAGCAGCCATCCTTTCTCACTGAAGTCATCTGAAAAACAGACGACTCCAAGATAGCATGTCTTGGTGAAAGCGATATTCCACAGACCTTTTAACGAGTGCTTTGTAGCTGCGAATCTGCACTGTGAAACCTTTGGGCTTCTCATATTAAAAGGAAAAAAATGGTAACACAATACCACTCACCAAATAATGCAAAATGAATATTCTTGTTTTCTCTGGCTTCTCACAGCCAGCCCAAGGGTTCTTTATTTGTAATGCAAATACAAGAAAACAGAGAGTATTCTTGAGTCCCTTTTGAAATTTTCTTTTGAAACTAACATTTTCCTGGAGAGATTTATTAAATTCTTAGAAAATGCCAGGCAGCTACTTCTCATATAATAGAATTTTGCCTCAATGAAGATTCTTAAATACTTTGGCTTTCAAGAATTATCTGTGAAAAAATTATGAATATACTTTCTCCCATTAACAGTGAGGTCTGTGTCACATGTGAGTACTTTCTGAGAATATTAACATTATAATATCATCCTGAAATTTTTCATTAAGAAAAAGTCATTTTTCATATACCTACAGCAATTAATTATTAAACATTATAATAAGTTATTCCAATCTTATTCAAATAAACTCTGAAAATACCAACCTAATGTTAACTTATTCTGGAACGAGTTCCCTGGGATTTCAGAGAATGTGTAGGTTCTTTAGAATCGTGGTTCAGAAAGTTAAGACATGGTTAGTACTGGACAGAATTGGTTTACAATCTAGTCTTGTGACTTACTAGCTTACATAACCTTGGCCAAATGACCTTGAATTTAATTTTCCCTAGCCTCAGTTTTCAAATCTATAAAATGGGACTGATGATAATTCGCATCTAACAGCATTAGTAAAATAATTAAATAAGATATGAGACTCTGAAGAGGAGGACATGGCTGGGCACATACCACTGTTTCTTTTGGCTTTTTGTGTATGATTTGTTGTTTGGGTCATATATAGTGTTTTCTATTAAGATTTTGTCTGAACAAAAAATGAGATTTTTGAAAATCACTGTGATAATGTATGAAAAGTGCTAAGTACAGTGCTTGGCACATACAAGAGCACCTGTAATGGTATATTCATTCATTCATAGCCAGTTCATCCATCCATCCACTCATCCATCCATCCATCCATCCATCCATCCATCCATCCATCTATTCATTTATTAAAACAAACATTTATTGAAAACCTTCTCTATGCCAGGAACTCTTCTCATGGCTATGAATGAGATAGACAAAAGTTTTGCCTCCATGGAGCTCCCATCCTAGTCAAGGGAGATACATAATGAAGAGGGCAACAAAACATTCAGTGAGTTATCAGTGCTGGGAAGCAAATAATCATGGTGATGGGAGAGGGGATGATGGAAGGAGAAGTGAGGCTTATTCTTCAATGGTTATTCAGAGGGGGTAGAGGATTCCTCTCTGAGGACTTGACATTTGAGTGGAGACCAGAGCAGTGTGAAGTCAGGCATGTGAAGAGGTGGGAGAATGGTGTTCCAGGTACTTAAAAATCCAACTGAAATTAATTTGGAAATCCAGAACTTTAGGGAGACATTAATGACTTAAAGCTGTGGCAAATTCTGCCCACCCAGTTCTTTAGGCTCTAGGGCCCCAGGCCTGACTCAAAGGCTGCAGGTGCTGGGTGTGGGCTATGTGCTCCTGAGTCCACCATCCCTCAAGTATCTACCAGGTTGCCAGCTCCTGGCTCAGCTCTTACACCCACAGAAGGCTCTATGGTAGCATCTGCTTTGTGGGCAGCTGGGATTCGTCCTTGAACTTTGGGAGATATGTAGACATAGCTCTTGAAATAAGAATACAAATGAGACTGTGGTTGATGTCAGCAGAGAGATCCCTTCTTTTTCTGTATCTCCTTCCAGGCACATAGGATACCAAAGCTTTGGTGCACCAGAAATAACAATAAGGGTAGGGACCAAAATCAATGAATGAGTAGACAGTGTTGGCAAAGCCAAGGCAGAATGGGAGGATTTGAGCTGCAGATCAGAACAGGAAAACTAGGTAACACCTGGGGTTCAAAGCTGTGATGGGGTGAGGTTAAGGCGCTGGATGAATTCTCTGAGCCACAGTGACATAGCCATACATCATATAAATAGGTCGTCTGCGGCTTTGGTCTTAGATGGAGAAGCTGTTGGTTCAGCCACTGAATGGAGCTGTTTGTATGGCACGTCTTGGGTCTTTACCAAGCTAGACGCTGATTCATCACAGGGAAGAAGGAGGATGGGGTGAAAGTGTTTACTTGTTGGGTGTGTGAAGGCTCTGGGGAGTAGTCCAAGTAATTCAGAGTATTAACTGAATTTCTATTATTTGCTCCAGATTACAGTGGACATTATGTAGGACACATTTTGGGGTCCTCTATATAAGTAATGGAATCTCCTTATTTCAGAGACCTAGAAGGCCTTGCGGTCTAACCAGTTCTTAGAATCCCTCTCTATAAGGATTCTAGACTAGCTTCTACCACTTGCCTGTAATGGAAACCATGAGGCTATTACTTGACTCCTTAGAAATGATTTCTTCCTCTGAAAATTATGAACAATCCCTGCCCTATGTGATAATGTGTGTGTAGGTACCTTATAAACCATCAAAAACTCTACACATGCAAGGCTTTGTTTCTTGTAGTTAGCAGAGGAGTAAGAGACACCATAGGAGTAATGGGTAGAGGTGAATGGTACAGCATGGATGTGGCCAGGAGAGCAGGGTCTTGACAGATAACAGGACCTTGATGAGGTTGACTCCTCACTCATATTTGGAAATTTGGAATCCTCAGATTTGGGGGTCTTCAGATTGAGTTTTGCCTTTGAGTTTAGAATGATCGGGCCCTGGAAGACTGACCCATAGTACTTAAATTCTAAAGAGACGTGTAACCAGATCACCCGTGGTTTATTCCACTGCCACCGCCTCCCACTCCCCAACGTTAACACACTAAGAGCCTTTGACTCTGTGATAATCTTCATCCTGTGATCTAATGTGTCTTACCTATAGCCTAGTTTTGGATTAAAAATGCAACTCATCTTTTGCATCTTTAAAATAAGTAATTAATTGATTTGGTTGTGCTGGGTTTTAGTTGTGGCCGGCAGGCCCCTTAGTTGAGGCATGCATGCGGGATCCAGTTCCCTGACCAGGGATAGAACCCAGGCCCTCTGCATTGGGAGCACAGTCTTAACCACTGCGCCACTAGGGAAGTCCCTGTCCTTTTTAAGCTTGTGAACTTAAGCTCAAGCCCTCTTTTTGATTATGGAGAAAAGAGACAGCCATAGGTTAAAGAACTCCTCACAGGTTACATAAGTTTTCAGGGATGTGGAGGAGAGAGCAAGGTGAGACCTCCCATGTGCTCAGTTTTACCACTTTTGGGGGAGGCCTGGTATAAGAAACTAATTTTAGACCTCTTTTACTAGTCATTGTTCTCCCATTAAGTGGCTTCAAAAAAAATACCCTTACACAGGCTTGATTCAGACATTTATAAGGTGTTGGTACCTTTTTTTAAAGAATACAATTGGAGGGATAAATTTGGCTTGCCTGTTAATACTCATATTAGACTCTTGGTGTACTAATTTGTATAAACTCCCTCATGCATCTGCATTGCCATTTGGAAGCCTACCTGCCCACCACACTCAGATTTCTCTATCGATCAAGAGGGAAAAATAAAATCCTAAAAATTTACCAATTACTACTTTACTGTAGAAAATGTGCACAGGAATCCCCGGAGAAAAAGAAATGAATGACTAAAGTGTTATAAACATGAAACTAGATTTTCCTTCATTTGCCCCAGGAAACACAAGGGACTCCTTCGTGTGCTAATTTAATAATATGCTAGGGGTCTGCATCTACGTGCATATCCAAGGACTCACTGTATTTTCAGAGGGTGTCTCCAGCCAAACTGGGTTTTGATAAGACAATTTAAGGGAATATTGGGGGTCAGAAGAGTGACCTTTACAGATCTCTTCAAACCAGGAATACTATTCCCAGTGGGTTTGAAGAATCAGGTTAACAATGTGAGTCCGCCTGTAGTTGCTTTGCTGACCACCCAACCCTGTCCTCTTTCATACCCTGAACATAATTATTATTAATAAAAACTATGTCCTATAGCACTAATTGTCTATAATAGTCTACAAAACTCCCTCATGTTTTAAACAAACCTTAGTTCCTTGAAGACTCTGAAAAGTAGAAATGATCATCATCTCCCTTCTTTATTGAGGAAACTGAGGTCCAGAGAAGTTCAGCAAGGTTTCTAAGGTTACCCGGCAGGTCAGAAAAAGAGCTGGACTAAGACCCAGTTCTTGTGACCATGGACCTTCTTTTCTTGATTACATCTCGCCTATTGGGGGAGGTAAAACTCACTTCTTAGTGTAACCCACTGAAAGAAAATCTAATCCAAATTCACAGAAATTACACTGTACAAAGATTCACAACAAAGTTCTTTGAATTATCGAGATCTCCCATGTACTTAAAATCTGATCTAATTTACAAGCCACTGTTCATATTACTTTAGGAGAAACAACTCCAGCGTGAACATCTGTTCACACAAGGGGGCTGAGGATGGGAAGGGAAGCCATTTTTCTTTGCTCTAATGGCAGAAAATACTGGCAGATCTCTAAATAACCTTTGGGTGGCGCCATTTGACCAGTCCCCTCCTTGTGAGGTTGTGGTCTACATTCAAGACATAAAATATTTCATTGCTCAGATGCTGAGAACTTCAGTACTCTGAGTGTTGTTTATCTTGTTTTAGGAATGATGGGAAAATTCAGTAAGGATTTGAGTCCTTTACTGTTGCTGTTACTAATGCTACCTTTTGAATGCTGATGAAAGAAAGCATTTCAATTGCTCAAGTTGGATTGGATCAGAGAAGACATTTGAAAAATGGGACAAAATAATTCTATTAACAAGATTAGCTCACAGGTTGATGACTAAAGAAAACAGAGAAAACCTAAAAGGAAAGACCAAATGAACTTTCATTAGGGTAAGCCCATCTTATTAAAAGCTCAACTTTGTGGTCTTAGTTATGCAGTCACATCAGTGAAATTGGCTGCTTGCAGGGTGTGATTAAATCTATGTCTATACAATAGCAAAATGCCAAGGTGAAAAGTGAAAGATTCAGTTAACAAACTGCTTTGTTTTTTTTCCCTCAAAGATGCTGAGCAACTGGTTTTGTAGCATTTTCCTCATTAAACTGACAGAACCAACCAGTTGGTCTGGTATCCCAGGGATATGATCCTTGAAATCTTTTTTTAGGATTCTTCTCTTTCCTTTTAAATGGTCATTTGCAGATTTTTTTTTTTTTTTCTTCCTGGGCTTTTCCTGGAGTTCTACAACAATCCCTATGACTTATGAGAACACTATCCCAAAGTTTTTCATGGATTTCAGGGCAGCTTAATTAAACGCACTCCAAGTGTCCTGAAAGAAATAACTTTATTCAGTGATTATCACAATTTCTCACTTCCCAATTTTTGCTTCAACTGATCCCATCTGTGTGTTTGAGGATCAGTGTGGGTGGGAAATCCAATTACATCAATATTTTATTTTCAGAAAAATAGCAGGCAGGAGGGTCCACGGAGACCCATTACATTTTTCAGAGTTCAGTACAATTGAGTGCTGTTAAATAATTGGCATATAATCAACTGCCATTTATTTCAGTGCAGGATGATCTGTTACAGTGGATAGAAACCATTCAATGCCATCGACAAACAGATAGTTCATAGCCTTAAATTAGTTAGCCTATTTCTGTAATGAATAGAGACTTAATTCGAGTTTCCTCATCCTGGGAACATGAAACAAAATTATATCATACAGTGAGTAACGGTTTGAAAAATTTTTAATTCAGTTTGGCTCGGCGGGTTTTTCTAATTACTGCTGACTCTTCACACAGCAGAGACAGTGACCCCAAGCCCAGGAGCAAAACAGCTGCTTCTCACCTGCAGGCTCATTATCGAACTAATTATTCTTCAAATAATTTTATAATATTCATGTTGAACCTCGTGCTGAACCTATAAATATAGGCTGGAGTCATGTCTAGTGTGCTGTCCGGCTCATTCCTGCACCCCACCCCACTCCACCCCCACCTCCCATGGTGCAGACAGCGCATGCCTCAACCACCTGGGAGGGAAATGTTTTTGGCTTTGAAAAATGTTTAGTTTTGAATGACCATTCTGAATTCACGTTTCCAAACCCTGTGTGGCCGATTTTCGCTTGTGGGCCAAAGAGAGTTTATTAAAACCTTGAATTAGTTGTCAACATCTGGAAATTGGAGATTTTATACAAGAATCAGCATTCCTGACTTCTCCTAGAGATTGGACAGTCTGGCAGCGCTGAAGCCCCTTTTCCAAGAGACACCAATTAGCTAGGGCTAAGTCACAAGGTCCCCTTTCAGAAAGGGCATGTGCTTGCTACAGCTCCATAGCCAGTGTGGGGTCCAGGCATCAGGTGCTGATCATCATTCTATACCTGCCTCCTTTCATTTCATTTCCTACCTGGTTCTAAGCATTTTAATTTCATGGGCTCTAAGCAGTCTTACTTTTAGAGGTCCCATTTTACGTCATGTTAAATATATTTAATCCACGTGCCACATTAAATAGAGATTTTCCGGGGCGGAGGCAAAAAGGAGTTGGGAAGGATTTTATAGTTTTTCTTTTGAAAAGAATTTCAGTTTTTTCATTTTCATACTTTGGAGTATGTATCTATATTTAGTTATAGATATAAAATATATAATATACATATGTGTGTGTATATATAGTATGTACATGTATGTGTAATATGTCTATATAATAAATATATAATTCAATACAAATAATATAATTAAATATATTATATATATTATATATATTATATATATTATATATATAATATGTCCCCCCCCAAGTTTTCAGATACTATCAGAGGCTCTTTAAAAGTGCGTCAGCTTGAGACACTGCCTGCATTGCTTCAGGAATCAAGGGTCCTACAGATCCCCATAGGTATTTAGGGTTGTGACCTCTGGCTAGGCACAAATTGGCATTTTAGAGAGATTTGAGGAGCCTGGACCATGTCCCAGTGGATGAGGGAGACAGAGTCCACTGAAACTGGAGTGAGAGGAAGAGTGTGGCTTTCCAGATCTTTTTAAGGTTTTGAGTTTGGAGGTTTCATTCAATGAGAGCCCTGTGCCTCGCTTGCACACTGGTTCCAGACTCACAGTGGGATAGTGCTGGGGTGGGGATTGGTTCTGGGTACCAGAGACATTTTAAGACCTTCTTATCCCTGAGCACATTCACTTTGGAGGTATCATTACATTCAATTTAATTTATTTTTAGTTACAGTTGCATTTCACATATGTAGGCTTTTACTTGAACCACACATTAATTTTAGATTTTGTAGCCTTTTTTTGTGTCTTGGAGTCAATGTGTTTATTTTCTTCAGCACCCCAACTCTTTAATTTGTCCTTTATATTCTCTTAGGCCTGAAGCATGTGCTTTTGTTGACTTACAAGGATGGCACCTCCTCGGTAAACAGGCTCATGTTGTCTCTGGGGTCTGTAGGATTTCTGGCTGGATGGTCAATGCCTCCGTCTGACTTTCCATGGCTCAGCTTCTTCTCCCAGGTTAGTAAAAGATGCCCAGAGAGAGCTGCTTTTTAATATGGCTCTCTTGAAAATCCCTGAACCCAGTAGCACTGTAGGCCCCTTGATAGGATGAGGTAGAACTTAGCACAAGGAAAATGGCTTCTTAATACGCTTCATGAGACATCCGTAAGTCCTAGTGTTGACCATAGTACTAAAGGGTAGAATCAGTTGGGAGCTTATTACAAAAGCAGATTCTCTCGAGGGAGGGTGAGGGGGGGAGTCGAGGGAGGGAGGGAATACGGGGATATGTGTATAAAAACAGATGATTGAACTTGGTGTACCCCCCAAAAAATAATAAATAAAATTAAAAAAAAAAAAGAACTAAATGAAACATCCAAAAAACAAACAAACAAACAAAACAAAAGCAGATTCTCAGCTCCTCCTCATGCTTACTGAAGTTTTAAGCTGGGAAAGAGTTAAGAGTACCTTTTAACCTGATGGTTGAAAAAAAACAAAAAACGAACTTCATTTTCTGTAATAGAAAGATAGAAAAGAAAGATAGCATTTTATTTTAATTATGATGATAGGCAAGAAACCACAATAGTATTAGTAACTCCTGTGATTTGTCACTAGTGGAAATCACAGATATTTTCATATCACGTTCCAGTTTGGTGAATATCTTGAAATGTCTTTTATGCCCCTTCCTACTTCAAAATCATAATAGTATGAGACCAACAACTAGGTCTTATTACTTAATACAGTAATAAAGAAGCTTATGTGTTATTATATCACCTGTTGGTTTCTTTACTGGTTTTATAACTGCACCCTGATATTGGTTTTCTTTGTCATTTCATGTATTTTATTTTAGATATTCAAAAACATTCTTCTGAGAAGGTGTCCATAGACTTTACTAGACTGCCAAAGGGGTCAATGTCACAAATAAAGAAAGTCTGGACTGGAGCTGAGACCTGGCTGATAAGCAGATCCACCCTTCAATGATCAGGAGGAAGATTCCAGGCTGAGGGAGGAGCTGCAGTAAAAACCCTTGGGTGGGAAAGGACCTGGAGATTTTAAGAGCAGGAAGAAGGCAGGGAGGTTAGAAGCAAGAGGTATGGGAAAAGTGGACGTATATGGGGCTCGGGAAGTAAATGGGTCAGGGCGAGGGTGTGGATTTTATTCTCTGTGATTGGAAGCAGTTGGGGTGTTTCAGCAGGGATCGATATGATTAAGTCTGTGGAGTAGAAAGTTTTTTGTTTTGTTTTGATTTTGGTTTTTTTTTTGAGGAAAAGTGTTTTTAAGTGCAAAAAATCCCACAGAATTCTAGGTATGGTGGAATTGCAAAAGATAAAACTATTAGAATACAGTTATCAGAATATATCTTAAAATTGTTATATAGAATACACGTATTTTATTAACACATTAAATAACAAGATCTAAGGTGGATGTAACAATTAATATGGTGTAGCAAGAATAGAAGCAGAAAGTAGAAGAAGAAAGTTGGAACATTCACGCTTCCTACCTTCAAAAGTTACCGCAAGCTTCCATAGTGAAAACAGTGGTTCTGGGACAAGCGTACACATACAGATTAGTGACTAGAATGTGCAGTCCAGAGATAAACCCTTATGTTTTTTGTCAGTTGTTTACAAGGGTGCCAAAATAATTCAATGGGGAAAGAATGTCTATTTTAACAAATGATGCTGGGACAACACCGTATCTATATGTTAAAAAAGAAAAAAAAAAAAAAGAAAGAAAGAAAAGAAGAGAAAGAAGGTGGATCCTTTCCTTACAGCACACACAAATACTAACTGGAGATTGATCACAGCCTAAACAGAAGAGCTAAAACTATAAAAAACTGTTAGAAGAAAGTGTAGGAGTAAATCTTTATCACTTTTAATTAGGCAATGGTTTCTTAGATATGATGCCAAAAGCACAAGTGACAAAAGAAAATAACAGATAACTTAGATTTTATCAAAATTAAAAGCACTTATGCTACAAATGATGCCATCAAGAAAGTGAAAAGGCAACCTACAGAATGGAAGAAGATATTTGCAGATCATATATCTGGTAAGGGATGAGCGTCCATATATAGAAATAACTTTTGCAACTCAATATCAAAAAGACAAATAATGCAATTAAAAAATAGGCGAAGGATTTGAATAGCTATTTCCCCAAAGAAGGTATACAGATGACCAATAAGCACATGAAAAGATGCTCAACATCACTAGCCATAAGGAAAATGCACATCAAAATCACAATAAGATACCATGTCACACTAGGATGGCTATAATCAAAATGACAGAGTATAACACGTGTCAGTGAGAACGTGGAGAAATTGGAACCCCCCCACCCCCGCCATACTTTGCTGACTGGGAATGCAAAATGGGGTGGTCACTTTGGGAGAAGTGTGGCAGTTTCTCAAAATGTTAAACACAGGGTTGCCATATGACCTAGCAATTTGGCTTCTAGGTATCTACTTAAGGTAAATGAAAGCATATGCCTACACAAAAACTTGTGTTCAGATGTTCATAGCAGCATTATTCATAACAGCCCCAAAGTGGAAACAATCCAAATGTCCATCACCTTCTGAACTGAGAAAGAAAATGTGTGGCACATCCATATAATCAAATGCCACTGGGCAGTAAAAAGGAATGAAATACTGTTGCAAACTACAACTTGGATGAACCTCAAAAACATTATGCTGTGCTTAAGAATCCAGTCACGAAATAGCACGTATTGTATGATTCCACAAGCAGGCAAAGGCAGGACATAGATTAAGGATTACTGGAGGCTGGGAAGGTGGGATTAAAATGGGAAAGTGACTTCTAATGAGTATAGAAATGCTACACTCCTAGAAACCCTACAGAAACCATATACTCATCTTTTAAGGTGATGAAAACATTCTAAAATTAAATTGTGGTAATGGTTGTAGAACTCCATGACTATACTAAATACCATTGAGTTTTACAATTTAAATGGATGAATTTTATGGAATGTAAACTAAATCTCTCTAAAACTGTTAAAAAGGAAAAGAATAGAACCAGAGAAACCGTAGTTAGCCGTTTCTATAATAGTCCAGGAGAGAGGTGACAGTGCCTTGGACTGGAGGGCAGTCATGGAGATGGAGAGGAGTGAATAGATTTGGGACCTCTATGTTTTTGCAGTAGAGCTGTTAAGACTCACTGGTGGAGTGGATAGAGGTAGTGGAGGAAAGAGAAATCTTAGAGGTGGAGCAGGTGTGGGTCTCCTTGTATGGTCCTGTCCTGTCCTATGCACCTATCATTCTACAGTCGAGTGGTCTATGAACATATCCAACTGGGTTATTTGGGGTCTAGCTGGCTGGCTTATGGCATTGGGGAACTTATGAGACCAAACTACAGTTATATGCCTGATGATTGATGATGTAATATTTACTTTGCTAGAAAACAAAGGGAAGTGTCCAGGATTCAGTGAGAATGTCTCTGAATTTTCTCTTCAATTCTGGAAAAGTTGGCTATTTGCAGGGCTCTTAAAAGTAATAATCATTTTAGTCCAAAATGTTCCTATATAGGTCAGAATCATCTTTCTTCCTCATAAGCATTTCCTCTGAATGTTGAGGGTCTGCTTTCAAGTTTAAAGCAGCTTTTTAGTGGTATCGTCTCTTTTAAAACTGGATCAGAAGGTGAATGTTCTGGAGAGACTAAAATCACCTGGGTAACCATTATAAAAGAGACGCGCATTTAAAGACTGCAGTGCTACTAAGATATGAAACTTTCGGTGTAAATTCAGCCTAAGCTGAGAACATTTATTTCCCTTCCCCGCTGTTTTTCCTCATGAGAAATAAGAGCAGATATTTGAAGGGGGGTGGGGTGGATTTCATATCCAAAGTGATTGTTTTTTTCATCAGAATCCAGCTTGAACATTATCACCAAGAGACTTGAGAAATGCATGGCCGCCCTGAAAGAAGATGCTGGCTTTGCTAAAAGCGACAAATTGCTACCCAGCATCCTTGTTTTATTTCTGAAAACTTATGAGCACTGTGTATAGTCAGGGGACCTGGAGGCAGAAAGAATTACAGGTTCATGCAAGAGAAAGTGAAGCTTCCTAGGCTACTGAAGTCTTTTTACTCCCAAGTTGGAGAAACACTGACAAAGCATGAGAATAAAATTCCTTTGAAAATGGACTGTCATCTGGATGGAATGCAGTATTTGACTCATGTGAAGTAGGCTAGAAGGGAGAAAGGAAGCAAAGTCTCCCCTTATAGACCCAAATGCCCAGTCAATTAATCAGTGGAAGGCAGTGTAGGGTCATGGTCATGAACACTAGCTCTTTGACCAGACTGCCTGGATTTAAGTGTCAAGTTCTTTGCTTATGATCTGCATGTCAATAGGCAAATTACATAACTGTTCTGGGATACAGATTCTGTATCTTATAGCTATTAGCTATATCATTTATTGTGTCTCTTAGGTGCCAGAAAATGTACTAGATTCTGGAGATGCAGTAGTAGACAAGATAGAAAAGATCCCTGTACTTACAGAGCTTATGGGTGATTGGAGTATTACTTGCACAAACATTCTCATGGCACATGTGGTCCAGAGACAAGAGATACTGCTCAGAACTGCCCAGCTTCCACTTCTTCTGTGATGATAGGAAGTTTATTTATGACAGAGATGTGGAGCCTGGATGCATGCACATAAAAGTCAAAAAGTGATGCTCAAATGTGGGGAGAATTGTGGCTGCCTGAATGAATCACTGTTACTGATGGGAGTCATTAGGGGTGGAAATAAGTCTGTAAATCACTGGCTCCAACCTCAGGAGGTGCTGAGTGTGCCAAGATCTTTGCCCCTGGTTTGGGAGTGGCTATCATAGGAAAGGGAAGGAGTGAGTTGAGAGGCAGGTTTTCCAAAGGGAATTATAGTCATGGCGATTTTGGGTTTTCTGTTTCCTTTCAGTCCAATTATTTCTTTCTCTTTTAACCCGTACTGGGAATGGAGCACTAGCATCACAATATGTTATTAGTATTTGTCATGAGAAGGGATCAGTACTAGCAAGAGGGAGGTTTAATGATCGGGAAAATCAGGAAGACCTCAGTCTGCTCCTCCAAAGGGCAGGGTTACTACCAGTGGTGCTGAATCCACCTTCACCCTCCTAAGATGGAGCCCGGACTGAGTTTCCATGATCTTGACCAATAGCCCTCTTGTAGAGGGTCTGAAAGGTCATTCAATAGAAAAAGTCATTATTTTCTTCCATCCTCTAGACTCCACATATATTTTTCATCAACTACCTGCAGGATTACTTTCTTTAGGATAATATCTTCTATCTTCTCACCTCTGTTATGTTGGGGAAAGGATAGAAAGGTGAATTCAAGTCTTACTTGAAATTCTACTGGCTACATCCTGTTGTCTTCTTCCAGTCCCAATCCAGAGAAGTGGAGTCAATTATCTATGTTTATTCTCAACTCTCTAAGGAAATAGAATCTGCCTTAAGATGAGTAGTTGAAAAAAAAACAACAACAAAACACCCAAAACCAAAAAGCCCATGCCTGGTATAGGTTATGCACTAATTATGAAATTGTCCCATGTATGTGTATATGGGAGTCCACCTTGTTTCTCTAGCTACTGAAGATTCAATTTCCTGATAAATCAATGTATCCTATCACATAATGGGGAGAAAAAAATTATTTTAAAGTTCAGCAATCAGGAAACTGCTGGGTTCAATTCTTACTCAATATGTGGCCTTAGACATAGTCTATTGCCTTCTAAGGCTCAGTTTTCTCATCTGAAAAATGGGAATTCTAATACCTAACCCATAGAACTTTTATGAGAATCATGAGATGTGTTTAAAATTACTTGGTAAACTTTGAAGGGTAAGAAAAATGTGAGGGTTGTTATGATGTGTCCTCACAACTTCACACCCCTCTTGGGTGGCTGCCACTCAGAGACTTGATACTGGTAGATTGAATTTAATTACTAGTATGATCTGGCTCAAGTAGTGTTTTCTGTTTCTTTCCTCTATCTTATCTTTTGTAGAACTACCATTTACTACAACAGTGTTGCCCAAGCGATCCATCTAAATTGTAAATATGACCATGCTGTTCCCTGATTTAAAAATCATCAATTACTCCTCATTGAACATTGAAGGGAATTCAGTCCCCTTAGCTACCTTCTGTCTCTGATTGCCTTTCCTAGTCTCTGTCCTCATACCCAAGGTCTAGCGTTACCACGCTCTTCTAGTCCATACCTGCCCCATCTTCCCCACCCTAACACCAACCTTAGAATCACAGGGCATTCAATTTAATGCTTTGGTGCAGTTACTCATGCTATTCCCTCTGTCTGAAAGCTCTTTCCAACATCTTTCACATGACTAATTCTCATCCCCCAAAGTTCAGCTCAACCATCGTCTCCTCTAGGAAGCCTTCCCTCTGCCCCAGATCCAGCTATGTAAGGAACCAGACTCAGTGTTTCCAGAGCCCCAGGGCCTCAGCCCTGTTGTAATGCTTGCCACGTAATCTTTAAATGATCTGTTCACTATAATCAGACCTCCTCGGAGATAGACATGATGTCTTCTGCATCATAGTGTTCCTGGTGTGTAACACAATGCTTAGGACAGGAGGTGTTCAACATAAACTGAACTGAATTCTTCTTGCAAACTCTCTGTATCATGTGACCAAAAGCAGCAGAGACTACTCTCATTATTGAAAACAGAGGCATTCTAATGTCGCGAATTCCTTGCACAGAGGACGGCAGGGCTGAACAGGGAACAATGAGGCAGAGCAGAGGATGGCAACAGCAGGAATTGCTGCCACCCTAGGGGGAGATGGGATTGCCAGGACCACAGGGTTGGGGCCTCCAGGTAGAAGCTGGAGCCAAGGAGGGTCATCTAGAGAGAGCTGGAACCTCTGCTGCCAAAGATGACACCCAAAGCAGAGATGGAGAGAAACGCCATGGTTTCACCTCGCCCTCTGCCCTACATTCTCCTGCCGTTTGCTCTCATTGGCTACATCCAGATGGAAGTCAGCCTAGTGATGTCCACTGATGTGACCCTGACGGTCAGCCTCCCTGGGATACAGAGCAGAGCAGGGAAGGGTGACGAAAGAACCTGAGGGTGAACAGGCTGGTGGGACCAGCTCACTCGGGAAAGAAGAGTGGAAGAAAAACTACCTGAAGTACCGTGTGTGTGATTCTTCGTTCCTTTGATCAGAATTTACTTAGTGCAGTGGTTCATGACTGTTTTTCAGCTGTGACATACACGTAAGATGATGGTGACATTTACTTCCCCGTGAATATCAGGCATGTGCCAAGTGTTATTAGCCATTGCCAGTGCATACCTCTTCTCCTTTCCCGTGACTCAAGAAGGGCACTAGGACTCACAGGAGTGAGAATGGCATTGTTATGGGAGACAGAAAAGATAAAATAACTGCAGATAAATTACCTATGATGGAGACGCATTTCATAACCAACCCCACTGTTCCAGTTTCCTCCCACAAAGGGATTGAGGACCACAAGGCATGGTTAGAATATTCTTACTTCCTGTATAAATGAAGCAAGCTGATATCTAAGATTAGAGTGGGAAATTGAAAGAGGATTCCAAAGAATTCATGTGAGAGGGACTTTTGCCTCCCCTACTTATTTATTTTTATGGACAATTACCTTAAATATGAACTTCAACATATCAATATAGACATCATCTATGTTGTGTTACAGAGATAAAACATTTCAAGAGAGCAACATATGTGTAGACCTTATGCTCCATGAATGGTTCAACCTACATGGATATAGTATGTTATTCCTGTGATTCTGATGTGTCCTAACACTATTTTTTTTCACATTACAACTAGTTTTTAAAAATATATGGAATGATGCATGTTTTTTTCCTTTTTTCTAACATCAGGAAATCTTTTTTTTTTTTTTTTTTGGTTACTTTGGGCTATTGTGGAACACCACAATCATTGTTTTAAAGGAGTTAAATCTTTTAAATGATCAAATTACAAACAATATCCATCCCTCTTCAGAACTGGTGTTGTATCTTTAAAATTTGGGGAAATGAAAGTATAAAAGTATAAGGTTAAACAATCTCGCTTATATTGGAAATTCTTTAATCACATGGATGCTGAATACATAAAATAGATCCTATTGTTAAATTCCCTGTTTGCCCCTTAAAAATACATAGATTCAAAGGCGCTCTATCTTATCTTCAGCATGCTACACATCAGAACTGATAAAAGGATCTATTTATTTGCTTACATGCTTGTGATCCGTCTCCACCCCCAGCGGTGAGGAGCGGGGGGTCCTTCCGTCTCGTCCGTCCTTCGCTCTATACTCAGTGTCCGGTACAGTGCCTGGTCCACAGAAGAGGCTCAACGTGTTGGTGACTCACCACGCTCCTTTTCGCATCACTCCTGAATGAAATGTGAGAAAGATGAAGAGGTTGACCTTATCGGCAAACACTTTCCTGGGAAGGTGTTGTCTAGACCTTGCTCCACTCCACTGAGCTAGGCCAAACCTTGAACAACCACTTGTGTGTGCAGGCACTCCAAGAAGAAGGAGCCTGTTAATTGCAAGCTGTTTCTTAGTGCGGCCGAAAGGTCACCACTATCAATTATGACATAGATTTGAAAAAAAGGAAGTCCTGTCTATATGGCAATATATTCCACATTGTCTAATTTGTTTGCTGTAATAAGGCCAGGCTCACTTATTGATGAATCGATCATCTGTGTCTTGCATGCTCATGACACCATCGAAGTCCCTCTCTCAAGATAATGGCATTGCATGCGGAGATTGGTGCTGGGCTGTATATTATGAAACTCCATAAACATGTAGAACATTAATTGCTACTGCTGTGCAAGAAAACATTTTTTTTTTCCTTTTTGTGGTGGAGAGTTAAGTAATTTATACAGGATGACTCAAGCCGTATCTCTAGGCAGCCAGTGAAATGCTGCTAAATCAACCCATATGGCCGTGTCTGCGAGAGAATCAATTGTATGACCTGCATGGGTGAATGATACAGGGCTTTTGAGCTGCGCTGAGTTCTTTCTTGCTGTAAATGGACGAGCCCTGGAGGTTATGTCTCTACATATCTCATGGGGAAAAAAGTAGAAACAATTACAAGGTCAATTTAAACAAAAAATAAGTGCTCATCTCAATTAATTCACATGAAGAGAACTTTTCCTAGATTTTCTTTTTAGTGTGTGTTCTCCCTCCCATATCCAAATAATGGTCTTAATGCTCCATTTCACTTTTCTGGCACCAAATAAGGCTCGGTTCAGAGGAAATAAACAGCTTCTTAGAAAGACAGGGGGTGAGGCCTGAGGCCAGGTCTGGGGCAGGGGATCTGAGCTGTGAGTTCCCCGGAGGACCAGCATACCAAGTCGATGGTGTCCTTTGATTATTTTCTGTGTCTTAGGGTCTTGCTTTAACTCTTGGACATTACTTTTATTATAGTCTTACAACTCATTCATTACCTTTAAAATGGTTTCAAAGAGTAGCTTGTAAAGAACGTGATCAAGGAAAGCAACTACTTTCCCCCTTTCTCTCTGTCTCCCCAAAACCCTGGCTTTACTTCTGGCTTGGTTTGTTTGTACTGCACTGGGGAATGAGAACACTTCCTCAATTATATGGGCTCACTTACATTTTCTAAACAAAAAGACACATGATAAATGGTAGATTCAGAGTTTCACTTTCCCTGTGTAGAGTGGTAGAGTAAAGAATAATCTGATTTACATAGATTTCTCAAAATTTGGTAACTCTTAGTTCTCAACAGAAGCCTAATTGGACAATATCTCGGAGTTTCTTTAATGGGTGGTGAAGAAAATGGATTCATACAGAATGCAGTGCAGTCTCAAACCACAGGAGTTTTTTGATCCTTGATTTTCTATTGGCAAACGTGAATTGGAAAATCTGAGAGACCCATGTTTTAGCTGTGTCTTACAGAGGATACTTTTTTTCTCTGAATTTCTTCTTCCAACCCTAAGTTGATGGGAGGGCAGGGGGAGTTTCCCTTACACCATTTTATTTGATTCTGGTTGGGGAGACCACTGTACTAACCACAAGGGCATAGAGGTGGGTCATAGAGGTGGCCTAGAGGTGGGTCATGTGACCTACATCTGCTTAATCATAGTACCCCATCCCTTTGGTTAGGGTTAGGGTTAGGGTTAGGGTTAGGGTGTTTGGCTCAAGGATGGGTTTGAGGCTCAAACCAACTGAATGAGAATTTTTGCATGGAGTTTTCTACATGGACACACTCTTTATCTCCTCTTGGGTTGCTGGTTGAGATGGCAGAAGCCTGGAGTTGTCTGTGCCTTCCCCAGCACTTGTCGGCCCATCCTCCCTCATGGTGAAAATGTACTGCTAGGGAGGGAATGACGGCAACACAGGATGAGAAGATGGGGTGGGATGGGAGAGAGAGACAGAGGGGAAGGGAGAGAGAGGCAAACAATAAGAGACAGACAGAGAGTGCCAACGTGAAAGTGAGCTCATGAAAACGTGTAAGTGCCCATATTCCGTCATTCCTTGAAGCCAGTTCCTCTTCCGGACTCCCCTTGTTACAGGTGCCCATCACGTTTCATCTGGCTTTACATTAGTTTTCTGTCCCTTTTAACCAGAAAAGTTCAGACTAACAGATAACACCTGATATCAAGCACGCATTGCTGCTTTATTTTCCTATGGATTGCCATAAAGTCCCAGGTTCTTGGGAGAACCAGGTCTCCAGAGAAAACTGAATGACTCCAGGGTTTAGCCTGCCTGTGAAGAATTCCAGGCAGCTCTGAAGCAGACAGTGAGGAGAAGGTGGCAGGAAGTTGCATTTATACCTCATCCTTAGATACAAGTAACTTATCTTAGCTGACACCCTGATATTCTTCTGTCATCCCCTTAATCTTTTTGGACATGACTTTTCTTTCCCTCAATTCCTTTTTATTTCTCTTTTTTCATATACAGCTGTCAACAGTTGCTTCTTTATTTTCTTGCTCGTGTCTCTTATTTCTGTGTCATATTTTGAGAGATATATGCTCGCATGGTAATTATTATCGAGTCATGGAGACTATTACTTTTGAGATATTGGGTAAAGAGCAGGGGGAAATATATTTCCCCTTACTCTCTAGGAACTGGGGAAGCTATTCAGCCATGATCATTTGATAATTTAGTGATCAGAATATTTGTTTTTACCCCTGATCTCTGGCTTCTACAGATTTATGACTATGCTTTGGGAAGATTAGCTGCTTTTTCTGCAAAAGTCTCCAAGTCTGACCTTAGGCTTGTAATATGGCCTTGGAAGTGTGAATCATGGCTGGGAGGACTCAAGAGGTGAGGAGGTGGGTAGTGTCCCTTCTGTTCACCTCCTCAGACTCTAGCATCATCTTTCAGATGGTTCAAGGTCCTGCCGTGTTGTGTGCTGCCTCATTTCTTGGTTGTGGGCCCATTTTTGATACCTGGTGAGAAGGAATGCAGAGGAGAGAGCCCTTCAAGGTGATTTGAAGCCTGAGGTCTCCTACTTATCACCCTTGTTGTCAGAAGCACAGTTTCACTATAACATTTACTCAGGAGGGGAGTGGTGGGGAGTGGAAGGAGAGCTAGACTCGAAGTCAGAGAGACTGGGATGGAACATCAGCTTTGCTGTAATTAACTCTGAGGCCCTGGCTTGTTCCTTAACATTTTCCAACACATGGATTAAGCCTTTTTGTAATGAAGGAGATGGCAGTACCTGCTTCGTGGAGTTATTGTGTGAGTTGAAATAAAGATGAGGTAATAAATACGAAAGTAGTCTGTGGATGGAAGAGAGTGGCCTTGTTCTTATTAAGGCCTGTACTTTAGAAATAGCACCTTCTAGGAGTGTGACATAAGACTGAAACCAACTCTGCTTGGTGGAAGATGTTTATTTCGAAAAAACATATTACTAGGAAACAGAAGTTTGAGGAAGCAGAAAACGCTGCATTCAACATCTTTGCATAGTTTTAAAATGAAAAACTATGTCTATACCAGTTCGACGGGTGAAAACTATAGATTGAGATAACACGCACATTCATTGTAAGAAGTAATCTCCTTACCGAAAATGTATCGATATGCATCCACTAGTTTGGTGCATTCTGGATTATTGAGTCAGATTACATAATTTCAGAAAACTTGGTGTTGACATGTAGACACTTGCAGTTCTGTTGGTTAATGTGGCCATTGCTGAGTTTTCTCTAGAGAGAAATTGGGATATCAGTTTTCTTTAATGCAACATATGGACCTTTATACCACACACACGTGCACTCATGCACACATCCACACACATCCACACAGTTGACAGAGGACTGGGGTATTGAAGTTTCTGTGATATGAACTAGGGTCATTATAAATCATCTCAGAATCTGCATACCCTGGAGTCTTACTTTTCCTGGACTGTGAAAATTGCCACTGTGCTCGGCCATTGGGTCAGATGAAGTTGCCTGTCGAAGATGTTATGACTAGACATATCCAAACCCCCAGGGATGATGAGGCGAGGAAAGTATTGCAGTGTTGAGGTTCAAAATGTCACGTGACAAAGGCATGCTCTCTCGCACAGTCCTGCTGACCTATCATGGAACTGCTCAGATGTCATGGACACGTGATGAAATGACCACTGTGATGCACTACGATTCTCTACTGTTTTTCATGGATAATTTTGAAAAACAGCCCCAGAACAGTTAATTCAAAACAAACAAAAACAAAAACAAAACTTCATGCCAGAAGAGTTCTGGAAACAAAAATAATGTCCTTTTTAACTCAGTTTCTTTTCCAGGTAAGCAAAAAACCAAGAGATAACTGTCTGAGAGCAGATTATAAGGGGGGAGTCAGAAGACATTTTAGAAATAGAGTGCACCAATCTTTTCACATGTTTAAGTGATGCTTCTATCAACACAGGAAGGCCTGGATGTTTACTAATGCAGAAAAATCTTAACTAACCAATTCCTGAGAATTCTGAGGGATTATTTGGCAGAAATAAGTAAACGGATACAGGGCAGAAAACAACAAATAACTAAACGTGCACGGTGTCATGCGATCCTTTAAGTACTTCTCCAAGAAAGGAAAAGAGCAAAACAAGTGTACCATCCACTAGCTGAATCTGGTTAAGAAGCAATAAGCAAGAGAATTCCATGGAAGGCCAATGTTCCTGTTGCAAATGATTTTGTTTTCTAAGTGTTTAATGTCACCTAGGCTCAAAACACTGGCTTATCAGCAACTTGGAAGAGAAAAGGGAAGTAGGAAGGGGTAACAGGAAGAAGACCTAGAGAAAATGCAGTAGAAGGAGAGGCAGAAAAAAGAAAAGGGAAAAAGGAGAAGGGGATACTGAGAAGATGGGGTAGGGAGTGATGGGAGTTGCAGGAGCCTAACTGAAGAGGATGGGGCCCCACAGGGGAACGACCCCCAGGGAACCTGTGTTTCACTTGAGATAAAATACAAAACCCTCTCTTTGGGTCTGGGATTGTTGGGAATTTGATGTCCCAATGGGTTTAGCATGTTTCCTGCTGGAGTATCCATCTCCCTCTTAAGCTTCTGAGAGAAGCCTAGGTCTCAGGTGGGAAAGTGTAGACTTCCCTCCCATGCCTGCCTTGCACCCTTCAGGAAGATTTTGCTCAGGGAGAATCCCCCCTTTCTAATGTTGAAGATGGGGAGACTCTGAAGGGCAGGGTTTTGTGTTGAGTTGAGTCTGTCTGGGACAAATCCCTTTGGAACTTGTACTGTGAGCAAGAAAAACCAGAGCTCCAGATTATAGGTCTGAGCCCAGTAGAAATCTAGAGTAGATGCAGAAATACAACTTTTATCATAAAGATCTTCTTGCGGTAAAGCACACTGGAGATGTGTCATACTAGAAGACGCATGTGTAGATATCTAGACTCTCCATGCAATTCCACGAATTGTTGACCATTTGTCTTGGTCAAGAATTATTAGCCTGTGTTGGGTAAACAAACAAACCCTAAGGTCTTGGTGGCTGAATACAGCAAAAGTTTAGTTTTTGCTTATGTAACTGGTTGGAGCAACTCTCCAGAGCAGCTGTCCTGTTTCTTCTCGTGGTTCTGCCATCTCAACATGAAGCCAGAGAAGAAAAAGACAAGACCTTTTCATTGCCTCAGCATAGAGGTGACCCATATCACTTTTGTTCATTTCATTGGCAGGACCTAGTCACATGGCCTTGCCTACCAGCAAAGGGCTAAGTGACCTGCCCAAGCTGTCTTTGCACAGGTCTCCTGACTCTCTGCCAAGCGTTCCCTCGGCTATACCATTGCCTGCTCCACAGTGATGCGCAGGTGCCTGAGACTCGGCACTTTGCAATGCTTACCCACCTCGCCCGCCCGTGTTCAATCTCTGCTCTGTCGTGTTCAGCATGGGTGTCAAATGGGTTATCCATTTTGAACCCCTTAGTGTTCTCTGAGAAGACATACTGTGAACAATAGGTTCCTAAGGGATTTGAGAACACAAGTTGAGCCGACTTCTACATGAACCCAGAGTTAAGGTCCAACTGTAAGGCAGGTGTTGAGGTCACTGGTGGTGTCCATGGGCAGGTGGCTGCAGAGGGGAGCTCTAGATAGCCCAGAGGGACCACAGAGCTGGGGGAATAGTTCTGTGCCCGTAGGAGTGGGACGGTTCCTAAAAGTCATATAACTAGGAATCTGGAGGAATGTCCCATGGAGAGATGGAAAACTTGGAAAGGAGCCTAATCAAAGGCTAGGAATTAAGCCTGGAGGAACTTGGAGAAGCTGCAGTTGTCTTAAGCCCCCACGGTATTCAAACTTCCAGACAGAGGGTGGAAGGAGGCCTTTTGAGCCTTCATCTGCAGAGTCCCCAACATGCACAAAGCTTCTGGAGCTGCTCAACAACCAGAGGCAGCAACACTGTGGCTTCCAGCCAGACAAAGAGCCAAGATTCCTCTTCTGCCTGGCCTGGCCAGTGTTTGAGAGGTAGCTTTGTTTGAGAGGTAGCTTTTCAGCCAGAACTATGATTTTAGTTGGGTGAAGAAGAATACACCCTACCTGTCTCATTTAAAAGGTCCTGGGAAATCAAAGATAGAGAAAGAAGTTACTTTATGGAAAGCATTGTAATATTTCTTTGGAAGATTACATAGGGAGACTAGAATTGCAATCTTTTGGATGTCACCCCAGGTCACTCACTGTCACTAGCATGGGGGCAGGGATCTGTTTGAGTCTTCTCCAGCATCTTTTGTGCTGTGTTCTCCTTCCCTCTCTCCTGTCAGGCTCTGCAGAGGAACAGATACTTGCTACCAGTCTTCTCAGTCTCATTGAGGACACTGGTCTATGGGACTCTGGCTGGCAGTTCTGTTTCTATGGACTGTGGAGTCTGAACCCATGACATCTCCTGTGACCTCAGGACCACAGCTTTGCCCTTTACCAGCATTCTACCTGAGTGCTTCCACCCTAGTTATTGAGTCTGTGTTGCCCCCTCCTCAACACATGCTCATTCTTAGAGATAACGTTTTTCATTGGCCACTGGCTAGCATTTCTACCATTCCCTTTATTCTTTTTTCTCGAAGAAGAAATTAAAGTTAGCTATTGTCTCCAGAAACAAAAATTCCTCCTGCTTCTTTGGGGGTTTTCTCATTCCAGGATGTGTTAATATCCAGCTTAATGTCCAGAACATGAGAGAGGTACTTCCTAAAGATTCCCCTTAACTACCCATGACTAGACTAAAAACTGGGGTGGGAAGTCTAGGACTCACGTTCTCCTGTTTACAGTCTCAGCCTGTTTATGTGAAGACTGTTCCCTTTCATTCTGAGTGGGTAGTTTTCCTGGAACTATGCCTTGGGGCTTTCTTCTCCTCACTTCCTTCTCCTCACTTCATCACAACCCTTCATAAGGGCCTTCCTTGTGTATATCTCTTGAAGAAATAAGAATGGCTTTCTGAAACCTGAAGTTGGCTCCTGAAGTGTCTCAGATACATTCCAAGAGCCAATTCTATTTTACATTTACTGTCCATCACAGCCTGGGGAGTTTGAGGCCAAGAAAGGTCAGGAGGAGTGAGGATTGTTTAATTACTAGATTAAACAGAGACATTGCAGGTATTTTAAACAGGAGGGCATTTAATAGAGGGAATAAGGTGCTTATAAAGTCTCCTTTGTAGGTACTACCAGGCTGCATTCTCAGGGATGACTCCCAGAAAAATATGGAACTGACCCAGTAGAGAGGTCTCACCTCTGAAGCTACCACTGTTGGCGTACTCAAGAACATGTCCCCAGTTTATGATCCAGGAATTGGGAAGCTGGAATCAAGAAGCTGCCATCACTGCTGACACTTTGCAACTGCCTCCCAATGTTGGACAGGAACTTTGTTGTAGGAAAGCCTCACATTACCTGGACCATGCTGCAAGGAGGAAAGAAGCCAAAAGGAGCAGACAGGTGGTCACCACCTCCCCCCTGCCTTTGAGACCTTATAGGAATGCATCTACGCTTCTTGTAGAACGCTCACTGCAGGAGAGTCTGGGAACATAGTTTTCAGTTTTCATCCTCTCTCACTGCAGGGTTGGTGCATAGAGGCCTAGGGAATGAATTCACAGCATCTACCTCAACTGTTGATGGATTTTTACCATCTGCTGCATAAATTTTCAGTTACATTATCCTTATAGAGACGTATATTATAAAAAGAGACTTTGACAAGGGCATATATAACCATCTCATTTTACAGGTGGACAAATTGAGGTGCAGAGAAGTAGAGTGACTCCTCTAAAAGCCACACAGATCATTTCTGGCAGAGTCAGGACAATAATGCCAGTCTCTTGGTTCTAGGTTATCTCCAATTCATTATTTTGCAAGTGAGAGTCCATGGGCCTTCAGGGAGCACAGCAGATTATGCTAAGAGCACAATAAATAATGGCAATATGATGAACACTTAGTATTAATTTTACTTGGAGATTATGGAAGAAAGGGAGTTATTTGTATTACAACAAAGCTATGATATGTGCACACATCTGTGCTATAAACTTGGGATTCACTGCAATGGTGAGATGGGGGCAGGCAGCTTCAGGATTTTCTTCCACTGCCTCCTCACTCTCTCTTCTGCTGGGGACCATTCTGAGAAAGAGTTTGGGGAGCTCTACAGCACCCCATGCTGCCTTTCTTCTTTCAGATATCGCCCTAATATACTTTTGTTGAGTGACATGTAAAAATTAGTTTCGTTTCCACTCAAATGCTACTTCTTCCATTAAATCTTCTCTTAAAACCCCTGTTGTACTTAAATGTTCCTTTATCTGCACTCTCAAAGACTCATATTTATTGCTGGATTAGAGTACAATTCAGTGTGTTTTGCTTTACGGTAAACTCTGTCATTCCTGTCTATTCTATATAGGGATGTGGGCCCTTCATGGGCAGGACCTGGGTCTAGTTTATCCTTGAATTCCAGCACCCAACATAGTGCTTTTGCACAATGACATGGCAGTGCTCCTTCTGGCTCCTCTTCTTCCTTGGGTAGCTTAAGATGAGACTCCTCTGTCCCTTGCAGGTAGGAAGGGTCGTGTGACTAAGTCCTGCCAGTGAAATGAACAAAAGTGACACGGGTCTTGGAAAGGCCTTGTCTTTTGCTTTTCTGATTTGTTGATTCTGGTGGCCTCATGTTGAGGTGACAGAGCCACAAGAAGGAAACAGGACAGCTGCTCTGGAGAGTTGCCCAACCAGAAGAGAACTTTGCATAAGCAGGAAATAAACTTTTGCTGTACTTAGCCACTGCAACTTTAGGGTTTGTTTGTTTCCCCAACACAGGCTGATCATTTTTGACTAAGACAGATGATCAATAATTCATAAATTGTATGGGGAGTCTAGATATCTGCAGATGCATCTTCTAGTATGATACAATTTACTTGTATTTTCCGATTCTCTTTCTTGATATAACTTCACATAGACCTTGAGAATTCTGGAGGAGAAAGTATAACAAGTTGTTTAAACTCTGTAGGGGACATGGAAACAATTGGGTGGAAGTTATCACCCAATTTAATTGTGCTGTTACCTAGCCTAGAAAGGACTAAGGCCATTTGGAAAGTAATGAATATCCCCAACAGATGGGAAGGTACCATATGTCACCCAGGAGTTGCTGTCCTTTTGACATCTTAGGGGAATTTACAATCCTGGTGGCTCACCTTCTCCACCTTGGCACATTGCTAATTTTACTTAATTGGGTTCTACAGGCTCTAAGGAGAACAGCCATACCTTAGAGACATTGCAGGTTTGGTTCCAGATCACTGCAATAAAGTGAATATCATAATAAAGTGAGTCATATGAAGTTTTTGTAAAAGTTGAAATAAGACCTAAAAAAAAAGTTATGCTTACATGAAACTATAGTCTATTAGGTGTGCAATAGCATTAGGTCTAAGAAGCAATGAACATACCTTAATTAAAAAATATTGATTGCTAAAAAAATGCTAACCATCATCTGAGTCTCCAGTGAGTTGTATGTTTTTGCAAATTGCAGTCACATCAAAAATCATGGATCACAGATCACAATAACAAATATAACAATAATGAGAAAGTGTGAAATATTGTGAGAATTACCAAATGTGACACAGTAGCATGAAGTGAGCAAATGTGTTGGTAAAATGATGCTGATAGACTTGCTGGGAGCAGGGTTGCCACAATTTGTAAAAAAACACACTATCTGCGAAGCACAATTAGACAAAGTATGCCTGTACAGGGAGATGCTAGTTTATTTACTGACTTTTCACTCCCTATGCACAAGTTTTACTTTGTTTATGTGTAATTGGCAGCTTAATGTGTTTTTAAAATTTATTTTATTGAAGTATAGTTGATTTACATACAATGCTGTATTAATTTCTGCTGTACAGAAAAAGTGATTCAGTTATACATATATATATATTCTTTTTCATACTCTTTTCCATTATGGTTTATTACAGGATATTGAATATAGTTCCCTGTGCTATACGTAGGACCTTATTGTTTATCCGTTCTCTATACAATAATTTGCACCTGCTATTCCCAAACTCCCAATCCATCCCTCACCCACCGCCTCTCCCTTGGCAACCACAAGTCTGTTCTCTATGTCTGTGAGTCTGTTTCCGTTCTGTAAACAGGTTTATTTGTGTCATATTTTAGATTCCATGTATAAGTGATATATGGTGTTTGTCTTCCTTTTTCTGACTTACTCTACTTAGTATGATAATCCCTAGGTCCATCCATGTTGCTGCAAATGGCATTATTTCATTCATTTTTATGGCTGAGTAATATTCCATTGTGTGTGTGTGTGTATATATATATTTATATAAAATGTATTTTTTATCCATTCATCTGTTGATGGACATTTAGGTTATCTCTGTGTGTTGGTTATTGTGAACAGTGGGCAGTTTAATGTATTTATTAAAGATGTGCATTCATTTTGCATATACATATTGTGATCACATATATGCAACATATGCAGATTATTTCCAGGAGCTTGAAAAATATGGAAGACCATAGGTATTTATAACTGAACTTATCTTTTGCTGATATAATCTCTGAGAATATTTACCATCATTAACAGGAATTTTCACTTTAGCTAAATCTCAGCGAAGTATTTCTCCTCTCTGCACATCCATTTCTTTCTCTGAAAAGTGGGAATAATACTCTTCGGGTTGTGTGGGGATTGGAGAACATGTTTGCAAAGGATCTAGCTCACTGATTGGAAATTTGTAGGTATTTAATAAACAATGATCGATAATAATTATATGCTGTACTCACGTAGAAATTTACTGTTTAAAAATATTTTATATTAAAAAAATTTAATTTACCCCCACAATGTTTTTTTTTGGAGTAAGTTTTATTATCTCCATTTTGTAGCAGAAGAAAGTAATACTCAGAGAGGGCAATGTGACTTGTGCAAGGTCACAGACTAGAAAGTGGCAGAGCTCGGACCGAAAACTAGGTTCCTGACTCTCCTCCTGGTGGTATAACTTGGGGTGGCGTCCCTTGAAGCAGTGGTAAAGAGAAGGGCTGGGAGAAAGCCAGTCTGAGGTCAACAGCAAAGTTCTTGGCAGAAAATAGGAGTTCAGCAAGTGGCCACTACTGTTGTATTACACTGTGTAAACCACTCTGGGTAATCAAAGCATTGGAACAAGAGAACAAATTACTGAAAACTCTCCTGCTGTATATGCTTGGTTTGTGTATAGTCAATCCACTGGATCAGAAGACCATTCTCTGTATACTGAAGTGTTAGAAATAAAATGTGGTCTTTCTCTGGGGTGTAATAAGAGAACTAGAGTTTTGTTCCTTTAAGTTAAGATGTATCACGTCTCATATGCCTCTGTTCCTCCAAGATGCCAGGGAGCCAAGATGCTGGCTTAGTTCAGGATGGAGAATAAATGTGCATGTCAATATTTATCCCATCCCAAGACTTAAATTTGTTCCTCTGATAATCAAGTTGAAAAACACGCCCTCCTTGTAGCCTATTCTCCCATATACAGCATTCTTCTGATATGGTTGTTCATTTCAATTAATGCAAAAGTAAAGGGGTTTGAGCTGCCCATCCATTTGGCAAGGGATTTGGGAATAGGATCAAAGTTGGTTTTATTTCAATAGGGTCCCCAGTGAGCTGTTAATTACTTGGGTTTCAAATCAGATGGCATTTGAAATAGAATATTGAATTACACCTGTGTTGGGGGGTCAGTTTATCTTCCGATATGAAGGTAGATTTGTGGCAGGAAGGAACAGGAGGAAATGAAGTTAGTTTTCTTCCTGTGTTTGATGGGGAAAGTCGTTTGTTGCTGAAATACTCCTCAGGGCTTTGCATAGTGGGTTAAACCAATAGGGAAAATTATGTTTCAGGAACCCCGAGCAAGAGCAGACCTCCAATTATTCCTCAAGCAGATTAAAAAATGTAATCTTAGATTTGTTAATATGAAATATAACTTGCATATATATATTTTGTTTTGAGTACTTAAGGTGAGTTGAAAACCAGTTTGGTGGAAAACTAAGTAGTAGAATTAATGTTTCTGACCTCACTATTGTGATATTTATCTCAAACATTTAGATTTTAATTGTATTTAAAACAAACAGTTTGTATTAACTGATGACTATCATTAGATGATCTTCAAAATCCAAGACATAAATTTGTAGTGATAATTACAGGTATTTTAAAGTAAGATAAAAATATACAATTGTTATATATTAATTTTGATAAATGCAACATGAATACAACAGACTACCACTTCCTTGACTAGGTTATGATATATGGCTTCAAAAGAGATCATCCAGGTGGGCCCAAGCTAATAACAAATTTTTAAAATCTGCATGAAGGAGTCAGAAAGAGGAATACCAAGATTCAATATACTAGGAAGAGTCCCTCTATCATTCCTGGCTTAAAAATGGAGAGGACCACATGGCGAATAATTCCTAGGTGGCCTCTAGGAACTGCCAGTCAGCAAGGAAACAGGGATCTCTGTCATAAACTCACAAAAGAGGGATTCTGCCTACAAGACTGAAGATGGAAGTAGAATTTCCCCAAAAGTCTTTAGAGGAGAATTCAGCTCAGCCAATACCTTGATTCTAGACTTGTGATACTTTGAGTAGAGAATCCAGCCATATTGTATCTTCAAATTAATAAATGTGTTGTTTTAAGCTGCCAACAAAAATTTTTTGTTTGTTTGTTAACCAGTTTACACTCATCAGAGGACAATATCTTATTTTGGAATATTTCACTTCCTCACTAATCTCCAAAGATGCCCACCTCCTTCCTGTTACACCTCAAGCCTCCATGCCATTCCCTGCCGCAGGATACTTGCTCTCTCTACTGCCTCATCACCCTATCTATCCCTTCAAAGCATTCATCACAGTTGGCATGTATTTTATTGGTTTCTTTGTTACACATATATGGGCCTCTTGTCCATGAGAACCCAGGTGGTGGGGGGCTGGGGAGGGGCGGAGTGGGGTCCCGCATACCTCCATGACTTCAGTATTTAGCACCATCGCTGGCACATTGTGGGCTGAGCATCTTGTTTATTTAGTGGATGAGTGAATGAATGATGACTGAACAAACTGTGGCCAAACCTTCCCTTTTCACAGAGCACTGATCAAACCCTTAGGAGAGAACAATATTCATGTTCAGTCCTTATAATTCAAAATATAATTTTATGAAACTGGAGAGGAACTGAAAAACTGTAACAAAGCTGTGTGTATAGATTCCACCACTTTGGACGAAGAGCATTTTGACGACACTGTGCATTTAGGAGCTGAGCTGTTAATGCAATAAAAGTGCTGTAGCTTCTCTCTTGATTTCACTCACTGTGGATCTTTGCTTCTACCTCCTGGGAATCTCTCCTCTTGTCTACTGTTCCCCTCTTCTTTATACGCTGCTTTCTGCCTTTATTTCTGTCTCACAAAAACTGCTGACAATTTTCTTATGGGTTAGCTAAGAAATAGATACAAGCTAGCTTTCTTTTATCAAATTCATAATGGCTATTACTAGTAGAACTAATGGCAGCAAAATAGATCTGACAGTGAAAAAACAGCTCATGGTCGAATTTGTTCTTGGCTAAAAATATTGATGGCAAAATTAAATCTTCTTGACAAAATTTAGATGTGCAAAATTTGATCTGGGAAAATTGAACTTCGTGGAAATAGGGAAAACTCAAAATGGCAGAAGCCATAACTGTTAAAATTGGATATGGTTTAAAAAAACTGATTTAAAAATATTTTAATAAAATTTCTAAGGAAAAAGATTGATGCTGACCCAATATCAGTGAAATAAAAACAATGGCAAGATAAAAGCATTTACATTATTTAATCAAGGGAAGATACGGCTGGGGGAACTCAATAAATCTTAAAGTACAGGAAAGGTGATTTATTGCACCGAGGAGTGGACAGCTGTTCTCCTTTCCACTGTTATAAAATGGAGTTAGGAAAGAACTTCCTGCCAAAAGTGGACTGGGAGGCCCTGGAATGCATTACCAGGAGGCGGGGTGGTGAGGAAGAGGGGGTTGTGAGGGTAGAGTGTAAGGATGTGTGTGTGTGTGTGTGTGTGTGTGTGTGTGTGTGTGTGTCTTGGGGGCAGTGCTGGGGAGTGCTCTCTGAAGTTTCTGGAAAAAGATGTGGTAGAGAGCTATCATTCTGAGGTGATTTAAGTACATTCCTTTCTGACTGAAGACATGAAGATGAATTAGGAGTTTTTGCTCTCTGGTATATTTCTTTAGGCCCACATTTCTATGATTCTATGAATTTTAAAAATTCCATTTTGCTTTTTGGTGAGAAAGTGAAGTTATGCTATTTAGGAAATGGAACGATAAGGCCTTGTTGAGAAGTCACTTTATATCTCAGTATTCAAACTTTTAGTTGTGTTTAAATGTTTCTAAAATTGTCATGTTCTCAGACTTGCCTAGTAGTCCAGTGTTTGAGACTCTGTGCTTCCAGTGCAGGGGTCATGGGTTCGATCTCTGGTCAGGGAAGTTCCACATGCCATGAGGTGCAGCCAAAAAAAAAAAAAAAAAAGTCATGTTCTTATGACCTAGGTTTTGTAGCTCTGTTATCTTTTAGGAATTAGTTTTATGTATGTGGAATTCTGTGAATAAATGGTCATTGTGATGACTATTAAGGATCACTGAGTTAAATTTGGAATAATAGAAGTTTTACTCCAAAGGGGAAAATAATCTAAGGATTAAGGAAGTAAAAATGATCCACTGTGAGAGCAAAAATGTAACTGTTGGTTTTATGTGAGAAAACATACAGGCCATGCAAGTGAAGAATCTTTGATGAGAGCCTTATACATAGTAAAAGAAAGATGCAAGTGATATTTCTTGTTGTTGCACTGATTGCTAGGGCTACAAGTCTGTAATAAAGAGCTGTACAATAAAGGTGGAGGGGGAGACTGAGTAGGAAGGAAGTTCCCCTGCAGCACCCCAGAGGACCGGAAGTGGCTCTCATTGGGGCAGGAAAAGTCATTATTGTGAATGGAGACAAGATGGCAGCTGTCAACAATAGGCTGAGATTGCCCTCCCTTGATGAATGGGAGAGCTACTCCAACTTCTCTGCTCCTCGTGTGTGTGCGTTGTGTGAGATGCAGTAACTGTAAGCAAGGGACCATGGCATCCAAGAAGAAAGAAGCAAAGAGATCTAGTAAGTGGAAGGAAGCTGTAGATTAAAGAGGACTTGAAAGGGAATTCTAGGTTGTTTCCAAGTCATTGAGTTCATTGAAATCCTAGGAAATGCTGGGAGGTTGAATATAGCAGTGAGTGCACCCTAAGCAAACCTCTCATAAAAGTAATAATAAGCCATCATGGTTGTGGGTGGTGTTAACTGATTTTTCATACCAAAGTATCAGAAATTCTAAGCTACTGTTGGCCATCTCTTGGCCTAATATTAGGTACAGATGATATATTTCTTCACTATAACCTTGTGGTATTTGTCTTGTATTTCAAATACAAATAGCTAAAGAATGGAATATGTGCCACCTGTTGATATTCTATGAAACAGACTACTTGGGGAAATCATGAAACTTTGCACATGTTGTGGTACCATACCAGTAAGGTAATGAATATTTTTCTCTTTGTTTAACTTAGAAAATATTTGCATATCTTATTTAAAAAATACCAACTATTGTGATGATGATGCTGATAGACAAGGGGATTTACGAGGATTGGATTAAGTTATTAGTCCTATTCGTTGAGAATTAGGAATTACTAAAAATACTATATGAATGTGGTGTGTGTGTGTATAAATATTTTTTTGTTTGCAAGTGATTCTATTGTGTTTCATATAAAAATGAGTAAAGAAGACGAGTATTTATTTTTTTGTTTTTAAAAATAAAGAGTGGTGATAATGATGGTTTTATTTTTAAAGACAAAATTGAATAGATTAGACTTTTTATTTGGTAAAAGTGCTATTTAGATCTCAAGGTCATAAGCATGACCTTATCTATCTGGTGGTGATACCCTTATTTCAGGCAAAGTATCAGCATTGCAAATCCAAACTTCTAATTTGACAGTTTATGCCATGGCATCTCTTTTCTTTAGTAGTCTTTGACTAATTAGAGTTTGATCTGGAGGAAAAAATAGAAAATTGACCTTAAAACAAGGTGCTTTACTACAATATATTCTTGTAATTGTGCACCCAGCAGAGGCTTGGCACATTAAGCTAGTTTTGCACATTTGGAAAGTGAGCTGCTAAAAGGTTAGTTTATTATGGACACCTAAACTAGAGGTGAATTTCCAAGCTTTTTATACTGATCAGATTAAATTGCTTTATCTGAACTTCTTGCTGAATAGACTTTTTTTCTTATTGTCACCTGTAAACAGTTTGAAGATAGGTTTTATTTTTTCTTTTTTTGCATATGAGAAACAATGTTGAAAGTCTATCTAATATTGTTAGGATTATGGCCTCTGAATATTTTTGACAACTAAGAAGCCTTATATGGATCTCCTGTTGTCTCCTGAAACACTGCTCTTGGGATATTTCAGCATGAAGGAAAGTTTTACCACCAATTTTGCTCCTGAAACATAAGAAAAGATGAACAGACGTCTGCTGCATTAAAAAAGGACATAGGCATGCATTAAATCCCTTATGTCTTACTTTTTAATGATGCAATTGTGAATTATGTTCTTGTTGCATTTGTAATTAGAGGCTGCAGCAGATGGTGAAGACTTATTTTAAAGTGATGTGTCTATTAAAATAAGCCACACTGCCGAATGATTGTTCACTGTAACAACATCTTTACGCCCCTACAACACTCGGATTCTTTGTTGATGTGCAGTTGATTACCACAGCTGATTACATATGTGCACACATTTGCTCGGAAATGTATCAGGGATATTTGATATGTGCAATACTTTATTTGAAAGTGTGTATTATCACAATTATAGATAATGAAGCTTTCAGTGAATTATTCAGTCACCATCTACAAAGGGAATGTACTGATTTTCCTTTTCAATAAAATTAGGCATGAATCTTTCTAAACTATTGAGGCTAATCCTGTCTACACAGTGGGAGAAGCCTTGAATGGGGAGTTTGTGAGCATTGAAAGATTCTCTGCGAACATTCTTATAAAAAGCAGTTTTGTTTAGGGTGAACTCAGTCCATGGGTAGTGGTGGTATCTCAGGCTAAGAGTGGGAATGGAGAGAGATAAGTACAGGGTGAGGGCCAGGTGGAAATGGAGCAGAGTAGGAGGTCTGTTGGATGGTATGTATCATAATAGCTTAAGCTGACAACGAACAAAACCTAAGTCTCACTGCCTGACGATAACAGATTCACTTATCTTTCTGTCTGCGTGTCTGTCATGGACCATAAAAGGGACTCTACTCATCATAGTCCATAAGGACCAGGCTGATGGAGGCTACTTCTCAACATAGGCCTCCATAATCACCTCACTAATGGAGAAGGATATGGTGGCTTACACCCTAGATTTTAAGACTTCTCTCTGAAAGTCACATGATACGTCCACTCATATTTAATTGGCCAGAGCAAGTCATAAAACTAAATCTAACATTAAGAGAGCAGGCACATGATATCCTACTATGTGCCTGAAATATTTGGTCAACAACAATCACGACCACCTCCTAGAGAAAGTTTCTGTAAGGCTGTGTGCTTCTAAAATAGTTCCTCTACTGGCCACTGTGACTACTCCATTCCTCATTCTGGTCCAGAAATATCATCAGTTTGACTCTTTTATGTTCAATAATGTGCATACAGGCTTTTAGAAAAGGGTGTGTGTTACATGCAGGGGCAGAGAAGTCCTCCAGTTTAACATTTCCTAACTGTGTTCTCTTGAGATGTTAATGCATAAATAAGCATTCCATGGTCAATTGAGTCTGGAAATCTGGACAAATCTTTGGGTAATAAATTTCTTTACTTCTCAGAGCCTTTATTATGTTAATGTGTATATCTATGAGGCCAGTACAGGGTGTGGTATTTCTCAGTTCTACAGAATCTTTTTTTTTGGTGGAGCTTCCCATGAGTTGGTATTTTGTGGGAACACATGTTGGGTAATGCCACTCAGGTCTCTCACATTGGTACTGAGTATTATGTTTGGTCATTTAGCTTCTGGGTTAGTGAACACATCAAGGTGCTGGGAGGTTGGTGCATATGGAAATGGCATGGAAGCTGCACATAGTCTCCACTCCCATACCTTGCTCTATTCAATTCTTCCATTTGACTATTCCTGACTTGTACCCTTTATAATATGCCAGCAAACATAAGTAA
The DNA here is from genome assembly GCF_030028045.1 of Hippopotamus amphibius kiboko. Taxonomy (NCBI): domain Eukaryota; kingdom Metazoa; phylum Chordata; class Mammalia; order Artiodactyla; family Hippopotamidae; genus Hippopotamus; species Hippopotamus amphibius. The sequence goes on along the minus strand of NC_080193.1, from coordinate 87,009,542 downwards.
AGCATTTTCCCAAGTTTTCTAAGCTGTTCCAGCAAATTATCAAATCTGAGGAGGGGGTTGTGAGAACACTCAATTTATAGCAATCGGTCCGAAGTACAGGTGGTCCAGGACTTGTGACTGGCATCTGAAGTGGGGGCAGTCCTGTGGAACTGAGCTCCTTTAACTCATGGGATCTGATGTTAATTCCAGGAAGATAGTGTCAGAATTGATTAAATTGTAGGACATCAAGTAGATGTCTGGAAAATCAGAGAATCAGTTGTTGGTGTTGGAAAACATGGCAGAATTGTTATCAGCCAGAAGGTACAGAGAGCTGCCCTAGTCATACCTCCTCCCCTAGTCCTCACCCTCTCCCTAGCCTAGAAAGGAAGGAATGTGATTTTGACGGACGTAGGGCAGAGGGGAAATTCTGTGATAGGAAAATACATGTCTCACATGAAAACATGAATCAGCATGAGAGGACTGAGCTAGGACTGGCAGTTCTAGGGTAAGGAGACCTCTGTGCCATGATTCCACACTCCAGAGACAATTATCGTATTTTTTCTGCCATTAAGTAATATATATATATATATATAATTACATTTATTATATATAAGCTGAAATATATGAGGGTGAGTCAAAAATTATCTGAACTCTGGCTGTAGAATTTATTTTAATTAACTTTTAGAAAAGACAAATACATCATTTTTTGACATAATCTCCATGCTTTTCAGTACACTCTGTCCATTTGTCAACAAGCTTTTGTATTCATTAAAAAATGTTTCAGGCTGAGCTGTGAGCTACAAATGCACTGCTGTCTTCACTTTTTCATCAGAAGTGAATCTTCATCCTTGTAGGGCTGTTTTCAGGGGACCAAACAGGTGAAAGTCCAATGGAGCAAGATCAGGACTATAGGTGACCTTATTTACAACAAAACAGTTTCTCCATACGGTGCACAAAGTCTTCGATAAATAACGGCACCAGGTACACCCTCAGACCACATAAAATGAATCACTGCACGCTGCTCTTCTTTCATGCAAATCACAAGTGGGGCATCCATTTTTGCTCGTACCGCAGTTACAAATGAACTGATGTAGCACGTTCACACCTGCACAGCAGTGACTAGGGAGACAGTAGCCTTGAATGGAAAAAGCTAATATGACAGCTTGGCCAATAGAAGTATTAATATAACTGGAGTGTGGTTAATTTTTGACTCACCCTCATACCTATACATATGTAGTGAGATATATATATATATATACATATATATATACTATCTAGAACAAGGCATGTGGTTTGTTATTATTATTATTAAGCTACTACAATAATAACAGTGACAAAAATAGCTAACAGTTCTGAATACCTTATAAGTATTTCTAAGCACACCATTATGTTTATGGTATGGATTATCTAATTTTGTTCTTTAAAAACCCTATGAGAAGTGGCTACTGTAATTATTCCCATTCTATAGATGAATGTAAACAGATTCAGATAGATTAACATATTTGTCCAAAGACATACAGCTAATAAGAAGCGAAGCTAGGATTAGATGAACCCAGGCAGTTTGACCATGTTCTCAACCATTCAGCCACTATAACTATTATTCTTTACATTTGTTAGTATTTTAAAGCCCTTTTGTGTAGACTATACCATTTGTCCTCCACACCAAGATTATTAGTCAGATGCCTTATCCTCCATCTTCAGAGATAAGGAAATTGAGTCTCAAAGAGTTAGTTGAATCTTGTATTAAAAATAGGACCAATTCTGGTCCATTCTTTTCCTACTATATGTCTTGTTTCTTCCCACACTTATTTTCTCTAGCTCTATTCCTTTTGCCCAGGTTTTCTTCTCCCTTCTCCATTTATCCTACAATCTGAATTTGTAGCATGTGAACAACCAGGAAATAATTTCTTGGGATAGTCACAAAAAAGCCCAGAGAAGTATTAATATAAGCTGGGAAATGATGTATCTGGTCACCTTAGCCCAAAATAAATGAATGCAAATCCCACTGTATTCCATTCAGTTTAATAAATCTTCACCCAATGCGTTGTGTCAGGTCTTTGAGACAGCCAAAGGATGTACAACACACACACACACACACACAAACACACACACACACACCCCAATATATTTAAACAATCCAGGTGACACAAACCCTGTCCAATGAGCATTACAGAGGGCTTGAACAGCCATGCTCACTGTACCTGTGTACCCTCTGTTGTCCTTCATAACTTCCCTTTCATCACTCCTTTTTCAAGAAAGAAAAACAGAGGGGCAGATGGGGCTACAGGGAAATGGGATGGGGAGAAGGAAACCATGGAAAAGTGTAAAGAGGATGGGCTGTTGACCTGCAGGAGCGTGGTTCATGGAGTGGAATTTTAGCTTGCTCTCACCAACACAGGCCAAATGCTAGTGCACACTGGAGGGAACTGCATAGAGCCATGGATAATGGGTGTCTTGAGTGTAACAGTGAGCAGCTGTCTTTTTGCTCAAATAACAACATGAAAGGGACAGCCGTGGAATTTCAGCATTTACCACCAACGTTTAATGCAGGGTTAAGTGGCAGCTGTTCCTTGTCCAGGCTTAGGAAATGTGTATGAGGGGCAGGGCAGCACCGGTGAGCACAGAAAAGCTGGAACATTCAAGAAACTGAAAAGCCTGAATGCCCTACAGCTATGGTTCTTCAGAGTTTCATCCTTTTACTTAAGTAATGAAGTTGTCCTTTTATAATAGACTGAATTATCTTAGAAATGCTGTACCCAGGGTCATAAACCATCAGATGATTTTGAAGATGTGTTTTGTCTGAGCTGATCAATATTTGTAAAAAATTTATTTTGAATGCCTAATTTAGTAGGCATGCATTCTCTAGGTAGTTTCTTTGACTTGGAGACACTTAGAGTAAGCTGATGCCTCTCCAGAAGTTTGTGAGGGTTTTCTCAGTAGTGAGGGGTGGGGAGGTCCATGGGTGGGTTCTTTCATAATATTAGTGTTTAGAAAAATAATGAATCTGCTTATGTTTGTGCCAGAAATGAATAACTTCACATATTAAAGATACCTGTACCTTCGTGAATAGAAACTGTCAGACTGCTAACCTAACTGGCAGTATTGAGGTTGGTGGGACTTTTGTAAGACTGAGGTAGCTGTCAGCCAACTTATGTTCTTCAAGACAATGGCCGCTGTATTTTCTCGAGAGATGATTTGCCAGGATGGCTTTCAGCTAATAGGAAGACGGTAACCAGATATAGCTGAATATGTATGTTGAGTCTGGAGATCTTTATTTTAATTTTGGCTTTGACAATAACACTGTGTCACCTTGTGAAAATTGCTGGTGATCTCTGATTTTGGTTCCTCATCTGGAAAATGTGGAAGTTGGTAAGATGATCTCCAATGCCCTGTCTAGCTTTAAAATTCTCTGATGCCAGGAATATGGTTTGCCCATCAGTGAAAAGTCACTGAGTTGACCTTGGAAACGGCTTTATGCCAATTAATCTCTTCCTTCCCTTTAGCGGAAAATGATCAGAAAAATGGTTTCATATTGTAAATCATGAATATATTTCCTTGGAGCCCCTCCTCCACTGCCTTATAGAAACCAAATGATCTATATCCATTTGTGTCTGAGACAAGTGTTAAAAAACACATTCTTCCATAAAGTTAACTCTTGAGATTGAGGTTGCTGCGTCAGTAACCTCTTTGGTAACTTATTTTCAAGAGGCCAGGGAGCACGAAGAAGAGGTGGGTTTGAGAACCTTTTTCACTTTTGTGATGCTTTTCAAAGCAGTCCTACTGGGAAATCACATTGATCGGCACAAAAGAGGAGCCACTTTGGCTCTTCCTGTATTGTAAAGCCCTCAGAGGTATTCTGGCATCTGTGAGGGTGAGAGCCCCGAGCCGAGCCCAACCTCTGTCTGAGTTATCCTTGCTGTCTTTTTGCCCCCATCTCCAACACCACCCCTCACCCCCTTTGCTTATTTCCCATTCACTGAAGCTCTGAACTTGTTTCTAGTTGTCCCCTGAGCTGGCTCTGGTCCACTCTCAACCAGTCAGACAGTCTCAAGCCTCCTTGTTGTTTGGGTTAGTTTTGATGAGGTGCCAAGAATTCATTCCAAAAGACTCACACACTTTTATGTTTTTCTTCTGTGGCAAAGGGCTTGGGTCAGAGCTCAGAATAAACAAATCTATCAGTGCCTCATTTGCTAATCCCAGAATCCTATTTCCCATTCACTGGGCGTATTTTCTAGATGTCCATGCCTTCTAGCGCTGAAAGCATTACTGAAATTAAACAGGATTTCTTTGCTCTGCCTGTGGTGAGCACATGCTCTTGATTTTCCTAAATTCTCAAATTAATATACTTTTTATTCTTCCCTAGAAAGATGATCAGTGATTTGCTTAATGTAAAAATAAGGAGGACTTAATTTTACATCATTGGAATACTTCTCTTGTCAAATAGGAAAAATTCCCCAGTTAGGCTATGCCACTGCATTCTGGTTTGAGAGACTGGGGTTCCTATGATTACAGGCCTATGTCTTGATAGCACAGAAAGAAGATTCAAGTGGAGTTAACAAAAAATCAGGAAGTGGTGGTATAACAATGTGGTTTACATATTGCTATCAGAGCCAAACCAAGAACAACAGCAAAAACTCAGTCAGTTGGGTTCACTCCATTCATGTGGATTCGTGGCTGAAATTAGATGATGAGCTTGATTGTGTTGAGCTTGTTATTAATTGGATTAGCTTGTCTCTGGGTGTCCCTGATCCGCCCACTTAGCCCCAGACAGACCGGCTGGCGCTATAGGATCATAGCCCCGCAGTGCTCAGTGCTGGAGGCTGAGGAAGTTCAGAGCACAGTAAAGAGCCCTCTGTGGCGGTGTGTGGGGGACACCCTGTGATAAGGTACATGATACTCACGCATAAAGATAGGAAAGCAACACCACCCAACCCAGAGTCAGACGCCTGGGCAGCCCCTCAGGGAAGCTGGTTAGTTACTGTAGTAGAGACAGGTAGAAATTTCTGGAAAGGCTTCTCCATAGAGGTGACCCCGAGGCAGGCTTTGGAGGAAGAAGGCTGTCTGGCAGAGCCATGGGAGTGGGTTCAGGGAAAGAACAGGGAAGCCCAGACAGGATCAACCAGCTTGGAGTAGCTAAGTGGAGGATGGGAACTTGAATTCTGAAGGAGGTGAGGGCATTCAGGGATGGCTTGGAAGGGCAGAGGAGGAGGATGAAATCTTGTGAGGGAGACATTCTTGGGGAGCCAAAATTTAAGATCAAGTGAAGGACTTAGCTAAATTACTCTCTTGGCTGAAGAGAAGGAGGAAGAGAGGGGAGGATGGGTGAAATATCTCCTAGCCCAGAGGAAAGTCAGGCACACGATAGGATTGCATTCACATTAGTACTTTCCCTTGGCGTGCTTCTGGGGATGCTTTTTTAGCATCAGTCTTACTCTCCAATACTAAAATCCTAATTCCTCTTTTCTTTCCTCACTTCCTTTACTAAATCCTGCTTAGGGATTAGAACCTTTAGCCAGAGGTCCGTCCTCACAAGGTGGAATTAGCGGCAGGTCAGGAGTCATGGTGGTGAGTTCTCCTCGGCCCTTTCATCTCTGTGTGAGGACTCCCAGGCTTTGGCAGACAGATTAGCCTGAAGCAGACTGCCTGATCCCAGGGGCAGGTCTGCCTGCAGTGACTTGCTTCTGAAGACTCCTCTGGGGCCAACACACAAGTTTCCATACCAGAACCCAGTCATCTGACCCTCCCCGAGAGAGTGTGTTTCCCTTGTACTGACACAGAGAATGTGATTTTTGTCCTTCTGAGTAAACAGTTCTGCACAGTAGAGGGTGGGGACAGATTAAAAACAAAAGCCTGGAATTAGGTTGTTTGTCTAGCACCTGCCTCCCCGGGGTGAGCGCACAGCTCTTAATGACACCCTTCCAGCCCAGTCTGGCTCACCTTCTTTGGAACACTGGGTAATGCCTGACATCCTCTCTGCTCTGTTGCAGCTGGGAATTCACCTCTTTTTCATGCCAGTTAGAATCAGATGGAATCTCTTTAAGATCCCCAGATGAAACGTGTAGATCTGTCAGTCATTAACCTGCTTATGATAGATGCATGATTTTCATTTCTAATTAGACCTGTTTGTTGGAGAGGGACAGATAAAACCGACCTGTGCTCCTCAATGCTATGGGAACTGTTTGCAAGGTGGACTCTATTTTCTACTTTATACTTAGTTTTAACATTCAAACTATAAATGTGAATTACTTTTCTGTCTGACTCCTCTGGTGTAGGTTATTGTTATGCTAATTCAGGTGTATGTCTTACCGGACCTTATAAGTATATAAATCTTGTGTTCTTTTGAACAAATTGGGTGGTTAATCTTTTAATCAGTTATTGAGAGATTGCTACAAGCGCAGAGCAAAGGCCAGAGCTCTAAGCTCAGCAGTTTGAAGGTCATCATTGTTATGCATTTGGTGTTTCTCGTTTGTTTTTCCTTTTTTCTTCTATTAAATAGGAAAGTTAGCCTAATCCTACAGCAAGCACTTTCCTTTAAAGTAGAAAGATGGAACCAGGGGAGGAAGAGGAGATTCCAGTGATTCAAACAATAGGTAATGCTGCTGATGGGAGCAGTCTCTCACCCTGCCTTTTTCTCCCCCCATCCCCAATCCCTTTTCTCTTAGGAATTTTATGAGAATGCATATCTATCTCAGCAGACTGGCTTGTCATCTAGCTTTTCTGTTTTCTTAACAAAAAATTTATATTTATTTTATGGTTAACCTTTTGTTAGCATAAGTAAGACGTTTTTCCTTGATCTGTCCCTGAAAACATTAGCTGAGACTCCACCAATTGCTGAGAAATAATAGGTTAAATTCAAACACATCATCCATTGACAGCTGTTTTTGACTGCAGTAGGGGGGCAGGGGCGGTTAAATCTGTGTGAACGATTAATGTTGCCAATGGAAGCATGAGGAGATGATTTACCATCAGATTCTTTGTGTGTGGAGGTCCTGGCTTGAACCCTGAGCTAATTGGCTTGGTATGGACCTATGGACAGTCATGCTCCAGACTCTTGTCCTATCTCATTTCCATAAGATGTGTTCTGAATTGATTTATATTTATAAGGACTGTGTCAACCTTTTTGCTCCCCCAGCTGACCAAGGTGATGCCAAAGGTGACCTTGGCAGCTGCTAGGATGGTCCCTCTTCCATCCTTCACTCCCACCTTAGAGTTCCTTTGCTGGGATGGCTGACTGGGTGTGTTTGGGGCTCAGCCTTTCCAGGCAAGGGTCACAGGCAATCTGGCCTCTAAGGGAATTCTCCAACCTTCTGCTCTCTCAAAAGAGGCCCATGTGGAGAAAACCCCAGAGCATCAAATTGAGCCAGGGGACCCCTGCGGGGCCATCCCTGAGTCAACCCCACATTCGACACCAAAACTTGGCCTCTGAGCACTCATGCCAGATTGAATCTGAGACTGAGTTTTCAGTGAAGTAGAAAAGAATAGCTTTACTGCTTTGCCAGACAAACGGGGACAGGGTGGGCTCATGCCCTCAAAATTGTGTGTCCCAACCTAGAGGGATTTGGTGAGGAGTTTTATAGCAATGGTTCCAGGGTAGGGTTGCTGATAAGGATCAGGGAGTGTGCAGGGCCTACATTCCTTTATTTGACCTCAGGTGGTCTCCTGATGAGTTTCTGTGGTTCTCAAGTTTATCAAACTGTGGTCTTCTCTCTGAAATGAAGAATGCTTCAAGTAGTTAACATCTTCCATTTGTTGGGGGTTTTAATTCTGCAGAAGAGCTCAAAGATATTGTTATATGTATCCCTTGAAGTGGAAGCAGGACCCTGCTGCAAGGCTGTGTTATTGTTTTTTGACTGCTCCTCCCTTGTCTCTGCATCCCCTCCCCTCCCCGATTAGCAACAGTTTGAACCCACCTTTTGAAACTCAGGGAAGGTCGTGGAGGCTGAAACCTATTCACTACAAACAAGAAACAAGGGACACAGAAAGGTTTCTGTGCCCAGGAACCCCACAGGGTCCTGCTTGGTTTCAAAGGCACATCATTTTATAGTCTCTCTTCTACCCAGGCCTCATTCAATAGAGCCCAGGGAGGGCCTTTTTGGGGATGATCATCCAGCAAAAGCCTCATGTGGAAATGAGGGTGCAATGACCGGGTTCCAACTGGACAAATGAAAACAAGATGGAAGGAGTGATAGAGATGGAAGGAGTAATAGAAATCCAGATCCTGACCTCAAAGCAGAAAAATCCTTTGCAAACCTGCTTCCATGGAGTAGGATCAGGATTCAAATCAGAATCGGAAGCACGTATAGAATCACACACAAATGATGTTTTAAATCTTCGTGGCCCTGAGGGTTTCGAATTTTTCTTCTTTTTAAAAAGTTATCCAAAATCTGTCTAAAATCTAATCTGCCTTACTTGGTGTCTTCCAGTGGCTCTTGTCACACACTGGGCCAGCTGGTGTGACAGCAGCCTTTTCTTTCCAGGGTGTATGTTGAGCAGATATGGGTGTTTATAGTGTTGGGCTTTACATATGTATAACCAAGGAAGATTGTTTAGAAAACACAAATAGAAGTTCCCCATATTGAACAGTGAAGTTGATTCCTTTTGGAATACAGATCCACAATGATGATAACCCAAATTACCTATTAGTGAGCATTCACTGACCTTACAAGTAGAAACTGGGCATTACTATCCTCTGTGCTGCAGAGAATACCAAGGCTCACCTCGGTAAAGCAAGCTAGCAACAGTAGACTGGGGATTTAAGTCTGGGTCTGTTGCTCATAGTAATTGATTCAGAGTTGGTCACATGACCCAGGCCAGGCCAATGGAAGGTTTTAAAAATAATTTCATCTCTTAGTTTCATCTTCAGTTTAAATGAATAGTGATTGAATTAACGCCTTTCCTCCATGGATTTTTTTTTTTTTATAGTTCAATTTGTTTAAAAAAGGATTTAAGATATATGATAATGGATTTCTATTATTTGTCAGCCACTTGAGTAGGGGCTATTGCATATACAAAAATCAATGAGACCTAGCCCCTGGTATCAAGGAGTTTATTGAATAGTGGGAAAATCAGATGTTCTCATAAGTAACTGATAGAAAGATTAAATGAGCCACTGGAAGATGGTCTAGAAACTTAAATATCAAAAATAAAATTATTTCTACCAAGGTCCAAAAAGTTAACTTATAATCCTTAGAAATGAAAGTCACTTATAAGCTAAGACCATTTGTATGGAGTTTCTTCATCTATTTTAAGTTATAAGTAAAACAAATTTAATGTTAAGCAAGAGCACACTTAATCCTCTTTTTTTTAATAAATTTACTTATTTATTTATTTAAAAAAATAATTTCACAATCCTGAAAAGTTAATTTTAAGCCTTACCATTCTGTGATAAACTCCTAAAGGGAACTTGTCTAAGAATGAAGCTAAAGCAGATGGAAGCACAAGAAAAGGAGAAAATTGGATCTCTGAGGACAGGATTTGAGCTCCAGGAGACAGCTGTACCTGAAGCGAGCTACCCATGGATTGTTTAGTTACATGAAACAATAGATTCCTTCATTTTGGTTTAAGCCTCTTTCTTGGGGAAGTTTGTCTTTCAACCCCCACTTGACTATGTAAGAATGGGCTGTGAACATTTCCCTGCCAAGAGATAGAGTCCTCACAGCCTGTGCCAGGCTTATCACCTTGTGTGGGACTATCTTCCCTCATTTCAGATTCCACGTGTGCTCCGTTGTTCTGCTTAAGCATCTGCATGGTGGCACCTGGCCAACCCTACTACGATATCTGTCCTCTTCGGGGAGGAGACTGAGTCCTTTTAGTGCAGTACAAGAGGGATGCATGCAAGACAATTGCCCTGCATCTGCTGCCGAGAGGGACCTGCTGGGCCTGAGGGACCGATGCCCACCCTTGGAGCTGATCTTACTCTTTCCCTTCTGTGTGAGTAAAGTGCTGTCCCAGCCAGTGCCTGACTAAGTTGCATATTCCTGGTGATTTCAATACCAAGATGCAGTGGACAGAAGTGTTTGGACATCTGCTCCTGGTGACACACAACAGATGTCACTTGATTTTCACTCTTTGAGATAGTTTTCTGCCTTGAAACTGAAAACTGAAAGGCTCTTGACTATTCTATCTCCATTGCCAAACTTTCTCTAAATTTCCAAATTAAACCCAGTGATTTTTTTATCCTTCTCTCATGCCTGAATCTGCCACCATTATTGTTCCACCACAATGGATGGTGGTTATGTTTTTTACATATCTGTCCTTCACTAGACTGCAAAATCTTGCAGAGTGGAGACGATGCCTCTGTGTGTGTGTGTGTGTGTGTTTAATTCTTGCCTCTAGGCCCAAATTGCCTCCCAAAATGTGAAGTAATCTTTAAGATTTAACCAGAAGATTCTTCAGGTAACCTTAAATATCAAGGTGCAGATTCTCTAACTCCTCACCAATATAATAACTCCTCCCATGATTCTCAAATTTTAACATGCAAACAAATCATGTGAGGGTCTTGTCAAAATCTAGATTCTGTTTCAGAAGGTCTGGGGTGAGGCCAGAGATTCACATTCCTAATAAGCCCTTTGGTACTTTGAGAAGCAAAATATTGGGCATGTGTCATCAGTTCTCTCCAGAAGGATGTCAGGTCAGAGCATGTCAGAAAATTCTGATAAATCTCTGACTTGAGCTAAATAAATTCCAACTTTATCCCAACAGAGATTAACTTAATAAAAAAAAAAAAAAACCTCGAGGCACACAGAACCATTATTTTCTTAGTCAACCAAAAAGTACTTTTTTGAGCACTGATTTGAGTATAGCTCTCAGCTAAATATAATGACATACGAAAGAAATGCAAGACTAGTTCAGTGGAACCCATTTAAGTCTTGGAGAGGAATGAGAGCTGCTGATTTTAGGGGTGTTACCAAAGTTTGTCATACCCCTAGCTGTCTTTTCTTTCCCCATTGCTTGGGCGATGTTTTACTTGACATGATAGAACAAGAAAAAATTCCGGAACTCATCATCCATTCACACCTTGACGTGAATTAGTTTACTTTGCTTTCCTTTCTCTTACCCCAAAGAGATCCACCAAATAAGGGAAGAATGGGGATTTTACTCTGGTGGCCAAGCCAACCATAGAGGAAGGGAATAATTCTAAAGGAAGACAGTGGGGATTCTTGTAGGGTGGTATTCTTATTGCTAGAGTTTCGTAAAAGGCTGCTTGTGTATGACTCATCTGTATTGCTCAGGAGAAATGGCACCTAAGATAAGATGAAGTCTACTTATTTTGAAATTTTGTATCTGGACCATAAGAATTACTGAACATAGTGACTGCAGGGAGCTGAGTGATTGCTTGGTCCAATCCTATCACTTCATAAAGAAGGAAACTATAATCCCTAGTGGAGTTTGGCTTGTCCAAACACACTTCTACTGCAGTGTGGGGCCCACTCCTCCCAGGTGGAGTTCTTTTTATAGCATGAGGGGCAGCAAAGCAGGGGAGGCTGAGAGCCCAGGCTCCTCTCTGTAGTCAGGCTGTTGGGGTTTAACTCCTGCTTCTTCGGTGACTAGTGGACTTTGAGTCAGTTTCTGAGCTTGTGTCTCAGTTTCCTCATTTATAAAATGATGATAATGATAGTAACTATCTCAACGGGCAGTTGTGAAGATAAGTGAGTGGATACAGGTAAAGTAATAAGAACAGTGTGTGTCCATAGCAAGTGTCCAGTAAATATAGGCGACTATTATTAGCCTCATTACTCCATTGCCTTCCATGGTGTGATTTCAAGGCTACCTATTGGAACCCTCTGCTACATTCTAGCCCTAAACCCTAGATCTTCCCCTACCTACTTGCCATTGCCTCATACTTTATTATATAAGTATTATATTATACTTATATTTCTTACTCTATAATACTTTTTTGCACCTGCCCCCGCTTCCCCCTCCCCCCATAAAAAAAAGGACTCACATTACACAGTTGACAATGTGACTTAAAATGCCAGTATCCCTGAGAGAGGAACCATGATAATTTACTTCCGTCCTACATCTGGAAGAACCAACATTTGATCATTTCCCAGGGACAGGTTTGCAAGGAAGAAAGACCATGAGGCTTTGGGAACCTGGATTGTCAGGATGGTGGGGAAAGGGGGATGGGGATCGAGGCTACAGAATGCCATTTGCCCAAAGCCAAGCTTCTTAGCATCTTTGGTATTTTGACCCATTTTCCATCTTGTCCTCCCTACTGTTTTTCTGTGGCTCCTCACAAGGGGATGACTGAGCATCTGATTTTTGATCCCGTTAGCCCATACAACTCTGAAAAGCTGTTGAAATTTTTCCCCCAATGTGAGGCGGGAAACGTAGCTCAGGATTGCCAGGCCCAGAGCATCCCAGGGAATGATTGGCATAGGCTAGAGTTTCTCAGCTTTGGTGCTGTTGACATTTGGGGTTGGATAATTATTGTTGCACTGTCCTGGGGAATGTTTAGCAGCATCCTTGGCCTCTACTCACTAGAGGCCAATAATATTCCTCCCTACCAGGTTGTGACAAGCGAGAATATCTCCAAACACTGCCAAATGTTCCCTGGAGGCAAAATTGGTCCCAGCTGAGAATGCAAGGTTTAGGTCTTTGTAAGACCTGCTGATTTTATTCTTTCTTGGTCAGAGCTAGACCGGACCCCAGTCTCTGGGATCGAGGGCTTATTGGCTTCTACTCTCCACATGGAGATTCTCTTTTACTGCCCCCACCTTGTTCTGGACAAAATACACTTGGGCATCAATTTATCTGCTATAGTCACTCCCCTATAATAGGAGAAAGGTATTTTCTCCTGGGTAGAGGTGACTGGCTGAGGACCCAGCAGGCTATCCAAAGTTGGAGGACGGGCTGACCTCTTGAGTCCACTACCCTAGTTGTCAGCTGGAGGCACTCAGATTTTGACAACCAGATAGGATCCCCTCAAACTCTTACTTCCTCCTCAGACAGGGGAAGTCCTCTTCCCACAAACGTCTGCCCCTGACCCCACCCTGTACTTCTGCAAATGCTCAGATCCTTCATCTTTGCTCTGGGGTCCAGTGTCCAAGAGGGCTTTCCCCAGGCTGCATACACCAGGTCACAAAAGTTAGCAGCTTTTTTGATTTCCTGCTATATAATTCACTTGTATGATAACATTAGTTTCTGAAGCTTTCTAAGGGAAGATACAGGAATGGTTTATATAACAAATCCCCCCCACTCCAGAAAAAAAAAAACAGTTTAAAAATTTCAATTAGATATATCTCTTCCACAAACTCCCTTAGCTTTTCTACCACTTGCTGGGGGTGAGGGAGGGGGTGGGTGGGTATGTTTTCTCTTAGGACCTTCCTGCAGATTCTCTTAGTCTTGACTCTGTCCCAGATTTCTCTCTCAAACAGATTGTTTTTCTTTCATTGCTTTAAAGTAACAATTCTCAAAGTGTGGCCTTAGAGACACCCTAGTCCCTAAGATCCCTTCATGGGGTCTGTGAGGTCAGACCATAATACTACTAAGTGACTACTTGCTTTTTTCACTCTCTTTCTCTTACTAGTGTACAGTAGAGTATCCCAGGAGTTACGTGATGTGTGATGACATTCTATAATGAAATGTGTCAACATTCATTTGAACCAATATTTTCCAAATGACCAACGCAAGATGTTACAAAATCATGCCTAAATGAAAGAACCTTTCGAAGTGCAAGAGACTTCAAGAAGTAAGTTTATTTTTATAGATTCTGCATTGCAACAGGCCTCTAAAAAACTACCACTTGTAGAGCTTTGGTGCTACATCAGAGAAGACTATCCACAATTATATGAAAAGACTAGTAATGCTCCCCTCTCTTTTCCGATCACACAACTCTGTGAGGCTGGATTTTCTTCATGTACTTTAATGAAAATGACATAACACAACTGATAAAATGCAGAAGCAGATATGAAAATCCAGCTGATTCTATTAAGGCAGATAATAAGGAGCTTTGTAAAAAACATAAAACAATATCACGCTTCTCACTAAGTTATGTTTGGAAAGTATAGTTATTTTTCATAAAACTGTTATACAAACATATACTGGATTTATTATTGTTTTAAAGTGTTAGTTTATAAATACTTAGAATGTTTTTCAGTTTTAATTTCTACTATGGCAAATGTCGACAGATATAATCTACATAAACAAAGGCTCTTTGGGGTTCTCAATGAAGGGGTCCAGGAACCCAAACTTTTGAGAACTGTTGTTTTAGAGTAACTCATCTCTTTGATTTCTATCTCAAATCTGCTGTACAAATACATGAAGTCACTGAGGCATTGGCCAAATTCCAGGCACTTAGTTAAGTATTTTACATGGAGCTTAATTATTGTTAGCCCTGGGAGGTAGGTATAATTATTATTCACATTTACAGTCAAGGAAACCAAGGTTTAGAGAGGATTAGAAACTTGCCCAGCATCACACAGCTAAAAGGTAGTAAAGGAAAAATTTACATGTAGGTGTCTGACTCCAGAAGTCTCCATCTTAACAACTTTACAACCTAACTCAGATGAAAAAAAAAAAAAGGATTCTTTTTCATGAACAGACTCCACTTTGCTTAGAGAGCAGTGGGTGTTACAGATTCATTTGACAAACGTTGTTGTTTTGCTTACACTCCTTTCTGCTTTCACTCTCTCCATCTCTGGGAGCTGAAGTTGACTCCACTCACTGGAGCTGTATTTGGGAAATGAAGACCCCAAGTGCACCTTAATCCTCAATCCTCTGCACAGATTGGCTTTCTTCCCCAATTGCCTGGCAGCCTTTCTTTGGGCTCCTTTCAAAGTACAGTCTCCACGTCTCTTCCAAATGTGGATTTCTCCATTCTCCAGGGGATGCTCAGCTATCACTCAGTGGCTGAGCCTGAATAAGTACCCCGTGTGTGGGATTTTCTCGAGTGCACATTTAGCAGCAAAGCCAGGTTCTGAGTGGGGTCATGACCCGGTACCTCTCATAGCCCAGAAAACTAGGCAGGAGGACCTCTCTCTGGGCCCTTCCAGACCCCAAAGTCGTGCCCATGTGGGCACCTGGAACAGGAATTCCTGGTGTCACGTGATAATCAATGATCACCTCATCACAACGGTTTTAGGTCAAAAAAGCCAAGTCTGAGATGCCTTCACTGGGGGTCTCAGTTGGTGTGAAGGCAAACAACATTTCAAGACGAACCATCTGGAAAATTCTCTCATAATATGAATATTCTAAATATTTATTTGTGTCCTCCAGCCTCCACTGCCATTTCAGAAGCAAGGAAATTGTTCAAAAGTCCAGACTTTGACATGTAGTATTCATAAAGTATTCTATGGGCAGTGAGAGTGTTAACATCTCTGCCCCGCCGTTTAACTCTTTGCAGAAAGACTTCTTTGTGACTATGATGGCATTTCAGATTGGAAATGGAGAGTTATGGCTTTTAACTAATTTGCTTGAAGGCACACAGTTAGTAAATGACTTTGGAATCAGATAGAAATTGGTTTAAACCTCAACCCTGATAGTAGTTATTTGTGCAATTTCAGCATGTTGTTTAATGTCTCTAAGCCTTGATCTCTCTATCCATAATATGAGGACAGGGTAGTGAGATAATTAAAATAAGGAATTCCAAGCTCTGATCAGGGCGTCTGACATGGGCTCAGTAAATTCAGCTATGATGGTAATTATTACACTGTTACCTAGACTGCTGTTTTACAACTCCTGCCTATTTTTACAACCATTCCTTCACTTCCTGGCATCAATGGACGGTAGCTGGGTATGTCCAGTCAATGCTGAATACAATATTTGCTATTTGGGATATTGTATATGTGTTTGACTGAATGAATGAATGACAAATGAAAAAAATGATGAGATCATGACACAGGAAATATTTATTGATTAATGAATTTTGGAATTGAAATGCTGGGAAAGCTCATTGAAAAAAATCAGTCTCAGAAGTGACTACTGAGAGTAAACAGTGACGAACTAGGTTGAAAAAGTCCTTGAGCAGGAGGGCAGCCAGAGAGCAGAGTCTCTAACTGACCCAGGCACCCGTACACAAGTCACTGAAAGATAGCAAGCCCTTGCTGGAGGTCTGTTGAAATGGTTCTATATGTAGGTAACTTCTAAACTAGGTGATTTGCAGGGAATTGGGAAATCTCTTCCAACCTCCAAAATCTGTCATTAAGGAATGATCTCTTTGGATTAAGTAGTGTTTAGGGTAGTATGACTACAGTTTAAAAAAGAGAGAGAGAGAGAGACCCAAACGTGTATTTAATCATATTGGGAGGGCGTGTATGTACACGGGGTAGCCCTATTCCATGAGGTCACTCAGGAACCCAGGTTAGTGGAGGTTTGTCAGATCACCCTGGGGTTTGCCTCCCTTGCAGTCAGCTGAATGAGGAAAAGTTTGTGGAGAATTGCTGACTGGGAGGTGTTCACGGGCCAGACTTCAGGTAGCACTTATCACTTCAGTCTTTATTTCATTGGCCAGGACTCAGTTACATGGCCACACGTGACCAAGTTGTGTCCGGGAATCTGGGAAACAGAGTGCCTGGCTGGCCAACCACTTTGCAGTAACAAATGTGCCACAAGGAACATTTGGTGAACTGTGGACTGTCTTTGCCATGCCTTGAAAGGAGCCAGTATCTCTGGGAAGGGCAGTGTAGTGTGAATAAAATTGTCCCCACCAGAGGAATGTCCCCACCTCAGTAGGAAGGTTTTACCCCAGAAAATGTAGGGAATAACGGTTCAGAGCTGTAAAGCTGAGTGATGCAGGCTGTGGGAAAGGTACCTGGGACAGACCTGTGGTCCTAGGGTCCTAGATTCTGGGTGTGAGAAGTGAGGCTTTAGGAGAGGATGGGAGAAGTGTAAGATAGAGACAAAAAGGCTCTGAAGTCACACATTTGTGGAAGCTAAAACATGGCTGCCCTACAGAGAGGCAACACGGTGTTTGCGGGCGGCCTTTGCAGTAAAGCACTTATAAGCCATTTGGGGGCTCCACTCAGGTGCCCGGAGCTGTGGAGGGAGAATAAGCACCTACTGCTCCCCATCCCCCCACTGCTTTTCCTCCTCTAAGAAGGCGAGTCAGGCTCATTATGTCTCTAGGTGGATTTTATAGTTCTGGATTTGAGCCTAAAAGTTGCATGTGGTTTTCAAATACTTATTTTATCACACTCCACGATTACTTCCATTATGTGTGGCTAACATTTGAGTCTTTTCAGATTTAGGAGGGATATAAAAGGTTTAAATAAGTCCAATATCAGATGTGCCTGGGATTCCATTTCTTGTATGCACACTGTAAATAAACGCTGATGAAAAATATTTTAGTTCCAAATTCTGCCACCCCAAATCCTACAAATATGCGCATTAAAGCCCCATAATCCCATAAAAGCCTTTTTACTTGTAAATAACACTATCTTGTTTTCCATCTCAAATTTCTTCTCCTGTAATTACACAATATTTGGTTTCCCCATTTTAGGTAATTCAAATTAAAACTTATTTCATTTCGTAATTACAAACATTCATTTTGAGTAAAGACTAATCTGACGGGAATTTGGTTCCAGTGATATTGTAACCCAGACTTGCAATAGCAAAGCAATCCATCTCCTGACTAATGTCTTGGAATCTTTTAAAATTCTGCTCCAGCTAAACATTTGCATTTGGAAAGTTTTATCCTTTTCCCTGAAATAATAATGCTTTATTAAGAGCACTGTGTGATTTGATTTTTTTTAAAATAGTGATTTAATCAAAGACCTCAAAATATAAAGAATTTAAAGGGTGAGCCATTTCACCATCTTACTTTTGGGTGATTTTATAACTCCCATGAGTTCCAGAGTTGAACGTTGCTTGGAAAATGTTCATTATTAAGTTCTTTTTCAACCATTTCCTGAAAAAGGGGAAAGAAAATATTCTTTGTCTGGGTATCATGATAGGTGGTAATTTTGAAATATTAGATAAAGTATATGTTATTACTATTCTCAGTGTGGATGGAGGGAAAAAGAGGGCATGCTGACTGCACATTTAGGAATGGATAGTTAATATCTAGGGCAACACAGCGTTTATTAACTAAAAAACACATTGAGGAAAAGCCAAATGGAGTGCTTGCAGGATCACTGTTTATGTATTGCAGTGTGAAAACCAGTCCAAAACGTAGTGGTTTACAGCAGTGATTTATCATGGCCTCTCACTGTTGTGGGTTTGATGGGCCTAGCCGGGCAATTTTTGCCTGTTGGGGTCCTTTGTGTGATGCAGATGGAGGCAGAGGCTGGGGGCATCTGAAGGCCTCATAGCCCAGTGTCCAGCTCTGAGGCTGGAACACCTGCGGGCTGGTTGTGCATCTCTCTTGCCAGCAAACTGAACCCATGGCCAGCTCTGGCTTCTACGTGGTGTGATGGTCTCGGGGTAGTCAGACCTCTCATCCGGCAGCTGATTTCCCCCACAGCGCGTGCTCCAATAGACCAAAGTAGAGTTTGCAAGGCTTTCTCTGATTTGACTTTCACAGTCCTTCGGGGTCAGTTCTGCCTCATTCTGTGGGCTGTGAGTGAGTCACGGGACAGTCAAGTTCAATGGGAGGTGATGAACTAAGTTTGTGAGTAGAAAAAGGTGTGGTTCATTGGGGGTCATCTATGTGGACTGCCTACCGCCATCACCAGGTTGTTGATGAGTTTGCCTGCTCAGCTATTTTAGTGGGTAAAATCATGAATATTTGTATTCTGAAGGATTTGAGTTAGTAAGAGCTGGGAGAGAAGGGAGTAGATGGAGGCTCTTTGTTAGGACTGCCTTAACACTGTTTGAATGGTGTGTGCGCGCACGTGTGTGTTTGGGTGGTATTTTGGATTGCTCTGATTACCCCTGTAGTTTTTTTTAGGCTGGGGTCAGAATGAGAGAGAGATTGTGTCCACTCTGTGCCAGAGTGTATATTATACACTGTATACATTTAATATCATTGTTATGAGGCCATTAATGTAAAGGTCATGTTCAAATCCTTGGTGACTTTGCCACTTATAGGCCACAGGACTTGGAACAGGGTAAGTTACTTCCCTGGGCCTCAGTTTTCTCCTGTGTGATATGTCTGAGGGACTTTTGTTCATGGAGAGAAGCAATCAGTTCTTTTTACAGTTTTTTTTGGCGCTCAATTTATTAATCTTATGAATTTATTAATCAATGAGTATTTAAAAATATATAAAAGCTTAAACATCTCTCTTTTATGTACTATTTGTACAACGAATACATAAAAATTCATGAATTTAACAAGTGACATTTTTGAAAACATGTAAACAGTGATTACTGATTAAATCTAAGATTTCTAAATATTTAATCAAAGTTATAAGCCTAATTTATCATATTCTTGTAAATGTTTTAAACACTTAGAAGACAGACACCACTCATACAATATTAACATGTTTGCAGTACTCATCAGGACCCTCACACCAAAACCTGGTATAAAAATGGTACTATAACTATTTGTTTCTTCAGTATTTCTAGTCTTATTCTGTTTACTTTTCCTGCAGCAGAATGTTGTGGTGCATTCACTCACCTGGAGATTCAGAGTGGTGTTTCCTGACCTATTACGGTTATAGATGGAGGTTGACATTTTTTGCTCCCTTGCTCCCTCCCCCCATCAGAGCTCCTAATTCCCTAACCCTGCTTTATTCTTCTGCGTAGCACTTTTCATCAACTGATATGCCAATTGTACTTATTTATTTGTTTATATGCGTTTGTACTTATTTGTTTGTCTCCACATCCATGCGGATATTTTTTGCCTGTTTTGTTCACTGCTGTAATATCAGTGTCCAGAACAGTACCTGGCACATAGGAGTTACTCACAAAGATTCCTTAAATGAACAGATGAAGGATTCTGGATCAGGATATCAATTCGCTTATGAGACACAGGGGTCTCTTCCATAGAGATTTGGATTGGCTATTCTGTTGGGCAGGCTGTGATCTATGTCAGATGCCACCCATTTTATGGTGAAATGTTCAAATTACGGGTTTCGACCAGGGTGGTATTTTTTTAATTCCTCTTAATCAAGCCTTTCTCCTGAATCACACTGATTCGTACCTTACCTGGTGAATGCATTTTGGCGTTGCTTTCTCTGAACCGGGGCCTAGTCTGTGCCAGTCACATCTAAAACTTTGGGTCAGTTTGGTGTCCTGAAACGGCAAGTTTCTTTCTCATTGACCATTAAGACGTACAATATTAAAACCTGCATCACAGGGTTGAAAGGATTAAATGGGATAATCCACATAAGCTGAATAGAACCATGCCTGGCACATGTTAAACTCTTAATATGATTATTTTTATCAACAAAGCTATTTTCAGTTATTATCCTTGCTAAAAAGAGAATCATTTGTTTTCTTTTCGTGTTGTCCCACTCTGAATGGCAGGATACGTGCATTGTATATTTGTACCTATAGAACCAAACGCCAGATCTCTCATAACAGATACTGAGCAACTATAAGAAAATGAAAAATGAATGAATCCTCGAGCAATAAAGAGGTGTCTGTCCCCAGCTTTCCCTTTTCCTCTGCACAGCTCCTTGACCAACAGATTGTAGGAGCACAAATGCAGAGGAGGCTAACATTTGTCAAGTACATAGGATGTGCCGTGAATTTTGCTGAGTGATGTAGAGCTGTTATTCATTCCAACCAACAGCCAACTGAGATCTGAGGGTTTTGAAAAAGATGTCAGGTTTTTTACACACACTTAATGGATATAGAAACTGAAGCTTAGAAAGGTAAAGTCACAAAGCTAGCAAGTATCAGAACAAGAATTAGAGCTCACATACGATGGACTCCAAACTGACTTTTTCCCATTGTACATTTTTAAAAGGAGAGGACAACATGAAGAACATGATAATGGCTTCTTATGGTTCTTATGATTTTGTCAGTTGAATTATCTTTTCAATCCCATTCAATAAGAGTTTTATTACTGAGCCTCTATTCAGTTCTTATTGGGTAAATTTTCCAAATGAAAACTTGCATCCAGTATGGCCAGATACCTAATGTCAGTCAGATACATGGATGCTAATGACATTTATTTGTGGAATTGACAGTAAAATTGTTTAAATATAATAATGGTCTCATGCTAACATACAATTTTGCTAGTTTTTCAAGAAGATAAAGCTCTAGAAATGGAAGTCATAAGTACACATTTTAAAATTAAATGGATATTGTAAAATTACCCTCAAAAATGATCTGAATAATTTACACCTCAAAATGTGTTTGCTTATATAGATGTCTCCAGCTTTTCATGTTTCTACCAATATTTTCAGCAAATACTGCTTTAATGTGCATTAATTTGTTAATGAGGTTGTGTCCTATTTTTATTTGTTTATTAGCTGTACAATTTCATGTGTTCCATGAATTCTTGTTCATATTTTTTTGCCGATTTTTATATTGAGTTTTTAAAATTAATCATTTGTAGGAGATTTTTTGTATAGAGGTAGTAACCCTGCTCACTATATGTGTTACAAATATTTTTTGCGTATTCTGTCATTTGTCTCTCAACTTTGACCACAGAATCCATTTTCCTAGCAACATTATTTTGTAAATGTCATCTCAAGAGGGAATATAATCTGTTATGAATGTTTGTTGGATAATAACAGAATTAAATAAATACATTTAATGTGTAAAGTAATAGTCACAGAACTAAATTATCCTCTGGAACAAATACCTAATTCAGTATATACAAGAGCTCACCCTAGAAGACATAATAATATAATTTTTCATCTGCCAAAAGCATAGCACTATATTATAAACAGCAAAATAATTTTTGGAGAAATACACCTCAAACTAGAATGAAGACAGAACTACTTTAGATGGTAATAACAAAATATGTTTAGCTTCTAGAATTCATATATGAGGGGAAAAATAGAGTACAAGGGAAAATCCTCCTTTAGTGGCTCAAAAAAAACTTATTCCAAGAAAATCTTTCCTGCTGCCAACAAACCTACAGGACAATCTTCTTTTATGTTGGCATGAACCCTTTCACTCTTGTCTGTCATTTGTCATTGTTTGCCCAGGGGGGTTAATTACTAAGCAGTTTGATTGAAGTGGCGGCAGTGGGATAATGGGGAGAGTCTTGGCTCTACCACTTATTATCTGTATACACTTGATCAGTTTACTTAACTCCTCAGCCTCAGTTTTCCCCCCTGTAAAGTGGGAATAAGAATGCCTACTCACAGTGTTTTTGTGAAGATTAACATGGGATAAGATATAGAAAACTGTTTTAAATCTCATACATGGCTATAAATCATGTTATTTGATCTGATAATTTATTTTAAGCATCATTCTCCAATAATGAATAAATTAATCAATTCAGGTACACTTACCAAGGAAGTGAGGTATGGGAAGAAAAGACTGAGTTCTGCTTTAATCATCTTTCACATCTAATAATTATACTTTGCATATAACACCTTAGAGTTTACAAAGTGCTTTCACTCGTATTATTTATTCATTTATTTGATCATGGAACTGGAGGACAGAGTCCTTGACTTCATGATTAGAGAAAAAACAAATACACAGAAGGGTGAATGAAATATGCTCATGTTATAATACTTACTGTGGAGGAACGGAGCATAGGGCAGGATGGAGAAGGATGGGTATGGTGTAGGCATGCCATATATCTTAGGAGGGTGGTTGGAGAACGTCTCTCTGAGGCAGTCACAGACAAGGCACGCTAAGGTCCCAGAGCAGGAGAGCGTTTAGCACATTCCAAGAGCAGAGCAAGCCAGGAAGGGGTGTCCCCAAGGTAGAAAGTGCCTCGAGCTCAGGACAGAGAGACAGCATGGAGCTGGATCCCGGAGGGCTTTCTTAGGATCCAGAGACTTTATTCTAAGTACAATGCAAAACCACTGGAGGCTTTTAAACCAGAGAATTTCCAAATGTTGAGAAGATCACTTTACTGAGAATGGATTGGAGCAGGTAAGAATGGAGATGGGGAAACCACTAAGGAAGCTATTGGATTAATCAGCGGAGAAAGAATCTTTACTTAGTTATGACCAACAGAATTTGTCAGACTAGGGCAGACATGTAAACTTTTCGCCAGCCTAACTTCATCGTGTCCGTCAGAGGGGTTCAGAGGAGGAGATGTAATTTCACTCAATTCTAGGACAGCAGTGCTCTTTATTTCAGTGGCTTTGAGAGTTGAATGGAAACAATCATGGCTAGCAAGTGACTGTATTGCAGATTTATTTCAGCTGAACTTAGATTTATCCATACTGAACATCTACAATTTTGGATTCTGTATTAATTTGCTAGGACTACCATAGCCAAGTACCATAGACTGGGTGGCTTAAAGAATAAAATTCATTTTCTTACAACTCTGGAAGCTAGAAGTCTGAGATCAAAATGTTAGCACGTAGCTTTCATGTGAGGCCTCTCTCCTTGGCTTGTAGACGGCCACCTTCTCCCTGTGTCTTTGCGTGGTTTTTCTTCTACTTGTGTCTGTGTCCTAGTATCCTCTTCTTATAAGGAGACCAGTCATATGGGATTATGTCCACCCTAATGACCTCATTTTTATTTATTTACCTCTTTAAAGACCCTATCTCCAAATACAGTCACATTCTGAGGTACTAGGGGGTTGGGACTTCAGCATACAAATTTTGGAGGGGGCATAATTGAGCCCATAACAGAGTCTAAGATGAAATCTGTGTTTAGGGAATCAGGCGTGGTAATGAAAATCAGGATCTAGTTAACTTATTTCTGGCATATGCTTAAATGGTTGCATTTCTCTTAAGTCTTAAAGAAAAAGATGTGGTTTCCCTTTATAATTAGTGCCAACTGTGATGACTTAAATACCTCCTCAAAGGATTGTTTAGCACATTCACTAAGCCTTAGTTAGACCACCGGGTTACCTCTTAATATTCATTGTGATTTGTGCTCTTTCTTTAAGAATAATATTTTAACTTCTCTTCACCTAGGTAAATTTTGAGGAAAAAATGCAACGAAAATAAACATGAGCTATTGTTGATACTCTGCACCTGACAACTGTATACTTTCCCCGCTCTCTCTGTGATATCTAATTGTGAGAGTCAGTTTCCATGCACACTTGTAGCTATGATGCTTGCAGGCACCACTTCCTCGGCTGAAGCAGCCAGGGACCAAGCCGCAAGTTGTTCAGAAGGGATTAGCACCGCTGTCCCTGGACACAGCTTAAGCTCATGGAAAGATGAAGTTGTGGGGAAGAGGTGGTCAATGTGAGAAGTGGCTCAGGTTGGTGAAGGATAGGGAAAGCTCAGTAGTCTTCCTGTGGGTACTCTGTGGCCCCATGGCTACATGTTCACTCACAGGCAGCAGTTTGAGTTTTTCTCACCCTTGCTTAGGGAGGGAGGTTTATTGCTATATGGAGTTCAGTTGATATTTTGATATTAAAGTGCCTCATGCAAATTTTGCATGAGCTTGTTACAAAGCTTTGAGGCTAACAAGGTACATGCATGTTTTCCATTCTGTGTATAATATCGAATCCCAACCCATGAAAAAACTCTCTGTCTCTCACGTGAATCACCATGATCAGAATCAGGAATGACTATTGGCAGCTTCAAGAATCAAATTCTGAAGCCAGAGGGTTCTTTTTGGCCCTTGGTGTTGGACCTAGACCTGTGGTGTTGGGAAGATGCATGGATGAAATGGTCTTACCTTTTCATTAGAGAATTTCATCTGGTTTCTTATAAAGTCCTTGGGGACTTTGGCTAAGCAGAAAGAAAACTGGCTTTGGACTCCGACATGGGCTGGATCACTGTTGATTGTGTGACCTCTCTGAGCCTCAGTTTTCACACTTGAAAATAGGAATCGTAACTCTTAGATGGCTTGGGTCACAGAACAGCTTAATAAATACTTGTGGGCTGAATTAGTATTTTCTTTTGTACCTCAGATCAGCCTACCTCTATCCCTTTATCATTTTGTCTTTATGAAAAGCACTTCTTAGGGGTGGTTTTTGATATGTTAATATACTTTCAAGTGTTTCAAGTACATTTAGGACACTGTTACCTGTCTTGGGGCTATCTTTAAACTTTGTCTCTAACCATAGAAAACTCTATGACCTCTTAAAGGGATTTTAAGTATTAAGTAGAAGTAGGTGGCAAGACATTGGTAATACCATCCAAGCTTTGCCCCATGGGTGATCACACAGCTCTGTCTGAACATGGGGATGGTTTGGGCTGTCATCACTGGCATCTTTATAATTTTCATCAGCAGCATCAGCACCACCACCGCCATCATCTTCTCCTCCTCTTGTTTGTTCTTGATCCCGGTCGTCATTTGCAATCATAAGCGTCTAAGTAGTTATTCTGTTACTGGGTCACTTGGAACAAGTAAATAGTTATAAGGGTAACTGCTTTCATAACCTCCAAACTTTTGAGCTTAACAGAGGGTTCTTGACACATTCCATATCATACCTATCAGGCTACACTGTCACTTAACCTTTGGAAGTAGCGTGGTCATTGTATTCAGACAAAAGTTCTATTCAAACGCTGGCTCTGCTGCCATAAACTGTGTGAACTTGGACAAATTCCTAAACCTCTCAGAGCTTCAGTTTTCTCATCCGTAAAATAAAGTAATAAATAAATGACAACATTGCAGAAGTTTTGGATTAAGTAAAAACAACGTGTTTAGACCACTTAGCACAGTTCTGGACACATATAAGTGCTCAATTAATGGTAGCTACCACTATTGTTATTAATATTGATTCTAATGTGGTGTAAATAAAAACCCCTAAGATAATATCTAGCATAGAGTAATGCTCAGTATGTGGTAGTAATGGTCGTTATTTTTATTATTTTTGTTGGTACAGGAGCCCTTCAAAACAAGCTAATTGGGAGATTGGGATTGCCATATATACATTACTAATAAGAAAAAAATATCAAATTGAACACTTTAAATATATGCAGTTTATTGTATGTCAATTATATCTCAATAAAATTTCTTAATAAAAAACTTAACCCAAATCTTCCACCCATCCCTACACTTTTAAAGGAGCCCGACTTAACCCAGCCTGAGCTGATAGCGCCCAATAAACATGAGCCTTTAACCCG
Organism: Hippopotamus amphibius kiboko; assembly: GCF_030028045.1. NCBI lineage: Eukaryota > Metazoa > Chordata > Mammalia > Artiodactyla > Hippopotamidae > Hippopotamus > Hippopotamus amphibius. The sequence goes on along the minus strand of NC_080193.1, from coordinate 86,983,569 downwards.
CAGCTCCAATGTTGGCAGTTTCCATGGACTCATTTTCATCTTCCATTTTGCTCCTCCATATCTGCTCTGGTCCTTGTCTTCTGGATTTTGATTTCTCAGTTTGGCCTTGTTCACCCAGCTCTGTACGCATCCCTAAGACTTGGTGGCCTACTGATCCTGTGATTTTAACTTGGGGACACTCTGAACACAGCTCACCTCATCTTCTGCCTCCCCTGTGCCACCCCCCATATTTTCACTTTTTCCTGGCTTCTGTTCGGCCCTGGGATTCCCACGGGGGCTTTGGACAAAATCTACTTGGTCATTATGAAGTCCTTGATGGAATTGCCTTCTTATTATCTCAAACTGTCTATTTGGCATGAAATTCCATCTTGGAACCTAAAATCTGCTCCATAGATAATGTCTCTTCTTTTCTACTGGTTTACTTGACTTGTAAGAGGATTCTAAGCTTAATTCACCTTTTTCTCCATGATGAGAAAGCCGCCAGCAATGCCCTGTTTTTATAGTATTGGCGATATTTTGTCCATTCTGACTCTGTCACTCCCTGGCCCCTATTTTTATGAAGGTTGCTTTAAGGGGCCTGGCCTAATGATTAGGAGGATCATTAGTCCAGTGGGTAGGGCACACTGAAACACATTTAGCAGAGCTGCTCTGGGTCTGTGCCAGAACGTCTAGAGAGGAGAGACCATGGTTCTTGAAAAACACTGAGTCCTACTGCTGGCCCATGAATTCCGCTAGTTAAAGGGTTTAGCCAGCCCTAATTTTAATCAGGAAGTTTGGTCTTATAGTTGCTTGATGCATAAGTTATTTCTTACTAGAATCCAACAGACTTCCACAACCTATTACTAAAGACTATTTAATATACACACTTCATCCACTTCTTATCATAATATGCTCAATAACTAAATAGGCAGATTTAGCTTCCTAAACTGTGACCTTCCTCGGCTACAGAGGCTTCCTGATAACAATTAGTTAACTGTGGCCATGCTGTTTGTGCCTCATGGGATCTGATTTTTATTCCATGCAGAGAAGCGGACAGGTAGAAAGCTTAAAAAGAAAACACACATACACACTTAGGTAAAAACAACCCAACATTTATTTCAGGGTCGTTTCATCAGGCAAAAAGGCTGCCTTTTAGCTGCTTCGATGCTTTCTGAAACCTTTCAAGCTACAAGGAGAGTGAGTCTGGTTTGTGTGGCTAAAATGCGAGAGAGGATGATTGGTTTCATTAGCCAGGGAGGAGTGATAATATGCTGCAATACTTCTGCAGTTATTGGGCACTTTATGTTAATAACTCATGATGGCTGCAGTGTTTAGGTGTATATTTCAAACTCAGTGTAAAATACCAAGCCATTAAGAATTTAAACACATTCTAATTTAATTATGGCCAAGAGCTGGTTTCAACTGATCCCATGTTTTTGTTGGCTAGTTTCAACATTGCAAATTTCGAATATGGAAAGATTTATTTTCTTTTACTCTTTGCTCCTTTTATTCTGGATTGTTAAAAAACCTTAATCATGCTAAAGAGCACACATTTGGAAAATGAAGTGCAGTTGAAGTTATGGAAAATTCTAGTTTTCTTCAATAGTGTTTTGTTTTCCATTTTGAGATGTGCCAATTTTTTTTCTTGATATATAGATTATATAAAAAGCTCACAAGTTCTTTTTACCTCCTTTTTTGTCCTTAAATGACTTTTCCATTTCTCAAATGGCTACACTCTTGTCACATAATTTTTCTATCATGGCCTAAAATGGGACCATCCAAGTCAACTTGGCATATGACAAGTAGAGATGATTTCTTGAGTCCTGTTCTTTTGGGGATCCCTGTGCAGTGATTTAGCCAGGCAACTACAAGGGAGGGGGAAGGAGTTAGCACTGGACAACTGGTAATGAATAATATTTGGGCTCGTGGGATAAACTCAATCACATAAGGCTATTTCCACCCTGTCCTACATCTCCAGTGTCCTTCTACATACTCATCAAGCTAATGCCTTTTGAGGGCCTTTGATAATCAATTTAAGTAGACCTAGATAAGCTAGTATTTTAAAAAATAAGGTGGCAACACTATTTATAATAGCCAAGACATGGAAACAACCTAAATGTCCATTGACAGATCAATGGATAAAGAGGAGGTGATATATATATACATACCTACCAATATTATACACAATAGAATATTACTCAGTGATAAAAAAGAATGGAATAATACCATTTGTAGCAACATGGATGGGCCCAGAGATTATCATACTAAGTGAAGTAAGTCAGAAAGAGAAAGACAAATGCCATATGATATCACTTACATGTAGAATCTAAAATATGACACAAATGAACCTATCTACAAAACAGAAACAGACTCACAGACATAGAGAACAGACTTATGGTTGCCAAGGGGGAGGTTGCCAAGGAGAGAGGGGAGAGATGGATTAGGAGTTTTGGACTAGCAGATGCAAACTATTGTATAGAGAGTGGATAAATAGCAAGATCCTATTGTAGAGCACAGGGAACTATATTCAATATCTTGTAATAAGCCATAATGGAAAAGAATAAAAAAAGTAAGGTGGAGGAGACGAGACTCCTCACCGAGGGATTTTCCAGGAATCTGAATGCCCTGAATCTGTTGGCCACCACTCTTTGACTTTTAGGAATAAGCTTAATTATCAGTGATCTCTGGGGAGCTGGTGGAAGATGAGAATCTAATAGCTTATAGACCTGACAGCCCCTTATAGAGCCAGTTATCACTGGATCCCCTGCCATCTCCAGCCACGGGGACCTTGCAATCTCCAGATGCGGTAGACTGTAGGCTCCCTAAGTGTAAATCTGGGCTCTCTGAGTTCTCTAAAACTTTCAGTTGGTAGGCAATGACAGGATGATAGACCCCCTTCCCCCAGGGTGGGGCAGTGTGTCCTAATGATTTTGTGTTATAAAATTTAATTTAGAAAATACATACTATTTAATTTGGAAAAGGAACAAGCACACCAATCCATTTTTCTTACATAAACTACAAAATGAAAAAAAAAAAGAAAAGGTTGAGATAGGATGATGAAAGAATCTAAAGGGTTCAGATATAGTTTTAGGGGGGCAGTAGAATTAGCTTTTTGGATTTATACTTTTTAAAAATATATATGTCAAAAGATGCACAGTTTGGGGCAATCTTTCTTGCTTCGATGGTTTTGAGTGGCAAGGAATCATATTCAGAAAGTATGTAACCAAAAGGACTGTCCCTTAGGGAAGGAGGATTCCTGTCTCTTTAGTCCTTCGCTGCCCTCTCATTTCAGACATTCCCCTCTATCTTGCCCACCCTAGGGGATGAGAGGTGGACACTGCACATGTGGCAGGCCATCTAGGACTGCTGAAAACACCTGTAACATTTTTTCCAAATTATTTTTTAAAAATCCCCAAATAATAAGACAAAAATACTAAGTGTATATTTAAGACTTACTTACTGGTATGTCTTCCTACCCCACTAGGCTATGAGAGCTCTTCAAAGACAGAGGTTATGAGCTAGTGCCTGGCTTGGAGCAATCTCATAATCAATATTGAATATCAAATTAATAAATGACTTGTATTTTAATAAGAGATACATGAACCATATGCAACTGTCCACATATGAAGTTATGATGGTGGAGAAAGGTCCATACTCTGAGTCATGCAGGGTAGAACTAGACCAGGTGTATTCCTATAGGATGCTACCCCTTATTCATCTGTATTTTAGCTATTCGTATTGTTAATGTATATGATATTTTATCTTCTGACTTTTTCCTAGTTAACTACTTATTATAAATATTTTTCCATATGGCTTCAAAACCCTTATGTTTTATTTTTAATAGATGAGTACTCTTCCATTGAGTTGTTATAAGATGCTTTTCTTAAATTTTATGCTCTGTTGAATTACTGGTGTGAGATTGTTGACTGAAGGGAAATGGACATTGTGCTGACTTTTGCTATTAATTGCCTTACTGTGATAAAAAAAAAAAGCTAGCACAAATTTACATGGCATTCAGCATAGAGAAGTGTACCAATTTCCAATCTGAGTTTACCAGCAACCTCTCCCAGACCCACTTTGAAAATACAACCTCCCACATTGTACACTCCCCTCACCACAAACACCCACAGCCATTTCCTGAGGCTTGCCTCCATAGGACACCAAAACATTCAGGGGGAAAGAAAAATGCTCCAAATGGTTCCCAGATGTCTGAATGTGTGGCATAATTGGGCATCGAAATGATTGGAGTTTTCATTTTTTCAATGAGGTATTTTGGCAACAAGCAAACACAATCTTAATATAGTAACTAAATTTCTCCCCCCTGCCCCCCAAATAGACTTAAATAAATCCATAAAGTATTTAATGAACATGTACTACATGCCGGGTACAGTAGTGGGAATTCTGGAGCTGATCTGAAGAAGTTTAGGCTTTGATGAAAGGTAAGATAAGGATGCATTCTTCTGTTTCTGCAAATGTCTTATAGCAGTTACTTATACTTTCAAGGGAGGAGATTGTATTTTTCACACACTTCTTTAATTTGCAAATTTAGTATAATAATTACACTCTGGACAATATGTCACTTGTCTACCAAGATGTTTTTCACAAGTGAGAGGAGAGAAAAGGAGACACAGAGGGGCATTCCTAAGCACCTCTGGAGAGGGTGAAACAGGATGTGCTGCCCCTTCCCAGGTCCTCATCCTTCATCTTTTGGGGCTGAGAGAATAGAGAGACTCTTGTCCTGCTGGTGTGGTCTCAGGCGGAAGAGATATAGAAGAAAATCATACCCACAAAATCTCCCAGTCAGGGTTCTCTTTTAAGAAGTCTAATTGTGTCAATCACATAATCTCAGTAGTAGGGGCAGACCTAGGATGAGTTAATCAATTACTTTTCAGTGCTACTCTGAATGAGGCATGGTTGCAGGCACTTGGGAATACAAGTCTGTACCTCCCACACAATGCTTTAGGGAGGTGACTGATTGGAAAGGTCTACAGGGAAGGATCTGATTTGAATACAGGATCTTCAAGTGATAAGATGCTTGGGATTAAATAGTCTATCATACTTTTTTTCAGGATGAAAAATCAGTGACTCAAAGGAGGAAAGTGATTGGTTCAAAGTGACACAGTTTGTTGATGTCAGGAAAACAGGCAAAACACAATCCTTCCAGCGTTTGGTCTCCTAGGCTTCTGTTTTCTTTTCCACTCTCCAATATTCCACATTCATTTCCTAGGGAGACAAAGGCAGTGAATGGAGGAAAAGAAGTGAATGATTATTCATGATTGAGTGACCATTCTTTCCCAGATTCCACTCCTGGGGTAGGTTGTAGAAATGGCCACTCTTCCTCACCCTTTTCTGTATCCATACTATTTACTCCGCAATTTCACAGCTCCTACTAGTAAGAAGTGGAGTCCATTTCCACACTCCTTGAATTTGGACTGGCCCCGTGGCTGGCCTTGGCTAATAGAGGTGGCCTGAGTCACAGTGTGCCAGTACTGAACTTAAGCCTCAAAGGTTTATGTGCTTCTCTTCTTTCTTGGCAACATCTTGAAAATTGGCCTGGGCTAGCTGTGGAAGATGGAAACTGCATGGCCCAGTCACCCCCCATCATTCCAGATGACAACTAGAAAACTGTTAGACCTATGACTAATGCTACCCCAGACTAGTGCCCCTCCCCCACCCCAATACACACACACCTGCCACCTGGCTGCAGACATATGAACAAGCCCAGAGGAAGTCAGCCACATCTGCCCCAGGGCAGCTAAATTGCCCAGCTGGGCAAAGATAAATGCTCAGATTTAAGCCAATGAGTTTGGTGTGGTTTGTTACTCAACAATAATAATGATACAAATGTAATGGTATCAAGTCATGTGATCCTGCCTTTGCTCTGGAATTCCAAGCTGCGGGTTTCACAGGTCTCTGCCACCTGACTGCCAGGAAGTGTCTGGAACACATTCATCCTGGCTCAGCCAGTCTAGATTTATGCGAAGCCCAGAGCAAGCTCTCAAATGCACAGAGCCTGTGGTACCAACACAAGTATTGCCCTGGTGTGGGCCTCTCAGAGGGAGTTTGCAGGAGGATGCAGGTTAGTGGCAAAGGGGACTAAGAGGGACCCAGGGGCCATGGAGTCTCTGGTGCTGTGATTTACCGAACCTTTGCCTGGGGCATCCCCCATGGACACCAAAGTTCTGCCTTACTTAATGCTAGAGATGAAGCTTGCTATAGACTGAATTGCGTCCCCTCAAAATTCATCTGTTGAAGCCCTAATCCCCTGTATGATGGTATTTGGAGCTGGGGCCTTTGGAAGGTAATCAAGTTTAGATGAGGTCATGAGGGGTAGGATCTTTATAATAGGATCAGTGCTCTCATGAGAAGAGACAACAGACTGCCCGATCCTTCTCTCTTTCTCTCCCCGCCCCCCCTCTCTTTCTCCCTCCCTGCAATGTGAAGATACAGCAAGAAGGCTGCCATCTTCAAGCCAGGAAGATAGTTCTCATCAGAACCCAACCATGCTGGCACCCTGGTCTAGGACTTCCAGCCTCCAGAACTATGAGGTAATAACTTTCTGTTGCTTAAGCCACCCAGTCTAGGGTATTTGCAATGGCATCCCCAAACTAATACACAGCTGTTTCTAGTTAGACAGATGTTTGGCGTTGCTTCAGGGGAAAATAATCTGAATGATTAAATGCATTTTTCATTCCAGATGTTTTGGCAATGTGAAGATGTAGCCAATATGTGCTTGTGGGTTGACCCCGTGGCTGTCCTGGGGAGTAGCTTCTGGACAGAGGGGGAAATTCTGGGAGGGGCCAGGGGAAGCTCCCTTCTCTTCTGGGCCAGGGAAGCACGTGTTCATTTTTGGAAAGAGGGCACTAGAACTCCATATGCCAGCTTTTTGTCCATGGAGATTCATGAAATACATCCGGCCCCCTCCCTTTAGTTACAGACTACATCAAACAAGCCTGCCTGCTGGTTTGCCTTTGTCTTCCTCCTCTGTTCAGTTTGTTGGTGGCCACTCCCAAATTTACCGTTGAAAATTCCAAGAAATAAATTCTGGGCGAGGTCAAATGAGTGAGCAAAAGAATATCAAAAGATGAAAGTAGGTGACTAATGCTTGTACCGAAAAGTATATCCAGTACCAACTATATTATGATAAAAGGCATGTCTTAATGCATAAATATTAAATAAATACATAAATATAAATCGAGCCCTTATTGAAACTCCGCCCTCCCTTCCCCCAAAACCAAAAATTCGGTCAATAACAATTTTAACTTTCCCACATGTAACTCAGAGAATCAGGTTTGCTGACCACACAGAGGGGAATTCTCTACTGCAGGATGGGTAAACTTTCTATAAACACTAGATAGTACATATTTTTGGTTTTGCTAGCCACAAATGCTGCAACTACTCAATTTTGCTGTTGTCACATGAAAGCAGCCATAGACAACACTTAAACAATTTTTTTTTTTGTATATTTAAAGTGTACAATTTGATATGTTTCTTATTAGTGATATGCATATGGCAATCCCAATCTCCTAATTCATCCTACCCCACCCCACTCCCCATCATTCCCCCCTCGGTGTCCATATGTTTGTTCTCTACATCTGTGTCTCTATTTCTGCCTTGCAAACCAGTTGATCTGTACCATTTTTCTAGATTCCACATATATGCATTAATATACAATATTTGTTTTTTTCTTTCTGACTTACTTCACTCTATATGACAGTCTCTAGGTCCATCCATGTCTCTACAGATGTCCCAAATTTGTTCCTTTTTATGGCTGAGTGATATTCCATCGTATATATGAACCACATCTTCTTTATCCATTCATCTGTTGATGGACATTTAGGTTGCTTCTATGAACAAATGTGTTTATTTATCAAAAGAGTTGACTGGCCAGATTTGGCTTATGCGCCATGGTTTGTCAATGTCTACTCTACTGGATTCAATGAATCAATGTTTCTAAGGTGCTTTAAGCAGCGCCTAGAATATGATAATGACTGGAATTGTTGGTTATTGGTTTTCTTCACCTGGCCTGGAGCAAAGCAACAGGAGCTAAGCACTAAGGGGCAATGGGTTAGTATATAGAGAGTATGAGACTCAGTTAAATGAAAATAAGGATAGATGGTCAGTTGCAGGGATGTACGCATAGTCGCAGCACTTGGCAGAGAATTACCTTAGAGATTGTGTTTCTTAGTTCAGGCTGCTAGAACAAAGTGCCACAGACTGGGTGGCTTATGAAGAATAGAATTTTTTTCTCACCATTCTGGAGGCTGAAAGTCTGAGATCAGGGTGCCAACAAGATCAGGGAGGGAACCTCTTGCAGGTTGCTGACTTCTCTCTCTGTCCTTACATGGCAGAAAGAGGGCTAGAGAACTGCCTGGGGTCCCTTTTATAAGGGTACTAATCCCATTTATGAGGGCTTTACCCTCATAGCCAAAGGCTTCTCCTCTGAATACCATTCCATAGGAGTTAGGATTTCAACATTTGAATTTCTGGGGGATACAAACATTCAGTCCAGTGTTGTGATTCTCTTGCAGTGTCAGGAAATTAACATGCCATGTTCCATCATAGAGTAGGCCCTGCTACCTTCCCCTTCTATATCAGCTTTATGAACTAACAGTCTATAGATATTCTGCATGCATAAGCTACCTTGATATCCTGTACCCTGCAGTATCCAGCAGAATATGAGGTTATTGCTGTGGCAATACAAAGCAAGCAAAACTCTAAACCCCAAGGCAAAATGTCATCTTGCATGATCCAGACTAAGTGTCCATGCTAACAATATTCCTGCATGATTGACAAATCTTTTCACTCAGTCCTGGTTGCATTGGCTTTTCCATTGCTATATTAGCTTAGTGCAGGTGTGTGAAAAGATTTAAGCATGATGAATTGTTTCTCCAAGAGCCAAGAAGGTAAATGATGAAAGAATTGGATAGAAAACATGTTAACAAGATATTTTATATTAGCTCCAAGGAGTTAGATCAATTACTATGATGTGTTACATGTTCAGAAGTCAGGAAATTCTAAATTATGGTTCCCAGTATGAAGGTAACTCAGACCCCTTGCACATGCAATATTTTATATGACTGTATATGGTGTTAACTTTAATGCTTTAACATCTATGCTTAATGTGGCAACTATAAATTTGAATTTCTTGACTTCAGAAGTTACAACATTTAACCATACACCTGCACTGACATACTTATTGCATTCAAATATTTTTTGGTGTAATATTTTGACAAATCAACCACCTATATGGATGGGTCTGGTCTTTTTTGTTATCATGCAAGAAAAAAAAAAAAAAAAGAGTATTGCCTGTCACTGTTTAAGCTGTGTGGCCTTTCTAGGTCATTTGAACTACGTGAGATGAGACTGAACAATTTCCACTTCCTGGTGGTTTCTACACCAAATCACATCTTGAGGAAGAAAGATTTTCTGAACATGGTTGTGCCATTTATTTCAAGAGGTTTGGTTACCCTAGAGTTGGTGTGGGAAATGTAAGAAATGCTCAGAGTTTAATTCCAGGCTGTAATTCACATTGCAATAACTGTAAATGGAATCCCCTTGAGTTTAAAATCTAACATGAGAGTCCAACAGGAGATTTGTAAATGAAAAATTCCACATGCCTGGGAGTGACCAGTTTTGCCTATTAAGAAACTGGTATCAGGGCCACTTGCTCCTTCTATATATATTTCTTTGCTCCTGTGTGCACATTGTTTTAGACAAAGAGGTTTCATCTATCTCCCCTCCCCCCATCCCCATACCACTCAGGGCCACAACTTTCTCTGGTTTTAGCAGATAGGTTGTGAAGCAGCTGTCCTGGCTGTTGCTGGCAAGAAGCTTGAAGGGCCAGGAGGGAGTCTGTGCTCTTAACCATTTTGCTATTATAATTAGTCCCAAGTTCCTTGTTCTTGGGCCAGGTACTCACCACCCACGTACACCTATGTGTAGGTACAGTGAGTATGGATCTTATTTCATAAGCTCAGGTGTGCAGGAAATGTACCTCTTTAAACATTTTCTTTAAATTGACTTAATTTTAACTCCTGGCACCCATCCTACTGGGCTGTTCATGAGTCATACTTAAAATAGTATAAGGACACTGGGAGGGTGAAAGTAAAATATTAGAAGAAAGCATACTATTCTCACACTAAGCAAAAGTAAGCTGATATATCTATATGAGTATCAGACAAAATAGATGTTAAGGTAAGAAGTATTACTAGAGATAAATGGGAACATTTAATAATGTTTAAGGGAATAATTCAGCAGACATGATAATAACCTAATAACATAAACTTTAAAAATATAAAGCAAAATATTGCTGAAGTAAAAGTAGATGTTGACAGATCTACAGTTAATTGCATTTGTTGTAATAAGCAGCCAGATCTGTTAGAATAAGCAGTTATTCTAATGCAACTCACTCTAACACAACTGAGAATCTGCAGATAAAGATATGTGAGGATATAGAAGAGTTGGCCAATATTATCTACCAATTTGACCTAACTGAGATTTATAAAACTCTACACTCAACAACTGTATAGCAAAAATTCCTTTCAAATACACAGAACATTTCTTTATCAATATTGACCCATATGCCAGGTCATAAAGCAAGTCTCAAAAATTTCAAAGATTGAAACCATGTGCGGTGTATTCTCCAGACATAGTGGAATTGAGCTTGAAATAAATGCAGAAGGATAACTAGAAAACCCTCAATGTTTGGAAATTAAGCAATACATTTCTAAATAACCCATGGGTCAAAGAAGAAATCTCAATAAAAATTAAAAACATTTTTTCACTGAATGCTAATGAAAATGCAATGTAATAAAACTTGTGGGAGAAAACTAAAGTAGTGCTTTGAGGAAAATATATGGCCTTAATTGAACATGTCTGAAAAAAGGAAAGGCTAATAATCAAAAGTCTTATCTTACATCTCAGGAAGCTAAAAAGAAGATGATCAAATTAAAAGAAAAGACAGTGGAAGGAAGGAAATAATAAAGATAAGATCAGAAATAAATGAAATACAAAACAAACAACTAGAGAATCAACAAACCCAAAGTCAGTTCTTTGAATATACTAATGAAATCGAAAAACTCCTAAAAGGCTGATTATTTCTTCTCTGGATGTGCTGTGTGTTAGTATCTGAATTAGCTAGGGAAGGAATCTGATTCTTCATGTGAAGAAACAAAGAATACAGAGACTGCTACAATCTCTTATGGAAACGTAAACTCTGGACCAAGGGATCTCAACTTGGAGTGAGTCTTCCTGGGTGAGGTTTATAATACATGATCACCACAGTTCGTTCATTGGGGTCATATTATTTGCAAAAGTAAATGACAGTAAAAGCTTGTGGACTCTAACAGGCAAATGTGTGACCCCAATGGTGAATCTCAGGGAATTTGAGAGAAGTTCATGGTGGGTTGGCATAGACTTCATAAAGGAGAGGGACCTTGGCCGGGGACCTGAAGCGAAGGCATCTTAGTCCATTTGTATTAATGTCAGCTCTTTCTAGCATGCACCTCAGTACTGTTGTAGCCTCTACCCATGACTCAGTTCCAAAACCACTCCCACATTTCTAGGTATTTGTTGCAGCAGCACCCCAGTTCTCTGTGGCAATTTCTATCTTAGTTTGAACTACTAGAACAAAAATACCGTAGACTGGGTGGTTTATAAACAACAGAAATTTCTGCCTCACAGCTCTGGAGGCTGGGAAGCCCAAGATCAAGGTGCCTACAGATTTAGTGTCTGGTGAGTTCCTACTACGTGGTTCATACGTGGCAACTCCATCCTGTATCCTCACGTGGTGGAAGGGGAAAACTCAGGTTTCCCCGAGCCCTTATAAGGCATGCATTCCATTCATGAGGGCTCCACCCTTATGACCTAATCACCTCCCTAAGCACCCATCTCCACACACCATCACACTGGGAGTTATATTCAACATGTGACTTTTACAACACATTCAGTCTGTAGCAGGAGGTGAGCCTTAGTTAAGAGGAGAGAGGGGGAGGGCATAACCATTACGGATGGCATCAGGGAGAAAGAGGCAGAGAAGAGGAGTATGGAGGACCCAAGTCTGCTATTAGGCACCTCTTGAGGTGCCTGTTCAGTTGCCCCGATTCTGTCTTCTTCTTTCTTTTTTCTTATTAGTTAGCTAGTTTATACATATTAGTGTATATACATCAATCCCAATCTCCCAATTCATCCTGGTGCCCCCATCCCCCCACCACCATCTGTCTTCTTTTCAAATTGCCTTTGAAACACAGAAATGGGTCCCCAAGAATGATGTCTGTAATAAATAGCCCTGACCCTCTGTCCAGGGCCGATTAACCCACTCTGGGTCTTAAAGACTTAGAGTGGAAAACTAAGAATCACAGAAATGGGAAATGAGTGAGCTGGTTCTCGATACTGATAGATGTGTTATTACTAGAGCAATGTTTCTCCACCTTTTAAGGAGCTTTTTAAAACATTTCCCTCTAATGACTCCAACTCTCATGAAATTTTAATACCACAGATAAAATGTATATCTCTTTGTGTATTATATGTATAACTGTGCTTTATACATAAAAGAGTAAGATTTTTTGATCCCTTTTCCAGGAATCAAATTTCATCCCCCTGAGGGCAATATCACCCACACTGAGAATATATTTTTTAGAGAGAAAAATTCCTGAATTTTCTAGATGGTCCCTATAATATTGATGTTTCCTGACTTTTCTTAGTCTTGTTTATTCAACTTTTCCTCAAAATTCTTGAGCTATTGCTTCATCTTTTAAAAGCATTCACTTTCTGTTACTTGCAACCAAGATAACCTAAAAAGAAAAGCAAAAACATCAACTAATAAAGACTTCTGGAAAGGCTATAAGGTTTAAAACACCCAGAGGGCTACCTCAGGGACGTTATGCCATGACACTCCTTATCAGATATGTTTTCATATCAGTACCTGCTTCTTTGTATGGAAAAAAGGCAGATACTGATTTTTAATTCAAATTGAAGACAACTCTGAATACCACATTTAAATCTACATACTATGGAAAAGGCAACAGGAAATTGCTTTGAATAATGGAAAATACATCTGTGTCTGAATAATTTAAAGATACTGAACCTATTTTCATTTGCATTTTACACATGTATACCAGCCATCCCATGAAAAGCTGAACAAGTAGGAGAATCGATAGCTGAATTTAATTTTGTGCAGGAATTTAAAAGCTGGTAGAAATAGAGGATTAGAAGAAGGATCTCATCTCCTCTCATCTCATCTTATGCACTATTACACCATCAAATCAGATCTGAAATTAGTGTGTGATTTGTTGTTTCTTTTAAGAAACTTACTTTAAGATTATATTTTTTTTTCTCAAAAATTTAAGTTCTCCTTGATAGGACTCAAGTTACCATGCTTATATTAAATTTTTATTTCTGACATTTGGTGTATTTTTTTTTTTTTATTTTGGTTTTTCTAATAGTAAGAAGTAAAGACTATTTTTTATAGCCTTTATACTTTACTAATCCGGTTCTCGATGGTCTAAATCTTGTTTTCTTTATGTTGTAATTCTCCTAGATTTGATGCGTCCTTACTGCACCTTTTAATTCCCGTACCTTATGCATAAAAATATGTATGTATATCCTTTATTACTTCATGTATTCAGTGATATCCTCTTGAAATCTTTAAATTATTTTCCAATTACTCTTGCTTTTAAGGATTTTTTGCTCATTGTCAAGTGCTTCTTTATGTTACACTGTATTGCTTTCTCTAATATGTAATTGTTAACAATCATAAAATAGAGAGTAGAATCAAACATTTTTCCTCTGCATGCCTTGGTTTACATAGCTTCTACTGAAGCTGCACAAATATTCTGCCTTCAGTGAAACAGGTGGATACTAATACTTTATTAACATACACATGTAAAGTAAATATGGCTGATTCTTCCTTTGCGGAGGCAGGGAGCTAATTTTAAAAGTAATATTTTATAATGTAATAGATTAAAATCAAAGCTTCTATTGACTGAGTACTTCCCTGGGTATGAAGAACAGTGTAGGCTTTTTACATAAGATCTGACTTAATCTCAGGACAATGTGAAGATGTAACGTTATAATTCTGTCACCTCACAGGGTTGCTTCAAGAAACTGAACCTTACAGAGGGTGGCAGAGAGTAAACGTCATAGGGCTGGAGAATGGTTGGAAAAAATACCCCAACACTCAAATTGAAATAAAATATAAGCCTATGTAATCCCAAGGCCTAAGCTGTTTCCATCCAGGTAAACATTTTTGGAAAGTTTAAAAATATTAACTTAAAGGATAATGGATCCATGCAGATTTGTTATAGAACTTGGGGTATTTAGGGGATAGACATGTGTTTGGAGCATTCTAGGTACTCACTCCTTGTTTGCTTTTGAATGGATGATTGATGAATTAATTAATGAATCAGTGATTTAGAAGATAAACTGCTTCTTGGAATGCGTTTTGAGCCAGGTATCTTGTCAGGTGGCTTCTTTTTCTGCTGCATTTTGCGTGTTTGAACAACTGCTGCTGCAGAGGTGTTTCAGTTGGGTGAGGAAATTCATGGTTTGTGCAGATGACTGTGACTTGACTGAAGACACATTTTGCCCCTCTTTCCATGTGTCTGGCTTTGGCACCCACTCTAAGAGTGCTAATGACCCGGGCATCTGCAGTGTGCAGGCTCAGCAATTGCTTTGGGAGTTGACAGCAGCTGTCAGCTGAGGGCCGGGGGGTTTCTCTCCACCGATGATCAGATGGTCTCATCAGAAGGAGGGCACTGGGACTTTGTGTACTTCCTGAGCAAAGAAGAGCTCTCTTCTGGTTAGGATGTAATCAGGCAACCTCTTCTAATCAAATTGTGCCTGGGTCCTCCAGTTACTGAGCTGGTGTCTCTGCATCCATCAGCACATTGACTAGATGTAGGCCCAAGGGGAAGGGGCCTGCATTTCCCACTGAAGAGAGCAGAACTGGCTTCTATAGAGACAGTTTTCATTTTATTTCACAGATGAAATTACAAGATTCTGCTGCAACGGGGAGGGCTGGCTGGAGAAGTTGGGAGGGAGGCCTGCAAATATGTAGGTATCTGAGCAAGTATTGTGGGTCAGATAGCCAAGTTCTTGTTTATGGAGATGAGCACAGTGCCAGCCAAGTTTATAGTAAGGGCTCAATACATTTTAGCTGTTTTTCATGTTAATGGCTAGTGTGTCAGTAGGGTTGATTTTATTTGGAGGCGAAATCGATGGATTAAGGGAAGATCTAGAATCTACTCCCAGCTCTGCCACTAGCAAGATGTGTAGTTTGGGGCAAGTCAGTTCTCTTCTCTGGCTCTCCAATTCTCATTTATAGAAGAAGGTGGTTGGAGAAGATGGTCTCTGAGATTGCATCCAGCTTCTTTAGTTTGGGGTGGAGTTGCAAAATCACATGCTAAAAGGGGCCGGCTGGTAATAGTAACAAGCCGAGTAAGCTAAGTGGACCTGATCTGACCTCACAGCCTCTGGAGACAAAGGAGAAGGGTGGAGACAGTAATCTGAGCACTTCTGCAGCCTTGGGAAATATGCCTACCCTGAATTTTTCAGAGAAGCTAGGACTCTACATTTTCTATGAATACTCATAATTTTTGAAAAGTAGCAACTAATTCATTTTTGTTGTTGTTGTTGATTTGTTTTAAAGATTGTTTGGTCCACTGCTTTGCAAAGCACGCCAAGTACGTTTGTGAGCCACTGGTTTGCTGCTTCTGGCTCTAGGAAGACAAGAGGAAACCAGGATGTGAAAAATGAGAGTCTTCGGGGCAAATTTTAAGAAAAGCAGAATCACTTCCTGACCCTGGGATATAGTGGGTTGCCTTCTGCGATGCTTATAAAGGTTTCTAGGGATGCCCACAAACCCAGCACATGACCTGCAGGTAGTCAGAAGACTGAAACGGAATCATGTCCCTAACTGGGTCAGAAATCCTGAGATCCTACTTTTGTCTGATATTTCCAGCTAACATTCAAGATGTTTTTAGTTGCTTAAGAGTGATGAGCATGGTTTAGGACTCCTCAGAGGGAACTAAAGCTAAAACATATCCATGTGACACTTTTCATGGCCATTGAAGTCAGCTCTAAATGGGGAGGTTCTCAATGTGGGGAGAGGGATGACCTCTCAGAATTTCAGTCTTGGTGGAAGGTGTAGCAAGAAGATGTCTCTGCCTGCCAAAGTTTTTGATATGCCTTTTGCAGGATGGAAGCAAGAGCCCTGGGATTTCCCTTCATTGCTGAGAATCAGAGTTGTGGTTTTGAGGTCTTGGGAGAGACAGAAAATCTCACTGAGTCTATCAGTCCAGATTGGGCCAATCAAGGGTTGCTGGTCCAGTAATAATGTCCTTCTGGATGGGTGGTGGTCAATTTCTACAGATGGGAAATTCATATTGATTCAACTCACTGGCTTTATGTAGGCCTCAGCGGGAGTCTAACTGAGCATGATGTGGCCTTTTGATCATCCAGCAGCTGACCAAATCAATTGATTTTTTGTAACTGCAGCTTTTCATTTGGCATCATAAAGACACAACCTAAATAAAGCATTAGCCTCTAGAATGTGTTTAAATTGAATTTCTGGATACTTTGGCATGTGTCCAGTTTTAAATACGTTCTGATCTAACTGTATCTAATCTCTAATCAAAGGACCCTAGTGTATGGAACATTCCCGTTAATAATGATACTTTAGACATCCATTAAGTCCGGACATTAATTTTATGGAAATTCTCCAATACATCTCCATTAGAATTTTTTTTCTGGGCAAAATTAGTAATAAAAACTTCTAATAAATGTCATAAATATCTATGTTCAATCAGACTATTACCCAAATTAAAGCCAGACCAAAATAGAAAATAGTTACTTCTGCTAAAAGTCATGACCTTCAGAAGACATTTTGAAGAAAGAAATTTTGTGCTCTGTTATTACTCAAAGTGTGTTTGCTACAAAGCATAATTAGCTACTGGGAGCAAATTAGTAGCTATTTGACTACTGTGTGGATTCCCTAGTTTTACACATCTAGTGGCTCCTGTAGTAAACTGTAAGATCTATCCACATTGTGAAAACAGGCTTCCCCTGTTGTTAAGGTATGAGTTCTGTGTTCTTCTATGACTAGTTCTGAGATCCTGAGAAAGTTAGTTACGTTTCTTGAGTCTTGCTTTCATTATTTTTGAAATGGGTTAATCATAACTAGTAGGCATGGTGAGAATCAAATGAAATTTTGTGTATGGAGAGCATTTAGTACTGCACTTGGCCCATAGGCGGCACTAAAGAAATGCAAGCCATTATTGTTAACATCGTTGAGGGGTTGGGAGGTGTACAGGTTTTCAGAGGGTGGAAAAGAAGGGCAATAAGGATGAGTGCTGGCTTTTATTTTCATCAATATATGTAAGCAAATAAAGACCCTTTCCTGCCCATCTTTGGCACTTTCTTCCCCATACTCTTGGTAATTAACTAAATGAGAAGTGATAGTGGGATGGAAATATACATGTGCTCCAGTCCTTTTTTATTTCAAGCTCTGGGGATAGACTATAGTTACAATCTAGTATTTGCCCCATTTGACCTGGTCTATATAACCACAATAAAGCAAATTCAGCACTTAAGAAACATGGGTAGTAGGAGTCTACCTGGAAAAGTGGAAAGACAGGCTGTAGAACCAGATTCACTGGCTTCCTACCTTCCTGATGGGTGTTTACTTGCTTTTGTCTTGTGTTATGTGGCCAACACCTTTGTCCTCAAGTTCTAGGCATCTGGTCCCTAAATCTTTTGTTTCCTGAATTTTGGCCACCACCTGAGGTCCTTCTAGGTAGGTGGTTATAACTGGGCAATGAATTAGAAGTCATCTAGTCAAGGAATTTTCAAATTGTTTTATAAAGACAGTGGCACCCTTTCTTTAAATGAAATCTTATGAGGACAATGTAAATGAATGAATAAAAGAGCTAAAAATTATAATCGCTCCAAAAGGGGTGAGGATTTTTCCATTTATCCCTTATTCTATCCCCCTGCTGTTTCCAAGAATAATAGTTAGAAAACCATTAATTCTAGTTTGATCTTCTCCGAAAATAAATTCTGAAAGGATAATTGATCTGCTCAAGGTCACATAGTTAATTAATGGGACAGCAAGTCTAGGGCACAGGTGTAGTTACTTGAGGTGCTGCATGAAGATCATATTATTTGCAGGGCTTTTGTTGGACTATAACATCAGAAAAATCTTTTCGCTTTATCCTCTGTGCCCCTGCTTACCACGTCCCTGATAGAATCTCAGGTCAATGCTTTCGATGCAACAGAAGGTACGGTTTACATGTGTAAAGGCAGAAGTGGAGAATGAAAGCTAATATCAACAATGGCATGACATAGAATAAATGGTCAGGCTTTTATTGAGAGACCCCTTTATTTTAGACACCTCTAACTACTTAAGTTCTATCTGCACTCAACTCAGGATTTAAAATATATATATATTTAGCCTTTTTGATTATCCAGAACCTCTCCAGCCTTTCTCTGGTTTCTGCTTGCTTATGTCTGGCTGAAATGTAGCTCATGGACCCCTGAGAAGCAGGAAAGCTCTACCTTTTACTTGACTTTTCAGGTTCAAGAACCAACTGACTCATCTGTTGGCAGGCCAGGCAGAGTCCTAACTGAACTTGTTCATTCAATGTTGCAGTGTAAAACCAAAAAACTACAGACAAACAAGACTAGATTTGGCCTATCACTAAATGGGAAACTGTGGAAAATTTAGAATATAAAGCTAAGCAAGTGGAAAAAAAAATTCCTCATAATTTACCATTTTTCAACACTTTTAACATTTTGGTATGTTTCTTCTTTCTTTTCTTTTCCTTCCTTTAAAAAAACAAATATAGGTTTGCTTTATTAAAAGATTTTCCTACTGTAAAGCAATTTAATTTTCACACTTTTTTCCTTTTGTAAACAATGCCATTGCAAGCCTCCGTGTAGCTGAGTCTTGGCTCATATCCTTTGGAAGCATTCCTGGGTGTTTGCTATCGGGGTCATTGGAAATGTGCAATTTTAAGGCTTTTGAGATCTATTGTCTATTACATAATTTTGATATTTCTTTTGAAAGGTATTGATTCACTCAAAATCTTCTTAGACACTCTTTTTAACCTATTGCAAATGCTCTAAGTAATCCTTCTGTCTTATAAATTCCTGTTCTGATCATAGCTTTAAAAAATCAAGTAACATATTGTTTTAATATGATCATAAAGATGTCTTTCAAGCATAGGCAATGGAAAAATTAAAACAATTTGAATTATAAAACCCTCAGGCTGCTTGCATCATGCTTGCTGTTGTTGGTTTTTATTCTTAGTGTTATTATGGGTTGCAATTACAGAACACTTGCTCTGTAAGTGGGCCCTTACTTGAGTACGCTACAGTCATTATTTGATTTAATCCTTGACATAACTAAAAATTCCCACTTGACAGATAAAGAAACTGAGTTCCATCAAGATTGCACCTTGCCAAATGTCATATAACTAATGTGGCTGCAGAATAGCGGCCCCCAAAGATGCCCAGGTCCTGATCTCTGGCACCTATGAATATATGGCAAAGGGGATTTAGCAGATATAATTAGATTAATAATCTTGAGATGGGGAGAATGTTTTGGATTATCTGAGTGGGTCTAATGTAATCACAAAGGTGTTTATAAAGTAAAAGGAGGGGGGTCAAGAGGATCAGGGTAAGAGAATGACATAAGATGACAGTAGCAGAGGTCAGAGAGATGTGATTACATAAGCCAAAGAATACAGGTGGCCTCTAGAAGCTGGAAAAGGCAAGGAAACAGATTTTCTTTTGCAACCTCCAGGAGGAGAAGTTAAGTAACTTTCCTAAGATGATATAACTAGTGCAACTGTCACCCAGATGGCCCCGAAGACTGTGTCCTTTTTATTTTTAACATGCTGCCTTCCCAGACATATTCAACTATTTATGGAGAAACAAGAATGGTTTTAGCCAATGGTGCTGCCTAAAACAGAGTTCTCAATTCTGGATTGGGTGAAACTGGTTTGGAGAGAAAAACTTTGCTACCCACACCTGTCGAGGTTGATCTGTTCCTTAGAAATGTGTTTAATTGTCAATGAGAGTGGGTGTACAACTGTCAAGGTAACTTGCTGAAGTGACAAGTGGATAAGATTGGCATTCTGTACCTCCCTGGCTGATTTTAATTGTTCTTTTGGTTGAAGTGAATACAACTTTAGTTCTAAAGTTGATAATGAGAGACTTCTATTGCCCCTTTTATTTCCATGAGAGATATATCTGCATTTTTTAAGTCCATTATATATACATCTGTGGTTACTCTCTTATTTTGCTAAATGTAATTACCCAGCTAGGCTAAATTATGGAAAAGAAATTATAAAAATCTTTTCCTGCCAACAGTCTGAATCTGGCTAGCACATTCTTGGTGGTTTGAATGTTGGGTATAGTTTCTCTCTATTCTTTCTTTTCTCCTGCCCCTGCCCCCAGAAGCTTTTTGAACTCCAATATGCTTTTTAATGGAACTGACATTTCTTAAGGTGGTTCCTTGAGCAGAACACTATTGCCAAGTGGTGTATTTGTTCGTACTTTGTAGGCATAGGTATATTTTAACTTTCATATTAATTTTGAGTTATTGTTATACAGAAAACAAAAATACACATGGTAGCTTTTATACATTATGAGTTATACGCAGAATGAAATCATGTAAAATCACAACTGCGATTTGGAATATGGTATTAACTAGCCGATGTAATGCATAATCAATCTATTTTCAGTAAGAATAAAAATAATTGCAACAATTCTTAAGAAAGTTGGCTTAAGCTAAGAGGGATTTAGGTAGAACCAAGGCAATTAAAGAATACGAGACTCTAAATTATTTTTAGTTATTATTTTTGCTTGGTCGCAGAGCCTATACGGCACTGTTCTTACTTATGCACCATTGGTAGGAGTGTAAACTGGTCTAGTGTTCCTGCGGAGTAAACTGTCAATGATTAGTAAACTTAATCTTACACCTCAGAAGTTTCACTCCTGATTGGACACCCAAGAGACTCTTGGAAAACTTCACAAGAGATAAATACAAGGATGCTTCCTGTTTGCTGTGTGGTAGCAAGAGTTGGAAGTAATCTGCGTCTCCATCACTGGAGGAATGGCTTGGGAAAATCCATTTTATGCTTATATCATCCAAACAAGGAGGGAGCCTCAAAAATGGAAAAGTAGATATGGACCCTATTAACTAGAGTCTGTTAACTAGGATCATATGGTATAAGATTCTACAGACTTTGGGTTGGTCACTAACTAGCAAGGTATTAAAGCAAAGTCATTAGCAGCTTTCCTTTGATTGTGTGGATAAGTTTAACGCTGAGCAGAATACCAAACTCCAAGTTGAATTTTACCAGTTGGCTGGAATGCATGGTAAAACATTTCTTTGGATGTCAGAGAAAATAGCAGCCGCCCATCTCTGCATCCTGGTTGCATCCACATACCTGGTTCTCTGAAGTCAAGCTTGTTTGTCACTGGGACTTTGCTCCCAGGTGTCTAGTACCCAAGAAAAGCATGCAAACAGTGTCAGCAAAGGTGGGTGAATACTTGGGAGGACTCAGAAAAATTGGAAAAGAGTTTCCTGAGCTTGGACTTTGCCTCACACCCCAAAGGAAGTTGTATGGATCTTGATCAGTTGTGGTCTGAGGAGACTGAACCTAGAGGGATCTTCCCCCAGCCTACATTTTGTGTCAGTGTGTTTTCTTTTTTTAGCCTTGGTAGAAAGATTCACTCAACCCTGCCCCACCCACATGACTGACTATGGCATCCTGCACAAACCCACTATAGCAGTAAATGAGCCTTTATTCAAACTGCAGAGGGTCCTTTTATCTTCTCCCTAATTCTTGGGAGTGGCTGGCTCTAAAAAGTCATTGGGGATTGGTTTGGCTCCATTCTGACCAAGTCACAGTAATGAAATGTTTACTGACCTTAGTTTTTTTTATTTGTTTTTTCCTTTACCTTAAACCCATGGCTCTCAAGCTCGTTGGCATATTAGAATTATCTGGGGAGTTTTTAATAGTACTGATGCTAGAGTCCACTAGCAGAGATTTTGGTTTAAAGGCTTTGGTGCGGAGCCTGGCATCAGGATTTTTTTAACAGCTTTCTGATGGTTCTAACATGCATCAAAGTGTGAGAACCACGGCCTGAAACAGTGACCTGTGTGAGCTTCTCAATGGAGGTGACCATGGTGCCACATCCCAATTTAAAAAGGAATGTAACCTTGGATACAAGTCATGCAGCATCCTCCAAGAGCCCCACATTAACCCTCTAAGCTCCTTCAAACTTTGGCAATTTTCACACAGTTCAATGTTCCCATAACTGGGGACTGGGAAGACAGGATGAATCTCAGGGTTCCTTTTGAGGTACAAATAATAGTAATGGAAACTGAATCCTAAGAAAATCTAGCCAGTCCACAATTGCATGATTTGTTATTTCCACTAAAACTCTGCTCAGAAAAGGTCTTATGGAAGACTTTCCTGAGAAGAGAAAATATTCTTTTGCTTTTTGTTAAGTAAATATTACAATGGGTATAAGATTATAAACACACACCTACCCACCCACACATCCTAAAGCAGAGACCAGGAACAAAGACCTTAAATGCTGAAATGGGTGGGGACCAGTACATTTTTATTTACTCCTTCAAGTACATATTTTCAAGAAGCAACTTTTTTTTTTTTTTTCCAAATTCAGGTAACTACTTTTTTTAAAGTGTACAATTTGATATTTTTTTATTAGTAATGTATGTATGGCAATCCCAATCTCCCAATTTATCCCACTCTACTCCTCGCACCCCACTTTTCCGCCTTGATGTCCATATGTTTGTTCTCTACATCTGTGTCTATATTTCTGCCTTGCAAATCAGTTGATCAGTACCATTTTTCTAGATACCGCATATATACATTAATAAATGATTTTTGTTTTTCTCTTTCTGACTCACTTCACTCTGTATGACAGTTTCTAGGTCCATCTATGTCTCTACAAATATCCAAATTTTGTTCCTTTTTATGGCTGAGTAATATTCCATTGTATATATGTACTACATCTTCTTTATCCATTCATCTGTTGATGGACATCTAGGTTGCTTCCATACCCTGGCTATTGTAAATAGTGCTGCAATGAACATTGGGGTGCATGTGTCTTTTTGAATTATGGTGTTCTCTGGGTATATGCCTAGTAGTGGGATTGCTGGATCATGTGGTAATTCTATTTCTAGTTTTTTAAGGAATCTCCATACTGTTCTCCATGGTGGCTGTATCAATTTACATTGCCACCAACAGTGCAAGAGGGTTCCCTTTTCTCCACACCCACTCCAGTATTTATTGTTTGTAGATTTTCTGATGATGCCCATTCTAACCAGTGTGAGGTGATACCTCATGGTAGTTTTGATTTGCATTTCTCTAATGATTAGTGATGTTGAGCAGCTTTTCATGTGCCTCTTGGCCATCTGTATGTCTTCTTTGGAGAAATGCCTATTTAGGTCTTCTGCCCATTTTTTGATTGGGTTGTTTGTTTTTTTGATATTGAGCTGCATGAACTGTTTATATATTTTGGAGATTAATCCTTTGTCTGTTGATTCATTTGCAAATATTTTCTCCCATTCTGAGGGCTGTCTTTTCATCTTGTTTGTAGTTTCCTTTGCTGTGCAAAAGCTTTGAAGTTTCATTAGGTCCCACTTATTTATTTTTGTTTTTATTTCCATTATTCTAGGAGGTGGGTCAAAAAAGATCTTGCTGTGATGCATGTCATAGAGTGTTCTTCCTATGTTTTCCTCTAAGAGTTTTATATCGTCTGGCCTTACATTTAGGTCTTTAAACTATTTTGAGTTTATTTTTGTGTATGATGTTAGGGAGTGTTCTGATTTCATTCTTTTACATGTAGCTGTCCAGTTTTCCCAGCACCACTTATTGAAGAGGCTGTCTTTTCTCCATTGTATGTCCTTGCCTCCTTTGTCATAGATTAGTTGACCATAGTTTGTCTCTGGGTTTTGTGTCCTGTTCCGTTGATCTATATTTCTGTTTTTGTGCCAGTACCATATTGTCTTCATTTCTGTAGCTTTGTAATATAGTTTGAAGTCAGGGAGTCTGATTCCTCCAGCTCTGTTTTTATCCACCTCAAGATTGCTTTGGTTATTTGGGGTCTTTTGTGTCTCCACACAAATTTTAGGATTTTTTGTTCTAGTTCTATGAAAAATGCCATTGGTAATTTGATAGGGATTGCATTGAATCTGTAGATTGCTTTGGGTAGCATATTCATTTTCACAATGTTGATTCTTCCAATCAAAGAGCATGGTATATCTCTCCATCTGTTTGTGTCATCTTTGATTTCTTTCATCAGTGTCCTACAAGTTTTCTGGGTACAGGTCTTTTACCTCCTTAGTTAGGTTTATTCCTAGGTATTTTATTCTTTTTGTTGCAATGGTGAATGGGATTGTTTCCTTCATTTCTCTTTCTGATCTTTCCTTGTTAGTGTATAGGAATGCAAGAGATTTCTGTGTGTTAATTTTATATCCTGCAACTTTATCAAATTCATTGATTAGCTCCAGTAGTTTTCTGGTGGCATCTTTAGGATTTTCTATGTATAGTATGTCATCTGCAAACAGTGACAGCTTTACTTCTTTTTTCCAATTTGGATTCCTTTTATTTCTTTTTCTTCTCTGGTTGATGTGGCAAGGACTTCCAAAACTATGTTGAATAGTAGTGGTGAGAGTAGACATCCTTGTCTTGTTCCTGATCTTAGAGGGAATGCTTTCAGTTTTTCACCACTGAGAATGATGTTTGCTGTGGGTTTGTTGTATATGGCCTGTATTATGTTGAGGTGGGTTCCCTCTGTGCCCATTTTCTGGAAAATTTTTATCATAAATTGGTGTTGAATTTTTTCAAAAGCTTTTTATGCATCTATTGAGATGATCATATAGTTTTTATTCTTCAATTTGTTAATATAGTTTATCACATTGATTGATTTGCATATATCAAAGAATCCTTGCATCCCTGGGATAAATCCCACTTAATCATGGTGTATGATCCTTTTAATGTGTTATTGGATTCTGTTTGCTAGTATTTTGTTGAGGATTTTTGCATCTATATTCATCAGTGATATTGGTCTGTAATTTTCTTTTTTTTTAGCATCTTTGTCTGGTTTTGGTGTCAGGGTTATGGTGGCCTCATAGACAAGTTTGGGAGTGTTCCTTCTTCTGCAATTTCTTGGAAGAGCTTGAGAAGGCTGGGTGTTAGCTCTTCTCTAAATGTTTGATAGAATTAACCTATGAAGCCATCTAGTCCTGGGCTTTTGTTTGTTGGAAGCTTTTTAATCACAGTTCCAATTTCATAACTTGTCATTGGTCTGTTCATATTTTCTATTTCTTCCTGATTCAGTCTTGGAAGTTTATACCTTTCTAATAATTTGTTCATTTCTTCCAGGTTGTCCATTTTATTGGCATATTGTTGCTTGTAGTAGTCTCTTATAATGCTTTTTATTTCTGTGGTGTCTGTTGTAACTTCTCCTGTTTCATGTCTAATTTTATTGATGTGAGTCCTCTCCTTTTTCTCGATGAGTCTGGCTAAAGGTTTAACAATTTTGTTTATCTTCTCAAAGAACAAGCTTTTAGTTTTATTTATCTTTGCTATTGTTTTCTTTGTTTCTATTTCATTTATTTCTGCTCTGATATTTATGATTTCTTTCCTTCTACTAACTTTGGGTTTTGTTTGTTCTTCTTTCTTTAGTTTCTTTAGGTGTAAGTTTAGATTGTTTACTTGGGATTTTTCTTGTTTCTTGAGGTAGGATTGTATTGCTATAAACTTCCCTCTTAGAACTGGTTTTACTGCATCCCATAGGTTTTGGATCATTGTGTTTTTGTTGTCATTTGCCTCTAGGTATTTTTTGATTTCCTCTTTGATTTCTTCAGTGATCTCTTGGTTATTTAGTAGTGTATTGTTTAGCCTCCATGTGTTTATGCTTTTTACAGTTTTTTTTTCCTGTAATTGATTTCTAATTTCATAGCATTGTGGTTGGGAAAGATACTTTATATGATTTCAATTTTCTTAAATTTACTGAGGCTTGATTTGTTACCCAAGATGTGATCTATCCTGGAGAATGTTTTGTGTGCCCTTGAGAAGAAACTGTAATCTTCTGTTTTTGGATGGAATGTCCTATAAATATCAATTAAATCTATCTGATCTATTGTGTCAATTAAAGCTTGTGTTTCCTTATTAGTTTTCTTTGTGGATGATCTGTCCATTGGTGTAAGTGGGGTGTTAAAGTCCCCCACTATTAGTGTGTTACTGTCAATTTCCTCTTTTACAGTTGTTAGCATTTACCTTATATATTGAGGTGCTCCTATATTGGGTGTATATATATTTATAATTGTTGTATCTTCTTCTTGAATTGATCCCTTGATCATTATGTAGTGTCCTTTCTTGTCTCTTGCAACATTCTTTATTTTAAAGTCTATTTTATCTGATATGAGTATCACTACTCCAGCTTTCTTTTGATTTCCATTTGCATGGAATATCTTTTTCCATCCCCTCACTTTCAGTCTGTATGTGTCCCTAGGTCTGAAGTGGGTCTCTCAGAGACAGCATATATATGGGTCTTGTTTTTGTATCCATTCAGCCAGACTGTGTCTTTTAGTTGGAGCATTGGGTCCACTTACATTCAAGATAGTTATCAATACGTATGTTCCTATTACCATTTTCTTAATTGTTTTGTTGTTGTTTTTGTAGGTCCTTTTCTTCTCTTGTGTTCCCACTTAGAGAAGTTCCTTTAGCATTTGTTGTAGGGCTTGTTTGGTGGTGCTGAATTCTCTTAGCTTTTGCTTGTCTGTAAAGATTTGACTTTTCTATCAAATCTTAATGAGATCCTTGCTAGGTAGAGTATTCTTGGTTTTAGGTTCTTCCCTTTCATCACTTTAAATATATCGTGCCACTAAATATATTCTGGCTTGCAGAGCTTCTGCTGAGAAATCAGCTGTTAACCTTATGGGAGTTCCTTTGTATGTTATTTGTCATTTTTCCCTTGTTGCTTTTAATAATTTTTCTTTGTCTTTAATTTTTGTCAGTTTGATTCCTATATGTCTTGATGTGTTTCTCCTTGGGTTTATCTTGTCTGAGACTCTCTGCACTTCTTGGAATTGGGTGATTATTTCCTTTCCCATGTTAGGGAAGTTTTCAACTATAATCTCTTCAGATATTTTCTCATCTGGTACAAAGTCCTTTGCCTTTTCATTTTGTCTGTCTTTCTGTGGCTGTGGTTTTCATTCTGCAGGCTGCAGGATTATAGTTCTTCTTGCTACTGCTATCTGCCCTCTATTGGATGAGGCTATCTAAGAGGCTTGTGTACCCTTCCTGATGGGAGGGACTGGGGGTGGGTAGAGCTGGGTGTTGCTCTGGTGGGCAGAGCTCAGTAAAACTGTAATCAGCTTGTCTGCTGATGAGTGGGGGTGAGTTCCCTCCCTGTTGGTTGTTTGGCCTGAGGCAACCCAGCACTGGACATTACAGGCTCTTTGGAGAGGCTAACAGTGGACTCCTGGAGGGCTCACACCAAGGAGCACTTCCCAGAACTCTCACTGCTAGCATCCCCATCCCCCTGGTGAGCTACAGCCACCCTCTGGCTCTGCAGGTGACCCTCCAACACCAGCAGGTAGGTGTGATTCAGTCTCCTGTGGGGTCACTGCTCCTTCCCCCTAGGGCCTGGTGCACACGTTACTTTTTGTATGCCCTCCAAAAGTGGAGTCTCTGTTTCCCCCAATCCTGCAGAAGTCCTGAAATCAAATCCTGCTGGCCTTCAAAGTCTGATTCTCTGGGGAGTCCTCCTTGCATTGCCAGACCCCCAGGTTGGGAAGCCTGATGTGGGACTCAGAACCCTCACTCCGTGGGTGGACTTCTATGGTATAATTGTTCTCTAGTATGTGAGTCACCCACCCAGCAGTTATGGAATTTGATTTTATCATGATTATGCCCCTCTTACTGCCTCATTGCAGCTTCTCCTTTGTCTCTAGATGTGGTGTGTCCTTTTTGGTGAGGTCCAGTGTCTTCCTGTTGATGATTGCTCAGCAGTTAGTTGTGATTCCGGTGCTCTCACAGGAGAGAGTCAAGAAGCAAGTTTTTGTTTGTTCGTTTTTGTTTTTGTTTTTTCTTAAAGAGGGCATTACAGGATCTTTTGGAGTTGTGGAGGTGGTTAAAAACCTCCTGTGTGATCCTCACAGGTTTTAATGAACTGTTAGAGGAAGTTCAGTTCATGTAGATTTCATTTAGCAAATTGCCTTTCTTTTATTGTTTTCATTTTCCTGATTTGGTATATACAAATACTGCTCCATCTGCCAAAGGTCACAGATCCACCCAAGGCATCAGCAAGACTTCCCCTAGAGGAACCAAGTTATTGATGTCCTCTGTAGGGGGTCCCCTGCCTCTGCCGCTGCAAAGTCAATTACTGGAACTAACACTAGAATCACTGTTTTATCGTTCTGCAGCCCATGAATACTGCAGCAACTTCCAAAAATCGGTTTGGGACCCTCTCAGATCCTGGTAGCCCTGTGTGAGACCTAATACCCATCCTGTTCTGTGCATGCACCCCAGGAAATCCCAAGATGTAGCATCCTATGCACCTCACATGTGCTATTTAAACACTTCAGTATTATCCAAACTCCTATTGCACAGATGCTTACCAGACTGTATAACCAATTAACTATTATGGACTGTGGATTTTAGCATCACTAAATAGATCTGCATTGGCAAAACAAGTTTTTTTTCGATATAGGGACATTAAAAAAAAAACAAAAGTACATGCTCTGGTATGAGCTGATATACTATTTGAGAAATGGGACTTAACTCTCTGAAACTAGAAATGTTCCGTATAATCTGAAATGTATATTCTTCCCACCTGTATGAACCTATTTCCTCCTAAATATTATTTCTATGCTTTTGAGATCTTTCAAAGAGTAAATGGTATTTCCCCTGATCTATGCATAGATGATTGAGATATTGAAAAAAGCACATCATCTAATGGCTGAATTCCATTTTTAATATAAAATTAACAATAAAATAGACCAACAGTTGTTATTTTAAACAAATTAGTTTTGTGTTTAAGATAAAATATCATTTGGAGCAAAGTTTCATAAAATTATAGAGCTGGGAAATACTTGAGCTATTACTATGTCTGGCCAAGCTTATTTTCTTTAAAAATCTGCCCTAGCAATGAACTCTGAAGGCCTGTGCATAAAAAGGGGAAACCTTGTGGAAGCTCTGCATTCCAGAAGTTAGTTCCACAGCTATCCTGTGTCACCTGATCGTAAGTCTCTGTCTTTTTTTTCCCAAGTCAATACCTTTTACTTGTTTTCTGGCTCATTTTCCTAGAGCTTTAGCTTTATGGATTGACTCTCTGCCTTTCAATAGCTTCCAGCCTGGGGCCTCCTTTTCTTGCTTCTGAGCTAATTACTTATCCCTGGAGTTAATTATTTTCTTCATGGTGAGAAAGAAAAGTGCAGCCCCTGACTGCTATCAGCTTGACGCTGTCTGACTCTAACAGCTAGACCATGGAGTTCTGTTGGACATAAACAATTTCACAGAATATCAATATCAGACAATACCACTCTCTGATCATGGATGGAGCAAGACAAAAACAAAACCACTGTGTAAACTGGTCTGCACACAGTCAAAAACAAGAGCCTTGTCCAAGCCAAAATGGCCAACATTCCTCTTTCTGGGATGACATGAGTGCCTGCTGCTGCTTTACCAATTATAGCTTTAGTTTCACTCTGTTCCTCCTGCCTGCTAGAGAAAAAATATTATGATACTATCCAATGATAGAATCGCTTCTGCTTTCTGATAGTAGCCAATTCAAAACAAAACCATGTTTCTTGAGTCTTCCTTAACATTACCTATAAGTTCAAATCTTAGTACCAGCTCATCTTAAAACCCTGTCACTAGGACTTCCTAGGTGGCGCAGTGGTAAAGAATTCACCTGCCAATGCAGGGGACACGGGTTCGAGCCCTGCCCTGGGAAGATTCCACATGCCACAGAGCAACTAAGCCTGTGCGCCACAACTATTGAACCTGTGCTCTAGAGACCATGAGCCACAACTACTGAGCCCATGTGCTGCAACTATTGAAGCCCACGTGCCTAAGGCCCATGCTCCACAACAAGAGAAGCCACTACAATGAGGAGCCTGTGCACCACAATGAAGAGTAGCCCCCGCTCGCAGCAACTAGAGAAAGCCCGTGTGCAGCAACGAAGACCCAATGCAGCCAATAAAAAAAAAAAAAAAAAAAAAAAAAAAGGCACTCCTATTTGTATAAAACCCTGTCACTAGATGCTTGTCCCATGGTTCCCCTTAGGATGGTGTCTCCCTCATTGTAATGAGCCAGTAAACCTAACTCGGCTGAATATAGGTGTATTTCTGGTGGTTTTGGGCTGGAAGGCATGAGAAATGGACTGTGAAATATTCATTCTCCATGAAATATTCATTCAATGACAACAGCCCTTTTTGGCATGATCTGCAACCCCAGAATGGCTCTGTCCTATAAGCAGACATGGGCAATCTAACCTAATTCTATCAGTTTTCAGGTAAAAAAAGAAAAAACAAAAACAAGGACAAGCAAAGTTGTGATTTCTCTTCTCTAGAGCCAACAGATAGTGGCAGAGCTGTGATTAGCACCCAGTTTTCTCATGCCTGTTTAGTGCCTGTCCTGTTCTACCATGCTGACTTTTTAAAGAAATACAGCTCTCAAGTATAATGCACCTTTGAGCACTAAATTTAATTTGCTATCCATCTCTTCTTAATTGAGTTTGGTTTCCATTCTCTCCCTAGAAAACACTTTAACCTTCAAATGCTGGGCACAGTCCAAGGCATGGCTACCCGCAAGTCACTTTTAGCTTTAACTTTGAAAACTCCTATAGGTACTATTATTGAGGGCGTTAATTTCTTAGATGTGAGAAGCTTATTTAGTTGCTAATGCTCGTCAAAGCTGCTGTTTTCTTTTCTGCTAATATTTGGCAGTTAGCTCCATAGAATAGCTAGCCAAAGATATTTTTTTTGCTTTTTGGGTTTTTTAATTTGTTTATTTGCTTGTTTTTTGTTTTGTCTCTCACTTCATAGTTTAAAAAGAGAAATCTTCAGAAAGGAAAAACTGAATCAAAATTTAAAAAGTCTCACCTGGATTCCCCATGTTGTTCCTCTCTTTGTTGAAGAAATGGTTATTGGTGAGACAGACTTCTCCCAGAAGCTAGTCTTCACTTTAGACTTTAGTTCCTTTTATTTTTTAATCTCTAAATTGTCTTCAGGGAAAGAGAATTCTTTAAATACATTGTAATTTTACCTTCTGGATTTATATCAGAGCCACATTGACTCTTGAAAAGACTTTCTTAAAACATACACATTTGAAGAGACAGAATAGCTCATTTGTTTATTATGATCACAAAAATAAAATCAAGGAGTTTTTAAGCAAGAAAAAACAGAACCCTACTATCAGAATAAAACTAGTTTTATTATTTTCATATTGCAAGCAAATATTTTCAACATATTTATGACAGTGGGTAGGTACTAAAAATTATCTTATTTTTCCATTTAACATTACACAGTGAACATAGCCCTGTGTTTTCAGATGGTTTGCATTGTATGTAATTTCAAAGAAGCAGAATATTATATTATGTTAATGGATCATAAACGTATTTTGGACATTTAGTTTCCAGTTTTTGAGCTTTTTGTTGTTTGGTTTCGTGGCATAGACAAGACTTCAGTAAATATCTTTGTGCATGTAGCTATTTGCTTGTCTTGAATTCCTTTTCTCGGTTAATTCTCACAACTTGGATGGTAGTGTTGCTGTTCAGAGGCTGGGGGCATCTCTATGGCTCTGGTTGTGTACCACCATATTGCTTACCAAAAGGTTGTAGGCTACAAGATAAGAGTGTGCTAGCATCACTGAAGCCTCTCAGAATTGCATATTATTATCAAAAATATTTGCCCCTCGATTTTGGAACTGTAAAATAATACCTCTGTTTTACTTTATTTTGTATGTTTTCCATTATAAGGGAAAATTATCTTTTGGCATGTGTTTGCTATTTTTTTATAATATTAATTTTGAGTTTTCATGATGACCTAACATAAATAGGTTATTTATTTTTTGCTCTATCTCTAGAGTTGTGTACTATAGTAAATTAGTGGACTTATTCCCAGGCTGGAAAGAAGCCAGAGTTCTCTGAAATTCAGGAAAAATTTGAGGAGAGTGAAGCAGAGATGGTGTAGCATTTGTCTAGAAAAGGAATGGAGCCCTCTAATATACTTCTTTGTACCCCAAGTGGTCATTTTAAGACCTATTCTGTTCTCCTTGCTTTTATGGGCATTTTAATTTTTGATCCTATAATAATCTTCTCTCTTTCTGGTTTTCTTTGGCTGTAATATTTATATTGGGGACTTGCCTTCCCTTCATAAGTTGGGTATAATATATATGTAGTAAAGCAGATTTTCTTTTTATTTAAAAGGAGGCCAAAAGAAAAATTGTCTTCTCTAAAGCTAGTAGGAGTAAGCTTTTGTTGGAAAAGAAGTTTCACTTACTGTGAAAAGCCTACATTATATTTTCTACATATTTAGCAACGTTTCCTTTTAGTTGAGAAGAACATAATGATTATTTTCTTTAAAAAATTAAGCATTTCTGAAATGTTAATGTTTTCTGGATAATACTCTTCATTCTCCAAATGAAAATCAAGATTATATGGACAATGGAAGGCTGTTTATAATTAATACTGGCTGCCTCAGACAATCTAGATACACTGTCACTATAACTCTGGGCTATCTACAGGCAGTGTTTCAACTAGATATGTTAAAAAATATAACTTTATTTTCCATAGTTAGTCCCATCCTCCATTTTGTTGATGGTAGAATGGGGTATCTTAATCTCATCAATTAAAAATGACTCAGTCTATGGCATTTCTGATCATTCTTTCAAATAGCTATCTGGAAGTTCAAACTCCCAATCAGAGGCATTTTTCTTCCATGTAAGCGATCTCCTCTCCCCATCCTTCTTCCCAGTGGCACAGAGTGCTGCTGGGTCCTTGCTTAAGACCTCTGCGAGGTCCTTCATTCCCTCTGATCCTGGCATCCTGTTGTAGTGCCTGCTGGGTGTGACTGGACTCACCTGGTTTGGGGTGTCACATTGGCTCCTGTTGCTGAAGACCACAGTCCATGCCATGGCTCATGGATGCTCTCAGTAATCCCATGTTGGCCCAACAGTCCCCAAAGCAGGCCTCCCCACCAGGACGTGCTGAGATCTCTGAGCTCCCACATGGCACATCCAGCCATAGACAACGACGTGGATACCCGCCTCACCCGTGTGGCTTCATGCCCATATCTTATCTTCTCCAAGAAGCTAGTATTTCAGAGTGTTTGAAAAGCAAGGAGCAGGCCTCCTCTCCTGTGGGGATCACCAGATTCATTCTGGGGGCTTCTACCACTCTAGCCACCCAAGGTGAAGGGGGGAGCAAAACCCTTTACCTGAGTCTGATCTCTTGCTTCTTCCTTCCTCTCCCTCCTCTCGGGGTCTTCTCCACGTTGAAAGAGCTTTATATTTTCCCTTCTCATCTGACAAGAACTGCCCCTGTATCATAGCCTCCACTTTTTCTGGGAGTTAATGTCCTCCTCTTTCTTTAGGCAATAACCATGAGATAGTTGTAAGGAGGACGGAATCAGATTATTGAAAAGGCAAATATTTCAGAAGACATGCTCAAAATATCATCCCTACTTTAGAGTTTTAAAGTAAGAGGGGAACATAGAATACCTAGGTAAAGATTAGAATGGAGGGGAGAAATGAAGAGTTGAATTGCATGATGCACATTTTAGAGAAAACTGAAAATTGCCTATAATATTTAAAAAGACACTTGAAGGCTGCTCTTATAGTTGTCTATAGGCCCTGTTTGTTTATTATTTATTAAACTGAGGTATAATTGACATATAACATTATATTTGTTTCATGTGTATAACATGATTCGATATTTGTATACTTTGCAAAATGATCACCACTGTAAGTTTAGTTAACGTCCATCACCATACATAGCTATGATTTGTTTTGAACTTTTAAGATCTACTCTTTTAGCAATGTTAAAATATGCAATACAGTATTGTAAACTATAGTCACATGCTGTACATTACTTTCCCGTAACTTATTTATTCCATAACTAGAAGTTTGTGCCTTTTGGCCCTCTTCACCCATTTTGCCCACTCCTTAACCCCTTGCCTCTGGCAACCACCAGTTTTCTCTCTGTATCTGTGAGGCTGGTTTTTGTTTCTGTTTTAAATTCCACATGTAAGTGAGATCACACGATATTTGTCTTTCTTGGTCTGAGTCATCTCACTTAGTGTAATGCTCTCATGGTCCATCCATGTTATTGCAAATGGAAAGATTTATATACCGTGTTATCTTTATCCATTCATCCATTGGTAGACACAGGTTATTTCCATGCTTAGGTTGTTGTAAGTAATGCTGTAACAAACATGGTGAATATATATTTTCAAATTAGTGTTTTCATTTTCTTCTGATAAATACCCAGAAGTGGGATTGCTGGATCATATGGTAGCTCTATTTTTAACTTTTTGAGGAACCTCCATATTTTTTTCCATTGCGGCTATACTGGTTTACATTCCCACCAACAGTGCACAAGGGTTCCCTTTCTCCACATCCTCGCCAACATTTCTTTTTGATAATGGCCATTCTGACAGGTGTGAGGTGATATCTCATGTGGTTTTGATTTGCACTTCCCTGATGGTGAGTGATGTGAAGCATCTTTCTATGTGTCTGTTGGCCATCTGCATGTCATTTTTGGAAAAATGTCTATTCAGATCTTCTGCTCATTTAAAAATTGAATTTTTTGTTTTTTGAGTATTGAGTTGTATGAGTTATTCATATATATTTTTAATGTTAACCCCTTATTAAAGATATGATTTGCAAATAATTCCTCCCATTTGGTAGGTTGCCTTTTCATTTTGCTGATGATTTCCTTTGCTGTGCAGAAGTTTTTACTTTGATATAGTCTCATTTGTTTTTTGTTTTTGTTTTAGCTTTCGCTGCCTTTGTTTTTGGTGTCAAATCCAAAAAATCATCTCTGAGACTGATGTCAAGGATCTTAGTGTCTATGTTTTTTTTTCCTAGGAGTTTTATGATTTTAGGTCTTACATTCTTTAATCCACTTTGAGTTACTTTTTGTGTATCGTGTAAGATAATTCTCTAGTTTCGTTCTTTTGCATGCGGCTATCCAGTTTTCCCGACACCGTTTATTGAAGAGACTGTCCTTTCCCCATTGTATATTGTTGGCTCCTTTGTTGTATATTAATTGATCATATATGTATCAGTTTATTTCTGGGCTCTCCATTCTGTTCCATTGATCTATGTGCCTGTTTTTGTGCCAGTACTATACTGTTTTGATTTCTATAGGTGTGTAGAATAGTTTGAAACTAGGGAGTGAGATGCTTCTAGCTCTGTTTTTCTCTCTCAGGATTTCTTTGGCTATGTGGGAGTCTTTTTCATACAAATTTTAGGATTGTTTGTTTTATTTCTTTGAAAATTGCCATTGGAATTTTGATAGGATTGCATTGAATCTGTAGATCACTTTGGGTAGTAAGGACATTTTAACAACATTAATTCTTCCAGTCCATGAGCAGGAAATATTTTTCCATTTATTTATGTCTTCTTCAATTTCTTTTATCAATATCTTATAGTTTTCAATGTACAGGTCCTTCACCTCCTGGGTTAAATTTATTTCTAGGCATTTTATTCTTTTCGATTTAATAGTAGATGAGATTGTTTTCTTAATTTGTGTTTCTGACAGTTCATAATTAGTATATAGAAACACAACAGATTTTTGTATATAGATTTTGTATCTTGCAACTTTACTGAATTTCTTTATTAGTTCTAACAGGGGTGTATGTGTGTGTGTGCACGCGTGTGCATGCATAGTCTTTAGGGTTCTCTATATAGTATTTTGTCATCTGCAAATAGTGACAATTTTACTTCTTCTTTTCCAGTTTGGATGCCTTTTATTTCTTTGTCTTACCTAATTGCTCTGGTTAGGACTTCCAATACTGTCTTGAATAAAAGTGGTAAGAATGGCCACCCTTCTTTTGTTCTCTTGATCTTAGAGGAAAAGCTTTTAGCTTTTCACTGTTGGGTATGATGTTAGCTCTGGGCTTGTCATATATGGCCTTTATTATGTTGAAGTATGTCCTCCCTATACCCATTTTATCACGAGTTTTTATCATAAATGGATGCTGATTTTTTGTCAAATACTTTTCCTGCAGCTGCTGAGATGATCATATGGTTTTTATCCTTTATTCTGTTAATGTGGCAAGTCCCATTTATTGATGTAAAACCATCCTTGGATCCCTGGAATAAATTCTACTTGATCATGGTGTATGATCCTTTTAATGTATTGTTGAATTTGGTTTGCTAATAATTTGAAAGGATTTTTGCATCTGTGTTCATCAAGGGTATTGGTATAGGCCTCACTCTACCATAGTCGGCACTCACACACACACATGTACAAATATATGCACACGTGGCATATGCCATTCTATAAAACTAGGAAGGCATGGCCACATTGTTTTTATAACCAGGGAGATGAGCATCATTCTGAGTTTTAAAAAATTGGTATTTTGCAGCCAATAACACACTTCCTCCATGTTTCAAGTCCAATCATTTAACTGATTTTCCCATCTTCTCTTGGCTTGCTGGTAATTTAAAAAGCAATTATATGACATATTTGGGGAGACAACTGATACTACCACTACTACTGTTAATTACATGATGCTTCCTATGTAGCAGGCAGTTCTAAACCCTGTAATTTATTACCTCATGTATCTTCCTAATAACCTTATGGGGTAGTACTATGGTCTGAATATTTGCCTTCTCTCGCAAATTCACATATTGAAATCCTAATTCCTAGAGGTAATGGTATTAGTAGGGGTAGCCTTTGGGGTGATTAGGTCATGAGGATTGAGCCCTCATGAATGGGATTAGTGACCTTATAAAAGAGACACATAGAGCTCTCTCACCCCTTCTACCTTGTGAGGACACAGCTAGAAGGCCCTAGCTATGTACCTAGAGAAGAGACCTCACCAGAACAAAATCATTTTTGCACATTGATCTTAGACTTCCCAGGCTCCAGAACTGTAAGAAATAAATGTTTATGGTTTATTAGCTACCCAGACTGTGGCATTTTGTCATAGCAGAATGAACTAAGACAGGTACGTAATAGTCAGTGGCCAGAGACAATTTGAGTGGCAGTTTCTTGGTTCTTCAGAAACTCTCTGAGTCTGGCACAGGCTAAGAACCTGGAGCAGTCTATAGGAAGGGTGGCCATAATCCTTTACATCAGCTGCCATCAGGACATCGGCTCTGAGCTCTGTTTTGTCTGCTCCAGAGCACATACAGGTGGTGCAAGGCAGGGCTGTCACCTCTTCAAACTGGGTCTCATCTAGCCCATGCAGACTCTTCCTGCTATAATGAGTGTTTCTTTTGATGAATAATACAGGATTCTTGTTTAAGTGACAGATATTTAGGATTGCTACTTTTGCTTACGGCAAGTCCTTGAGTTAAAAAAAACAACCGGGTGATGCCTTAGAGGGTCAGGACAGGGAGGGTGGGAGGGAGTCGTGGGAGGGAGGGAATATGGGAATATATGTATAAATACAGCTGATTCACTTTGGTGTACCTCAAAAGCTAGTACAAGAGTGTAAAGCAATTATATTCCAATAAAGAGCTTAAAAAAAAAAAGAGAACCATATGTCATTTGAGAGGGATAATGGAAACAGTTCACATATAGAGGTGTAGACTAATCCCTTAGTCCTCCATCACTATGATACCAAATTAGATCCATTCTGCAACAATGTATTATCCTTTTGATGCTAAGTCTCAGGATGACCATAATGTTTCCTCTTGGTTCTCACTCATCATGGACTTCTTCAATTTAAAATATAAACTGTTCCTAAGAATTGACTACAGCATATTAAGAAGTGATTCCCAATGTTTTTCACAGCGCTTAGCACTTGGGTAGCACTCAAAATATTTGTTGAATAAATGAATTAAGATATCCTTCCTTCTAATGTTAGAATTCATTGTTCTTAGCGTTTATACTGATTCCTTTTGTAGGCTTTTCCATCATGCTTTCTAAGAGTTTAGAGTTGATGTATCTGAATTTTCTGAATAACTGAGTTTCTTGAGGACAGGAACCTGTGTCTTATTAAATTCTGTCCTTATTCACTCAGGTCCAGCACTTTGTCTAGTGCCAAGCGCAGAAGAGAGCCACCCAACATAAGTCTGTTGAAATGAGATAAAACAAAGTCATACTGATTGGATACTTTGGCTGGCTTTCAGCAAAATCATCCAGTGTAGGAAGAGAAAAAATAAATAAAGGGAGCAAGGGTTACACTTCCTAAGAGCGACAAACTGAGAAGTAAAATCCAAGTCTGCATTGCATTTCAAAGCAAATTGTCAAGACATATGGGCCACAAGCACATTTCTCAAGGTCTGTGTCATTCTTGGGTGAAATTTTCAGAGGCTGCCCTAGCTTAGAGTGGTCCCTTCCTTCCCTGAATGCCCGTTCTCATATTAACTTATTTTGTTTGGTATTGGTTTCCTGTCCTACGCTATTAAATATAACTTCAAATGTTTATGTTTTACCCTTCTAACTTAATCAGGAACTCTTTGGGAGGGATTATTTCTTAGTCTTTCTTTGTTTTCCTTTCATGAAGAACTGGGAGCCAGCTTAGCCCCTTTACTTAACATCCCTCTCTCACCCTATGGTGAGGCTGTAGGTGCTTACAGTAAGCCTCAGGGAAACTCCTCATCCTCTAGCTCTGCTTCCCCCTCATTCTGCTTGGGGCCTCTGGCTTCTGTCTTGTTACTATTTGGTTTCTTCCTGCCTTGTCTGCTTCTTCAGGCTAAAAATTTGGCTTCATAGCCTGCTTGCTTTTTGTCTCCAGCCTTGCCCTGGAGTCCTTTGGATTCCTTTCACCTAAAACTCTCGTCACAGGCTAGTCCTGCTCCTTCCCCGTTTCTCCATCCAATCCAACTCTGATGGCTTCATCCAGTTCCTTGGGCCCTGGCTTGTCTTGGAGGAGAGTTTGCACAAAGTGAAGTACTGAGTGAATATTTATTAACTGATGAATGAGTCTCTCCACTGCTCTTTCTCCTATTAAAAGAGCTGTTATTATTATTATTTTTAAATCAGAGGAATGTCATTATCCTTAAAAAGATTTGTGATTATTAAGTTATTTGATTCAAGTCTGAATGTTAGGAGAACGTGAGTTACTAACATTTATACATGGATGCTTTGTAGTATACTGTAGTACTACCATACTATCAGGCTATACATGGGTGCAATATTTTGCTGCCTCTTTATTAAACATGACTTAAAAATAAATGTACAAAGTCAGCTGGATGATGCTGTCTGTTATCTTGGTCAAGCCATTTATCTCTCTGAGCTCGATTTCTTTCTGTAAGATGAGAAAAGAAACAGAGGTTGTAGGTATGGCATAGAAGTTTTGAGAGGCTCAACTGACAACATTTGAGAAAAAATAAACAAGTATTATGCACGTATAAATTATAGCATTATTACTATAACATATGACTTCATCTGTAGCCAAATACTCTAAAAGGAAAATTTACTACTTGCTTAAGAGATAGCAAAATTGCATGCAGTGCTTTTTTACAATTACCTAAAACTGTTAAAAAACCGTGAGCCTCAGTAACACCCTTACACTAGTCCTTCCTGAACCTATCTGAAAACTCTTTCCTTACCCATGAATAGGAGGTCCTGTTTGAACAATCGTGTGCATGCCACGGATATATGGACTCATTCAGCATTGCCAAGAGAGCTAGTTTAACATAACCACTATTAATATCTTTGCTAGAGCTTTAAACCACCTGACTTTTAACCTCTCTGCCAGTTTGGTACATTTCTTCACTGGTGGGTGTTCTCTTGCCTGTAACTAAATAGACTCATTTTTAAAAAATGTATATTTTATTATTATTATTTAATTTCAGTGGATTTTAATTTTTTGACAGTAGTATTTATCCCTTTCTATTCTCACCTCTTTAGTTAGCAATAGTTGTGAGTTTCATATTGATTTTACATAATTAAGTGCTCCTAGACCTATCACAAGTCCCATTTTTTTCCATGATTCTTCACTGATTCATGTCCAGGGATTTCTCCTTGTTGAATTCCTTTCACAGGAATTGTTGGTGAGGCTCATTTGCTATCCTCTGATGGCTCTTCCTCCCCCCTGACAGTGCCTCAGTGCCTTTTGGGGAGATTACTGATTGGGTAAAGTCACAGAAGAATGATAAATCATGGGCTCTGTCCTCCTACGTGAGAGGCTGAGAGGTCCTTAGGGGCTTCTTCCACTGTATCCTTCCTATTATTACTCTAGTACAGCCAAGGGGACAGTATTATTTTACGTTCAGTCAATTGGGCTCTCTCTACTGGGACTTTGAATCTTGAACAGAATTATAGAAAGAGAGAAATGGTTGGCAATTTTTCATTCATTCCAGCAGTGGTGCCTGGGCTAAGTTTTCAAGAAACTCCTTTCACTGAGGCACTTTGGGACTTCCTGCTTCTGCAACCTTCTTTCCTGTCCTCAGCCTCTCCGTGTGCTTGCATTGTATGTCTTTTCTGCTTCGGTCACTGTTGTGGGCAACCAAAGAGCACTAAATGATACCTTATTTCTTCCACTCAATTACACCTGCTGTTTAAATTTATGTGTTTCCTGGGTGTTTGTCTTGTCTTATGTCCTCAACTAGATTCTTCCACGAGAACAGGGACCATATCTGATTTTCTTTTGCATACTTCTCACTGTCACGTCCTAGATGGTGCTCAGACTCCATGAGCCTTTATTGCTTGGTGGATTATAGAAAGCTGGTGCTTCTCAGTGCCAGACTTGCTCATCTTAACCTTTGAGCCATATGCTTTCAAGAGCCGTGGAGAGGAAACTGGATCCACGGCTGCATCCTTGTGTGCCTCTGGGCAAATCATTAGATGTTTTCCTTTAATTTGCCTTTGCTTCCTCCAAGGGGAAAATGAGGTGAATAAATGGCCTCCCTCAACCACACAGGGATAGCTTGATGCAAAACTTAATGTGCTAACTTTGGTGTTGCTTTGAGGTACTTAGAGGTATGTGCCCTATAATACTGTATCATAACCAGGAACACTTCTTTTTAATCTTATGGGGATTTATTTTAGAAAGAAATATACTCTTTATCCCCTTCATAAACCTTCGTCAAAACATACTAATCTTCCCCAAGGGTATGTTTCAATGAGAAGAGTGAAGCTGTAGTTTGTCACAGCCCTTATTTCCTCTCTCTTTCTCTTTCACATACCACATTTGCCTTCACCACATACAGACACATTACCTAATAAAGTCTATCCACCCAGTCTTTCTTTACTGAGTACCTACCCTATGTGAGGGACTGTACCAGGCCCCAAGGACACAATGAATAAAAATAGTGTCCTTGGTCCCTAGGGGAGACAGACATGTATTCATTCATTAATTCGACAATTATTTTTAAAGTTGACTATGTGCCAGGCACTATTCTAGATTCTGGGATATAGTGGTGAATAAGTAATAGAAACAAGTATTTTTATTCCTGGGGACCAATGCTGCCACACAGGCACGTGCAAGTTTCAGGGACAACCATTTCCCAGGAGAGCAGTGCTGGGACTGGTTTTCCAAGGGTACACGTGACAGGAAATAATAGAAGTGAAGGAGAATGCAGACGAACTTGTGTGGGTCATGGGGACTGGGATTCCATATAATTCCAAAAGAGCAAAGAGATGTGAAAAGGAACACATTTTAGACCAGGAGTCTGCGAGCAGGATGGACTGATTATTTTATGAATATAAAACACATCCCTGATAACCTGAAAAAAAATTTATCTGGTTGAAGTTTCCTACTCAGAGATTCAACCCACTATTGGGTGTAAGAAAATTTTACCTGCTCAGTTTGCAAGAGGCATTGGATGTTTATTATCCAGTGTTTCTGTGTGAGCAACAAGTGCAGAATTGGAAACTCTTTGCATTAAAAACAGCAGCTGTATGGTGTGGTGTGCCTGCATTTCTCTCATAGGCAGAGGGTGTTTTATTATTTCAAGATGCACGCCAAGTAGCATCAGAAGGCAAAGGCACAGGGGAGTTACCAAAATTTCAGATGATTCACAAGCAGGCTGTTACAGACTGTGACATCTTGATTTAACACTCCCCCGGCTATGAAACAAACACAGGAATTAAAAAAAAGCTGTGCCCATGACTATGTTGGGGTCACTTTTAAACCATTTGTGTGTAATTTAGGATTTATTAGATTTTCTGAACATTCATTTGTAATTCCAGGCTTAACAGTTGCACTATAAATAATCAAATATTTATATTGTTTTTTTCCACATGTATTTATTATTTACTATACAGTCTATAAAATATTTACATTGATTTTTAAGGAAAGATATACATTATTTACATTTCCTTGAAGTTTCTTTTGATGCAGGTAAAATGACAACACAGAAGGCTGAAAGATTCTCAGGATTGTTAGTAACCACACGGAGGCTCTGTCTCTCAGGAAAACACCTGGAAATAGAATTATGTAATTAAAACCTATGCTGGGGACCACCCGGATTTCCTTGGAGCCCCAGCTTCCTTTTAGTTCTTGAGTCGCAAATGGCAGGAGGGAAAGTCAGAATGGTTCCTACCCAAGTTTCCCTTCATTCTCCCAGGTTTCCAGGTGCCTTTCTCTGTAGGATGGGCAGCACCTTGATTTTCTCTTTGGGACCCAGAACACACCCAGCTGCAGAAAGAATGATCCTTTTCTAGGAAAACTGAGTCAAGTTTAGGTCCCTAGCTCCAACTAGTCATCAAGTTCAACTTGGTGATGTTGTTAATAATGTGTATTCTCAGCCTCTGCCTTATCCTGGGAGATTCTGAATAAGTAAGCCTGAGATGCTGCCTGGTAATCTGTGTTCTTAAAAATGTGCTTGTTGATTAACATTATCAGCAAAGTATGGGAACCTTTAGACTCCTTTCCTTATTTATGTGTTTTTTCATTTGAAACATACCGGGATGCTCCTTAGTTATCTGGCTGTCCACCCTCTCTTATCTTGTTTGCATATGTCTGATATCCACCCAATAAGTCTTGGTGTATGATTTCTCATCCCCATTTAAGATTGGCTTTGGATGAGTCTGGACATTCCCAGGTTTACCATTAGCTCATAATTCAACAAAACAAAGTGGATTTTTCTCTGGGTTATATAAAATGCGCTACTTTCTCTGCAAAAAGTCATGCCATTTTTTTTTTCTTTCCTCCAGGAGAGTTGTGATCTCTTTGCGCCAAACAAAATTATTTTGTAAAATCTGAATGGCACCAGAAATATCATTGAAAAAACAAGCAAATAGTCTTTTTTGTGGGCAGATGTCCTTATGATGAACTGATTTCACAAAATGATGTCTTAACAATTGTATACTTAAAACCACTTCTAAATCTTCTTTTCTGACAAGATCTTTTTTTTCTTTTTAAGGTCTTTATTGGAATATAATTGCTTTACACACTTGTACAAGTTTTTGAAGTACACCAAAGCCAATCAGCTGTATTTATACATAAATCCTCATATTCCCTCCCTCTGGTGACTCCCCCCCAGCCTCCCCGTCCCTGCCCTCTAAGGAATCACCCATCACCGAGTTGATCTCCCTTTGTTATACAGCAACTTCCCACTGGCTATCTATTTTACAGTTGGTGGTATATATATGTCTATACTACTCTCTCACTTCTTCCCTGCTTCCCCTTCGCCCCCTGCCCCGCAAACCTCATGCCCTCCAGTCCGTTCTCTGCATCTGCATCCTTATTCTTGTCCTGTCACTGGGTTCATCAGTACCATTTTTTTTCTTTCTTTCTTTTTTTT
Source organism: Hippopotamus amphibius kiboko (assembly GCF_030028045.1). Taxonomy (NCBI): domain Eukaryota; kingdom Metazoa; phylum Chordata; class Mammalia; order Artiodactyla; family Hippopotamidae; genus Hippopotamus; species Hippopotamus amphibius. Next base: position 86,939,665 of record NC_080193.1, on the reverse strand, counting down.
TTTTTTTTTAAGATTCCGTATATATGAGTTAGCATACAATATTTGTTTTTCTCTTTCTGACTTACTTCACTCTGTATGACAGATTCTAGGTCTATCCACCTCATTACATATAGCTCCATCTCATCCCTTTTTATAGCTGAGTAATATTCCATTGTATATATATGCCACATCTTCTTTATCCATTCATTTGTTGATGGGCATTTAGGTTGCTTCCATGTCCTGGCTATTATAAATAGTGCTGCAATAAACATTACAGTACATGTTTCTTTTTGGATTATGGTTTTCTCTGGGTAGATGCCCAGTAGTGGGATTATTGGATCGTATGGTAGTTCCATTTTTAGTTTTTTAAGGAACCTCCAAACTGTTTTCCATAGTGGCTGTACCAACTTACATTCCCACCAACAGTGCAGGAGAGTTCCCTTTTCTCCACACCCTCTCCAACATTTATTCTTTCTAGATTTTTTGATGATGGCCATTCTGACTGTTGTGAGGTGATACCTCATTTTGGTTTTGACTTGCATTCTCTGATGATTAGTGATGTTGAGAATCTTTTCATGTGTTTGTTGCCCATCTGTATGTCTTCTTTGGAGAAATGTCTATTTAGGTCTTCTGCCCATCTGTGGATTGGGTTATTTGCTTTTTTGGTATTAAGCTGCATGAGCTGCTTGTATATTTTGGAGATTAATCCTTTGTCCGTTGCTTCGTTGACAAGTATTTTCTCCCATCCCGAGGGTTCCTTTCTAGTCTTGTTTATGGTTTCTGTTGCTGTACAAAAGCTTTTAAGTTTCATTAGATCCCATTTGTTTATTCCTGATTTTATTTCCTTTATTCTAGGAGGTGGGTCAAAAAGGATCTTGCTTTGATGTATGTCATAGAGTGTTCTGCCTATGTTTTCCTCTAAGAGTTTTATAGTGTCTGGCCTTACATTTAGGTCTTTAATCCATTTTGAGTTTATTTTTGTGTATGATGTTAGGAAGTGTTCTAATTTCATTCTTTTACATGTTGCTGTCCAATTTTCCCAGCACCACTTATTGAAGAGGCTGTCTTTTTTCCACTGTATATTTGTGCCTCCTTTGTCAAAGATAAGGTGCCCATATGTGTTTGGGCTAACTTCTGAGTTCTCTATTCTATTCCATTGATCTTCCTTTCTATTTTTGTGCTAGAACCATATTGTCTTGATCACCGTGTCCTCATAGTATAGTTTGAAGTCAGGAAGCCAAATTCCACCAACTCCGTCTTTCCTTCTCAAGATTGCTTTGGCTATTCGGGGTCTTTTGCGTTTCCATACAGATCATAAGATTTCTTATTCTAGTACTGTGAAAAATGCCATTGGTAATTTGATAGGGATTGCGTTAAGTCTGTAAATTGCTTTGGGTAGGACAGTTATTTTCACAATGTTGATTCTTCCAATCCAAGAGCATGGTATGTCCCTCCATCTGTTTGTGTCATCTTTGGTTTCTTTCATCAGTATCTTAAAGTTTTCTGCATACAAAACTTTTGCCTCCTTAGGCAGGTTTATTCACAGGTATTTTATTCTTTTGGTTGCAATGGTAAATGGGAGAGTTTCCTTAATTTCTCTTTCTTCTCTTTCATTGTTAGTGTAGAGGAATGCAAGAAATTTGTGCGCATTAATTTTGTATCCTGCTACTTTACTAAATTCATCAATTAGAGCTAGCAGTTTTCTGGCAGAGTCTTTTGGGTTTTCTATATATAATATCATGTCATCTGCAAAGAGTGACCATTTTACTTCTTCTTTTCCAATTTGGATTCCTTTTATTTCATTTTCTTCTCTGATTGCTGTGGCCAAAACTTCCAAAATTATGTTGAATAATAATGGTGAGAGTGGACACCCTTGTCTTGTTCCTGTTCTTCAAGGGAATGCTTTCAGTTTTTCACCATTTAGAACAATGTTGGCTGTTGGTTTGTCATATATGGCTTTTATTATGTTGAGGTAATTTCCTTCTATGCCCATTTTCTGGAGAGTTTTTATCATAAATGGATGTTGAATTTTGTCAAAAGCTTTTTCTGCATCTATTGAGGTGATCATATGGTTTTTATCCTTCAATTTGTTGATATGATGTATCACATTGATTGATTTGCATATATTGAAGAATCCTTGTATCCCAGGGATAAACTCCACTTGATCATGGTGTATGATTTTTTAATCTGCTGTTGGATTCTGTTAGCTAGTGTTTTGTTGAGGATTTCTGCATCTATATTCATCAGTGATATTGGTCTGTAATTTTCTTTTTTTGTGACATCTTTGCCTGGTTTTGGTATCAGGGTGATGGTGGCCTCATAGAATGAGTATGGGAGTGTTCCTCCTTTGCTATATTTTTGGAAGAGTTTGAGAAGAATAGGTGTTAGCTCTTCTCGAAATGTCTGATAGAATTCACCTGTGAATCCGTCTGACCCTTGGCTTTTGTGTGTTGGGAGATTTTTAATCACTGCCTCAATTTCCATACTTGTGATTGGTCTGTTCATATTTTCTATTTCTTCCTGGTTCAGTCTTGGAAGATTGTATTTTTCTAAGAGTTGATCCATTTCTTCCAGGTTATCCAATTGATTGGCATATAGTTGCTTGTAGTAGTCTCTCATGATCTTTTGTGTTTCTGTGGTGTCAGTTGTTACTTCTCCTTTTTCATTTCTAATTCTGTTTAATTGCAACTTCTCCCTTTTTTTCCTGATGAATCTGGCTAATGGTTTATCAATTTTGATAATCTTCTCAAAGAACCAGCTTTTAGTTTTGTTAATTTTTGCTATTGCTTCCTTTCTTTTTCATTTATTTCTGCTCTGATCTTTCTGATTTCTTTCCTTCTGCTCACTTTGGGGTTTCTTTGTTCTTCTTTCTCTAATTGTTTGAGGTGTAAAGTTAGGTTGTTTATTCAATGTTTTTCTTGTTTCTTAAGGTAGGCCTGTATTGCTATAAACTTCCCTCTTAGAACTGCTTTTGCTGCATCCCATAGGTTTTGGGTTGTTGTGTTTTCATTGTCGTTTGTTTCTAGATATTTTTTGATTTCCTCTTTGATTTATTTAATGATTTCTTGGTTGTTAAATAGTGAATTGTTCAGCCTCCATGCGTTTGTATTTTTTGCAGTTTTTTTTTCCTATAATTGATATCTAGTCTCATGGTCTTGTAGTCAGAGAAGATGCTTGATATGATTTCAGTTTTCTTGAATTTGCCGAGGTTTGATTTGTGACCCAAGATGTGATCTATCCTGGAAAATATTCTGTGTGCACCTGAGAAGAAAGTGTATTCTGTCAGTTTTGGATGGAATGTCCTATAAATATCAATTAAGTCGAGATGGTCTAATGTGTCATTTAAAGCTTGTGTGTCCTTATTTATTTTCTGTTTGGATGATCTGTCCATTGATGTCAGTGGGGTGTTCAAGTCTCCTACTATTTTTGTGTTACTGTCGGTTTCCGCTTTTATAGCTGTTAGCATTTGCCTTGTGTATTGAGGTGCTCCTATGTTGGGTGCATAGATATTTACCATTGTGATATGTTCTTCTTGGATGGATCCCTTGATCATTATGTAGTGCCCTTCCTTGTCTCTTGTAATATTCTTTACTTTAAAGTCTAATTTGTCTGATATGGGTATTGCTACTCCAGCTTTCTTTTGACTTCCGTTTGCATGGAATATCTTTTTCCATTCCTTTACTTTCAGTCTATATGTATCCCTTGGTCTGAAGTGGGTTTCTTGTAGGCAGCATATAGAAGGGTCTTATTTTTGTATCCATTCAGCCAATCTGTATCTTTTGGTTGGAGCATTTAATCCATTTACATTTAAGATGATTATTGACATGTGTGTTCTTATTACCATTTTCTTAATTGTTTTGGGTTTGTATTTGTAGGTCTTTTCCTTCTTTTGTGTTTCCTGCTAAGAAAAATTCCTTTAGCAATTGTTGTAAGGCTGGTTTGGTGGTGCTGAGTTCTCTTAACTTTTGCTTGTCTGTGAAGCTTTTGATTTCTCCCTCAAATCTGAGTGAGATTCTTGCTGGGTAGAGTATTCTTGGCTGTAGGTTTTTCTCTTTCAGGACTTTCAGTATATCCTGCCATTCCCTTCTGGCCTGCAGAGTTTCTACAGAAAGATCAGCTGTTATCCTTATGGATTTCCCTTATATGTTATTTGTTGCTTTTCTCTTGCTGCTTTTAATATTTTTTATTTGTTTTTAATTTTCATTAGTTTGATTAATATGTGCCTTGGTGTATTTCTCCTTGGGTTTATTCTGTTTGGGACTCTCTGCATTCCTCGGACTTGGTTAATTATGTCCTTTCCCATGTGGGCGATGTTTTCCACTATAACCTCTTCAAATATTTTCTCAGACCCTTTCTTGTTTTCTTCTTCTTCTGGGATGCCTATGATTTCAATGTTGGTGCATTTAATGTTATCCCTGAGGTCTCTGAGACTGTCTTCTATTCTTTTTATTCTTTTATCTCTTTCCTGCTCTGTGGCAGTTATTTCCCTCATTCTATCTTCCAACTCACTTATTCGTTCTTCTGCCTCAGTCATTCTGCTGTTTATACCATCTAGAGCATTTTTAATTTCGGTTATTTTGTTGTCCATTGTTGTTTGTTTGTTCTTTAGTTCTTCTGAGTCCTTATTAACTATTTCTTGTATTTTCTGTATTTTGTTATCACGATTTTGTATCATTTTTACTATCATTACTCTGAATTCCTTTTCAGGCATTTTTCCTATTTCCTCTTCATTTTTTTTGTCTTGTGGGTTTTTTTCCTCCTACTTTGCCTGCATGGTGTTTCTTTGTTTTCTCATGGTAGTCCAAACTTCAGAGGTTGCTTGTCCTGGCAATAAAGGGGTTTAAAGAAGACTATCCAAGCCCCAGACTAATGGTAGAGTGTTGAGTCAAACAAATACTAAATCAAGGAAACACATACATGTGTAAGACACAAATACTGAATCCAATGGAACATAAGGCACTAGAAAGACCTGACAGAAGAACCCCAGTATGCTATCAGACATTCAAAGAGAAAACCAACAGAAATTCAAAACCAAAACAGAACAAAAGAGAAACAAAAGCACAAACAAACAAACAAATAACACCACACACATGAACACAAATCCAGGGAGATACTGAAAGCTAAGATCAAATATAATAAAGAGCTAGAGTACCACCAGACAGACTGAAGGTTCTCAGAATGAAACCAGACAATTATCCTAAGAACTAAGATAAAGACTAAAAGCTAATAATAAATACCAAAGCAGTGTGTCTTCTGGAGAATAAAGCAAGGAGACAGAGCAGACCAATAATATTACTTAAAAATATATTAAGATAAAATAAACTAAAAAAGGTTAGAAGACAGAAACAGATGAGTGTAGTGTGACTGGAAATATGAAAAAAAAAAGAAAAAAATAGAAATGTGTAAAAAATAGAGATGAAAAGAAGGTAGGAGAGATACAGTCAGCACTGCAAAAAACTGAGCTAGAAATAGAAATATATAAAAAGGCTAAAAATAAAAATAGAATAAAAAATAAAATAAAAATATGTTATAAAACTTGTAGATCCCTTAGGACTCAGATCGTAATTAATAAAAAAAAGAAAAACTAGAACTAATCCCAGAATGGAGCAATTCAATAGAATTAATATTAATATTTCTGTTTCCTTGGGGTCTCAGCTGTAAGTGTCCTTCTATCGGCCTTGGGTTTTTTGTATTATTCTGTAATCACCAGAGCTTCCTTTATTATTCATCTGTAAGTGCTGGTGTGTGGGGAGAGAGAGGGTACAATAGTGGCTTCTTCCCCTGGGAGTGAGTGAGCAGTGGCACCCTGTCTGGGTCACGGCAGTTCAGTCAGGTGTGGCAGTGCCTGTTGCGGAGGGACGCTGGAGGCTCAGGTGTAAACAGAATGCCTCAGAGTTGGGCCACTCTGCAGGCTTTTGGCTCTTGGCTGCAGGCACTCTAAGCCAGACCCCCTTGGGGGCCCTTGTTATCCCTGAGTGCATTATCTTGGTCCACAGGGGTCCTTCCTCTGTCCATCGCAGGCACAGAGAGAGAGACTACGCCCACGGCTCCTCCCCCCTGCCTGTGAGTCAGCAGTATCCACCTGCCACTATGGTCTCACAGCTTTTTGTGGTAGGCACTCTTTGCTGTGGATTTCTTTCCTCCTGTCCTCTCGGTCTGTCTCCCCACTGCCAACGTTTCTCACCCTGAATCACTTCTCTGGTTCCCACGGTCCCACTCCCAGACCTCCTGTTCAGCTGTGAATCAGCATCTCAGTCTGGGCACACTGAGCTCTGGTGCAGACACTCCGTGTGTTTCTCACTCTTTCCCATCTGCCACAGCTCAGCCGCTTCACCCTCTTTGAACAGTCGTGAATGCCTCCCTACTGACCCAAGGAAATTCCCTGTTGGAGAAGGGGTTTCCCCATCAGATAAGGGACATTTCCCCAAGTGTGGCAATCTCCCCTCTGTTTCAGATCCCCCCACCCTAGTATGTGGGACCTGTCCCTTTCCTTTCTTCTCCTCCTCTTTCTCCTTTTTTCCCCCCTCTGTCCTACCCAGTTATGTCAGGATCTTTGCAGTCCTTTCTGGTGTCTGAGGTCATTTGCTGGTGTTCAGCTGGTTCTCTGTGGGAATTATTGTGTCTTTTGGTGTATTCCTAATGCATCTGTGGAGAGGGATGCATTCCACATCCTTCTACTTTGCCGCCATCTTTCTTCTCAAGAAGATCTTAAGTCCATGCTTCTGTGACTCACATGACCTACATCAGCCTTACTTACAGCTGCTAAACCTGGTTTCTGGGAGTTTTCATCAGATAATCTTAGGGTCTGCTGTGAAAAAAAATTGATTATTGGCTTTAGGGTACTAATCAAGTATTTTGTTTTTTTGTTTATTTTTTGAGCACTAGTTAAACATATTTCCACTTTAATGGCTGGGAATTAATGTCAGGGAGCATTCTTCTTTTGGATCTCAGCTGTAATACTGAAACTATTAGGTTGGCCCAAGTCAAGTAGAAGATACTGAGTTCAAGTCTGTGACTGGTGCTCTAGGATACAGAGAAGGCTAAGACTTTGATCCTTCTACTTAAAGAGTTAACTTTCTAGTCAAGATGATAAACCATCATATATCTATATCTATGTCTATGTCTATGTCTATCTATATCATTGTCTATGGCTATAGCTATGGCTGTATCTATATCAGGATAGCTGCACTAGCAAATAACCTCCCATCCCTGACTCAGAAACTTAAAACAAGATTTCTCACTAAACTACAGACACAGCATAGATGTCAGGGGATCCTGCTCATTGTAGTCACTCAGAGCTAGGCTGATGGGGCCTTATTTCAACAAGTGCTTCCAGGACCAATGACTAGGGCTGAGGAAAAGAGCTCTAGAGGTCTCTCACCAGAAATTAAATGCCATCGCCTGAAAGTGATATGTTGTTTCTATTTACAGCTCAACAGCCAGAACTATTCATGTGGGCTCCCTCCATCCGGAACAGCAGGGGGGTGGGAAAGTATAATCCTCATCTGTGCCTAGAAGGGGAACTGAGTATTGGCATGTACCGTAGCGTGGAGGGCTAAATATGTGGTTTTATATATGTATATGTGTATATAAAATTTGTATTTATTGTATTTATATTGTATTTATATTATTTTATATTTTATTATTTATATATTTATATTTATTGCATTTTATATATTTTATTTATTTTTTATTTAATTTATAATTTTTTAATATTTATGTTATAATCTTTATGAATAAAAACACTGTGGTACATGTGTATATGTATATTATACATATGTTTTGTAATATATATAGTCATGTGCCATATGTATTATATATCATCATGAACCATAGTACGAAGAGTGTTTCCTGTAGTGTGAAGAGTGAAACCCACACGAGAGAGAACAGTGAATGGCGAAGCTACCTGGGAGAGATATGGGGTGAACAGGGCCTTTCACGGTGGGTAGGATAGGCAGTGACAATAGCAACAACATCTATTTGCCATGAAGTATGTGTTGGGTAATGCCAGAAATTGTGCAAAAAATTAAATCATTGTCTAATTTATTATAACAACTCTCTGAACTGGATACTATTTTTATCCCCATTTTATAGACGAGGAAATTGAGGTTTAGGGAAAGTTAAGTAAATCTCCCAAGGTTTCCAAGCTAATGAACAGTGGAGCCAGGATTTGAACCAAGAGAGCAATAGGTTGTTATAAAGGAAGGAGAAAGTGTGAGTCAAAGGAAGAAGATGGAAATGAGCACGGCATATTTGTGGTACCAGGAGGAGGCCGCCCTGCCTCAAGCACCAGGGTGGTCTGCAATTAGTAGAGTGCTAAAGTTAACTTTGTTTCCAATTCTACTTACAGTACAAGCAAATCTCCAAGACCTTTAAGGAAATAAGCATGTTTGTGGTCTTAAAAGAAATAAGATTTCTGCCCTTGGAAAATAACTTTTGACTTTTAGAGATTTGACCTTTAGTTTTTAACATGCTTTAAGGCATTGCTGACCTATAGGGTCATGCAGAATTTACTTCCATCACCAAATTATAAACCTCCCCTTCCTTTGCCGAACCTTAATGGGAGTGAGAACAACTAAAACTGATGTATTTTGAAACTTCGGTTCATGGTTCTTTTTTTATCAAGAAGAACATCATGAAGCTTATTTGTGAATGGAAACAGATTCGAGTGATGGACACATATGGTAATTTGGAATAGTGAAAACAGCCATGTCCATCAATTTTTGAAATATTTACAGAGGATGATGTCTGCTGATGTGGTTCTAAATTGAAGTTCCTGCTGACTCGACATGTGTGTGAGTCACCCAGCCCTGAATTACTGGGCACCTAAATTACTGGCTATTTCTTTTCATACAGAGAGGAGAAAAATTGAGAAAATAATTAGCATAATTTCGATAAAAGAGTAACACAACACAATGTAACCCTCAAAAGGAGGCCCAAAAAAACTCCCCACTGAGAACAAACACCAAATAATTCTGAAAATTTAACTCTTGACAAATATAAATATTAGAAGCCAAAGGATCAATTTCACTTTATTTAGTTAAGAGTAACACCTAACATTCATTTAATTCTTATTACATGTTAGGAACTTGGCTAACCCACTTTCTAGGCATTTCCTTACTTAATTGTCACACAACATGCCCATTGTGAAGGTGAGGAAATTAGGACTTTGATGGAAAAGTCACTTGCTGAAGGTAACAAAGCAAAAAAATAATTAGGCTAATTTAAAATGTTTCAGCTTTTCCCTTTCAAGATCAGCCTTTCAAGGTAATTCACTTATTTAACCCATATTTATTAAGCTCCTGGTATGTTCCAGAGGCTTTACAGGGTTTCAGGATAGGTAGATGAATAAGACACAGTCTCATAGTTTGAGGACCTCACAGGGAAACATATAAATAAACAGGAGAAAATAAGAAATTAACCCAACTAGAATGAGTGACCTATATGCAATGTATTACAGGAGCAAAGAGAAGGAGAAGAAGCCTTCTGGGAGGACAAGTATTACAGGTTTAGATGCTAGCCAGAAGAAGGCAGGGAAAGGGATTCTAGGCAGATGGGAGAATCTAAGCAAAGGTCCAGGAGTGAAAGCAACTTGGGGTGCATGGGGTCCCAAAGAGCTTACTTCCGCTTTAGTGTACAAAGTGTCAAGGAGTGACAAGAAACACAGGGCTGAGCCTTGTGAAGGCCCTTGGCATTTATCCTGGGGGTGAGGGAGCCTTTGAAGGACTTTAAACAGGAGTCACATGAGAATGACCTCAGCGTTCAAGGGCTACAGAGTGTGACTTGATGAGGGACAATATTTGGAATTTCCTGACTGCTGTCTTCAACAATCTGTCCTTATTCATGTTCTCTGATGTTTGAACAATATCAATATTGATACTCCCTCCCTTCCTTACTCAAAAACAGGGTGTGTCATCTTCCTTTTGTGCTTTCTTGCCACAGATCCATGAGAACACAATTGTGGGAAAACACTGCATTTGCTTATAATGCAATATTCCAATCCAGGAGGGTGAGTTGAGCAGTTAAGGGGCAGGGTGAGGAAGGAGGAAGCTTGGTTGTGGTGATGTCATCCTAACCAGCAATCCCTGCCTTTTCCTGATAGCAAGGTGCCCATGGTCTACAGCACAATGACATTCAGCAAAGGATTAACAAGAGGATTGATGAGAGGGGGCCATTTCTCAAGCCAAAATACATTCTACATAGTCACACATACTATGTTATAATGAAAAATAAGTATAGTAACACTTTCTATCAGGATTCAAGGGCTGTAGTGTACCACATGTCCAAGAAAGAGGGAACCACTGATATGTTTAATAGCATTATCTAGTGTAAGACCTCATATCTTTTCCAGGAGAGGACATAGTTTTTAATCCCTAAATGAGCACTCTCTCTCTCTCTCCCTCTCTTTTTCCCTACAAGTATAATAAAATGTTTAGTGAGTTTGCAAAGAAAAATCATTGTCCTCCCCTTCTTCCACAAGGTCAAACAAACCATCTCTGGAAACTGGTCCTGAATGAGCTTAGGATAATCAACTGCAAATTTGCTAGAATGTAGACCAGCCTCACACAATAAAAATATACAGCAAAGCTGTCCAGAAGAAATAAATTCAACAAACTGGAAAGAGATGTCAGACCCACAGTCATGAGATTTGTGGGCACTTCAGATTTTAGCTGGGACAAAATTCTAATGTAAATACTGTGATGTTGAGGTGAAATTCTATTTTTCAGGCTCACACATTTGCAACTGCAAAAAGTCATCATTTAGTCAAGCATTGGAAACAAGATCTTATAAATGATCATAAAATGAATAGTTTCCTGTCTTGTGTGTGGAAAGCATGTGAGCGCATGCACACACACACACACACACACACACACACACATCCTCTTCTTCCTTTCTCTTCACACAAAGTCAGTTCTAGTAATCATGCTGTGTGCTATTTACAGAGCAAACGCCTGTCCTATTGTCCTTGCATGCTGAGTTAGTCCAAATTCTCCTGAGTGCAGTGGTCATGTGAAGGGAAACACAGAGGCTGTGTGCTGAAAAGCTGGACTCTGAGTACAGGAGAGAGACTGCCTGGCTGACCCACAGGCTTGCATTTTAAGGCCATGAATCCACTACTCTAAATTAGGAGTCACAGAATTGTTGATAGCAATCACCACTCTGGCCACATAATTCTGGAGGAGGCCTAAAATTTGTGCTGCTACGACACTGGTGCCATATGTTTCTTCCTGCTCTGCTGCTTTGTAGTATAGAGAGAGTTCAAGGGCAATCATTTCATTTAATCAAACTGCAGCAGTAATGACTTAACAGAGGCGAAATGAAACCAACAAAGATGAACACACACACATATATATGTATTTTTTAAGTGAAAATATATCATAGAAAGTAAAAAATTGTAAATTAGTTTTTGTTTATTTTATTTTGTTTTATTTTCAGTTGCATTGGGTCTTCATTGCTGCACATGGGCTTTTCTAGTTGCAGCGAGTGGGGGCTACTCTTTGTTGCAGTGTGCATGCTTCTTGTTGTGGTGGCTTCTCTTGTTGTGAAGCACAGGCTCTAGGTGCGCGGGCTTCAGTAGTTGCATCACTTGGGCTCAGTAGTTGTGGCTCATGGGCTCTAGAGCTTAGGCTCAGTAGTTGTGGTGCACAGGCTTAGTTGCTCCGCAGCATGTGGGATCTTCCTGGGCCAGGGATTGAACCCGTGTCCTCTGCATTGGCAGGTGGATTCTTAACCACTTCGCCACCAGGGAAGTCCTAAGTTAGTTTTATCTATGCAGCAACACAGTTATCTGTGTTTTATAGAGAGCTAGCTTGTGTCTATGGAGTATATATGTTTTTGAGAAGTTTTGCTCTTTACAAATATTGTCACTTTGTTGCATGAAGTTTGAGGTTAGAGAGGACTTAAATCACGCCTTAGCCTTTTACCAAATGTGTGAGTCTGGATAAAGTGCATAATCTCTTGAAGCCCCTCAGTTTTCCTGTTTGCTAAATGGGAGAAATAATAATGGCAATGTCCTGGAGTTGTGAGGACTAAATGAGATAATGTACTTCTATGGCCCAGCACGTAGCATAATCTGAGGGATGAACTGATAATTTCTGTATATCCACTGATATTATAAAATATATCACTACTGGTAATGAGTAGCAGCTGGCTTGAAAATGCTTTAAGTGCTTATGAAAGAAAGTAACCAGTTGTGGATTCTTTTATAATTATTAGGTCAGTCAATTCTGACCAAGTAATTATGAGATGAGAATCCACCTATTTCTAGAATGTTCTTCCCTCACTAGACTATAAACTCCATGATGACTCTTGGCTCACCTTTACATTCCAAAAGTTGTTACTCAATAAAAATATATAGATTTTATTCTATTGACCATTTTTTTTCTCTGAGATTAATATGTTTCCTCATAAGTTTATAAAGGCTTTTAAAGTATTAAGCATATGAACCACTTTAATTGTTGCAGATGCTTCTTCACTTTTTTCTTACCTTTTATAGTATTTAGAGAATCCTTTCCCAACTGAGTATCAGTTGAATATTTCTTTACAGTTTTTTCTAATTTTGTTTTAATTTTTATATTTATCTTTTATCCATCTGAAATTTATTTTTACATGAGGTGAGATATCTAACTTGATTTGTTTTACTGGCAAAATTTATTGGCTACTTCATTGTTCATTCTTTTGGTTTGTGATGCTTCCTTGATTATACACGCACGTGTCTATTACACTCTGTTAAGGAATATATATTTATATGTATATATATGTAATTATATGTATACATATGCATATATACATGAATACACATATGCATTTTCTTGAACTAGTTTTATTTTTGTCAAAGTACTAATGAATTGAGAAAAAAATAACAATAAAATTAGACTTCATCTCTGCAACACCAGTCTTCCACCCAAGAAAGAAATATCACTATTAACACTTTCTTCTGCAAAACTTTCCTTATCTAAAAAAATATTTGCATGTGTGTTAAGAGTGTGTGTGTAGAGTGAACATTATTTTTATTTACATAAGTGGAAAACTCCTGTGCACACTAATTGACACCTTGCTTTTTTCTTTTGGTACATATCTTGGAGGTTGTTTCCACCAAAGCTCTATCTCGTCTTAAATAATTTTATACTATTTCATTATGTGGATATTTCAAAAGTTAATATAACCAGTTCCCTTTTGATAGCCATTTTTTTTAATGTGGTTTTGCTATTACAGACTCTGCTTCTGATATTTTTATTTTTAATGCTCATTTATTTCTTTTACATCCCTTATTGCTTGGCCTGTACTCTTTTTATTTCATTTTTAATGTTGATTTTCTTCCATGACTTAAAAGTATTTTATAACTTCTATTTATTTATCATCTTTAAATATTATTTATTATCTATAATTGATGAGAAAATTAATATTAATAATTCTTCCCATTTTTCTTCCTTCCCTTCCACCACCCAATTTATATTGTTTATATGATTATTCTTAGTTTCTCTAGAGGTTATTTTGTACTTTGACATATTATACTTAAGCCTGTATTTATCTGCTTTAAACTGTGTTTTCTGACTCCCTAACTCTGAAAGATGAGGAGATCAGCATGTTTACACTACTTTCCTGCCTCCTCCTTTCTTTACCTCTCAATTTTTTTAGGCATAATATTTCTACATTGCCATAGTTTATAACATTTATATTCTCTGCTCAAAGTTATTTAGCCTTGATTCTATAGTTAAATTTATTCAACGCTCAGAATCAGTCTTTTTACTGTGGTTTCTTCATTCATGTCTTCATTGGCTGGTACTCACCTTCAAGTCATTATTTTCACCAGGCAGTGTCCATGGGTCCTATATTACCTGAATTTTGGAATATATAAGTATGTATGCCTTTGACCTTTCTAGTTTCACGATATCTTGGCCAAGGATAAAATTACTGGATCACAGTTCCTTTCTCTCAGAACTCTGGAGACAGTTTACCACTGTCTTCTAGCACTGAGTGTGGCTATAGGAAAACCAGAAGTCAACCTGATAATTTTTTATGCTCATAGTTGATTTGATGTTCTTGACATAATGCCCACAAGAGTCTCGTCACTTAATCAGGATGTGTCTGCACTATTAATTTAGTGTCATCCCTCCTTAAACATCATGTAGTCTTTTAATTAATAGATTTTTGTCCTGTTTTATTTCAGTAATATTTTCTTCTCTTAGATCACTGGAAAAAATTACTTCAGTTTCAGATTTCCCAACCTCTTCAAACACCAATTATATATATGTGTTGGAACATTTTTAAAAAAAATATTTGTTTGTTTTTGGCTGTCTCAGGTCTTAGTTGCATGGGATCTTCATTGTGGCACATGGGATCTTCATTGTGGCACGTGGGATCTTTTGTTGCGGCAATCGGGCTCTTTGTTGCAGTGCGCAGGCTTCTCTCTAGTTGTGGTACATGGGCTTAGCAGTTGCGGCATGGGCGCTCTAGTTGGGGTGGGTGGGCTCCAGAGCACGTGGGTTCTGTAATTGCTGCACGCAATCTCTCTAGTTGTGGGTTGCGGGCTTAGTCGCCTTGCAGCGTGTGGGATCTTAGTTCCCCCACCAGGAATCGAACCTGCATCCCCTGCATTGGAAGGCGGATTCTTAACCACTGGACCACCAGGGAAGTCCCCTATGTGTTGGATTTTTGTCTTCCAAATTCATCATTTTCTAATTCTAGTTTAATAAACCCCATTTTCTTTTCCATTTCATTTCGCTTAATTTTTCTAATTTTCTCACTGATTGTCCTCCACGTTCCTACTCTTTTTAGCAGGATTCCTTGAAAGTTTGAAGGAATTTGCTTGAAAGCTTTTTGAGCCTCTATTTTGCTTTTAGAAGTCACGGCATTTTGGTGTCTACTGAACACCATGTGAATCTATGAAACTGGGGAGAAGACACCTGAAATGCTTGGCTCTGTTATTTCCTCCATTTAGAATTTATTCTTTTACAAAACACCTCTGCTTTCCATGAGCATCTGCTAAATTTCAGCAAAAGTCTTAAATATTTATTTTATGAAAACAGTCAATGATTCATTTCTTTGTACTCCAGGATATAGAAAATTTCTGTTCATTTAATATTAACAAAAGGAGATATACATTCTATCTATTCTAAATGATTAAACTGATTAAAAATGACCAACTTAACAGTGCAGGTTCTCATTTACTCTTCAGTAGGTAACAAGAGGAGAGGTGGGTCTCCTCTTGACATTGCTCTCTGTGTTAGAACTTTCAAAGACTCAGTCTCTTTGAAAGCTGTTATATTTAGTTATACTTAGCATTTCTTGTCCTTGTATATACTATCAACTGAAAGAAAAGCCACAATTTCTTCCTAGAAATGATTGGTTTTTTAAAAATTATTATTCTTAAAAATAAACATTCTCAAAAACAAAACAAATAAAAAACATTCTCAAGAATGCTTAAATTCATCTAGTGGCAGATTTCACATGTAGCTTTTGATTTAGGAAGTGGTAATTGGACTATTTATCAGCATAATTTTTTTTTTCACTATTAGGGTAGTTCAACCAACAAATGATCACTGAATGACCACTTTGTAGAATATTCTGTATCGTGCAGCATAACTGAAACTTGTTTTCCAAGTTGTATCATCTCTATCCCTGAAAGGGGTCATCAGCTTATTTTCAAACAATTGATTGGTTGTGTGCTTGACCTGATTTAGTCAATAAGACAACAGAAAAGTCAAACAATGACATCTGAGTGAATCAGACATACAAAGGCTCACACAGTCTACCCCAGACTCTAGCTAGGTTTTGCTATTTCTTGGATTGCTTTCTTTTTGTTTGGATTAATTTTAGAACTAGGCTTCTATCCTTACTCCTTCCATCTCTGCCTTCCTTTCTTTCTCCCTTGTATTTATCTGTTTTGCATATAATTCTAGAGTGTGTGTTATGATATTTTTTACATCAGTAAAATACATAAGTAAATACTATAGTTCAATAAGACTAATGAGTTAATTTTGCTAACTGAAAAATATTAATGTGGGTGTGCTTTTTATTTAATGGGATTATGATCTTTATCTGGCCTTTCTCTGCTGAACTTCATGCCTGTCAAATATATTTTATCAAGTTATTTTCAATGGGGATCTGGGAGTCAGGTGGCCATATAACTCACTGGACTATTGAATATATTCTGGCTTGAGTTTGACTGAAATCTGTGGATGTGTGTTGATACTGCCAAATTCTGAAGACATTGGTGTCAGATATTGCATTCTGGTCAGTTTTAAGGTCTTTATTGAGACTTAGGCTTTGGCCTAATGTTCCCAGGGTTATAGCAGGGCCACTGGTGGAGTCAAACCCCCAGGGACATTCTGTAAGTGACTCTGTTGCATTTATTACCAGGAATGCCTTGGCATATGGTGAAAACTCCAAGCATGGCTGCTGCTGATGGAAACACTCTTCCTGGCATCCAGGATGGAACCTCTCTTAATAAAGCCAAATTTCTGGACGTGACCAAATCACATACATAGGCTACATTTAGTGTCCCCAAATTGAGTCTACATCTGCATTCCTTCTGGGCCATATTGAGGAAGGTACATGAACCATAAATAGACATAGAAGTGAGATTGAAACCAAGCAATAATATAAGGTAATAGAAGCTGGTCTTTTATTCATCTCTCTTTCCCTTGCTCTATCCTTTACTTATCCTTTTGTTCTCCTTCTTCCTTTCATCAAATACTTTTTGTTAATTAAGTCTATTTTCAATAAATTGATAAAAAGGTAAAAGTTATTTATAAGACTATGTATGCAAACTGGTGTATTATTGCTGTCCTTTTACACTACAAAATAAATTTTGACATTAGCAAGTAACATTTACTTGTTTTATAGGAAAATGTTCTCTTTCCTTCCTGTCTCCAGAAATCACTCAACTTTGACAGGTGTGCCTCTAACCACGTGTGTAGTAGATTCTGCGAAGTATCCTCTCCTTTCACTAGATGCATGATACACATCATATCAGCAAATATTTCTTGCATGTTCACTCTGTAGTAGGTACTATAACAAATATTTTGTGTTGATTATTTCATTTATCTTAGTAACTGTGATATATAGGTACTATTATTATCCATGTGCAATAGATGAAGAAATTGAGACACAGTGAGCTTAGGTAACTTGACCAAAGTCACATAGCTAGTAAGTGGCGGAGGTGAGATTGAATGAGGGCTATCTAATAGGATAGCCGTATTCTTAACTACCACAGTTCCCCTCTCATCACAAACCACTACATATTAACAATGGCTCCTAACCACTTCCTAGGAAAGAAGACAGACATTTGAGAATGATAGAGTCTGAAGGTCAGAGTGGAAAAGACCTCAATGATTATCTAATCCAGTCCCTTTATGTTATACAAGAAGCAAAAGAAGATCTGAAATGTTCATTTATCCATTCAAGTCCATCCAGACTTCATGGGTGACTAGACTCTGTTCCTGCAAGACTCTCTCTGCTATAACAGTTATAGGGATGAAGGCTCATTAAAGATTCATGTTCTATAGATAAATTTCCCTGCAGTCCTTTATTTAATTTGGCCTAGTACATCTAGAGAATTCACTATGTCACTGTAAACATTAGAAGGCTTAGGACGCCAATTATGGGAAAGAAGGAAATCACTATTGATGAGAAATTGGAAGAACTGAGCCCTGAATTGCATAGTGACACCCCAATGTCTCCAACTTCTATATTTCAGCTGAATTTGTAATATTCTTTCAAAGCAAAGGCATCCTTGATGAAGATGAGGATTTCCTGGGTTGAGTTACAGAAGCAGTTAATATCTTAGATGGGAGAATACAGCCACTGATGTGAATACTGCAGTTTCACTTGAGCCCCAGAGGCCTGCCTTTGCTCTGAGATCTCTTGTGTTGCAGAGAAGTGGGCTTCCTTTTTTTCTTTCCTCCCCAAAGGCTTTTATGATGGGCATTTTTAATTAGGACATTTCTGATGCACAAACGGGATCTACCCCTGACAGCTTCCTTCTCAACACATGTTTTCCCTCTCATTCATCCATCTTACTTGTCAGCCTCCTTCTCCCTCTGTGACTATGTTTGAAATGCTGTCCCACACATCCTTCCATTACAGAAAGGAAATTTGACACCTGGGGAGGCAATATTTCCTCTTACTCTCTAACTGTGCGGAGGGCATGCTGGCTATTTCTCAAAATAGCACACTCAGCAATATTGAGAACATTAGTGCTTTGTAGAGGAAACCAAGGAATTTTTTTTCCTGATGAGATGCAAATTGTACATTCTATATCTCCCATCAGTGAGAACATCATCTTGCCTTGAATGGTTATGCAAGCACCTTCAAATCAATTAAGGGGCTGTGATGACACTGCTTTGACATCCCATTAGCCCTTGCCTTTAGTTATGTGTCTATTAAAAGCAGAAATAAAAGTGATTTTGCCAGTCAGAGGTGGAATTTCAAATATCCTGGTTTTCTAAGTCAGATAAAGAATTGTGAATTTAGGTGCTCTGTTCCATGACTGTTTGTCTTAATAGCTAATATTGGGTTAAATTTTGAGTTCTGTGAGGGCAGGAAGAATACCATAGTCATTACTGTGACACCATGGTGCCTAAGGTAATGTCCTGCTCCTAGTAGAATCAGAGGTTAAATACTGTTCAGTTGTTTATTCATGGCGACACCAAATATGTCATGGGTGGTTGTGACACATGGGCCCTGTGCAAGGTGCTCTTCTAACTGAAAAGGACTTTGGGGTTTACCTAACATGATTCTTCACCGTGGAGCCATTTGTTCAACAAAAATCATGGAGCTCTTATTACATGCCATGCACTGTGGTGGGCAGAGATCAAAAAGACATGGTTTCTGGTTTTAAGGGGCATCTACTCTAATGGAAGAAACTGAATTCTAGAAATGTCCAGTGTGATGCCTAAAGTTATATCATTTGGGTCTCCTTAGTCAAATACCTAATGCTCACTTGAAATTTAGCATTATAGAAACATGGGACTAGAGGGTCATCCCACTCGTCAGGGATTCAAACTCTTCAACAATTGATGTAATACTTATTGGTCAAGTTGAATATTAATGGTGTATTGGACAAGGGCTAGAGTGGTTCAATTTATGCTTATAAACATCTATCAGATAAATTGCTTTTAATTTTCTGCTTACTAAAGAAAAACAGACCTATTTTAGTGTGGTTTAAGTTTAGGAGAGATCTTAAGTAATGGCAGAGTCAGATGGTTTATGTGGTGTAATTTGAGAGCTATGGAAAGGTCCTCTGGGTCTGAAAAAAAAAAATCTCCTTAGCACTATACTAATGTGCCTAAAATTCTACCACTAATATATTGCTTTGGTTGTCAGCTTGAGGAGGATGAAGCTGAAGGTAAGTCTTAATGTGGGGGGAGTATGTCGGGGAAAGAGAGTAGAGAAGGGTAGACGCTGCCCACATTTAGAATATAGTAAGCACTCAGTGATTTTTGCCCAAGTGATTGAGTATTTTAAGTGTAAGTCAAGGTACAATCAAAGTACTACAGAGGCATGAAAGAGGAAAGAATTCTTACTAGAGATGGAGGAAGGTCATTAAAAAGTGACACTTTGAACATTGATGGATGGGTTGAGTTTTAACAAGAAGAAATTAAAGGGGGAGAGCACTCTAAAGAGAAGAAGTGTCACAAACCTAGGGTGAACTGATATAAGAGCAAGATGAAATTTACCTAAAGCTGTGGTTCTCAAAGTGTGGTCCAGGGACCCTGGGGGTTCCCACGATCTTTTCATGATAATATTAAAGTGATTTTTTCCTTTTTCACTTTCATTCTCTCATGAACATGCAATGGAATTTTCTGGAAGCTTGTATGTTGTGTGATATTTCCAGACATTGGATACAAATGCAGATATGAGAATTTACCTTTTTTCTATTCAACCAGCTATTAGAGAGATTTGTAAAAATATGAAACACCACTCTTTTCACTAATGTATTTTTATTTTTATTTCAGAAAATATAGGTTTTTAAAAATAATATTTATACTAGCATATAGTGCATTTATTTTCTGTAAAAATCAATGTTACAATATTTAAAAATTTTCTGTTTAATTTTTAATGTGGTAAATACTGATAGATACAAATCCACTCAACCACTCGCTCTGGGAAGGGTATGCTGGATATTTCTCAAAACAGCACTGTCAATAGTATTGAGAACAATGTGCTTTGTAAAGGAAAACAAGAATTTGGGGGTTTTCAATAGTTTTTACATGTCAAAAGGGGTCCTGAGACAAAAATATTTGAGACTCACTGATCTAGTTTGAGTGTAGGGTAAGGTGTGTAGTGTAGATGGACATAAACCTGGAGAGGTAGGTGAGGGTCTTGAATGCCATTAACAAAATGTGGATCTTATTAGAGGATCTCCTTAAAAGAGGAGCTGTAAAAGATTTGTGTGGAAGAGACTGGCACCATCAGAGCTGTGTTTTGGAGAGAATTCTGTCAAGTGTATGAAGGATGGATTGGAGGAGGGGATGAAATGAAAACAAAAACTACCCAATAAGCAGCTCTGGCAGTGTCCAGATAAAGATCTGCCGTGGACCAGGAGCAGTGGGGATGTAAAGAAGGTAAAAGAACTATTCAAGGCATTAGTGAATGTGGTGATTGCTTGAATATAAGGCTGGAGGAGGGATCAAAGATGACTCCAGATTTTCTTGCTGTATCAACAAAATTATTAAACACATTATTTGAGATATTAAGGGAAAAGCCCTGGGCTAGGTGCTATTGTTAAAATGCCAGGTTGCCTGGTGGTCCCTAGCTGTTTTGGGCAAGTCACTTCTCTTCACCTGTAACGTGGTAATGACATTAGTACCTACCTTATAAGGTTGATGTGAAGAGCATCATTACTAATTAAGTGCTTGGAAAGGTGCCTGGCTCACAGTAAGTCTTTTATAAATGTTTGTTAAGGAGAAGATGAGATGCGGGAGAGAGAAAGATACAGAACTGAGCATGAGAGGAGTCCTGCCTGGGCATGGGAGCATAGGAAGGTAAGTGATGTTTACCGAGTTGTATCATTAAACATGGGTGGGGTCCCCTAAATCAATCTCCAGCTCCCATACTTAGTTTATCTGACAGAAGGTGGGGTTGGAGAGAGTGGCTGTTGGAAATCTTAGGTATATCTTCCAGAAGAAGTTTGTTTTTGTTGATTTAAGTTTTTGCTGGCAGTTCAGCCAGGTGCTTTAATCAACCTAAAATTTCAAAGAGCAGAGGACTGTGCTCATTCAAGTGGGCTTGGGAATGTGTGGGGAGGCCATGGCGAGTTGTAGGAAGAATAGAGGGTACTGACTGGTGGCTTACTTAAAGTGGGTTTTTGTTCTCTCTTTAAATTTATGTGAATTTTGCATTTTATTCTGTACTATAATATGAGTTTATTTTGGTATGTAAAGATGTTTTAAATTACTCATCATTAAGGAAAAAGATGCTTCAGAAGGAGGCTCCATGTTTCTTGAGTACCCCCAGCACACTGCCACTTACCCCCAGTGGTACACTGATGTGAGCAGCACTGATTTAACCCAATTATTCAGCCCAATAGGGAAAAAATTCAACTCTGTGTATGCTTTAGTTCTTTGCAAGAGAAACAATGAATCATAAAGATTAATCGTGTCTTTTCTTGTGAGTTTAATAAATAATATCAGTTTACAGGAAGGATGAAAAGTTGATATATGTAATTAATGCTGAGTGAAAAATGCTACAGTCAAAGATTTGTACGAAATGCTGTCTTTTAAAATATATGGGGGGTGCTTTTATTTTAAAATTCATGAAGACTTGAATTTAAGCTAAGCAACATTTTCTGCAAAGATAATTGAAGACACCCCCACCCCCAATGCAGTCATCCTCCTTCCAAGGGGAAAGGAATAAGGAAGTTCTACAAATAAACTAGCTTTGCAAATAATGTTCAGTCCCAGGGGAAGGAATTTAACTTGGATTTTGATTAAAAATAACTTTCCAAAAATTTGCTCGAATGAGTTCCCACTCATACAAAGGGGAAAATGCACCAGAATATAACAGACATAAAAGGTGGTGACAATCTTGATCCTGTGGTTAATTGTGGCACTCCAAGTGGTGGAGGTACTGACATGTGCCTCCTGATAGAATGCAATCATAAAACATGTTTAATATTAATCTAATCAAGCTTTTAAGCCTAACTTCTAGTTTTCAGGATGTTCAGGAACTGGAGGAACAAGTTAAATGGCATCATAAGGAAACAAGCACACAAATCCAGAATACAGAACCTTCTACAAAACAATTAATTGGTTCTTCAAGACCTCAATGCAAAAGATATTGTTTAACCGTGTGTGTGTGTGTGTGTGTGTGTGTGTGTGTTGGGAAGTATGTCCAGAATCTTGATTAGATACTGGTTAATAAAAACAAAACAGCTTTAAATGTCAGATGGGGAAACTTGAATATGGTTTAGATATTGAAGGAGAGCAGGGAATTATTGCTTGTTTTCTTAGGCTGGCTAATGGTATTGAGGTTATCTAGGACATATGCCTTATTTTTAGGAGATGTGTGCTGAAATAGTTAAGCAGGTGCTGAAACAGTTAAGCAGTGAAGTATCATGACATCAGCTACTTACTTTGAAATGATTTAGCAATAGAACTAGAGAGATAAGGAAATGACAGAGAGAGAGAGAGAGAGATCTTGCAATTCAAATTAACAACTGAATTTAGGTAGGTGAATATACGGTTGTTTATGGTACAATTTTTAATTCTTTTGTATGTTTGGGTTTGCACATCCATTATGTGTTAATTGCTATGTTAAATGTCGGGGAGACAATGGTGACAAGAACAAATAGAACCTCCTTGTTCTCATGGAATTTCAAATTGGATGCGATTACTTCAATAGTGAGACATGCAAGTGAATGAAAAATCATGTGTTGCAATATGTTACAAAGAAGAAAAAGAGTAACGTGTCATGAGAGAGTGATA
Source organism: Hippopotamus amphibius kiboko (assembly GCF_030028045.1). Classification (NCBI taxonomy): domain Eukaryota; kingdom Metazoa; phylum Chordata; class Mammalia; order Artiodactyla; family Hippopotamidae; genus Hippopotamus; species Hippopotamus amphibius. The sequence continues at coordinate 86,916,755 of NC_080193.1, read as the reverse complement.
GGGGGCATAATTTGGATGAGGGTGGGGTAAGTGACTGGAAAGGCCTTTCTAGGGAAGGAGGTTCTTTCAAAGAGGCTCTTTGGAATCCTTTAGCCCTTATCAAACTCTCTGACCCACAGCCAACTCTGTTTTCACATTGTTCCTTCAGTACTTCCTTGGGCAGCCTCATAGCATTTCGCTCCTCTTGCATTAATCTTGGCATCTCAATTAGATGGTAAACCGTTTGAGGGCAGGCTTTTGGTGTATTCATGTCTGCATTCCTCAAGCCTCACGTGACACAGAAGTTCAATGTTTACTTAAAAAACAAAATAGTATTTGTGCAGCTCTTCATATCTTTGAAATTTCTTTCCTATGTATGACTTCACATGATGTGAACTTTAAAGTAGCTCTATGGTGGTTAATTATATGTGTCAACTTGGCTAGGTTCTGGTGCTCAGTTGTTTAGTCAAACACTAATCTAGATGTTGCTATGAAGGTATTTGTGGATAGGATTAATCTATAATCAGTTGACTTTAAGTAAAGCAGATTACGCTCCATAATCTGGGTGGGCCTCATCCAATCAGTTGAAGGTCTTAAGAGCAAATTGGCCTGAGGTTTTCCAAAGAAGTATTTCTGACTTAAAACGGCAACACAGACATTCAGCCTGAGTTTCCAGCCAAAACTGAAGCAGCAACTCTATTTATTTATTTATTTTGAGGTACACCAAGTTCAATCATTTGTATTTATACACATATCCCCGTATTCCCTCCCTCCCTCAACTCCCCCCCACCCTCACCGGCCCAGTCCTCTAAGGCATCATCCATCCTTGAGTTGAACTCCCTTTGTTATACAGCAGCTTCCCACTGGCTATCTATTTTACAGTTGGTAGTATATATATGTCTATGCTACTCTCTCACTTTGTCTCAGCTTCCCCTTCACCCCCCGCTCCCCCAAACCTCGAGTTCTCCAGTCTATTCTCTGCATCTGTGTCCTTGTTCTTGAAGCAGCAACTCTTACTTGAATTTCTAGACTGCTAAGACTTGTCCTACAGATTTTGGACTTGCCAATCCCCACAATTGTGTGAGCCAATTCCTTAATCTCTCTCTTTGTAGATAGATGATATATAGACTGATCTCCTTATCCTATTATTATTTTTCTGGAGAACGCTGACAAATATAAATCCTGAGATATAAGAAGGACAGCCATTCTTCCCACTTTACAGATGGCTACACGGAGTTTAGACCATTAGCGCAAGACCCAATACTGAGTATGTAAGACTAGAAGGAAGCCAAGTCCCTGGCCTAGAAGGCTAGAAGCTCAGGGCTTTTAAGATGGAAGCAGTTGATTGATAAATGTCTACACAATAGTCAAGAGCTCAAACGTCTGGAAGTGACTTTTTAACAACATTTCCTCTCTGTGGCATGGTACTGGGTCTGGATGCTAAGTCTGGTGACACTGAAGGGCTTCAGAGATCCACACGCATATTTAACAAGCACTGTTTCGATGGGCTTGCTTTAGAGGCAATATAAGCCTTCACCTGAGCAGAACAGTCACCTCACTGCAAATGTGTACAGGGACACCAAGCCATCAACAAGCTGAGAGATTTTTATCCTTTGCAGTAGTCAGTAATGAAAGCCTGAGAAGGAATTCTCTTGAGATTCTATTTTTGATAGATTTTCTTCTTTTACAATGAACCTGGAACTTAAATTTTGCAGCCTATCCTTCCTCGACTGAAATAACTGAACCACAACATCTGGAACAATAACTTGGGTATATTTGGAAATGTTGGTCCAAACCTTGACTCTGTTCACCTGAGGTGGAAAAAACTAAAGGAGAAACAATTACAGCCTGGTGGCTCCCTTTATGGGGGGTTTGGAATCTCACAGGCACTTGAGGAGTTTTGCTCAATCAAGGTCTTGCATGGGAAAGCCCACTCTAGGTGATTTGGGGAAAGACTTGATCTTCTCCTATTTCTCTTTGATGCCTGGGTTGAGCTGTCACCTCCTGCCAAGGGTAGAGTTAAAGCCCACAACCAAAGGGTAGATTTAGATGTAACTCCATCACTTTTCTGCTCATTTATCAAAAACTCATGGGAGTTGAAATTCTCTAGAGAAGCTGCTACCTACAAGGGAGATAGGGTGCCAGGAATAGCAAAGCTTATGTGGTCTTGTACAGTCTCCTTTACAGTCTATGCCTCATTTTGCTCCTCTTTGAAATGGGAGCAACACTGTCTTCCCAGGATTTTTAAGAGGATTAAAGGACACAATACTATTCGTTGACATTTACCGAATGTGAAACTTGAGTCAGCACTGGGTCAATCATTTGACATTCCTTATCTTGCTTAAATGTCACAACAATTCCACACAGGGAGGTGCACTTTTTGGTCCTGTTTTAAAGATGAGGACTTTGGCATTCAGCTGAGCTGGTTAAGCACCTTTCCTTGGTTACTTAGTGAGTTGTCGTCAGACAGTACCCTACACTCAATCACTGATTCAGGAGAAGCTTGCTAGCCACTGGGTCCTCATGATGTGATGGTTTTCTCCTCCTTGTCTTTAGTTCCCACCCTCTTCCTTTTTTTTTTGCTTTTAGTGTCTCAAGTGGAATTCCAACCAGGAGTAGCAGAAGGGGTGCCGTGTTTTTGCTCCAGCTAATGGGCCCTTCCTGAGGTTGGTCTGAAAGCAGCTGAGGACCCTTCCATGCCAGATATGGGGGAAAAATTATGTCTAATGCAAAGCGAAATAAAATCTTTGAGTTCTGCAAGTGCCACCCTTGTTCTGTCTTCTTAAGAAATTATATATTCCTGGACTTCCCTGGTGGCACAGTGGTTAAGAATCCACCTGCCAATGCAGGGGACATGGGTTTGATCCCTGGTCCGGGAAGATCCCACATGCCGCGGAGCAACTAAGCCCATACACCACAACTACTGAGCCTGAGCTCTAGAGCCCACAAGCCACAACTACTGAGCCCATGTGCTGCAACTACTGAAGGCTGTGCACCTAGAGCCTGTGCCCTGCAACAAGAGAAGCCACTGCAGTGAGTATCCCACACACTGCAGTGAGAGAAAACCTGCACACAGCAACGAAGACCCAACCCAGCCAATAAATAAATAAATAAATAAATAGAAATTATATATTCCTAAGAAATTATGTATCTTCTGGAGGTAATGAAGCAGGTCTGTTAGCTTGCAGTAGACTCCACAGTTTTATGTTAAACAAATGATTTTTGATGAGGAAGTTGCCACTTCTTCCAACAATAATCTGCTCTGTTCATTGCTTATCTCATTGTCTAACTCAGCTTATAGGGCTTTGTCAGTTCTCATGAAAAGCTTTCGTTCCAGGCAGTGAGAAAGTTTAAGGTCAGAAAAAGGACACAGTGCTGAGAACGTAAAAGCTCACGGGATTCGTTGAGTGATGAGACCCTCTCTAGCTCATAGCAAAGGAAAAAGCTCTTTCTTGCCGTCAAACTTAAAATTTATCAAGACAAGTGGAAAACAAACACAGGAAAAATTATTCTGAAAGCATTATGCTCTCAGGCTTCTCATTCCTTAAAAAAACATCCTCCATCAGCAAAGGGCAGGAGATGAATTCTGCAGTGAATGGGATAGGAAGGAAGCAACCACCGGCATATACAAGAAAGGATTGAACTGGAATGTAAACTGAAGGCACCAGGTATTGCTGTGCCCTTGTTAAACCCACTGTATTGAAGAGGTGGTGCTGATGCTTTCAGCCAATGAAGAGCAAGTGTCTACATAATGAGCAGCAACCCCTACTCTGTATCTAGACATCGCATGTGTGGAGTAACAGCCTCCCAAGGGCATGGCTGGCTAATTGTCTGGAGCCTGGATGAAGAGAGAGAGGATTATATTACATGCTCCAGCATATTACATTAAGCTGAAACCTGATTCAGGGCCAATATTTTTGTTCAGTGATGCTTGTTGCCTTAGATCTCTTGCTGGCGGAGTTTATGTCCCTGAGGAAACATGGTGATAGTTCTAAAGAGCAGTCCGTAGACTATTAATCAAAACACAGTAGCACTTTTCTGTCTCAGGATAGAGATGTCTTCTAGGAAAAGGAGCACTGGACTGAGAGTCATTTGTGCTGTACTGTAGACCTGGCACTGCCATTGGGCAGGTGTTTGACTCACGATAAATCAATTGTACTCACAGAATTGCTCCTTTTTAATCCATAAACTGAGAGAAAGTGAAGGCTTTCTTCAAATTATAACCAACCAGAAAACCCAATATGTACAACAGATAAATTCAGAGCAGCTCTGTTTAGATAATAGCTGAGGGACCAAGGATCCATCGCTCACCTTATCCTCTACTTCTTCCCACTTTCCCTTCAAGTGGCTTCACCAAGTCTTTAGGCATCCATAGTTCCCAAAATAACCTCTGATGCGAACCCTCATAGAGATCACGTAGCAGAAATGTCAGGCTTTTATCACTGTGGTTTTAGACTTGTGTGTACTCTAAGATTTCAGTAGGAGAAGGACCCTGAAGGTGATTTTACAAAGAAGATGGAAACATACAAGAGGATGTCTGTGTTCTGCAATTTCCAAGTTTGTTTTTTTTTAAAGTCAGTCCTTATTTATTGTGTGGAAATCTGTATTGATTTTTGTTCAAATTAAACTACATTGGTACTACACTATTGCGTGGGTTATGGTTGTATATTGTTGTTGGTTAAAAAAATTTTCCCATTTTGCTCAGTTTCAAAAGGGACAGTGTGTGATGACAAAGGCTTATCTGGTAGATGTTTTGTCCTGACTAGGAAAAGGAAAGGGGCAGTGGGAAAAGAATTTAAAAAGCAGAGGTTTATGGAAGAAATTGTGTAATATCTGGTTCTTGAGTTGAGGCTTTCACTAAACCAACTGTCAGGTGTAAAAAACAGGAAGCAGAGAGATGGGCACATTTGAACTGTTAGTTTTTTGGTTTAAAGAATGTGTCTAACCTAGGAAGAGATTTTATAGAATCATAAAGTATTGAAATTTTAAAGCTTGAGGGATCAAAATGACTTTATCCCAAGAATGGCTTTAGTTTTTGAGAGGAGCTTTTCTTTTTCTTTAAATGAATGTTCATATATAAGCAAAGGATGTTGATCTTTTGAATAGCCACTTAAGGAATGTTCTTCTTTGCAATATACATGAGGTTTTGGAATGACTGGCAAAGCCCTTCTGGGAAAGAAAATGTAATAGTATGTTGGGTATATTGAGAAATTGAAGCAATTACCCTAAGTTTATCAAGATAATTTCATTAATACTAGTATTATCCAAAATTGTTGTTGAGATCACTAAAACAGTTGACATGGAATCACTTATGTGCTTAATGATGGTATTTTATTACCTTTTTATCTGAAAAACAATGCAATCAATTAAGCCACATGTCTGAGAAAAAAAGGTCACATTTTAGCAATTATTTTAACATAAAGAAGTGTTACATATAGAGTCACTGTCAATTACTAGAAATAATTACATATTTTCTTGGATAATTTCTTGGTAATTAAAGTGTCACTGAAGCATAAGATGCTTTGTTAATGAAAAGATTAAAAAACCCCACAAGAGTTTATCATATTTTGTTGAAATGTGGTTCAATGTTTATTATCCTAATTTCTGATTGTTATTGCATAACCTTGAATTAATGCACAAATCATGGGTGTAATCCAAATAATAGCTCACGGAGTAAGAAATACCACACATGAGATGGTTCAATAGCAATCAAAATTATGATAATAAACGTTAAACCGTGTTTCAACAAAGAATGAAGAAAAACACTCAAAATATTTTTTCTCTTGATTTTTGAAAGAATCCACAACACTAATTACAAAAAAATTACTGGAGAGTTAAAAAAAAAAACAAAAAAAACAAAAAAGATGTCTCACTATTTGTTTCCAAACATTCTATACTGAATAGCATAAACATACAAAACTATAAATAGAATTTTTATGAATAAAGGGATTTCCAAAATGTCCAAAGAGATTTTTTGAGTGAAATTTTCACATGTGATGTATTATAGAAACGACAACATGACAGTCCTGTGACTTTCCAAGGAGTCCTCACCATTTAGTGAAAGCTCAGGCACCTTGTGACATAGCAGACACCCCTCAGTCTGGACCGCCAGGTTCTCTTTGCAGTCCTACTCCCAAGTTTCCATCCCACAGCTCTCTCACTCTCTTGTGCATGTTGGTTGTGTGCATATCTAAGTGCCTTTGCCAAGAGTGCTCTTCCTCTTCCTCACCATCTATCTAATCCTCCAACTCAACTAGAATCACAGAAAAACCTTTTCCTTGCTATAGCTCATCATATCTGCAATATTTCATTGCATGTCATACCGCCAAGCACAGGGGCTCTTTATTTTGTGGTAATTCAGTAAATATTTTTGAACAATTTGGCAAGTGCAGTTCCAAGCGCACCCCACAGCCTATAGGCAAGGGTTCCCATTAACCTTGGAACAAGTCGGGGGAGTTACTGTTTTCATAAGTGGAAGGAAGAGGGGGAATGTGAAGAGGAAAGGGCACCTATTCAGGATAAGGTTGTACTTGAAGTTCTTAGAACTCATAACTTTGGGATTAACATTTGTGCCTCGATTAGTTGACCTTAGAGATTTCTGCTATAGAAATGCAGGTCTAAGATCATTAACACGTTTGTTGGTTTATGGCCAAGAACTGGAGCTTAGAGAGCAAGATTTACTTTTTGTCTAATTGTCAAGGGATGGAAAGCTAATAGGACCAGCTGGGGGAATGCGTCAAGAGCATGTAGTATATTTGCAATCCTAGTTCTTTATTTTCAAGCCTTCCTATTTTTCATCTTCCTATGACCACAGTATGATTTATTAATAAACATTTACATTTTCCCAGTGGGGATATTTCAATAAAACTCTCACTGAGATGTCATTTTTATAAAATTGTCTGTTTTACTAAATTTTTTTCTCTTGAGAAGTTAACTGATTTTTTTTTCTTGTTGTTGTTATTGTTACTTCCCCTTTTAAAATAAAATGATCTCATTCCGGACAAGGTTTTAGAGAGATTTACATGGGGTTTTGAAGTTACTAAGGCCACATCTGAACATCTAATCACTTCCCTCTCATCTGCTTGTGTTGTCCAACTTTTCAAAAAGCTGATTTCTGTCCCTGGATAAAGTCTTGTTTTCATTTTGCTGGGGGTGGGGGGGTGGGGGCAGTATGGCTTTAAACATTTCTGTCTCATTTTGCTCAAATGTGTTTCTCTTGGCAGGAATCCCAACTTGGCTGGATTCACTTTGGTGTGGGTGTGACCCCAGTTTTCCTCCAGCCAATATTTTGCGTGGCCATGCCAGTCTGGAGAGCCAAACCCTTTCTCCTGACCGAAGATCATAAAAAGGCAAAGACGAGTGCTCGAGGCGCTTTCCTGAGATGATGATTTGAATTATCATGTTCTCCTGGGGTCCTTGAGAAATAGGCCACTCTCTGATCATTTTTGAGCACTTGCCAGCATGTCTGAAATATGAGGAGAGGGAGAAGATGTGTCTGCTTTTCTAATTAGTTTTTTCCTCCACTAAGTCATATCCCCTTCCTTTTAAGTGACGGAGAACACTGGAGTTCTTAAGAGATGTCTATTTTCCACGGGGGTTTACATCATCGTTTTATCTAATTATTTCCCAATTACGAATAATAATTAAACGAAATGGTGATGCAAACTGGCGCAGTAACGATCTCTCTTTTTAGAAGAGCTCCCCAAAGGAGTTATAGAACACCAGGGTTGAACATTCTTTGTTCAGTCTCAAAAATCAGTCTTGAAGAGTGCAAAAAATTACAAGTCTTGGTTTTTAAACCACGTCTGATGCCCCTTGTTCCTGACCTGTGAGAGAAGACTGACAAATTCAGTCTTCAACTGTTTTGACACCTTAAGAGTGTTTTTGTAGTTGCAATAAACACAGGCATGCTACAGAGGAGAATTTGTTAGTGATTCACTATTAATGGAAAATATCCAAGGATGATTCTTAACCTGGAGTCAGGAGACCTGAGTCTAGACTGACTATGTGTCTGAGTTTGCCAGAAACAACCCTGGTGGATGCCTCTTGTCTTGGCATTATTGTGGCTGGTGGCCCCTTCCACTGTCAGACGTGTCCTACTTCAAATTCTTTTGGTGGACAAACAAAATGAGATTCGACTTAGATGTTATTGATAACTAACAGCAAGATGCTAAAATCAAGTTGTCCAAGTTTGGTATTTCTCAACCTCAAACACCTTGTTTAAGATCAAATAAGAAACTCATAGATGAAAATATACACTTTTCATGATAGCCCTACGTGTGCGATGGCTTTAAATTTGTACAGCGTCTAGAAGAAAGATTAGAATATCTTTAAGATCTTGTATAGGCAAAGATTTTTTAAATGAGACTTCATAAAAATTAAAAACTTTCTACTCTTCAAAGACACTGTTAAAAAACTGAAAAGTCACAGACAGGGAGAAAATACTCACATACATCTAGCTAAGAAAGGACTGTTAATCGGAATACGTAAAGAAGGCTTAGAAAGCGATGATAAAAAGACAAATCACCCAATTTAAAAAAATGGGAAAAACTTGAACAAACACTCCCCTGAAAAAAAGGATGTTAGAATGGCAAATATGTATATGAAGAGATGTTTAACACCAAGGAAATGCAAATTAAAACCACAAGATATTGTTAAAATTTAAAATACTGACACCCCTAAATGCTAATGAATGACTGAAACTCTCATACTTAGCTGGTGGGTATATAAAAGGGTAAATTGATTGACAGTGTATTATAAAGTTAGAAATGCACTTGCACTATAACCTAGCAATTCCACTCAAAGTATTTATCCAAGAGAAAAGAAAACAGATAACCACAAAGGGGCTTGAACACAAATATTGATAGCAGCTTTATTTATAGTAGCTCCAAACTGGAAACAGCTCCATAGATTGTCAACATGTGAATAGATAAACAAATTGTGACCTCTTCACAATGGAAACCGATGCAGCAATGAAAAAAAAAATTAACTTCAATATATGAAACAACATGGATGAATCTCATAGGTATTATGTTGAAAGGAAGAATCTGGATACAAAAGAGTACATATTAGGTGATTCCATTTATATGAAGCTGTAGAATAGGTGAAAGTGATTAGTGGTGATAGGAATCAGATCAATGGTTATCAGGGCGGGTCTGTGTGTATGAAAGGAGGAGCTATTGAGTGGAGAGTGGCCTGAAGGAACTTTCTGGGTGAAGGAAATGTTTACACTCTTTATTTGAGTGATATATGCACGAGTGTATACATATATAAAAATCATCGAGTGTACACGTGAGGTGTGTTCATGTCCTTTACGCAAATTATCCCTCGATACGATACTGTAAAGATAAGTTACACTAGGTCTCAGTTTATCAAGCACATTCTCACACAATAATGTTTTCCAAATATTTATACGGGTGACAATTATTTCTTTAAACAAAATTTTACATGGAATTCCAATATATAAAATAGCAAAAACAGAATTTCTGGGGTTGAAACAAGAAGGGAGTTCTGATGTCCTCTATGCCTGCTGTTAACTTCCCACCTCTTTACTCTGGCTCTGCAGCCCATTATTTTAACAACTCTATGATATAATAAAAAAAATCAACTATACAGATGAACTGTGCAACTGAGGTTCAGAGATGTTGTGACTTACCTAAGTTTATACGATTAATAGTAATATAACAAGGACCTGAAAGTCATGACTTCTGACCCATGATCTGTACCTTGCCCCCATTGAATATCTTTGAAGTTTAAAGTAGTGTCCCAAGCATTGTGAGGGATAAAAAGTAATCAAAAATGTTCCCGGTTGCCAATGAGTTTACAGTCCATTGGGAGACGTGAGATATATATACACACCTCAGGTGAACAGAGATGCATGGGGTCAGGTACTCAGCATCCTACTCCAACCTCATCTGGCTGGAGGCATCATGTCTGATCAATGGGAAATAACTACAGGTGAGAAACCACCACTCATCAGCACACAGGTGACCTTTCTGGTCATTTCAATAACTCCGACAACCAGATTGGTACTGTCTTTTGCTCTCCTGATGGTTGATTTTTGTGGATTCTTAGTAGGAGATACAATGGGAGAGAGTTGGTCAAGATTATCCTACATTTCTTTTCACTGTCTAGTTTTTGGTGAATCACCTCTACAAAATTTTAAGTTTTCATTTTGATGTGGCCGTCACTCACTGTTGCTGAAAAACCCCTTATTTCCCCATTTGTAGGAGGCCACATCACAAACACTGACTTGGGTGTTTTCAGATCAGTTGAGGCTGAGCTTTCCTTTCTCATAAATGTTCAACTCATACATCTTTGCATTTCCCATCCTATAGCAGCTGGTTTGATTCATTTATTTTCGAGTTCAAGTTGTGATACAGTTAGAAGAGACTGTCAGCAAGGGAGAGTCAAATGGAAAGTTTATTTTTTTTCCCCAGCGGGTAAGTGGTAGACAAGAAGGGGGACTGCTGGCGGGGGGCTTATTGGATTTATTTTGTTTATTTTTTTCTAAAAGTCCTTCCCTCTGAGAAGACAAAGTTCGTCTTCTCCCTTTAAGTGCAAAGCCCAAAGTGGGAAAATTTGAGATTTGATTTAAATTTTTTTGTTGTGGAACTGACTAAAGAAAATAATGATGCTGACTGTGAATTTTCTTTAATTTAAATAGGAGAGAGATTGGAATTCCCATGAGGGAGCTGATTGTTGAGATTCATATTTATTTCTTTTTAATCTATCACTAGGGATATGCTGATTTTGATGGATAAAACACAGAATTAGGAGCTCAACAAGCATGTGTAGGACTGAGCTATGAAAAGATGAGAAGCTGAAGCCATTGATAGCCCCACCAACAGAGTGAGGATGGCTCGTGAGGCCACATGCAAATATCCTCTTCCTTGACTATTGCCCTTACTGGGCCTCTGTTGGGCTTTATATTTCCTCCATTAGAAATATTTTGTGATTTGGGTATGAGTTATGTCGAAACAAAAAGAAACAATAAAACCCCAAACCAAAAACAATTAAGAAAATCTCCTGTGGTTGAAAAAGTTTGGGAAAACTGGAATAAATAAAAGAAACTGATATCTTTATTGTAGAATTTCCCTGGACCTGTAGTAGTCTCATGTTCAGTATGAATCTCCAAGAAGAACTACAGAATTAACCAAGTAAGAGGCCTAAATTTAGATGAGAGGGGAATTTTACCCATTTACTGCCAAACAACATCTTAGGAGGCTGATCTCAAAATAAAAAAGCCTTGATGAAAGCATTGAAAAATGCTGGTTAAAATGCAAATCAGGGGGCTTCCCTGGTGGTGCAGTGGTTAAGAACCTGCCTGCCAATGCAGGGGACATGGGTTTGATCCCTGGGCCAGGAAGATCCCACATGCTGTGGAGCAACTAAGCCCGTGCACCACAACTACTGAGCCCACATGCCACAACTACTGACGCCCACGTGTCTAGAGCCCATGCTCTGCAACAAGAGAAGCAGCTGCAATGAGAAACCTGTACACCGCAACAAAGAGCAACCCCCACTAGCCACAACTAGGGAAAGCCCGTGAGCAGCAATGAAGACCCAACGTAGTCAAAAATAAAATAAAATAAATCTTAAAAAAATGCAAATCAGAGCACAGACATGATAATATTTGAAACTGTTATTAACCAACTGAACTCCTCAGTTTAAATTAGTTTATCAAGTTAACTGCAAGTGCCTTGTAAAACTCCTGTGAGAAGGAGATTGGACTGAAATAAAATATGACAGGGGCCAGAGGGTATCAGTGATCTAACCAGAAGGCCTGGAAGAGATGGTAGATTGATGAGACAACATTTCTGTTTTCTTTTTTGGCTGCGCCATATGGTGTGGCTTATGGGATTTTAGTTCCCTGAGCAGGGATCGACTCTGGAGCCCTGGTAGCGAGAGCACCGAGTCCTAACCACTGGACTGCCAGGGAATTCCCAAATATTTAGTTTCTTTTTTTTTGGCCATGTGGCTTGTAGGATCTCGGTTCCTAGACTGGGGATTAAACCCAGGCCACAGCAGTGAAAGCCAGGAATCCTAACCACTAGGCGACCAGGGAACTCAGATTTACATTTCTGAATTTTTAATATTTACTCTACCAGCTTCACTCCATGTAGCGCATATCAGCCTAGAACCAAATAAGAGAAAAGAGGTGCTCAATCAATTAAACACAAGCAGGATCATACAAATCAGATTCTAACATTTCTATATTAATTTAAAGCATAAAATCAAATAAATGATTGCCAGCAACAAACGGAGATGTTTGACGTTTTCTCAGCATGCAGATGCAGATGTGTTTTTTGGTGTATGGAGAACTGGCATGGAAAATCAAGGTTTAGCTGGTTTGTGTTGACACTACCCATGGCACCAAACCTCTTTCCTTTCATTTCTTTATACACAATTAAGTGAGATTTCCGTCTCTCCTCCAGCTCCGTGAATCCACCTGATTGAGTTCTGGTCAGTGCAACATGGGCAGAAGTGATAAACTCCACCTCCAGTCCTGGTACATCCAGAAAGTCCTGTAGGGTCCTCATTTTCTCAACCCTCCCATCTGCTCATATGCCACCAGGGCAACAAGAAGGCAGAGTCACATGATTAAAGTAACCTGGGTCCCTGAGTCACCATCTGGAGGATAGTCACACAAGCATTCATACTGGACTTTGAATAGGCTAGAAATATTTTTATTTTGTTAAGTCACTGAGATTTTGGTTTTGTTTCTGTCAGCACATTTCATGTTAATTGCCCTGGCCAACACAAACTCAGGGAATAAGGGCATGTTTAACTGTGGCAGCTGAATCTAGAGTAAGTTACTGGTGGTAACTCATTCTTTCCATATTGACTGTAACAGGATGCACCTTGTGTTACTCCTGCCTTATCCTGTGGAAACTGCTTTAAAATCAGATTATGTAAGATTAGCTTTAAAGTGTTCCAGCTTTCTAATATCTCCCACTGGTATCCTGCTCTTCTCCTCCATCTGCTGCATTGAAAGTGACCATGCTAATGCAAGTGCTCCTATTCCATTGTGGTGTGTTTTGGGTCATAATACAGCATACGTGGCTGTGGGAGTTAGTTTCCCCAGCCATGAAGTGTGGAACCGCCCCTCAGAGGATATGGCTGAAGAAGAACCCAGCCAGGATCTGCTGACCTGGTAACCTTCCTCATATTTACACACATTGGCCCTTAGCCCAGCCCTGCACAGCTGGCCGAAACAGTCCTCAATACTTTAGGAACTCCTCCCAAGAGAATTTCATGAAGGTAGGAGCTGGTTGGAAAACAAAGATGAAATTAATGTAAACCTTGCTTAGGAATTTAATGAATTTTCTGGAACAGGAACTTCAACAAGGATGATAGGATTCAATCTTTTAACAGTCAGAATGAAGAGGTTAGGGAATATTTGTGTTCAGGTTTACATCTGGTGAAAGTCTCATTTGATAAAAATATATGTATTTATTTGAGTCTAAGTGTGAATGGCTCCTTTTAGGGAGTATGTACTGTAGTTACTACCCAGAGGAACTCATAAACCCACGTCCCTTTTTACAGCCAAAGAGGGATTTCAATTGACAAGTCAGCTATTTTGAAGTCTGCAAGATGAAACCCTATAAACAGGGATAGATCTAGGTTTTGTGAGCCTGGAAGCTTATACAATTTTTAAGACCTTCTTTAAAAAGTGAATACAAAATTAGTTATGAAAGTAAATATTTATTTAGATTGAGAAATGAAATCACAGTGAGTTACAAATTTTTAAAGTTGATGCCATAGAAGTCACAAAATCCAGAAACATTATAGACCTATTAGTAGACTTGCTAACATACTTTTATGATAATTTTTCTTACATTTTTAGTTGCTTACTCTGGTCATATGTGATAATGAGTTTGTAATATTTTCTGTATAGAAAATAAAAGATAACTCAGTCTCTTCTTTGGCAAGTTTAGTATTAATGATTTAGAAGCTTCTTTGGTCTCACATTTTTTTATTGGTAACTTTATATGAATTATTAAGATTATTAAATTGAGGAAAATTTCTCTATCAATATTCCTTTCATACATGAGCTGTTATGATCAAAAATTTTTTCCATAGACTAACTTCTGGCTACCTACTTTTGAACCTTGCTTCCTGCCCCTACCCACTATCCACATTCTTCTGGTGCAAGTGTCATATCATGACATGACCTCTGGCCCTGCACTTTTGTATCATGGTGCTGGGTGAGTTTGAACAGGGGGTAGTAGGAGTATTCCTGCAAGTGATTTCTGCATTGGGATGGCTAGCAATAATTTGACTACACATGGAAATAATGGCAAACCGTTAAATATGTTTCAGCAAACCCTAATTAAATGTACCTGTAAGCCAACATCCCTTGAACTGCATATTAAAAATTCTGGTGACTTCCTAGGTGGCACAGTGGTTAAGAATCTGCCTGCCAATGCAGGGGACACAGGTTCTATCCTTGCCCCAGGAAGATACCATATGCCCCGGAGCAACTAAGCCCGTGCGCAACAACTTTGAGCAGCTATTGAGCCCATGCACCTAGAGCCTGCGCTCTGCAACAAGGGAGGCCACCACAATGAGGAGCCTGTGCACTGCCATGAAGAGTAGCCCCCACTTGCCACAACTAGAGAAAGCCTGTGTGCAGCAATGAAGACCCAACACAGCCAATAATAAATAAATAAATAAATAAATAAATAAATAAATAAATAAATAAATAAATAAATTTATTTAAAACAAAACAAAACATACAAAAAAACTCTGGCTAGTATTACCCTTTGGTCCCAGTGAGCCACACTGGCTGGTGTGCCTAAGGGGGCTATGCACTTTGGAGTGCTTTCCTCAAAATTGTCCATTTTCTCTGAGATTGGCTGGGACTGGCAGTGCCGTCTGGATGGGGCACCTTGACACTGGACCTGAGCCTGTATGGATGCTGGTCTGCCTTTCAACCATTGGGTGGCTCTCTGACTTTCTACCTCATGTATGGGGTTGACCAGATGCCTCAATGATCTATGGAACTCAGATTTGGAGTGTCTTGGTGAGGAGGTTACACTCATCAGCCAGTGCAGCATTTCTTTCATGGCGTCTTGTGATACTGGGCCACGAGAATAGTGCTAACAGACTGATTTGGGGTGATTTTCACTCGCATCTGACATAGGATGAGTTTGGAGCTCTGAGCTATTGAAGGTCCACTGTTAACCCCTAGGCTTAAGCGGGTGGGGGTGGGGTGGGGCTTAGATCTATGTACTGGCTCTCACTAGAACTTGTTCTAACTGTTCTAACTATATCTCACATAGGCCCTTGACTTTTCTAACATATTTTTAATAAAATTGTTTATATAGAAAGAGGCCCAACAAAAATATTTTGGTGGGTGCCCTGCATTTCCTATAGGTAGCCCTGCCTGTAGCCACTCCTGCACAACCTAATGAAAGAAAAATGTGAAAGAGGGGAAGTTTGATGGAAAGAGATGACAGACTAGGCTGATTGAGGTAAACAAATATTTTTGTCCATTTTACAAAAATGTATAGCCATTGAATACCATGCTGAGTCCCCTCCCAATGCCTTGGGTGGGGCTCATATAAGTGAGGGGCCCTACGGCTTCACTGTAAATGTGCTTCTGCTAATGGACTTGATTTTGCAAAATGGTAATATTCTCCTAAACTATTAATGATGCCTCATAAAGACAATGGGCTTAGGGTTTATTCAAAACTGAAACCATTTAAAGAACTTTTGTTTTTGCATAATCCTCTCTGCTGCATCCTACTCTAAACCCTGCAGAGAGTAGCTTTTTTCCCACGCAATTGACCCTAACAGCAAATACAGTGGAATTTGATTAATTCATCTTATATGTCCATAATTAATGTAAAAGGGCCAACCATCTCTCAACTCTCTTCTCAGAAAATATCTAATAATGAAGTTCAAGTGCAGTTTAATATGACCTAATTTTAAGAACTATAATAGCTGGAGAATTTCTTCGAAAATTTAGAAGTGCTATGCAAATGTAAATTATCCTCATTGTTATTGCTATTATTAGTGATGTATCTATAAGCTAAAATTCAGTTATTTCCCGCATTACAAAATTAAAAAGTAAAATAGTTTCTTGACATCTATCTCTCTGGGCTCTTTGAGAGATCATATTGGTCTTGTTAACTATTGTGTCTCCTGCACCTCACTCTGTTCTAATACTTAGTGAACACTCGTATTATTGAATGAATGAATAATTTCCAATTGTATGTTTAGGTTATTTTCTTTTTTTTCAAATTTTGCGCTATAAATATGCAGTTCTTTAAATATTAAATTTTACTCAAAGTATTTTTAAGGATAACTTTCCAAAGGTTAAATTTCTAGGCCATCAACTTTACACATTAAAGCTTTTGATACACATTGCCAAACTGCCTTCCAGAAATGTTTGTTCATTCAACAAGTATTTATTAAGTGCTAATTAAGGGCCAGGAACTGTTCTAAGTGTTGGGGATATAGTAATAAACAAGACATTCAGTCCCCATGGAGCTTTATTATAGATTAATCAAGAAGGTAGAAGATAAAGGTAACCAAATAAACATAAATTATTATGTAATTTCACATAGTGATGAGTGCTATGAAGAAAAACAAACAAGATGAGAGTTTGGTAAGTTTGTGTTATTGTTTTCAAACACTTAACTCATCCATTTATCAGAGTGGCTATGGGAAAGGAGATGCGAAAAGGGAAATACTGGAGAAAGGGAAATACCCATAAAATAGGGGATTGATAGATACTGTCTCTAAAGTGATGCTAATTCCTAGGGGACCCAAAACAATTCTATGGTCAGCTAGTCAATATGGGGCTTGTGACCTCAAGCAATACATGAAATTTTGGCCCAAGTCTTTTTCACAACTGGGCCCAGTGGGTCAATGACACTTCCTGTGGTTATTTCCCCAGTTGCCTAAAATATAATTGGAATAGAGATACTCAGTCACATGGGCCCAGTCACCTGTGAAGTAAGGTCCATGATGGTAGGAAGGAAGATTGACGATATTAGCTCCACCATCAAAAACATCACATACGCCACCACTCAGAAGCAACTGACCTGCTAGAATGGCATAATGACCAACTGAAAATTAATTAGTTTTTCAGTGAGGAGACAACACCCTGGGGTTCTATCTCAGAGGGTAAAATCAGTGATGAGTTTATGGTGCTGTTTCTCTCCGAGCCAAAATACATGGGTCCTAGAATCAAGGATAGAAGCAGGAATGGTTCTTCTATTATTTTTGATACACTTCTTGCAGAATTTTTACTTTGTGTTCCCAGAATGTTGAGGTCTGCAGTTCTGATGGCCTTGGTTCTCGAGAGAGGCATGCTTCCACAGGTGGATATAGCATTGGTTTCATGAATTGGAAGTTGAGACTGGCCATTTTGGCAAAGAATGGTGTATTTTATTGGCTGGGGAAACTGATCCCAGTTACCAAGGGAAACTGGGTTGCTGTTACATGATGGAGGCAGGGAGCAACAGATTGGAATCCAAAGGATTCTCCTGGGCACCTTGTCCTCTAGTAAAAGTCAAAGGAAAACCATAGCAACCAGACCACTGAGAGTCAGGCCCTTTAGAAATGAGGGTTTGGGTCACCCCACCAAGTAAAGAACCCCAACCACCTGTAGTGATGGCTAAGAGCAAAGGAACAGGGAAGGCGTAATAAAAGAAAGAAGCAAAAAAAAAAAAAAAAATACCAGTGATAACCTTGTGACCAAAGTACGAAGTGAGGACTGTAGCACGTCTTCCAGATTCTTGGAGTGCACGCATCAGCTGGGCAGTACCCTGTCTTTTCTGAGGGAGCCTCTCCTCTTCCAAGCTTCTAATTTCTTCTATTCAAATTCTTCCCTTTGTTCTTCAACCTGCAAGTGGTAGATGCTTATTGCAGCTACTATTTCTTATTACCTTAGGGTTCTCTTTCTGGTTTTTTAGTCCTCAAGAATTATCTTAACATCACAATTCATTATATTGAATTTTGTCTTCTGAAAAATCGAATGTGGATTTC
Organism: Hippopotamus amphibius kiboko; assembly: GCF_030028045.1. Classification (NCBI taxonomy): domain Eukaryota; kingdom Metazoa; phylum Chordata; class Mammalia; order Artiodactyla; family Hippopotamidae; genus Hippopotamus; species Hippopotamus amphibius. The sequence goes on along the minus strand of NC_080193.1, from coordinate 86,898,773 downwards.
ATTTTCCACATGGGATCCTGACTGTTACATAAACTATACGTCTTCATCCACAGCTATGTGTTGTGCTGGGCCTCTTTGTGAGCAGGTATATTTCACTGCCTGTCCATATGAGTTGTGTTGGCCAATGGAATGTGATTGGATGTGATAAGTGCCACATTTGACAGGGCAGATACTTTTAAAAAGCTATATTTTTAATTTTGAGATGGGTGCAGGTTCATATGCAGTTGTGAGAAAATATATGGAGTGACCCCATGACCCTTTTATCCAGTTTCCCCCAACGGTAACGTCTTGCAAAATGTCATATAATATACAGCCAGGACACTGACATTGATAAAATACAGCACTCTTACTCAGATTTCCCTAGTTTCGGACAGAAACTTTTACAATGGTCACAAAGTTTAGCTAAGACTCTTGTTCTTCTCCTCTGTCATGTGAACAAGCCTGTGGACCAGAGCCACAGACCTGAGCAGAGGCACAGCCACCCTGCAGCCAACCAGGCGCCTACATACCATATGAACAAGAGAAATCCTTAGTTGTTAGAACTGAGAATCTGAGGCTTGAGTTACCTCAGCATGACTGATTAATAGAAAGAGAGATGAAGGAGGGGGATTATTCCACATAGAAGGGTCAGCTATGTCCTCATAGAAGAAGGGACATTTTAGCAGAGAATTGCCTGGAGTGAGGATGCCACTGAGGGAAGTAGCTGGGGATGGTCATTCACACTGAGGCACACTGAGGTGGCAGCAGATGTGAAACCTCTCAGTGGGATGAGCTTGGTACACATGTCAGAAAAAGAGCAGAGCTAGCGTGATGGGAGGAGGATACGGTGAACAAGGGAAAAGGATGGGCAGAGATGCAGAGGCTTGATATCATCCAGGCCATGGTCAAAGAATGGATTTTATTCTCAATGCAGTTTTTTAAAAAATAATTTTCATTGGAGTATAGTTGATTTACAATGTTGTATTAGTTTCAGGTGTACAGCAAAATGAATCAGTTGTACATATATATATCCACTCTTTTTTTTTTCTTTCAAATGTTCATTTTTTTAAGTATATGTTTATTGGAGTATAATTGCTTTACAATGTTGTCTAAGTGCTGTACAACAAAGTAAATCAGCTATATTTATACATCCATCCCCATATCCCCTCCCTCTTGAGCCTCCCCCCACCCTCCCCATCCAACCCCTCTAGGACATCACAAAGCACAAAGCTCAAAGCTGATCTCCCTGTGCTATGCAGAAGCTTTCCACTAGTTATCTCAATGCAGTTTTGGTAATAATTTTTAGAGCTGCATATTTAATACCATGGATAGTTCAATATGACTTCTCCTTTAAGTGAAATTGAAATCTGCCTCTTGGCCACATCTTCCTTTTTACACTATTTCTGTCTTCTGTTTTCTGCAGAGAGTTAGTCCTTTCTCCTGTGACCAGCATCACATGTTTGACAATGGCAATGATGCCTTCCCAAGTCTCTTTACTTTGGGCTAAACAGTTCTGTTTAGTTAAATTAGATAGCTTTGCGTTTCACATAGTTTTTTAAGAGAATATTTTGGACTTAATTCTGGTAATTGGTTATTCATATAATAATTATATCGGTGGTTCATACAGTGAGAATATCTAGAATCTTAGAGGCACCACACGTACTTATGGGAGCATATCATTTGTGTGTATCTGTCTCATTGACTACCTTATTCTGAAGATATGACTCCAAGGATGGATATTTGTAAGTGGTTGTTTGACTGACTCAACATGAATTTTCTGTTTAATTGAGGAATGGAAGGGAGTAAATTGTTGTAAGCCAAAGAAGGCAGTCTTTTAAAACAGTGATAGCTACCCAAACTTTAATGTGTAAAGGAAACACTTAGGAATCTTGTTAAAATTCAGATTCTTAGTCAGTAGGTCTGGGGCAGGACCCCAGATACTAAATTTCAGTGGTTGCTGCTAGTCCGTGGACCATTCTCTTGAGTAGCAAGGTTCTAAAGAACTCGACTCAGTAGAGAATTACTCCGACTGCCAAGGCAGATGTAGTCTCATCAACCCATTGGATGTTTAATGTAAGTGGAGCTCTTTAGTCATTTCAGGGTATTCCCAGATGCCATCAGAGCCATAAGGACACCTCAGAAAAATTGCTTTTCAGCCATTTCTAGACTGAGACTTTAAAGACACAGAGAATTTAAAGAAGTGATTGACTCTCAAATTGCTCTTCTTCAATTTTCTGTGTAACTGCATGAGTGTCTCCATGGGACACTGATGTGATTGATGGTAAGAGGCCAGTAGCCACAGTTATAGAATATAATGTCTTCAATGGTGAAGGATATGAAAAATGAAGATTGTTACAAAAGCAGGAGACAATAAGATGCATTCCCAAATGAAGGCGTCCCAGATCTCTAGGTCTCCATAGGATGTATAGCAGCTGCTAATAGCACCTGCATGGAGTTAGAGCTCTTGCATTGATGACAACTGCCCATTTTCCATTGTTGGGTACAGGTGTATTCTCATGTACTTTGCTGATGGTATGGAGACAGCCTGCCTGTATGTCAGCCCATGGTACACATACCACCTGGGAACCTTCTTGAGTGTCCTCTGTAAGACCAACTGAATCAAAGATCAGTTTCTTAGGTGTAGCATCTCTTAGCAGACCCACACACACATCGGGTCTGCCTAAGGTTCATTCCTGCACTTAACATGGACAAACATGGGTAGATGATAGGGTATGATGAAAAATATCTTCTCCTAAAATAGCCAAAGACGGCAAAATCAGTGCCTTATGTTTCCCGTTTATTCCATCATGTTTTACCTTCTAAGTTACCAATATGGCAACTGCAGCAAATCAATTATGCTTTATTAAGAAAAATTCTGGTATATGAAAATATTTCCCTAGGGACATTTTTCCTCTGAGATATGTTAATAAAATGGAATGAATTCATAAGATCATAGATTTACAGAACTGGAGGTTAACTTAGAGATGTTCTAATTCATAAAGTTTATGATGAAATCATTACGACTTATGATTATTCTGAAGGCAGAATATAAAGATTGGTCTCTGTAGGCTTCACCTATAGCCATTTCTAAGCCAAAATACTATAGTGGACTAACTGATTAACTCTTGAAATATTGTTCCGTCCCAGATGACTCTCAGTTTATGTCACTATTCAGTGGCTATTTTTGGTCTAGGGTTGGGTATTGGTCCTAAGTTGGCCCAGTTAGCCTGGGATGGGGTTTATGTTATAATGAATGTTGAGAGCCAAGTTTTCTCTCTCTTCTCTTTTTCCAGATACAAACAAGGACAACCTGTATCCACAAAGGAACCTGTCTTAGGGTGAAACCAACCAGGCATAGGGCAGAACAGATAGATCAAAAGAACTTGGGTCCTTTTGAATCAAGAATATTGATCACTGATTATACCACCATTGGGGCTTATTCTACTCTGGACTTCCAATGCTTTTCTTTATTGTGTAACCCAACTGAAGTTAAGTGTTCAGAAAATTCAGTGGTTATAGCATGGACTCTGGAACCAGACTGCCTGGGTCCAAATTCTGACTCTGCAACCACATGGTCATGTAGTCTTGGGCAAATTATTTAAAAACTTTGTGCCTCAGTTTTCTTATTTGTAAAATGGAGGTGAAAACAGTACCCAACGTCCTAGGGTTACTCTGAGATTAAATTAGTTAATATGTGTAAAGTGCTTGGAACAGTGCCTGGCTAATACAAGCACTAAAAAAGTGTTGGTTATTAATACTGTTACTCTACTACTACTACTATTTGCTGAAAATAAAACTTTTCATCCATTTACTCATTCATTAAATATATATTGAGTGACTGCAGTATACATGGTTGTTGGATTGAGATTTGAATACATGTTTACACCCACAATGTAAGCGTTTAAACTCCCTCCCCTCCTTCTTCCCTCCCTCCTTCCTTCCTTCTTTCCTTCCTTCCTTCTCCTCCTCCTCCCCTCCTCTCCCTCCTCCCCTCCTCCTCTTCCTCCCCTCCTCCCCTCCTCTCCCTCCTCCCCTCCTCCCCTTTCTCCTCTCCTCCCCTACCTCCTCTCCTCCCCCTCTTCCTCTCCTCCCCCTCTTCCTCTCCTCCCCCTCCTCCTCTCTTCTCCCTCCTCTTCCTCCTCTTCCTCCTCTCTCTTCTTCTTCTCCTTTTCCCCCTCCCCCTCCCCTCCCCTCCCCTCCTTCTTCTTCTTCTTCTCTACCTCCTCCTCCTCCTCCTTCTTCTTCCTCTTCCTCCCCCTCCCCTCTCCTACTTCTTTCCTCACCTTGTCCTCTTCCTCCTCTTTCTCCTTCTTTTTCTTCTTCCCTCTCTCATTCTCTGGTTCTTTTCTTTGGGATTATGATGTAGAAATAAATTTGGCAGCAATCAATATATGAAAACATTGCAGGAACTTAATGATTGAGTTTAGCTTCTGTTTATTTATTTTCCAGAAGCATGGTTTTTCTGGGCCAAATGGGATTATTCTAGTCTGGATTAATAAAGACTTAGCTAATGTGATTCACTCCCAAACTGTTCATATGAAAATGCATTCTTTACCATCTAGAGCACTTCGGATATGAAATTATTACATAAAGCTTCCAGAATGAAAAAGCAGGCTCTCTTGGTCTAGAGAACCTAAAAATGAACAGCACAGGGAATTTTGGTTAATGAAATACCTTTTATGCTGATGTAATATGTTGTAAATGAAGATACTTTCACTGTCTTTTCTTTCTCGTCTGTTGGTAGTTGTTCTTACTCCAAAATGAGCTTCCCAGTAGGGAGTCCCACAAAGCATGGTGGTTCTGTGGATCTGTGCATCATTAGAGTATTTACTCTTTGGTGTTTTGGGGATGGATTCTCTTAGAAGAAGCAGAGAAACTCCACAAAGTGCAGCTCTAAGAATCATTAACGTGAAACTAGTTCCTCCAGGAAATTAAAGCATTTTAACGTACATGGTGCTGGGTAGCTTACCTTCAATCCCTATCAGATGACATGCCAAATTTCCCTGGATTTAGAGAAAATAATATGAGTTTTGTGAAGAAACTTCCTCTGGATTCCCATAGGAAATGTGGAAAGCCATTCCTGGACTGAGATCTTTTGACTCTAGGTGTGTTTCTTTTTTTAGGGCTGTGGTGAGGCCATATGAGTCCAGCATACATGGCTTACACACCCTCTGCCTTTGTGAATAAGCTGTTTGAACTAGATTTTCTCATGCTGCAGCAGTAAGAAAATGTTATTTTGAGGGTGGGAAAGTATTGAGTTGGAACTCAGAAATCATCATCTCCTAAGCCTTGAATTCAGCATTTTCCATTATTCCTAGATGTCTATTCATAGGTACTAAAGTGGATGTGGCAAAGGTTGGTGCTACAGTGTTTGAATGTCTCCTTTATTTCTTGTGGTGCTGAAGCAATGGGAACACTATTGAGAGTCTAAATGAAATACCGTATATCACAGTGGCTAGTACTGTGCAGTGGGAACTCAATAATGAGACCAACAAACCCTCAATTTTTAATTTCTATCTGTCATGGAATTTCCTATATTGAAATATAAAAATCTCAGATGTAATTTTCTCATATTATAATAGGCATTCAGAAAAATCATTTCTCTGGAAATTCCTTTTTCTTTTTTTCCTGACGGGAAACACACACACACACACACACACACACACACATTTTCCATTTCTCACCTTCCATAAAAATGGTTGAAGTTTACCTCTAGGAAAACATGCTGTGGTCCTTTACTCCCTGATATTCCTCGGAAGCACAGAGAATGTTTAGTACTAATCGTAATTTTTGTTGGTGGTGTTTCTTTGCCTGTGAATAACTTGAAGGCTTTACAAATGGCTTGGAGGAATCAGGGAACAATGCTGCAACTGATTAAATAATTCAGTTGATAGGAGACCAAGTTTAGTATCTTTTATTCACATTCTGGAAACCAAAAAACCATAAAATAATTTTTTTATGTGACTATTTAGTGCTTCCCATTTCTCCATTGTGCTAAGCATATAATATATAATATTTCATTCATGCCTCAGATGACTATATGAGTTTTACTATTATTAACTCTTATTACTACTATTATTATTAACATTTTAGAGATGAGGGAACTGAGATCTTGTGAGACTACATGACTCACCCAACTCTCACAGCTAATAAATGCAGGAGCCAGAATTTCCAAATCCTATGATGTTCTCAAGCAGTATGACACACTGCTTTCCAGTGCAGACACAACTGGTAATTTCTCTACTCAATGTAAAAATCACTAAGGAAATGCACATATATAGCACTTTTCCATTAGTTAGTTGGTTTCTTTGCTATACTACTTGAGGCTTGTTCTTGTTTTGAGTGACTGAAACAAGAGAAGGGAATCATTAACACATATCACCAAATGGGGATGTGAAAAATTAATAACTTTTGTATTACTAGGTCTATCTGCTTTGAAATTTTCAATCTGCCCAATGAATGTTTTGGAGATAAGCTTGGTCTCATTCTGTTAAAAGTAACCCTAAGTCAGTCAGGTAGGGTTTCATCATAAAATCAGAACATTTTATCTGCAGATAAAACAGATGTTTAAATCATAGCAGAGGCGAGGAGAGTGGTTGTAGCTTTGAATTTGTTACAGGAGCAGGTAGGGAGTTAAGAAAACATTAAGTAATGGTGGAAAAGAAAAAAACTTAAATGAGAACTGGGTTCAAACCATGACTACCACTGACTCACAAATATGTAGGCATGTTTCCCAGCCTTCTCAAGTCATATGTCTTTATCTAGAAAGACGATAATAGTAATTACTCGATAGGATTATTGTGAGTGCTAAACAAGATGCCATATGGCACAGTAGCTAGAACTGTGCAATTGGGGCTGACTAAATAAAATAAGAATCTGTACTTTGGCACTTTTATAATATTGTGGGGATGTAAATGATAACTCTTCTTGAAAGACCATTTGTAGTCATTACATTAACTTTGCTTATTTTTGTACTGAATTATAGACGAAACATGAAATAGGTAAAAGATGGTCTTGGTAGTTGGTTGTATTAAATTCACATTCCAGAAAATAATTCTTGGTTGGGCAGAATGCTTAACCACCATAACAATAGTAACAACAATAATAATAATAACAATAATAATAATAATAATAATAATAATAATAATAATATTAGAGCCTAAAATGACGAGTTTTGGCAGCCTGATAGTCTGTTCTTATGATTTGTGGCTGAACACAATTTTCTCAGAGTAATGAACTGCGTGTATCAGTTAACAGCAGAATCTTCTAAAAATCTGTAGTCAAAGGAAGCTAATTTTGCAAGAGTTAAGAATGTGAGGAGGACAGAAAACTGTGTCTGTGGAATTCTCTTTGCATAATTCTCCATTCCATTAGATGCCTACTGCATGCTTAGTGATGATGGTAGACAAGTTGTCCCTTTGCATATGAGACATCAATGGTGAGAGAGGGGTCCCACCTGCCACTTTCAAAGTTCACCATGTGTCATGGTTGATCAGGGCTGGTCTGTCTCCTTTGCAATAGAGGGGGCTACTGTTTTTTAAAAAAACTTTTTCCCTTGAAAATTAAACTAGAAGGTTACACCTCAGGAAATTAATTTGATTCATTCCAGAATAAAAAAATTAAAAAACAAATCCTGCTTGGCTCAAAATATTTCATTAATTTAGCAAGAGCTGAATTCCCTTAACTCAGGGGTTAAGTCTGTATTTCAGCACTGAGAGACCAGTTCGTTGTCAGCATGCTCTTATATCCTTCACTCACAGCCCAATGGATTACTTTGGAGTCCACAAATTGAGACTTCAAATTTCCTTAATTAAATGAGATGCATATGAAAGCACTCAGCACAGTCTTGGGATAGAGCAGAGCGAATGAACTGTTAGTCTCCTTCATTTTCATTTTTCCCTCCTTTCGTCTTTGCCTCTGACCATAATGTAAACTCTACGTTAATATGCAACTAGTTTCTAAGATGATGTTTTAAAACAACACTTGGAACAAGCATGGGAGCAAAAACAATAGTTTCTTTCACTCTGTGAGCTATTTTTGTAAACCCTCAAGATGCCTTGGGTCATTTATGGCTTCCTGGTGAGTTCTTCTTAATTGAATCTCAATGAAGTTCCATTTTGTTCAATCAACACCTTAGAGAGAAAATTATTTGTATCAATTTGTGGCTTATTTTTGTATTTGTTTTGGTTATCATAAGCTATTTACAATTTGAAAATGTTTCATTGATTGATGGAGAACATTCATAAAAAGCTAAAATTTAATTATATAACACAACAAAATATATTTACTTTTATTTCTCTTCTCTTGGGAAGAATTTTATAAAACATTTTTCTTTCATATTCATATTGGCAGAATATTTTAGAATGAAATTATAGAAAGTACCTGAAATTTGGTAAATTTATTCAGATTTCTTTCTTTCCTTCCCTCCTTCCCTTCCTTCATTTGTTCCTTTCTCCCTTCGCCCAACCTGGCTTACTTACTGTGTGCCTGGGACCAGGTATAAAAAAGTAAAAAAAAAAATCTACATTAACTACTCTTAATATATTGGCAAAGACAAGGCAAGTTCCCAATATATCAATGATTAAAGAATGAATGTGTTAAAGGCCATAATGAAGGAACAGAAAGACTAATTGTTAAAGATTTAGTGAGTGCTATTGTGTGCAAGACACATTATCTTGGGCATTAAATACATAAAAAAATGTAATTTAATCTTTCCAACAACCTTATTATGTAAACACTTTTCCCTATGTTTTATAGATAAGAAAACTGAGGTACAAAAATGTTATAACCAAAACCAAAACCAGAACCATGTCCAGTATCACATTGTTAGTCAGTGGCAGACCTGGGATATAAATTCAGGTATATTTACCTCAAATCTGCTCTTTCTACCACAGTATGATGCCTCCTGTATTAGTTTCTTATGGCTGCTATAACAGATTACCATACACAATGTCATAGCACAACACAAATTTATTATCTTTTTTATTGAAGTGTAGTTGATTTATCATATTACAGAATTTCAGGTATACAACATAGTGATTCACAATTTTTAAAGGTTTACTCCAATTATAGTTATTATAAACTATTGGCTCTATCCCTGTGCTGTACAATATATCCCTGTAACTTATTTATTTTATGCATAATAGTTTGTATCTCTTAATCCCCTACAAATTTATTATCTTATACTTCTGAAAGTCAGAAGTCCAAAATGGATCTCATTGGGCTAAAATTAAGGTGTCAGAAAATCTATGTTCCTTTGTAGAGGCTCAAGGGAGAATGTGTTTTCTTGTCTCTTCCAGCTTCCAGAGGCTGCCTGCAGTCCTCAGCTTGTGGCCTCCTTCCAGCTTCCAAGCTAACAATGGCTAAAGGTTTTTGTCACATTGCATTGCTCTGACACTGACTTTTCTTCCTCCCTCTTCCACATTTAAAGACTCTTGTGATTACACTGGGCCTGCCAGATAACCCAGGATAATTGTCTTACCTTAAGGTCAGCTGATTAGCAACCTATAATTTTATCTGCAACCTTAATTCCCCCTTGCCATATAAATAACATATTCCCAGATTCTGGGTCTTAGAATGTGAATGTCTTTATGTGTGGAGAACCACACCTTCCCAAACAAATGAGGGAATATGAGAATTTAAAGGAATGAGAGATGTTTGGGGCTAGGGGCCAGGGAAGAGTTTGTGGAGAAAATGATGTTGAGCTCAATCTTGAAAAGACATATAGAGGAAAGAGGATTCCCAAGGGATCATATAGGTAAAGGAAGCCATAGAAGCAAATATATGTAGGTGGATACAGAGCATAGTGGGGGCAAGGTTTTCCTGAAGGAGCAGAGGGACCAGAACCACAGGAAGGCAGAACATGGATAGACTAAATGATGTTGAATGCCAGACTAGGAGGTCTGGGCTTTATTTCACAGTGAGTGTGGACGCTCTGGAGGATTCTTAGAATAGACCAGTATGATCAGATTAATATGGCAGCAAGGTCAAAGAGGCTGCTAAAGAGAGAGATGGGAGATAAAGGGATTTGCCTGGTTGATACGGAAATGGTATTAGCCAGAGACAAGAGAGGCCCTCCATTATGTTGTTGATAGTAGATGTGGAAGAAAAAGCAGGACCAGCAGGTATTCTGGAGGAAAAGTCGCAGGATTTTGTTTGATACAGAAGATAGGAGAGGAACAGAAGTAAATGACCAGGTGAATTGTAAGCACATACTGACTGCTGAAGCTGTTGCTGGCCCTGAGCGACAGGCAGCCAGAAGGAGTTAATCTCAGTTTTGTGAAGCTTGCGTTGGCAATGCCAGCCAGGTGGATGTTAATACACAGAGGAATAACCGAACTTTTCATTATCATCCTGAGGTTTAAGTGAAGGTAAATAGGGCCTCGGGGAATGGAAGGTGTGACCCCACATCCTATACACTGCTGCTGAGACTGTAAGATGATCGCGATCGGCTGGAGGGCAGTTCAGCAACGCATCTTAAGAGGTTTGGACTTTTGCCAGCTCCATGATCCTCTAATTCCACATGGCTATTTATAACAACTGGAAAGTTACAAGCAACCTAAGTATCCTATAAAGGGAATTGTTAAAGAACTTGTCATAAGTGCAAATGATGGAATATTATGGAGATGTTTAAAAGTGATATTTTAGAATAACACTTATTAATGTGGACAGATGATCAGTATACGTAACATCCAAAAAGGCAGGCTACACACAGAGCAGTGGCTCTCACTTGGAAAATAATAATAATAGGAAAAAAACAATATTTACTTCTGTGCGGTAGGCCTTGTGCTGGACATGTTTTATGAATATTTAATTCTCACAATAAGCTTGTAAGATAAGCAATCTTATTAGCGATTCTAAAGATGAGGAAACACACTTAGAGATTAAGTATCTTGGTCAAGATCACACCAATGTGACAGGGTTAGATCTGAACTCAGGAAATCAAACCTGGACTCATAACCACTGTGCCACATTTCCACTCACTATTTTACATTTCTGTCCTGCCTCAAATTTGAGAAATGGATGCAATTACTACGGGAATTGTGATTAAACTGAAGGCTATTTTTTTGCATGTTGTATCTCAATTGTCCAAATCTGGGTAAGAGCATAGGAATATTTTACATGTGAAAGTATGTGCCACAGAGGGAACACATAAATGTCAAAATCATGGACCAGAGGAAATAAAAAATGAATAATGGATATCTTTGAATGATAGGGTTTGGGGCAATTTTTATTCTATTTTTTTACTTACCTGAGTTTTCTAAATTCTCTAAATAAATTTTCTAAACCCTTAGTAAATACATGTTACCTTTTAAAGAAGAGAATAGTTACTAGAAATAAACACTAGGAAAGGTTAAGAAGACTATCTATGGAATGGAGTTGTATCTATATGATGAGAAATATCCACAAACTCTAAAATGTCATACTTGTGATACGTACTTCAATTTAGGGCCCATCTTCTCATATATCAATTCGAGTTTTAGGACCATATAGACAGGGTTTGAGATAGGTTGTAATTCAATAAGGAGATAAATGCCTATGAGTTGAACAAGTCCAAAAAATGTTTACTCTTGTCCAGGTGATAGGCTAATTTCCAATTTGGGAATCTGAAAAGCATTCATGAAGTAGAGCTCTTACAGACAGAATCAATTAGAAGGGATATGGGAGGGCATGAACCATATCCCCTGTTTAACAAGGGCCCCAGCTAAAAGGGATTATTGAATTTTCAGAGTTTTGCAAAGGAGTTTCCCTTATTATCCACTCAAATCTTATTTTTACTTTGACTATCCCAAGCCTTGTCTTTACTTATATCATTGTGCAGTGTTTAGACCCATTTAAAAGAATTTCCACTCTAAATAAATGGGAAATAGCTGGTTACCTCCATTAGGTTACCCTTAAGGCTGAAACACTGCAGTTATTTTATTTTTCAATTGAGGTCTTACTTTTTAACCCTGTTTGTTCTGTGCCCCTCCCTCAATAGTCTTCTAAAATCTTCATGCTTCTTCCAAAACTGAGAAAAAATTTACTGAATTTTAGCCTCTAGTAAAATATATTCCAATATCAAAAATGATCTGTTGGAAAGACTGGATAATGATGTCTATATTTACATATCTCAGCATCGCAGGGTCTGGCCCAGAGTAGGTGACTGATTATGGAATCAATACGTGAATGGTTTCTTTTAAAAATTGAAACACAATTATTGGACTAAGGTCATCATATCTTCAAATCTGATTCTTCTAGCACCTTTTGGGCTGCTGTGCTATTTTAAGACAGGCAGGTCCTCTGTCCTTTGTGTTTTTTCAGTCGGTTGCTCATGTTGTTTCACTCCAGTGACACCCTCCTTCATTTATCCTTTTCATGTTCAATTCTCTTTATTTCTGAACACTCTTCAAATATACAAAGGCATTTAATCTTCCAATGCAAAAATGCCAGCCACTCTAGATTTGTGTCATCTGCAAAGCATAATGTTGTACTAAGTATTCCGTCATGCAGATCACTGGCAGAAACATGGAATACCAATACTCTCAAGTCAAAGTCAAGAAGAAATCCACTAGTGATGGTCCCCCTCTGCTCCTCAGGTTGACACCGATCTATTGATTATCCTTCTGAGTACAGCCTCTGTAATAACACAGCAGATTACTCCTGCTATCTATCAAGACTTGTGGTCTCCCAAGGAGCCACAGATGATGTATTAAAATAGTTTATTGGCATAGAACATCTTTAGTCACAGGAGAACAAGACATTTTACACAATAAGTGGGTGGTAAATCACATTTTTGAAAATGGAATTATTTTTAAATGCTCTTAGGTACTGTTTAGAGGAGACCTATAATAAAACCCATTGTCAAAAGAAAAATCCCTAAGAAAAGTTGATAATTATGCCCTAATGTATTTCTTCGAGATTGGCTGTTTTATGGCAGATTTTCTCAGAGGAGATCGCCTGTACTCATTTTCCCCCCATAAGCTTTATAAAATCTGTAAGGCCTAATAGCTCTTGGAGCTGTATGTGACTTATTGGAGGATTAATGACTCAACCTCAGCGCTCCTTTGCTGGTGTCCTGGGCTCCCTTCTTAGACCTCACAGCCTCAAACGCCTTGAAGAAAAATGGCTCATCTACCCAAATCATCCATTACCAAGGCTGGAGCTTTCCAGTTGGCTTAACTTTCTTGTGTTGAGACTTTGTTTAAATAATTGCATGGCTGGAGAAGTTGCTGGTAGAATTAGATCTAATTCTGTACACAGCTACTGGAAAAGAGAAGCTGACTGGATATGTTCCAGTGAAGTAGGGTGAAAGCATGATGAATTTATGATTTCTCATTTAACACTAATTTAAAGCAGACGCCTCTGTGGATACTATTAAGCCTATAGATAAACTATAGGAGACGTAGGAAATTGTGTGTAACATTTTGTGTGTCTGTTCCCTACCCAGCAGTTTTCATCAAATCTAGGGGTTCACAACCCAAATAACATTAAGAACTATTACACTGCAAGTATATTTAGTCCTCAGCCCCTTCCTCCTAGACTCTATTTAATAGACCTTTTAAAGATAAAATAGCTTTTAAAAGTTTAAACTTTATTATAATCAAGGAAATGTAAATATGAGATACTACATTTTATTAGCACACTGTGGAAAATCACAAGAGTGAAACTTAGCGTTGACAGATGTAGGAAAACACAGACTCTCATTCTCAGTTTATAGTCTGGGCAGCAGTTGGCAAAAGTCTGAGAATATGTATATGAGTGGATCAGCAATTCTGATTTGAGGACTTTATCCTAAGGGAAAGAATTGGACAAGTATGAAAGGATATTTATCTCAAGATGTTTATTATAGTCTTGTTTACAATAGTGAGAAGTTTATAACTGTGCATTAACAGGGGTTCGTTTAAGCCAGTTATGGTACGCTCATTAAATGGATTTCCACCAAATAATATAGCTGTGCATTTATCAATATGGAACGATCCTTGTATTATGTTAAGTAAAAATGCTGGTCACAAAATAATAGGTGTAGTATTGAATAGACACTATATTTTTTAGGCACAAGTGGAAAATCCACATGAATATACACTGAAAAGATAGTCACAAAAATAATATTTGTGTTTATGCTTAGATTTTAGATGGTTTTTCTTTTTGCCTGCATTTATTCTATCAACAAAAATACATAATATAAATTTTAAATATATACACAGTAAAATAATAAAAGTTTATAAAATCCGCAGGGGAAAAACACACATGATTTGGGAACAGACACAAATTTTTCTACAATGACCTAATGGGTAAAATTTCATCATCTCATTGCAGACACTAATCATCCACTTATTTAGCTTTTGATTTGTAGAAAGAAGAACATTGCTTTCTGAAGAGATTAGAAATGTTTTGTGTTTGGGTGTAGAAATATCACCTGCTATGTGCTCTGTGTACAGTCACCAAATGCTTCACAAAAGGAGAGAAGGGTGAGATGAGTTTCTTATCATTTCTTATAGAAAATCCTCTTTTCCTCCTCATAACCCCCATCACAGAGGGGGCTCACTGAGTTGGTGTTTGGTTGGCCTGTGCAAATAATAAGAACTGAAAATTTACTTATTTCATCACTACTTTTATATTATTTACTAGCTTCTAGGCACTATTATAAGAGATTTGCAAATATGAATTTAGTCCTCTAAGCCAGAAGTCCTCAACCTTTTTGGCACTAGGGACAGGTTTCGTGGAAGACAATTTTTTCGCAGATGGGGTGGGGTGGGTGGGGATGGTTCAGGCAGTAATTCGAGAGATGGGGAACGATGGGGAGTGGCAGATGAAGCTTAGCTTGTTCACCTGCTGCTCACCTCCTGCTGTGCAGCCCAGTTCCTAACAGGTCACAGATGAGTATTGGTCCGTGGCCCAGGGGTTGGGGACCCCTGCTCTAAGCCACCCTAGGAGTGAAGGGTTATTATTATTCCCATTTTATAGATGGAGGAACAGATGGCTTTAAAGATAGTTCAAGTAACTTGTCTGAGATCAAGGAGCTGATGGATGTGAATGACCATTTATCCTCAAGTTGGTAATTACAGTGATGTATGTAAGGCATGGAAATAACTTGAGTGTCTTACAGTAGGGAAGGGTTATACAAATGATAACAAATTTTTATTTTGGAATTTTAAGTAGGCACCAAAATAATTTTGATAATTTTTATTAGGATGGGAAATGTTTCCAATAAAATATACATCAAATAATTCAGATATATAATTGAAACATAGCAATATCATAAGTTTGTGCAAAAATGCCCAAATATATAAAATAGGGGGGACAAAAAGACAAGTAAATACAACCAGATGTTGAAGACAGTTACATCAGGAGGAGTGAGACTATGGGTGATGTTAATTTTTTTTTAAATCACTTCCTAATTTTCCAAAATGAGTAGAGTTAATTCTTTTCCTTTAAGTTACTAGCTAGCAGGAAAAATAACACATCTAAGGAGAAATGGCACTAAAATTTAAAATCTGCAAACATGGTGTTTGATTTAATGGCGGTACCAATATGTGTGACCCTGAGCAGATATTTTAGGGACACTGACTGTCAGTGACCTTTTGGATGGTCAACCAGGTCCTGCCAAAACTCCACCCTCTGGGGAACATCGGTCATTTCTTTCCTCCAGTGCTGAAATTCTCCGTTAGGCTTCTCACTTAGTAGAAGTGCAAAAATTGAAAAGTGCAAAGTAAGAATGGAAAGGACTGGAGTGAACAGCAGATGATCAGCTAAGTAGAGGGCCTTAAGGTTTGCTGGAAAAATATCTATGAAAAAATATAATGTACAATTCAACTATTAAATATTAATTTCTTTGGTTGCTTTTTCTGATCTGGCCAAAGTTCTGTTGCATACAACTAAACAGCAATAATATTTTAGTGGGAAGTTTCAACCTATTTCCAGTAAGGAACTGGATCTATTTTTCTCTAGCCAGAAGCACAGAGAACTGAAAATAGCAAAACTGAGAATGGGTCTTTTGCCTGTAAGAATACCCCTCCTTCCCAGTCAGAAATGGAAGTCGTCTTGGGGACTGAGATGCAGGGAAATCGCTCTGCTGTACGGCTGGGATGAGGAGGTTGGGAGAGGTATTTTAGGCATAAAGACCCAGCTGAAAGACCCAGCTAAGAGTGTGGGTGTATATGTGTGAGCATATGATTAAAACATAGTAACACCAGGAATGCTGGGCCCAGGGGAAAAATGGAACTTTGACAGTTAACTGTAACTCTGCAGGGAAGGGAGATTACTTTTTCATCCTTGGGTGAAGAGAACTCTAATTGCAGGACTGGTCCTTGGACTATAAACACACCTCTTTTCTAGAGAGGGTGGACCGGCTTGCTGGGTTAGCTAGAAGGTCTCGCTGACAATGCATAAGCACACCCGTAATCCATCAGCTTGTGGAGGCCAGTCCGCCATGTTCCATGGCAGCACTGTAAGTTGCCTATCTCCCTTGTCTGGCACGAGTCTCTTTTTTAATCCCATCTACGTCAGTTTGTCTTGCCTTCTTTCCTTCACGTAATTAATCTAGGCAAACTGGATTAATCTTCACACATGAACCCTTTAATAATTCTGTCCCTTTGAAGTTCAAAGATAATTGGGCTTCTTGGATGGCTAAGCAGTTGTTGTTTGGGGTTTCGTTTTGTTTCGTTTTACATTCTCTTCCCAAAACATGAATATCCACAACTGATCCCTTGGGTTGAAGAGACATTCCTCAAAGCCTTGGAGTCACCATGCAAGGAAGACTCTAGAGAAGAAGGAACAAGAACATTTCTAGAATCACTTGGCATTAGAGCTGTTAAAAGGAAGTGGTATCATCTTGTACTTTAGATTCTTGAAGGGGTGCCAGTTGACAGGAAGGGAAGTTGTGGACCAGCCTTCTACAGCTTTCCTCTAGACCCCTAATTCACAGTTGCTGACACTTGTAATGATTCTACTGTGGTTTCAAAAGTCTGCTTTCTCCCTTTTCCCCTCTCTTTTCCTTGGAGAACTTACCCAAGTTTATAGCCTCAGCTGGGTTCTCCAATCTTGACTTTGGTCCCAAGAATTAACACTCAATCCCAAAGCCCTGATATTTACTTGTAGATGTTCTGCTAACTTCAAATTAATAATACTCATTACATAGTCTGACAATCTCATCTCACCTCCACCAAGTGTTCTCAACCTCATTTTGTGGTTTATTCTCCTAGACACCAGACATGAAAACTCAGAATTGCTTTTGTATCCTCTCTTCTCTTCTTCCTATAATTAGACAGTTCCTAAGCCTCTTATGGTCTTCCTTTGATCTATTTCTTTGCTGAATTAATGTAACATTTTCTATCTAAACCAACAGTTAGCATACTTACAAGAGCCCTTGTTTTATTAATTTTCATTTGGAAAAAGCAGAATTTTGATATTGTGTGCCACTTAGACATGCCACATAATATCATATCTAATAGCATGATAGCATATTAGCATTAGGTATAGCAGAAGCTACATTAACTAAACCCCATTTACTCAACTTACTGGTCTTACTAATGCTTTTCATTCCTTCTTGCAAACATTCACAATGATACCTGTGGTCTGCTGAATGTTTATTTCTTTGTTTTCCAAGAGCCAGTTGTGTTTCTTTGAAAAACCTATTTATGCCCCTTGAAACTTACTATTATAATTATGTGGACCACTGAGGTATGAGCCCCCATTCAAAAAATGACTTGGTTTTTGGAAAACTGAGTGGAATGCTTTTGAAGGACTTGAAAAAAGTGAGTTGCTAGAAGATGCTGTTTTAACTTTAAATAAATTCCTAGAATAAGTGTAGATAAGTATTTCTCTTTTTAATGACTTGTTTTCCATAATTTTTTCAATTAATTAAACAACTACTGAACCTGACCCTATAGCTCTGAGGGTTTCGGTGTGTGCCTTGAGGGATTACACCATAGTGATTCCCAGCATAGGCTCCGGAGCCTGTCTGGGTTTAAATCCTGTCTCTACTCCTAACTAGGTGTACTTGATTTTCCTCATCTGTAAATAAGGGTAATACCAATGTCTATCACCTATGAGGATCAAATGAGTTAATTCACTTTAAATACTGCCTGGCATATAATGTCTCAATAAATACCATTTATAGGTAAAAGTGGGAAATGAGGAAAGTCGGGATGGAAAAATGATCCAGAAGAAAATCTAAGCAATGCCCTTGATGCTAATGTGATTCACAAAGTAAGGAGCTATTTCAGCCACTTTTCTGAGAAAATACGATCGAGAAGATAATTCTGGCTGCTGTAATTAATAACACGGACAATATAAATAACAATAATAACAGCATTTTCATGGTACATTAGTAACTCTTGAGTGTTTGTATGACTTTTTAAAAATAAATCTATTTATTTATTTATTTTATTGGCTGTGTTGGGTCTTTTTTGCTGTGTGCAGGCTTTCTTTTTAGTTGCCGTGAGTGGGGGCTACTCTTCGTTGTAGTGCACGGGCTCCTCATTGCCGCGGCTTCTCTTGTTGTGGAGCACAGGCTCTAGGTGCATGGGCTTCAGTGGTTGCAGCACATGGGCTCAATGGTTGTGGCGCATGGGCTTGGTTGTTCTGTGGCATGTGGGATCTTCCTGGAGCAGGGATCGAACCCGTGTCCCCTGCATTGGCAGGCGGATTCTCAACCACTGTGACACCTAGGAAGCCTGTATGACTTCTTGATCTCTCAGAGTAAACATGGAAATTAGAATCAGGTCCCCAGTTCTAATCCTAGTTTTGCCACAAACTACTTAAGTGACTTCTGGCCAGCTACATTCCCTTTCTGAGCTAAAGGTTCCTCTTTAGGTAGTTGGAGGTAATAGTACCTGCCTGCCAACTTCATCAAGTATAGAGTAGCAAGGGTACAGAGAGGTAGGTAGGAAAGAATGAATTAGGGAGAGGCTAGGGGCTTAGAGTAAGAATTAAGTCATGACATAGCTGTAAAAGAGAGTGTTTCATCTGAGGGCTTTTGGGTGGCTGAAATTTAAAATGTATCCATTGTTTTTTGTAGGCCATATACCTGTTCATGACTTTAGCTCTGTGTTCTGTGATTCACATTTATTGTATGAAAGGGAATGATTTGGGGCTTAAGTGACAGGATATGGAGCAGAAAAAAATATGGGGCAGTGGTCAGCATGGGACTTGGACTCATTCTGCATCTCTCTGCAAAAGAGTCCATGCAGAGAATAGCTCTCCCGCCATCTTGGGCTGGAATTGCTTTGGATTTAAAGGTGTTGAGAAGCTTGGCTGCCCATTGTTCAAATAAGGTATATGTCAGTTATGTCAACACAGAGTGTTAAGGAAATGTTACATCTGTCTGCAATTGGCTACCTCTCAATAGGAGAAACACAACTGGAAGCCTGGAGACCAGATGTTGCTTTCAATCACACAGAGGTCAAACAGCTTTAGATGAAGAATGTCTGCACCTCCCCATCCCTGGCCCTAACAGAAATATGCAAGGCGATTTTGCTGGAATCATATTTGTTTTAGCTCATGTTCCCATTTTTCTTAGTGTATGACATTGCAGCCACTAGAACGGAGCAATCAACATGGTGGCCCTTGGTCCAAGGGCTATGAAGAAGACACCAGAGCAGAGAGATTCCTGTTCACAGGGTCTCGTGACCTACATTCCAGCCTGGGTTTTGCCATTGCAGATGTTGAAGGAGTCTGAAAATATCACTTGTTTTCTCTAGACTTCAATTTTTTAAACTGAGCAAAAATGAGAACATCATCCTAGATGGTCTGTGTTATCCTTTCCAGCTTAACATTTTGCAATTATGCAGATATGAGGGAAGCCTGGTCTTGGCTAAGCCTTGGGACAGCCACCTGGAAAATCAGTACAGTGATGTTTCTAGGACGAAAGCCTCTTTTGGTATTTCCTACTAGTCCATGTGGGAAAAACCAGTTAAAACAGCTGGTTGGAAACATGTCCTGAGCCAGAGTGAGTAATGACTGATTGTGAACCTAATTTTAAAGAACTCTCTAATTAAACCTCTTAGAGTCAATAAACTATCTCATCCCTTGACTAACCCTGTGTGCTAGGGGGAGTTAGGAATTAATGTACATTTCAGGAGAGGTTGCTTCTTTCACATTTGTGAAGGTTTTCTGTTAGGGTGACAGTAAAACAGAAAAGGAAAAACATCCAGTTTTCTTTCCAATTCAGTTTCATGCCAATAACTATTTATATATAGAGTGTCCATTAAATGAGAAATGTTTTCCTGGGTGCTGTTAGTGATGTGTAGGACACTGAGGGGAGAAATGGTTTGCCCCCACTCCTGATGTTTTCTTCCATAACCAAGTATATATCCTGGCTTCTGTTTACCCTGTAACTCACTCCCCATCAGTGAATGTGGGCGACTTATTGATTAGTAAGTTTGGGAAGAAATAACTGACTTGATTCTGCCCTTCTTCCTAGAAGTCGACCCCCTTGCATAGAGCGTTTGCTTTGGGTTGCCTTGTCCTGTGTGGATCTTCTGCTACTAAGTGGTAGACAGGAGGAGTGATGCTGCAGTTTTCAGGCAATAATTTTAAAATCCTCCAATATTTTTTTCATTGATGAAGGGCACTGAGAAATTAAAATCAAAGAGTGGAATTTAGGGAAGCAAATTATACTTGTGGCAAGACTTTCAGAGGGTCAAGATGTATGGCTTTTGATCACAGATTTGCTCTTTTGACATTGGTGATTCAAGATTTGTATTAGCTCAGGTGAATTTTTTATAGTTATATAGTTGGCATTTAACTACTGTGACCCAGATGAGAATCTTTAAGAATGCCCAAAGTTTTTGGAGGTTTTGACCACAGGTAAGAGGCTATTTTTATAGAGAGTGTTACATGTGTGAGTCACTTCAACGGGCCCATGTGGGTGCTAGGAAGTTCACACCTTGGGCCCTTGCATGGTCTGGCTGAGGGGGACAAAGCTGAGACAAATATGCAATTAAAGAGAAAAGAGGCTCTCTACCAGCCTCCTAGGCATTGATGGGCAGAATAATACTAGCTGCATTTAAAGGACGAGGCAACTGAGTTCCATGCGTGCTCTAAAGCACTGGTGTGGTTCTAGCTTCAAATTGTTAATGTTAGGCCAGAGAAACTGTGTTGAGCTGGCTATTTTGAATCCTGTCCTGCATTCAAGAGCAAGGAGGAAACTGTGGAGAGATTAACTCTGAATTCATGTGAGTAGTCCACGGGTTCAAGAGTGGAAAATATTCAAAGAACTCCTGGGTGAGTTTCAAGGTGATTCAGATTTTATAGGTGAACATGCATCTTGAGAGATCATGACAGATCATGTACGGAGTTCAAGCCAGAGGAAGCCAATGTCTTGAGTATTTGGGACAAAGGATCTGGACTTCACTCAGTGCCTGAATACCCCAACATAAAAGTAGCATCAGAGCTTTAGGACTAAAGATAAATAAAGACAGATGTACTGCATCAGGGGAAGGAGTGGGAGTGAAAGAAAGGAATACAAGAATGATCAGAGTCATTTAAGGTAAAGGAATCAAGACGCACTTCACGGAGCAGTTGGTGTTTAAGAGAGATGTTCCCTTTTCTCCACACCCTCTCCAACATTTGTTGTTTCCAGATTTTGTGATGATGGCCATTCTGATCGGTGTGAGGTGATACCTCATTGTGGCTTTGACTTGCATTTCTCTGATGATTAGTGATGATGTTGAGCATCTTTTCATGTGTTTGTTGGCCATCTGTATGTCTTCTTTGGAGAAATGTCTATTTAGGTCTTCTGCCCATTTGTGGATTGGGTTATTTGCTTTTTTGGTATTAAGCTTCATGAGCTGCTTGTATATTTTGGAGGTTAATCCTTTGTCCGTTGTTTCATAGGCAATTATTTTTTCCCATTCTGAGGGTTGCCTTTTAGTCTTGTTTATGATTTCTTTCACTGTGCAAAAGCTTTTAAGTTTCATGAGGTCCCATTTGTTTATTCTTGATTTTATTTCCATGATTCTAGGAGGTGGGTCATACAGAGTGAAGTAAGTCAGAAAGAGAAAGACAAATATTGTATGCTAACTCACATATATGGAATCTAAAAATGGTACTGATGAACTCAGTGACAAGAACAAGGATGCAGATACAGAGAATGGATTGGAGAACTCGAGGTTTGGGAGGGGGCGGGGGGTGAAGGGGAAGCTGAGACGAAGTGAGAGAGTAGCACAGACATATATATACTACCAACTGTAAAATAGATAGTCAGTGGGAAGTTGTTGTATAACAAAGGGAGTCCAACTCGAGGATGGAAGATGCCTTAGAGGACTGGGGCAGGGAGGGTAGGGGGGGACTCGAGAGGGAGGGAGTCAAGGAAGGGAGGGAATATGGGGATATGTGTATAAAAACAGATGATTGAACTTGGTGTGCCCCCCAAAAAATAATAAAAAAAAAAAAAAGAGAGAAATGTTGACAAAATAGCAGAGATTTTTAGGCTTCTTGTTCCAAAAGGGCCATGGCAAAGTCTAGTGCAAAAGGAGGAGACTTGGAACTCCTAGCACCATCTCTGCTTCCCAATTTCCTTCTCGACTGGTGTGGATTCACTTAAATGATGCATTTGTGACAGGTGGGCTTTTAAAACAATCCCATCAAGGGTAAATACAGCTATAAAACTAATCACTCTTTCCTTCTACTTGTTCTTTCCCTATCCTTCTGCTATACCTAAATTCTTAAAAGTAGGAATTTAGCACTTTTCAGGTGTGAGTTCTACTATAATCAGAGATAAGATGCAATGAAAGTGAGCTCTTCTTAGCTAAATTGAGATTCTTGTATTATTTCCCTCATTATTTGTCAAAAGAATGGTTAGGTCTCAGCATATATGTTTGGGATCAAGAGAGAAACTCCTTTTTCAATAGCTCAACCATTTGGCACGGACAAAATTTTTATATCCTTGATATTCTGATTTTTGATGGCAGAGATGGGGACAGGTGTAAATCCTTTGATGTTTTAATCCCTGGAATATCTTTGTTCTTGTCAGGATTATCTGAGAAATTCCCCTATTACAATTTACCCTTAATATAGATCCTTGGACTTTCATAATGCTTGCCTAAAATGGAACTTTGAACATATTGCTTGATATAGAACACCTAGGGTATTTTGATATGTAATGGTTAATTTACACACATGCTACCTATGTGTACCTAAATTTGAAATATCTTAGATCTCATGAATAATACATACTAGTAGATATCTGCCAACAGTAAGGGATAAATGAGAAAGTCATCTTGCTCAATTACACAGAGACTTAAAGGATGATAGGAGGAAAAGGGGGCTCCATAAGCAAAGGAAAGCATGTTTGGGAAACAATGGAAAAACAACTTTGGCTAAAGAGTTGGTTCTGAGTAGATGAGAAGCAGAGATAAAACTGAAAAGGCACCAGGAACAGAATTTTGAGCTGGAAGAATCCTTTGTGATCATCTGGTCAGGTCTTAAAGTGGAATCAGGATATCTTTGTTCAAACCAAATCTATGGAATTAGTAGATATGTAACTTTATTCAAGTCAACATCATTTGCCAATAGTTTGCTCATTATTAAAGTGAAGTTTAAATAAAGTGAATATTGTAATATGGGAAAATGCCTAGTGAAATTCAAATACATATTAGGTGTTCAATGAATAATTCTTAAATATGTTGAATCCAAATATATTCCCTCTTCTAATTTAATACATGAGTTACCTGAGGCTCAAAGAAATGAATTTATTTGTTTAAGTTTCCAGAGTTAATAGTGGCAGAGAAGAGATTCAAATCTACTTTTCTCTTTTCTCTTTGTCTAGTGGGCTTTCGACTTCATCATGTTTAAAGTGGCATGATTATTTCAGTAATAGCCTTAGAGATAGCTAGTTAGATTAGGATCACACCAGGGCCCTTGAAAGATAAGGAAAAGAATTGTGCTGTCTTTGTCACATCACTGATGATTTTGGAGCTGAGGGGAAATCTGAGTCTGGTGATCTGCAGGATGCATTAGGGAAAGGAAGCTTTCTGGAAGACATTAATTTCTGTTCCAATGTAGGTTCCAAGAATATGGGGGGCCTAGGCTGTCCCACTCCCCAGTATTTGATTAGCTTCAAGCAATGTCTAGTTCAAAGATATAAAATACACACACACACACATAATGAATAAAAATAGGAATGAATTAATTAAACAAATCAATTGAGTAAATACATAAATGAAATATATGCATGAATGAATGAAATGGTATTTTAGTTACAAACTGGACTTTCACTTTCTTTTCTCAGTTAAACAGTAGGGTATTCAAGTTTGGGCCTGTCTTCTGGGTTATTATTGTTAGAAATGCACTAATTTGACCCAGATCCATTCTTTCTTGGGAGTAGAAAATGAGAATCCCATCTGGTTAGGAGTATTAGATTCAGAGTCAGACAGAATTGGATTTGAGTCATGGCTTGGCTCTACCACTTATTAGCTCTATGATTTTGAGTGAGGACTCAAGGGGAGGAAGCAGAACAGAAGAGGGAAAAAATGGCCAGCATAAGATGATTGACATGGATTAAAAAAAAAACAACCTACATTTACTAACCCATGGGGATTCTCAGAAACGCTTATGATCAGAATTCTTTCCTCTGGGCTGGGCTCTATTTTAGTTGGTGAGAAAAGAATCAGTAAAATATGAATTGATCATCAATACAGAACTATTATCATGTGAATGTGACAATATATTTATCTGTCCACATATACTGAGAAGCAAGAATATAGTCAGCTCCATGCTTTTCAATTTGTGGATTATTTCTTTACTTTGTTTTACCTTTATACCTTCCATTTGTGGAGGTGAATCAGAAGCGATATCCAATAGAGCTCAGTTTTCTATTTATTACAAAGTTCTGGGAAAAAATGTTCAGCAAAAATAGGTACGCTCTCCTTTGTCTGCATTCTCAGGGTGCGTTGCACCTCCCTTGTCATGCTGCACCTCCTACCTGGTAGTGCAGTTGTTTGCTTGTGTTTTATTCTTGTTTTAAGCTCAGTCTTCTTTCCCTCATACTGCCCAGATCAGAGGCATTCACATCAGTCCTGTTGCTGATTTGGAGGAAAGCCTTCAAAAGGCTCAATTTAACTAAAACTTGTTTCTACTTACATCTTTTTAACTTATTATTATAGACAATGAAGAATACATGGTATTTGCTTGGCATATCTAAATTTCTCCTGCTGGAGGATTTGAGCATCTAAATATGTGACTTGGAGCCAGAGCCAAATGAAAGTCAAGTACATCTACCCCAGAGAGACAACGCATCTCTGCTTCAGTCTTCTCATCCCACAATGGCAATTAATTAGCTGAGCAAGGAAAGAGCAGGAAAGGACCTGGGCAGAGGCATCCATCTCTTCTCTATGCCGTAAATATTATGGGGAAATAAATGGAATGTTCTTTGAGTGGTCCATGCTACCTGATACATGTATTTTAAACTCTAGATAAGACTTTTCCATATGTGGTCCCTGTCTCATTTTCTTGAGTTTTTCCCATACGTTTTCTCCCCTATTGCATCATAAGCACATTAAACTACTGATCATTTCCCTAATTCTTCCTGCTTTTTCACACACAGTGCCTTGCATGCATGTTTCCCCTGTCCAACATCTGCTTTGGGCAATGTGCTTTTCTGAGCCCATTTCATCCTCTGTTAAATAAAGAGAGCACCAGCTACCTCATTGGGGCTGTCATGTGGATTAAATAAGTAGATCCACATGTTCCATAGAAAGGGCTCAGCACACTTTCTGGCACATACAAGCTGGGTATTTTTTTTTTCCCCATGTATTTTGATTATTTATTTATTTCCTTATAGCCCTGCTTATTTCCAATAAGGTGGGGGTTTGGGGTGGGGGAGGATTTAGAGAAAAGTACTGTAGTAATAGCTATAGCAACAGCTACCATGTCAGTGCCTGCTCTGTGCCAGACTCCATGCAGATCCTCCAACTCCCTGACAACGAGTAGGTACCATTATTATCCTCACTTAATCACGAGGGAACTGAATCTTAGAGAGTTCAAGTAACTTTCCCACAAGCTTGATAGTTGTTACTTGGCTTTTTTTGTTCCTTTGTTTCTTCCTTTGTCTGTTTGATGAATTTCTACTCATACCCCCAAGAACCATCTCAAATATACCTTTTGTTTGAAACCTCCCCTGTCTGTCCAGGCAAATCATGATTTTTCTTTTATGCTTCCGTCTGCTTCTGTACATATTTACATTACACTCAGCTGGAATTTATTTAGATGTCTGTCTTCTCTGAAGGACTGTGACCTTCTGAAGATGGGTACTGTGTCTTGGTCATTTTATTTTTTCAACATCTAACACCTTTCCTCTGCAAAGAAAAAGTTAATATTTGACAAATGAATTTTTGAGAGAACGAGTAAGTGAGTCAGTGAGTGAATGAAGAAATGAATAAATGAAAATTCTTAAAAAGATGGACCATGGCGGAATAAGTTGTTCCAAAAACTGTGACTGAGAGCCAGTAGGTTTTAGCTAACTAGTTGGTATTTCATTTTGCTGAGAAAAGTCAAGGTCACACAAGCCTTTGTTTTTATGAGAATGTAATGGAGTGAGTTGAGAGTTTACTGAGTTAAGCTCACTTTTCTAGAGGAGGGATGGAGGAGATGCACTAGGAGAATATAAGCACCCTTGATTGTGGGGAAAAAGAAGAGTAGAGAAAGCAAATAGGAAAAAGGAGACAGTAAAGGGAAAGGTGGAAGAGTTTGGGGAGAGAGAGAAGTGGGACAGCTGCTGGAAAGAGAAGAGATTTGGGAGAAAGTGAGGGATAATTCAAAGAGCATCTTTGGAAACTTTAAGGCAGTACCCTTGTCTACCTTCTGAAAGAGCCATACTTAAAACAAAACCCAATTTATCTGTTCCTAAGATTAATAATTCATATTTTCCTGCCATTTTCTCTACTTATCCCCCCCACCCAAGCTCAGAGACTGGGAATCTCAGTCTTCTCTCATTTGTGTCCCAGCTCCCCTGGATTTGGACTCTGGAAATTCCTGTTGTTGCAGGAATTTCCTTCCAGGGCCCAAGAGTGGGCTCTTGTCTAACACTTGGAAATGAATTGTGTGAGGAGACACACGTGCTGACAAAGCAAAAGACTATATTGGG
The DNA here is from genome assembly GCF_030028045.1 of Hippopotamus amphibius kiboko. Lineage (NCBI taxonomy): Eukaryota > Metazoa > Chordata > Mammalia > Artiodactyla > Hippopotamidae > Hippopotamus > Hippopotamus amphibius. Next base: position 86,871,727 of record NC_080193.1, on the reverse strand, counting down.
AAGGGGCGCCTGGGTGGAGAGGAATCGGGTAAGGGAACCGGGAGAACTGCTCTGCCAGGAGGCTCACAGTCTCAGGTTTTACAGTAATGGCTTTAGTTTCCAGGTTGTCTCTGGCCAATTATTCTGACTCAGGGTCCTTCCTGGTGGCCCTTGGATCTCTCAGACAAGATGGATTCCAGGCTGAGGATTTCTGGGAGGTTGGCAGGACTTATGTCTACTCCTTCCATCTTTTGGCCCCTCTGGAATTCTTCTGGGTTAGTTTTGCAAGACATACTATGGGCTGGCATATCCTCCCTCCTTTCCGGCCCTTCCAGATTCTCCTGGTTAGTTGGTTAGTTTTTGGCAGCACAGAGTTTTTTGTAGGGACTCCCTGTTGTGAGACAGTTCAGGCAAGCTGCTCATCGTGCCTGGCCAAGGTGGGCAGTTTCAGTCAGTTGTTCCCTAACACTTTCAGCCCTCTGCATGGGCCTCCCTGGCTTACAACTAGGTTTTCATCTGACCCTGCTAGATACCTCCACCCACAGCTTCTGAGAATGCGTCCTTCCCAAATACCTTCTGAGAGGGCTTGCTCCCTGATGCGGGTCTGTGTTGAACTTCAGCTTGACCATGTGCCTTCAGAACAGTCCCTGCCTGAGAAGAGGAACCATCTCTTCTGCTCTGCATTTGCCATACGATCCATCTCTGATCCCAGATCAGTGTTCACCAAATGTGCTGGGTAGTTGGGAGCATGGTACGTGACATTTGGTCATTGCCTTCTTGGAAACATTTCTAAGCATTAACATCAGCTGGCCTCTCAAATAAAGCAATGAGGTAAATATTTCTTATTTCTAGCCAATTTTTGCTTCATTACATAGGAAGTTAAAAAAAAGGAGAAAAAAATTTTCTCCTTAAGTACCATTCTATTATGTTGAAAGTAAGTGAGTTTTGAAGGAAATAACTAAAATGTGATACACTTGGTTAGTAGCTGATTCTGTAAATTGATCATGTGGCAATAAGCACAGTAAAATGGGTGATTTTCCCATAAGTAGAAGGAGAATCACTACAGAAATATCAGAGGGCAAACGGAGACATAAGATTAACAGCCGTAAACTCTTCTGAGTTTATCAGAGCATGGATTTTTGCAGGGAGCTGGGACAGGATCACTGATTTATAAAAAGTATAAAACCAGACTGGTCTCATGCTGAGATGTTTACAAGATAATGTTTATGGACGAAGGTAGACTATAGGGATGAAAATACAATAATGAATTCATCATATTGTTTTTTTACCCTATTGTGTGATTTCCCAAATGCTCTCTTGACACATGATGTGCATTTTCACTAGAGGAAAAATTTGGTGTGCTGGTGGATTTGTCTTGAGCCCAGTTCCTAGTGACATAGTAAATAGAGGCTTCTTGTCCTACTTAGTGTGATTCTAGGGGTGATAACGAGGAAGATCCTTCTTGTAATACTTGAAGTACTACTGGTTCACCCCTTTGGAATTAAGCATTGACCTCTTTATATGACCATCCCTGATGAAGTTATTTTGGAAATTGATTCCTAAAATTGACATTTGAACTGTCAGCCCCAATGATTCAGGATATGTTTGATGAATTTGATCTCATGGAACTGCTGGAAACGATATGAAATCAAAGATGCTTTTGAGCTCAAAACAAAAGATGGGCCCTACAATAAGACAGGATGGATCAGCAGGGTCCTTAGTGGGCTCTTTAATACCTTTTTGTCCTTGGACAAGATGCTTCTCTCTAAATGAAACTCTGAACTTTACCTGGAAATTGAAGTTGGGTAGGGAAAGAAAGGGGGTTGGCTTAGGAGATCTTGGGTCATGTAAAACGACAGCTATTCCCACATGGCTGGCTCCAAGAGTCTGATTTGATGCTCAGCTAAAACATCTGCAGAAAATATGAAGAAAACATACCCACATACCACTCAAAAGAGGACCCTTCACATGTGGCTGTTGGAATCATTAACCAAAGAGTCAAAGCAAGTCATAGGCCAAAAGTTCACTGTAAACACAGGATCACAGAACACACTGAGGCCTGGTCTCATAGCAAGCCATGATTTGTGTCAGTGCTAAATAATCCTCATAAATAATAAAAATAGCAACTGATTTTTTTCTGATACTTTAGAATTTACAAGGCACTCATCCTTTCAAGGGAGTAAGGCTATGAATTACTCTCCTCATTTTACAATGTAGAAACTGAGGCTTCCAGAAGCTTAGTCCTTTTTCAAAATTACACAGAAGAGCCCAGGCTTATATGCAAATATTTTGTTCACAAATCCTAGCCAATCACACTAATTTTTAGAACCCAGTTAAGCACTGTCATGATATGTCGCCTCTTTTGAAAATTATATCCTAGAGGTATCTTCCAAAGATTCTTTTAGAGGAGATCAAAACTGATTAACTAATCTAAGGACTATTGGGATCAGTTAAAAAAATAAACCAGCCTTGCCTTCTCCATTTGTCAGTTCCAAATGGAGAAATTGGAATGAATGGGGCTGGGGCTTTAATGCCCATCTGGAAGATATCTACTTTGTAACATTGCTGTACATCATCACATGGGTCAGAGAACCAGACTCATCATCTATAAATATTGTTTTTAAATTATTTCTCCTTGTGAAGGTTTGAGCCTCATTAGATCCAGAATAGAAAGAACACCATTAGCTCAGTGTTTACAACTAACTACTGTTTTCCGTTTTAGATTTAGTGCAATAAATTTAGCAAATGACACTGAAAACAGCTCTTACTTGCTTGAAAGATATAATTGGATTTCATTATAGCATTAAAATACTACAATGGGATATAGACTTTATCTATTACCATTCGTTTTCATTTAAAACTTCTGGTTTGGAGGACCCAATGGGTACAGCTTGGAAAGTAGAAGGAAAGAAATCATTAGGTGTGTCAACGGCAGCATTTTATTGTTGTTGTTTGTGCTTTTTAAAAGAGAGTTGCAAAGAGTTGAAGAATTTGGGAAAATTGCAAGTAAATTTGTGGAGTCAGTTTTAAAAGGCCAGCCTCCACCATTTGTAATACTTATGCTGTGACTGGGCACCAAGTTTAATATGCTGGAGGTCTGCTGATTGCACAAGCAATGGACCACTCACATTTGTAATTAACAATTCACACCCTTGTTTTTCCTCACAACCCAAGAGGTTGATTATGTGATTGTTGGTATAACAATTAGCACACATGAAAAGAAAAACTCAGCAGAAGCCTCCGAAGAGTGTTTTTCATTGAAAGCCTCAGCTATGAACTAATTAGGTTAGAAGGCACAGGAGATGGTCCCCAACATGTCCTCTGATTGTGTGATAGAAATTGTTTCCCCACCAGTCCCCTGTGGGGATGATTCTCTGTTTCAGCACAGAGCAGCGGAAAAGTGATATAAAGGGAGTGGGAAGCTTTCCTACTCTCAACTCTCAGACACATCTTTGTCACTGTAGGCTGACACTGGAGTTTTTAAAATACCTAGACAAAGGATAACCCAGAGTAACATACAGAAACTTACCCATCTTTCAGAATGTCATTTTTCTTTTCCTTCCTCCCTCCCTTCCCTCCTCCTTCCCTTCTGCCTCCCTCCCTCCCTCCTTTCCTTCCTTCCTTCCTTCCTTCTTTCCTTCATTTCTTCCCTTTAATTACATTCTACTTCTGGAAGTATGGCAAATTAACCAAACAAATAAACAAACCATGAACAACCTTTTGGTACAACCACTTAGAAAAGTTAGATAAAATATTTTAAAATAATACAAATATGTAGTTGAGTTCACAAGAAAGGGTAATGTTCATGTACTTGCCAGCAGTAAATAAATTATTAACTGTATGAACAAATTTAGATGCTTGAGGTTGGTGTATAGACTGAAAGTCAGCAGAATTACAAGTAGAATTTGACAAATGCCTTAACACATAAGATTTTAATACAGTAAAGAAAATCCAAAACTAATATGTTTAACAAGTACCATTTAGGAAAAATACAGAATTTTCAAACAATGCAATTAACAAGCTTGATGTAGTAGACAATGTATATGGAATGTGCCATTCTAGACTTAAGAATCTGCATTCTTCAGAAGTACATATGGAACTTCTATGAAAATTGACCACATACCAGGCCACAAATATAAAAAAATAATTTTATAGGCTATTTTCTCTGAAGACGAAATAAAAATAGAGCTAAAAGGAGAGAAAATCAATTCTCTTTCTTCTATATTTGGAAACAAAAGAGAAAAAACACAGTTCCAAATAATTTGTGAGCAAAAAATAAACTTAGAAATCAGAAAATGTGAAAATATTGAGAACTGAATGACAGTAAAAAGACTCACAGAAAAGCTAGTGTGATGCAGCTAAAGTATTGTGCATAGGTAGATGTGCAACATTAGATGCCCATATTAAAGAAGAAGAAAGACAAAAAACAAATGATCTAATTCCAAATAAAAGAGTTAGAAGTAAAACAAAACCAGAATAAATGCAAAGAAAGTAGAATGAAGGGGACTTTAACCTAAGGATAGGAAGCAAGACTTTAGAACAAAGGCATGTAAAAGAATGCCAATAAAACCAAAAGTTGTATGATCCAGTAATCCCACTACTGGGCATATACCCAAAGAAAACCATAATCCCAAAAGAAACTTGTACCATAATGTTTATTGCAGCACTATTTACAATAGCCAGGACATGGAAGCAACCTAAAGGCCCATCAACAAATGAATGGATACAGAAGATGTGCATATATATACAATGGAATATTACTCAGCTATAAAAAGGGATGAGATGGAGCTATATGTAATGAGGTGGATAGAACTACAATCTGTCATACAGAGTGAAGTAAGTCAGAAAGAGAAGGACAAATATTGTATGCTAACTCACATATACGGAATCTAAAAATGGTACTGATGAACTCAGTGACAAGAACAAGGATGCGGATACAGAGAATGGACTGGAGAACTCGAGGTATGGGAGGGGGTGGGGGGCGAAGGGGAAACTGAGACGAAGCGAGAGAGTAGCACAGACATATATATACTACCAACTGTAAAATAGTCAGTGGGAAGTTGTTGTATAACAAAGGGAGTCCAACTCAAGGATGGAAGATGCCTTAGAGGACTGGGGCGGGGAGGGTGGGGCGGACTCGAGGAGGGGGAGTCAAGGAAAGGAGGGAATACGGGGATATGTGTATAAAAACAGATGAATGAACCTGGTGTACCCCCCCAAAAAATAAAAAAAAAAACCAAAAAACCACAAAAACCAAAAGTTGGTTTTTTGAAGGACTAACAATAGACAAGAATAACAATAAACAAAACTAATATGAAGGCTAGAACAAATATTATATTATATTTCATTAATAAATAATATTAATAATAAAAATAAAGATATAGAGGTTAAAGAAATCATAAGAAAGTAATACAGAATGACTTTATAATAATAAATTAGAAAATGTAGACTAAATGGAGAATTTCTTAGGAGAGTACAATTTTCCATAATTAAAGAAAAAATAGGGCTCTTAATAAATCTGTAAGTATTAAAGATATCAAATTGATACTGAAACTTCTAGGACCAAATTTCATTAGGCCCAGGAGGTTTTCAGGTGATTTTTACCAAAATGTCAAGAAAAGTAATGATTGCATAAACTCTTTCAGAACACAGAAAAAGAGGAAAAACTCCACAACTAATTTAAGAGGCTGATATTACTTTATTACAAAATGAGTTAAAAACATTACAAGAAAAAATATAGAGCAAATCTTAAAATATCAATATAAAAATAAGTAAAATCTGGTGATTTAACTTTAGCAGTGTTTGTCAAAAATTGATCACCATGACAAAGAAGGTTTTATCCAATGAATATAAGAAGGTTTTAACCTCTGCAAATCTATCATTATGATATAACACAGTAACACTCTAAAGGAGAAAAAGTTCATGATCATTCCATTGAATTAATAAAAAAGTATTTGATAAAATTCAACCTGTATTTATTAGAAAATCCTCTTAGTACACCATGAATAGGCATGGTAATTCTTAAATTGATAAAGGGTGCTTATCAAAAATCTTTAGAAAATATCCTCATTAATGGTGAATTTTTGGTTGTATCCTAATAAAGTCAAGAGAAGGAAAGTATGCTTATTATTATTGGTTTTACTCTTCATTGACCAATAATAGGTCCTAGGTAGTGTGTTAAGATATGAAAAGTAAAACATAAGTATTGGAAAGGAATAAACAGTTACTTATTCACTTACATTATTGTATAGGAGACAAATGATTCTACAAACTATTTGAGCTAATAAGAGAGTTCAATAAGGTTGCTGGTTACATGATCAATACACAAAAAGCAATGAATGGTATTCTATGTATGAGTAACAAATACATAGAAAATGTAAATTATAAAAATGTCATTAAAAACAGCAACAACAGCACAAAGATGTTTCCATAAATAAACCTAATAAAAGATGGAGAAAATTATGAATCTAAAGTCTTACAGTTGAAAAAAATAAAAGAAAAACTGAGTACATGGAAAAATGTATACCTTGTTTCTTTAGAGATAGAGTCAATACTGTAAGGATAGGATTTCTCTCTCCTATTTGATCTATAATTACAATGAAATTCCAACCAAATTGACAATAGGATTTCACAAACTCATCATAAAATGTTTCTTTTGGAAAGCAAAGAGCCAAAATAGCCATCACAATCTAAAGAAGAAAAGTAGGGAAAAATTTGATTTATTTGACACAAAACTTACATTAAAGTCTAGAAGTATAAGAAATGTAGTAATGACACAGAAATAGACAAACAGATCAGGAACAGAAAAAGAAGACCCAGTAACAGACTTACTTATACATGGGATAAGTCATACAACACAGGTGGCATTGCAGATCAGTGGAGGAAAGATAGAATATTCAAAAAAAAAAACAAAAAGATATCGCTCATCTAGAAAAATAAAGTTAGATCCCTTTCTAACATACATACAGAAATAAATTCCAGATGGATTCAACACCAAAATGTGAGAAGAAAAACTGTTAAGCATTTAGAAGGAAATACAGGAAAGTATTTTTATAATATTTTGATAGGGAAGGATTTCTTAAGATTCAAAAAACATAAGCCATAGAAATAAAGGAGATTATATTCTAACCAATATTTCTAATAAATGATGATATAAACAGGGACCAAAGACCCTAGTTTGGTAGTGATGGTGGGTAGCTAGGAATCTGTTACTAAATTTTCCGTGCACTTTAAATGTTTGAAAAGACTCATGGTTAAAAATTAAAAACAATGAAGACTAAAAAATATTTCAAAAAATGTAGAATAAAGTATAGCTCAGTAAAGCTGGAGATGATAAGCTTGTTTTCCAACCTTCTGGTCCCTTTCTCTCCACCACCCTCTACCCCGCTGCAGTGTTTTATAATACTTATAAGCACTTGCTTCTAGTCTCTTTTCAGTTCAGTTCAGGACACAATGCTTTAATGATGCTGAGAGTATTTGAGGCTATCGACAGAATGATGACTAAGAGGTTCTGCTCCAAGTCCCTGGAGGCATTTTTCATCTGACATACCAAGAAGCGTTTATTGGGTTTGTGACAAAATATTTCTAAGGGGGCGGATGTATAAAATGGCACCCATTACAGCAGGCCAATCCATTTATGAACGTTGAAAATGCCCCTTCAGTGGTAATTCAGCTTATGAATTTGCACAAACTCCCAGAAGGGTTTGGTTGCAACTTACTTGCTGTGATCCTTCCACTTGGCCTCACCCTATTTTGCAATTGCCCAAAGCTGCCAGTCCACACAGCCCCACGAGGGTTGGGATGGTATGCGGTGAGGATCTCATTCTACCAATTTGCTTTTATTATCTGAGGTGCTTTTCCTAGCACATTGGATTTCATAGGGAGGGTTTATCCTTTACACAGACTGAGTTTGCATTCTACTAGGTTCCTAGGCTTCTGATGCCATGCAAAACCTGAGTTTATGGTAACGTGAAGAATATCGAAGCCCGTCTACCTGAGCTGCCCTCTTGACATGTGAGTGTCCACAGAAGCAGGGAGATGGGGCTGTTAGTTTATTGCTCTGTCACTGGGAAGTCATCCCAAAGTACAAAGGCAAGTGTAACACCAAGGTTAGTTCAGGATATAGTTAGACAAATACTGACTTGATAAATGAAGTGAAATCACATGCAGTTATATGTACAAAAGAGCCAAGCAAAGCAGTTCTTAACTGCATTATTTAGCTCATGAAGGTTTTCCAACAAGACTAGACGAATTCAGCCACTGTTTAAAGTCTATTTTCATAGTTGAATTGGGGAGCTTTGGGGAAGTACAGATATTAAAAGAACTTTCAACTTTAAATGCTGATTTCTGAAATTCTGAAGTCATGCCATTAGCGAGAGGATTTGATCACTACTGAAATGCAATGATCCATCACTCTGCCAGGTCTGTGTGGTGGACATTGATGGGGCTCTGCCCTGACTGCCTATGGTCACCTTAACCCTTTGTGTGCGTCCCTCCCCTGGCTTTGATGTGTGTTTGTTACAATGGCTCCCTGCAGAGAGTTGGAACTGCTGGGCCTTTAGGGCTTACTCCCTCCCTATGCCTAGGTAACCCTTAGCAGATGACGGCTGGCCGGGTGCGACTTTCAAAGGCCAACTCCCAACTTCCAGTAGGATCCGGATGACTCTGAGCAGTAACTTACCTTCCAGAATTCCTCCAGGGGATCAGACTTCTTCTTCATCCACAGCCTGTCTCCCTCACTCTTTCAGTGGCTTCTCCTGGGAGTACTTCCTTAATAGGACACATGCCAATACATTGTATTTAAAATAGATAACCAACAATGACCTACTGTATAGCACAGGCAACTCTGCTCAATATGCTGTAATAACCTACACAGGAAAAGAATTTGAAAAAGAACAGATACATGTATATGTATAACTGAATCACTTTGCTGTATACCTGTAACTAACATATTGTTAACCAACTATACTCCAATATAAAATAAAAATTAAAAAATAGGACACATGCATTGACATCTTTATCTCAGCACTGGCTTCTGGGGAGCCCAATGGAATACCTAGATAGTTTATTAGAGCTTTTCAGAGATGGGGGAGAAAACTGAGGGGTCCTGAGCCACTGAGGTGGCTGAGACTGAATCTATGAGAGAGGGGGGAGCAGGATGGGAGAGTGAGGAAGGTCCTCATTAGAGAGTCCTAATGTGCAAAGAAAACATGAAGCAGCTTCACAGGTTTGCTTCTGGACAACGTTTATCTAAGTTATTGGATGATCTCCTCAGTTCTTTGGATTTATTTTGCTGGTAAAGACATTTGTGGTGTTCCTTGCTTGAAACTATGCCCTTCCAGCCCACTGCCTTACCTCGGAATGATCTTCATATGTGAGTTTAAATAAATACAAGCTTGCTGTTTCCTCCAGAGACAGACTTTACAATCCCTGGCTTGGTAGGCTACTTGGAAACATGTCTCAGAAATCATCTGGTTTGGGGAAACATCCATGTTTTATAAGGATGTAAACTCTCTCCCAGTTAGGAATCTAGTCATCTGAAGGGCACATTATGGGCTTTGGCCCACTTGAAGAATTCTGTCTTTGTTTATGGATACACATATAGTAAAAGTTAAAAGCATAACTGGAAATGATAAACACCAAGCCAAGATGGTGGTTACTTCTTGGTGGGAAGGAGGGAGAAGTATGTGCCTGAAGAAAGGCACAGAGATTCAGTTATGCATGTATATTTAATTTTAGTTGGCTGATAGGAGCATAAAGGTTTAAAAAAAAAGGTAGTTTTCTCCAAATATTTTCTTTTTTTAAAACAAATTGTGTATATATGTATATTCATTCTTTTTCAGATTCTTTTCTAATAGGTTATCACAGTATATTGAGCAGAGTTCCCTGGGCTATACAATAGGTCCCTGTTGTTATCTATCTTATATATAGTAGCGTGTATATGTTAATCCCAAATTCCTGATTTATCTCGCCCCTCCACATTTCCCCTTTGGTAACCATAAGTTTGTTTTCTATGTCTGTAAGTCTGTTTCCATTTTGTAAATAAGTTCATTTGTATCATTATTTTAAAATTAGATTCCACCTATGAGTGATATCGTATGTTATTTGTCTTTCTCTCTTACTTCACTTAGTATGATAATCTCTATGTGCATCCATGTTGTTGCAAATGGCATTATTTCATTCTTTTTTTAAAGGCTGAGTAATATTCCAGTGTGTGTGTATACACCACATCTTCTTTATCCATTCTTCTGATGACGGCCACCATGTCTTGTTTATTGTAAACAGTGCTGCAATGGACATTGGGGTGCATGTATCTTTCCTAATTATGGTTATCTCCTGATATATGCCCAGGAGTGGGATTGTTGGATCATATAGTAGGCGTATAGAATGAAGGGGAACGGAGAATGCCATTCCCTTAAAAAGCATAGTCAGCTGGCAGGGAGGTAATAGCTGTTTTGACTACATAAGTCTCCGGAGCAACCCATGAAAATTTCTGCATTGATGGAAGTGTTCTATATCTGTGCTGTCTGCTATGGTCACCACAAACTTCAGATAAGCATATAATTTAAATTAAGTAAAATTTTGAAAGATTGAAATTTTAGTTCCACTGTTGCACCAGCGACATTTCAAGAGTTTAAGAACTGTTTTGGGCAACACAGCTCTACAATGGAGTCTCAAAGAACAGATTTCACAGAATCACAGATAGGAACAATGAGGTCCAAGTTTTTTTTTTTTTTTTTTTTTTGTACAAATGAGAGAATTACATGATTAAATTCAGTTAATGAGGAGATCAAGGCCTAGTCTTCTGATTCCCAGTTAATGTTTTAGCCTCTAGTGCCCACCACCTCAGCTGGGGAGGGGAAAGGAAGGTGAATGGCAGGGGCGGGGTGTGGGGGAGTGGGTAGAAATGGATGCTTTTCTGTTTCTGCATGAGAAAGACTCTAGGCAGAAGGGCTATCTCCCCTTTGCCCTTTGGGTACTCTGTCTGTCTTTCTCCATCAACAGACTCCCTTGCCCTCTGGCTTCTGGTTGGGTTTATGGAGAACACTGGCAGAATTTGGGTTGAAAGCAGGAGCATAAGAGTAGGGCGTGTGTTTTCCTAATTCCTTCTCTGAGGTCCCCTGCAGACCCAACTCCTGTAGGTCCAGCCTTTCCAAGTAATCCTCTTTGAATGATGCAGGGCCCCACAGTAGACACTAAGCACTCTCAAACCGGGCGATTTGAGGACACTTTAATAAGGAGCTATTTACAAGTGATAGCAGGGAGTTGATAGCACCTGGTCCCAGAAGGGAGCGGTTAAGGGAGAGGTTTTGCAACAGAAATAGAATCCCAATTTCCCCTTCTCTGCTTCTAAGATACATGTGTGTTTTGTTGGTGACAAGAAAATTATACCTGGGTCAGGGATAGAGGAGAGGGTTTATACTTTCCTCCAGCCTCCAAATTTATCTTTCTACAATATGTAGTTAGAGTTAAATCAGTTGCTACTGGGCATCTATCATTGATAAGGTAGTATATTAGCCATCTTTGGGATATGAAATAGAAAAAGGACTTGTCTCTGCTTTTGAGGCCCTTGCTATCTGTCTGGATGTGTGAGGCACACATACATGAACTTATCAGACTATAAACAAACCTCAGATAAAATGTATAACTCATATGTATAAAATACATTTGCACGTTATGTATATATGATATCTGACACTTTCTAGCTGTATTGACTTTGGGCAGATTGTTTTATTCCTCTTAGCTTTTGTTCACCTGAGAAAGTAGGGTTACTTTTAGGGTTACTATGATTAAAATGATAATTGTGTAAAGTGTATCCACTTGCCTAGTTTACATCTCTACTTAGATGAACATCTCTACTAGGCAGCTTAACTCTTAAGTTTTAACATTTTCCAACTGAATTTCTGATTCGCTCTGGAAATCTACTTCTCTTACAGTCTTCTTATCTGAGTAAATGGTGACTTCATTGTCAAAAACTTACCTCCCTAATTCCTCTTACATCCCACATTCTAGTCATCAGAAAATATTCTTGGGTTTCCCTTCCAGTATATCTCAAGTCCACCCACTTTTTACCATGTGCACGTTGATCACCATTGTCCAAATATCCGTCATCTCCGGTCCGGATCATTGGAAAGTTTCCTAACGGGTTTCCTTGTTTCTAAGCTAAATCTCTTAGCATGTGGCATGGCTGTCTCTTTTCTTAATGTTGTTTAGATGATCTAGAATTGTTGACATTTAGATTCCAGAACTTTAAGAACATTTTTCTTTTGGTGATCGTTTCTTGTTGGGAACCCTTTTTTGGCCATTTTTTCTAATTTGTGACTTTTATACTTTTTGGTAAGGAAAACATACACCCTTACTGGATATCATGAAGAACCCATAGAGAATCAGGAGCTGAGCTCCAAATTTTTAAAGTAACATTTAATGATCATGTTAATCTGGGCAGGAAGATGCTCTATCCCCATTTTACTGAGAAATCTCTGAGGAACATTTCCCCCCAAAATTCAGAAGTTTGCTTAATGGTCTCTGGCTTGAGGCATTCTTTTTCCTTCCAAACATGGGTGATTGAAAGTCCTCTGTCACCAAGAGTTCTGAACCAAAGCTCAGCCATGGTGCATCAATCAAACAAATCCTTATTCACCTTTGGACTATGTGTACAGTGTGTGTGATAAGCATTCATTGCGGGCAATCTTTATTCAAGGTGCACAGATACATGATGATCTAATTCAGAGACGAATATGTTTGACCTCGTCCTCGAAAAACTTATGTTCCAGTGGCAGAGACAGAAATGTACACAACTTACTTTAATATACTGCATAAAGGTATGATCCGTGTGTTTCGGTCATAACAGAAGACTAAGCAGCTATTAATGTCCACAGTATGGAAAAATAATTAGCAAAATGATTCTAAACCAGAGTTCATTTGCACTTTCATTGTGAAACAGAATCATCTGCCAATTTAACTAAAATGTTATGATTTGATAACAGGTGTTGAAACAGAAAACTGTTAATAGGATCTGGGTCCTTGCCATAAAATGTAGAGGTTATGGAAATTCAAACACAGTTTACATTTTCTCCATGGCACTAAAACATTTTTGAAGGCAGGGAAATCCTTTCCCTTAAAACAACTTAGTCATTTGCCTAAAGAAGCGACATGAAAACAAAATCCTTATTCTAAGCTCATCCTCCCCATGTAGATATAAGTGTGGGCATTCATATCTAAGCTGTGACATGTATCTCTGTCCTGTAGGTCAACATCTCCTTGCCTTTCTTTATTCCTTCTGTTTTAATATATGCTCTCTCATTAATCCCATGTTTCATTTTATCTGTTTAAGGAACTTTTGAGCCCAAGCTAATACCTTCAGTTCTATTGTCTGTTTTGCATGTCCCTTCCATAGACACATTTCAGACAGTCACAGGCTTTCCTCCTTCACCCCATTTGAGTCTAGAATTTCTCAAGTCTCTCCTGAGATCGATACATAGTAAACTCGCCTTTGGGATTCGTTGATCCATTATCCCCAAGCCCACTGATAAATGCTGCTTTAAAACTTGCTTTCAGCTCTAGATAAAGAGAATGAGTTCAATTAGTTATTTCCAAAGTGAGAGTTGATATTGATGCATGTGTAATTTCACGTTATGAGGATGGTTTATAATAAGTCCTGTGTCCTTGGAAGCCATTCATAGGAATTATCATAGGAATTATCATTGCTCTCATTAATTTTATGGTTTCTCTCTCTCTGCACCAAAAAGCTCACTGGATGTATATTTAAAAGGAATTTGAAAAAAATATAAACCACAAAATCCAAGAAAAGTATCCATTAGAAAAATAATTATTTTTTGTGAACAATATGTAAATTCACATCAGAGTTTCTCATAAATAGGAATAGTTTCATAGCAAATTAAAAACCAGATTTAATAGATACACAACATTTGGTAATGTTTAAAAAGATGACATTGACTGCCAACACAGTATATCCCGTTGAAGGAAATAATGCATTTGGGCTTTTTAGCCCTTTAATCACAGATGAACAAAGTTCTATGGTAGTCACAACAATGTTCACTGAATATTTGATGGCTCCCCTTCATTTCCAGCCTCTCTTGTAGTTGGTGTGGCACCATGTGACCAGTTCTGGCCAATGTCCTGTAGTAAAAGTGACCCTTGCAGATGTGAGGAGCTGAGGATGGCTGAGAGTTCTCCGTGATCTCTTCCCCTGCTGTGGCAATCCTGAATGTCACGTGTCAGCATGGTGATGTTATAAGATGGTGGCATGTGATCAAACCAGTGCCCTTGGGGGAATCATGGAAGAATGCCTTCTGCTGACTAATATTAGATGCAGAGTGTGGGCATGAGTCTTAGTCAGCGTGGGCTACTGTAACAAATACCACAGACTGGGTGGCTTAAACAGCAAACATTTATGTCTCACAGTTTAAGATCAAGATGCCAGCAGATTTGGTGTCTGGTGAGGAACCTATTCTCAGTTCACAGATGACCATCTTCTTGCTGTATTTTCATATGATTGAAAGAGAGATCACCTCTCTTGTGTCGCTTCTTCTAAGGGCAGTAATCCCATTCACAAGAGCTCCACCCTCATGACCTAATTTCCTTCCAAAGACCTCACACCATATTGGGGAATAGGGCTTCAATATATGGATTTTGGAGGAATACAAACATTCAAAGCAGCAACATATAAACCTTTGCAGTGTAGAGTCACGGAGATTTGGGGTCAATTTGTTACTCAGCACTACCTTGTCTGATACAAGTACCTTCTGAAGAAAGATAATGGTTATTGCCTGGCTTTTATGTTATCATACTACCTAAAGTTAAGTATGTGGATATTTACCATAGAACCAGGGTGTGTGTCCTTTTTGCATGGAAAAGGGAGGGAACCATGACATCTAAAACTTACAAATAATGTCATTGCCAAAAAAGCTGCCCTCATCTGCCTAACTTATAATAATAATAAAATTAATAAGAAAAAACCTAAAATAAGGAATACAACAAATATAACATATTTTCTCTCTGATTTTCCTTCCTTTCTAAATATACTACACAGATGTAAAGACACCTGGATGTGCTAGGACTCAAAATTGTGACCGTCTAATGTGGAAATTCAGCATATTAACATGTAAAAATGCAGTGAGATCTGTTTTCCTGCAGCTGTTTCTAATGCACAGTTCATTGTCTATCTCAATTAGAAACTCATCTTTTGCAATACCATTTCCATCTCTGTGGTTGATTTGATCAAACATCCTATTGTTTACACCAAAAACATAGCTTTACCAAATCAGTCATAGTATTGTTCAAAACTCATCATTCATTGCAATATTCTTCATCAAAGCTTATGATACTAATATCTGCAAAAAAGGAACTGAATCTTAAATGAAGCTTTTCAAATCCACTTGACTAGAAGTACTCTGTGAACAGAGAGTTTTCTCTCCTTTCTGTGTTTTAAAGGAAAGCAAAATGATTCAGTCTTGTATGGATCATGACAATACCAAACAGATGCAAATAAATATTAAAGTAATACATTTTAGTGTTGGATCACAGCCCAAATTCTTTGCCCCAGAAAATTATATAAATGCTCTAGTGCACATGTGGTTTATATTTAAGGTGCAACGAGCTGTTCAAATAGAGAAGGGCAGGCAACCATATTAAAAACAAACATCAAATTTTAACAAAGACACATCCACTTAGTTTGCAAATAGGCCTAATAGTTTCAGTTTATTGCAACTAGTCCAGCCTACAATATCTTTGGTTGAAACCCAATTTCCAATTTCAAAGTCTTCCAGTGAATCTGGAAAGGTTGCTGTGTATAATTCTTTTAAGGAATAATTGTTCAATTGTGATCACATTGCCAGAGTGAGAGCAGTCTGTGATGAGAGGGTAGAAGTCAGAGTAAAGTAGGGTAGCAGTGGTATATGAGTACTTAAGAATGTCTAACCAAGGCCAGTGGATCAGAAGTCAGCCTCAGTCTGTGTGTGATGTGCATTATAGTGGCATGTTCCTGACTAGTTCTGGGGCACCTCTCTCTGGGTTCTGATACCAGCAAGTTATACAGTACTATTTACAAAGCTTTAGGGGAAACAATAGGTACACTCCTGCTTGATCATTTAAGTTTTAAAACATGTGCGAATTATATTTCAAGTGCTTATAACACACACAGACAGACAGACAGACACACACACACAGAGGCAGGCACACACACACACACACACACACCCCCTTAGATTTGCTATCTTCTCTGCATATGATTGCAAACCTGCCTTGCTTTTTGCCTCAGTTAGTGGGTCTTTGTAATCGGGGAACTCATCCTAATTCTCAGCCCAAAGAAATGCTGGGATGCTGTCCTTGCAAAAGATCAAAAGTGAGATCTATGGTTCCAATAAATCCCTATGTTCTAGTTTATAGTTTATAAACCATAAAATGTTAACTCTCCTTGGAGTCTTCCAAGTTTCAACCGAAAAAATGCCAACCAATTTTGAAATAAAACAGCTAATCTCAGAGTTTTATATTGCTGAAGGTTGACAACTTCATCTCCCTTTTCACTTGCTAGAGACTAGAAGCTGGGGAGCAATTGTATCACGCACTTGGACTTGACTTATGAATAAGTAGCCAAAGACTATTTTGAGTGGCAGGTTTCCAAGTTTGAAGGAACAGTATGATGAACCTAAATAAACATACCAAAAAACAAACAAACAAACAAAAAAACTACTTGAAATTGTACTGTCTAGTTCATCTAAGACCAGTCAGTGCATTAACTAGATTTTCAAATTGGTTGACAACCCTAATATTTCTTTCTGTCAGTATAGTCGTTAAGGTAAGCCTACATTTCTCATAATATCAAAATGATTTTAAACCCTTCTTAGGTTCCTATATTTTTTTGTAGATTTTCCTTTCTAAATATCAGATGGTAGGACTTCCCTGGTGGCACAGTGTTTGAGAATTCGCCTGCCAATGCAGGGGACCTGGCTTCAATCCCTGGTCTGGGAAGATCCCACATGCTGTGGAGCAACTAAGCTCAAGAGCCACAACTACTGAGCCCATGCACCACAACTACTGAGCTCTCATGCTGCAACTACTGAAGCCTGCGTGCCTAGAGCCCTTGCTCCACAACAAGCCAGTGCACCACAACAGAGTAGCTCGTGCTCAGCACACTAGAGAAAGCCCACACCAGTAATGAAGACCCAATGCAGCCAAAAAAAAAAAAAAAATCAGATGGTACTTTTCACCTACCCATTGAGTGATACTTTCCACAACTATCTGAAACTTTTCTGGTTTCCAAAAACTGTAATGAAAAACTCATAAAAACAGATTTCAAAATAAAAGATAACACAGAAACATGGAATAAAGTTTAGTCTGTCACTAAAGATGAATTTAACATCTGGAATTTGCTTGGACCCACTTTCTGCAGGCTAGGTCATGAAAGGATTTTGCAGAGAAATGGAGTTGACCATCCCAGGGTTATTTCATGGCATATCTGACTCTCCGATGTCACATTATCTCAGGCAGGAAATTCTACTATTTATCCCCAAACAAGGATGAGTCCACAATCTTCCAAGCTTTTTGAATTTTACAAAGAGTTGGAAGCTGTGGGAGCTTTATAAGGCACTGGCTGAATGCAGGGTGGGTCCACGAGGTAGATGGTTGGAAAAAAAATTTGAAAGAGGTCAGGTTAAAGTAGAGGCAGGAAAATATAAAAATAAGAATCTCTCTAGAAATTTTACAGTTTTATTGGAAAACATTTATATTGGAGAGAATGGGAGGAAACTGCTTGCTTGTTACTGGGAAGAGGAAAAAAATGTTTTCATCCACATTATTAAAATTGTCTTGATGCTTGTTGTGTTAAATGTCCATTTTTTAATTATTAAAGTAATATATGCATTAAAAATTCCAACAATACGTAAGTATATGGAGTTAAACAATATAGATCTTCTTCTGTCTTCTACTTTTCACTTTTACGTTTACCTCTCTTCCTCACTTTAATAATTGTCAAAATCAAAGAAAGTACATATCCTATAAACTTGCTACTCAAAGCGCTGTCCACAAACAAGTAGCACTGGCATCCTGAGAACTTGGTAGAAACGCAGAATTTCTGGTCATGTATTGGACCTATTGAATCAGAATCTGCATTTTAACAAGATCCCTAGTGATTCGTGTGCCTATGTATTAAAGTTAGGGTGTGCTGTCCTTCAACACTGAATTCTCACTTGCTGGAATCTATTCTGCAAAAATAGTAGCATGTATATGCATAAAGATATATATATATATGTATATATGCTTGTGATAGATATATAAATATTTTCATATTTATATTTAAAATATACAAAATACTATAAACCTATTTGTAGTAGCAAAAAATTAGAAACAGCAAAAATGTCCATTATTAGGAAACAAATCAATCATAGTACAGTCCTAAGGTGGAACAATGCAGAGCAACATCTTTCTCTGAGTCTCACCCATTTATCATCCAACTGATGCTTTGGGGCTCTCTTTTCATAGCCCAAAGGCCCCAAAATCTGCTTTGATAAGTGAATAAAGATCTACAGATATGTTATTTATATCTTTCAGATATAGAAGCATCTAGAATCAAGTTTTCCAATAAATTTTTTTCAAAATGTATATTGTACAACTATATATAATACTTTTCAGATTATATAACATAATGATATATTAAGTGATGAATTTAAAATGCTCATTAGCATTTAGCATTTTCAGGAGATCCAGTATCTCTCTTGGGTCTCTAACTTCCTCTCCTTACCCCAGTCTCAGCTCCTTACTCGAGCAAGCACCATGGGGTTTGCTTAGTTCCAAAGGAGTCAGATCTACTCCCAAATGACAAGTTGAGAAAGAACTAGAGCATGTGATCAGTCCCCTGGCAGAACCTTGTTTTCTCCCATCCTTGCTTCAGTTGTTACTTGGTGGAGACATTGTTGAACCAGGTCAGCCTAGCCAATCTTTTTTTTTTTTTTTTAAAGAACTTTTATTGAGATACAGTTAACATACAATGAACTGCATATATTTAGAGTGTACAATCTGGTATCCCAATCTCCCCATTCATTCCCCCCCAATCCTCCCCGCTTTTCCCACTTGGTGTCCATATGTTTGTTCTTTACATCTGTGTCTTTATTTCTGCCTTGCAAACAGCCTAGCCAATCTTGATCATAATTGCAAGGCTCCCCCTCCAGGGCCCTCATCTTGCCTGGGCCACAGGGATATTTGAAAGGCAAGTGACCCCCCTCCCAATGTTACCCACCCATATGTGGGTTCCACAGGTTTCCCTTCACAGACTCATCCACTGTTCCTGAAGCACAAGTGCTGTGTCTGAGTGACTGAGGTTAGGAAGAGCTTCCTGCCTAATTGCACGATGTGCTCTGGCTGTGTATTTGTAGATCAAACTTCTACAAGAGAGAAAAACCATAAGAGCGATATTTCAACTCACCGGGCTTCCACCCTGGATCACCGGGGAGCTTTATATAGTGCTGTTACCCAGGCCCTGCTTCCAGAGATGGACATCTCAAGGTGATTTTATTTAGTCATCGCAATAACTGGAGAGGGTCAGGGATGAAGAACTGAAGCCTTACAAGCCCCAGAAGAAAAACCAGGGCCCCTCCCTAAAGGCCTCTCACTCTCCTACTGCTCACTTTTTTTTTTTTTTTTTTCCTTTGAGGCTTGAAGTGCAAGCACTAGAACGTCACTAAGTTCCACCTCCCTAGTATGGATTTGGCCGTGTGACTGTGTCTGTTGTGGAGTTGGGCTCCAAAGAATAAATGACACACAATATACCTTATGAGCTGCCAGGGTCTGAATTCTCCATTCGGAGCACAATCTGAGAGAATCAGACAATCCTGCGGGGAAAGAGGAAAAAGACTGCTGCGTTCGATATTTTTTCTTAAAATGTAAAGTTAATGGAGCAGCCTGACTAATATAATGTATTTCTTTTGATCTATAACATGCTGTTTGATATGTTAGAATGAATTTTAAATTAGCTACAGTAAACAACAAAGAAATGTACAAAGATCATTCTAGGAAAGGCTTTTTAAAAAAATCACCAGAATAATTTTTCAGTTTGATATGGAATTCAGATACCAGTAGAAGGAGCTATTGTTGGACGGTTCGAATGTAGGAACTGATGCTTTTTTGGACAGGATCTGTGTGCTCTGGAGGTGGATTACTAAGCCACTTACAATTCATTACTGTATTGTAGGTATTTCTATCCTTTCCATTTTTATCACATCTTGAGGCCAAGAATTTTTTAAAAAGGTCATTTAGCTTTCAGGAAACTATGAATTATGGTGAAAGCATTGTTCTTTCTCTGACTTTAATGTGCTCATTTAGAGAAAAGTAACAGGAATCTACTTTTGCTTAAGCTCTGAATCTGACCCTCCTGCAATCCCTCACATAAAATAACTTGTCATTAATGACTTGTATTCTCTCGGCTCATTGCTGATTATATAAATATTTTCGTAACCTACGATAGCATCCAGAATAAAAGCATGTTTGTCATTTTTAGAATTAGAATCAAATTGTGAAAACTCAGGGACTGATTCACCAGAACAAGTTAAGGTTGCTTTGGAATTCTTGAATCAATCAGAGAGGGCAGGGAGAATTTCAACCAGTAAATGTCAAGCATAGAAAATGAAGCTATTCGCTTTTTATAATAAGAATGAAATAAAATGTCAATCTGTTGCCTCATTGGATGACTTGAGGGATACCTAAGATGAGGAGTAGCTAATGATCAGTACAATTTAATAGTAGTGTAAGAAAACACTTTAAAAAGTGTAAAGAATTTGAGCACAACACCTCATCTAATTAGCTGCTAAATATTTTTTCCCTTTTCAATTCCACTCCTTAAGAAATGAAAGCAGGGACTAAGATTAAACATGGGAGGGGTTTGAGGATGGATTGACTTGACCGACATTCAACTTTATTTCAACATCTTGGAACAGCCTTGTTCTTAGTAGTCATTACAGAATTATTTGGTTGCCATTATATGTAGTTCTAGAATTTGATTGTATGAATATCATAATCATGATCACATTAAAGAGAACATTAATAAAAAGAGGTTGACAGCATAATTTTTATTGGAAATTGAGTCCAAACCAGGATCTTCTGGTCAAATGATTATTTAGGCAGGAGTTATGATCTGTGGTCATCTTGGCTTAAGATTGTTACATTTTATAAAATGAATATCTAAGAATATTTTGTGTATGATGAACACAAACTGAAATATATATTATGGAAAAACATTTTTTGCATCATAAATCAATAATGAAATTGCTTAATTCCCATTGATCTGTGGTTAAATGGAAAGTGGACCAGAGCTGGAGATATGCACATAGAAGGACCTTGAAGCTTTTCATATTCCCTGGCTAGCAATTCACATAGAATGGTTTCTGTTCACCAGCCCCCTCCCTTTTTGGGGGTTCCTATATCCCTGGAAGTGTGAGATGAGCTCTAAGAAATCATGTGCTCTTATAGTTTTTAAAGATCCAAGGTCAATAAAGTCAATGGACTGTACTGAAAGAGAACAGTAAATCTTAACTGAGTTTCCATTAGTTAATAATAAAGAATAATTAATAAACTCTCAGGTGTCTGATTTGTGGATATTTTAAAATTAAATTTATATTTTCAGAACATCTTATGGCAAGTAAGAAAGAGTAGTTCCTTTGAGTAATCAATTAATGACATGAAAGCAAACTAAAAATCAGCAAAGGAAGGCAACCACAATGACAACGTTCCAATAGAATTCCATTAAGAAGCAAGACAAGCGAAATATCTATATGATCAGATAACTACTGAACAAAAGAAATTGTTGGAAACACCGCCCCCAAACGTACAGTCTCTAAAGACTCACTCTCCTAAAGCCACTTTGCAGGACTGCAGCTCGCCTGTAGGGGGCGCAGCACAAGCCTTGGCCCCAGGCAGAGCTGCAGAGATTTAAATCCTGCCTCTCTCTCATGTCAGCCATGCAACTTTAGGCTAGTCAATACCCTCAAGTCTTATTTGCCACTCTTGGAAAATGAGGATGATAGTGAAATTAAAATAATGTGCAGTTGACTCTCCTTATTTGTGGATTCTGTATTAGCGAATTCACCTACTTAATAAAATTTATTTGTACTCTCCACACCAGTACTCAGGAGTGTATTAGAGGTCATTTGTGGACGTGGGCATGCATCCAAAGCAGCAAAAAGTTTTAGTCTCCAGACCTGCAGTTTCCCAGCTGATACTTAACAGGGAGAGAAGACACTTCTTATTCAGTTCTCATACTGTAAACAAGAATTCTTTTGGGACATATTTAATGCCACGTTTTCCTCATTTTTGTGCTTTTTGTTGATGATTTTGCTTTTTTAAAATAGCCCAAATATTGTGCTGAATTTCTAAGTGTTCCTGAGGTTGACCTTAAAACAATAAAACAGCTGGTTATTTTACCAGCAAAATGGGTATATTTGGGGACAGCAATGAATTGCAATTTGGGACATGCAGTCTATGGAAAACCACAGGAAAGTCTGGAGAACAAAGGAGAAGAATGTTCTTTTATGGAGGAGGGGAAATTGGGAGGGGATGTTATAAACAAAGAGTCCATTGGAGGAACCAGAAGTTTGAAATGTGATGGTTTTTCATTGGCTGTTTTGTTGTCCAGCAAAGAGAAATTCTTCCTTCCTGCCGCTTGGTCGTAAAGCAGTAACCTTCTTGTTGGAGATGCAAAGGTACATCTCTTCCTGTTGGATCTACAATTGGTGTCCAGTGGTAGCACATGAGAGTGCCCTCTTTCTGGCCTCCTGACTCCATTTCAAATGAGGTTTCTGTTAATTTTCAAACTAAGCATAAGAAGGCTGAGATGTATTCTAATGAAGAAAATATGTGTGTTACGTAAACTTTGTTCAGGCATGAGTTATAGAGCTGTTGGTCATGAGTTTAAGGTTAACGATTCAACAATATATATTAAGTAAGGTATCTTTAAGCAGAAACATACCTACAACAAGTTTATGTATTGGCTGGTTGATGAAAATATTGTTACCAGAGGTCCACAGGTATCTAATCCTGCATTTCCCCTAGAAGCAATGGTGTAGTACAATTTTATGCATTTTTAATATAGGTGTTTATTTGGTATTAAAAAAAAGATTGTAAAAACATGCCTCAAGGTCTCTGTTATATTATTCTGGATACCTGGTCCTCACAATAGGTCCCAGCATCTCTTGCTAGGAACAATGGTTCAGTATTCCTAGTGACTTTAGAAAACCTAACTATTGTGAATAATCAACTGTATAGGAAGTGTCTGTACACTTTGAATTTAAGCCTATTTTCAAAACTTAAATTCCTTACATCTAACTTGGTAGACCTGGAATATGATTGTGTGAACCTGGCTTCTCTCCATTTTCTCAACCTCCATCTTCTCCACTCCACCTTTCAGCCTTTTTCACAGAGTAGAATGGATCATACTTTTTTAAAAAGCATGTTTATTAAGGACAGAATGTATACCAGGCACTTTGCTAAGAAATAGATGCCCTAAAGTTGCTTGGAGGTTTGCTGAGAAGATAAAGACATAAATATCAATTCAGAATAATACATGGCCAGTACTATGATGAATTAGGGACAAAATTCGGTAGCAGCACAGGGGATGAACCAGCTGAATCTCAGGAAGGGAGGGGAACAGAGGAGTCATGGAGGACTTAACATGGGATGTGGCATTTGGCCTGAGCTTTGATGAATGTAGTAATATTCACAAGCAAAAAAGAAAAAAAATAAAAAACAAGCAAACAAACAAACAGGTCGAGCAGAGAGAATTTCATGTGCAAAGACACAAAGGTGTCAAGGAGCATCCTTCAGTCAGGGAGGCTGGGAGGTAGAATGTGAGGTGAGGGGAGGAGGAGGACTGGAGGAGGGGCAGGGAGTGCCTAGAGGTGAGGCTGGAAAGAGAAGCTGGGGCCATATTGTGAGGACCAAATATCCAGCATAATAAAATAGAGACTTTTGGGCAGGTTTTTAAAATTCTTTTTTTCAAAATGTGAAATAAACACCTATATTAAAATGCATAAAATGTAAACGTATAGGCTTAAAATATCCTTTTAAAATGAATACTCATGTAACTACCACCTGGTTCAGGAGAATGAAAATTTCCAGCCCCTAGAAGCTTGTTTCTGCATGCACTCCTTCTAATGACAACCACTTTCTCCCACGTAGAGGTAAACTTTGTTTTGACTTTCGTGGTCATCACTTCCTGGGCTTCATTGCTATCCTACCACCTGTGAGGGGGGGAGGGGAGCAGAATAATGCCCTCCTGCATTCTGCTCCACTTCCTATCTTGGATGTCCATGTGCTAATCTCCAGAGCCTGCATACCAGTTACCTTACAAGGCAAAAGGGACTTTGCAGATGTGATTAAGGTGAGAATCTTGAGATGGAGAGATTATCCAGGATTATCTGGGTGCATCCCAGGTATCTGGATGGGATTCACAAGTGTCCTTAGAAGTGAGAGAGGGAGGCAGAAGAGTCAGAGAATGAGACGATGACGGAAGCAGAGGTTGGAGTGGTCTGATGGCCTGAAGGGATTAGATCAAAGGAATATAGGCAATCTCTAAAAGCTGGGAAAAGCAATGAGTGGATTCTCCCCTTGAGTCTCCAGAAGAAACAAAGATCTGCTGACACTTTAATTTTAAGCCCTAAAGATAATAAACTTATATTGTTCTAAGCCACTAAGTTTCTGGTAATTTGTTCCAGCAGCAATAGGATGCGAATGCACCGCCTATGCGTGCTTCCTTAGACACTACCTATTTCTTAACCTTCTGTAAGTGGAATCTTTGAGAATGTTCTTTCTTGTCTGCCTTCTTCTGAACTCACTGTTGCTGAATTTAGGCCATTTTTAAAGCAGGAAATTGCCATGGCTAGATCTACATTTTAGAAGTTTACCTTAACATCAATGTTCTCTCAGTAGCCTGGGAAGCTGAGAGGCTGGGGGTGGCAAGACTTGGCAAGAGGCTTGGGAAGACCATGCAAGAGGCTTGGGAAGACCATACAACAGGTTTGGCAAGAAATGGCCAGAACCTAAAATAAGACAGTGGAAACCTGTCTTATTGGGACAGATGGCTCAGAATGGGAAAGATGGCTCAGAACTAATAGGAGTTTGTAACGGAATTGTTAAGAATTAATGTCCAGGGAATTCCCTGGAGGTCCAGTGGTTAGGATTTGGTGCTTTCATTGTTGAGGGCCTGGATTCAATCCCTGGTCAGGGAACTGAGATCCCACAAGCTGATGGTGTGGAAAAAAAAAAATAAGGTCCAAATACAGACATACCTCGTTTTATTGCGATTCGCAGATATTATACTTTTTACAAGTTGAAGGTCTGTGGCAACCCTGCACTGAGCTAGTCTATTGGCACCTTTTTCCAACTCATTTGCTCACTTTGTGTCTCTATGCCAAATTTTGGGAATTCTTGCAGTATTTCAAACTTTATTATTATTATTATATGTTATGATGATTTGTGATCAGTAATCTTTGATGTGACTGTGGCAAAAAGATTACCACTTGCTGAAGTCTCAGATGATGGTTAGCATTTTTCAGCAATAAAGTACTTTTTAATTAAGTTATGTACCTTGGTTTTTTAGACATAATGCTTTTTGCACACTTAATAGACTACAGTATAGTGTAAACACAACTTTTATATGCACTGGGAAACCAAAAAAATTGTGTGACTTGTTTTATTGCAATATTTGCTTTCTTGTGGTGGTCTGTAACCAAACCTGCAATATCTTCGAGGTGTGCCTGTAGGTATAAGGAATGAGGGAGTAGCTAAGAATAATTCCAAGCATTCTTAGTTGGACAGCTGTTTGGGTGAAGGTGGTGAGCACAGGAGGAAAAGCCAGGACGAGAAGAAAGATAACAGTTTGAGATTGATGCACTTGGAGCCCAGGCTAGTGTATGTTTCCAGATGTCAGAAAATTTCTCCTGTGGATAATATTCTCGCTGCTAGGTTGAACTTCTTTTTAGGTTATGTAGCTGCAGAGGGGGCAACAGAAACACTGATGAATGAATCCAGTCTTAAAATACAATGGAGATGTCCAACCTTATCTTCAATGATGGGTAATTACTTTGTTGTTCAATGGAAGTTAATTTCTACTCCCCCTTTTCTGCTCCTATCACATAATAGGCGCAATTATATCTCACACGCAAGGTGATATAATTAAATATCAGGCTTTGTAGAGGTACACTTCCAGAGAGTCTTCTTAGGCAGCTGATTTAGGTACTTGTCAGGTTTATCACACAATAGATAAATGTTTTCTTCATGTAGCTTAATATAACAGGGTATCTGCCTCCAAATGGGAGTGTTGCTAGATAGTCCAGGCAAACGGTCCGTTTATTGCATCTGACAGCTTTATTGCTTTATCAGTTATTTGCTTAGGCAGGATTTTATTATATGTAAAATACTGACATAAATTATGGGGAGGAGAATTGATTTTTTTATATAGGTTTGATTCATTTTTCATTGTTTCTATGTGCCAATTTTGATATCGCACATTTTCTCCTAGTGCATTTATTTAGTTTACAAGTTATTTCCCTGACTCTGCAAATACCGGTATTTAGTTCTCAATCCTTTTATTTTTGTGACAGCTCATGTCCTCAAACTAAGCCACCTATAAAGTTAATAAGTTAAAAAATAGTTATATACACATATGTAGATAAAATATATAACTAATTAAAATAAATAGATTGACTCAAAAAAAAGTTCTGGATAATTCTTAGAATTCTGCCCTTCAAAATTCAGAGAGATGTGATGTCATTTTCCCTCCTGCCTGTTGGGAGAGAAGCAAGGCTAGAACTTGGCTGGGGTATTGGGGGGATCCAGGGGTTTTCAAAATGGAAAGCAGCCTGGGAGCCATTCTCGTGGAGACTAGCATGTAGAAGTCTGGGTCTGGAAGACACATCTGGATTTCAAGACAAACAGGGCTACGCATAGGCAAAATACGGTCAGTTGGATAGGTTCAGAAACACAGATAGCGAGCAAGGAAAGTTAGTGATGGATTGTATCCATTCAGTCATAGGAAGTTGTAGCTGGCACTATTGTCAGCCTGTCAGTGCCCTTCAAATCTCTACCATTTTTGTGGACCCACACTTTTTGGCTAAAACCTTCAGAGGATTGCCTTTAGGCTCCTGGAGATGCTTCACATCTGAAAGGAGACCTAAAGTTCTCAGAGGTTACACCTCCTAGGGGCAGTTACAAATCCCCTCCTGCACCTTAATCAGTGACAACAGGTGTAGGGGTACAAAAAGCCCAGCGACTTTGCCTCTAGATGGGACAAACTCTGAGGTACACTTTACATTCTACAACTCCTTCTGAGATCAGACTGAGGCTAGACTTCAGCTAAGATTGCATCCTTCCTTGACTTCTTTCCCTGCCTTATTCTGCTCCCCTAACTCCTGCGTTGGTTTCTCCTAGGAACAGTCCCTTAATAAGATGCTTGCATTCAAAACCTTAACTCACAGTCTGCTTCTGGGAGAACCTGCCCTAAGACAGCTAATAAACCAATTGCCAAGACAACAGGACTACAAGAACAAAGATAATAATTATTGTGATAATAATAGCTAACCTTGATTTATTCTTACTCTTTTCCAAGAATGGTTCTAATTGTTTTACACACAGATTTTTCATTAAATTCTTTGAAGAGTCAGAGGAGGGTAGATTTATTTTTCCCATTTTATAGCTTATAAAATTGTGACTGGGAATTCCCTGGCGATTCAGTGGTTAGGACTCTGTGTTTTCACTGCTGAAGGCCCAGTCTCAAGCCCTGGTTGGGGAACTAAGATCCCACCAGTTGTGCAACATGGCCAAAAAAACCCAAAACAAACAAACAAACAAACAAAAACAAAAACACAAAAGAGACTTAGAGATATTAAGCAACTTATTCAAGATTTTACAGCTAAAAAATAGGAAAGAGGGTTTCAAAGAGAGATCAACAGGACCATTATGGTATATCAGGTGTTGAATGTTGGATTTGAGGACTGCTCATCTTTGTCTGTTCCACCCCTCAACCCCCGCCCCATTCAGAATATGTCTGGCTCTGAGACTATATGTGGAGTGATGTGGATTTATCTGTTGAATAGATGAAATCTTGGGATAGGAAACAAGGCTGATCATTTCAGTGATTCTACTTAGCAGTCTTGCAAAATAATCATCTTGTGGTTATTAGGTAGCTTAATAAGAGAGTCTGGATGGTTTGGGGGTAAAACCAATACTATTGTTAGAACAAAGCAATGGAAGTGTTGCTTGGTACCTAGTGGACAGATGTTAATTGTATTGAATGACCATATTGAAAATGTCATTATATTCAGGTGATTGATGCAGGTAATGTGTACAGTAAATAGAGAATGAGAAAGACGTTGTATGTGTGAGGAGTGGTGTCCACATAGAAAGCTTGGATCTTTCAACTAGGATGGACCACTTGTCTCTGTGGTGGCCCAGATGCCTGCCTGGGGCACTGGAGCACTCAGAGTCTTAAAGGGTCATAATTAGGAGTTTTTTTCATTATGCAAAATTTTTTGAATTTTTATATACCTAATGGAAGGATAATAAATTGAGTTAAAGAGCTTAAACCTTTTTATAGAGAACATCAAGATGTTTTCTTATCCAAAGGAATGTTGTGTGATCAAAGAATGCCAGACTGAGTCGTAGTGTTTAGTTTCTAGTCCACTCTGCTACCAAAAAGATTGTCAGCCTTAAGAAAGCCAGATTTTATTCTCTCCAGGATCTGGATTCCAGGATTTTCTTCTGTAAAACAGAATTAATAGGTGGCATTTGGAAAAGGTGGCTCCTCCCCTGTGACCCTTAAACTTTTTTCCTTGATGAGAATTACATGTGTTTTGATAGCAATATATCTGATATAGTGCCATTAATAAAAATGTATGTAAGCATATCACTAATTTATATAAATTCGTTCAAATAATTCATTGTTATTTTTAGCAGTGGGAAGTGTAGAAATCATAAGAACACAGTTCTGTGAATATTCACAAAATAAACACACCTATGGAACAAGCACTGAGACTAAGAAATAGAACTTACCAGCATCCTTGAAGTGCATCCATACCATTTCTAGTCACTAGCAAATCCCTTTCCTCGATTAAAAACTACCCTGACTTCTAACATCATAGCTTAGGACTGCTTGTTTTTACACCTAGTAAAATGGAGTCAAACTATATGTAGTCTTTCATGCCAGGCCTCTTTCACTCAACATTTTTTGTGAGATTTATCCACATTGTGTGTAATTTTAACTTGTTCATTCTCTTTGCTATATAATAATTCTATTGGATGAATATAGTTCAATTTATCCATTCCACTGTAGGGGAACATTTGGTTCATTTCTGTTTTTCGTGTTTTGTTTTGTTTTGTTTTGGATATTACCAAGAATGTAACTATGAACATTCTTTCTTATTTCTTTTGTGGAACATGTGTGAGCATTTGTTATGGGTATATACCTAGGAGTTGAAAGCTAGATCCTAATGCATGCAAATACTTAGCTTTGTATATACTGCCAAATAGTTTTCCAAAGTGATTGTACAGGAATAACGCATTTTAACATACAAAGGAAGGAACAGAAAGTCCCTGGGCACATTAGAACATCATTTGATTGGTAAGCTGGTGGGTGTGAACCAGGGGTGATTAGGATTTATTAAGCTAGAGGGAAAAGCCAGGCAACAGAAATGAGAAAATTATGCTTAGTAGTAAAAAGAAATAATTTCTGTGGGAAGACAGGTGGTCTGCCAGACTAAGAACAGGAGAGAGGGGCAGCCTGGTAAAGTAACCAAGAGTGAAGCTACATACCAGGGAGGCCGTTGTCTAGTTTGCACGGGCACCCAGGAATCTGGATCTCTGTTTTAGCATTGAATACCTGATTAGGACATTTGCCTTCTCTTGGGAAGGAGAATTGGCTAGAACTGGCTAGTGAGCATTACAAAAGCAAGCCCAGGCAGGAGGAGACAGGTGATTTAGGCCAAGGATTGTACATTAAGGATCTTGAGTTGGCCATAATTCATTTGGTCTGAGAGTCAGAGAGGGGGTTAATAAACAATTTGTACAAGGAGTAGTTAAAACCACTGTGGTTGTAAATGTTAGAGAATGTTCTTTACACTTTATTCTTCCTGAATTTCCCTTACTTAATGTCTTTAAATACATGAATAGCTTTATGTTTGGTTTCTGCAACATAGAATGTAGAGTGAGTAATTTGCAGACAAAGCCAAGATAATCAATGGGGAGACACGGGTCACAAAGAATCTTGGTGTACCTTTGTCAACTCTGCAGATCTAGGACTTTGAAGACAAGAAGAAAAGCGCAACTTTCAGAGAGAAAACATTAGTAAATAGCAGGAATTAGGCAGAGAGAAGACTGGGACCTGAAATAACATTTAGTGGGCTCTCTCCTGACCTTACTCTGTTCAAATTTATAACTCCTAGAATATATTATTATATATTTGTAGTGGACTTTTTTTCATTTTGACCTTCTAGTATATTCAATAGTATCAATGAGTTCCCATTGATCAGTGACAGACATTACAGTTGATAATTGCTGTGTGTTTATAAAACCTATAAAAATAGGACAAAGAGAGGAGGGCTGCTGTGAGGTGGGTGTAATGAGATGAGAAACTAAATTGTTGAAAGGTGGTATTACTGAGGAAGGGGCAGAGGCAGTGATTCAGTTTATTCCTTGGTCCTAGGCCTGCCTCCAGCCCAGGCAGAAGAATCCTTTGCAGCGTTGGGTTTAGAGTTCAGCTAAGACCCCAAAGTCATAAAGAGTGTACATTTCCTTAATCTTGTCTTCTATGCAAATTGATCTCTTAGGACCTTCACATGGGAAAGGGAGATTACTGAAGAACAGTGTGATGGTAGTTTTATGTGTCAATTTGCCTGGGCCACTTAATGCCCAGATATTTGGACAAACATTCTGGGCATGTTTGTGAGGATGTGTCTGGATGAGAATAACATTTAAATCAGTAGACTGAATAAAGCAGTTTTCCCTCCCTAATGAGGGTGGGCCTCATCCAATCAATTGAAGACCTAAGGGGAACCAAAAGGGTGAGTAAAAGGAAGTGCCTCTAACCTCACTGTTTGAGCCGGGACTTTGGTCTTTTCTAGTATTCAGATTTGGACTCATAAAGTGGCTTTTTTTTTGGTGTCGAGCCTGCAAGATTTTGGACTAGAATTTATACCATTGGCTCTCTGGATTCTCAGGTCTTTGGACTTGGTCAGGAACTATATATCAGCTCTCCAGGGTCTCCAGCTTGCTGACTGCAGATATTGAAAGTTTTCAGACTCATAATTGATAAACCAGTTCCATATAATGAAGTGTATATCCATCCTCTTATTGGTTCTATTTCTCTGGAGGATACTTAAGTGATACAGACAGGCTTCCTCATTCTGACTTCTGCCATTTCCCACTTGTTCAGTGAAAATATGACTCTCTCTTAAAGTATTTTTAAAGTAATATATATTTTTAGAGCAGTTTTAGATTCATAGCAAAATTGAGTAGAAAGTACAGAGAATTCCCATATACCCTTTGTCCCCACACATGCACACTTCCCCTACTTTCACTATCTCACACCAGAGTGCTACATTTGTTATAATCAGTGAATCTACATGGGCGTGTCATGTCACTAGTGCAAAAGTCCATATATATTAGGGTTTACTCTTGGTGTTGTACATTCCATGGGTTTTGACAAATGTATTATGAGATGTATCCACCATTATCGTATCATACAGAATAGTTTCACTGTCTTAAAAATCCTGTGTGCTCCAGCTTCATCCTTCTCCCCCATCCCCAAACCTTGGCAGCTACTGATCTTTTCATTGTCTCCATATTTATGTTTTTTCCAGAATGTCATATAGTTAGAATCTTGCAATATGATTCCCTTTCAGATTGGCTTCTTTAGTAATATGCACTTAAGTTTCCTCCATGTCTTTTCATGGCTTGATAACTCATTTCATTTTACTGCTGAATAGCATTCTGTTGTCTGGATGTATCACAGTTTATTAATCTATTCATTTACTGAAGGACATCTTGGTTCTTCCAAGTTTTGGCAATTATGAATTATGAAGAAAGCTGTTAAGACATTCATGCATGGGTTTTGATGTGGGTAGATTTTCAACTCCTTGGGTAAATACCAACGAGTGTGATTGCTGGATCATATGGTAAGAGTATGTTTAGTTCTGCAAGAAACTATCAAACTGTCTTCCAAAGTGGCTGTACTGTTTTACTTCCCCACCAGCAAGGAATGAGAGTTCCTGTTGCTCCACATTCTCACCAGCATTTGGTGTTGTCAGTGTTCCAGAGTTTGGCCATTTCAATAGTGTGTAGTGGTATCTCTATTGCTATTTCAGTTGACATTTCTCTGATAAGATATGATGTAGTACATCTTTTCATGTATTTATTTGCATTCTGTATATTTCCTTTGATAAAGTGACTGTCCAAATTTTTGGACGGCTTTTATTTTTTTGGAGAGGGTATGGGGAATTGTTTTCTTCCTGTTGAGATTTTTTTTTTCCAGTGGATACAAGTCCTTCATCAGGTGTATGATTTTCAAATGTTTTTCTTATTTTGTGGTGCATATATTTATTTTCTAATAGTGTCCTTTGAAGTACAGAAGTTTTTAATTTTGATGAAGTTTATCTTTTTTTTTTTTTCTTTTTTGGGTCATGCTTTTGGTGTTGAATCTAAGGAGTCTGCATTTATAATCTTTGCCAAGTTTATAAAGATCTTCTACTATGTTTTCTTCTAGGAGTTTTACAATTTTAGGCTTCACATTCAGTCTAGAATCCATTTTGAGTTTAATTTTTATATATGGTGTGAAGTACTGATTCAGGTTTTTTTTTGCATATGTTTGTCCAATTATTTCAGCACTATTTGTCAAAAAGACTATCCTTCTTCCACTGAATTGTCTTTGCACCTTTGTTGAAAGTTAACTGTGTATATACCAGTGGACCAATTATTTTATTTTATTTTTATTTTTTATTTTTTTTTACAGTAGGTCTTTGTTGGTTATCTATTTTAAATATAGAAGTTTGTATATGTCAATCCCAGATTACCAATCTATCCCTCCCCACCTTCCCCCCAGTAACCATAAATTCATTCTCTAAATCTGTGAGTCTGTTTCTGTTTAGTAAATAAGTTCATTTGTATCATTTTTTTTAGATTCCACATATAAGCGATATCATATCACATTTGTCTTTCTGTCTAACTTACTTCACTTAGTATGATGATCTCCAGGTCCAACCATATTGCTGTAAATGGCATTTCATTCTTTTTAATGGCTAATATTCCATTGTGTGTGTGTGTATATATGTATATATACCCCATATCTCCTTTATCCATTCATCTTTCAATGGAGATTTAGGTTGCTTCCATGTCTTGGCTATTATAAATTTTGAAATGTCTATTGTTTCTCTTCTCTATATTCTGTTACTTCTCTATATGGCAATGCCACATTACCTTGATTGCTATAGCATTGAAATGTCTTGAAATCAGGAAGTGTCAGCTCTTTAACTTTTCTTATCTCTTTCAGGTTTGTTTTTGTTATTATAGGTCCTTAGCAATTCCATTTGGATTTTAGAATCAAAATGTCAAGAGTTGCAGAAAGCCTGTTAAAATGTTAATTGAAATTGCATTGAATCTATAGATCAAATTGAGGGGACTCAACATCCTATATTGACTCTTTTGACTCCTGGAGATGGAATATTTTTCTATTTATTTAGATTTTCTTTATTTTTACTTAGCAATGTCTTACAGTTTTCAGTATACTAGATCTTGCACAACTTTTGTCTGATTTGTCCCTATTTAATATTTTTGAAGGTATTGTAAACGGCATTCTTTGTCTATTTCAATTTCTGATTTTTTGTTGTTAGCGTAAAGGAATACTATTGACTTTCTATATTTATTGAATAACTTGTAATTTTTTATACTCAATTATTAGTTCTAGTAGCTTTTTTGTGAATTATATCAGATTTTCTATATAGATGATTATGTCACCTGTGAATAATGATCATTTTACTTATATTTTTTCAATCTGGATACTGTTCATTTCTTTTTTTTTGCCTGATTGAACTGGCTAAAGCTTCCAGCACAATGTTGAAAATAAGTGACAGAAACAAACATCCTTGTCTTATTTCTGATCTTAAAGAGAAAGTATTCAATATTTCACCATTAAGTATGAATATTGAATTTTTAAATACTCTTTCTGCATCTATAGAGATAATATGCTTTTGCTTGGTTGGCTTTAGTTTATTAATCTGGTGGATTACATTAACTGATTTTTAAATGTTGAAACAACCTTTCCTTCCTGGGAAAATTTCACTTGGTCATAATATATTATCCATAATATATTATTGGTGTAAATTTGCTACAATCTTCTTAGAATTTTTGTGTTTGTGTTTATTAATGATATCTGTCTGTAGTTATCTTTTCTTTAATGCCTTTGGCTTTAATACGAGGGTAGTGTTGTTCATAGAATGAGTTGGGAAGAATTGCCTTTGCTATAGTTGTATGGAAGAACATATAGAATTCTTCATTAAAGGTTTAGTAGAACTCATCAGTGAAGCCATCTAAACCTGAGGTTTTCTATGGGGAAAAGTTTTTAACTATATGTTTCATTTAAAAAAGAGATATAGGGCTACTCATGTTATTTCTCCGTATTTGAGCTTTGATAGTTTGTATCTTTTAAGGAATGTGTCCATTTTATTGTGTCAACTTTATTGTCATAGAGTTTTCATAATATTCCCTTATAATCCTCTCAATATCAATAGAATCTATAATAATGGTCATTTCTCTTATTCCTGATTTTTTTTCATGATTGGTTTATCTAGAAGTTTATCAATTTTGTTAATCTTCTAAAAGTACCAGCTTTAGGTTTTGTTGATTTTCTTTCCTGTATTTTTTGTTTTCTATTTCATTGATTACCTTTCTGATCCATATTATATTTTCTGCTTACTTTGGCTATAATTTGCTCTTTTTTCCTAGTGTCTTATGTTAAACTGAACTTTTGACTTATTAGGGAACTTTTTTTTCCTAATATAAGTGTTTGGTACTGTAAAATTTCCTCCATGTGCTACTTTAGCATAATCCCACAAATTTTGATATATTATGTTTTCATTTTATTCACTTCAAAATACTTTCTAATTCCCCTTTTTATTTCTTCTTTGACCAATAGGTTGTTAGAAGTATGTTGTTCTGTTTCTAAATGTTTGGGAGATTTTCCACATATCTATTATTAATTGGAGTTTAATTTTATAATGGTCAGAAAACATATTTTGTATGAGTTGAATCTTCTTAAACTTATTGAGCCCTGTTTTATGACTCAGAATATGGTCTACCTTGGTGAGTGTCCCATGCACACTTGAAAAGAATGCATTATGTTGCTGTTGGGTGAAGTAGTCTATAAATGTCAATTAGGTCAAGTTGATAGTTTTGTTCAAATCTTCTATGTCTTTTCTGATTTGTGTACTTGTTATTAAGAGAATGGTGTTGAAATCTTCCATTATACTTGTGGATTTCTCTATATATTATTTCAGATTTCTGTTTTTGCTTCATGTATTTTGAAGCTTCATTGCTAGCAGTATAAACTTTTGAAGTTGTTACGTCCTTTTGATGAATTGATTCTTTATCATCATCAAATGATTGTCTTTATCCATGATCATGTACTTTAATCTGAAATCTCCTTTGTCTGATACTAATGCAGATACTCCAGCTTTCCTTTGATGCATGTAAACATGGTATAACTGTTTCCATCCTTTTACTTTTAAATTGTTTATCACTTTATATCTTATGTGTGTTTCTTATGTTTAGTAGGGTCTTGTTTAGTAGGCAGTGTTTAGTAGGATCTTGCTTTTCTATCCAATCTGACAATCTCTTCCTTTTAATTGGTGCATTTAGATAATTTACACATAATGTGATTTTTGAGATGGTAAGTGTTGTCTATTATCTTTCTTTTGTTTTTCATTTTTATTGCCTGTTCTTTGTTTCTCTTTCCCTCTTTTTCTGCCTTCTTTTGAATTATTGAAATTTTTATGATTCTATTTCATCCTCTTAGCTATAATTATTATATGTAATTCTTGTTTCATTATTTTATTGGTTTACATAGCATTTATAATATACATCTTATCACAGTCTACCTTCAAGAAATATTATACCATTTCACATATAGTATAATAACATTACATTAATATACTTTCATTCTTTTCTTACTGGCATTTATGCTTTTGTTGTCATATATTTTATTTAGATATGTTACACTACATTTTTATAATTTTTGGTTAGTCAATTATCTTCAAAAGAGATTTAAAGTATAAGAAAACATTTCTTGTATATTTATCCATATGTTTACCATTTCCATTGCTCTTTCTTTGTGTAGTTTAATATTTCTACTAGGTATACTTTTTCCTTCTGCCTGGGGGACTTCCTTTATTATTTCTTGTACTGAGGGTCTGCTATAGATGAATCCTTTCAGCTTCTGTATGTCTGGAAATGTTTTTATTTCATCTTCATTTTTGAAAACTGTTATTGATGGATATAGAATTCTAGACCAACAACTCTTTTTCCTTCAGAACTTTCAAGATGTTGCTCCACTGTCTTCTCATATAACGCTTGATGAGAAACTATCATCCTTATCTTTGTTCCTTTGTTTGAAATGTCTTTTTTCCCTAGCTGTTTTAAGATTTCTTTATCACTCATTTTGAGTAATCTAAATATTTTGTGCCTTGGTATAGTTTTCTTCATATTTTTCTTACTTAGAGTTCATTGAGCTTCTTGGATCTGTGGGTTTGTAGTTTTCATATTTGGAAAAATTGTGGCCCATTACTCATTTAAATATTTTTTCTGTTTCTGTGTCTCTCTTTTCTTCTTCTTCTTCAGAGAATTCAGTTTTATAGTATTAGATGGTTTGAAATTGGTCCATGTTCTCTGAATCTCTGTTTATTTTCAAAATTGTTTTTGTTTTATTTAAACATTTTTTTCTATTGCTAAGTCTTCAAATTAACTAATCTCTTTTTCTTCAATGTCCAATCTGCCATTAATCTCATTCAGTATGTTTTTTACCTCAGATATTGTAATTTTCACCTCTAGAAGTTGAATTTCAGTTTTTAAAAAGTACCTTTCTTTTTCTACTTACTTTCTGAAATATGAAGCATATTGTTATAACAGCTGTTTTAATGTTAATTCTAACATCCACATCAGTTTGGAGCTTGTTTTGATTGAAAGAGTTTTCTCTTGTCATAGGTCTTATATTCTGCTTCTTTGCATGCCTGTATTTTTTGTTTGTTTGCTTGTTTTTTTTTATTGGAATATAATTGCTTTACAATCTTGTACCAGTTTCTGAGGTACACCAAAGTCAATCAGCTGTATTTATACACACAGCTCCATATTACCTCCCTTCCTTGACTCCCCTACCACCCTCCCTGTCCTGGCCCTCTAAGGTATCATCCAACATCAAGTTGATCTCCCTTTGTTATACAGCAACTTCCCACTGGCTATCTATTTTACAGTAGGTAGTGTATATATGTATATGCTACTCTCTCACTTCGTCCAAGCTTCCCTTCGGCCTCCGCCCCCCAGCCCCATGTCTTCCAGTCCGTTCTCTGCATCTGCATCCTTATTCTTGCCCTGTCACTGGGTTCATCAGTATCATTTTTTTTTTTTAACATTCCGTGTATATGAGTTAGCATACAGTATTTATTTTTCTCTTTCTGGCTTACTTCACTCTGTATGACAGACTCTAGGTCTATCCACTACATTACGTATAGCTCCATCTCATTTTTTTTTTATAGCTGAGTAATATTCCATTGTATATATATGCCACATCTCCTTTATCCATTCATTTGTTGATGGGCATTTAGGTTGCTTCCATGTCCTGGCTATTGTAAATAGTGCTGCAGTAAACATTATGGTACATGTTTCTTTTTGGATCCTGGATTTCTCTGGCTATATGCCCAGCAGAGGGATTACTGGATCATATGGTAGTCCTATTTTTAGTTTTTTAAGGAACCTCCAAACTGTTTTCCATAGTGGCTGTACCAACTTACATTCCCACCAACAGTGCAGGAGAGTTCCCTTTTCTCCACACCCTCTCCAACATTTATTCTTTCTAGATTTTTTGATCATGGCCATTCTGGCTGGTGTGAGGTGATACCTCATTGTGGCTTTGACTTGCATTTCTCTGATGATTAGTGATGTTGAGCATCTTTTCATGTGTTTGTTGGCTATCTGTATGTCTTCTTTGGAGAAATGTCTGTTTAGGTCTTCCACCCATTTGGGGATTGGATTATTTGCTTTCTTGGTATTAAGCTTCAGGAGCTGCTTGTCTATTTTGGAGATTAATCCTTTGTCCATTGCTTCATTGGCAAGTATTTTCTCCCATTCTGTGGGTTCCCTTCTTGTCTTGTTTATGGTTTCTTTCGCTGTGCAAAAGCTTTTAAGTTTCATGAGGTCCCATGTGTTTATTCTTGATTTTATTTCCATGAGTCTAGGAGGTGGATCAAAAAGGATGTTGCTTCGATGGATGTCATAGAATGTTCTGCCTATGATTTCCTCTAGGAGTTTTACAGTGTCTGGCCTTCCATTTAGGTCTTTAATCCATTTGGAGTTTATTTTTGTGTATGGTGTTAGGAAGCGTTCTAATTTCATGTAAAAGAACATGTTGCTGTCCACTTTTCCCAGCACCACTTATGGAAGAGGCTGTCTTTTTTCCATTGTATATTCTTGCCTCCTTTGTCAAAG
The DNA here is from genome assembly GCF_030028045.1 of Hippopotamus amphibius kiboko. Taxonomy (NCBI): domain Eukaryota; kingdom Metazoa; phylum Chordata; class Mammalia; order Artiodactyla; family Hippopotamidae; genus Hippopotamus; species Hippopotamus amphibius. The sequence goes on along the minus strand of NC_080193.1, from coordinate 86,833,009 downwards.
ACAAGGTGCCCATATGTGCTTGGGCTTACTTCTGAGATCTCTATTCTGTTCCATTGATCTGCCTTTCTATTTTTGTGCCAGTACCATACTGTTTTGATCACTATGGCCTTGTAGTATAGTTTGAACTCAGGAAGCCTAATTCCACCAACTCCATTTTTCCTTCTCAAGATTGCTTTGGCTATTCGGGGTCTTTTGCGTTTCCATACAAATTGTAAGATTTCTTATTCTAGTCCTGTGAGAAATGCCATTGGTAATTGGATAGGGATTGCATTGAATCTGCAAATTGCTTTGGGTAGTACAGTCATTTTCACAATGTTGATTCTTCCAATCCAAGAACATGGTAACTCCCTCCATCTGTTTGTATCATCTTTGATTTCTTTCATCAGTGTCTTAAAGTTTTCTGCATACAGATCTTTTGCTTCCTTAGGCAGGTTTATTCCTAGGAATTTTATTCTTTTTGTTGCAATGGTAATTGGGAGAGTTTCCTTAATTTCTCTTTCTGCTCTTTCATTGTTACTGTATAGGAATGCAAGAGATTTCTGTGCATTAATTTTGTATCCTGCTACTTTACTAAACTCATCAATGAGTGCTAGCAGTTTTCTGGTAGAGTCTTTCGGGTTTTCTATGTATAATATCATGTCATCTGCAAAGAGTGACCATTTTACTTCTTCTTTTCCAATTTGTATTCCTTTTATTTCTTTTTCTTCTCTGACTGCTCTGGCTAAAACGTCCAAAACTATGTTGAATAATAATGGTGAGAGTGGACACCCTTGTCTTGTTCCTGTTCTCAGAAGGAATGCTTTCCTTTTTTCAGCATTTAGAACGATGTTGGCTTTTGGTTTCTGATATATGGCTTTTATTATGTTGAGGTAATTTCCTTCTATGCCCATTTTCTGGAGTGCTTTTATCATAAATGGACGCTGAATTTTGTCAAAAGATTTTTCTGCATCTATTGAGATGATCTTATGGTTTCTATCCTTCAATTTGATGATATGATGTATCACTTTGATAGATTTGCGTATATTGAAGAATCCATGCATCCCAGGGATAAACCCCACTTGATTATGGTGTATGATTTTTTTAATGTGTTGTTGGATTCTGTTAGCTAGTATTTTGTTGAGGATTTTTGCATCTATATTCATCAGTGATAAGTGACATCTTTGCCTGGTTTTGGTGTCAGGGTGATCGTGACCTAGTAGAATGAGTTTGGGAGTGTTCCTCCTTCTGCTATATTTTGGAAGAGTTTGAGAAGGATAGGTGTTAGCTCTTCTTGAAATGTTTGATAGAATTCACCTATGATTCCATCTGGCCTTGGACTTTTGTTTTTTGGGAAATTTTTAATCACTGCCTCAATTTCCATACTTGTGATTGGTCTGTTCATAGTTTCTATTTCTTCCTGGTTCAGTCTTGGGAGATTGTGTTTTTCTAAGAATTTATCCATTTCTTCCAGGTTCTCCAATTTATTGGCATATAGTTGCTTGTAGTAGTCTCTCATGATCTTTTGTATTTCTGAGGTGTCTGTTGTTACTTCTCCTTTTTCAGTTCCAATTCTGTTGATTTGCGTCTTGTCCCTTTTTTTTGTGATACGTCTGGATAATGGTTTATCAATTTTGTTTATCCTCTCAAAGATTCAGCTTTTAGTTTCATTAATTTTTGCTATTGCTTCCTTCCTTTCTTGTTCATTTATTTCTGCTCTGATCTTTATGATTTCTTTCCTTCTGCTCATTTTGGGGTTTCTTTGTTCTTCTTTTTCTAATTGTTTTAGGTGTAAGGTTAGGTTGTTTATTCGATCATTTTCTTGTTTCTTGAGGTAGGACTGTATTGCTATAATTTTCCCTCTTAGAACTGCTTTTGCTGCATCCCATGGGTTTTGGGTCATTGTGTTTCCATTGTCATTTATTTCTAGATATTTTTGATTTCCTCTTTGATTTCCTTAGTGATTTCTTGGTTGTTTAATAGCATATTGTTTAGCCTCCACGTGCTTGTATTTTTTTACAGTTTTTTTCCTGTAATTGATATCTAGTCTCATGGCATTGTGGTCTGAGAAAATGCTTGATATAATTTCAATTTTCTTGAATATACCGAGGCTTGATTTGTGACCCAAGATGTGATCTATCCGGGAAAATATTCCATGTGCACCTGAAATGAAAGTGTATTCTGTCATTTTTGGGTGGAATGTCCTATAAATATCAATTAAGTCGAGATGGTCTAATGTGTCATTTAAAACTTGTGTGTCCTTATTTATTTTCTGTTTGGATGATCTGTCCATTGATGTAAGTGGAGTGTTCAAGTCTCCCACTATTATTGTGTTACTGTTGATGTCCCCTTTTATGGCTGTTAGCATTTGCCTTCTGTATTGAGGTGCTCCTATGTTGGGTGCGTAGATATTTAGCATTGTCATATGTTCTTCTTGGATGGATCTCTTGATCATTATGTAGTGTCCTTCCTTGTCTCTTGTAATAGTCTTTACTTTCAAGTCTAATTTGTCTGATATGAGTATTGCTACTCCTGCTTTCTTTTGATTTCCATTTGCATGGAATATCTTTCTCCATCCCTTTACTTTCAGTCTATATGAGTCTCTTGGTCTGAAGTGGGTTTCTTGTAGGCAGCATATGGAAGGGTCTTGTTTTTGTATCCATTCAGCCAGTCTGTGTCTTTTGGTTGGAGCATTTAATCCATTTACATTTAAGATGATTATTGACATGTGTGTTCCTATTACCATTTTCTTAATTGTTTTGGGTTTGTTTTTATAGGTTTTTTCCTTCTCTTGTGTTTCCCACTTAGAGAAGTCCTTTTAGCTATTGTTGCAAGGCTGGTTTGGTGGTGCTGAATTCTCTTAAGTTTTGCTTGTCTGCAAAGCCTTTGATTTCTCCGTCGAAACTGAATGAGATTCTTGCTGGGTAGCGTATTCTTGGCTGAAGGTTTTTCTCTTTCAAGACTTTCAGTATATCCTGCCATTCCCTTCTGGCCTGCAGAGTTTCTGTAGAAAGTTCAGCTGTTATCCTTATAGGTTTTCCCTTATATGTTATTTGTTGCTTTTCTCTTGCTGCTTTTAATATTTTTTCTTTGTGTTTCTTTTTCATTAGTTTGATTAATATGTGCCTTGGTGTCTTTCACCTTGGGTTTATTCTGTGTGGGACTCTCTGTGCTTCTTGGACTTGGTTAATTATTTCCTTTCCCATGTTGGGGAAGTTTTCCACTATAACCTCTTCAAATATTTTCTCAGACCCTTTCTTTTTTTCTTCTTCTTCTGGGATGCCTATGATTTGAATGTTCATGCACTTAATGTTATCCCTGAGGTCTCTGAGACTGTCTTCTATTCTTTTTATTCTTTTTTCTTTTTCCTACTCTGTGGCAGTTGTTTCCCCCATTCTATCTTCCAAATCATTTATTTGTTCTTCTGCCTCAGTTATTCTGCTGGTTATACCATCTAGAGCATTTTTAATTTCAGTTATTTTGTTGTCCATTGTTGTTTGTTTGTTCTTTAGTTCTTCTGAGTCCTTATTAACTGCTTCTTGTATTTTCTGTATTTTGTTATCAAGATTTTGTATCACTTTTACTAACATTACTCTGAATTCTTTTCCAGGCATTTTTCCTATTTCCTATTCATTTATTTGTTCTTGTGGCATTTTTTCCTGCTCCTTTGCCTGCATGGTGTTTCTTTGTTTTCTCATGGTTGTCCAAACTTCAGGGGTTGCTTGCCCTGCCAATAGATGTGTTTAAAGAAGACTGTCCAAGCCCCAGACTAATGGTAGAGTGTTGAGTCAAACAAATACTAAGTCTAGGAAACAGATACATGTATAAGACACACAAATACTGAATCCAATAGAACACAAGGCATTAGAAAGACCTGACAGAAGAACCGCAGTATGCTATCAGACATTCAGAGAAGAAACCAAAAGAAATTCAAAACGAAAACAGAAGAAAACAGAAACAAAGCAAAAACAAACAAACAAACAAATAACACCACACACACATAAACACCAATCCAGGGAGATATTGAAAGCTAGGATCAAATATATAAAAGAGCTAGAGTACCACCAGACAGACTGAAGATTCTCAGAATGAAATCAGACAATTATACTAAGAACTAAGATAAAGACAAAAACCTAATAATAAATACCAAGATGGTATGTCATCTGGAGAATAAAGTAAGGAGACTGAGCAGATTGATAATGTTGCTTATAAGTATGTTAAGATAAAATAAAATAAAAAAGGATAGAATATAGGGCAACAGATGAGCGTAGTGTGACTGGAAATATGAAAATAAAAAGAAAGAAATAGAAATGTATAAAAGATCGAGATGAAAAGGAGATAGGAGAGATATATAGTCTGCACTACAAAAAACTTAGCTAGAAATAGAAGTATATAAAAAGGCTAAAAATAAAAATAGAATAAAAAATGTTATAAAGCTTGTAGATCCCTTATGACTAAGATCATAATTAATAAAGAGAAAAAAACAGAAAAAAAAGAAAAAAAGAAAAACTAGAGCTGACCCCAGCATGAAGCAGTTCAATAGAGTTAATGCTAATATTTCTGTTTCCTTAGAGTCTCAGCTGTAGGTGTCCTTCTACCCACCTTGGGTTTTTTGTATTTTTCTGTGACCTGCAGAGCTTCCTTTATTGTTCATCTCTAAGCACTGGTGTGTGGGGAGGGAGTGGGTACAATAGTGGCTCCTTCCCCTGGGAGTGAGTGAGCAGTAAGTAGCACACTGTCTGGGTCATGTTGTTTCAGTAGGGCGTGGAGGTGCCTGTTGCAGAGGGATGCCGGTGACTCGGGTGTAAACAGAAAGTCTCAGAGTTGGGCCTCTCTCTGGGCTTTTTTTGCTCTCGGCTGCCAGCACTCTAAGCCAGCCCCACCTGAGGGCCTGAGGGCCTGAGGGTCTTTGTTATCCATGAGTGCCTTGGCTTGGCCCACAGGGGTCCTTCCCTTGTTCGTTGAAGGTGCAGAGAGAGAGAGAGAGAGAGAGAGAGAGGCTATGCCCGCGGCTCCTCCCCCCGGCCCGTGAGCCTGCAGCATCCAGCTGCCATCATGGCCAGGCAGCTCTCAGGGGCGGGCACTCCTCGCTGTGGACCTCTTCCCTCCTGTCCTCTCCGTCCATCTCTCCACTGCCAACAATGTTTCTCACCCTGAAGCAGTTCTCCGTTTCCCACGCTCCTGCTCCCAGACCCCCTATTCAGCTATGAATCGATGTCTCAGTCCGGGAATGCAGAGCCGTGGTGTGGACACTCCGTGTGTTTCTCACTCCTTCCCGTCTGCCACAGCTCAGCCGTTCACCCTCTTTGAGCCGTCGTAGATGCCTCCCTACTGGTTATGTTGGGATCCTTGCAGTCCTTTCTGGTGTCCGAGGTCATCTGCTGGTGTTCAGTTGGTTCTCTGTGGGAATTATTTCGTCTTTTGGTGCATTCCCAATGCATCTGTGGAGAGGGATGCATTCCACGTCCCTCTACTTCCTCGCCATCTTTTCTTCCCCTGCCTGTATTTTTTTATTGGATGATGATATTGTGACTTTTACTCTGTTGGGTGCTAGATGTTTTCTTGTACCCATAATTATTTTTGTTTAACCATTAAGTTAGTTGGTAACAGTTTGATTCTTTCAAATCTTGCTTTTTAGACTTGTTAGATGTTACCAGTGTATTATTTAGCCTAGGGCTAATTATTCCCCACTACTGAGGCAGAAAAATTCTGCATACTCTACCCAAAGTTCTGTGAATTATGAGGTTTACAGTCTGGATGGCAGGACCTGTTCCTACCCTTTATGAACACACAAGGCACTGTTACTTCTAATTATTTCAAGTGGTTCAACCCCTAGCCTTGGGTAGCTTTGCACACACAAGCACTGACAATTACTTTTCTGAATACCTAAGGGGAATCCTCTGCAGATCTCCAGAGTTTTGCCTCTGCAACTCTCTCCTCTCCAGTACTTCACATGTGAATTCTGGCAGCCTTGGTCTCCCCAAACTCTCAGCCCTGTTTTCTCAATGAAGAGTCTCCTGGGCTCCACCCACATTCTTCTCTACACTACAGCCTGGAAACTCTTCACAACAGTAAGCAGGGGCATTCAGAGGGCTCAGCTCATTTACATCTTGTTTCTAAGTGATCACTATCCTTTGTTGACTAATACTCAATGTCTTGAAAAACATTGTTTCATATATTTTGTTCAGTTTTCTTGGTTGTTTTGGGTAAGAAGATAAATTTAGTCCTGGTTATTCCATTTTGTTTGGAAGCAGAAGTTCTCTACAGACTTTTATTTGAATGTGATCACTATTAACTGAGTTTTTGACTCTTGGGAAGAGTTTGCCAGTTGCCTGATACTGACTTCAAAGACCTAATTTAGTGGGACCTTCTCACTTCTTATTTTGTCCTGGTCCCACTTGGCTTTTGTGTTGAACATATGCTATACCGAAGTGAAATACAGCAGAAGTTTTTCTCTTCTAGCCACAGGAGAGGAGACAGAAAACTTCTTAAGGAAGATGAGAATAATTACCCCTTTGCTCCATTCAGTAGAGTTTTCCATCCAAGGAGATGTCCTTACTGTGTGTCCTCCACATGTGCTCGAGGAATGTCAGTTTTTTCCCCTGAATTAGAGTTGAAAGGAGCTAGGGTAGGAAGGAAAATTCAGGGAAGAAAGCTAAGCAGATTCTGACAAGATTCATCTGACTTTATATTCATCTCTGTGGGAAGAAAGATGTCAGAAATGCTGGCTTCTCCACATGAGAGACTGTCTCAAAAGCTGTGGGAAAATGGGTATGAATAGATTATTCAGATATACTTATGTGATAAATACACAAAATGATTTCTTGATATTCTGAGCATGTTTTAGAAAGGGATTTGTACAACCAAATGATGATAAAATAGCTGTCCTAAATATGTCATGAGCTTAATATTGAAAAAGTATTTTTTTCCCAAAGAACATAGTTCTTATCTCTACAGTCAATATTTGATACATGCTCATTGCCATTTCCTCATATTCAGTCAGAAGGAAAAAGGTGGATTCATCTCTAAGTGATTGATCATCACAGCTTTACTCTGCAACATTAGGAGAAAGATAAATTATGGGAGAATGTACACTTTAAACAGCCATTCTGTGCTACTCCCAACGCAGTCAGAAGGATTGAAGTTAAGTTTTCAGAAGCACTGTTTTCTCTTCAGGAGTGTTAAAGGGTGATTGATACACCTTGCAAAAAATAGAAACATTGCTAGTTATTCTAAAAAACTAAAGAGAGGGTAAAAAGTAGCTTCTTATTTACCTTTGTAAAGGAAAGCTAATGAGAAAGTCCATTTTAGTTTTATGGGGGTGGTGTTTATTGACTGAATTGGGAATTTCATAAATTATAGTAGCCTATATGTAGAGAGATTAGAATGAAAATGTATGGGCTGTGATTAATGGCAGGTAAGAAAAACCAGGTACCTTGGCAGAAATAAGACTTGGAGGAGGTTTCTATCAAAGCCACAGTAATTTCTCAAAGAAGCATTTGCCGGCATCAGTATTAACATATACTGGCTATGTGTGATGTGCTGAGCTAGGAGGTTTCTAAGGAAACATGAGACATTCCTGCTGTCAAGAGACTGCAATCCAACTGGGGATACTTGTCAGAACCTTAAAAGGATAAGTGATCTTAAATGTGAGCCTGAGGCATTCCGAGAGAGTATAATTAAAGAGCTGATTCTAGAAGAAAGAATAATGTTTGTGTTCTTACTATGGCTCAAAATGTTGAGGATAAACTGGATCAACCAACAACTATTTGTTGAGATACCACCACATGTTAAGCAATGTTCTAGTATCTGGCAACACAGCAATTAAAATGAAATTTTACTCTGGTGTAATTAATTGAACAGCTAGAAACTTAAATTCTAAATGCAGAATCAAGCACAATAAGGTTTGAAAACAAAGTTGGACACAATATACCTCTTCAAGAAAATACTCTCTCACACAGATTAAAGACTAATTCAGCACCTTGAACATAGTTGGTGTTTGTATACAAGATACCTTGTGCTCATCATGTCCCTTCCTCCTGAAATGTATTCCTTCCTCCTACCAGCAAGTGAGAAAAGAGAGGTTCAGTTAAATTATGTTGTTTAGCTGAGGTGGGAAACCTTGGAGCTGGATCCAAATCTAGTTGACACCAATGCCTGTGTTCTTCTCAGGATACTATGCTGTCCCTGGAATTGGAATCATTGCTTTTTTGGGTCATGTTCCATGCATGTTTCAGTCAGTTTGTTGCAGGAAAGAAATACGGGTGGGGTGCGAGACAATGGTCACATCCCAGGTCTCAGGCAAATCCCTGGGATGGCCACCGAGTGTGGGTTCTTAGCTTCGTGAAGGTAGGAATTCAAGAATGAGATGTAGAAAAGTGAAAAAAGGTTTATTCAGGGAGAAACACACTCCACAGGCAGAGTGTGGGCCATCTTAGAAGGCAAGAGAGGCGCCAGGGTACAGGGTTGTCAGTTTTTATAGGGGTGGGTAATTTCATAGGCTAACAAGTGGGAGAATTATTAAAATTATTTTGGGGAATGGGCAGAGATTTCCAGGAATTGGGCCACCACCCACTTTTTGGCCTTTTTTGGTTGGCCTTGGATCTGTCATGGCGCCCAAGCATGCATTATTTAGATGCTAATACATTACAAGGAACATATACTGAGGCTCAAGGTCTAGTGGAAGTCAATCATCTGCCATCTTGAACCTAGTTGGTTCTAACCAGTTTATGTTGTGCCTTCAATGACTATGTCATTCTTTTAAAGGTTGTGCCCTCTCCCCTTCCTGTCTCAAGTTCACCTTCAGTTCAGTTCACCGTGTCTGTGAGAGTCCTCTTTCTTACTCTGGCTCCTACGAAAAGGCATCACAGATCTTCAGTTGTGGTCTCTTTGCACCATGGGCCAAAGGGTATAAAACAGGAGACTAAGGAAACATAGGAAAAAGATGACCGAAGCACGTCCTCAAGTCATCTACAGAACAAGGGTATCCTTTCCTCTTCCGTGATGTGATTGATTATGGACGCCGAGTACTGAGAGAACTTGGCCTTGGCTCATTTGGCCTGGAAGGCCCTCCAGGATTGGCTTGAATGATTCATCAGGAAATGAAGCTCTCTCCTGCCAGTGGTTTGTGGAGCAGCAGGGGATGATTGGAACCTTGCCGATCACTTCCAGAATGGGAGAAGTTACTGTGCTCATATTAAAAACTCAAATGGAGTGCCTGGGCCAGGACATATTTTAAGCTTGCTATCTATCCAGAGTGCTGCATGATAGAGATTTGATTTCATGGGCCTTATGCCTGCTTAGGATGTATTTAAACATGCATAAAACTTTGATGAGTGTTGATGTTTTCCTGAAAGCTGGTGACAACTTTTCAGTAGCAGATTGATAGGTTCTGTAAAGAAGATAGAAGGGACTCCATGGTGGGATGCTAGGTGGGGGTCCTTTTAATTCTGAACAGTCCATGTCTCTGTATTCTAGCTCCATTCCACGGGCTCCGGGTCAGCTTTCAAGAAACCATGCTTCAAAGCACCCAGGAGGCTCCCCAAACTGAAAGGAGTCCCATGACCAGTAGGAATCTCTTTAAGAAACTGTAAACGTGTGACCTTGAGGAAAAGGTGCATTTTCATGAAAAGAAAAAAGCCCCCATGGTAGCTGGCAGGATATTGAAGGCAGGAGAGTCTGAGAGTGGCATCAAGCTGCGCTGTAAATCCCAGACATTCACAAGCCCCCGGCTGTAGAATCTCTCCCAAGTTTTGCTTTTGTTTCCCATCAATGGTGTTAACAGCTCTGCCAATGTTCAGCAATTGTGTGAGGAGGACAATACTCAGACAGAAAAATCAGTACAGTATTGTTTTATTTTTATGCCATATCCAGACAGAACGATCTCATCTATTCATTGTAATACATTTGTCATTTTTGTCGGAATAAATGCAAGGCTACGAGAAAATGCTGATACCAGTTGTCAGAGAAAACTATTTACAATGGTCCCTCCCTTTCTTTCTTTCGGCATTTTCATTATAATCTTTTCAGCTTCACAGAGAGATGAACAAAACTCGTGCATGGATTATAAAGCGACGGCTGCACTGCATTGATTGCGACCTTCACTTTTAAGGTTAACAGTGGGGGGAAAAGAGCCCCAACTGTTGACGTCAGTAATTTGGTTACTGTTTTCTGGGAGAGGAGGTACTCATTTCTTTCCTCTTATCCGATTTCACTGGCTGGGTTCCTATATGAAGACCTTAAGTTCACTTGTTCATTCATTCATTCATCCATTTGCTGATTCAATACTTATGCATGCCAGCTATGGGCGAGACACTGGATTAGTCCCTGGAGGTAAGGCGGTGAACATGACCTCTGAGGTCTTAGAAGCTGGAGAGCCTAGTGAGGGAGATGGCTTTGTAAGGAAACAGGAAATCCTATTATCAAATCAGGGTCTTTCAAAGCTAAAGAACAGACATCTATCAGGCTGTAGTTCTCTATCAGAGAGTTTCATACATCTCTCTAGCAAATGTCCAGTGAGCTTAAAATAAACCTCTGACTTTTGACCTTCTATTTCCAACCAAAATACACTTATTTTTGTAAGTTTCAGTGTGAGTCACTTTAAATGGAATGTATACAGAGGAGGTAGTCATATATTGTTTAACTCTTTTTTACCCAATTTTGCTGGACGCCTTTTTTTTTTTTTTAATAGAATAAAGGAAACTGATGTGCTTAGTTAATAACAAATATTAAAAGACACCTGAAAAAGAATCCTGTAAACAGCAGACAATTTTTTTCTTGAAGGCTTAATACTGATTTTATTTATGTGTCTTTTTTTTTTTCTGATATCTTTATCACTGCACTGAGGACTTACCTCAGTATTTTTTGTGGTTTTTGACACAAATCCCTACTAAACCAGCATTTTCCAAACTTCAGTCATTTGTGCAAAACTGTAACAATTTTTTCCACATACACATTCTATGACTTTTCTTCTGTAATTATTTTATCCTATCTGGCTATCATGTCTGCTACTACTTACATAGTATTTTACTTAAATTGACTTACTATTCTTTTTTAACTTAAGCTAGTTCAACTTAAAAAAGAAATTTTATATGACCACCTAAATGAAATGCCAGTTTTGCTTCCAGGAAATAGCAGGTAATTGCAATAACAAATAAAATGTAACTGATATTCCTAAATCCTATCCAGTTACTGGTGGATGGTTCAGAGTGCTTTCTCTCTCTGCTAAAAAGGAAGATGAGTGCATGAAGGATAGTATTAAATAAATACTGAAACCAACTGAGACTTACCCTTAGGTATAGGAAGAAAAACTGAAAATGAAAATAATGCTTTCCTTAGTATGTGATTCAAGGTGTGTAATGCTATGTCTGGGCATCCCCTAAGGTCATTTCCTGAACTGTTAGGGGCATTTCAAAGGGTCACAATGTGACCACATTCTATGTTCTCATGGGAAATTCTTTGGCAGGTTTGGGAAGGGGTTGCCTTCCCCATCGCCAAGGGGATTCTGTAGTTAATAGGGCAGTTATTTCAAACTTATTTCAAACAACTTTTTCTTTCCCCTAAGATTTATAATGATTTACTTCACACAACTATTCAGAGATATGGGATAATTTAAGGGAATCCATGCATCTTCTCGATAGACTTTAACACCTGCAGCCAGTGACATCTGTCACCACTTTCCTATGCATGCTTCCTGTCTTCATTATCCTTCTCTTTAATTAACAGTTTAATTCTTAAAAATAAACTTTACAGTATGTGGTTATGAGTGATTGTTTCCAGTCAGCAAAACAGAAGGCAATACACTAGATCATGGCTGAACTCCATCCAGTAATAGACTACCCGGCAATAATGACAACAGGAAGTCATTTATCAGGCCTAGGTTTCTCCCATTTCATCTAGAAATATAAATATCTTATTTTTTAGTAAAGAGAAAGATGAGCTGAGAAGATGATGATGGATCAAGCGGGTGACACTGTGGACCAGCCAAAGCTTTTAATCATGACATTTTTCAAATCAAGGGAGAAAGAAGAGCTGAGGGAGGAAGAGGACAGAATATCAAACTACATTTTTAAAAAACAGGCCAGGCTGTGATAATTGTGCATCACATTCTTTCTTGAGTCTAAGAGCAAATCTGAAATTTCTTTAGATCTATCCATCCCATGATATTGTCACATTACAGAGAAATTGACTTAGAATCAGAAATGATTGTTGACAGTGAAGGGAAATAGTCAATTCCTTACTACAAAAATCATCACGTGGTATCTTTACAGAAGAGCTTTTTGTTTCTGGAAAATAATAAGTTCAGAGAAAGAGATGGCTAGGAATGACCCAGGTCAAGAAAAAGAAAGACTATCCTGGTATATGCTAGTAAAATATGGGGACAGGTCTTGAACAGAATATTCTAAGCTGTAACAGATGATGGAGTGCAGATGATTCTCTGTAAGTGCACACTGAGATGGGGGTTGGGATCTTAGCTTAAAAAATAGAATCACTTAAGAAAAAGTATTTTCCTAAAGAAAGAATGCTTTGAGAAGTGTGAATGGGGAAGAAAGAAGTTTGGAGCTGGACTAATGTTTACAGTAATCTTTTTCCCCCTTAAAGAATAAATATCCCTGTGTATAGAGCAATATCTTTCTAAGTGTCTCAGCTGTCTTTTTCCTTTTCCAGGATTCTTGTGCTTAAAATGTAAAAACAAAACAAGCAAACAAAAGATGAAAAATTGCTATGAGAGCCCCTGAGAATAATCAAAGGAGAACATTTTAGGAATTGATTTCGTTCCACCATTTGCCATATTGTATCTGTGCTTAGTTTGCAAATAACAGAACCACAGTAGAAGCTGATGCTTAACAGTTCTCCACGGTCTTCAGACTCACCAAGCTGCCGAGGATAAAGGAAGATGGGTAACCAGTTATAAGAAATCTTCATTTGTAGGAAGGGGTGGGGGGTGCTACTAAATTGTCTACTGATTTTTTCAAAGATGTTATGCAAAGCTTTTGGTCAGAAAAACAGCCTCTAACAACCAATGCATTTTACATAAAGGAAACTTTCCCAGGAAGGATGGCTGTGAATTTAATTATAAGCTCTTCTCTTTGCATAAATCTGGTTCAGTCTTAATAAGACTTGAAACATAGAACAATGTCCATGGAGTACAATTCACCAATTGTTACTTTTAATTATGTTCACATGCATAATTCATATATACACTGCATGGACAAGAGGAAAGAAAAGATAAGAAGGAACAAAAGAGATGAATTTTCCATCAAACAATTACTATATAAATAGACAACACATTTAATACATTAGTTAACAAAGTGATTCTTTGTTCTTGCTAGTCTGGGGTTTAAAGGTGCTAAAAGAATCCCCAAACATAACATTGTTACATTTTACTAATGTCTCTCTTAGATGAAAGAAATAGGGATTATCATTCTTCATAAAAATAAAATAAAATAAAATAAATTCCCCTCCAAAGGTGGAGATATAGGTATGGTTGGCATAGGATAGTATTATACTGTGTAATATTGTAATGGACTTTAATAGGAAGAAAAGAATATAATAGATTCTTAATACAGAAACATTTAAGAATGGCATTATTTCCTCATTAGGGGAAAAAGAGTCTTCTTTTTTGGTGCCAGGTTTGTCATTTCATGTTGCTGCAAAGTGTTTGCTTGTTTCATCTTCTTAGTAGTACATGCATCTTCCTAGAAAAGAAAGAAGTGGTACATATAGGTGCGGATGTGTTGCCAGAGGGTCCAAACTATTGCCTCAGTGATGTAATTTTAATGAAAACATTTGATGTAATAGATTCAGTGATAGTCTCATTCCTGAGGTGCAAAGATTAAATAAAATATTGCTTAACAAAAGTGTATGTTAAAGAATTAAAGCTTGGAACTTAAGTATAAATTCTCATTTTTATTGCAAATTCTCTTTTATGTAGAAACATCTTTTGGATTATGGTGCAGTTTTTGAGAGCCCAATAAGTAGCCTCAGTCTTCCATGATTTCAGAACCATAGAGAGCTAGACAAGGAGGGAGGCCCCTAGCGACCACAATGTCAGTTTCCCCTTCAGTAGAGCTACTGAAATCTTGGTTGGAGTTGATGTGGCATGGTGTGCTACTTCATACTGAACTTCAAAATCCCTATTTCTTTCCCCACCCAGTCACAAGCGGTGCTGCCATTGTGGGTGGCCTCTCTCCCAGTTCATTAGCTGGGAACACTCTGTTAAAATGAGGGGCTGGAGGAGCTGAGCAAAATGTGTACAACTTGCAGGCACTAGGTTATGAAAAGGAAGAGGAAGCCACCAAGTCACACATGCTCAGATCCAATTAGACACATCACTCTTGTCACCTGTGAACAGGGGTGGGTGGTGAGGGATGAGACAGAGCGATAATCTGATAGAATGTCTGTTGCACAGAGATGATAGTCAACATCTGTAGGCTGACAGAAGCCTGATATCCTTACCTTACAAGTTTTAAAAATTTCTAAATATCCTGCCTACTTTCATGTGGAAGGAACAATGTAAGTATAGAATAATTGTTTAAATAAGGAAAGGAATATTTAACTCCAATTATCTTATAAAAATCCAAATCTATTTAAAATACAAATCAGTCTATGTGCTACAGCCATGAAAGGAAATTTTTTGCATAGAAATTTTTTTGGCTTTTTACCATCAGTGTTTGGTGCCTAATTTTCTTCTACTGTAAAATGGTGATAATAGTGCATATCTCATATCTCAAGTGTTAAATAAGTAACACGTATTTGTGCTTTGAAGAGTGTATGGCATATGGAAATTACTCAAGAAATGTTAGCTGCTATTGTCATTAATGTCATCTTCATCATCACCACTACCATCATAATAACCCACATCACCATCACCATTTGTACCACCAGCACCATCATCCTCATCATCACTGTTATCATCATCATCGTCACCATGTTATCATCATCACCACCATCATCACCACCACCACCATAACCATTATTATCATTATCACTACCATCACCACCATCATCACCATCTGTACCACCAGCACCATCATCCTCATCATCACCGTTATCATCATTATCATCACCACGTTACCATCACCATCACCACCATGACCCTCATCATCATCACCACCATCATCATTTTGCAGCTCAGATGAAGACCTGTGGATAAGTGACAAGGATTTTTTTTTTAAGCTCTTTATTGGAATATAATTGCTTTACACTCTTGTACCAGCTTTTGAGGTACACCAAAGTGAATCAGCTGTATTTATACATATATCCCCATATCCCCTCCCTCCCGTGACTCCCTCCCTCCCTCCCTGTCCTGGCCCTCATCATCACCCATCAACAAGTTGATCTCCCTTTGTTATATAGCAACTTCCCACTAGCTATCTATTTTACAGTTGGTAGTGTATGTATGTCTATGCTACTCTCCCACTTCGTCCAGGCTTCCCCTTCATCCCCCATCCCCTCAACCCCGTGTCCTCCAGTCCATTCTCTGCATCTGCATCCTTATTCTTGCCCTGAGTGACACGAATTTAATGACAAGTGCACAGTCCTTTGGAAGAATGACTCCCATTCATTACTTGGTCAATAAGCAATTATTAAGGGCCCATGACATGCCTACTGTTTTTGTGAGCATGCAATTATGATACCTCTCTATTCAAAGCTTACGAAGTACATGATCACGTGAGTATTTCAGTTAATACTCAACAGAGTTAAAAAACCAGAGCTTTACGTGCGCACAAGGATCAAGGACATTCTAAAGGAAGCAGACCTTGAAAGCAGACCTTTCCATCTGACCTTGAAAGTCAGGTAGGATGTGTCCTACAAGGATTAGTACGAATAAAGGCAGGTGCTTAGGAAGGAATGTGGGTGTTTAGAAGCTAACAAGGGGACTGGATTGATTGGAAATTGTTGTTTTAACCCCTGGACAGAATTCCAAAACCAAAGTTTGTTCTGGGGAACTTAGGAGGGAAAATACTGTATCTGTCTACTCCCAGTGCCTCACATGAGGTCCCTTCAGCTCAGGCCCCTAGTCTCCACTCTGTCCAGAGCATGGTTCTGTCTCTGCATCTAAACCTGTGTTCATGCTCTTCTCCAGCCCATTCCCTTCCTTTCTGCTCCTTGAAATTTTACCTCTCCTTCAAGTCCTGGATTTTGCCCTTGTTGTTTACTTGCTTCCTTTTTTGCTTTTTAAAACTTATTTATTTAGTAAAACTTTTTTACCCTACTGTGTTACATAGTCATTTCTCTCTCTCCTGAACTCATAAACTGATCTTTTTCATAATTTGACAATATATCCTGTAAAGCAGTCTGGTATACCAGTGAAAACGTAAGATCTAAGTTCTGGGCCAGACACTCTGGCTATCTGTGTAGCCACAGGCAAGATGCTTAATCCCTCTTGGCCTTATTTTCCTCAACTACAAAATAAAAGGATTAGTTTGAATGATTTTTAATCACTTACCTAACTTTGTTGATTTTTGTCC
Organism: Hippopotamus amphibius kiboko; assembly: GCF_030028045.1. NCBI lineage: Eukaryota > Metazoa > Chordata > Mammalia > Artiodactyla > Hippopotamidae > Hippopotamus > Hippopotamus amphibius. Next base: position 86,816,561 of record NC_080193.1, on the reverse strand, counting down.
TAGGATTTTTCTATTGTCTTTTCCATGTCATTTTTATTCAGTTTTATGATAAATCTGTATTATTTTGGCTATCAGATTTAAAATCCATCAAGAGTAGGGAATTTGATACCTGTCCATCAGCTAATCCCATCTAATCACTGTCTTGTGACTGTTACCATTAACTAAATACCTGGTGAAATTAACTGCTACTTATTCCTACCTGTCTGCTAAGTGCAAACTTAATCTCCCTGCCCCTTCCACTGCTCCCCAAGATGTCCTCGATCTCTGATTTCTGCGTTAGCCAAACAGCAAATATTTCATATTGACTTTTATTGAGTGTCGGTATTTGTATTTCATAAACGATGGGAATTAATTAGCTATAACAAAGGCAAGCCTCAAGGGGCCCCAGGGTGAGTCTATCATTTGCCCTCATTCAGCAAGTACAACATAGCTCTGTGAAACAGTGTAAGAGAAGTAAAGCTTTTCAAGTCTAAATAAGACCTCAAAAGGCCACCTTGTAATATAACTGATGTGTTTATTTTCACAGTGTTTCTGCATCGAGAGATGCCTTACCATTTGGGCACCAAACACTGTCAGAGTTTCAGAGAGTTTTGTTTTTAATGCCATATCCTTTTTATGCCAATTAGAGATAATCTCCTTGGGCTCTTAAGTAATTTGTCTGTGTAATCTCAGGCACACTGAAAAGAATCACAAATCCTTTGCGGATTGGAAGACATAGTGGAAACTCCTCAGGCACAGTTAGAAATTAGTCAAAACTTTTAAGTCAATATGATGTCTTTTTTCTTCCTCCCTTCTTTTATCAAATAAAGAAAGCTTCCTACACAGATTAATGCACAAATTAGTTTGAAACAGGTTCATGGGGACATTTCTTTAAGCTTGTAAAACACACACACACACACACACACACACGTACACACTCACTGCCCACAGTTGAACAGTCTTAATGAAACTAATAATTAGGAATTTTTCCCAAGGAAACAAAATGCTTTGGTTGAATTTTGAGAGGTTTTCACTTTCTCATGGCTCTTTATTATCCTAGATATTTAGAAGGATTACTGGCCAAGAGTTAGTTAGGAACTGTGTTTATTGCATTGGGTTGCAAACTTCTGTAGAAGGAGCAGAGCAGAGTGACATTTAATTCCCGATTGATTATAATAATTACATCTTTCACCCCACCTTTGTTTATTATTTTAAAACACCTGAAAATGATCCTATTGCCATTTAAGTAGTAACCTCAGGTACAGGAATATAATTTTAGGTGAATTAATTACCAGTTTGACTATCTAAGAAGGGCCAGTTTGATTAATCCTATACATAAGAGAAAGAAGGTGAGCTATGATCTAAGTGACACTCAGTACATGCCCCATTGCTGCTGTGGCCATGTTGAAGAGCTTTACCTTGTTTCCTAGTAACCATCAGTCCAGAACACATATTTTTGGCAGATTTGCTTGAGTTGAATTTTTTGATTCAAAATGTGAATTTATCTTGCCTTTGAGTCCTGAATTGAAGCATATCACTACCTAAAATCCCAATTCTGTCAACTGCACCAGACAGAATTCATAAATTAATGCCCTAGTTTGATCAATTGAGCATTCCTTTGCCTTTTATGGGGCTATCCTCCCCTTCATCACTCTTTTCTATAAATATAAAACTAGTGCTTCCATGTATATGATATGGATAATTTTTCTCATTTATTCAAATTCTACTTTGTAGTTTGTATTCCTTTAACAAATATTAATTGAAAACTTATTATTTGACCCACACTCAAAATGTAAATAACCATCAGAGACATACAGAAACAAGAGTCAAAAATACATTCAACTTTTCTTTTTCTCCATCTATACACACACAGACGAAGGAAGCTCTCCAAACACCTATGTTATTATGTTTTCTTTGCCTCTGTCTTCTCTTGAATTTTTTTTTTTCTTTTTTTTTTTTGTTTCCATGAAAGATTCTTGTTCTCATCTTGCAAAAATGTAGGCTTGGCTGAAAACTATTAGGACTACAGAATTTATTAAGAAATTCATAGTATATAAAACATAAAAGCTTTCTAATGAGCCAGACATGACTAGTCTAGAAAATGGAGAGATCAGATTTCAATCACAGGAAAAAAAATTTCTAAATTCTTAGAAATTTTTTTAAACCTAGACAAATATTCCTAAGTAGAAAGACTAAATTTTTTTTAAGCTCTTTATTGGAATATAATTGTTTTACACTCGTAGCAGCTTTTGAGGTACAACAAAGTAAATCGGCTGTATTTACACATATATCCCCATATCCCGTCCCTCCCACAACTCCCTCCCACCCTCCCTGTCCTGGCCTTCTAAGGCATCACCCATCATCTAGTTGACCTCCCTTTGTTATACAGCAACTTCCCAGTGGCTATCTATGTTACAGTTGGTAGTATATATACGTATATGCTACTCTCTCACTTCGTCCAAGCTTCCCCTTCAGCCTCCGCCCCCCAGCCCCATGTCCTCCAGTCTGTTCTCTGCATCTGCATCCTTATTCTTGCCCTGTCACTGGGTTCATCAGTACCATTATTTTTTTTTCTAGATTCCGTATATATGAGTTAGCATACAGTATTTGTTTTTCTCTTTCTGGCTTACTTCACTCTGTATGACAGACTCTAGGTCTACCCACCTCATTACATATAACTCCATTTCATTCCTTTTCATGGCTGAGTAATATTCCATTGTATATATGTGCCACATCTTCTTTATCCATTCATCTGTAGATGGGCACTTAGGTTGCTTCCATGTCCTGGCTATTGTAAATAGTGCTGCAATGAACTTTATGGTACATGTTTCTTTTTGGATTATGGTTTTCTCTGGGTGTATGCCCAGTAGTGGGATTACTGGATCATATGGTAGTTCCATTTTTAGTTTCTTAAGGAACATCCAAACTGTATTCCATAGTGGCTGTACCAACTTACATTCCCACCAACAGTGCAGGAGCATTCCCTTTTCTCCACACCCTCTCCAACATTTATTCTTTCTAGATTTTTTGATGATGGCTATTCTGACCGGTGTGAGGTGATACCTCATTGTGGCTTTAACTTGCATTTCTCTGATGATTAGTGATGTTGAGCATCTTTTCATGTGTTTGTTGGCTATCTGTATGTCTTCTTTGGAGAAATGTCTATTTAGGTCTTCCTCCCATTTGTGGATTGGATTATTTGCTTTTTTGGTATTAAGCTTCAGGAGCTGCTTGTCTATTTTGGAGATTAATCCTTTGTCCATTGCTTCATTGGCAAGTATTTTCTCCCATTCTGAGGGTTGCCTTCTAGTCTTCTTTATGGTTTCTTTCACTGTGCAAAAGCTTTTAAGTTTGTTAGGTCCCATTTGTTTATTCTTGATTTTAATTCCATGAGTCTAGGAGGTGGATCAAAAAGTATCTTGCTTTGATGGATGTCATAGAGTGTTCTGCCTATGTTTTACTCTAGGAGTTATATAGTGTCTGGCATTACCTTTAGGCCTTTAATCCATTTTGAGTTTATTTTTGTGTATGGTGTTAGGAAGTGTTCTATTTCATTCTTTAACATGTTGCTGTCCAATTTTCCCAGCACCACTTATGGAAGAGGCTGTCTTTTTTCCATTGTATATTCTTGCCTCCTTTGTCAAAGACAAGGTGCCCATATGTGCTTGGGCTTACTTCTGAGATCTCTATTCTGTTCCATTGATCTGCCTTTCTATTTTTGTGCCAGTACCATACTGTCTTGATTACTGTGGCCTTGTGGTATAGTTTGAAGTCAGGAAGCTTAATTCCACCAACTCCATCTTTCCTTCTCAAGATTGCTTTGGCTATTTGGGGTCTTTTGTGTTTCCATACAAATTGTAAGATTTCTTGTTCTAGTCTTGTGAAAAATGCCATTGGTAATTGGATAGTGATTGCATTGAATCTGCAAATTGCTTTGGGTAGTACAGTCATTTTCACAATGTTGATTCTTCCAATCCAAGAACATGGTATCTCCCTCCATCTGTTTGTATCATCTTTGATTTCTTTCATCAGTGTCTTATAGTTTTCTGCAAACAGGTCTTTTGCCTCCTTAGGCAGGTTTATTCCTAGGTATTTCATTCCTTTTGTTGCAATGGTAATTGGGAGAGTTTCCTTAATTTCTCTTTCTGCTCTTTCATTCTTACTGTATAGGAATGCAAGAGATTTCTGTGCATTAATTTTGTATCCTGCTTCTTTACTAAATTCATCAGTTAGTACTAGCAGTTTTCTGGTAGAGTCTTTAGGGTTTTCTATGTATAATATCATGTCATCTGCAAAGAGTGACCATTTTACTTCTTCTTTTCCAAAATGGATTCCTTTTATTTCTTTTTCCTCTCTGATTGCTGTGGCTAAAACTTCCAAAACTATGTTGAATAATAATGGTGAGAGTGGACACCCTTGTCTTGTTCCTGTTCTCAGAGGGAATGCTTTCCATTTTTCAGCATTTAGAATGATGTTGGCTTTTGGTTTCTGATATATGGTTTTTATTATGTTGAGGTAATTTCCTTCTATGCCCATTTTCTGGAAGGTTTTTATGATAAATGGGTGTTGAATTTTGTCAAAAGCTTTTTCTGCATCTATTGAGAATATTGTATGGTTTTTATCCTGCAATTTGTTGATATGATATATCACATTGATTGATTTGCATATATTGAAGAATCCTTGCATCCCAGGGAAAAGCTCCACTTGATCATGGTGTATGAACTTTTTAATGTGTTGTTGGATTCTGTTAGCTAGTATTTTGTTGAGGATTTTTGCATCTATATTCATCAGTGCTAATGGCCTTTAATTTTCTTTTTTTGTGACATCTTTGCCTGGTTTTGGTATCAGGGTGATGGTGGCCTCACAGAATGAGTTTGGGAGTGTTCCTCCTTCTGCTATATTTTGGAAGAGTTTGAGAAGGATAGGTGTTAGGTCTTCTCTAAAAGTTTGATAGAATTCGCCTGTGAATCCATCTGGCCCTGGGCTTTTGTTTGTCAGCAGATTTTTAATCACAGTTTCAATTTCTGTAGTTGTGATTGGTCTGTTCATAGTTTCTATTTCTTTCTGGTTTGGTTTTGTGAGATTGTATCTTTCTAAGAATGTATCCATTTCTTCCAGGTTATCCAATTTATTGGCATATAGTTGCTTGTAGTAGTCTCTCATGATCTTTTGTATTTCTATGGTGTCAAATGTTACTTCTCCTTTTTCAGTCCTAATTTTGTTGATTTGCATCTTCTCCCTTTTTTTCCTGATGAGTTTGACTAATGGTTTATCAATTTTGTTAATCTTCTCAAAGAACCAGCTTTTAGTTTCATTGATCTTTGCTATTGTTTCCTTCCTTTCTTGTTCATTTATTTCTGTTCTGATCTTTATGATTTCTTTCCTTCTGTTCATTTGGGGATTTTTTGTTCTTCTTTCTCTAATTGTTTTAGGTATAAGGTTAGGTTGTTTATTCGATAATTTTCTTGTTTCTTGAGGTAGGGCTGTATTGCTATAATCTTCCCTCTTAGAAATGCTTTTGCTGCATCCCATGGGTTTTGGGTTGTTGTGTTTTCATTGTCATTTGTTTCTAGATATTTTTGATTTCCTCTTTGATTTCCTTAGTGATTTCTTGGTTGTTTAATAGCATATTGTTTAGCCTCCATGTGCTTGTATTTTTTACAGTTTTTTTCCTGTAATTGATATCTAGTCTCATGGCATTGTGGTCTGAGAAAATGCTTGATATAATTTCAATTTTCTTGAATATACCGAGGCTTGATTTGTGACCCAAGATGTGATCTATCCGGGAAAATATTCCATGTGCACCTGAAATGAAAGTGTATTCTGTCATTTTTGGGTGGAATGTCCTATAAATATCAATTAAGTTGAGACAGTCTAATGTGTCATTTAAAGCTTGTGTGTCCTTATTTATTTTCTGTTTGGATGATCTGTTCTTTGATGTAAGTGGGGTGTTCAAGTCTCCCACTATTATTGTGTTACTGTCGATTTCCCCTTTCATGGCTGTTATCATTTGCCCTATGTATTGAGGAGCTCCTATGTTGGGTGCATAGATATTTACCATTGTGATATGTTCTTCTTGAATGGATCCCTTGATCATTATGTAGTGTCCTTCCTTGTCTCTTGTAATAGTCTTTACTTTCAAGTCTAATTTTCTGATTTGTGTATCACTATTCCAGCTTTCTTTTGATTTCCATTTGCCTGGACTATCTTTTTCCATCCCTTTACTTTCAGTCTATATGTGTCCCTTGGTCTGAAGTGGGTTTCTTGTAGGCAGCATTTAGAAGGGTCTTGTTTTTGTATCCATTCAGGCAGTCTATATCTTTTGGTTGGAGCATTTAATCCATTTACATTTAAAGTGATTATTGACATGTGTGTTCCTATTACCATTTTCTTAATTGTTTTGTGTTTGTATTTGTAGGTGTTTTCTTTTGCTTGTGTTTCCTACTTAGAAAAGTTCCTTAAGCACTTGTTGTAAGGCTGGTTTGGTGGTGCTGAATTCTCTTAACTTTTGATTGTCTGTAAAGCTTTTGATTTCTCCATCAAATCTGAATGAGATTCTTGCTTGGTAGAGTATTCTTGGCTGTAGGTTTTTCTCTTTCAAGACTTTCAGTATATCCTGCCTTTCCCTTCTGGCCTGTGGAGTTTCTGCAGAAAGATCAGCTGTTATTCTTATGGGTTTTCCCTTATATGTTATTTGTTGCTTTTCTCTTGCTTTTAATATTTTTTCTTTGTGTTTAATTTTCATTAATTTGATTATTGTATGCCTTGGTATTTTTCTTTTTGGGTTTATTTTGTATGGGACTCTCTGTGCTTCTTGGACTTGATTAATTATTTCCTTTCCCATGTGGGGAAAGTTTTCCAGTATAACTTCAAATATTTTCTCAGACCCTTTCTTTTTTTCTTCTTCTGGGATGCCTGTGATTTGAATGTTGGTGTGCTTAATATTGTCACCAGTGTCTCTGAGACTGTCTTCCATTCTTTTTAGTCTTTCTTCTCTTTCCTCCTCTGTGGCAGTTATCTCCCCCATTCTATCTTCCAAATTCACTTATTCATTCTTCTGCCTCAGTTATTCTACTGTTTATAGCATCCAGAGTATTTTTAATTTCAGTTATTTTGTTGTCCATTACTGCTTGTATGCTCTTTAGTTCTTCTGAGTCCTTATTAACTGTTTCTTGTATTTTCTCTATTTTGTTGTCGAGATTTTGGATCCTCTTTACTATCATTACTCTGAATTCTTTTCCAGGCAATTTTCCTATTTCCTCTTAATTTTTTTGGTCTGGTGGCTTTTTTTTCCTGCTCCTTTGCCTGCATGGTGTTTCTTTGTTTTCTTATTTTGTGTAATTTATAGGATTTGCTGTCTCCTTTCCCTATGCTGCCTAGTAATAATTCCTCTTGTTTCTGCCCTCTGTGGTGTGGTTTGTCCAGTGTTTTTAGTAGGCCTCCTGGTGTGGGCATCTGGTGTCTGCTTTCCGGTGTGTGGCTCTGTGTCTTTTCTCTCTGATGAGCAGGGCCATGTCAGGTGGTGTCTTTTAGAGTATCTATTTGGTTAATATGGCTTTAGGTATTCTGTGTGCTGATGGTTGGGTTTGTGTTTCTGTCTTGTTTGCAGTTTTGTGTGAGGTGTCCAGCACTGGCAGTTGCAGACAGTCGGACAAAGCCAAGGCTTAGACTCTGATACAGGGCTCTGTGAGAGTTCTCTGTAGTTAATCTTCCCTGTGTCTGAGGTCTCCCCAGTAGTCTACCATCGTGGATTCAGTTCTCCCTCCCCAGAGCCTCCTACTTGACTCCTGTTGGAGTAGTCCAGACTTCAGGGATTGCTTGTCCTGGCAATAAAGGGGTTTAAAGAAGACTGTCCAAGCCCAAGACTAATGGCAGAGTGTTGGGTCAAACAAAAACTAAATCAAGGAAACACATACATGTATAAGACACACAAATACTGAATCCAATAGAACATAAGGCACTAGAAAGACCTGACAGAAGAATCCCAGTATGCAATCAGACAATCAAAGAGAAAACCAAGAGAATTTCAAAATCAAAACAACAACAACAAAAAAAGAAACAAACAAACAAAAAACAACAACAACAACAAAAAACCACCACACACACACACACACACACACACAGATCCAGGAGATTTTGAAAGCTAGGATCAAATATATTAAAGAGAGAGAGTACCACCAGACAGACTGAAGATTCTCAGAATGAAATCAGCCAATTATACTTAGAACTAAGATAAAGAGAAAACCTAATAATAAAAACCAAAGCAGTGTGTCATCTGGAGAATATAACAAGGAAACAGAGCAGATGATAATATTGGTTATAAGTACATTAAGATAAAATAAACTAAAAAAGGATAGAAGACTGGGCAACAGAAGAGTGTAGTGTGACTGGAAATATGAGAAGAAAAAGAGAAAAATAGAAATATATAAAAGATAGAGATGAAAAGAAGGTAGGAGATATACAGTCAGCACTACAAAGAAGTTAGCTAGGTATAGAAATATATAAAAAGGCTAAAAACAAAAACAGAATAAAAATAGAATAAAAAATGTGTTATATACATGCAGATCCCTTAGGACTAAGATTGTAATTAATTAAACAACAAATAAACAAACAAAAAACTAGAACTGACCCCAGAATGGAGCAGAGCAAATAGAATTAAAAAAAATATTTCTGTTTCCTTGGAGTCTCAGCTGTAAGTGTCCTTCTACCCACCTTAGGCTTTTTGTATTACTCTGTGACCAGCAGAACTTCCTTTATTGTTTGTCTGTAAGTGCTGCTGTGTGGAGAGAGAGAGGGTACAACAGTAGCTCCTTCCCCTGGGCATGAGTGAGCAGTGGCACCCTGTCTGGGTCGCAGTGGCTCAGGTGGCTGGGGCAGTGTCTGTTGCAGAGGGACACCGTTGGCTCAGGATGAGAGAGTGACTACGACCATGGCTTTTCCTCCCTGTTACGACTCCGCCAGGGCACCCTGTCTGGGTCACGGCAGCTCAGTTGGCCACGGTGGTGCCTGTTGCAGAGGGATGCTGGCAGCTCAGGTGTAAACAGAATTTCTCCAGAGCTGGGCCATTCTGGGGACTTTTGGCTCTCGGCTGCAGGCACTCTAGGCCAGCTCTGCCCAGGGGCCTTTGTTATCCCTGACTGTGTTAGCCAGGCCCAGAGGGGTCCTTCCTTTGTCCCGTGCAGGTGCTGAGAGAGAGGCTACACCTGTGGCTCAAGTATTGAGCTGCTGCCATGGCTGCCCAGCTTTCCACGGTAGGCATTTTCCACTGTGGATTTTTTCCCACCTGTCTTCTCAGTCCATCTCCTCACTGCCAACAATGTTTCTCACCCTGAACCAGTTCTCTAGTTCCCACATTCCAGCTCCCAGACCCCCTGTTCAGCTGTGAATCAATGTCTCAGTCCGGACACGCTGAGCCACGGTGCAGACCCTCCATGTGTTTCTCACTCTTTCCTGTCTGCCACAGATCAGCCGCTCCACCCTATTTGAACAGTCCCAAATGCCTCCCTTCTGACCCAGGGAAATTCCCCATTGGAAAAGGGGTTTCCCCATCAGATAAGGGATGTTTCCCTGATTTTGGCAATCTCCCCTCTGTTTCAGATCCCCCTGCCCCAGGGTGTGGGACCCATCCGTTTCCTTTCTTCTCCTCCTCTTTCTCCTTTTTACTTTTTTTTCCCTCTGTCCTACCCAGTTATGTCAGGATCTTTGCAGTCCTTTCTGGTGTCTGAGGTCATCTGCTGGTGTTCATCTGGTTCTCTGTGGGAATTATCACATGTTTTGATGTATTCTTTTTTTTATTTTTTTTTATTTTTTTGGGGGTACACCAAGTTCAATCATCTGTTTTTATACACATATCCCCATATTCCCTTCCTTCCTTGACTCCCCCCACCCTCGAGTCCCCCCCCCACCCTCCCGGCCCCAGTCCTCTAAGGCATCTTCCGTCCTCGAGTTGGACTCCCTTTGTTATACAACTTCCCACTGACTATCTATTTTACAGTTGGTAGTATATATATATCTGTGCCACTCTCTCGCTTCATCTCAGTTTCCCCTTCACCCCCCGCCCCCTCCCATACCTCGAGCTCTCCAGTCCATTCTCTGTATCTGCGTCCTTGTTCTTGTCACTGAGTTCATCAGTACCATTTTTAGATTCCGTATATGTGAGTTAGCATACAATATTTGTCTTTCTCTTTCTAACTTACTTCACTCTGTGTGACAGACTCTAGGTCTATCCACCTCATTACATATAGCTCCATCTCATCCCTTTTTATAGCTGAGTAATATTCCATTGTGTATATATGCCACATCTTCTTTATCCATTCATTTGTTGATGGGCATTAGGTTGCTTCCATGTCCTGGCTATTGTAAATAGTGCTGCAATACACATTATGGTACATGTTTCTTTTGGGATTATGGTTTTCTTTGGGTATATGCCCAGGAGTGGGATTACTGGATCATATGGTAGTTCTATTTGTAGTTTTTTAAGGAACCTCCAAATTGTTTTCCATAGTGGCTGTACCAATTTACAGTCCCACCAACAGTGCAGGAGCGTTCCCTTTTCTCCACACCCTCTCCAACATTTGTTGTTTCCAGACTTTGTGATGATGGCCATTCTGATTGGTGTGAGGTGATACCTCATTGTGGCTTTGACTTGCATTTCTCTGATGATGAGTGATGTTGAGCATCTTTTCATGTGTTTGTTGGCCATCTGTATGTCTTCTTTGGAGAAATGTCTATTTAGGTCTTCTGCCCATTTGTGGATTGGGTTATTTGCTTTTTTGTTATTAAGCTGCATGAGCTGCTTGTATATTTTGGAGGTTAATCCTTTGTCCATTGTTTCATAGGCAATTATTTTTTCCCATTCTGAGGGTTGCCTTTTAGTCTTGTTTATGGTTTCTTTTGCTGTGCAAAAGCTTTTAAGTTTCATGAGGTCCCATTCATTTATTCTTGATTTTATTTCCATGATTCTAGGAGGTGGGTCAAAAAGGATGTTGCTTTGATGGATGTCAAAGAGTGTTCTGCCTATGTTTTCCTCTAGGAGTTTTATAGTGTCTGGCCTTACATGCAGGTCTTTAATCCATTTGGAGTTTATTTTTGTGTGTGGTGTTAGGAAGTGTTCTAATTTCATTCTTTTACATGTTGCTGTCCAATTTTCCCAGCACCACTTATTGAAGAGGCTGTCTTTTTTCCATTGTATACTCGTGCCTCCTTTGTCAAAGATCAGGTGCCCATATGTGTTTGGGCTTACTTCTGAGTTCTCTATTCTATTCCATTGATCTTCCTTTCTATTTTTGTGCCAGTACCATACTGTCTTGATCACTATGGCCTTGTAGTATAGTTTGAAGTCAGGAAGCCTGATTGCACCAACTCCATTTTTCCTTCTCAAGATTGCTTTGGCTATTCGGGGTCTTTTGCGTTTCCATACAAATCGTAAGATTTCTTGCTCTAGTTCTGTGAAAAATGCCATTGGTAATTTGATCAGGATTGCATTGAATCTGTAAATTGCTTTGGGTAGTACAGTCATTTTCATGATGTTGATTCTTCCAATCCAGGAACATGGTATGTCCCTCCATCTGTTTGTGTCATCTTTGATTTCTTTCATCAATGTCTTAAAGTTTTCTGCATACAGATCTTTTGCCTCCTTAGGCAGGTTTATTCCTAGGTATTTTATTCTTTTTGTTGCAATGGTGAATGGGAGAGTTTCCTTAATTTCTCTTTCTGCTCTTCCGTTGTTAGTGTATAGGAATGCAAGAGATTTCTGTGCATTAATTTTGTATCCTGCTACTTTACTAAACTCATCAATGAGTGCTAGCAGTTTTCTGGTAGAGTCTTTCGGGTTTTCTATGTATAATATCATGTCATCTGCAAAGAGTGACAATTTTACTTCTTCTTTTCCAATTTGGATTCCTTTGATTTCTTTTTCTTCTCTGATTGCTGTGGCTAACACTTCCAAAACTATGTTGAATAACAGTGGTGAGAGTGGACACCCTTGTCTTGTTCCTGTTCTTAGAGGGAATTCTTCCAGTTTTTCTCCATTGAGAACAATGTTGGCTTTTGGTTTGTCATATATGGCTTTTATGATGTTGAGGTAATTTCCTTCTATGCCCATTTTCTGGAGAGCTTTTATCATAAATGGATGTTGAACTTTGTCAAAAGCTTTTTCTGCATCTATTGAAATGATCATATGGTTTTTATCCTTCAATTTGTTGATATGATGTATCACATTGATTGATTTGTGTATATTGAAGAATCCTTGCATCCCAGGGATAAACCCCACTTGATCGTGGTGTATGATTTTTTTAATGTGCTGTTGCAGTCTGTTAGCTAGTATTTTGTTGAGGATTTTTGCATCTATATTCATCAGTGATATTGGTCTGTAGTTTTCTTTTTTTGTGACATCTTTGCCTGGTTTTGGGATCAGGGTGATGGTAGCCTCGTAGAATGAGTTTGGGAGTGCTCCGCCTTCTGCAATATTTTGGAAGAGTTTGAGAAGGATAGGTGTTAACTCTTCTCAAAATGTTTGATAGAATTCGCCTGTGAATCCATCTGGTCCTGGGCTTTTGTGTGTTGGGAGATTTTTAATCACTGCCTCAATTTCTGTACTTGTGATTGGTCTGTTCATGGTTTCTATTTCTTCCTGGTTCAGTCTTGGAAGATTGTATTTTTCTAAGAATGTATCCATTTCTTCCAGGTTATCCAATTGATTGGCATATAGTTGCTTGTAGTAGTCTCTCATGATGTTTTGTATTTCTGAGGTGTCCATTGTGACTTCTCCTTTTTCATTTCTAATTCTGTTGATTTGCATCTTCTCCCTTTTTTTCTTGATGAGTCTGGCTAATGGTTTATCAATTTTCTTAATCTTCTCAAAGAACCAGCTTTTAGTTTCATTTATTTTTCTTATGGTTTCTTTCCTTTCTTTTTCATTTATTTCTGCTCTGATCTTTATGATTTCTTTCCTTCTGCTCACTTTGGGGTTTCTTTGTTCTTCTTTCTTTAGTTGTTTGAGGTGTAAGGTTAGGTTGTTTATTCAATCATTTTCTTGTTTCTTAAGGTAAGACTGTATTGCTATAAACTTCCCTCTTAGAACTGCTTTTGCTGCGTCCCATAGGTTTCGGGTTGTTGTGTTTTCATTGCCATTTGTTTCTAGATATTTTTGATTTCCTCTTTGATTTCTTTAGTGATTCCTTGGTTGTTTAAGAGTGAATTGTTTAGCCTCCATGTGTTTGTATTTTTTGCAGTTTTTTTCCTGTAATTGATATCTAGTCTCATGGCGTTGTGGTCTGAGAAGATGCTTGATATGATTTCAATTTTCTTGAATTTGCTGAGGTTTGATTTGTGACCCAAGATGTGATCTATCCTGGAAAATGTTCCGTGTGCACTTGAGAAGAAAGTGTAGTCTGTCGTTTTTGGATGGAATGTCCTATAAATATCAATTAAGTCGAGATGGTCTAGTGTGTCATTTAAAGCTTGTGTGTCTTTATTTATTTTCTGTTTGGATGATCTGTCCATTGATGTAAGTGGGGTGCTCAAGTCTCCCACTATTATTGTTTTACTGTCGATGTCCCCTTTTATAGCTGTTAGCATTTGCCTTATGTATTGAGGTGCTCCTATTTTGGATGCATAGATATTTACCATTGTGATATGTTCTTCTTGGATGGATCCCTTGATCATTATGTAGTGCCCTTCCTTGTCTCTTTTAATAGTCTTTACTTTCAAGTCTAATTTGTCTGATATGAGTATTGCTACTCCAGCTTTCTTTTGACTTCCATTTGCATGGAATATCTTTTTCCATCCCTTTACTTTCAGTCTATATGTATCCCTTGGTCTGATGTGGGTTTCTTGTAGGCAGCATATAGAAGGGTCTTGTTTTTGTATCCATTCAGCCAGTCTGTGTCTTTTGATTGGAGCATTTAATCCATTTACATTTAAAGTGATTATTGACATATGTGTTCCAATTACCATTTTCTTAATTGTTTTGGGTTTGTATTTGTAGGTGTTTTCCTTTTCTTGTGTTTCCTCCTTAGAGAAGTTCCTTTAGCACTTGTTGTAAGGCTGGTTTGGTGGTGCTGAATTCTCTTAACTTTTGCTTGTCTGGAAAGCTTTTGATTTCTCCCTCAAATCTGAATGAGATTCTTGCTGGATAGAGTATTCTTAGCTGTAGGTTTCTCTCTTTCAGGACTTTCAGTATATCCTGCCATTCCCTTCTGGCCTGCAGAGTTTCTGAAGAAAGGTCAGCTGTTATCCTTATGGGTTTTCCCTTATATGTTGTTTGTTGCTTTTCTCTTGCTGCTTTTAATATTTTTTCTTTGTGTTTAATTGTTGTTAGTTTGTTTAATATGTGTCTTGGTGTATTTCTGCTTGGGTTTCTTCTGTATGGGACTCTCTGTGCTTCTTGGACTTGGTGAATTATTTCCTTTCCCATGTTGGGGAAGTTTTCCACTATAACCTCTTCAAATATTTTCTCAGACCCTTTCTTGTTTTCTTCTTCTTCTGGGATGCCTATATTTCGAATGTTGGTACGTTTAAGGTTATCACTGAGGTCTCTGAGGCTGTCTTCTAGTCTTTTTATTTTTTTTCTTTTTCCTGCTCTGTGGCGTTTATTTCTCCCATTCTATCTTCCAACTCACTTATTCGTTCTTCTGCCTCAGTCCTTCTGCTGGTTAGAGCATCTAGAGTATTTTTAATTTCAGTTATTTTGTTATCCATTGCTGTTTGTTTTTCTGAGTTCTTATGAACTGTTTCTTGTACTTTCTCTATTTTGTTATCGAGATTTTGTATCATTTTTACTATCATTACTCTAAATTCTTTTTCAGGCATTTTTCCTATTTCCTCCTCATTTATTTGGTCTTGTGGGTTTTTTTCCTGCTCCTTTGCCTGCATGGGGTTTCTTTGTTTCCTCATGGTTGTCCAAGCTTTTGGGGTTGCTTGTCCTGGTGATAGAGGTGTTTATAGAAGACTGTCCAAGCCTCAGACTAATGTCCAAGTATTGGATTAAACGAATATTCAGTCTAGGAAACACATACATGTATAAGACACACAATTATTGAATCCGTTAGGACATAAGGCTCTAGAAAGACCTGACAGAACCCCAGTGTGCTATCAGATATTCAAAGAGAAACCCAGCAGAAACTAACAACTGAAACAGAACAAATCAGAGACAAAAGCAAAAGCAAACAAACAACAAATAACACCCTACACATACAAACATCAATCCAGGGAGATTTTGTAAGCTAGGATCAAATATAGAAATGAGTTGGAGTACCACCAGAGAGAATGGAGATTCTCAGAATGTAATTAGACAACTGTACTAAGAACTAAGATAAAGACAAAAGCCTAATATTAATACCAAGGCAGTGCATCATCTGGAGAATAGAGCAAGGAGTCTGAGCAGACCGATAGTGTTGCTTATAAGTATGTTAAGATAAAATACACTTAAAATTGCTGGAAGAAAGGGGAACAGAAGAGCGTAATGTGGTTGGAAATATGCAAAGAAAAAGAAAGGAATAGAAGTGTATAAAAGAAAGGGATGAAAGGAAAGTATGAAAGATATTTTGTCCGTACTACCAAAAACTTAGCTAGATATAGAAGTATTTTAAAAGGCAAAAAAAAAAAAAGAATAAAAAATATCCTTAAAAAATTATGTTGTAAAACTTGTAGATCCCTTAGGGCTAAGATCGTATTTAATAAATCAAAAAAAAAAAAAAAAAAAAAAAAAAAAAAAAAAGAGAGAGAGAGAGAAAGAAAAAAAGAAAAAAAATCCAGAACTGATCCCAGAATGGACCAGTTCAATAGGTATTGATACTACTATTTCTGTTTTCTTAGCGTCTCAGCTGTAAGTGTCCTTCTCCTTGCCTTGGGTTTTTTTTTTTTTTTTTGCGTTCTTCTGTGACCAGCAGAGGTTCCTTTATTGTTCGTCTGTAAGCCTCGGTGTGTGGGGAGGGAGAGGGTACAATAGTGGCTCCTTCTCCTGGGAGTGAGTGAGCAGTGGCGCACTGTTTCAGTCAGGCTTGGAGGTGCCTGTTGCAGAGGGCGCTGGTGGCTCAGGCGTACACAGAAAGTCTTAGAGTTGGGCCTCTCTCGGGGTTTTTTCTTTTTGATGCTGGTTTTTTTTTTTCTCTCGGCAGCCTCCCTGCTGCTGGCGTTGCAAGGAGTTTTAATCTAGCCCCGCCCGAGCGCCTGAGGGTGCTTGTTATCCCTGAGCACCTTAGGTGGCCTGCAGGGCGTCTCTCCACTGCCTGTTGCAGAGGCACCGAAAGAGAGGGAGAGGCTATGTGCGCGGCTCCTCCCCCCACCGCCCGGGAGCCTGCAGCCTCCAGCCGCCATCATGGCCGGGCAGCTCTCAGGGACCGGCACTCCTCTCCGCGGACCTCCTCCCTCCTGTGCTCTCGGTCTGTCACCCTACCGGCAACAATGTTTCTCCCCCTGAACCAGCTCTCCGGTTCCCACGCTCCCGCTCCTGGACCCTCCGTTCAGCCGCGGATCGATGTCTCAGTCCGGGAACGCTGAGCTGCGCTGTGGACCCTCCGTATGTTTCTCACTCCCTCCCGTCTGCCACAGCTCCACCGCTTCACCCTCTTTGAGCCCTCGTAGATGCCTCCCTACCAGCTATGTTGGGCTCCCCGCAGCCCTTTCTGGTGTCCGAGGCCATCTGCTGGTGTTCAGCTGGTTCTCTGTGGGAATTACTGCATCCTTCCGTGCATTCCCCATGCATCTGTGGAGAGGGATGCACTCCACGTCTCTCTACTTTGCCGCCATCTTTTTGTCTGGTTTGATGTATTCTTGGTGCATCTGTGGAGAGGGATGTATTCCACATCCTTCTACTTCGCCGCCATCTTTCTCCTCTGAATATTTTAAGTATACAAAATTCTTCCAAATGTAATTGTAGAATTGTTGCAATTCTTGTTCATCATGTGGAACTATATTTGATTGGTGTTGGAACTTGACAAAGTGATTTGTCTATCCACCTCTTTTATAAAAAAAGCCTGGAAGGAATTTCACCAACATCTTGAAAATCATGCTCTTTTAATATTTGTAAGTCTCAAAGTAAACACATTTGCCTATTATTTGTTGTTTTCTGATTACCAAAGCATTTTTGAAGGAATTGAATGTATCTACCTACTTTCCAGATTTTAAATTTCTGTAACATTGGCTTTATGTAATGGAAGGGTTGATGTATCTTGGTTGGCATTATAAAGAGGATAGTGGACATGTGGCCTTCTGTAGTGTGCAGTGATTTGGAGGCAATAAATACAGAAAACAAATATTTTCAGATCAACGTACAAAGGAATGCAAATCAGCAGAAGACAAGAAGTCAATAAGGTCAGCGGAGAGACATAAATCACAGAAAACTTCTCTAGGAGATATGCAGTGACATTAACAGTGATGTGCAATCTGTTGATTTCCCCGCAACTAATTTGCATAGGTTATTATCCTCTGGACAACCCTTGTAGAATAAGAGCTAAATAGTTGAAGAGACAGTAGATCACCTTCCACACATACTGCCCTTTCTTGCAGAAGGAGGACAGGTGTGAGAGGGCGTGATGAAGTATGTAGGGACTGTGGCATGCAGGCATGGGAAAAAGAAGGGAGAATTTGCTTATCTTTATCTGGAGGTCTTTTCACCACAAGAAGATTTTCAGGCAGAACTTTTTTAGATTGCCAGAACTGCAGCAGTTTGTTCTATGTACAGACAGTGCTTTGATTATTCTCAATCTCAAATTTCATTAAAAAAAGAATGTATCTAAGTAAGGAAAATTCAACAGCAATTAATTAAAGGGAGAAAAATGGTCTGTTCTGTGATGTTCTACTCAAGAGAGCATATCACTAATATTATTTTGAAAGACAAAAAAATGAATCTGTTTTTCTTTCTAAATAAACTAAACAAAAACAATTTCACTCCTGAGCTGAGATGCTAACTGCTGTCTCTCCATGTAAAGGTAGGTTATACCAGCAATGAGGTCATTTCTGAGAACTGAGGCTCAAAATAGAAACACTCCCAGAACTTCAAATGTGTCCAGTGCAAGCCATCTCCTCTAATATGTCATGTATAAATTTTCAGGCCAGCTGAAAGAATCAGAAATTTCATTCATTTCTTTCTCTTTGGGTTCCCAGGAGACCATTCAGTTTTATGTAATGCAAGAACACTGCAGTTTGGGGTGGGAAGTCGTCACAGCTCAAACATGCTGCCTCTTTGGGATTTGTAGCACTGTTTTAGATTTCGGCTTCCTGCTTCACATTTCTGCTTTGGTTTCCTGATGTTTCACCATCACACCAAATGGCTTTTCAGAATGGGGTTCTGTTTAAGTACTTTCTTTTATTGAATGTGGTGTATTTAGTACGGCTGGATTACATTACGTAAAACTATGTTGGCAAATTAATTGCTAAGCATCATCTTGTCATGGCAAACTTATATATGCACATATACAAATGCAATAAATCACTGGTGTGGAGTAAATGAATTGCTGTAAAACATGGATTTCTACAGTCATAGGAGTTGTAATTACTTTGTCATCATAGAACTCTTAGGTCTGCTGAATAGTACACAGCTGTCTGGACAGCCCAAAAAGCAGACAATCAAACTGCTATGTTGATATATACAAAATAAAAAGATCAGGTTGAATTATTCTCCACCCACCATCTCGAACCCATGAGGTCCCCTTTTGTCACAGAAGTAACAGAAGGATGATGTTGGATACTCTTTGCATTAAGCTTTCCTGAATGGCAGGTATCATTTTTTTAAGGTGATAAATTTTCTAAATTTATATTCACCTCTCAAATATGGGTTCATGATTTTTATGCTTATTTTATAATACTTTGTTTTCATGATTTACAGAAACTGAAAATAATCATACAAAATTTTGCAAATCACACATTAATAATAATTACTTGTTAATATGTTTAAGATGGCAATTCAAACTTACACATTTCTAAAGTAACACAGATCAGCTGAAGTCACTTAACAAAGTTAAAAACTAAGTATTAATTCCTATGAATGTTTACCCAATTCAGTACTTCTAACAGCCCCCACTTGATAGAATTTTTCAGATGGGACAGTGAGGTACAATAAGATTAAATAAATTGCCTGGGCCACATAGTGAGTGAGTGATGGGACCAGAGCTCTTAGAGGGTCTGCCTGCAAAACCTTAGCCACTGTGCTAGGCTCTCCCATGAATCTGGTCCTTCCTCATCCTAACCCTTTTTACACTGCCTTCATTGTTTACCTGAGTTCCCACCAGATTACAAGCTCTGGGTGCAGGGGTTTATACTGTGTACAGTTGTGAATTCAGCCCTGGAAATGGGCCAGGCAGACAACAGGTTCTTAATAAGTGTCAGATGAACAAACAAATGATTGTGACTTAAAAACATTTTTTTTTCAAGTATAGTTGAGTTACAATATTGTGTTAGTTTCAGGTGTACAGCAAAGTGATTCAGTTATATAATTTTATATATATATATATATATACACACACTTTTTTCAAGATTATTTTCCATTATAGGTTATTACAAGGTATTGAATACTGTTCCCAGTGCTACATAGTAAGTCCTTGTTGCTTGTCTATTTTATGCACAGTAGTTTGTATCTGTTAATTCCATACTCCTAATTTATCATGGTGTCTCTAGTTCAAACTGTCTTCAGGATGCTTCTTACCATGAATCTGTGCTCAAGGCCTGCAAAGAGAGATAAATGTGCGAAAAGCTGAAGGAACTTGAGACCTGGGGAGCCTGGGGGAATGCTGCTTGGAGTCCTTTGATGTAACCATGGGTGATACCAAGGTGGGAAAATAGGTTAGAGGGCACAGCCAACCTCTAGAATACCAAGGTTACTATGGTTACTATGATACTGGTGACTGGCACTGGAGGAACTCAGGACCACAGTGCTGGTACCAGAAACAAGGGTAACAATGTTACCCTTTTCGGAATATCTCCAGCCTATTAGATTAAATGCCAGTGTTGCTGCAAAACAGTGTCAAGACATCATTGGAGCAGGTGTTGTGACACTAAGGCATGGCTTTGACACTGTATCCTTTCCAGTACTCCTGGAGTAGGGAGGCACTTTCATTTTACATTAAGGGTCTGGAGACTTTGTTGGGAGGTATTAGTGCAGGAAGATGGAACTGGTGGAGGAAAAGGGTAGATTCCATATCCTAGTAGAATGGGCTGTGTTTTATACCACACATAACATATCTTCCAAGTACTCTCAGTAAAGTTTGGAGGGGTGAAGAGACTGGAAGACCTGTTTTAATACATCAAAGCAGAGTTAGATAAATGCCACCCTCATTTTTACACCCAGGCTGGTGTCACCTGAGGCTGTAAAGACTATACTTGCTTATGTTCAGAGAAAGATGGCCTGGGGCTAACAAACCAGCCTATCAATTTACAGGGTTGTGTAGGGTCAGTGTGCAGAGATGGAAAGGCCACACACACATGCACACAAAATTGGCCCCCATCATGAAACCAAAGAGTCTTGGGTCTTGGAAACTTGTGCTTGTGTTACATGCATATGTGTGGTGTGTTGGAAACATGGTGGCAGTCAAAGAAGATGACAGTGGACAGGGAAAATGCTGTAAGTCATTGTTGCTCTTCATAAAGAGATTGTGGCTGATTTGTGAATGTCTGTTGATTCTGGTGCCTTGAGGCCCCAAGGAGTATCTATTGTGGCTCCTAGATTATGTGACTTATGGGCTACACAAACAAGTAGTCTGCAATAAAGGAGAACTTAATTGACACAACTACAGTTCTGGGAAATACATCAAATTTATCTTTCAATGAGTTGAGAAATTGCTTTCCCCTCATTAAAATGAGTGGGGAGAGAGTGCATAGGAAATTAAACAAAAGTGTTGGATCATGGGAGTGGGGGTGTGAATTCTAGAGCTCATCCTGTCAGGATTGCCCTTTCTCTGGGCTTCCTATTTGGGGCTCTTTAAAAAAGAAACAAACCTTGTTTGGTAGACAAAGGCTCTTTGGACACTCTCCTTCTTGGCAAAGTTTTCCTCAGATTTGAGGCTAAACCAGAGTCAAGAACTTTATTTAGCTGGGTAACTATGTTTTTGGAAGTCAGGAATGTTTTTGTTCTAAGCACAGGGGGATAGAGTCAGGAAAGAAGATAAAGATTTCAGAGGTATTGTGCTTCACTGAGAAAAAGAAATCTTTATGAAGGCAGCCTGAACCTCAAGGAGCAGTAGTCAATTCCCCCAACTTTCTGGCTCTAACCCTGTTTGATGTGACTTTCTGCACAACTGCCATCTCCAGTCTTGATGTTGGACCAGCCCCTGGTGAGACCCTCCTTAGTTTGGTAGTTGCACAAAAGTCTTTCTTCTCTGCTGCTACTGCTTTGGCTGTTGTAGCTTTCTAATCTCTGTTGATGACACCCTGCAGGGCTGCCTGCAGCCCAACTCTTGTCCTCCATTTCTCCTCATGCTTCTTCCCCCTGCTGGTCCACGAGGATCTAGGGAAGTATCTGGTCTATAGAACTGGTTGGAGGTGAGGAGTGAGAGGAAGGGGGCCCCCATCTCTCCTTTGTTATACTCATAAGAGATGAGTGCCCCTCCTAGCATCTGGCTTTGACTTCTATGATTACATACCTGGAATAGCTAAGTCTTAGACTGCATTTTTTTTTTTTCCATACAATGAGAAAAACCTCACTCTTCTCTGTAATATACCCTACTCAGGACCTCTGTGCCCCCAAAAGAAACTTTCTATTTCAATCCTTTTCCTTTGCAAGTAGCATCACATCCACATTTAAAAATTGCAGATACCACTATTATGCTGGGAATAAGAGGGAAAGAAAGAGGCTGGGATAATATTTCATGTCTCTCACTGGCCATAGAAGGAGGAAAGACCAGGCTGGAAGTTGCACATGACAAGGAGAAAGAGACAGACTACATTCTGGGACTTCCTTAAGGAAGAGAAGGACTCCTGGAGAGTTGAGCTTGGATTGAGGCTATTCCAAGGGAGGTGAAGTGTGGGAAGTCCTCACTGACCCCCTTACTCTTTAGCCTGTTTTCTTCCCTGCCTTAGTCTGGAGTTGCTGCTGCTGACATTGACCTGGGGCTGGAGGGGTTGCAATACCCACCTCCGCAGTGGACATGAGGGCCTGGGAGGTCTCTGGGGAGCTGGAAGTCATGGATTCTGTTAGAAACATTCTAGACATCCCAGAGCAGGGGAATTCTTATATATTGTGATAATAGCAAGTTGTTAATGTAGAGTTTGCATTCTGTATGATTATGGAGTTAATTTTGTGGAATAAATAGACTTCTCGAGGGCTGCCTTAAGAAGCAGGTGTGCTGTCCTGAGTTCTAAACAGTTGGCTTTCCGGAGAAGAACCATTTCTAAATCAGAGGCTGCCTGTGACAGGCAATATAATACTTTTTAAAAAAGATAATACAAATGATTTTTTTGGGTATATTTTCTTTGTATTTCTGTGTATATTTTTGAAAAAAATAACATTTTTCTCTTTTCATCACAAATATTTTATTTAAATATTTATTAAAATACTTAAATATTTATGATTATATTACCAATTTGCCTATTTTGAAAAAAACATTAATAGACATACTCCAGCTAATCAAGTATTGAATTAAAACCAGAGACACATTTACAGTGAAGCAATTAAAGCTTCAGCTTTGAGGCCTCATCCAAGGCCCTGGGAGTGTAAAGTGCATGAAGGATACTTAACTGTAACTGGTTAAGGCCACTCTTTCTGTCCATTCTGGCATCTACTTGTGGCCAGTGAGTCTGGGGTGGCCCTGAGCCTTTTTTTCTAAATATATATGCACTTTCATACTTAATTTTGTATTTACAATTTGGTATTCTTTTTCTTAAAGAGTTTTCCAAATTTTTTGTAAGATTCACATTTCTCAAAATCTGGATCTGCTCTAATTAAAATAAAAACTAGGATTTTTTTTTTACACACATTAAAGACTGATGGTAAAGTTTCCTATGAAAAAAGAGAGAATTAAAACTAAATTATTCTTTGAAATATGCTGGAAACCTTATAGACATGCATAGATATTTCTTGAAGACCGTTTCACATCACGTAATAACATTTTATGTCATGCTGTGGAGCAGACAGAATGTAGTCTTTTTCAGGATAAGTCACCAGTTAAGACCTACTTTCAAAATTCTTCTCTTCCTCCTAATCCATTCTGAAGTCATTCAGTCTGCAAGTCAGCTGGGCTACAACTGCATGTTTATGGTGAACAGGTTGTACTTTCAGAATATACTGAATGTTTTTCTTTAAATGTTTGCTACTCAAAGTGTGGTCCGTTAATCAGCAGCGTCTCCTGGGAGCTTGTTCAAAATTCATGATCTTCTAACCCCAGATCTATCAAATCAGAATCTGCATGATAACAAGGCTTCCATGTGTTTTTTATACACCTTAAGCATTGCTCTAAGTGCCTGCTGCAGTTTTGGGTGCCCAAGAGTATTCGGAAATTGATTGTTTCTTTGAATTTCGGTAAATGCAGTGATCTTACTGTTGGAACACAGCGTAGAATGTACCCCAGAGGTCTGAGCCTGTTATGGTTTATTATACTAAATTCAAAACTTTGCAAACTCTGGCTAATATTCTTTCCCCTTGAAATTCTGGTCGACTTTCTCCCCAGTTTTCAACATGAAGAAGGAGGTCTCTTGGTGTCAGTCTTTCAAAGAATTTTCCTTACAGATGCATAACAAGCAAATCCAGCGGAAGGTGTATGCTGTGTCTGATCCTTCTCCCTGTGGCTCCAGCAACTGCCAATGGTTTTCACGGGCTCTCTAGTGTTTTCTCCTTTGTTCTCCAAACTGACAATGGAGCTTTTAAAAGTTGACGTTTTCTGATCACAGAGAGGGTTGCAGTGAGGTAAGGACTGGGAGCAAGCTTGACATCTGACTGCTGCTGAAACACCCATCCCCGCTTGCTCTGTGCTCCCATACCATATTGCTTCTTCCTCTATTAGCAGTGCTTATTTCCTTCTGTCTTTTATTATATTCATTATACGCCTGCCTCTCCAACTGGATTATAAACTCCTTGGGGGCAGAAAGAATCCATATTCATTTTTATTCCCTCCATCACATCTACATTTAGTACAAAACCTTATAGTACCACATGCTTAGTAAATTCATGTGTCAGAAATTTACTATATACATATCTGTGTATGTATTGCCAGTATCTCACTTTTTAAAATTAGATTTGTTTTCGTGGAGACATCAATGATTATGACTTGTAGATTAGAGATAGGAATTGAGCAATAAGTCTTGGTTATTGACTAGCAGAATGTAAAAGTTATTATTTTCACAGCCCCAGTTATAGCAGATGGACTATAGCACTCTAAAATTTGATCTAGTAGCATTCATTAAAATCTGTGAATGAACCAGATGGTAAAGAGTTGTACTGGGGAGAGTGGACTTTAGATGTGATAAAACAATCATTTTCTGATAACTTTTTTCTTCTTTTCAAATTTTATGACCTTGCAGAGAATTTCTCCCATCCTTCACTTCACTATTTCACATGATCTATAAACAATGAAGAGACAAGGTGGCCTCCCTGGTTTGAATCTTGGCTCTATCGCTTACTAGCCCTGAAGCTGCTCTGTGCTTCCATTCATTTTTTGTAATTTTTAAAAAAAAACAATAATGAATTGAGCCATAGAACAGTATCTGACACATATAAGTGATACATATGTGCTTGATATTATTATTATCCTTCAATAAAAAAGAATAAACATAACAAGCCTGTGGTTCAGCTTAAAAGTGCAAACACCTGCATATTTTGAATATCCATTATGCTTTGCTAAAGCCTGAGGGTACATGCTGACAGATAATCCCATCCATTCAGTCAAAACTTTATCCAATGGGCTGAACACTATTTTTTACACATCTGAAGCTTCTCCACAAGGCTGTGAGTTCTAGTGTGTTTTGTTTTTGGTTCCTGTTCTTGCAGTCCTCTAGTTGACATAGGTGGTGGACAGACCCTAAGGGGCATCCAGTAAGCCCCCACCTCCTAGTGTCCACACTTTTGTGTAATTCCCCTTTCCTGAGCATATGTGGGACATGTGACTTGTTTCTAACCAATAGAATATGGCAAAGGTGATGGAATGTCACACCTGTGTTACATCGTGCTATATGACTGCTTCTTAGACTGCAGAGTTCTCCTGGCTGGCTTGATGGACTAAGCAGCCATGTTGAGGAAGCCCCATGGCAAGGAGGGGTGGGCTTCCCTGTAGGACCTGAGGCAGTCTCCAGCAAACAGCCAGGGCCCTCAGTCACACACCACAAGGAAATAAACTCTGCCAACAATCTGAACAAACTTGGAAGCAAATTCTTCCCCTGTCAAGCCTCAAGATGAAAAG
Source organism: Hippopotamus amphibius kiboko (assembly GCF_030028045.1). Lineage (NCBI taxonomy): Eukaryota > Metazoa > Chordata > Mammalia > Artiodactyla > Hippopotamidae > Hippopotamus > Hippopotamus amphibius. The sequence goes on along the minus strand of NC_080193.1, from coordinate 86,791,260 downwards.
TAGCCCAGTCAACATCTTGATTGTAGCCTGTGAGACCCTGAGCAGAGGACCCACCTAAGCCATGCCTGGATTCCTGACCCACGAAAACTATAACCCAATAAATGTGTACAGTTTTCAGTCACTGTTTGTGGTAATTTGTTACAGAGTTATAGAAAACTACTATAGTTCAGTTACTAGCACATAAGGGGAGCTCACATTTGACAATGGGTCCAGCAGTCTAAAACCTTTGCTGTATCCTGTCAGTTATTTTGTGGTGGTTGGGGGCCTTTAAGGCGGGCTTGCATGAGCTGATTCAAACTATTTTGAGGCCAAATTCCACTTTTCAGTAAGCAGTCAGGTTGGAGTTGTGTTGGAGCTAAAAAATAATTGTTCCTTAATCAGATGATTCTTTTAGTTCCTATTACCTTTTAAAAAAAATCATAGACTTTTTCTTTTTTTTAAGAATAGTTTCAGATCTACAGAAGAATTGAGAAGACGGTATGGAGTAACCCCATAACCACCCCTCCCCCAGTTTCCTATATTGCTAACATCTTGCATTAATGTGCTACATAAGTTACAATTAATGTCTACATTGACATATTGTTAAGTATTTATTAACTAAAGCATAACATTTTATCCATCATTACAGTATCTTAAAGAGTAGTCTCATTGCCTTGGAAATCCTATGCTCCACCTATTCATGACTCATCTCCCCACCCCTCATGCCTATCAAAATTCATGACTACCATTGATCTTTTTATGTCTGTATAGTTTTACCTTTTTCCATAATGTCACAGGGTTAGAATCACACCTTTTGTAGCCTTTTCAGACTGGCTTTATTCACTTACAACATACATTTAAGATTCCTTCATGTTTCTTAATGGCTTAATAGCTCATTAAAAAAATTTTTTTTTAATTTTTTTAAAAATTTATTTTATTATTTATTTATTTATTAATTTTGTCTGTGTTGGGTCTTCGTTGCTGCACATGGGCTTTCTCTAGTTGTAGCAAGTGGGGGCTACTCTTCATTGCAGTGTGCGGGTTTCTCTTGTTTTGGAGCATGGACTCCAGGCTTGTAGGCTTCAGTAGTTGTGGTGTGTGGGCTCAGTAGTTGTGGCACATGGGCTTAGCTGCTCTGTAGTGTGTGGGATCTTCCTGACCCAGGGATCGAACCCGTGCACCCTGCATTGTCAGGCAGATTCTTAACCACTGTGCCACCAGGGAAGCCCAATAGCTCATTTATTTTTATTGCTGAGTAATATTCCATTGTAAGGATCTACCACAGTTCATTTATCCATTTATCTTCTGAAGGACATCTTGGTTGCCTCCATGTTTGGGTAATAATGAATAAATCTGCTAAAATCATTCACATGCAAGTTTTTCTGTGGACATAGATTTTCAACTCAATTAGGCAAATATCTAGGAATGTGATTGCTTGATCATTTAAAGCTATTTTTGCTTTGTAAGAAACTGCCAGCTTTCTTCCAAAATGACTGTATCATTTTGCATTCCCATTGGCAATAAACAAGAGTTCCAGTTACTCCATATCCTCATCAGCATTTGATATTGTCAGTTTTTGGATTTTGGCCATTCTAATAGATGTGTAGTGTTATCTCATTGTTGTTCTAATTTGCAGAAATAATGGCATATCATGCTGAACACCTTTTCATATGCTTATTTGTCATCTGTAAGTGAGGTGCCTGTTCAGATCCTTTGTACCATTTTAAAATTGAGTTGTTCATTTTCTTACAGTTGAGTTTTAACTTTTCCTCATATATCTTGGCTAATAGTTCTTTATCAGATGAGTCTTTTACAAATATATTCTCACAGTCTGTGGCTTGCATTTTAATTATCTTAAGTGTGTCTTTTGCAGAGCAAAATTTTTAAATTTTTGATTAGAAGCCATCTGTTTTCCAGTGTCATGATTGGACTGGGATAACCCTTCAATAGAGAAATTTCCTGGCCTTGAGAGCTCTGGCTACCCATTTGCTACCCACACTTGCTCCTGTTGGTCTGCTTTAGAAATGTATCATATTTTTAAGTACATGGAAGAACAGAAGGTTTTGTTGAAAACTTACATTTGAAACTCAGCATGACAAACATATACGTCCCCGAATGTGAGATATATCGGCGGCAGTTAATTTTATGGCTTTTCATGAAATTTTTTTTCTAATAATTCAACTGTAATATGATCATCTGAAGTAAAACCACAGATAATTTCATTTGTGTTCTTGAGATTTATATCACTTTGGCTTTTAAAGTAGTTACGAGAGAGGAACTAAGTAATTCACTCTAGAATCTTTTCTTTTAGGAGCATCATAAAGAAATAGTAACATTAGGCTCTAGTAATTGTTTGGAATTTAAGTTCTGTTTTTTGTTTTTTAACTAAAGAAAATTGCTGTAAGTTTCACTGTGCAACCCCTTTACATAAGTCCCAAATTCTATTTATGGCAAAAAAAGATTTTCACTGTTTGGCTCTAACTTGCTTCCCATCATTATTTTCACTCTTCTCACACATATTTGGTAATATCCAAAGTTTTCAGTTGAACTTTGACTTTTAAATGTACTGCCTGAAATGCCCTTTTCACCCCAACTTTTTCTTTCCCTGGTAAGTCCTACTTATCTTTCAAGGCCCATTTTAATAACCACTTCTGGCCCAAGTAGACACTTTCATATAGAACTTAACCCTTTATCTATTAGCTCAGATAAATTTTGATGGTAATTGCTTCCCTGTCAATACTTTCTCCTGGATAGGCAATTCCTAAAAGGGGCGGGGGGGGAGGCATTTTATTTTATTTTTCATTTTCTGTTTCTCCAGTATCTAGTATGATATTTGACTCATGGTGGTTGCTCAACAAATGTGTGTTGGAATATTATGGATAGTAAAAATACCTCTTGTAATCCTTACCTATTGCTAGAGAAACATCTAGTTGTCTATTGGCTCATGAAGACTTCATGAGGGCCAATCAAAGCAGAAACAAAATTCTTTCCAGTGATCAGTTACTGCTTTAATATGATTGAAGAAAAGAAGATGTATTATTTTTCTCTTTCCTCCAGTTGTTCAACAGTTTTAATCAGGTTGCACATGGATGCCAAGTTACATGCAAGATACACCAGTTGTTTATTGTCAGATAACTTCAAAAGGTAAAAGAAGAAGCTGCAAGTGATGACCTTTCTGTAGAGATCTTTGTATTGGTGACATGATGCTATATGATTCAATAAGTAAATAAATTTTCTTTGGGAAAAAGTAGGTGAGAAGATTCATTCTTGCTGAATTCTCTTAATTGTTAATAGATGTCCTTCAAAGTACAACATTAACTATATGCTTTATTACAATGTTGTGAAAATACACCTGGCTCCAGTTCTGGCTGCCTTAGGGTATAGTGTTTGTACATTAGAGATAATCATAGATAGGTGTTAGGTATTTATTGAGTCAATATAGACAAATGAATAAATTAATGAATTTAAGAGAGTTCTTCACATCCCACATCCTTTCTACATAAAGGATGCAGAACTGTTTTTAGATCCTCCCTCTTTTCAAGGTTTTCATGCAAGGTCAGAAGTGCTTAGATAAGAAGAGAATCATGAATAGGCTTATTTCTCTTGCATATTCAGCCATGCTTAATTGATTGATTAACTTTCATGCAGAGTGATGGGGATGTGTCTTTAAGGACTGCTGGATTGGCTGTGCTCATCATGGAGTATGTGTTCAGTTCTATGTCTGATCTGTGTTCAGTCTTATGATATGTACTCTGAGGGGTCCAGAAGGTTAACACGTGCTCATTACTCCCCAGAGTTAATCATTTAGTTAACAGGAACATAAAATGACTTTGGAACAAGCAGAAAACCATTGCATGAAAGAGCTGGAGGTGGGAAGTATGGAAAGCAGTTTGATTGGCACTCTCCCAATCCTATACATTGTCCATCTGACCCAAGTTCATTGCTGACCATTTATCCTCTTGTTTATTTATTCATTCATCTGTTCATTCATTAAACAAACATGAATTGACCACTACTGTATTTCAAGTATCTTGCTAGATTCAGAGGATATAAAAGTGAGTAAAAACAGATGCCATTCCTGGCAAAAAACAAAGAGCAATATACTAAATGCAAAATTACAGTTATGGTAAGAGCTGCAGAGGGAGAAGCAGCAATGAGTCTAAAGATTGCGGCATACTGATCATTGACTCCAGTGTCTTGCATGTTGCCTGGTGCTTAGTAGGTACCTAAAAGATTTTAGGGATGAATCAGAACACACTTTTGAGGTAGTGACAGAAAATTCCATTTACTTTGCCCTGTACCTGCCCACCCATGTTCTTTAAGTGATCATTCACTATCTTGATTATAAATTAATATCTCCCTAATTTTTTAAGAGCTTTTAATTAATTATGAGATCATAACATTTTCAAAGCCATTTAGGTTTGCCCAAGTACTTTAACTCAAATCTTCATTTCTGGCTCCTTGACCACTTGGACTTACTATAAAACCATGACATGTTAGAGGCAGTTTTGTGTTGTGGGGAGGGAAGAAAGTGGAGCCTGCAATTCAGCCTGACAGTTGCTAACTTCTGAGACCTTGGATTAATAATGCCCTGTCACTTACTGCTAAGAGACTCATTTGAGACTATGTAATACAAACATAGATATAATTACACTAAACGTAATAGTCATTCCCCAAACACAGCAGTGCATAGGGTGGTGAAAGCTAAACTAACAGAATCACAGCTAAAAGAAAGTGTGTTGATTTTTATTTATTGTATTATTTTAAGTTATATATGCAAATAGTTTACAGTCAAGTAATTCCACAAAATTTGTTTCGTAAAACAGCACAATCCTATCTATTCACATTTTCCCTACCTTGGAGGCAATTACATTCAACTCTTTTCGATGATTATTTTGGTGTTTACCTTCTTCATGTTTCCAAGTAACTTTATTGAGTTGGTATTTTTAAACTTCAATTTTAGTCATTTTATATTTACTACCCACTCTGTAAATTAATTAATTAAAAAAATTCTTTCACTGTCCATTTCATCCATGTGTGACTTCTCATTCTACCATTTCCCTCTAATAGTGTACTTTCTTAGATCAATATGCAGGGTTTACATATTTATGACTAAGTAAATGTTTGTAGCAGAGCCTCATAGCAAATTATAATAACTCTTTTACTGTAAAATGCCTTTCTTGTAGTTTAGAATCATCTTTCTTTAATATATGCTAGTTTTCTCTGCATTGATCCAGAATTTAACCTCAAACTCTTTGCCAACTGTCTAACTCTCTTCTCAAGACCTCATACTCATTAGATACCCAGACACTCTGTAGTTTCTTTTTCCTGAAGATGTATTTCCTGGAGCCTTCTGACTTGCTCCCATGTGGACAGGGTGCCCTTTATGCATGTCACCTATCATTCCAAGATGTCCTTGACTATTATCTTGGGAATTGAAATCATCTCTTTCCTAGATTTTTCCCCCTCTGTGTCATTTCAGTTTAGTACCAAAATATAGGTAGCTTCACACAACAAAAGTTGTTTATCTCTTGTATAAAGTTCTCTGCAGGTCTGAATAACTCTGGATGATTTTCCAGAACAGCTCTGTTGCAGGAAGGGAGACTCCTTGTCTAACCCTCGGAAATTGTCTGAGGAGACACACATATTGACAAAGCAAAAGACTTTATTGGGAGGGAGAACCTGGGGGGAGAGCAGGAGGGTAAGGGAACCCAGAAGAACTGCTCTGCCATGTGGCTCGCAGTCTCAGGTTTTATGGTAATGGGATTAATTTCCAGGTTGTCTCTGGCCAGTCATCTTGCTTGTCCCATATCTAGTCTGACTCAGAGTCCTTCCTGATGGCACAGGCATCTCTCAGTCAAGTTAGATTCCAGCAAGAAGGATTCTGGGATGTTGGTAGCACATATGGACTAGTATCTCCCCTTTTGGCCCTTTGAATTCTCCCGGTAGGTTTTGGCAGCAGCACCTTGTTCCTTATTGGGACCTCTTGTGAGACAATTCATATAAGTGGTTATCATCATGCCTGGTGAAGGCAGGTGGTTTCAGTCAATGAATCCCTAACAACTCTACTCTTTGTTGGACCAGCATCCCAGGTAACTTTTTAAAAAAAACTTATTTATTATTTTTTGGGGGTACACCAAGTTCAAACATCTATTTTTATATACATATCCCCGTATTCCCTCCCTCCCTTGACTGCCCTCCCCACTCTCCCTCGAGTCCCCCCCACCCTCCCCACCCCACTCCTCTAAGGCATCTTCCATCCTTGAGTTGAACTCCCTTTGTTATACAACAACTTCCCACTGACTATTTTACAGTTGGTAGTATATATATGTCTGTGCTACTTTAGCACTTCGTCTCAGCTTCCCCTTCACCCCCCGCCCCCCCAAACCTCGAGTTCTCCCATCCATTCTCTGCATCTGCATCCTTGTTCTTGTCTTGTCACTGAGTTCATCAGTACCCTTTTTAGATTCCGTATATGTGAGTTAGCATACAATATTTGTCTTTCTCTTTCTGACTTACTTCACTCTGTATGACAGACTCTAGGTCTATCCACCTCATTACATATAGCTCCATCTCATCCCTTTTTATAGCTGAGTAATATTCCATTGTATATATATGCCACATCTTCTGTATCCATTCACTTGTTGATGGGCATTTAGGTTGCTTCCATGTCCTGGCTATTGTAAATAGTGGTGCAATACACATTATGGTACATGTTTCTTTTGGGATTATGGTTTTCTTTGGGTATATGCCCAGTAGTGGCATTACTGGATCATATGGTAGTTCTATTTGTAGTTTTTTGAGGAACCTCCAAATTGTTTTCCATAGTGGCTGTACCAACTTACATTCCCACCAACAGTGCAGGAGAGTTCCCTTTTCTCCATACCCTCTCCAACATTTGTTGTTTCCAGATTTTGTGATGATGGCCATTCTGATGGGTGTGAGGTGATACCTCATTGTGGCTTTGACTTGCATTTCTCTGATGATGAGTGATGTGGAGCATCTTTTCATGTGTTTGTTGGCCATCTGTATGTCTTCTTTGGAGAAATGTCTATTTAGGTCTTCTGCCCATCTGTGGATTGGGTTATTTGCTTTGTTGGTATTAAGCTGCATGAGCTGCTTGTATATTTTGGAGGTTAATCCTTTGTCCATTGTTTCATAGGCAACTATTTTTTCCCACTCTGAGGGTTGCCTTTTAGTCTTGTTTATGGTTTCTTTCACTGTGCAAAAGCTTTTAAGTTTCATGAGGTCCCATTTGTTTATTCTTGATTTTATTTCCATGATTCTAGGAGGTGGGTCAAAAAGGATCTTGCTTTGATGTATGTCAAAGAGTGTTCTGCCTCTGTTTTCCTCTAGGAGTTTGATAGTGTCTGGCCTTACATGTAGGTCTTTAATCCATTTGGAGTTTATTTTTGTGTATGGTGTTAGGAAGTGTTCTATTTCATTCTTTGACATGTTGCTGTCCAATGTCCCCAGCACCACTTATGGAAGAGGCTGTCTTTTTTCCATTGTATACTCGTGCCTCCTTTGTCAAAGATAAGGTGCCCATATGTGTTTGGGCTTACTTCTGAGTTCTCTATTCTATTCCATTGATCTTCCTTTCTATTTTTGTGCCAGTACCATACTGTCTTGATCACTATGGCCTTGGAGTATAGTTTGAAGTCAGCAAGCCTGATTCCACCAATTCCATTTTTCCTTCTCAAGATTGCTTTGGCTATTTGGGGTCTTTCGTGTTTCCATACAAACCTTGATTTCTTGCTCTAGTTCTGTGAAAAATGCCATTGGTAATTTGATGGGGATTGCATTGAATCTGTAAATTGCTTTGGGTAGGACAGTCATTTTCACAATGTTGATTCTTCCAATCCAAGAACATGGTATCTCCCTCCATCTGTTTGTGTCATCTTTGATTACTTTCATCAGTGTCTTAAAGTTTTCTGCATACAGATCTTTTGCCTCCTTAGGCAGGTTTATTCCTAGGTATTTTATTCTTTTGGTTGCAATGGTGAATGGGAGAGTTTCCTTAATGTCTCTTTCTGCTCTTCCGTTGTTAGTGTATAGGAATGCAAGAGAATTCTGTGCATTAATTTTGTATCCTACTACTTTACTAAACTCATCAGTTAGTGCTAGCAGTTTTCTGGTAGAGTCTTTCGGGTTTTCTATGTATAATATCATGTCATCTGCAAAGAGTGACAATTTTACTTCTTCTTTTCCAATTTGGATTCCTTTGATTTCTTTTTCCTCTCTGATTGCTGTGGCTAAAAATTCCAAAACTATGTTGAATAATAATGGTAAGAGTGGACACCCTTGTCTTGTTCCTGTTCTTAGAGGGAATTCTTTCAGTTTTTCCCCATTGAGAACGATGTTGGCTTTTGGTTTCTGATATATGGCTTTTATTATGTTGAGGTAATTTCCTTCTATGCCCATTTTCTGGAGAGCTTTTATCATAAATGGATGTTGAACTTTGTCAAAAGCTTTTTCTGCATCTATTGAGATGATCATATGGTTTTTATCCTTCAATTTGTTGATATGATGTATCACATTGTTTGATTTGCGTATATTGAAGAATCCTTGCATCCCAGGGATAAACTCCACTTGATCATGGTGTATGAACTTTTTAATGTGTTGTTGGATTCTGTTAGCTAGTATTTTGTTGAGGATTTTTGCAGGTATATTCATCAGTGATATTGGTCTGTAGTTTTCTTTTTTTGTGACATCTTTGCCTGGTGTTGGTATCAGGGTGATGGTGACCTCATAGAATGAGTTTGGGAGTGTTCCTCCTTCTGCTATATTTTGGAAGAGTTTGAGAAGGATAGGTGTTAACTCTTCTCGAAATGTTTGATAGAATTCGCCCATGAATCTGTCTAGTCCTGGGCTTTTGTGTGTTGGGAGATTTTTAATCACTGCCTCAATTTCAGTGCTTGTGATTGGTCTGTACATAGTTTCTATTTCTTCCTGGTACAGTCTTGGAAGATTGTATTTTTCTCAGAATGTATCCATTTCTTCCAGGTTATCCAATTTATTGGCATATAGTTGCTTGTAGTAGTCTCTCATGATCTTTTGTGTTTCTGAGGTGTCTGTTGTTACTTCTCCTTTTTCATTTCTAATTCTGTTGATTTGCATCTTCTCCCTTTTTTTCTTGATGAGTCTGGCTAATGGTTTATCAATTTTGTTAATCTTCTCAAAGAACCAGCTTTTAGTTTCATTAAGTTTTGCTATTGCTTCCTTCCTTTCATTTTCATTTATTTCTGCTTTGATCTTTATGATTTCTTTCCTTCTGCTCACTTTGGGGTTTCTTTGTTCTTCTTTCTCTAATTGTTTGAGGTGTATGGTTAGGTTGTTTATTTGATAATTTTCTTGTTTCTTAAGGTAAGACTGTATTGCTATAAACTTCCCTCTTAGAACTGCTTTTGCTGTGTCCCATAGGTTTTGGGTTGTTGTGTTTTCATTGCTGTTTGTTTCTAGATATTCTTTGATTTCCTCTTTGATTTCTTTAGTGTTTCTTGGTTGTTTAATAGTTAATTGTTTAGTCTCCATGTGTTTGTATTTTTTGCAGTTTTTTTCCTGTAATTGATATCTAGTCTCATGGCATTGTGGTCTGAGAAGATGCTTGATGTGATTTCAATTTTCTTGAATTTATAGAGGTTTGATTTGTGACCCAAGATGTGATCCATCCTGGCAAATATTCCATGTGCACTTGAGAAGAATGTGTATTCTGTCATTTTTGGATGGAATGTCCTATAAATATCAATTAAGTCGAGATGGTCTAATGTGTCATTTAAAGCTTGTGTGTCTTTATTGATTTTCTGTTTGGATGACCTGCCCATTGATGTCAGTGGGGTGTTCAATTCTCCCACTATTATTGTGTTACTGTCGATGTCCCCTTTTATAGCTGTTAGCATTTTGCCTTAAGTATTGAGGTGCTCCTATATTGGGGGCATAGATATTTACCATTGTGATATGTTCTTCTTGAATGGATCCCTTGATCATTATGGAGTGTCCTTCCATGTCTCTTTTAATAGTCTTTACTTTCAAGTCTAATTTGTCTGATATGAGTATTGCTACTCCAGCTTTCTTTTGGCTTCCATTTGCGTGGAATATTTTTTTCCATCTCTTTACCTTCAGTCTATATGTATCCCTTGGTCTGAAGTGGGTTTCTTGTAGGCAGCATTTAGAAGGGTCTTGTTTTTGTATCCATTCAGCCAGTCTGTGTCTTTTGGTTGGAGCATTTAATCCATTTACATTTAAAGTGATTATTGACATGCGTGTTCCAATTACCATTTTCTGAATTGTTTTGCGTTTGTATTTGTAGGTGTTTTCTTTTTCTTGTGTTTCCTGCTTAGAGAAGTTCCTTTTGCACTTGTTGCAAGGTTGGTTTGGCAGTGCTGAATTCTCTTAACTTTTGATTGTCTGGAAAGCTTTTGATTTCTCCATCAATCTGAATGAGATTCTTGCTGGGTAGACTATTCTTGGCTGTAGGTTTCTCTCTTTCAGGACTTTCAGTTTATCCTGCCATTCCCTTCTGGCCTGCAGAGTTTCTGAAGAAAGGTCAGCTGTTATCCTTCTGTGTTTTCCCTTGTGTGTTATTTGTTGCTTTTCTCTTGCTGCTTTTAATATTTTTTCTTTGTGTTTAATTGTCATTAGTTTGATTAATATGTGCCTTGGTGTCTTTCTCCTTGGGTTTATTCTGTATGGGACTCTCTGTGCTTCTTGGACTTGGTTAATTATTTCCTTTCCCATATTGGGGAAGTTTTCCACTATAACCTCTTCAAATATTTTCTCAGACCCTTTCTTGTTTTCTTCTTCTTCTGGGATGCCTATTATTCGAATGTTGATATGCTTAATGTTATCACTGAGGTCTCTGAGACTGTCTTCTATTCTTTTTATTCTTTTTTCTTTTTTCTGCTCTGTGGCAGTTATTTCCCCCATTCTGTCTTCCAACTCACTTATTCGTTCTTCTGCCTCAGTCATTCTGCTGGTTATAGCATCTAGAGTATTTTTAATTTCAGTTATTATGTTATCCATTTCTGTTTTTTTTTCCTGAGTTCTTATGTACTATTTCTTGTACTTTATTTTGTTATTGAGATTTTGTATCATTTTTACTATCATTACTCTGAATTCTTTTTCAGGCATTTTTCCTATTTCCTCCTCATTTATTTGGTCTTGTGAGTTTTTTTCCTCCTCCTTTGCCTGCATGATGTTTCTTTGTTTCCTCATGGTTTTCCAAACTTTTGGGTTTGCTCGTCCTGGCGATAGAGGTGTTTATAGAAGACTGTCCAAGCCTCAGACTAATGTCCAAGTGTTGGGTTAAATAAATTCTAAGTCTAGCAAACACATACATGTATAAGACACACAATTACTGAATCCATTAGGACATAAGACTCTGGAAAGACCTGACAGAACCCCAGTATGCTATCAGATATTCAAAGAGAAACCCAACAGAAATTGACAACTGAAACAGACAAATCAGAAACAAAAGCAAAAGCAAATGAACAAACAAATAACACCTTACACATACAAACACTAATCCAGGGAGATTTTATAAGCTAGGATCAAATATAAAAAAAGAGCTGGAGTACCACCAGACAGAATGGAGATTCTCAGAATGAAATTAGACCATTGTACTAAGAACTAAGATAAAGACAGAAACCTAATATTAAATACCAAGGCAGTGTGTCATCTGGAGAATAGAGCAAGGAGTCTGAGTAGATTGATAGTGTTGCTTATGAGTATGTTAAGATAAAATAAACTAAAAATGGATGGACGAAAGGGGAACAGAAGAGCGTAGTGTGATTGGAAATATGCAAATAAAAAGAAAGGAATAGAAATGTATAAAAGATAGGGATGAAAGGAAAGTATGAGAGATATATTGTCTGTACTACCAAAAAGTTAGCTAGAAATAGAAGTATATAAAAAGGCAAAAAAATAAAAATAGAATAAAAAATAGCATTAAAAAATTATGTTATAAAACTTGTAGATCCCTTAGGACTAAGATCATAATTAATAAAGGAAAAAAAAATCCAGAACTGATCCCAGAATGGACCAGTTCAATCGGATTGATACTTATATTTCTGTTTCCTTAGAGTCTCAGCTGTAAGTGTCCTTCTACTCGCCTTGGATTTTTTTGCATTATTCTGTGGCCAGCAGAGCTTCCTTTATTGTTCACCTGTAAGTGTCGGTGTGTGGGGAGGGAGAGGGTTCAATAGTGGCTCCTTTCCCTGGGAGTGAGTGAGCAGTGGTGCACTGTTGTTTCAGTCGGGCTTGGAGTTGCCTGTTGCAGAGGGACTCCCGTGGCTCAGGTGTAAACAGAAAGTCTCAGAGTTGGGCCTCTCTCGGGTTTTTTTTTTTTTTTTTCTTGTTAGCCTCCCTGCTGCCAGCGTTCCAAGGGGTTTTAATCCAGCCCCGCCCAAGTGCCTGAGGGTACTTGTTATCCATGAGCACCTTAGGTGGCCCACAGAGCGTCTCTCCACTGCCCGCTACAGGTGTGGTTATGTCGGGATCCTTGCGGTCCTTTCTGGTGTCCGAGGTCGTCTGCTGGTGTTCAGTTCGTTCTCTGTGGGAATTATTGCCTCTTTTGGTGCATTCTCAATGCATCTGTGGAGAGGGATGCATTCCACGTCCCTCTACTTTGCCGCCATCTTTTTCTCCCCCACAGGTAACTTGAATATTGTGGTGCCTCCACATTGATGTGCACGTCCATGATGGCAGAGGACGGGAATGAGAGCATGGAGTACTGTGCACCAGCGTTTAAGTGCTCCTGTTTGGAAGTTTCATAGTATCTTATGCTCATATTTCATTGACCACATCAAGTCACCTGGCTGTGTTAACTGCAATGGTTTGAAGAAGTGTGTGCTTAGAAAGAGAGTATAACTGAAAATACGAATGTGTAGCTTAATGTTCCCACATCTCTTTTGCACACTTCAAAGTCTCTTGACTGTCTGATAATCACCTCTTTCTTAATCCAACCACACTGCAACAATCAGTTCTGTGACTACACCGAGCAGCTTCAGGAAGGAGCAACACGGAGCAGCTCTGCTAGGACCCACACTGATGCTTCTTGCTTCTGGTTCTGAGCTTCTTTGACACCTGGAGCCACGCAGTGCTCATACATGTGCCCCTAAAAGAGCTTATAATCAAGCAGGACTCTATGGGGTCTTCCCAGGACAGACTCCTCCCCCATATCCTCTTCTTTAGCTCTTTTCTTTACTCCTCTCTGAAGTACCTAGATAATAGTATCTGATGCACATTTCCTGAGCTGTTTTACAGATGCTAAACCCCCGACCAAATGGAAGACATTATCTACTAGCTGACTATGAGCACATAGCTGCCAGACCTACTGGAGCCTGAGGATTGATAATGTTATCCCCTGTGACATTGCCTAGCTACCTTACTATCAACCAATTAGAGAATTGTGTGTGAGCTGATCACATACCGGGGGACTCCCCTCTCTTACCTTGCCTTTGAAAATGTTTTGCTGAAACCCGTCATGGAGTTTGGGTTCTCTGAATATTAGCTGTCCTGGACTCCTTGTATGGCAGCTTACAATATATGCTGTACTTCCGTCATGGCAACCTGGTGTCAGTAGACTGGCTTTGTTGCACATGGGTGAGTGGACCCAAGTTTTGATTCATTAACAAGCTGAAGATTTGGCACCCTCAGGAGAAACTTTGAGCAACATTGGACAGGAGCTAAATGACAAATTTTTCCCCATTTCTTCCCAGGAAGGATCTCCTGAAAAAATCTCTTCCTCTTTCCCTAATTTGCTCCACACACCCCTCACTCCTGCTCCTAGAATCAAATTTCCTAATAAAACACTACTTGCCCCAGGCTCACTGTTCTGGCCAAACTGGGATAAGATACCTTGTCTTCTATTGTCTTTTACTTTCTTGGTTTTTTATTTTGTTTTGTTGGAGAAAGGGTGCCTCCTAAGAGAGGGTGCATGAAGGGTAAATTTTTTGTAACCTTGATGTCTGAAAATATTTGAACAGCAATTGATGAGAATTTGCTTTTGTATGGGGCTCAAGGTTGGAAACAATTTTGCTTTGGAATCCTGAAGGTATGGCTCTACCTTCTAGCTTCCAACCATTGAGAAATCTAAACTCCACTTTGGAACCTCTTACGTAACTTGATTTTTACGTTTACATTTTCTGGTGCCTTTTTGGATCATCTCTTTATCTAAATCTGAAATACATGACTCTATGCTTTGGTGGAAATTCAGTACTCTTGGGATATTTTATTGCTAATTTTTTTTCATCCCTGTTTTCTTTGTGTTCTTTCTCTGGAAATCTTACCATTCAGATATTGAATATTCTAAACTTGCCCTTGAATTTTCTTATTTCTTGTGTGTCTTTTTTCTTTGTTCTACATTCTGGGAGATTTCTTCAAATTTACCTTTCAGATCTTCTATTGACTTTTTCATTTCTGCTGTCAAATTTTTAAATTTCTCCAAAAGCCCTTTTTTCTAGAATTAAAAAAAAAAAAGGTCCCTGTTCTTGTTTAAAGTTCACAACATTTTTTCCTATCTCTGCCAGGATTCTGGAAATTGGGTAAGGTCTCACCATCCTATGTGTATCTGTTCCCTTACCTTCTCTGTTCTCAGTTCAGAATTTCCCACCTTGAGCTAGTGCATCCCACTCCAAAGAAATTTTGTTTTTTTTTTTTTGCAGGGTGGGAGTGAATGTGACTGTTTGCACCAGGAAAGGGAGGGGATCTGAGCTTCTGATTGTTCCTTTAGCAGACTTTGACCAATCCTCTGTACTTTTGGCATTAGCTCCAGCACTCCTTACAGAGGAGCTTGTTTTGTCAATTCCCAAGGCTTTGGAGAATTCTTTGGTGAAAATATGGTTGGTTCTCAGTTTCCTCACTGCTACTTTAGGATTCAGTTTCCTAGGTCTGCTAACACTTACCACTGTTCTGTTTGCTCCCCAGCTTCCAAGGTGTTGCCAAGATCTCTGATGTAATTTCCATTCTTGTAGGGTTATAACTATATAAAGATCTTTTTACTGTCATTTTAGTTGGCTTTTGAGAGTATGTTACAATAGATGATTGTGTTCAACCAGCCATCTTTACACAGAAGTCTTAATTTAGATGGTTTATTTTATAGATGATATTTGCATAAGGCAATAATATCAAGCAAGTAGCCTGCAAATTTACTTTTTTGGAAGAAACAAATATTTTGAAAATTCTAGTGTATGTTCAACTTGTTGGTATAACATATATTTAAAATGCCATTAAAATTGTTCATTTCATGAAGTTATGTAATGGGACCATGCAAATTTCATTACAGAGAGGATTTATGATGGGAATGATTCTCAGTCCCAGCACTACTGACATTTTGAGCTGAATAATTAATTCTTTATTGTGGAGGATTTTGCTGCATTGTAGGATGTTTAGCAGCATCTGTGGCCTCCATGTATTAAGATGCCAGTAGCACCCCCAAGTCAAAACAGCTAAAATGTCTGCAGACATTTCCAAATGTCTCCTTGGTGGCAAAATTGTCCCTGATTGAGAACCACTATGGTATGCTATGGTACAGAGTAGGCACACATTTTCTGTAAAGGGTCAGATAGTAAATGTTTTCAGCTTGGTGGGTGATATTGTTTCTGTCATGAGTGCTCAATTCTGCTATTATAGAGTGAAAGCAGCAACAGATATTATGAAAATGAATGGGCATGGCTGTGTTCCAATAAAACTTTACTTATAAAACCAGGCAGCAAGCCATATTTGGCCTAGGGGTGGCAGTTTGCCAACTCCTGGTATTGCACAAAGAGCAAAGATTTTGGAGATAGAGTTGGGTTTAAGCCATTTACTGGCTACAGAGTTACAAGTAAACTTAATAAAAATAATAATGCCCATTTCATGGTGTGTAGTAAGGATCAGATGGAAACTTAAATGAGAATGTTTCTAAAATACAGTAATACTCTTCACCTTTTCCGGTCCTTGTCAAGAGGCTCATAGATAAAATAGTATCTCCCTTTATAATCAAATGTACATTCTCCCTGCACCAGATGGTGAGCTTCTAGAGGTCAGCAAATTAGTCTTTTTATGGCTTTGGTCCACTCAGTGCCTGGCACAGTGTTGTTGGTTATGAAATGTTTGATGAAGAAACAAGTAATTTTGTGTATTCTGTGCATTTAATACAGTTTTATTTCATATTTGCATTGTTTCTCATGAAGAAACACATTTTTAATAACAAAAAAAATCCCTACTTCCAACACCAACAAACATGATATTTTGCCTGACAATGTGTAGATCAAATGGTTTCACAAATACTTGTAAGAAACATGTTGTTCTTTGCCACAGACTCCAAAATACCTGGAATGAAGCATTTTTCTAAGTGTGTGCTATTAAGAGCACAAAAATGTAGTGATATGATTTTATTATATTAGATATTAGAATTGATTTTCTTTTAAGCATATTAACACAAAATCATGTACTTTTCATTGTTCCTACCTAAATTACAAAAACTGACCCTGTTTTTAGGGTCTAATGATTTACTGCAAGTATTCATAGCACTTTTTTTTCCTGATGAAATATCTACAACAAAATAAATTACAATTCTTCAGAATAACTCAGATATTGAGACAGACTTAACATTCTGCTTCCTATGGGGAAACAATGAGACAAAAACATGGAACTGAGTCAAGAGGTAGAAGACTTTGGGATTCGAGGACCATGACTAGAGTTTGATCTTTACATATTCCCTTATGTCCAATGAAGGTGTGGAATGTGGACAATTTAAGATATTGCCAAGCTTTGGAAAAAATGAGTGACGTTACCCTGAAACAACTTTGGAGAATGGTTTTGGAGGGAATCTGCTAATTCTATGGAGTATTAAGGGAGCTGTGTCCTGTCTTGGGAAGGAAGGAAAAATGTTGAGTGCTTCAAAGAAACTGTGATACCTCTTAATTCCTAAACTCAGGAACAAGTTTTGATATTGTTCACTTTTACTAATTGTTTTCTTCAAGTATGTGGAAAGGAAAAGAGTAAGAAACACTAGGAGTGAGTAATGTAAGGCATCAGAAGCCAAACTAGTAGCAGAACAACCCACTGTGTGGGGAGGGTCCAGATCCACCTTAGGGCCTGTGAGCAAGGAGGCTGCTAAAGACACAGATCTCCTAGCCACACTACAATATTATTGTAAGAAAATCAGAAATGTGGTGCTGTGTTTCCTCATGACAATCTCTACATGATAGTGGTGTGACCTACAGAAAATTTAAGTTATCTCCTCTCTCTCTTTCTTTCTTCTTTAGTAAGATTCCCATGACCATCTTTGGGGTCTGGAGTTGACTCCTTAAGGAAGAGTAGAAGTCATTTACTTTCCCTTGCCTAGAAGAATGCATAGGCCTTTGTGATCCTAGTGTCTAGGACCATCAAATGTTTCCTATAAGGCCTGAGGCTCTACTATGGTAAAGAACAGTGCAGTGGGCACTTTTTTTTGGAAGTGGGATAAGAGAAGTAGATTGACCCATGAGGTAGACTGACAGATACAGAGAAGCACCACTAAAGCACCTCCCAGAGCCCTTACTCCCATTCCAAGACCAAGGCTGCTGACTGACCACAACTAATTCACTCTCCAGGAATTACCCTGACTAAGCAAAGCTGTTTCTCTCAAGGTTACACTTCTCTTTGCGGACAGCCTGCATCTGACATCTGGTCAATGTGGGCGTATAAAGGTCTGACTCCTTTGTCTCAATTAGGGTAACTCTTCAGTTCTGGAAGCTCCTATTGTAACTACATCACAGTTCAACTTCCTCCTCTACTCCATTTCTTTCCTCATTCTTCACAGATGTGGTTTCCCAAGTGTACTGCTCAGTAAATATCCCACTTATAAATCTTAGGGTTTCATAATCTTTCTTCCTGTTGAACTTGACCTATGGCAGTTGACAACAGAAGTGTTCCTAGGAAGACTGTAAAATGGGATTTTGGAGCTTGGTCACCTACCAGAAGGAGAATTGCATTTGTGAGTTTTAAAGGAAATCATAAGGACTATGGTATTGGATGACTGTTGCTGGGGTCCAATGATGCACTAGAGAAGGATGCTAAAAGGTTAAGAATGATTAATTACAAATAGAAGGTGTTGTGTGACAGTCAGGGGGCCTCTGTATTAGTTTACTAGGGTTACTGTAACAAAGCACTAAAGACTGGGTGGCTTAAACAGCAGAAATTTATTTTCTCACAGTTCTAGATGCTAGAAGTCCAAACTCAAGGTTTCAGCAAGGTTGATTCCTTCTGTGAGGGAAGGATCTGTTTTAGGCCTCTCTTCTTGACATGTAGATGGCCTTCTCCATGCTCACATGACATTTGACATTCTCCCTCTATACAAGTTTATGTCCACATTTCTTCTTATAAAAGCAGCAGTCATGTTGGATTAGTGCCCACTTTAATTATTATCATTTTAACTTAATTATCTCTTTAAAGAATCTATCTCCAAATGCAGCCACATTCTGAGGTACTAAGGGTTAGGATTTCATCACATGAATTTTGAGAGGACACAATTAAGCTCACAATCATCTCCTTGGCAACACAAAGAGATTTTCATCTCATCTATAGCCAAGGAAATAAAAAACTGAAGATTAACCTAGGACTTAATTGTAAGAGTAGCAAAGCACCAAGGAATGTTGTGTTCTGTCATGACTGATCCTTTATGTCAACATCAGGGCTCTGATTTTAAAGAGTGGGGACCTGTGACTTGGGATGAATACATCTAAGTTGATGTACTCAAAAATCCATGGCTTCCTAGAGCACTGTGGGCTTTTAGGAGTGGCACCATTCCTCCTTCTTCCCACTTGTTTGAATGTGTTACAGAAAATTTTGCCTGCAAGACAGCAAGCAACCCCTCATTCTACTTTCATCTACTCTTGTCTATCAGTCTGACAACCACATAAGCCAGCTGGGAATGTGCTAAGCCTGACAAAGGAGGAAAGGGTCTATACCCCAAAACCTGCAAGGACTAATCAACATATAGTGGCAGGATGAGGAGAGAAAGCACAGCACTGGATTGGAGGAGAAGGCAGATATAAAGGGAACTCTATTTTTCTCCTCTACACTCATTACTTCTAACTTTAGATGTATGGGATTTTTTCTGATGCCAAGCAATTCTTCAATTCTCAATGGACACTGACTGGGTATCCTACAAATTTAACTCAATTCTGACACTAACTACCTGGAGTTAGTGCAGACCTCACAGGTTAAGAGCTCAATCCCACAAGACTGTCCCTGTTTCAGATACCGATCTCAAGTCCTGGCTGTCTCCTGCATGTCTGACCTACCAGATATGTATCAGAGGTTATGACGACCTCCTCCTTCGGTTCAATAATTTTCTAGAATGGCTCGCAAAACTCAGAGAAACATTTACTTACATTTACCAGTTTATTATAAAATGTTAGAATGTAGGAACAACCAGATGGAAGAAGTGTGTGGGGCAACGTATTGGTTGAAGGGCTGCCTGCAGCTTTCATGCTCTCTCTGAGCACAACCTCCCAGCACCTTGATGTGTTTACCAACCCAGAAGCTCTTTAAGTCTTATTGTTTAAGAGTTATTATGGAGCTTAATCTCTAGCCTCCACAATCCTTCTTCTCAGAAGTCAGTGGGTAGGACTAAGAGCTCCAATCTAATCACTTGGTCTTTCTGGTGAACAGCCTCACCCTGAGGCCATCTAGGGGCTCCACTCTAAGTCATCACATTAACATAAATTCAGGTGTGTTCAAAAAGTATTTCTTATGAAGAACAAAAGGTACTCCTGTCACTCAAGAAATTACCAGGATTTTTGGAGCCCAGTGCCAGAAAACAAGGACAAAGACCAAATATATTTCTTATTATACCAGAGCAGAGCAGAACATAAATTTGGATGATAGTTATTGATATGGTAGCACTTTCTCAAATGCAGTATTCAGTCCTTGGGCAAGAACCTAGTGTTATGGACTAAATGTTTGCGGGCCCCATGAAATCCATATGTTGCGGCCCTAACCCCAAATGTAACTGTACTTGGAGATAGGGTCTATGAAGAGGTGATAAAAATTAAATGAGATCATATGGATGGGGCCCTACTCTGATAGGAGTGGTGACTTTATAAGAGGGAAAAACACCAGGACTCTCTATCTTGACCACATGAGGACACGGCAAGAAGGCAGCCATCTGCAAGCAGGGAAGAGAGCCCTCACCTGGAACTGAATTTGCTGGCACCTGATCTTGAAATTCCCAACCTCCAGAATTGTAAGAAAATAAATTTCTATTGTTTAAGCCACCCAGTCTATGGAATTTTGTTATGGCCACCCAGGCTAAGATGCCCAGGGAGGGTGTGAACTCACTGCTTGGAAGAATATATACAGGACTGGATCTTGAGGGTGACAGATCAAGAAAGAAAGAAATTAAAGTTAGATAAAAGAAGTTTTATTGCTATGGGAACACTCTCCTCTGATACAGGATTTAATATTGGCCAGATCCCAGGGGCTGTTATTAATCTAACACTGCTTGACCCTTGAAAATATGGAAAAGTGTTGGATCACATGAAATGGAGTAGAAATACCAGAACTTTTGTGTAGAGGAAAATACCAAAAGTCCCATGGAACTGAGCCACTATGATGAACTTACTACATATGGCCAGAAAAGCTACTAATTGACCATGTTCAATGGGAGGGTCTGAGGATACTTCCTTTACCAATACAATAAGCAATGTGCTAATGAGAAGGTATCAGCATTCTTAAGAAGTACAAAGGGGGCTGTCCTTTACAGACCAGCACTGATTTAGAGGTGCTGTCATGAAATTGGGCTCCCTGATGGCAATGCAGAGGATATGATTCTGAAAAAATAGATGCCAGTTGATGGTGCTTAACTGGCAAAAACAAAGTGGGTTCCTTTATTATAATGAGGAGTAAGTTCCAAGTGGACTAGGGGACCTGACCTAAAAAGAGCTATGGTGGTGATGAGAGCTTGTTATTCCCTGTGGCAGGATAAATCTTCAGCCAACAAGGGTATTGCTCAGTTGAATACAACAGAAGAAATCAAGGATGATGTTCAGCAGATAGCAGACAATTGTTCCAATTAAAGTCATCATCTCTTGACCAGTTTCCAAAACTGAGCCAGTTCTCAGAGCCAAGACTCATTGAAAACAGGAAGATGATGAGTTTTACAAGGAAGGACCTTGTGAAACCATAGCAAGTATATTCAGTAATGATTATGCCAAGGCTTCCTCAAAGGCAATTATACTTCTTTACTCAAATCATCATATACTCTTGACAGAAGAATATCAAGATGTTTTAAGGACTTTTGGATGTAGGATCTGGTTGATAAGGTGGGGACATGTGGGGACCAATTCTGGTCTTATGGCTCACAGGTCTTCTGAGTCCATGAACAGGGAGCCATTTACCTTTGGCCCCTGAGTGGATGCTTGTCATGGATATACTTGGTAGTTTGAAGAATGCCCACTTTGTTTCCTTATCATATGCTCCAATTGACCAAGTGACATAAAAATCTACCAGCTTTGAGTGTGACACAGAGCATTCAGGACAGGGCTCTGCAGCAGGCCCAGCCTGTGATCAAAGTATACAGTCCAGGAGACCTTATGGAATTAGAGGTATATATAGTGCGGAAAGGCACTTGTGGTGCTTGGCTGGTTGATCAAGGGATGGAAGGGGAAATATTAGGGATAAGTGATCTGGGGAGGAAGACCATTCCTTGAGGAAACCATCTAGCCACTTGGTAGGAATTTGATTATATTGAACTTTTTCCACCCTGAAAATGGCAGATATTTATTTTTATAGGAATATTTGGGGTATGAGTTACCTTTCCTGCCCACAAGGCATTAGCTAGCATCACTGAGGACCAAACAATTTGATCTAGTGACATGAAATCTTATATAACCTTATATCAAACCAAGGGCCCTGTTCTATAGTAAAGGAGATGTGACAGTAAACACATCACCATGGAATGTGCTGTTATATAAACCATACCACCCCAAAACTGATGGCCTAATAGAGCAATGGAATGATTCTTTTAAGGCTAAGATGAGGTACTGGATTAGAGACTATTCTCTGCAGGGATAGGGAGCCCTTCCCAGGCTCTAAATCATTGACTATTATACAGTGCTGTGTCCCAAAAAGGAGGAATAGTTGGTCCAGGGACCGAAGGGTAGAAGGAGGAGTGGCCCTGTTATTGAGTCCAAATTTGCTTTGCTTGCTGCACAACTGGCTAATGAGTCGGAGACAAGGTGTTGAGGCAAGGAATACAACTATTCGGAAAGCCGGCAGACCGAGAAGATGGCAGACTAGTGTCTCCAAAAAGCCATCTTATTGGGGTCTAGATGCCAATTTCTTTTATAGTATCAGAGAGGGAGGGACAAGGAAGTAAAGTAATAAGGGTTATCAGTCCTGCAAAACATCTGGAATGACTAGCCTTGGGGAAGGAATATATTAATTTCTTCTTTTCTGCGGCCATTCACAGATGGGCAGGGTTCCCTGAGGCAGGCCATTATGCATGATTATCATAATAAAAGCAACAAAAAGCAAAGGTTAAAGTCAAAGAAACAGATCCAACATGGAATCCAATTTAGCTCTCCCCTGTTACAGCCCTGCTATCACCACAACCAATGATCGCTTGGGGAATTTGTTGCTCCCATAACTCTAGGCTCTGTAGGTTTTAAAACTCCTGAGTCATAGAAGGGGAGTATTTCCACCAGTGGACAGTGAGTGTCCCATTAAACTTTACACTGTGGCAGCCAATCTATCACTTTAAGACCCCTGTGCCAAAAGACAAGCAGGCAAGGCACAGAATCACCAGCCTGATGGACATAACTGACCCTGATCATTCAGAAAGGTAAACTGCTGCTACACAGTGAGGGCAGGGAAGAATTTGCTTGGCACTGGATGATTCATTGGGGCATGACCTTGCACACCCTTACCCATCTGGATGGCACTTGGAGAAATGCCCAGGCATGAGATGGGCATGTCAAAAGGAGCCCAGACCCCTCAAAGATGAGAGTCTTGGTTACCTAACTAAGTAAATTACCAGGAGCAAAAGGGGTACTAATCAAGGATAAGAGGAGTCTAAAATGGGTGGTAAAGGAGGGAAAGGAGGAGTACCAGCTGCAGTTTAAAAACCAGCTGCAGTGGTGGGGGCTGTAGTTTGTCCCATTAACCTCCATCTTGTAAGTTTCTCTAGGAAAAGAGATCAGTCCAATCTGGGAACAGCCATTTTCATATAGGATGAGCTCTTTATAAGGGGCAAATGGCACACAAAAGACAGAAAGTAGTGGTGCTGTGTTCTGCCACCCAGATACTCCATTGGGACTGAGAACTCATTCTCTACCTGGCAGGAAGGTAAGCTGCTGATGGCCCATAGCTGAGTTCCTCTTTGGAAAATTGTTTTCCATTTGAGGAAAGTTGTTTTGTCCAAGGTTACATTCCCTCTGTGGAGGCAGCCCACACCCATGGATTGATGGATGTGGGATACAAAACCAGGATCTTTGCATAGATGCAACAAGTCTGAAGGGTAAGTCTACCTCCAGGGCTCCTCGTAAGATTGGCTGAGGTGTTTCCTGCAACTGGATCACATTTCAGCTTTTTCCTCTGCTGGGTCCTGCTTCCCTCACCTCTCACCAGAGCTCTTCGTGAGTGTGCTCCCCAATAAAACTTCTGCATGCAAATCTAAGAGTCTGTTTCCCAGGGAACCCAGCCTATGATGGCCAGCAAAAGGAACTCTTAAATGTATTTGGAAGAAGCCTTTGGAAGTATACCCATGTTAGTTACAGCTAACCTAAGTGAGTGTAAGTGACAAATCCCACCCAGTTAAAGGAAAAACTGGATGAAGTGAAGGAAAACTGTGACATGAAATGTAATTCCAAATACATTTACAATGATATGTTACTTTCAGGAAAATACCTTCATTTGATCACAAAAAAAAAAAAAGAACATAATTTTTAGGAATGCAAAACCAGCTCTCCTCTTCAGAAATAAAAGTTTAACAACTATTAAAGAACCCTACCCTCCAGGAGTAAACTCTAGAGGAGGAAGACTTGAGGGGCTCTGATGGTAGATGTGTGGTCCCAAGGTACCCATAGCTTGGTCAGCATCAGTCCCCTCCCCCTGACACTTAGATTTCTCTATGAGTAATTACTCCTCTTCCACTGGATGTTTGTTCTAGGAAGGAGAGATTCTCTGTATCCAACTCCCAATGCTCCCAGCATCAGGTAGTAGATCTTTCTGCAGGAGAGGAGAAAACAGCCCTGAGATATTTGGTCGATGCTGTAATCCATGATAGAGAGGAATATATATGTATCAGAAGGTTGTAGTTTCCCACGCTTACCTACAAGGTCCTCCAGATTTCATCGACTTAAAAAAAAAAAAGACTTTAGAATTCTTTTGCATGCACTGAATCTGAGGTCTATGTGAATCTGAGGTCCAGGACTCTGAACTCAGACTCATCGCAGAATAATAAAGAACCCGGAAGACGTAGAAGATGAGGCCCAATTGCCATAGAGCCTTAGGCAATCTCTGGACATTGAATACATCCCTGATAACAGCTTGTTTACTTGTCATTCATCTCTTTCTCAAAAAAAAGAATGCAAAACGTGCAAAATGTTTTTGATTTCTGGTTTTGTAATTGTTTGCAAGCCGACTAAATGGTAATTTATTGTGTTTTATTTTCTGTTTGGAGATGCTACAGCTTCTTTAAAACATTTTCTACATTTTTCTTCATTTGTTTTCTCATACTAGGAAATAATGCACATACCCGAGGCTGCATTTTCATCACATTAGGGACCACTGGAAGAGTCTATTTCCTAAAGAAGGAGGCAAGGATGGGGAGTAGGCGGAATGTGCTGAAAAATATGTTCCAGAGTTTGTTTCACCCACACAAATGGGAGGGGACTAAATGCTCTCTACCACAGAAGCAGCTAGCACAGTTTTATCTTGATCCACTCCACCTCCGTGCTTCAAAGTTCCACAACTGAGAAAATAAGATGTGTAGTCTTTTTAAATGGATCATGTAGAGCCAGTTTATTTTTAAATTCGATGAAGACATCTGGCCCAGAGACCTTAGACAGCAATATTGTCAAATAGCTTCCCTTCTTCTTCAGTATTTATACTTAGCGTCTATCATAAGTAAGCCAGGGATAAATATAGTAAATAACCATCTAGGTTATTCCACATAGACTGCACTCACTTAAGTATCAGAGGTACCATGTGGAAACTGCTTCACCTTTCTGAATATCGTGGGGGCAACAGATACTCCTGCCTTCTTGAGGTTCACTTATGTTGTGTGATGAGCAGGGTCATTCTATGTCTCTCATGATTAAATTTTGGCATCAGATGCTCTAACTGGTTTATGTGTCTGATTTTTCTTATCGCTAAGCTAAAAAGTATAGTTATATACACCTGTAGCTGGAACCACAGTCCCTGTAGCTTTCCACAGGGGAACAGGAATGCCTTATGTATAAAAAGTTTCTAAAGCCCCATCCTTTTACCTTTGAGAAAGAAGACTGATTTTTGAGCATAAAATCACTTACTATAACTAGTGCAAAACAGAGAGAGGGACTGTCCTGACCAGAGAGAGAGAGGTATTAGGTTTTCCTCTTACTCTTCATGAGTTTTATTAGCCTAGTTAAGTAGGGTAATCTAGGCAGTTTATCAGGACACTTCTTTATAGATGAAATATGGCTAAATCTCAACTTATAAATAAAGTAGAAGTGGACCTCTTAGAGTTAATCTGCAACTCCCCATCTTCTTCCTCTTCCCAGGTTGTTACTGACACTGCTACTCAAGATTCTTGAGCACTGCAGAACCATGGATACCCTGGAAAACTGACTGGAAAATTCTGCTCTAATTAAATAATAATATCATATGGTTATAGTCCTAATAGTTCCATTATGTGAAAAGTTTAGACAGCAGGAGCCTCCTGGGAGGGGTGATTTGAGAAGTGCCAGTGATTTTCTGCCTTTTGGAACACTGCTAGGCATCCTTCTTTCCATGACTATTTGGCATTTCCATATTGGAATCACTTTGGGTTAAGACGCTAGTACTATTATAGGTCTCTGTTAGAAAACAAAACAAAACAAAACAAAACTTTATTTAAAAGTATCACCATATTCCACTGGAATCCATCATTAAATGTGGAATGGGGATTTTTTCCATGATGATACAGAGCTCAGATCAACCAGTCCCAACCAGCAGAACTGAGTGTGAGAGGCCCTTTTTAGGTTGTGACCTTGTGAAGTCAGCCAGTGGACAGAGAGATGCTGATGTGGAGAGAGGCGTGAGGAAATGGCTTAGACAGGAGACACTACTCAATGCAGCTGATTCTGCAGCTGTGATGGGCGACCCTGTGTAACCATATGGCAAAGAAAGAATTGGGTATTTTTACTAGTGAATAAGTGAAAGACAAATGCCGTAAAGAAAAGGAAGATGGTGGCACGTAGCCCAGACTCTGTGTTACGATTTTGCCCAGGACTGGCTGGTTGGCACTTCCAAGTGCCTAATGGAATTGAGGGACATTAGTGAACTAATTTATTGCTGGTCCCTAAATAGTATGGTACTGTGTGTGGGATGAGGGCAAGTGTGGATGAGAAGAATCGCTCTTAAATATACAGAAGGAGGTTGGCTAACATGACAAAAATTTCAAGCTACGGATTTATTAGATTTGGGGTAAGGGCACTTTTTTTGAATCCTGTTTTAATATTCTATCTTTATTCCTTAAAAACAGTTATCAAATTTGTTTCCTTGTGTCTGCCTTTATTGATTACAAATGTTCCCAAATGTCAGGACCATAGAAAATGACAACAAACTATCAATTCCTGACATTAACAAGCACCACATTTACTCCAAAAGATTGCAAAAAATAGGGAAAAAAAGAATCACCACACAGATGATTTAAATCATGTCATTTATAAAGATGTAGAGAAACAGACTTTTGCTGGGGTGCAAGCTGCTTGGATTTGAATTTAATTTAAAGATGGACAGTTTTTCTACAGGGTTGGCATTTTGTCTTCCTGAAGCCAGAATAGATTCCATCCAGATGCTTCATGTTTTTGCCCTGAGAGCAAACATTTACATGGGAACTGAGCTGAAGGAACTGAACAAAGCAACCTTATAAATTCTAAATTTGGGTGATTGCATCATTGAAGTCCTACACATATTATGAGTCAAATCCAGCTTTTATTTTTATTGAGCATTTGCAACTAATTCCCACTGATCAAAGACAATTTAGTCTCTTTCTCTCTCTCTTCTTTTCAGTCTTGCTTTTTGGCAAATAAATCATATTCTGGAAGGATGACATGGGAATCACTCGTCTTCCCAACAGCCACATGATTCCACTGTTGCAATGGGAACATGGAATGGGGGAAGGCAGTGCATTTGGAAAATTCATTAAGCAATTGAATTCATTAAATGTTGGGAGGAGATAATTTAGACCTTTTTTAACACAATAATTTACAACTGTGTCATTATTAAGTCTGGGACAAAATTTTATATTTATATTAAATGAAAATTTTCTACTACTTATACTGATAAAATATGAGTCAGTTGTAGTTATTGGTAAGATGTGGGGTTATACAATCTCCACTTTGCTTTTTGCTAATTAGCTTGCTCAGTCTGGGGAGAGGT
This sequence comes from Hippopotamus amphibius kiboko, assembly GCF_030028045.1. NCBI lineage: Eukaryota > Metazoa > Chordata > Mammalia > Artiodactyla > Hippopotamidae > Hippopotamus > Hippopotamus amphibius. The sequence goes on along the minus strand of NC_080193.1, from coordinate 86,763,690 downwards.
GACCCAGGGTGGAGATGGTGCCTGTATAAGGTGGGCAACTTATGTGGAAAGTTAAGCTCGAGTCTTAACTAAGAAGAAGCAGCTCAGGTCTTATTCCTGATCATCTCAGGTATTTCATTTCTTTAGCTATAAAAAAATGAAGAAATTATCCTTATGGTAAGTCCAGGAACAGATCTATATTTTTGAAAGTTCCAGATCTTACAGAATCTGAGGGGTCCTCTTTAAGAAAAAGAATGTAAATATTATAAGTTCTAAGTTGGGTGTAAGGCATTGGAACGGCCATTACAATTAAAGGGCACTGAAGCTAAAGCTTTATTAACTTCAAGCTAAATCCACCTCTGGTTGTGCTGATGTAATTGAGGGAAGGAATGCATTTGCCCCACCATCCATCAAAGAGCTACCATTTGTGCTGGCAGGGCTGCCTTTCCGAGGGAGGTGGTAAGATCTTCTCTAGAAATGGAGAGGGTATAGCAGGAGATTGCTGTCCGCTGACAACTGAAAGTTATTAACGAAAATTTTAAGGCATTGTCCCATCATGAGCCCCTACTGATAAGGCAACCTCTGTTTTATAAACATGATTACTCGCAGGTACAAGTTTCCTAGGTGGGGACGATTGCATGTTTGAACTCTTATGTTTCAGACCATCACAGGCTAGATCATTCAATTCTCACAGCTGCCCAAGGAGTATTTCCAGCCTCATTTTGTTTTGTTGACCTGATCAGCACTGCTGAATCAGTGAGGGAACATGGAGTTAAGCTTGGATGTGCCCAGCCCTGAAGTCCATGCTCAGTTCACCCACCCCTTAGTTCCGAGGGGCAGCCTGGGGGAGTTTCTGTAGGTGGTTTGAGCTCTCTGTGTAATCTCACTGGCAAGCTGTTCAACCAGCCAAAGCAGCATCCCACTTCTTGGGAAGGTGACCCAGACACACTTCCACCACGGAGCGCTGTGCTCTTCCTTTTGGTGTGACAGCTGATCACCGGAATAAAAACATTTCCAGCTTTGGGCTTAGCTGAGTCCTGACTGGAAAGATGTCAACTTCAGAAGAAATAATTTGCATTCTTGGGAATAGTAAATAACTATGAAGCGGCTATCATCACTTCCTTGCTGGTATATTCTAGGGTATACCCTCATTTGGATGCTGTTTATTTTGAAAATCCACAAAGTGGATTTTCAAACAGGCCACATTGTCTAAGGAATTATTATTAGTCCTGGGCCTCACCAGACATGGGAACTGTGTGGGGAGAAAGAGAAGGATTTCTAAAAAGAGAGATGAAAGATTCTAACTCAGATCAGGGCTCTTTTGTAGAGAAATTCTCCTCCATAGACACTGTGACTTTTTCTTCTCTGCAATCCCTCAACCCCTTCTACTGTCAAACACACACACACACACACACACCCCTACACACACACACCTTATAGGTAGTAATAAAAAAATTCACTAGCATCCAGTAGCATTTGGATGCTTAAGTTTCTCAAAAGCCTCCTCAAACCCCTGGGCAAGAAGGAAGTTCACTTTCTCCCAGATTCATCTCAACCAGTTTCGCATTTAGAAATGTGATATGTTGAGACCAGCATGGATCTGTTATGCTCTGGAGCCAAAGTGATTGAATAGATATTTCTTTTTTGAAGCCATTAAGAACCATGTGGTTACCTCCCCCAAAGGTGGGGCATTTCTAAAGATGATTAAGTGGAGGCTGTTGATTTGAAGACCTAATAAAGGGAAAAGCTCTGGGCTCCCTCAAAGCTTTCCAGCCTGGTAATCACTCCCATTCTGGTGACTGCTCCTAGCAGCTTGGAAACAATAACTGTGCTGGTGAAGGCTTGGAATACATTGAAATAGACCTGTCAAGTGTCAGTTTATACAGGAGCGATGGAGTATGCACTGACATCATGTAATCAAAAGGAAAAAATTACACCATGTGTCTTGCCTGGGAAAAATAGACTGCAACTTAGCAAGTTGTATTTCATGCTCCCTGAACAGAGCTGCAATCCCTTCCTGTATTTACTCATGGAGAGCCTATTTAACTACATGGTGGTGGTTTACAAATAATCAAAGTGTGGGGCTGTTTTGTGTGCTTTCAAAGATATCAGCTCTGGTGGATCGGATCAAATCCAACCCACCTCAGCAGGTACTAACTTGTTTAAGAAAACCAGCTGTCAACAGGAAAGAGAAACTCAGAGGGTTCACCAAGTTAATCATTTCTTTGGCAAGCCCTGGGAAATTCACTGCTTGATTTTTCAGTGACATGTTGGGCAAATGCAGAAAGGCAGCACCTTCCATCAACTGGGAATCAATTATGAGGCTGATTGAGGTGTTTGTTTTTTAAATTACCCAAGTAGATGGAGATTCAGGGAACAGCAGACACCTTAAGGTCTTAGCTGAAGGAGCACACAGTATATGGATAAGGGGAAGAGGAGTTCAGAGCAGGCAAGAAGGGCTGGGAAACTTGGCTTCTCTCCTCCCAGACTGTAGACCGAATGGTGTCCCCTCCTGACCTGTCTCCCTGGAGACATTCATCTTCTGGCGGCTGTCATTGAGTTTTCCCCTGGGGGTTACCTGGCAGGGTAACCTCACAAGCAGAGCTATTACAGAAATCTACTCCCTTCCTTTGCCCTCCCCTGGAACTTCCAACCTCTCCTGGAAAAACCATTTCTGAAGTACTATTAATTTTGGACATGCAAGGCAAATACCAAATGCATACTCCATAAGATGGTTCTGATGTTGTTTCTAAACATTTTTCACCCACTTTGATATTCACAAGGAATTTGTTCTGTAAACCCCCAATATTATTAGCTTGGTGTCCAGTTGCATAAGAATCAACATTTTCCTGCAAGGAATTTAAAAGAATACCCCCTCACTCAGCCCAAAGAGGTATTTTTGTTCTACTGATATATTTTTAAACAGTTTAATTGTGAAATATGACACATCCACTAAAAATGGATAAGGCAATGCCATAAATATTTTCTTAGTTAATTCAGGAAGCTTTCTGGCAGGAAGATGAAATAGAATCATAATCAATGTACCAAGCAAGGGCTATTTTGCATTTTGTTTTAGTCAGTGGAGGAGGAAGTTGGTGGAAAGGGACCAGGGAAAGATATCATTTTGACTCTGCTGATGTGCTCTATGAGTGAAAATGAGGTCTTTCTCAAGCATATGTCTCAAGTTTGTGGGAAGTTGCTTAGTAAGTAAATCAGGATGGCAGGTTTTTTTTTATCTAAATAGAGAACTAGACCAAATTTATAACCAAATGTAGTATCCAGATAAGATACCTTTCATTGCACAGTTTTCATGCAAAGTGCTGACTTGAATGGGAGGTTTATTAGGTCAAAGAGACCTTACAGAAAATGAGGAACAAGGTGCATATATTATAATTCAAAAGTTTGCATAAAAAAAAGTTAAATAGGAATGCTTAGTGGGATGCAGTCATAATGTGGCTTTTAAGGGTGTATATTCTGGGGTCAGAGTGCTTGATTTAGAGTCTAGGTCCTACCACATTTTTAGCTGCATGACACTGGGTGATTAGTGTATTATCCAAGCCTTAGTTTCCTTAGTTATCAAATGGGAGTAGTAATACACATATCACATAAGGAATGATACATGTAGGGAGCCCCTGTAAAGTCTTAGCACAGTGGCTGGCACTTAGTAAGAACTCAATAAATGTAAGTTGCTGCTATTACTACTAGTACTACTAGTACTAGCACTACTGGTACTATGGGGCTTCTCAGAGCCCCCAGTATGCTAACAAATGCCCTGAGTTTGTAGAAGAATCCTGTAGAGCTCAGCCTGTCCAAGACTTACTTTAACCATTAACCCTTTTTCCATAAAACATCTGGCTGGATTCATATTTTCTGGCATACCATTTAGGAAATATTGTGACAGACATATCCCCATGAGATCCTGACTCAGTCTTTAACATTTGATGGAGGAATTCCTCTCACTTCTCTCTACCTGCTCAAATTCTTTGCATTTTGTTCAGCTCAACTCCTGTCCTCTTACCTCCCTGGCCAGCATTCAGCTCCTTTCTCTCAATTCAGTTGGCCCATGTCACTTGCAATGTATTGTCACTTGGACTTTTTGTCCTGGTATTGCCACTGTTTTGATGGATTTCTTGTCACACTCAACTTGTCTCCTTTGATTTTATTTTATATAATACGTCTTCAGCTTAGCAATCCTTCACTGGCTAGTCAGATCTGCTGTGCTCGCTCAAGACCTAATGCAGGCTCAGTAAACAGTTGAATCCTTGCACTGGAAACTGATTTCCCCTCAAGATAGGTCTGAAGCTTCACTCATCACCCTCCTCAACTTCTCCCAGTTCTTAGTCTTTAGTCCAGTTGTGATAAGTTATCTCTCTTTCTGATGTCTTTCCTAATCCACAGGACAGTGTCTGTTACCAAACTTAGGTTTCGTAAACTCAAATGTTGGTAGAAAGGAAAGTTGCTTTAATCAGAAAGCCAGAAAGCTGGGGAGAAGGTGAACTCATGTCTGGAGATGAGCTCCAAAGATTCTGCTCAGCCATGACAGTTTTTAAGGGAAAAAAGGGGAAGCAATTTCAGTTAATCATTTAGGTATGAGGTCACAGCCCTCGTCATTTTCCACTGCGTGCAGACCTGCTGACTTCTCTTGATCTTCCTTTGGATGTTATCTTGCCAGTGTGGTCTGCCTGCAAATTTACCAAGGGGAATCTAGGGGTGGATACCCAGTAATTCTTTAACTACTTAATTCTTTGTTATTACTCCTTCTAATCCAGGAAAGGGATCAACAGGTAAGGCAAGGCATGTGTACATTAGGTAAAGCAAAAATCAGGAGTTAGGTTAAATGTTAGATAGTGATCTCATTTTTATGATTAAGGTCTGAGAAAAACAGAAATGAACAAACAGAAGAGGGGCAAAAGAGCCGTTTATATGTGTACTGTACAAAAATCTGGATTTGCTGAGGACACCATATTTCCCTTTTTATTACATGTCTTTTCTCTGAAGTCAATATTTCATTTTGTTTCTTGGTAATATATATTTTCTCTCTCATTAACTAATTTTATTCTTTTCTTCATATTTCCTAGAGAGGCCCTGGTTTAACCACACTTATTGACCATTATTTGATATGCTGTGCCTAAAAATTGTGCTGATGGAGGAGAGCTGATTTCAAGAATAGATATAATACAAGTTCAGTGAAGAGATTCAGAATACAGGCTGTTGACGTTAACACCATCCTTTACTAGCTGTGTGACCTTGTCTAAGTTAATTAAACTCTCTCTACTGCAGTCTTATTGTGTAAAATGAGCCACCTCATAGGGTTGCTTTCAATATGAAACAAGGCAGTGAAAGACTGTCTTTTAGCACAGTGCTGTGCACCCAGTAATGCTCAATAGTCATGGTCCAGATTGCATGCTTTCTTGAATCTTGTCATCTGGAGCAGAAACAGAGGGGTCTTTGGAAGGAGGAAGGATGTGAGCAGAAATTGCAGACTGATTCTACTCGTGTAGAGTGGGAGATGAAGTTGGCATCATAGATTGGAGACAAATAGTACAGGGTTTTGAATCCTTAATTATGGAATTTTATATACAATGGTGAGTCACTAAACATTTTTAAACAAAGTAGTAGTACATCCAGCTCTGGGTTTCAGGAAGCTAACTTTGGGAATACTAAGAAGGAGGAATTGGAGCAGAGAGATCAATTAAGAGATTAAGTTCTATCATTCACATATTTTTTTCCTGTTTCTATTTCCCCTGGTTCAGTTTCTTTTTACATAACAGGAATAAGTTTTTCATAAACTTCCATTGATAATCTTTGACAAGACTCGCCTTGGACTTTTTAATCTTTCTCTATCTGACTAGGACTGTTTGGTTCACCTGACTCCCAGGAATGTTTCCAGAAACAAAACAGATCATACGTTATCTGTTTTTTTAATAACCCTCAACTTCCATAGCTGCTGCCCACTACCATAACAGTGCTTCAGAGAATCACTGTCCATCCTTTCTTCCAGTGTGTGCTATGTGTTCTCAGTTGAGTGCTCAGTTCCAAGGGTAAGTGCTTTATTTATGTTCAAAGCAGAAAATACATAATAAGAAAGATTTCAATAACTATTGGCCCTTTGATTACAATAGATGCTCAACCTCGGGGAAGCAGAACTGGCATTCTGTTCTGAAATCCTCTGAAACAAAAAATCTATTTACACTAGATGCAGTTGCCCGGCGCACACTTTCAATCCACTTAGATGCACTGGAGTGTCTACTGATGACCTTTCAGCTGCTTGTCAGCACCTTCCTAATAAACTCTTGGGTCTGCTTAAAATAGAGCCCCAATACCTCTGGGCACCTCGCTTTTTGAAAGACAAACTAAACCATCAGATAAGACCACAGGGACTTGGGCTTTATCTAATGCTACACACTCTTTTTAAAATTGATTCACTTTTCTGCCAACCCAAAATGTCCATGAAATAGCCTCACTGCTGCTACAAGAACAATTATTATTCCACCTGAGGTGACTCGTACATTCTCAAGGCCTCGCAGACATCCATTTATACTGAGATAGATTGGAGATAAAGCAGACATGAGTTGGTGCTTCAGGCAGACAATGATTGTCAGACATGCCACATTGTGACAGCTGAAGAACGGCCCCATGGCCTGATGGGAGAACACACTTTGTATTTCCTGCAGATCCATATGTATGGAAATGTGCCAAATGATGTCCAAAGACAAATACCGTAAGGGTCCAAAAGGCCTTCGAATGGGAATTGTCTGAATTTTCAAACTGACAGACTTGAAGTCTGTAAGAAAAACATGGAAGTCCCCATGGAAACTTCTATTCACCTGTGCTGTATCTTTTCCCTATAATCTAATGCCAAGTTGCAATTAACTGTAATTCAAGATATACATAATTGCAACTCATCCTGAAGAGATTATTTTTTGAGCGCTTCAAAATGAGAAAATGTGCATATTCTTTAACAAGTTTCATTGAAAGAAAGTTGATTTAAATAAATCCACAGACATATATACTATAGTGATTGATTTACCCCAAACAAAATGTACTATTGACATCTGTAGAAATGTACATAGTAATTTACTTCTCAGATTAATATTATCTCATTAGTGATGCCACTAACTAAAAGTAGAAATATCATTTCAATCGCCATTTCGTAATTTCTATATAAAACTCCAGCTCGTGTTTGGATTCTTAAGACAAAATGTGTTTTTAAGTCTGAACTAGATGTATTTGTATTGTCTAGTTACAAATTAGTTCCCAATGATTCATGAAGTCATCGCAGGAAAATGTGAGAGATTCCTTTGGGGCATCATAATACACTTCCTAACAGGGAAATAAGTATTAACATCTGAAGCCATAAGAGCAGGAACATCTATATTTCAAGGAAAAACTGACACTGGAAATTTCAATCCTATCATAAAAATGAGTTGCAACAAATTACACTCCAGAGTCACTGAAGGGTATCTACATGAGATAACTGAATTAACCACTGAAAACATTAAAGACAAGGGTGGATCCTGTTCAATCCAAATGTTTATTCTGCTTACTAGTCAAACCGAACACTTCTGGGAAACAGAAGTAGTGCAAATGTTTGAACTGGATCCCAATTCAGTCAGAATTATCAGTCTTTAAGCTTATATTTTCACAGTACAAACCATAAATATATCAAACTGTCTTTTCTATGTAGGAGCTTGGTACAAATGGTAAGGACAAAACTACATCAAGTCTTTGATTTTACTGTCATGTAAATCCCCCTTTGTCACAAAATGGAGAATCATAAGTAAGTCTGTCAGTGATTTCAGAGCAGCAAATACTCATCCTGCCCAAACCACTCAGTTCCCAGATTATTTGGAGTCTTGACATTGCCTCTGAGAGTTTACATGGGTCTTGAGAGAGGGAACAGGCCTCCCACTATGGTGAGAAATAAGCCAAGTCAGTTGGTTCAGATTTAGGTCTTAAAAAATTCAAAGGTCTTCTGTGGTGCTTAGGGAATTCCCAGTCCATTCTAGATTTGAGCCTTCCAAATATTCAAGGGACTTCTGGTGACTGGATGAGAGCCATGGGAACCTACAGCCAAATGCTACTGGGAAGTACCGTAGAAAATGCCCAAATTTGGTTTTCATCGATCTGAATCTCAGTGACCTGCCTTCTACTTTTAGCATTGAAAGCTGACCAAATTAGAATGTTATTACTAGCAACCAGAGCAGAGCTTTTTTTTTTTTTTAAGTTGCATTTTGGACTTCAGTTTCTGCCAAGAATTAGATGCTGAATTGGAATTAACCTCTCCCTTGCCCATAATCCAAGTGCACTTTGTTTCTACAATTTACGAACTACTTATTACAGTCTGCATTCATTAGCTTAGAAACACAGATCTGCCCATATAATTTTTCTTCAGACCTTCAATATTTCTTGGCTTGGTAGTTAATACACTTCCTTCAATATTTCTTGGCTTGGTATTTAATATACTTCTTAATCTGGCCTAGTCCTATACATTTACCATCTCTTTTCACTTTTCTCAAACAAACTTGATTTCTTAGCCATATCAGGTTATTTGCTGTTTCCAAACTTGACATCATTAGACGCCTTTGCTTGTGCTGTTCCCTCTGCCATGGTCCATCTCATCACTGATACTCATCTTTCAAAGTCTATCACAAATGTTAGCTACTCCCACACACACACATTCCCAACTCCTAGAGACAAAATTAATGAACCCCCTAGCATTGTTACCATATAGTAACTAGTGAGATAGGAGAGCTTACTGTTTCCTTTGCTGAAGCTTGTATTTGAGGTCTGATAACATATCCCTAGGTAGGGGGTGATTCAGAACCTGAGAGGTCAGGATGTCTGAAAATTCTTTCATGTCCATGATGAGTCATGAAAATAATGATAGTAAGAGAGGTGTAGAGAAAGACAGAGCTAGGGGCTAAAGTTTTCTACGAATGAGGAGAGTGACCAAGGGGTTGATAGATGACCATACCAGTTAGAGTGCTAGGGTGACATATTTGCATGATGTGAGTTTCAAGAGCACCATGGTTTTGCCAGAAGTGGGGGGTAGTGTTGGACTAGAAATGGCAATGAGAATCAGAAAGGATGCTCCAACATGAGTGAGGAAATAAAAGCCTCCTCCCTGTGAGCAGTCTTCAAAGCAGTACTTAGAGGACACTTGGGTTTTAGTTAAGATGAGAGGTGAGGAGAATATTCTGAGAAAGGATGGAGGGTAGAGAAGAATTTCAGTTGACCAAGGTTTGAGAGGGAGGGGAAAGGAGAGGGAGGGTTCATTCTAAGCGCACAGACCAGGATAAAGATGGAGTCTGGGCAGGGAGGGTGGATTTTAAGTGGCAATCCAGAGGATGGTGGTGTGAGGCATAGCACATTGGTCTTGATGGTCTCTGTTCTGTGCCTGGACCACTGGACCAATTACCATGGTCTCAAAAGCTTCACTCTGATATCATGGCTTGCAGAACCAGGACTCTCTGTGGCTCCTTGGAGGCTGATGATTCTATCTTGGGGTGTGTACAGCCCATAGGTACACCTCACCAGACTTCTACTCCCTTGCATATAATTCAAGAAGATTAGATCCAATAATTCTGGAGATTGACTGGCTGTTATTCTATGAAAAGTTTTGTTTGTCTTTTTTATTGAGTTTAGGCAGTCTATGTTTCTTGAGTTATTTTGCCAATTGAAAGTGGGCTACTTCCTAAAGACTAAAAGAGGAATATATTATTTTCTTCATCTTCATGCAGGAAGAATTTATTGGGCGCCTACTTTGGGTCTCATTTGATGTATTATAAAAGAAGTGGATAAATTCTATGCTCTCTAAGATCTTTCAAACTATTGAAAGGGGTGACATATGCCCAGGAATAAATGGCAAATGGAGAAGACACGTGCCTTCATACAAACTTTTAAAATGAGACTCCCCTCACCCTGGTCCACTTCTTGCTTAGACCAATCCCTTAATATTCACCATTTTTATTTGGCCCTCAATATCTTATAGGGACTAATTGGGAAGTTCATGACCTTATGTCTAAAGTTCTTGAAGGTCCTAGTGGTAGGGTCAGATTTAAAGTGTCTTGACCTCAAGATAATACAATTTTAATGCCAGAGACAGAGCTGACAAAATATTCCCATAGCTTCCTCCTCTCCTTTCCTTTGACCAGCTTATTCTCCTCTGAGAAAGTTCGAAAGTAGGAAGTGAGAAGATAAGTTTTGGTCCCTGTTCATGGGAGGGGAGAAACATTCAGGTACCTTGTGGCTGACTGATACTAAGAATTGTTGCTTAGGTGACCAGGCACTTTGTGAAACCATAGCAGATAAGCTCTAGACAGAGGTCAGGAGAATTTTGTCTTAAAGTTTAGCTCAGACATTAATTCATTGGGTGACCTATGAAAAGTCGTTTCTTGACACTGGGCGTTCCTCCTTGGGAAAATGAGAGGTTTGGATTAGAGAGTTTATAACCCCTTCCAGCTTGAATATCTGTGGTCCCATGAGTCCACCTTTGAAGTGCTGGGTTCCATAGGAAACTGGCTTTTAGGGCACCCTGGCATTCTGAAAACACCTTGGCATTCTGAAAACAATTGATACATCGGGTCTTTCTATCCAAATTCGAAATTCACTTTTTAGTTGTAAAACATTGTTCAAATATTTTTTGGATTTATTTTTGTCCCTAGGCCTAGACAAATGTGTCTAGAAAGGGAGAGAGGTGAGGAAGAGGGCAAGCTATAGAATTCAACAATACCAATAATTTATGTGTAACGTTGTTTTGTTTTGTTGAAAGCACATCCTTGAATTTCTGGAAACCTGAGGAAGAAAATGTGATATGTGTTTCAGAACTGGCTTCAGATGAATTCATGGCCAGCCAGCTATGAGGAAGTATGTGTCAGTGTTTCTTTTGTTTTGCATTTTTTTTATTTTTATTGGAATATAGTTGATTTATAATGTTGTTTTAGTTTCTGCTGTACAGCAAAGTGAATCAGTTATACATATACATATATCACTCTTTTCTAGATTCTTTTCCCATATAGGTCATTACAGAGTATTGAGTAAAACTCCCTGTGCTGTGCCCTCCATCTACTTGTGGTTTGCCATATCCCACAGGCCCCCAACGGGTCATCTCTGATTAGGGAAATGCTACTAGTGAATGAGGTTGTCTATTTGGGTCACGAAGAAAGAGGCCATGCTACAATCTGCCATTTCTAATAAATAGTCATTTTAATTTATTTATTGTATAGTTTCAGCCATTTGTACATTTTTGTGTGACTTTAGGGAAGTTATTAATTGTTGAGAGCTTCCATGCCTTCATCTGTTCAAGTAAGCACATCAGCTTCACAGGGTTGTTGTGAGAGTTTTATGAAATGATGTTTGTGAAAACATAGTTTAAACTGTTAAACACTATAGACTCATGGATTATTATATCCAGTTGGACAAATAATGGCCAAGAAATGTATTTTTCTTTCCCAAATCCTCAAAGACAATAACTTTCTCTATACCAGACTTTTTTCTCATCATTGTCTTGTGAAGTGTAATCTACTCCATCTACTTTTAGTAAGCTTGCCAATTTGGTAGCTTTGGAACAGATTGGCCAAATTTTCTATAAATCCATTCTGAGCAGGACTCTTTGTTATTGTTGGAACCCCAGATCATTAATTGATGCTTGCAGCTGCCAAGACTTTACCACAATTGAAGAAATAACCGTGGAAATCAGACTCACACCTGAATTCCTTTAGATTTGTTCATTTAAATCTGACCCTCAAAGTATTTGTTTTACTCATTATGCTACCTAATTTGCCAAAAATAAATCAGGAACCAGTCAGCACTCAAATCCTGGGGTAATTAGAGTTTTCGGTGTCAGCAGTAGCATTCCCATCTATTCCATCATGAGTTCTGCCAGTGTGTGTGTTGGAAATTTGAGCTAAGAGGTTTCCTTTTGCCTGCAATTACAAGTATTATTTGGGGGTATTTTTAGTTCGTCTGCAAACGGATATAAAATGCTGCTATCTAATAGGAATAAAAGGCTGTTTGTTTTCAGATATCAGTCTCACCTGAAGAACACAAGGATGAGAAATGGATCTGATAAATATATCCTAATTTATCACCATAGAAATATTGGTAATATCTTTCAAAACTAATATATGCTTTTGATACAACAATCTCGGGGAACAAGTAAGCATATGGATATAGCCCTTAGAATAATGATAGAATGACGTGTATTCTGACATTAATTAATTGATTCTTTATAAGAGCAAGTAAAGGAACAAACATATGACAGAGGACAGATTTCACTGTGTTGACTTGATAGCCAGCAATGGTACCCTGCCTGCTTGAAATCTGTGTGGTATTTTGTTATGAATAACTGTCAGGAAACAAGAGATGGGGATTCAGGCAAGTAAAGCTTTCATTTACTCAGTAAAAATTGTTTAGGTGTTGGAGGTTAGGGAGCCTGCTCTTTTTTTTTTTCTTTAAGAACTTTTATTGAGATACAGTTGACATACAATAAACTGCATATATTTAAAGTGTACAATTTGATATATTTTTTTCTTATTAGTAATGTATATATGGCAATCCCAATCAGGGAGGCTGCTCTTATGTAGGGTTCTGAATAGAAGGAGCTTCACACAGAGAATGATGGGCAGGGGACCCATTCACTTTCTGCCCTGTACTTTGGGAACTGGTTCTGTACTGGTGGCTTCTCACTCATCCACTGAGTCACCAGCAGGGATGAAAGAATGGCAGAGAAGTTGTGAGGCTGGCTAAGGAGGCTCTACCCCAATTCTGACTTGTGGGGTTTTTCCCTTGCACCACTAAAAAATTCTCAGGTATATCAGCTGGGTGTCCTATAATTCAACTCAGTTCTGACCTATCTACCCAGGCACACCATCAGATGCCACAAGTGAAGGGCCCAGTTACACAAGACCACCCTCCACCTCAGATGCCAATCACAAATCCAAGTGGTTATCTGTACTTCTGACCCACTGGCTACAAATCCAAGGTTCCCACCACACCCTCCTTGGGTTCGATTAATTTGCTAGAGCTGCTAACAGACTTAGGAAACCAATTTGCTGTCTAGATCACCCGTTTATTACAAAGAATATCAATCAACCCCCAGATAAAGAGATGCTTAGGAAGAGGTCCCAAACCAAGGAGCTTCTGTCCCTGTGGAGTTTGGGGCATATGGAAGCATTCTGGTTCCCCAACCTGGAAGTTCTCAGAACCCTGTTTTTTTTTATTTTAATGAAGGTCTCATTATACAGACCTGATTGATTATTATTATTGGCTATTGGTGATAATTCAACTTTTACGCCTTCCCCTTTCCCCAGACCTCAGGGGGTGAGACTGAAATTTCCAACCCTCTAACCACAGGTTGGTTCCTTTGGGGACCAGCCCCACCTTTAGGTGGAGTCCAAAAGTCACCTCATTCATATAATAAAAATAGATAGCCAGTGGGAAGTTGTTGTATAACAAAGGGAGTCCAACTCGAGGATGGAAGATGCCTTAGAGGACTGGGGCGGGGAGGGTGGGGGGGACTCGGGGTGGGGAGTCAAGGAAGGGAGGGAATACGGGGATATGTGTATAAAAATAGTTGATTGAACTTGGTGTACCCCCCAAAAAATAATAAATAAATAAATAAAATTAAAAAAAAAAAAAAAAAAGACCTTTACGACTCTCATCACTTAGGAAATCTGAAAGGTTTTAGGAGTTCTGTGCCAGAACAGAAACGATGATCAAATATATATTTCCCAGCATCACACTGGCCCTGGGGCGTTGGGGGTATCATAGGTGGACAGAAAGCAAGGGAGAGAGGCCCTGTGGAGCAGTGACCTTGAACGCTGGTAAAGTGTCTCAGCTGTGGTCAGGACAACATCAGTAAGATCAGCTACTTCCCCCTGGGGGAGGAAAGGGCAGAGTGGAGAGCCAGAGACAGGGCCTGGGTGCAGACCAGTGCCCGCTGTGGGGAGGAGGAGGGATGGCAGACTCCCTTTCCCCTTGTTCCCCCAGGTTCCAGGGCTGAGTGTTCTGGAAGAGACAGAAATACTCAAGAAAATGTTCCTGCCTTAAACTCATCAACCTGTGAAGGCAAACACCACATGTTGATTTTTTTTTTTGCACAGAATGAAGACAAAAAAATATTTCTATATATTCTAAAAAATGGCATCCAAAAAAAAATGTCTGTGGCATTTACGTGCTTCAGATCAAAGTCTTTAAGAGGGATTGGAGGAAATTCCGAGGGGACAAGTTGGCATTTTGGGGGAAACATGAATGTGTGTTCCTGACATCTCCTCTTCTTCATTTTGGTTCTAAGATAATAAGGACAATATTTTCTGTGACAAAATTAATAGATTCATTCTGATAATGAGATATACTATTTGAAATGAGAACAGACCTAAATATTGCAATCTGGTTAACCTCTTTTTCCCATAGGGCATGACCTGCAGCAGCTGAACCAGGACCCTGCCTTTGCCCAGCTGATACCTCCAGTTATTTGTTCCCAAAGGTTATGCAGGGAATTGTTGCCCTCTTACCAGAAATGGAATGGTGATCTTTAATAGAAGTCTTAATTGACACCCAAACTTAGATAACACGGTATAAAAATACTGAGATCTTTTACAACAAGTGATTACTATGGTTCTGTAAGGAAAATATCGACAAGATTTTCTGAATCCTTTCATTTTCATCCAAATATCTGGTTGTCATATTGATATTGGATACAATGTAATTAAATGGCAATGTTCTGTGCTGCTTTCTATAAGGAGTCTGTTGCTTAGAATACAGGAATTGCCAGGCAGCACAATGTTTCTACCAAATGGGGGAGTGTTTTAAGATCAGACGATTCAGACAGAAGCTCTTCATGCTGTTGGAGTTTAAAGTCTGTCCCCTGCCACATGCCCTGTCCCCTCAGCTTTCCACTCTGTGTACGGGATCCTGGACCCCCAGACCTCCATGATGAATGATAAAAATCCCTGATATGATTCGACAGAGCACTGCAGCCTCACACACCTGTAATGAGCAGGGCATATTGAAAGGAATTAAGCATCTCTGCAGAAATACTCTGAGGCAAAATCATTTTTCAAAGGTTGGTTGGAGGCACTGTGATCTCAAAGTAATAGACTTCCCAAAGGAAGAAGCAGCCCAGGACATGAGGCAAAAACAGGGACTCTGGAGAGCAGACAGAACCAGAAAAGATTAGCGAGGGATCATCACCAGTGAAACTAATAAGGAAGAACCAGAGATCTGTGTCAAAATCCACCGAATACTCTTTAATTATGTGAAACATTGTCTATGGGTGTGGATTTTGTCATTATCGACAAAAACTTTTAATGTCTTCATAAAGTCCAAGTTAAAAACCCCTTCCAGTGTTAGTAAAAAGGGATGCTTTCCCCAAGATCCCTGTCCTTTAGAGCCAAGAGTGCTGTGCCTAGAGTTGGCAAAGCCAGATAAGTGGTTCCCTTAAGAGAATTCTGACCTAATGAGGTTTCCAGAGATGTATGTAGAACAGGGGTCAGCCAGCTCTGCCTATGGGCAAATCTGTCTTAGGCAAAGTTTAACTGGAACACATCTGTACTCATTTATTTATGTATTATCTATGGCTGCCTTTGTGCTACAATGGCCAAGTTGAATAGGTGTTACAGAGACCATATGACCCACAAAGCTGAAAATAGTTCTATTTGGCTCTTTCTGGAAAAAGCACAAAGCCCTGGGATCAACTCACATGAAACATTGCTTGTCACAAAGCAGCAGCCAAGCATCTACAATTTAGGACCATAGACAACTATCCATTCATTCTTTTCTGTTCATTTACAAATGTTCATTGGGCACCTACATCACCAGCACTATTCTGGGATGAACGAAAAAGACAAAATTTCCTTTTTTCATGGAGCTAACTTTCTTGTGGGGAGAGACAGACCATAAATAACAAACAAAATAAATGAGTGACTTATACTGTAGAAAATGCTAGGTGCTGAGGCAAATGTTAGAGCAGGTGTCCATGGATAGGAGCCCTTGGAAAGGGCTGCAAGTTGGGGGAGCCTATTTGAGGAGGTGACAGCTAAACGAAGATGTGAAGGAACTTGAGCTCTGCAGATCTGGCGGAAGAGTGTTTCAGGCCAAGGAACAGCCAGTGTGAAGGCCCTAAGTAACCTCTGCCTTATAACCATCAGCTCAGGACCATAGCTTGGCCTTCCAGATGTGTGAAAACAAACTCCAAATTCCACCCAGGTGAGTTTTAATAACTCCTGAAGATTCTGATACAGTAAGTCTGGGATGGAGACTGGAAATTTGTATTCTGTGAAATGGAGGACCGTTTTCATTTTCTCAGGTGTCTCTTTTTGGGAACTACTGGTTTAAATCAAAATAAGAGTGCCCTCCAAGTAAGCTGAGAGTCATTCAGCTTCTGCTTAAATATTTCCAGGAATGGGAAGCTATCAACTCTTTTAGACAGTTCACTCCATAAAATATTTATAACATTTAATTAATTTTTTCATTTATTCAACAAAAGATGTGTAGCCTTTCTACCGTGAGTCAGGTACTAAGGATGTGAGAACACATGTTCAGTGTCTTCATTGTTTTTTTGCTTGTTTGTTTCTGATTGTAAAATGTATATGGTGTTTTAATTTTAGACTGATTAGAATAAAAAACAGTGAAACACATAAGAAATAAATTTCTCTTTATGTTACAAGTAGAAATGTTAATATTGGGTTGGCTAAAAAATGCGTTTGGTTAGTGAACGTTGTTCAATAAAAGTCTTGGTGAAAATGAAAAATCTGTCTTTTATTTTTGCTTAAAACTGAATGAACTTTTTGGCCAACCCAATATTTTGACACCTTTCATTTAATTTTTTCCTCTCTTTCTAGGTTGAAAGGTTTGAGCTCTCTTTTTCAACTAATGATATATTATGAATATTTCTGTTTATGCAAAATTTTTGCTGTGTGTTTTTAAAATAACAGCTTAGTATTTCATTTTATGTGTGTATGTATATATTATATATATTCCATATGTACACACAAGTGGAATACATATATATAATGGATATTTCGGTTATCTCAAAATGTATACTACTACAAAACACTCTGCAATTATTTCTTTTAAGCTTTTTCCAGCACTTCTAATTATGCAGGTAAATGTCTATAAGTGGAACTTCTGAATTAAAGGCTGTAGGCTTTTAAGTCTTTTGAATACATTGCCAAATTGCCTCTCCAGAAAGAATGATCCAATTTCTGCCCCCTTTTCAGTTATATAAAAATATTCATGTTTTCATACCCTTGGCAATACTTCTATTTCATTCTTTTTATTAAAAAGCTATAATTACTCAAAAGTTCTTTTTTGTGCTGAGCTTGATTTTACCTGTTCAGATCTTGTCTATTGATCTGACTTTTGTCTTCTGGAGATTTGTCGAGTAAGTTCAATCTCCCGTCTTTAAAATGCAATCTCAAATATTTGAAAATAATGATCATGCTTCTACTGTACTCTGTCTCCAGTTAGGTAATTACTCCTTTAACCTACTTTCTAGACTCTCCAAAGTTCTGATCTCACTGTTCTAGATAAGCCTTCATTAATCGAAGTCTTTCTCTTAAAACATGGTGACAAGGATTAACTGAGGACTGTCACTGCAAAAACACTGGCTTCTTTGTTTTGAACAGGATTCTTCTAACTGGTGCAGGCTAGGCAGGCGTTAGCTTTTCTTGGCAACCTCACCATCCAATCGGCTCATACAGAGATTGATATCAACCAAAATTCTCAAGCATTTTTATAAACAATTACGTGATAATATCAGGCATCTCCTACACTTCGCTGCTGCAGTTGTTTTCTGAGATCCAAGTGAAGGACTTTAATAAAAATCAGCACAACCATTAATTCTAACTTGTCAAGTTCTTTTGAAAACTGATTTCATCACCAGATGTGTATCTTATACAAACTCGATAAGGATATCTCTTGACTTGTAATTAAGAAAAATACAAGATCATGTCTGTTGGAGAGTCTTGCCGCACCCTGTTAGTCTGTTATTGATCCATTAATCAAACAGACTCTAGGTCCAACACTCATCCAGAGTGTGTGTGTGTGTGTGTGTGTGTGTGTGTGTGTGTGTGTGTGTGTGTGTGTGAGAGAGAGAGAGAGAGATATTCCTGTTGCTAAGGATATGGAAGGAAACTTTGTAACACAAACCACAAACAAAATATTTTAAACCTGCTAGAGTCAAAATACGTTCTTTGCACGGTATTTCCTTGACCCTCCTGCCTGTGATTCTTTTTTTTTTTTTTTTTTCATAAAATGGAAATTAGTTTTTTGCCATAACTAGTCAGTTCCCCATGTTGGGTTCTTGATTTCAGTTTATTCCAGAAAGGTTAGGGTCACCTTCAAGCTAGGTTTTATAACTTTATTTCTTTATTTTGAAACATTGGGATATTTGCCCATATCTAATCCACAGGAATATTTTGCTTTTGTAGGAAATTAAGTATTAAGTGTTTTTGTTTTATTTTTCAGCTAGCTTGGTGTATAGCTTATTCATTACAAGAAAATAGTTTTTTCCCTTTTTTTCTTCTTTTTGTTTTTTTACTGTCTTCTAGAACTTCTAACATCTTAACTCCAGTTTCTTGATGTGCTTAGTACCTACACTTTCCAATTTGAAAATCATTCTGCTTGATGTAGAAGATGATCTGAAGTAGGAGTTGAGCACATGTGCTTTTGTATTATTTCTTAATAATGTGTTATTTAATCTCCATTTGTAGATTTAGGCCTTCCTCATTTTAGTATTATAAATGTAATTTTAATGATCCAATTCGTTGTTCTTGACGCTTTTGCCACGTCTGTGTTTTAACATAGATTTTACCTTGAGATATGAAATGTGTTTCCCTTAGCATAGCTCATCTGTATATGCTAAACAATTCAGATTACTGCAAAAATAGTTTTCTTTTTTTCTGGTGGTATTTATATTTGAACAGATCGCTTGTTAACACAAGCTTGCTTTCTTACATGTGTGCTGCTTTTAAATAGTTTCAAAGCGTTTTGTACTTTTTATCATAAAAACTAGACCCAGTCATAAAATGAGATGGGTCATAAGTCTAAGTTACTTGCTGACCTATGCGATATGAGGTGGTGATGAATAAGGTAGAGATAATTGCATTTTCTTAAGAACAAGAAATATGTATATGTATGTGTATGTATATATATCCATGTAGATGTATATATCCACTCTCTGTGCTCCTTATTTGGGAGTTTCCCAGTATCTGCA
Source organism: Hippopotamus amphibius kiboko (assembly GCF_030028045.1). Lineage (NCBI taxonomy): Eukaryota > Metazoa > Chordata > Mammalia > Artiodactyla > Hippopotamidae > Hippopotamus > Hippopotamus amphibius. The sequence goes on along the minus strand of NC_080193.1, from coordinate 86,744,492 downwards.
GAACATAAAATAAATATAGAACAAAACTAATTGGCTTCTAACTAAATATAGGAAGGGAAGTTCAACGATTTCAATGTGAGAGTCATCTTAAAATAAAGCAATTTACTATTTGATTAAAGTCTTTTTCTAGAGTGATCCACTATCCTCAGTTGCCCGGGACTAGGTGATTTCCCCACATGCAGGACTTTCAGTGCCTAAACTGGGGAAAGTTCTAGGCAAACTGGGATGACTTGGTCATCTTATCTTTTTCCTAATTCTCCTGAGATAATGCTCCTTACATTTTTCTTAAACCTAAAATGGTTGCTTAGTTTCCATTTCTAATATGACCTTTTTTTTTTTTTTTTGCCAAATTCCATTTTTTATGAGTTTCAGATACTGTTGCTGGCTAGTCTATAGACTGCTCTTTCTTAAAACTGCCCTCCCTTCTCTTCTTCTTTTCCTCACCCCTCTTCCTTGCTTCCTTCGTGCATGAGAGAGCAGTTAGGGCACAGCGTTCACCTTTAATACACTCATTTCAGTGTTCAGTGACAATAAAGTGATCATTAATACCTCCAGATAATTTGCATCTCTATCTTCATTGGGAATTCAATTTATCTCTATACCGATGGTGCACATTTTTGTGATTTGGATTCCAAATTGAAGCAAAAAAGAGGAACAAAATTTTAGGAAATACTTTTAAAGGTCAGAAGTAACCAGTACACCAGAACTTCTTGGAACTAGCAGCATGGTCTTGATGTTATATCCCCAAATGCCAACAAAATGGTGGACCCTTTATGGGGTTGACAGAGCCAAGGTTCACACACAGCCCAGTGACATGTGTTGACTCCATCCATTCTGACTTACATGCCATAGAATATAGTAATCAAGGGTTGCAAACTGGGGGCTTGTGTACAAAAAGTAGTCGATGATCATCATATTGCCTAATGTTTATAGTCTGGAAAGAGACCTTTGAAATGATAAAGTAGAACTTCCTTATTTCTCACTTGAAGAAACTGAGATCTAGAGAGACTAAAGAAATTTACTAATATCAAAACTCCAGTTAGTGGCAGAGCTGAAATCTCCATCGCCCAGGGTCCATGGCCTCCGTCCCTACTCTAAACTGTCGAAGGATAGGAGAGGTGACAACGTAATAAACGTGAGGCTGTTCATGATCCAGCCTCCCCACAGCCATTTCTGGAGGAAGCAGGCTTGAACCAACTTTGTAAAATAACCCCTTCCACCTTTTTCCCCTTTAGCCCCTTTGTAGCCTGAGGAGTTACCAGTGACCAGCGGCGGGGTCACTGGTTTCCATGTTTTTATTCTTGCTCATTATTGCCCAGAGTTGTCCCCTAATAAGTGCCTTACTCTTCTCATCGTCATTCCTTTGAACATAAATTTTTAATTTATGGAACTCCCACCTCATCTAGGCTTAATGGCTACCTAGAGCATTCACCCAATTGACCACTGAAAATCAGAACATAACTAATATGGGAGCCATCACCCTGAAATGCAGTTACCTTTATCCATTGCTTTTATCCTTACTGACTGTGTAACTAACTGTCTCTGTTTATCATAAAGCCTCTATGTAACTAATAATTACTAGTCTTGTTGAACACAATATGCTCTTGAAGCTCACCCCCTCTAGGTCTGTGTTGTCTCCCCCATTTTCCTTATACCACAGAAAATTACATATCTTCTTTAAAATATTCATTGAAAAAAACTTATGCTCTAAAATCATATTAATAAAACTGTAACCCACAATTATTTTTAAATTAACTTTTTACTTTGGAAAAATTATAAATTACCAGGAAAGCTGCAAAAAGAGCACAGTAAGTTCCCTAATACTCTTTATCCCATTTTCCTCTAATGTGAACATCTTTTATAACCAAGTGACTTTGTCAAAACTAAGAAATGAATGTCAGTGCTTCACTGTCAACTAAACTGCAGACTTTATGTGGATTTCACCATTTTCTCCCACTGATGTCCTTTTTTCTCTCCAGGATTCCACATTGTGTTGTGTCGTGACATCTTCTTAGTCTCCTTTGATCTGTGACAATTCCAAAATCTTTCCTTGTTTTTCATGATCTTGACAGTTTTGAAGAGGACTGGTCAAGGATTTTGTAGAATGTCCCTCAATTTGGCTTTATCTGATATTTTTCTTGCAATCAGACTGGATTGTGGGTTTAGGGAAAAATATCACAGAGGAAAAGTGCCCTTCTCATCACATCCTATCAGGGCTGCATGCCATCAACACGTTTTATCACAGGTGACATTGACCATCACCTAGTTAAGGTTGTGTGTGCCAGGTTTCTCCACTGGAAATTTACTATTTTTCCTTTTCCATGCTCTTTTCCTTGGAAGTGAGTCACTAAGTCCAGCCCACATTCAGGGGGAGGAAGAATTATGTTATCACTTCCAATCTTTTAACCTATTTCATCTCTGCCCGTTAAGTTGCCTCATTTTGGAGTCTAAGCATCTCCACCACTAGGTGGACCACATGTATTCTAACAGTTTCCTACTCCTTTTCTAAACACTTTCCTCCTTATCTTGTCTTGTGATCAGCTTGCTAAGACTTCTTCATTTTCATACATTCTTTCTTCTCTGCAGCATTGATTGAAAGCTAGTGTGGCATACCAAGCTGCTTTCCCTGGTTCCCCAAAGTTTGACTTGAGAGATGAGGTATGTTGGGTTAGGAAATTATTCATGAAGGAAGAAAGAAGCTAAATGTAGACTTAATAGATATAGAGTTAAAATAACTCTCTTCACAAGTTAAAAACTGATGAGACACCTACTCAATGTTGTGGTATAAGAATTTCAAGGAGTGTCCAGGGATGCAGAGATCCTTGGGGAAGGAGGTCCTCTTTATTGATCCTCTTACATCTGTCTCTGAACACATTAAAAGGTACCAAGTACATATCCAATACATCTTTGTTGTTTACAGAGATACGTAGATGTAAATTGATATAAACATACGCCAACTTCTATACAATAAACTCAAGTAGAAAAAGCAAAGCTCTAGGAAAACCAAAGCACCGCTTTTGTATCAGGATCTCCCAGCAGATGTAGTGATTCAATATCTGGATTTCAATCCCGGCTCAGCCACTTACTAGCTTTGTGATCATGGGCAAGATATTTACCCTGTCTGTGCTGATCTATAGAATGGATATATTATTAGCACTTATGATACAGAGAGGTTGTGAGAAATAGGTGAGTTAATCCATGTAAAGCACTTATCAGGGTGTCCGGCACATAACAAACATTCAGTCAATACAAATTATTGTTACTGTTATTATTTATGAAGTTTTAGGTATAGCTCAAGAGGTGAGTTTATTTCTGTATAGATTTTTAAAGGAGATTTGGGTTCATAGCTAAATTGAGAGGCAAGTGCAGAGACTTCTCATGTACTCCCTGCCCCCACACATGCCCGGCCTCCCCAGTCATCAACATCTCCCACCAAAGTGGTGCATTTGTTACCATGGATGAACCTACAATGACACATTATAACCACCCGAAGTCCCCTGTTTACCTTAGATTTCAGTCTTGGTATTATACATTCTATGGTTTGGACAAGAATATAATGACATATAACCACCATTATAATATCATAAAAAGTATTTTCACTGCCTTAAAAATCCTCTATGCTCTGCCTATTCATCCTTCCCAAAACAAGTTGTTTTTTTTTAAAAACATTTCATTTCACAATAAAAACACCAGAGAAAGTTACCCAATGAATTAACTGCAAAATAGTAAATAACTGTGTAGTAAATAACTCCACTTCTCTTTTAAAACAAAGTTATCATTTCAATCCTACCTATCAATTATCCTAAACTTTTTCCTGCAGTTTGGGTTCCATCATTAAAAGTATTTTAAATAAAATGGCTCTGCAACTACTAGATATAAATATAAGATTATGGCCAAAAGTTTTGGCTTTCTTTTCCTTGATATAGTATACCTCCAGGCAGAAGCTGCTTCCTGATCTAGGTGTCCCAGCTCTGGCCATCTAGAGCAAGACAGAGGCCTGGACTTTGAGTTTAGATTATTCAGATGACCTCAGCCGTGTTTAAATATTTATCAATGGTGATCTTTAGGAATAATTTGGAATTTTCCAAAAGACAGATTAATTAAACCATACATCTTTACCAGTTAGGCCTCTTCTTCATTGGTAAATACAGTCATGAATTATTTGTAGACATAGTTTTGAGATTAGCTATGACCAATTCTTTCACAAAGTAAATTAGTTAGTGAATTAAAAATATCGTGTGCGACTACAAGTAGCTGATCCCAAAGAACTGCTGAGTTGGGTTGCCATGTATTAGGTTCGTTATGCAAATAGGCATCCCTAGAGAGCCATCCCAAAGACGATTAGCCTCTTTCACCTTTAATAACCTAAGATCTCTGGTTCGTGGTGTGTGCAGATGAAAATATGTTCTGCCCGTGGGTAAGGGTGTTATTAATGCATAATTCTTTAGCTTCTTTCTCCCTACACTGGAATTCTCTTTTGGCAAACCTCTTGGGTTCAGTTGTCAGAGAGAGAAAAGTCTGTGAGTACTGCAGTAGAATCCTGAGTGAATCTTGGTAAATTTAGAGGGTCAGATTACTTTTTGTTAGACTGCTGTCTTTATCTGTGAATAAAACTATATCTCCCCTACCTGGTTGTACTATTGATTGTGTAGCAAGTGCTCTAACTGGCTCTTCCTGGGTTGGAAACCTTTTTAATGGGACCCTTTGTTTCCATCTGTAGATACATTAAAAGAGCCAGTTGGATTTTAGATGCAGCCTTGGTCTCAGGAACAGCTGATTCACAGGTAATGTTAGTTTTAAGCAGATCATGCCTTTCTCTGGAAGAAAGTCAGCCAGGGCCCTTGGCAGGCTCGGAAAGAGTATTACCATTTGGTGACGAGAACGGGCACTTCCAAAACTGAAATGCAATCTTATAGCCTTTTGGGAAGGTATTTGCCCTGATACGGGCGTCTGCTGACATTAAGGTGTGATAGTTCATGGGTCTGAAATAGTTACCATGGGTGTTCCCAGAAGTGAATCATCAGTAGCTTCAACCTTGGAAAAGTTCAAGAACCCTGTCAGTGTAAGTGACTGTTAATCCCTATGGGCAGGATTTTCCGGCTTTGCTGATATCATAGTTCAATTAGTTGGTGACTTATAAAAAAGCACATTAAAAATGTTTTTTTCTCCACCCTTTTTGCCCCCCAGAGTTCTGCTAGGAATTCCCTGTTACAAAGGAGGATTTGGGGATACGAAGGCAGGCTGTGTTTCTTGGAAGGACCCCATAGAGAGAACCTCAGTGTTAAGCTTGGTGCATTTGGAAATTCTTGGCAACTGGATTCATCTCTTACTGGTGGCAATATGTAACAGGGCAGTGACCAGAAGGTGTGCTGTATGTGTGTATCTGGTACTTAATGTCAAAAGGCCAATGAAAAAACTGCATTAAAAATTCATCTAGCATTTTGGAGAAAGAGGTGATTCAATTTCTTTTATTATCTACTTCAATTTGTTGTATTTCATCCAAAATTTTCTTAATCTTTTCTTGTTCCTATATATGCTACATCATCTTCTTCTCCACCTCTCTCCAGGGATCTGCTCTTGTAAATCACTGTGGTCATCATTCTTCTGATATTAAAGAATATGTTACTTTTACATTATCCTCTATTCCTCTGTACTAAAGTCTGACTTTCCTTCAACTGACTTTTTCCTGACACTTTGCTTTTTCTTTTCCTTTACTTATACTTTCTTCTTAGTCTCTTGTTCGTGGTTCTGCCTTCCAATAGGACCTGTTTATTTGTGTGTTCACTTTTGATTCTCAGCCTATGAGGCTCATCCTTTCCCTCTCTTGATGTCTTTCATGCCCTGAAATACATTCAGCCAAACCTGGTCGCAGAAAAATTTCATATTGTCAATTACAAATTGGCACTAGCCATGGTAACTTGCCATCTACCTCTATGAGGATTAAATCACATGTGGCTGCAGCTGCTGACCTTCAACACCCCTGGAAGGAATTCAGGGTGGAGATCAGGAATGAGGCACTCAGGGCTCTGAGAAAAACTGGCGGAACAGGTCTTCAGAAGGTTAGATGTTTTCAGGAGCTGATTTTATAATGCAATTCTTGCATCTCCTCATATCTATAAAAGCACTAAATTCCTTCATGGTGATGTCTGCTCCTCATGACTAGCAGTGACCTTCACGAGACCTTTGCAAAAAATATGTGCTTGATTGCATGTACTCCCCTTCACCAAAATCACATGTATATTGACCTTCCCCCCGCCTCTTTGGAGCAGTTTCTCAGAGCTTTCTGAATGCTGTCTCCCAGGTTGCAGTCCTCATTTTGCTCCAAATAAAACTGAACTCGCAACTCTCACATTGTGCATTTTTTTAAAACTCGACAATATCAGCTATCATAACTGTCTTCAAGAAGTCATATCAGCATGATCTCTTTAACCTCAGTACCTCTTCTTCACAGATGAGAAACTGAGAACCTGATTGATCAATTTCCCTGAGGTCAGACAGAGGATTTCAGGAAGAGCGAGAATTGTAACATAGGTGTTCTGACTTCCAAGAGAAGTGATTAGCCAAGTGAACTCTCACTGTTGAATACGTGACCCCTGGACCAACTGCACAGGGATCTTCTGGAAACTGGTTAAAAATACAGATTCTCAGGCTCAGCGCCAGACCTACTGAATCAGCATCTGCATTTTATCAAAACCCAGGTGATTCATAGACACATTAAAGTTTGAGCAACTTTGAACTAGACCCCTCTGTATTGAAGGACAGCTCTCTGAAACAAAGCACATAACATTGATAAGTTTGCTTTGCATCTGTGGGGTTTCTTCTGAGTCCTGGCTGCCCTGATCAAACTCTGTGAGAAGACAGACACAAGCCTTGTCCTTGGTTTCAGTATCCGTCTGATCTCAGCTCTGGAATTTGGATTTCAGATAAGCTGCACTTGTAGAGAGTTTCAGGTAGCTAATGACAAAGCAAGTGGAAATTCTTTTCTGGGCAATTAGTTTTCTCTGTGCTTATTTATTTGTGGTTCGCTGATTCAATTTAGTATCTGCAAACGTGTTGTTGACAACGGAGGCATTGTAGCTTTAACAGTCTTTATCTTTTCCTTTGAATATATTTTCTACCATTTTCCAAGCACTGAGTGAAAAATATTCAAGTGCTTCATGGAGTATTTCAATATCCAAAATGATTTTTATTGTTTTCCCAAACTGTAATAAAAGAAGTGTTATCGCCTTCATTCCCCTGACTGGATTTTAAATTTAGAGGAAGACCAGTGCATGCATTTGACAAGCGGAGGTGTAAAGTAAAAGCTATTTGATACCAGAATTGAAATGAATCTCTGGCATAGGAAACAGTGATGAATATTTTCTTGTGGAGAGAAAGTGTTGTCAGATTTAACCGCTATCATGTCAGTTCATGTATAAGGGACACATTCCAGCTTAGGATTTTGGATGATAAGCACTGAGTAATCATGAAAAATGGGTGTTAACGCAATTTCCAGGTAGAAAAAAATAAAGACAATGAAAATGAATCTCGAGGGAATCAAAAACACTTTTGAATATGTTTCTGTCTTTTTTTTTTTTTTCATTTTTCATTTCCAAATAAACATCTTTTTGGTTTGAAATACTCTCTGGAAGTGATTGTAATGGGAGGCAGGTCAGAATCCTGAACATGCACGCGTATGTCAGTTGTTTGAGATCGAATTTACTTCATGTTCCCGAATGTTTGTGCCAACTGAAAGCAGACCCTCAGAATGTACATTTTTCAAGAGGATGTGAGACAAGCCAGGGATGGTCTACAGACTGGCAGCCTCTGCCCACCGTGATTTGAACCTGGAATCATTGTTTTTGCTCAATACCACGGCAAGCCTCAGCAAGCGGACTTCCAGAAGCTCGTTTTCTGTGATTCTTTTAAATCTACATGCCTAAAAATTAGGATAAATGGCAAACTTATAACCCCTCCCACCTAAAATTCACCAAACCCACCACTTCCATCTCTGATACAGTGGAAAGCCTGAATGTGACTAAGGCCTTCAGACAAAGTCACAAACACAAGGCTTTAATGTTCAGAAATATGCAGAAAAGACACCCCCCCAAGCTTGACAAAATATTTCTCTTTAGTTACACACACGTTTAACCAGCTTCACTAACTCATAACTGATTAGGAAGTAAACAAGGAAAATAAACAACCCAGAAACACCATGCCCGGCAGAATGGGGACAAGAAATGATGGTTGATATGACCTCATCCCCACCCTCTCATGGAATGTTTCTCACGTGTCCATGAAGAAGAAAGTCATAATCATTTGGAAATGGTTTTAGACTCTGTCCCTCAGCTAGGCTGACAGCTGTCCTCACACACATTCTCACTTTTGTGCCCTTCTAGAGGGGGACATTCTACTCCTCCCCATCTTTTCCTCCCACCACTGAAGATTTATGGCCCGAGTCTGCTAAAATTCTTTAGCAATTATCCATAATGATAACCTTATAGTTACAGAAAGTGATACAACTTCTGCTAGGCAAGATAAAAATGAATCTTATTTCCACTTTGTTGTGTTGATGTATTTACCTTACCTTCAATTATGAAATTCCTAAACTGTGAGCAAAAGCATGTTCATTGATATTTGTGGTGATGCTATTGTTACCTCAGTGTTTATTGTTTAGGAGGTTCAAATGGATGCTATTTGAGAGGAAAATTTAAAATTCCATGGCTTCCACGCTAAATATATATATATATATATATATATATATATATATACATAAAACTTCACATTTGAAGAAAGAAGATTGTCATAGTACCTGAAAGGATATTTCTGTTGAAAATCTAAAGTCAAAAACTCACAGAGATTCTCAGCAGCATAGAAATGATAAGCCTTCTATGTATTTTACATTGGGGTGAGCCTAGAATATGTTTATGCTACTCTAATTTCCTTCCTTCTTAAAATTAGCTGCTTCTGACTCTTGAAAATTGAAGGAAAAAACGTGTGCTTAGAATCATGACTGCATTGCAAAACAGTTCAGGTGTACTTTTAAGGCATCTCAAGCAAAATACATTTTAGAAGTCTTCAGGTTTATATCTTTCATATATCATTTTCCCTTTTGAAGACTTTCATACACCTTTGAAATCTCTTCCTTGAAAGAGAATAAATGAAAAATGGTAATGTTCTTAAATATGAATGATTCATTGATGTTAAGCATAGGATTTTGGCTCTTGGGTGTATCTGTAAAGGGATATTTGGAAAGTGGCTCATGTCCCTCCCACTGGCTCTGCCATTATTTGGGTTCTTCTAACACTGGTCCTGAGCAAGTGCCATGCTTATACTAGCATTTCAAGGCTCTTGGGTTCCCGTGAGAGAAATATTTCATGTTCAGTTAAGTTCCAGCTTGGTGGAAATATTTAATTAATTCAGGTAGGAGTCATAGAGCATATACACAAAAATTATTCGTGCTATGCCACAGCTGAGTATCAATGGCTTATTTCATTCATTCACTCATTCATTCACTCATTCATTCTTTCTTCAGCAAATATTGAGTGCCCATGTATCCACATATTCTTTTTTCTAGGTGCTGAGAATAGAGCACTGAACAAGAAAAATAATCCCTGCCCTTATGAGGCTTACTTTCTCATATGGGAATCAGAGAATAACCAAATAGAAGTAGTGATATAGAGAAATTAAAGCAAGGTAAGAGAGAGAGGATGGAAACTATTTCAGATAGTGTGGTTAAAGAAAGGCTGTTTGATATCACACGGTGTTTGCCTTTCTTTGTCTGACTTACTCCACCTAATATGATAATCTCTAGGTCCATCCAAGTTGCTGCAAATGGCATTATTTCATTCTTTTTTTTTTTATGGCTGAGCAATATTTCATTGTATATATGTACCACATCTTCTTTATCCATTCATCTGTCAGTGGACTTTTAGGTTGCTTCCATGGCGTGGCTGGAACAGTGCTGCTACGAACATTGGGGTGCGTGTATCTTTTTGAGCTAGAATTTTCTCTGTATGTATGCCTAGGAGTGGGATTGCAGGATCATATATGTGGAATCTAAAAAAATGATACAAATGAACTTATTTACAAAATAGAATAGATTCACAGATATAGAAAACAAACTTATGGTTACCAAAGGGGATAGCAGGGGAGGGGAAAGAGGTAAATTAGGAGTTTGGAATTAACAGATACACACTACTATATATAAAATAAACAACAAGGAACTACTGTATAGCACAAGGAACTATTCTCAGTATCTTGTAATAACCTATAATGGAAAAGAACCTGATAAAGAATAAGAATATCTATCTCTCTATCTCTCTCTCTATCTAATCTATGTATCATCTATCTATCTATCTATCTATCTATCAATCTATCATCTATCTATCTATATCTGAATCACTTTGCTGTACACTTGAAACTAACACAACATTGTAAATTAACTGTACTTCAATTTAAAAAAAAAGAATGGGGAAAAAAGTAAAGAAAGTCTATTGAGTAGCTGATATTTGAGCAGAGATCTGAATAATAATTACAAATGAGTAATTTGATGATGAACCATGTAAAGATGTGGGTCTGGAAGAGCATTCTAGATACAGAGAACAACCAATATAAAGACACTGGAGGCAGGATGGAGTTTGATGCCTTAGAGCAGCGCTGTACAATAGAAATATAATGACAGCCACATACATAATTTAAAAATTTTTAGGAAGCACAATAAAAAGGAAAAATACAATTAAAAAGTGAAAACAAACAAGTGAAATTGATTTAAATTATGTATTTTACCATTTAAACATGTAATCATTGTAAGCACTACAAATGTAATATTTTACATTTTTTATTTTCATATAATTTTTTCGAAATCTGGTGGGTATTTTATACGTAAAGCATGTCTCAACTCAGAAGCTTTTTTTTAATAAATGTATTTATTTTATTTATTTTTGGCTGCATTGGATCTTTGTTGCTGCAAGCAGGCTTTCTCTAGTTGTAACGAGCGGGGGCTACAGGCTTCTCATTGCAGTCACTTGCCTTGTTGCGGAGCACAGGCTTTAGGCACGTGGGCTTCAGTAGTTGTGGCACGCAGGCTCAATACTTGTGGCTTGCAGACTCTAGAGTGCAGGCTCAGTAGTTGTGGCACATGGGCCCAGTTGCTCTGTGGCATGTGGGGTCCTCCAGGCCCAGGGTCGAACCTGTGTCACCTGCATTGGCAGGCAGATTCTTAACCACTGCCCCACCAGGGAAGTCCCAGAAGCTAAATTTTTATTGGAAGTAATTGATCTGCATTTTCATTTCATAAAATTTATAATTGATAAAGTGGGTTCATATATCCATGTTGTCTGGACAAACCTCAGGATTTTCTGATCATTAAATAGCACCTATTTTTAAATTTAAATTTACTAAAAATTAAAGTAAGAAATTCAGTTCCTCAGTCTCCCTAGCCACATTTTAAGTGCTCAATAGGATCATATGGCTAGCGGCTACTGTATTGGAAAGTAGGAAGGTCAGAGTGGCTGGAAAAGAACAAAGTAGTTGGAGAGCTAGACAAAGGCCAGGAGACAGAATGCTTAAGTGTCTTGGTGGGGAAATGTTTGGATTTCATTTGGCTTGTGCTAGGAAGTCTTTGAAAATGTGTGAATGGGTGTGTGACATGCTCTGATTTGTGCCTAAGGAGATCCACTCTGGCTTCAGTAGGGGAAAGAGTGGAAGCACGGAGACCTGGCAAGAGATCATTAGGTGGGTAGGTAAGGGATGAGGGTGCCATGGTCTAGGACGCTTATGGTGCAGGAGGGAGAAGTATTTGGTTTCAGGGTATATCCTGAAGATCAAGTTGACAGTACTTGCTACTGGATTGTCTGCAGGGTAGGCAGCAAAGAGGAGTCCAAGTTGCCTTCTAGGATTTTGGCTTGAGCGACCCTATGAATGGTGGTGCCGCTGTTGAGATGGATGTGACCAAGGTAGAAAGGAATTGCAGGGAGGGCATAATGTGGACATGTTAATTGAAATTTGCCTATTAGCCTTTCAAGTGGACAGCTGAGTTTGGAATTTGGTGGGAGAGGTTAGGGCTGGAGACGCCTATTTGGTGGTTACCACATAGATGGTATTTAAAGTCTTCTGAGTGAGATCATGCAGGAATTGAGGGTAAACAGAAAAAAGAATGAGTCTGATAAGTGAGTCCAAGAGCACTCTAAGATTTAGATGTTGTGAAGATGAAATGAAGCCAGCAAAGGAAAGTAAGTTTAGCAATCATCTTCGGCAAGAAAAAGTGGTGCACTCAAGTAGAATATTTGAAGAGAGCGTAATAAAGGGCCTTTTTACCATCATGTGACCAGGGTGTAGAAGAAGCCCAAGGAAATAATTCAGTTACCTAAAGGGCAGACTTGTGGCTACCAGAGTTAAGTCTGAAGGGATGAAAAGAGAAAGAGAACAAGAGTGAGAGCGAGAAATAGAGGGAGAGACAGAGACAGAGAGGCAGAGACAGAGACAGAGACAGAGAGAGGCAGAGACAGAGACAGAGTCAGACAGAGAACTGTGGAGGAATCACCTAATAGGTACTGTGTCATTAGGTTGAAGGATACCAGTCTATAGCGCACTGCAGGGAATGAGCAAGGAAATGATAATCCAACTTCTCTTTTCTTCCATCTTCCAATGTTCTGCCATTGGCTGAATTCATCCAGAAGCCAAATTCATCCAGAAGGGACTTGTTGACTTAGTCTGTGCATCCACCTTCCAGGGCATAGTGCAGGATGGAGGAAGATAAGGCATGAATCTGCAGGGGACATGGGAGATAGCCAGCTTGCCAAGTGAAGCAAGCTGAAGGCAGAATTATAAACGAGGACTCTGTGAAACAGAATCCACCTCTAAGTTTGTTTTTTACTTATATCCGTATTGAAAGATGCTTAACAAGAGACACCAGATGGCAGAATCTGGAGACTGTGAATCACTGTCCTTGTGTGCCTTATTTCTTTCTTCCATCGTTTTTACTTCCTTCTTCCTTACACATTCCTCTTAGCCTTTCAGTTTTTATTCATTTTCCTCTTTTTCTTTTTTCTCTCCTTTCTACTTTCATTTGTCCTCTTTTTTCCCTCTCTTCTTCTCATTCAGTCATACACACTCTAGTCTTTACCCCTTGTTTGATTACTCTAGTTGGTGCAGGAAAGCTTCTGAGAACAGCTTAAAAAGAAAATAATGTTTAAATGTCACTCATACCAACTTAGCATACAGAGAAAAAGCATCAGGATCCAAAAATTATATATGGAGCAGAAGTAGACCTAACATATTTGCATTTCAAAACAATAATCATAGATGAGTGGATGACTGATTTGAGCAAGTATAATTGGAAGAATCTAAATTTATTAGGTTATAGAAAAGATGATTTATAGTAGAGTTTCTCAAACTTGAGCAAGCATCAGAATCATATCGGGGGTTATTAAAACAGAGATTTCTTGGTCCCATTCCCAGAGTTTCTGGTTCAGTAGATCTGGGGTGGGACCAAGAATTTCCATTTTTAACAAGTTCCAGGGTAAAGCTGTTGCTGCCACTGGTATGGGAGACCCACTGATATATCATTGTAAAGACAGAGAATGGCAGTAGACCTTGACATGAGATTGGGAGTGAGGAGAGTAAACATAGAATGAATCACTAGATGCTTGAAGAGGGAAATGGGAGTGTGGTGCTTTGACTGGTGATAAATTCTATGACATTCAGAGGCAGCCTGGTGACTGGCTAAGAAATGTGGGATGAGCAGTGATATAGACAGAAAAGAATCACCAAGGTTCTGTTAATTTCAGTAGGAGGAATACATCCAAAACAACTGGCATCTCAAGGGAGATAACCGCATCAAGACACACTAATTTTGAAAACCGATTATGTGCTCAGATGACCCACTGTCTACTAGACATCTCCACTAAGATGTCTAATAGGCACTTTAAACTCAATCTGTCCTAAAGTCTTGTTATAACCTCCCCTTCATCCTTAAACCTCTTCTCCTTCCTGTACTTGCCACCTGCATCAGTGACCCCACTGATAAAATCACCATGCCAGGAATCTAAGAGCTGCTCCCAGATCCAATATTCCTTTCAATTTGTCTTCCTGTATAACTTGCGAACCCATCTTGTGTTTTCTCCATCCCCTACTAACACTGTCTTAGGTCAAACTCTCCACATTCCTCACTTGGAGATAGACTTCTGCATCTCAGTTTCCCTCCTCGAATTTCTCAATGACACTTTCGGGAGAGTTATGTTCTAAACTGCAGATCTGATCTCCTTACTCCTTTTCACCCCTCTCCTATGAGGCTTTGTATGGTGCACACAGCCTTCACTGTGGGACACCTGGCTAGTTTCCTCATGCCTTCCTGCTCTCCCTGTTTCTTCATGCATCCTCCTCAAATTTATTTTCAATAAATTTGAATTTCAAGCAGTAACAAATCATACGTATTTCCCCAATCACACCACATTTCTGCAAGTCTGTGTGATTTTCTTGGACTGTCTAGCTTTTGCATTCATTTCCACAGCCACCTTCTTTCTCTTCCAAGCTCTGTGAAGTTCACCTCCTTGAAGAAATCTGATCCCAGACATAAGCAAAATTCCTCTCATGTGCTCCTTCTGCTCCTTGGGCAAATTTAAATGTTTGCCCTTAGTGTATGATGTGGTTATTATTCTGGGTTTATATATCTATATTCACTTTCTACAAAGTCTGTTGCTTGAGGGATGAAGCTATAGCTTCTCTGTCTTGTATCATCAGAGCTTAGCAACTTGGTAAAATTTGAGCAATAGAATTATTTCAGGACACTGGGAAAACTTGTTCCAGATTTGGATTAAAGTAAGATAAACTGAGAACTCAGAGGAAAAAGAATGCTCAGGGAATCTGATTTCGGTATAAAGTGTGCCAAGCTCAACTGAAGGGAATTTTGTGTGAGGGATGCTCTTGAACATCTCATCGGACTTTGCTCAACTTTCATTTCATTGTGTAGCATCAAGTACAGGTTCTTTACTTGGACCTGATAAGTCTGCCAGCTATCTTCTCCATGCAGTTGTTGATGTACTGATGTTCTTTTAAACACCATTTCCCAGGCACCGTACTAAACACCTGGCTTATATCACCTCATTCAGTCTTTCTAGTAACCAAGCCATTGTCCACAGAGGCAGCAAAACTCTGATTAAAACCATAAACTCTAGCCAGTTACCAGATCCTGGAGCAAGTTAGTTAACCTCTTTGGGCCTCAGTTTTTGTATCTCTAAAATGGGGTTATTAATAGTACTTACTTCCACAATTGTTATACGCATGGGTGAGTCAATATTGTAACATACCTGAGACTGCCTGGAACATACCAAGTGCTATGTAAATGACTGTTAAATCGTGCCATTTTCTTCTTTCTAATTTCTCCATCTTCCTTCCACCAAACCAAGTGTTTCGTCTCACAGCTGCTCTCATGAGTGATGTTTTTTTCCAAAGTTTATGTGGTTTGTCTGAAAATATGGGATTGGTTACCAGAAGGACTGGGATCTATTTCAGAGTCTGCTACTGGTGCCTGTGGCATTTTTAGCACATCAAAACCCCTCAGGTCCTCAGATCATTCATAACGGAGTTAATATTAGTACTACCGTCTTTCAAAACTCTGGGAAGGTCTAATGAGAATATATATATTATACATTCATATGTACACACATATATACACACACACACGCAAATTATAAGCTGTAAGAGGCTATAACAATGTTAAGTGAAGAACAGTGATAGCAATAATCATACATGTAGCATCCACACCTGGCCCCGTCTTCCAAGTCACGTAAGTAACCGGCATTTTGTAGGGGGCCAATCCCACCACCACTGCCTGACTTTTCTGGGTTAAGGTGTCCCTACAGCCATATCTCACATTCCCTCCTTTACGAAATATGAAGAAATATAGACAATGAAGGTCTGGAATCCATTTAAGGTCTGGAATTCTTCA
Source organism: Hippopotamus amphibius kiboko (assembly GCF_030028045.1). Taxonomy (NCBI): domain Eukaryota; kingdom Metazoa; phylum Chordata; class Mammalia; order Artiodactyla; family Hippopotamidae; genus Hippopotamus; species Hippopotamus amphibius. The sequence goes on along the minus strand of NC_080193.1, from coordinate 86,728,564 downwards.
ATCATCTCTCTTTCATGATTAAACACATTCAAGTATTACATGACACGTGAACTAGTAAGACCACATGTTCAATCATAGCTTTTGTCCCTGTTGACTCCCAGTTGCTTATTAATTCCTACACGGCTTCTGTTTTCTTCCTCCCATCCCACCTACACCAATCATTCCTCCTTCTCCTTGGTCAAAATAGCATTTCAGGACTATAAATGATTCCACATTTTATCTCCTTGGAGTCCTTCTTTCCCCATCTTGCACAAAGAAATTATGAAAGCAATTGGATTAAGTCTTACCCAATGAATGCCTAATACTTATTTTAAAAATTTACTCCCCCTTTATGATTTTGTCCATTGGTTGATCGTCCCATCATTTTAGTAATCTGAAATTTGAAAACGTATCTTGACATTCTTGAAAACTTTCTTTGGAAAATAGGAGGTGGGTTTAATTTTATTTGTCAAGTTAGATTTTCCTTTGACTTTAAAGATCACACTGAGCCTTTTTTGCAGCCCTGTGCAATTTGTGGTGAATCTTTTCATTGAAATGATATTGCAGTAGAAAGAGAAAGGCCAGAGACCAGAAGGAGAATAACAAGGAAATAGCACTTAAGATAATATTCAGACAGATCTTCTATGGAGTTAACAGGTTTTAATTCTGAATAGATTCAACAGTGAGTTTTCCAAAAAAAAAATCTGTCACCCATTTTGATGATTATGATATACTTACAAATAAATCACAGTTGAATTCATAGACCCAAATTATTTATTGTAAAGAAATGAACATGGCAATATGCTTTCTATGCCTTTCCAATTAGAGTTTAGATCAATTTATCTCTGTGAAGATATTGCCTGGTTGAATTTTTTTTAATATATTATGACATGTTATTGGAGCCAACTAGCTGGAACACAAGGTTCCCGAGACTCAGCATTCATTATTTATCCATTTATACTAATAAACCTTTATATCCCACATGTCCCCTGCTCAGATTTGAATGGTGCCTCGGAAGCGCAACCTGCTTTAAATTTATGACACAACAGCAATTGCTTATGACAAAGAAGAATGACAACATAAAAGTGCATCCATTTCCCCCACAGGAAGACAAATGATAAGAATTTTTTTTAAGAGATGGCATTCCTCTCCCTTCTTAGAAGAAAAATTAGTCTTAAGAAAAAGAAACTCAAAGATCATAAACCATAAAAGTGAAAGAAAAATTGATTTGGGGCCGCAGGATGGGATTGAGTCGTAATATAGAAGTGGCTGGTCTTTTCCTACCGAAAGGCAGAACCAATTGATTTATGAATCACAACTCTAAGCTTGCTTTCCTTCTTCTCCTTCCTCTTTTCCCCTCCCTCTCCCCCCTGGGAAGGGAATGTAGATACTAGGTGGCATGTCTCTTTTGATTTGCCACACTATGTCTTAATTATCGGTGCTGGAAGATCAGGCACTGGTACTTTCTAACTTCAAAGGCTTCAACAGCCCGAGCAGCATGAGGGGGATCAGATGCGCCAGGATGCAGAGTGACAACAATATGGTGTCTTCGTATTTTCGGAGTGTCAGCTCATTTTTTATTTGTGGCACATCAGAGTGAAAATGAGGACATGAGGAGGGTTTTAATCTTTGTTATTCTCTTCTTAAGTGACAGCAGTGTCTTCTGATTCAATGCTTAGGCCAGAGTACTTAAAAAACAATGCTTCTGATTTTAACATACCTCCTACTTACAGAACTTGGAAAAAATAGCTATGGATGATAAACTGGAACAGAAAAGCATCATGCTTATAAGGAAACATGATTAGAGATTCCAAGAGGGTGTCTGGAGTGATGTAAGCATTGCTAGGTATTCGTGAGTAATAAGAAAGGAACAATAATGGCCATAACAATAACAGCAGTAGCTGCAGTGACAGCAGGAGCAGCTAGTATTTATTGTTTGCAGGTTGTCAGACACCATGTTAATCACTTTTATACGTGATAGACCTGAGGCTTGGAGAGGTTAAATAATTTGCCTAATGTTATACAGTATGGAGTGGAGTTAGGATTCTAAACCAGTCCACTAGACTCAGAGCCCACTCTCATGACTACTAACAGTTTAGTGGAGACGTATCTTAAAATAGGATGTTCGTTCTGAATTCTGTACACAGGGGAAACATTGTAATAGTCAAAATTACTCTCAAGTACTGTTAAATTGATCATAAAATACAGCATACCTTTTAATTACTGGGGGTGTGTGTGCAACTTCCCAGTAATTCTTGTGGGAATATTTAATAAATAGAACACAATAGTGAGATGCAATTCTAGATTAATTTTAAGGGGCAAAAAACAGAGTGAACATATACAGCTGCATCTTCATGTATACTATTGATGTGTAACATGACTTCAGTGTAATATGAAGATTATGGTACTGGATGTGGGTTTCTCTATTTCAAAGGAGGCTACAAATTCATAGGCTATAATCATTGCATTTGAGTGCAATGATCTTTTCTTTCCTTTTTCCAAGGAAATGCACTTTCCACACCAGTCGAGTGAATGGTGTAACCAGGGGACATGAAGGTGGGCTGTGACTCAGAAACAAGGGCTTCCTATACTCTAGTCTGCTTGACTCCCCCTCCTAAGTGCTTTAGTGAATCTCACAACAACTCTATGTGTTTAGAAATATTTCAAAAATATTTTAAGTAAATGGACATTTAAGGATGTTAAGTAGCTCATCTAAAATTATACAGGCACTAAGTTTTAAGGATTTGCTAAGTAATCCTTGGAAAATCCCACCTCTGCAGTCCTTGTTTCAGGTGGCAATCATTCCTTCATCTGTTAAAAAGACGAGCTTGATAAATTGCTCCCAGGAGAGCCTGTGCCGCCAGGATTGGCCTCTGATTCTCTGGGGATACCCCAGACGTATCAGCGAAGGGAAGGGATGAAGGCAGGGCATGTTCTGCAAAATGTTTCTGTCTTGTCCTGTGTCGTGATAAATTATGCATGCTGGCTGCATTGAATATTTCTGTTTGAGAAGAGAGGACACCCACCTCTCAGCAACTAAACTGAGAAAAGAATCGTTGTTCTTAGATGTCATCGCTGCCAATCACCCCTGAAATAAAAGAGTGAGTCTGTTTCTACAGACCCCCAGGGAAGTGGCGCTCAGGCTGGTCCACAGAACTTGACAGGTTTCTCTTTCTCCTAATTGAGGGCAAGGCAGGGCTTCACTGTTGCGTTTGAAACAAAAAAAGAAATCTCACAAGCAGAGGGCTGAGAAACCTGTGTAGATAATATCTGATCATTTCTTAACACTCAGAAAATTAAAAGGACTTTGTAGAAAAATCCTTGTGACTGATGGCTGCCCACTGGAGTTTTGAATACTTCACTCATGATCTGATAAGAAGAGCCACTTAAGTATTTTCAACAAAAAGGAGGCTATTGCCCATGAAGTGTCTGTGTCTTCTGGCTTCTGGTCCGTTGATTTTTCCTTGTGCTAACCTGCCTCCTATAGACTCTTGGAGGATTACGTGGTGGACTGCAACTGGCTCCCCTTGTTTCCCAGCATGCCATTGTGGATGCGGCTCATAGATAACTCTCAGAACCTATGCTTTACCATTATGACCTCTTGGGTGACACATTTCTACAAGGGCACAGATGGGTGTTTGTATCACACACACACACTCACACTCACACACAATTGTGTTTTCTAAAGCAGTTGAGTTTTTGGTCTTTGTTAACCTCATTTACCCAGAGTTAAATCCATCATATCACCCTCAGTTCATGGCTCATTATCATGCCTGGTCCAAGCAAGACTCTTTCCTTGTTTTATTTATTTTTTCTCTCCATCCCCTTACCTATTCACCTCACCACAGCCATTCATTCTAATGGGTTATCGTCAAATATATATTGTGTTTTGCTCACTTGTATTTTTGATTTTTACAAATGGCATTAGATTATAGATCTCATTCTGTTTTTCACTTATTTTTCACTTTATACTATATTTATTGGAGCCATCCATGTTACTTTCAACTGTTCTCTAGTCTGCCATGGTATTCATCCACCATGTTTTACTTATCCATTACTTCCAAATTCCACCACCATTAACAGAGCTGTAATAACCATATTCATACTTGCTCATTTGTATACCTGCTTGATAATTTCATTAGAATATACAGCTGGGAGCAGAATTGCTGGATCAAAATGTAAATCTATACTTAATTTAATCAAGTACAGTTAGATTGCCACCTAGGATCACTACACAAGTGTATACCCCCACCAAAATATGATACATCTTAGTTTAAATTCCTAGTTTTATAATGATTTATGATGCCCTTTATGGACTTCTTCACCTGTAATATGACATTTATATATTTGCCCATTTTTTCTATTGTGACTCCTGATATTTGTTTTTTGTTTTGTCTCTATTTGTAAAAGTTCTTTGTTAATTTTAAAAATCATACATATGTCATCTCAATCTGCCATCTATCTTTTAAGGTTGCTTGTGAGGTTCTTTCTTGCCTACTCTATACAGCTAAAAAGGCTAAATGCATGTGTGATGAGAAAACAGTCATTCTGAGTTGCTGCCTAGGCGTTTTAGAGTATGACAACCCTGCTCACACCCAGAGTCTGGACATATAGATTAGGAACCTGAGCTTAGGACTCCCACCACAAGTTCCTGCTTTACTCTTCCTGGGGTTACTTTTTAAATAACTGCTTAGAGTTGAGCCCAGGAAAACTCAGCGGGCACAGCCCCAATGACTCCTATAAGTAATAGGTGCTTGCTACCCTGCTCTGTATCTCCTGCTCACTTGTGACCTGGGATGAAGGACTGCCCTTTCCCCAGATCATTGTGCCCCTGCCTCCCTACTCCCATTTTTGGGATTGGTCAGTAATACATCTGGTGATTTTACTTCCTTTGTATGAGTGTATTGAATCTGTGCCTTCAATCAAAACAGCCCTGGGGTTTTCACCTCCCCAGACTAGGAGCTCAGATACTGGGGGAACTACCTGCTAACCCTATGGGGGTGGCTTGTGCCTCCTCATTCAGCAGGACATAATCTGTGTATTCTTAATACACCAACTAAGGGACCTCCAACATGGCAGGTTCTTCCTGATTCTCTTGCAGCCAAAAGGCACAAGATGACCCAGTTCTGGACAATGAAGTATAAGCAAAAGCTTTTGCTTTTCCAGAAAGGGATGGAAGTCATTCGTGGATCCTCCTTACCTTCTTGCTCCTTGGAGCCTGGTGCATAATTGTCTATTGGCAACTCAATACCATTTTTTCCCTTCTATGCTCTTCCTCTACTGCAGGGGCTGGAAGCCTGGGAATTACTTTTCTCAGATTTCCTGCCATCAGAGTTTCAGTTTAGAGCCAGCACTTACATGAGATCTGGAAAGCAGAAGGGAAGCAGAAGCCATTTTTTGGTCCTTTGACAATAGTGAACAGATCCATGGAATTCTGCAGAGGAGAGATATTTGCAGTTGTTTCTGGTCATTTTCTTTAGAATCACCTGCTTTGATGCTGAACAGTGCAATCATGATCAATTATTTTCTGTGGTACCTAGAGCTTCCTAATCCCAGAAGCTAGCTGCAAACTCAGAACCAGCAATGACCTATGCAGATCTCCATTCTTCCAGACCACTGTCCCAACAACTCCATAAGCACTGAAATCCCTTTTCCATTTAAAATGCCCATAGAAGTTTCTGTTTTCCCAAACAGCCTTGACTGATACAAACAGAAAATGTGATGCTAAGCCCTGTCCTAACTGCCATCTCTTAAACAATCCTGCAGCAATATTCCAACATGCTGAGATGCTGAGACAGAAAGATAATACATTCTTGATGATATTGAACCAATGTACCAGCTCCAGGCTGCTTTATATTTTCATTCATTTTTTCTGTGAAGAAAAATAAAATATATTTGTGTCAGCCATATTGGTCAAGTGTTTTCACATTTTTAATCAAAGCATTCCTAATGTTTCTTATTCTTCGGTTTCTCATCTGTAAAATGGGGCCACAGTGAAGTTCAGTATGTACAAAAAATGTGGGGTGCTTAGCATATCATAACCACTTAAATGTTGGCGATTAGTATTGAACCATTTTACTAGTCCTCAAGTTAAAAATAAGATATATCTCTTCCTTTGAGTGGAATTTTCAAGGAGGAGAATTCATGTATATATGTATATATGCTTTTATTCATGTATACATGCTTTTCTAAATTCAAGCCTGGATAATCAGTGCCATTGTGAATGCCAAATATTTTTGGATAAATACTTTTTATCGCATTGACAATTAGATTTAGCAGCAGCATTACGTAGAGATCCGTGTATGAATTGCACACCATATCTTCAAAACGTAAAGAAGAGACTGGGCTTGAGATAGCCCTATGCGATATACAGAAAAACAAACTTTAATATTATGGGTATAACTTTCTCTTCTAATGGAATGTTCTGTAAATAGTTGCCATTGCATAATAACATTTAAAATACGGTGACCATTTATAAATGCTCCACTGGAGACCAAAAATTTAAAAAAAAAGAAAAAAAAAAGAAAATGTTGATTATATCTTGTCGAAGGAGGATAACTGAGAGGTCATTATACTCCTTACTGTTTTATGAAACCAAGACTATAATTAGCACTTTGGTTGGAAAAATCTATTTTCCTCACCCAGTGGTTTTACACACAGTGTCTTTAATATGGAAAGGCATTTGGCTTGTCTAGCTTCTCTAGCTGTGTTCATAAATCAAGATAATCAGTATCAGCAGAACAAACAAGAGAAAAATATTATGATAAAACATAAGTGAGATGTGAAAGAATATTTGCAAAGGTACAATACTAATGAAAAACATAAAACCATTGTTTTTTTTTTCCAAAGTGATTTATCTGCTCATGAAGAATCTTTCCAAGTTTGTTTCACTCTCAGAATTCTCAAGGACTACAAAAATGTCTTAGTATTTTGGCTTTGGACTCAAAGTTACCTACATTTTCAAATCGAGTTTTACCTTGAGGTCTATAAAAATGAAATTGTTTTATTAAGTGCCAGTGCTTCATAATTATCTTTGCATTGTTGCTGTAGAGTAAGCTATAATTTCTTTAAGAAGTTGAGGCTTTTAAAATGTGATTTAAATATCTGCTAATGGTAATAATAAAATGAGTTTAAGTGGCTCTCTTTTTTATTCTTACCACCTTGAACAATATTCTGGTCTCGGTGGGCTGACACCAAATTGACAAACTACAGCAAAATTGCTCATACACTGAGCCTGGGAGATAAAATGGCTGAGTGACAGGTGGGACTAATCAGTTGGTAGGTAAAAATCAAGATTGGATTTGATGAGGGGATTTCTTGGTCCGTGGTGCATTCAATCCTCTTTTCAATATACTGAAAAGCCATCCTTTTGCCAAGTTTGATTTTCATTATTCCCCAACCCTAGGTCTGCCAATGTTCGTCAAGGGATGCCTCCTCAACGGCTTTCCCTGATTCTACACCCAACCAAATGGCCTGAGGGGAAGATTCAGAGTTAACAAAATAGCAGGGAGAAAATTAAATGCCTGGGCTCCTGTGAAATCTTGTTTTGAAGACCCGCTTTTAGTTATGTCAGTAGTTAGTTGCAAAAACAAGAAAAAAATGTGAGGTGGCACAGAGACCATTGCTTTCAGCTGGTGACAGACTTACCTCCTCTTCAGACCAGCTCTTACCTGATCACCGGCAGTGGCCAAGAGAGGTGACCATTTTAACATCCAAATTAAGTTTATCATATCGCCCGAAATCCTGCACAGATAACATTTCCCTTATTCTCCTTTGGATCAGAAGTTCTTTTCTTAAAAAATTTATTTTATTGCAGGATAGTTGATGTACCATATTGTGTTAATTTCTACTGTATAGCAAAGTGATTGTTATATATGTACATTCTTTTTCATATTCTTTTTCATTATGGTTCATCACAGGATATTGAATAGAGTTCCCTGTGCTCTACAGTAGGACCTTGTTGTTTATCCATCCTATATATAATAGTTTGCATCTGCTAATCCCAAACTCCCAAACCATCCCTCTGCCACAGAAGTTCTTAACAAAAGGGTGTTTTCAGGTTTCTGAAGGGAGATTTTCCTGAATAACATAATGAATCCTTTCTCTGTCTCTTTAAGGGGTTCTGATAGGTTAAGTGCATTTTGATGAAAAGAAAGCCATACAATATCTTGATGTTCTACTCTTTCTCCTCATCCTCTCTCTTCAGTGTGAACTTTGTAGGCTTTCAATGGGTTGCTCTGTGTTATAGGGAAGAAATCCGTATATTGAAGTCCTAACCCCCAGTACCTCAGAATATGACTGTATTTGGAGACAGTGCCTTTAAACAGATAATTGAGGTAAAATGAGGGCCCATATGGCTGGGCCCTAATCCAATATGGCTGGTGTCTTTATAAGAAGAGGAGATTAGGACACAAACATAGAGGGAAGACCACATGAAGACATAGGAAGAAGGTGGTCGTCTTCAAGCCAAGATGAGAGGCTTCAGGTGAAATCAACCCTGCTGAAACTTTGGTCTCAGACTTGCAGTCTCCAGGATTGTGAAGAAAATACATTGTGGTTGTTTAGGCCACCTAGTCTGTGGTACTTTGTTATGGCAGCCCCAGCAGACTGAGGCACGCTGTCCAGCTACATTGGTGGTGGAAGTGCAGAGAGCTGCGTTGGTGATGGAAACGCTAAGGTGGGTGGCAAGTGGGGGAAGATACACGTGATGTTGCCTCTATAGGCCTGGCAGTGAGGGAGAAGTGGGGGGTTGTGTGCCTTCTGGGTTCAGGACAATGTGAAGAATTGAAGAGAAGAACATCCAGGCATTGCTGACACGAAGTCCTGACATTTAGGCTTCCAAGACTTAATCCTCCTTCGTTTACAAGGTTAACTTACTTTAAAAAAATAAACTAATAATTGCTTTTTAAGACTCTCATAGGAGAATGCTTGTGGTAAAAACAGCCATCCCCTGCTCATCCTCAGCCTCCTTCCCAGTAGCAGCCACCTTCAACTCTTCTGGCTGTGTCCTCTACTATTAACTTCATATTTTAAATATGTTTATATTCTTATTTTATTCACTCAATGAATATTTAATGAGGTGCAGTCCTAGTTGCAGGTACCCAGCAGCGAACAAAATAGTCAAAATTCACCCTCCCCATAGAGCTGACATCTCCTTGGGGGAGGAACGCAATAAGCAAAATAAATAGGTAAATTGTGTAAGACGCGATTGTGTTACAGTGAAAACATGTAGTATAAGAATGTGATATTTGAATAAAAAACACACCCTAAAAACTGGAGTTGGGCAAGGGAGTGGCTCATAAGGACATCTGAGGGTGAAGATTGCAGGTAGAGAAAACAAAAAATACAAAGCCCCTTAGATGGGAGTATTTATGATGCTCTAGAAACGAGAGCGGTGAGGAAACGGCAAGGGTGAGTAGTGAGGATGTGGCTGGAGAGGTCAGGGGCCTGCATGGATGTAAATGATGGAGAGTCTTGAGCACATTAAGGCCTTCAGCTCTCACTCTGAGAGATGGGACCCGTGGGAGGTTTTTGAGTAGGGGAGTGACAAGATCCAGATCAGACAGACTTAGAAAGAGCCTCTTTGGCTGCCAGAATGAGATGAGACAGAAGAGAGGCTGGGCTGGAAAGAAGCAGTAACCATGTTTCTGCAGTCACATGGCAGAGAGGATGAGGAATGGGAGAGCTTGGGGCATATGTTGGAGGTAGAGCTGGTTGGATTAGCTGGTACATTGGATGTGGTGGGGATTGAGAAGAGTCAAGGATGACTCCAAGCTTTTTGGCTTGAGGAACTGAAGGACGGGGTTTCCAATTACAGCATTGGGTAAGCATTTAGAAAAAGCAAATTTAAGAGGGAACAACATGGCCTAGGACAGTCTTAGTTTATCCTGTTGTCATTACGGAATAATAAGCTGCTTCTTTTCATTCTCAAAAACGCCCCTGTTAAGCTGATACATTATGGTCACCTTGCTGTTGAGTGGGGACGTCAAGAAGGCAGAAGAGTGTGGGATTTGGGGAGAGGCTGTGCTGGGTACAGACTGTCAGATCCTTCAACACCTCTATCATTTGCCCATCAAAATAAGTTTAAAATTCTTAAACACATCACTTCTGATTTCCCTAGAGATTTCAATCCCAGGGCACACCATTTATTTGCATAGTTAATAAACACAGTGAGCACATTAGGTGCCAGGCACTGTTACTGTTCTAAGTAGATTGTAAATATTTACTCACTTTATCATCATAATGATTTTACAGAGGAAAAAATTGGCTGCAGAAACTTGTGTTGGAAAAATATATATTTTAATGAATTTTGAAAGCCTTTTCCCATTGTCTTTCAGATCCCAGATTCCACTGTTGTTCTTGAAAAAATCATTTTCATTCTTAATATACGGTATGTGATCTGCTTTTTTTTTTTTAAACTTCTTGTCCCTAGTTTTCTCAAATTTCATGAGATGTGCCTTAGTGCAAGGCTTTTTAGTCATTGTGTTGTGTCCCTACAATTTGGAGACATCTTTCAGTCTGAGAAATTTGTATTAGTTCTTTGGTAATTTCTTCCTCAGAATGTGTTGTTTTTCTTTTTTCTCTCTCTTTCTGGAACACATTTTATTGGGTTTCTCTTTTTTTATTTTGTTTTCTATCTTTTGCTCTAATTTCTGAAAAATTTCTTAACTTCTAACTCTTCTCTCAAACATTTTCTTTTGGCTATTTTATTTTTAACTCTCAAGAACTGTTACTTCTTCTCTGATTGGCCTCTTTTCTTAACAATTTGTTTGTGTTTCATTGGTGCAATATTTTCTCTTATCTTTCTGGGGATGTTTGTTTATTTTTGCAGTTCCTTCAGCTTCCTGAACCATTTTGGCTTCTTTCAGTAGTGCCATGTGCTTTGGGCATATACTTGTTGATCTGATTTAGTCTCTCTATGTCAGGATGCAGACTTTTCACAAATGTCTGATGACCCCTGGTTTTCTAGTTATATCAAAATATGAGGTTAAATGTTGCAGAGAGCTCTCTATATCTCTTGGAACTTGTCCTCCACTGGAGGATGGCTTTGCAGTGAGCTACCACCCCATCCCACACTTGGTCAGTTCTTAGAGATCTTTGTGAATGGGTGCTTCCATTTCTTTGGAGAAAAATTCTCCGGAGAGATATTGGACTGGAGGTTGGGGGCTGGCTTCCCACCATCCAGTGTAGCTTTTCATTTTGTTTCCTGTTTTGAGCCAAATCCTATCCTCCACTCCAGCCTACCCTCACTGTGCTTGGTGTACCTAATCCTGAGCCTCTCAGGCTTTTTTTTTTTTTTTTCTACCATAATTAAATTGGTGGGATGTGGTAGGGACCTGGCTTCATGGACCAGGAAGGGAATCCCATAGTCCCAAACTCATATGCAGACTTTCAACCAGTTTCCCTGCTGTGAGCCCCTGGCTGAAATTCCAAGCCTCCAGCGGGAGGAATGGACCTGCTTTCCTTCTGTGTTCTCTTTTATAAGCAACAGTTGCCTCCATTGGATCTGCTTTAGTTCTTCTGAACTTTTAATACAGTCTCTCACCCATTGTTGTTGTCTTTCCCATTCTCTTTGTCTTTTGGGATTTGATTGCTTTTTTTTTTTTTAAAGTTTATTTATGTCAGTTTTTTTGAATTTGGGAGGAAACAGATGCCTGTTTGCCATGCAGCTAATTGCCCTTTGATCTAAAACCTACCCACAAAAAGGAAAAAGAAAAAAGAAAATCCTATTTTGGATACATCTTTGAGTTAGATAAAAACTGCATTTTGAGTTACCGATGAAATTTATGCCTCTGCATCTTATAAGCTTCAACCTTCCTCTTAGAAAGAAACAAATACATGTCAGGTCAATATCTTCAGTCAATTTTGAAATGCATCAGAAGAAAAAACGAGTACTAGTTTAATTTTTATTTTTTTTTGTCTTGTAAACATTTAATAATTCATGAATCTTGATCCATTATTTTAGGAGGAGCTAGTCCCCCTGAATGTTGGGAGGGTGGCCTTTCTCTACCTTGTTAACAGTGCTTTCTTCCTCTGATTCTGACTTTCTCTGTGACAGTGGGGCATGTTAGAGCAGTTTTCTATGAACAGCCCCTGGTCTTTCACCAGAAGTAGAGTCAAATCTCACGATGCATTTATTCCCGCACCTTTGCACTTAGATAATGAGATGGTCTGTCTCCTGAGAGAGCTGGCAGGGCTTCTGGAGGGTCAGATCAGAGGTTTAGGTATCATTCAGCTCACAGTGATTAAACACAGGGTGGAAGCAGTCTGCCTGGGTCTCAATCTGGCTCCTCCATTTATTGTCTATTATTGGCAGTAAACACAATCAGGGATGGTAATGAGCACCTCTTGGATTTTCCTTGGACAGACCCCTCCATGTCCTCTGCCTGCTTCTTGGTTGTAGAAAAACTTTAGCCTCCTAGGCTTTCTCTGAGTAACAAAGAATGCATTCAATCTGAGAAGTGAGAAAATGAAGAAATAAAGGAAAAGAGTCAAGTAAAACAAAATAATACTAGTTTAGCCATTAAACAAAGCCAGGGACATTTAGTTCCTTTTCAACAGCTATAGATAATATTCTGAGCCATATCCTTTGAATTACTTTGCATATATTGAAACCCCCACCAGGTGGAAGAAGTTAATGCATGCTGCCCACAAGCACATAGATCCCAGACCAGTTGGAACCAGAAGGCTGATGGTGTTACCTCACCACCAACCAATGAGAAAAATGTCTGCACAATCCATACCTCTCTCTCTCACCCTGTCTTTAAAAACTGTTCCCTGAAAGCCATTGGAGAGTTTGGGCCTTTTCTGCATTAGCTGCCTAGACTCCTTGCTTGATGCCCCACAATAAATGCCGTGCTTCCCTTCACTACAGCCCGATGTTGGTAGATTGGCTTTACTGCATGCAGGCGTAGGGACCCAAGTTTGGTTTGGTAACATGATGATTAAATGAATTAAAACATGCAAAACATTTAGAAGAGTGGCTGGCTTATAACAAGAATTCAGTGCCTGTTAGCTACTATTATTATTCCATTCTATTTTATTCTTTTTTCTTTTTATAATTGTATTGATCACCAATCATATGGATGATCTCTCTGACAATCAGCTCTAATCCTTCCCTCAGATACAAACACAATGATGAATTTAGTATAAATCCTTTTAGCTCTTAGAATAATTATATGTAGTATAAAAAGTATGCTACATATAATAAATATAGTATATAGTATTGTATATAAATGTACATTATATATGTCTTTATATTTATCGGGTTGTATGTGCCTAAAACAAAAGCTGAAATTTAGCCAGTTGACTTGTTTCCAAATTACTAGAAAAAAATAGATTTCATAAGATGTTTACACACTTATCCCTTAGAATCTCTGTAAATATTTCTTGAGAATTCAAACTGATATGCACAAAAGTCACTTTTTCATGGTTTTATATGTATATATATATGCATACATGGGAAATATAATGGTTTTCATGTGTGTACACATGATTTTTTTAACACATATTTTATGAGACTGATGCACTACCTACTGTGCAACAAGTCACCTATGGTATCATATTATATGTGTTGTTTTGCAAGTTGTATTTTCACTCAACTGTTTGTTTTGGGGATTTTTCCATGTTGATTCGTGTAAACTTAATTCATTGCTTTTAACTTCTGAATACCACTCCAGTGAATAAAAATGTCGCATTTTATGTATTGGCAAGTATTCTAGATTTGCCAGTTGTCTCTCAACTTGAGAATCCTACAGAAGTATGTCTGAGTCATGGACTGAGAGAGGCTACTCCCTGAAACTGAGCTTTCCAGCCCTTTCAGCAAGTTCTCCATTCTCTGCTGGACCAGGTGTGTCTCCTCCTTTGGCAGACCAGAGGCACCTGGACAGGTGCCCTCAGACTGCCATCTCCTGCTTATTAATTGATGAGATTAGCAGGTAGTCAAAGCAGAGGTCTTATGCATCCATGTCTTGTAGATGCCAATGGGTACTCAGGTGCCCACTGCTAACACTGTGCAGAAGTGGGATGCAGTGCTGCAAATGGGATCCAGCCCTTGCTCACTGCTTCTAGTTGACCTAGTGTGAAATCAGACACCAAGACATTGTTCAGGGCATGTTTTGAGCAAGTTAATGCAATCATAAAATACAAATAACCATCATCTGAATTGCTAGAATGGTTGTGAGCAATCGCTAATTAAATAGATTGTACAGCACTTTTTATTTGCAGAGGGCCCCACCAGAGAGATGGAGGCTTAGAGGCTGGCATCAGGTTAGCACAAAATCTCCTTCTCAGGAAAACAGACTCCATCTTGCAATTCATGATGCTATGAAATTTCTAATTTGAGGATTTGTGAAAAGATGCACAATCTGTTGCTTCATACATTCCACGGCTGGATATGATCGGGCCCATCTGCTCATTGGAGAATGACTTGGGTTTGCCTTCTCTTTAGTATTTTAATTTCAGGTGTAGGTGTTTAGAAAAGGCAGTTTCTAAAATTAATTGTATTGAAACAGGATATGTAAACTTATAATGTGAAGCCGCATGTTGGGCAATGCTAAACAGTAGTTCTATCCAGTTATCTCTGCAGAAAGTATTGATGGGCACAGATATTTAAGACATAGCTCCAGGGCCTGCCTTACTACTGGGCTGATGGGTGGAATGGGTCTGACTGGGCCCATAGCTCTAGGGGCTGTTGGTGGAGAAAGTTCTTCTTTGGGTTTCTTTGATCTGTCTCTGACCTTGTATTTGTGGCTTCTTGTACACATTGAAAGACTGTACACCACACAAAAAAGTGCTTTTGTGCACAGCAGTTTGAGCTCTGCTAGCAAACATCTAGTGACTATGTGAAGGACAAAACAGGTTAACTCTTTTGGGAATTTATTTTCCTGGTAGTGTGGGACTATGTCAAACAACTATATTTCATCTTCTTGTTATTGTATGAAAAATTTGAGAAAAGCCTATAAAGCAATTTTACCTGAAGCTTATTATTGCATTTTTATTTACTTTTATACATTAGCCACCTTGCTATTAAGGGAGGACACATTTTTAAAAGTATTTTATAATTAGCTCAGAATTTGGTGAAGAGAATTTTAACAGTGGTGGTGAACACTTTGAGGTTAAGTTGAGAGGGAATTTTAGTTATTTAATTAACAAATGGTTTTTGTTTGCCTCCTTGATGTCAGATCTTGAATTGAATGCAGGGTTAGGAAAAACAAACACTGTCTTTGCCTTTCTGGAACTTTCAATCTTCTGGGAGGCACAAAAATAAATACTCATGCTAATGCATATGTAATTTCAATCCTGGAAGTGCTATAGGTGGCTATGTGATATGTCACAATGGGGAATGACCTAGCCTGGGAATCAGGAAGGCAAGACACCTCCTTTGTCTTGAGATCTGAAGAGTGAACAGGATTTAGATGGGCCGGAGGAGGTGGACAAGCTGGTAGATGTGAAGAGCTTTACCTGAAAGGGGACAACATCTTTAAAGGCATTTTTGTAAGGTTGGGTTGGGGGTTGGGGTACAGAAAGCCCCTGTCACCTGTCCCCGGAAGGTGGAGGGAACAGGCAGGTGTGAAGAGAGGACTCCTGGAATGTAAGGAGAGGCAGAAGGGGTTGGCTTGGAGGCTGTGCTGAAGTTGTGCTGAAGGCAAAGCAAAACTAGTGAAATTTTTGAGTAAGAACATTCTGGTTGCAGAGTAAACAAGGAGAGGAGAGAGGCTGGGAGCCCAAGCAGCTGTCTAGGTGAGAGTTATTTTATGAGACAAGCTGCGCACCCATACTTGTGAAAAGAGAGAGAGTGAAATCGAGAGAGACACAGAGATGTGTGTGTGTGTGTCTGTGAGAGAGAGAGAGCTGAGTTAAAAGCTTGAGGGGCTTGGGTTGGAGCTAATGACACAATTCTGAGACAATTATAAAATTTTAACTGTGTCCTCCTTGATTTCAGAGTGGTTAATACAACAACCCACAAAGAGAAGTACGATGATGAGCTTCAGCTACGATTGTTTATACACTTTCCTACCATTTTTCATACAAGAACAGCAAAACCAAAAGATGAAATTCAACTCTGCCACATTCCAGCACTGTGAATTTGAGCGGTTTCTTAAAGCTTTGAGCCTTAGTTTCTTCATTTCTGTTAACTAGTGCTAACAATATTCCATGAGAGTTGAACAAGCAGGCAACATACATAACATGTGTGTCTGTGTGTGTCTCTGTGTGTGCATCTGTGTGTTTGTGTGTGTGTGTCTATGTGTCTGTATGTGTATGTGTGACTGTGTATGTGTATCTGTGTGTGTCTCTCTGTGTATAAACTGGCTTCCCTTTCCCCTGCGCATCACACACCAGGCTTTTCCCAACTGAATCTCAGTGTGGACCCCTTCCTGTCTTCTTTGGTGACGTGGTCCAGGCCCACACCTTCTCTTGTTTCCTTCCGGCAGTGGCTTCTCAAAGAGACCTGCCTCTGGAGTGAAAGCCTGAACCCAGACCTGTTTTTTCAAGTGTCTTTGAGCACCTTTCTTTCAATGTGTAACTAATACTTTAAACTTAAGTAGGTCTATATAGAGATTCTGTAGGAAAAACACTGACTTTGGATAAGGAGGCCCAAGTAGCTTTGGGCAAGGACTTAAGTCTGCTGGGCCTCATTTCCCTTAGCTACCAGGACACAGGAAACTTGGGCTAGGAGCAGGGTCAGCCCCTGCCTGGTTTGTAGATAAAGTCTGATGGGAACACAGCCATGTTCATTTGTTTACTTAGTGCTGAATAGTTGCCACAGACACCAATGGACTGTAAATCTTCAAATATTTACTATCCGGCCCTTCACTGACAAAGTTTGCCAGCTGCTGGATTAGATCCTTTGTTCCCAAACTTCCTTCACTTCCTCTCTTGCCTTCAT
This sequence comes from Hippopotamus amphibius kiboko, assembly GCF_030028045.1. Taxonomy (NCBI): domain Eukaryota; kingdom Metazoa; phylum Chordata; class Mammalia; order Artiodactyla; family Hippopotamidae; genus Hippopotamus; species Hippopotamus amphibius. The sequence goes on along the minus strand of NC_080193.1, from coordinate 86,711,697 downwards.
TTTTCCCTTTCTTCCTTCCTTCCCTCCTTCCCTCCCTCCCTCCTTCCCTCCTTCCTTTCCTCCCTTTTTCCTCGCTTCCTTCCTTCTTCTATTTCTTTCTCTCTTTCTTTACATCTGACTCCTTTCTACAAACAATATATTCCATAGAAGCCCCATACAGGACAGATGAAAGTGGACCTTGTCTATTTCAAAGGTTTGGATGCAGGGATGCTTTTCAGTTACTTCAATTTGAAAATCACTGGACTGAATCATGTTTTAAGTTCTATTCTAGAATTCAAATCTTGAATCTCGAGAGCTCCTTATAGACTTCAGCAAAATAGTCAAGTGTCACAAGGTGACTTGCTGCCTCTCCCACCCCCATCCCCTCTCCCCCACAGCGGAAATCCTTTCCTTTGTTCATTTCCATTTTCCATTCCCCACCTGTTTCTTGTCACCCCTGCAAGCCAGTCTGAGGTCCTCAGTGCCCCTGCCCAGGAACCCTACGTGGGACACGCACCTGACCTTGCTCCTTGTGGCAGCATCTGGAGTTCCAGATTTTTCTGGATCTCTTCTCTGAGGCAGGAACTTCATGTTCTTCTCTCAGTATCCACTTCCCACTGAGTGACAGCTGGCTAATCAGAGATATTCAGGCTGTTAATTTTATAAAGACAATTAATTTTTACAAATAGCTTAATGAATTTATTCCTCCCAGGTAACACATTTGTATTTTAATGAGGGCTTTCTGGAGATGGTGCATTAGTTAACCCAAAGGAAGGACTTTAGTGGAGGGAATGCAGGCCACATTCTGAGAGTATAAGAGGTATTTAGAGTAAGAATGTCTTCTGGATGCTGCTCAAGTCATTCTAGAAAAATGGCCATCCTCTTGCACTTTCCACTGACTCAGACCACTATTTCATGGCCACTTTGCTCAGACGAGTAGGCAGCCTCATGCGTTAGTCATGTCTCTCTCACTTATGAGCTGTGCGACCACAGGCACATGCCATGGCATTTCTGGGCCTTGGACTCTCCATCTGTCCATTGCAGGGATATGGGGATATCAAGGCATAAAAAGTTTTCCACATATTAGGGTCTCAGTAAACGTTCCTTATTTTCCCATCGAAGTGCAACCCAGACTTCTTATGTTTAGGATAAGACATTTTCATCTTGGTCTCATGTAGAATGTGTTCACTGATTTAGAAGATAAGACTTTTTTCTGTCTCCTTTATCTCATTTTCCATAAATTAGCTCAAAGAGACAATAACTGGAATCAGAGAAGTCAACGTTATAAGGGCCGTTAGAAAATATTGAACTTGCTTCTTTTATTTCCCAGACACATGGAGAAGCTAACTGGTTTATTTAGAGTCACCAGAGGTCTAGTTAGTGGCAGATCTAGTGCTAGAAAGCAAGCCTTCAAATTCCCAGTCTCTGCAAGTCAAAAAACAAATAAACAAATAGCACATTTCCTCCACTGAAACTTCTATTCTATACCAAAGAAAATGCTGAATCAAAACCCTGCCTTTGGAACAACACATGTAGAGATTTGCTCAGGATACCCCCAAGACTGGTAAGGTTGCACATGTCATCCTGTTTGAAGCAGGGAAATGGTCAAACTCTCAAATCCACTTAACAAAGCAAGAAAGTAGGTCATTGTACCTTGCCCATCATTTAGCATCTGTTTTTAAGTCTGCTTCTGTAACTAGCAATGAAACCTGCCTTCATTGCATTTATTATGGGATGAAAACTGAGCTTCTGTGTGTTGATGCCATAGCTCCGGGGAGTCACTCTGCCCACTTGAACTTTAAATAGACCTCTTACCACTTATGCTGTATTCAACCCTCCATGCAAAGCGCTCTCTCCTCATTGCTGGAGAGCCTAACAAGAAAGTTGCCAGGCACAGCTGCTTCAAGTAGCCCTAATATTGGGGTAATAATAACCTAGCCGGCTGCAGGTCTCCCCCCCGACCCCTCTTTCTAATCCCCATGCAACTCTTTGAGTCCCTCCTTGCACCAGCTGCCCCACCCTCCCTTTCAAAAATTACTTTCAGTAATTACTCCAGCTCAAGGATTCTGTCCAATCTAAAAGAGCTAATGAGAACCAGTCCTTCAATCTAAACTGTAATCAGCTTATAACAAGCTCCCTTTTCCTGTGCTTCATTACTGTGACACAATCTATTTTTCATACCTCAAAATGATAAGGCAGAGCTGGAGGAAAAGAATCCCTCTCTATCACCAGGCTTGCATGAAAGGGAGATGGGTTTAAGCATGCAGAATTGATTTATTTGCATTCTTCTATTGCTTTGGTGGCTGCATCTTTGCAAGAAGTTAATATCATATTTTTGATTTGGCCCTAAGAACAGCAAGGCCTGACAATCAAGCATGCTCATTACAGCCAGGAAGAGAAAAAGAAATAGCCCAGCGGAGCTCAAGTGCATCATGATTTATTTGGACATGTGCAGACTTGGAGCAGAACGTATTTTAAATTCTGTTGGGGCATCTGCCAATGCTGTCTTTATCTGAGTGTTTGTTCTCCCTGAACTGTGTGTGACTGTTACCTATAACCCTATTAGCTACTTACCTGCCTTACTTTTTATGTGCCTGTGTAAACTCTTCCTTGTTCATTTCCAAAGGAAGAACATGGAGGGTGCCAGCCACAGGGGTTCTCACTAGGAGTCTGGGAAATCTGCTTTATCTGTTTATCTGTTGATAAACACCCAGGCTATTTTAATCTCCTTTCCAAGTTTATCCTCCTGAGTTCATTTCCAAACTGTCATGTTTTGCCTGGTGTGATTAAAGCTCGGCCCGTCGAAGCGGCCGCATTCTCCTGGCGCGATTTCCTAGGCACGGCGGCTGTGGTGAGCACGCCTATTAATCCCACCCTAATGATTAAAGAGGCTGAGGGGCTGCAACATCTGATGGGTTAATACCAGCAGCCGAGTGCTTGGGTTTAATCCAACTCAGGCATCACTTTGAATGAGACAGTTTGATGAGCTTCAGTAAGGCTGGGACTGCTGTCATTGTCCATTTTAGACTCCAAATACCAGGAAAAGATAAAAGCCAGTCTCAAACAGCTAGACAGCTCCTAGGAGTATGGATGTCAATAACATAAAGATATCAAGTGCAGATTGGAGTATTTTTGTTAAATAACTGTTAATGGGCAGAGAAACCTCACAAAGAACCCCCCTGCACTATTCTACTAACCTCCCTGCCAAAAACAGGAAAAAAAAAAAAAAAAAGAAATAGAATCCATTAGCCAGTTTTTAAAAGTTGTTTTTCACTGCTTTGTCTAAAAATGTGTAAAAGATGAGGCTAAATTAGAAAATCTTTTACCCCATTCCTTCATTTGTCGAAAATAAGTGCACACAACTCATTTAAAGTGGGAGACTCAAAAATTTACTCATTAGACATGATAACCAGTAAGCTGGTATCTCCACTCAAGTGGAATCTTGATCAGACAATCAGGGAAGGTGGTTCTCGGCTGCCTCTCCATCTTTAAGAGCGCCAGGATCCAAGTTGCTGTTAAAATTGTGAGGCTGTCAGAGGACTCAGATTGAGCATCTGCACTTCAGGCAAGTCCATAAATTAACTTCTAGTACTTATGGCATTCTGAAAGAATGAAGCTTTCATTGGAATTCACGGTTCATCTGCTTCAGGAATGTTATGTAACCATGCCTGTTATACAGGGAGAATGCTCTACTGTCCAGTGTTCGCAGGAAGGAATTTTTCTTGCCAAAGCAAGACTTTATATCATCATCCTTTCCGTCTCCCCCTCCCTCTCTCGCTCTGCTCTTTTTCTTTGAAGGTGACCATCTGAAAACATGTAATGTGGAATGCCTTTACAACTTGGTGCCAGGGGACAGAAATCATAGCCTCCTCTGGACTGTTCAATCAGTCCTTTCCTGTTTGAGTGTTAGAGTTAAAGGAATTTGAGTTGACTGGCAGAATATCTGAATGTATACATCACTGTATTATTTTCTTAAGGGGTGCTGATTTCCAACATACACAGCCCCACCCATACTTTATCCACCTGCCAATGGGCATCACACTTTTGAATTTTATTGCAAGTAAAAACTCCAGTTTGCTGTCATGCATATAGGTCTTTGTCAAATATGAAAATGAAAGCAACAGATTGTTTCAGAAGTCATATAAATTTACAATCTTGTATAGTTAATTTGATTTTAGCGAACATATACACAATGCAATATGCAATAAATCTTTATTTTTAACTAAGAAGCTTTATGGAGACCTTCTGTATGTTGAACAAGGATGCTAGTTATGGAGGATATCAGGCATGGTAATGCTCAGTCTCAAAGCTCACAGTGTCATCCTTGGAATCGAAATGATTTTTCCTGACAATGTTAACAGAAAGGGGAAATAATCATAAAAAGCCTGCTCTTAAAGGTGTACTTAAAAATAATAATCAGATTATATTTTGAGGGGTTACATTTCTATTGGTGATATTAATGAAGCTAATAAGTTTATCCGTGACTAAGTATTTGGTTGGCCAAAAAGTTCGTTCGGTTTTAAGTAAAACTAAAAGACATTTTTCATTTTCACCAAGACCTTTATTGAACAAGGTATTTATTAACTGAATGAACTTTTTGGCCAGCCCAATATTTTTGCAAGATGTTTGCTTTGTTTGATGATCAATTTAGGATTACAATTTAAGGCTTCTCAAAATAAGCCAGGGAATGAGTAAATGATTTTAAACACCTACTAGCTGCAATACAAATTCTTCAGGTGTAAAGATACCTGAAATGTCCTTATTGTCAAGGACCTTTAAATCTAGTACAAGGAATAGAAACACTGAAATAAAAGCTTGAATATGGTCCATCTACTGTATTTATAAGTACAGTTTATAAAACTATGGTAATACATTTTTCAAAAGTTTTTAAGTGAAAAAAAGTTCTAAAAGTTACCCGGAAAATTATATTGATTGGAAATATTTTTGAGTAAACTTGTTATGAGTTACGGCAAAAAATGAATTCTGTGGTTATATTATGTTGAGGGTCACGTAGAAGGTGGGGAATAAAATCAAGATAAAATGTCTGGAGATCCACCTGCTTGGATTTTAGAGCTAATGCTCCTTTGTGTTTTGTTTTCCTTTCTCTCATCTTTCCTCCCTCTTCTACCCTCCTCCCACCCCACCTGAAACTCGGGTGTATCATGTAACTAATGTGTCTTTTTTCTCTTTAAAATTTCATTTTTATAGAAGAATATTATTCAAACAAATACTTTTTGTTGTAGAAAACAATCTGATATCCTAAAAAAAGAGTTTCATAAAATATAATTTTATCACGGTAACCTTATCATTAAGAACATGATGCAACCTTATTTTTGTTAATAAAAGAAGCTGAAATATCTCCTTACACTTTCATTCAGTGTTTTTTTGATATGAAACAATCATGGGTCAATATTTCAGATTATAGCTTAATGACAATGGAATTTTAATTATGAAAAATATATAAATATTATAATCATAAATGGGTTCTAGTTAGCAAGCTTGCATCACCTTGATGGAATTTAAAAATAACCCTCTTCAGGTTTATTAACCCGACATCCAAGTGTTAGTTATGGATTTTCTCCTTAGAGTCCATTTGATCTGTTGGCAAAAATCAGTTTTTAGCCTAGCCTGGGACTGAAAATGGTGACTGAAAAGGCAGAAAGAAATGAAATAATGAAACGTTACTTGTCGCTAAGATTTCTTATCTGGCAATAAATTCACATAGAGATTAAAAGTGGCAATACACCATTGTTTTAGGCCTGGGCAGGGGCACCTACGCATCTCATATTTTGCTTTCCCACTTGGCATTGTGGGGGTCAGAGTGAACCCCAAATGTGGGTGGCAGGAGATGGTGCACGAGGGATGGACATGCAAAGAGGAGGAAGTGGGAAGACTTCAAGTACCTTGGATAGTTTTAAGATTCTGCTTCAGGGCAATCAAACCAGAGGTCCACATGGATAATAACAGTGTTAGTAAGCCAGCTCTCACATATTTCTTGGTTCTAGTCAAGACATCTGGGAAGACGTCTTAGAACTGGTGGTCTGTAAGCTGAGAAATCAAAGAGCAAAATTTGAAAACTGGGAGACAAAATAAGAACATGCAAGAACGAATGTACAGTGCATAAAGAAGAAATGTTCCTGAGGAGTATTCAGTTTATAAATTGCAGAAGCCATCTAAATTCTCCTTATGCAGCTTCAATTGACGATTGTGGCAAGGATGCTCTTTTATTTAGGAAAAAAACATTAGTACAAAGAAGTATATTAGGGTACCTATAACATTTATTCATACTTTCCACTGTGGGGCTCAATCTGTATATACAGTGTTATTGCTGAATATATGTAAGGAAAATAGTTGCTAATTATACTATGGACTGGAGAGGGTCAGTACGAATAAAATCGTGAAGAATTACAGAGTTCACTGCAATTACTCAATTGGGGAAAAGTACACTAAAACAATCCACCTAGGATCACTGATTGTTAATTTAAAAAAGAAAAAGAAAAAGAAATCCTCATGAGTCAGCCAGAAACGTCACAGTCTTGCAGATCTTCTCTTTTTAGACCAAAGTAAATCCGTCTCTAAGAGGACATTCTCTGTCTGAGTCACACTGATAAAACATGCTGAACAGAGACAGGAAGATGACACCGGAACAGTTTCTACCCCCTGGGGATGATCAGAATGGTGAAGGAAAAAGAAATCATGTTTTTAAATGTCTAATCCTGTTTTTCGAGTTAAAATAAACCTGGAAAGCTATCTTTGTCAGGAGAAGCATGTTTTCTCATCATGCAAAGGCTTTTAACTGCCTTTCACTCCTTACATTTGAAATGTTTTTAAGCATGGTTTTGGTTTGGAGTAGTTTTTGCTTCCCACAATTGTTCATGGTGAGAAATGTAATGTCTGCTGATTAACACATATTTATTGAAATGCTTTCTATGAGCAAAGTGCTGTGCTGGATGTCATGAGCTTTACACCGATTTATTTTACTTTGAAAGTAACTCTCCTAGGCTTCTAGGACTGCAGGATTTTCTGTGCATTGGAAAGGTGATGAATTTGTGCAAAAACTATGCTGAAGGAAGCTGATATAACGAGCGTTATGAGAACAGGAAGTCAGGATTCCTTGGTTCTGGCTCCAAGAATCTGAGAGGGCTTCTTTGGAGGAGGCCTATTTACTTGCTGAGGGTGTGAGGTTCAAAGTGGCTCATTTGCCTTAGCCTTGGCTTTGACTTTGTGGGGAGCCAGAGTTTGGCCCCAGAATTTCCAGAATTTCTATACTTTTCATTTCCTGGGTAGACGGGAGTGGTTGCTTCGTCTTTTAACAATACACACTCAAAATATCTTGATTTTGATGCAAGTACTTGTCAGCCAGACCTATACTTTGCAACTGAAGAAAGGCACACAGACATAGCAAATTTAGCACACTCATTCTAAATGCACAATGAATTCCTCTCATCTCTCCTTTTCTCTTTTCCTTCACCTCAACTTCCATATCTTTCTTTTCATTTCTCACCTGCCCACCTGCCGTTTTCAGGATGCTTTGGAAAGTAACCACCCATTCACTAAATTTAAATGTCTCAAGTTTGCTGCACATAACTTTAAAAAGGAATTATTTGTGGATCAGCTTTCTGTCACATAAATATTACAGATTCTATTTTGGTTGAATCTTGTTCCTGGGCCTCTTAAACTTAACACTGATCCTTCCAGAGAGACAATATTGAATAGTGACTACAAATGTAGACCCCAGCTTTGGGATCACCTTTGCTACATGTGACCTCAGTCTTTTGACCTCAGAGGAGCTACCTAACAGCTCCGAGCCTTAGTCGCCTTATCGCCATTTCACAAAATGAAGACGTTACAAAAGTGAGATGGGGTAATCCGCTTAAAATTTTTAACGTAGTATCTGCTAGTAGGTCTTCAGTAGAGTCGAGTATTCTGCGTCACCATCATCGTCATCGTTGTCAAGGTGCCAAGTGGTGGAGTGTGTCTTTTTGGAACCTCAGTTGTGCTTGAGGATTTAAGGGAAAGAGGTAACTGATTTTACTCATAAACAGTTGAAAGTATCATTTCTACATTAAAACAAATACAGTTCTATTACAGAACACAAGTCACATAGGTTTCTCAAGATAAAATAAGACTTAACAGAATTTTGTACTTGTAGCAGAAGGCCCCTGAAGGAGTCCATTTACCTTCTTCTGCCACTTGGGGTATTCTATCCCAGGAGAGATTTGGAGAGGTGCTGCTGTTGGTTAACACAACAGGAGAAAAAAAGAGCCCCAGTCATTTCAACTAAGTGTGATAACTCATTCTCTCAAATTGCTTATCTGTCAATGTGTTTTACTCAGGAATACATAAATTTTCACACGTACATGAAAAATACACACACACACACACACAATGGCATATATGGCGAATTTGTAAAATGTCAGCTTGGCTAGGTTCTTGCTGCATTTCCAAAAACTTCTTTTCTTGTATAGCTCTGAGTGAGTGTGGACTATTGGAGACGCTTCTGGGGAGATGTGGTTGGTGGATGTGGAGTGACCATACTCCTTTTCACTGGAGAGTTCAGGGCTAATCATGAAATATCATTACTGTTTACACATGTTGTCACTTACCTGCTGGCTCACCTAGTTGGCATTGGGCAACAGCTGGACCCTTAGTATCTCCTGCTGGACCTTCTGCTTCTGTTTCTCTGGCTCCAGGTTCCCGATGAGAGGCACCAGCCTCTACAGCACATACAACTGGATACATAATTTCTGAGGCTCAACTGCACAATGAAAATATGGAGCCTCTTGGTCAAATGTTATTAAGAATTTCAAGTTGGCAACAGCAGAGCATTAAACCAAACATGAGGTCCTCCTAGCAAGGGACCCTGGGTGAGTGCATAGGTCACATACCCATGAAGCCAATTCTGCTATCAGGACAGGATACCCCCATCCCCAAGGTTTGAGGCTTGGAAATGGTGAAACATAAATGTGAGTTCCACATAAGCCTGGTTAGTTCTAGCTTAACCTTTCTTCCCCCACTTCATGTCCATCTTCCCTATCGGATTGCCTGTCGTACCGACTTAATGACATGCTAATAACAACCTGACATAGAGTGGGTAATCAGTTCCCACAATTGCTTAAGATAAAATCTCCTGGTATTATCGAGAAAATAATTTGTAATGCATTTTCTGCATTCTGTGGTTCAGATGAGGAGCCTCAGTTGAGAAAGCCTGGAAAGAATTAGACATTAAAGAGCTAATCATACAAGGATTGCTGTTATCACCATTGTTGGTCATCACTGTGAAAGAAAGATCTAGGGCACTCGGGTTTCCTTTCTGCTTTATATGAGTGTTGTTTCTGGATTGGACCTGGAAGTGGTTTTTAGGCACATCTCATGGGTAGAAACTACAGGAGAAGAAACCTCTCTAGACTTACTCTTATACCTAGCAGAACAGAGGAGTAATTAGACGCAATCAATCATTGATTTCAAGTTTTGAATAAACTTTGAAATCAATTTTCTAAGAATCTTAATTTGTTCTTTTTAAACTTCCTGAGAGTCTGGAAGTCCCTAACTTTCCTTGAATAACCACAGGACTGAGGAGGTCTCTATACCATGAAGCCATCCTTTCCTTCACACTATTGTTTCCATGGCACCAGTGGAGTTTCTCGATTTTCTCTCTTCCCTTCATTGAGCTTTATTTTTTTAATAATGGCAATAATAATTCAATATCATGAGACTATCCAAGACTTACAATGAGAAAACTGTTGAAGATAATGAGCTGTATGTCAGTTCCTCCTTCAAGAACAGGGGGAATGTGGAAGCGGTAGAGCAGTGTGCCTTGGATGACATAAAGGGCACTGACAGAATAGGAGTGGGGCTCTAGGGCAGATGTCAACACACTTTTCCTCCAAGGGGCCAGTGAATATATATTTTAGGCTTTGTGGGTCATATGTTCTCTGTTGCAAATACTCAGCTCTGGTGTTGTAGCATGAAAACAGCCATACACAAGACATAAATGAAACAGTATGGGTCTGTTCCAATAGAATATTATTTATGGACACTGAATGTTGAATTTCACATCACTTTCGTGTGCCACAAAATATTATTGATTTTTTTCAGCCATTTGAAAATGTAAAAAACATTCTTAGCTTTCAGGCTGAACAAAAACAGGCAGCAGATTGGAGTCTGCCAATCTCTTTTCTAGAGGCAAGCATCCCTCATTGTAAGTTTGTCTAAACCTGTCTTGGCCATTAGGCCAGAGTTTATGGTGGGTCACAAGGCACTGGTGTCACTGGGGAGTTGTCACAATGCAGAATCCTTGGCCTTAGAAATCAGTATGTGGAATCAGTGCTCCAGAGGAACCGTATGTACAATAAAAATATAAATCTATATGTGTAGATTTTAAGTAGTCTTTTCTCTGATTCCTCCTCTTTGCTTATGAGGAGAGAAAATTTAAACAGGAGATAATTCTAAAAGCTGAGATAAAAGTACACACATAAATATATTTGGACACATATTTACACATTCACGTTTGCATAATATCCATGATATATATACACAGCATCCCATATTTCTATCTATGAGCATGTATGACTATTGGATATATTGGTGGGTGCCCAGGCAATACAATATGTACAAAATCTTTATTATGGTGATGAAAGCCCAAATGATCATTTGAGAATAATAACTGCTTCTATACCACGCACATGTTTTGACATAGAATGAAGCAGAAATTTTCATATGACACAATCACCTCTGCTGAAGTTGGAGATAGGGGGAGCAAATGTTATTTGTTCCAGGCTTCAAGCCTTATTAATATGTGTTGATGAAGTCCTTCATCACATCAAAGAAACACCATCTTTTGGGGATGGTTGCTTTGAAGAAAAGGTTTAAACATGGGGACAAAGTAAAATTCCTTAAAATATCTAAAGCTTCCTCAAAACATGTTCAACTATTAATAAAAATATTACTCACTCATGGACTTTATAGGGATCTGATTAATTTGAAATGTTTTTCAGATGAAGGACAAGACCATTTAATCTCTGTCAAGTGCCATTCTTTGATTTTAGCCTACCTTTTTTTATTCCTTTAATTTGTATAGTTTCACTTTAAATTTGACTTTCCCTTTCCCATTTAGAGAGATGTTCCCAAATACAAGACTAATTCCTGCTGGTAATGTTGCTCATTAGGAACATTTCCAGCAAGAGAGGTGAACGGTGCAGCAAATAGCTCTTCATTTCCAGCGTAGCAAATAATCTGTCAAGACAACACCCTAGCCAATTGTTTAATTGGCTTTCAGGTTTAGGTGACAGAACTTGGTTATGACATGACAAAAGGGCTTAGGAAGAGCTATCCATCTTCCTTCCCTTTAGAACAGCCTAGTCTTCAATAAAGACATCTGTTAAGTCTTTATTTCCTAAGGCATATAGAACCAGCCTTCTTACCTTTCAATTAGTTATGGGGGAACTTCAAAAAGGTAAGGTTTCATTTTCATTTTTGCTATTGCTGGTAGGTTTCAGATACTTGGAGAGTTTAATGGATTCTAGCCCCTCCTCTTCTCTGTTTCTTTTTGTTCATACCCTCAGGATGACTCCTATTAAGTTAGAAGTTCATTGGTTTCCTTTTCTTATTTGCATGCATTTAATTATTTTTGAGATATTGTCCAGTGGAGAAACAAAAGAAAATCTCTTTGCAGAGATTATTTTTCTTCTTTTCTTAGAAAAAAATAATTACCACTTTTTAGAATTGTTGAATGAATTATTTGAGCTATATCTTCACCCATCATCACTTGCAAATAAATCTTTCTCAAACGAAGTTTCCTACAATTTTCATAAAATTTAGAATGTGCCCAAGATTAAAAGGGGCTTTCTGTATTAATTGTATTTTTATTTTAAGGTTTGATCTATTTTTGGATCCTCTTTTTACCGCTCCTAAACTAGTTTGTCTCAAACTAAAGGTTAAGATTTCCAAATTGTTCTTAATATAAGCACATCTGGAGACCTGAGCTGTGGTGCTGGATGTAGCTACTTACTGTAAATAATGTGTTGGAATCTCCCCTCCCAAATGTATTTGCTCTCCTATTTCAACTTAGTACAAGAGGAAACAGAGTCTTATTTTCACTTTAACCTCAACCTGACCCTAATGATGCCTCTACACTAGATCACTCACCCATTCATCCATCCATTTAATATGTATTACCAGGTACCCACTCTGTGCCTTACACTTGGCTAGTTAATGGAGAAATAATGGTGGGAATAAAACTCAGACATAGTCTCTTCCTCAGAGAACTTAGAGTCTAGTGAGGAGTAAGATACTAATTTTTGAAAATCACACAAACAATTGTATATTTTCTTTTTTTTTCTGCTTAATCTTTTTTTCTTTAAGAACTTTTATTGAGATACAATTGACATACAATAAACTGCCTATATTTAAAGTGTACAATTTGATTTTTTTTCTTATTAATAATGTATATGTGGCAATCCCCATCTCCCAATTCATTCCCCCCCAAACCCCACCCCCCCACTTTCCCGACTTGCTGTCCATATATTTGTTCTCTACATCTGTGTCTCTATTTCTGCCTTGCAAACTGGTTGATTTGTACCATTTTTCTATATTCTGCAAATATGTGTTAATATACAATATTTGTTTTTCTCTTTCTGACTCACTTCACTCTGTATGACAGTCTCTAGGTCAATCCATGTCTCTACAAATGTCCCAATTTTGTTCCTTTTTTACAGCTGAGTAATATTCCATTGTACATATGTACCACATCTTCTTTATCCATTCATCTGTTGATGGACATTTAGGTTGCTTCCATGTCCTAGCTATTGTAAACACTGCTGCAATGAACATTGGAGTGCATGTGTCTTTTTGAATTATGGTTTTCTCTGGGTATATGCCCAGTAGTGGGATTGCTGAGTCATACAGTAATTCTATTTTTAGTTTTTCAAGGATCCTCCCTACTGTTCTCTATAGCGACTGTATCAATTTACATTTCCACCAATAGTGCAAGAGAGTTCCCTTTTCTCCACACCCTCTCCAGCATTTACTGTTTGTAGATTTTCTGATGATGCCCATTCTCACTGGTGTGAGGTGATACCTCATGGTAGTTTTGATTTGCATTTCTCTAATAATTAGTGATGTTGAGCAGCTTTTCATGTGCCTCTTGGCCATCCATATGTCTTCTTTGGAGAATTGCCTATTTAGGTCTTCTGCCCATTTTTTGATTGGGTTGTTTGTGTTTTTGATATTGAGCTGTGTGAACTGTTTATATATTTTGGGGATAAATCCTTTTTCTGTTGATTCGTTTGCAAATATTTTCTCCCATTCTGAGGGTTTTCGTCTTGCTTATAGTTTCCCAATTGTATATTTTCAATGGAGGAGATGTACATGGGACCATGAGAATTTTTAATAGGACAAGTTGACCTGGTTAGGACAGGCAAGGAAGCCTACCTTGAGGAAAGGATGACAGAGCTGAGGAATAAATGGGGAGGAAGAGGAGGAAGAGGAGGAGAAGGGATAACCAGGAGAGAAAAAGATGGAAGAACAGAAACTGGAGAGGCAACAAACTAACCCATCCCCCACCTCAAATCTCACATTAAAACAAAACCACTATTTTTATATCATGAATGACTAGGATTTACACATGTGCTTTAAATAGCAGTGATGGAAGGGTAGGTCTTTCTTAAGGACCATGAAGGTTTTGAATCCTAACTAGAAGACATTATACAATAAAAATATCTGAGGATCTATCACCTTAGAAAAAGTGTGCCTCTTCATAGAATATTTGCAAGTGGGCTTCTATTTCTCCTCCCAACCTATCAGTCCTTTACATGTGGATTACCTGCAGGAGAGATGTTTGACTACTTTTATTCTTAAATAATTGGGTAAAAATATTCCCACATCAAATCTTACATTATGTCTCATCAACTCCTGTTGTTCTGGTCTTGGGAGAGTTAGGAAGTGGCATGTCTAAGATGACGAGTAGGATTTGTACTGCATACGTGAGTTTATGACTCAGGACATGAGCTGAGTTAAAGCTTGGCTTAAAATCCAAGTCCAGCCATTTCTCTGTCAATGTTCTTCCAAAAATGTCAGTGTAATGTGTCCTCAATATGTTTATTTTATAATTCTTAAGGGAAGAAAAGCCTTACCTTCTCACAGAATTTTTATTTTAGAAAGACAAAAGGCAGGAAGTTCCAGAAATGGCGATTTTTCTTCTCCCATAATTTTCTCTCTTCCATTTTATCTTATTTCCCAACCTCTATTTTAGTTCCTTTGAAAGGTTCATCTAGCCAGCCTTTCTTCTCGCCTGCCCAGGGCTCGCCAGGGATGCGACCACTATTTCTGCCTTCTGACCCTTCACCATTTAGCATTTTGCACTGTCGACTCTCCCTGCTGAGCTGGGAAGTCTGGACCAGATTGGGAAGGAACACGTGTGAGCAGTTGTCCTTTGTTCTTCTCTTGGCTCCTCGCTCTGGCCATGTGTTCTAGGCAGGACTTCCAATTAGGGCGCCCGAAAGAAACGAGCAGATTGGAGGTGCCGTGTCCTCCTCCGCCGCCAGCAGGACTGGGGGTGGCATAATATGCCTCCCAAAACTCATCGGGAAAGACTTGCTTCCAAGGAAGGAAAATGTGGCATTTCAGCCCCCAGGTAAAGAATGGGAGGAACACATGGGAAGTGTGGCAGAGCTGGGGCAGAGCATAGATAAATCAGTGTATGTATATTTTTATAATAAGATGAATATGTCCCAAAGCTGAGTATAATCTTTACTTATAACTTTTGCATACTTTGAAGTGCTGTGTCTTTAAATGAGCTGTAAGGGCGTTAAGCCTTCTTTTACCTTTTTTATACTCACCATAGATACTATATATTTAATACACGTATTTGTAGGCCAGAATGTAAGTACCATAAATACAGATACTTGGGGTTTTTTTTGCTTCTATATCCCAGCGTCAGAACGGAATTTAGCATATGGTAAGCATCAGCGTGATATTTAGAATCTTTAATTGCCGGTTCAGCACGGGTAGCTACCAACCCAAAGACTCGAAACAATCGGTGTGACTAGGGCCAACTGTCAGTCCTGATAAGCCCTCAGTGAATGCTGGTTGAGTGACCTAATGAGAAGTACTGTTCCCACATAAGTGCTGAGTATATAGTTTTGAATTGACTTTTGAGAACTTACTTAAAATAGCTCTTGGCAATTCACCCACACATACTAAAATGTGTACATGAATATACCTATATGCACATAAAAATTGTCAGCCTGTCTAATAATCAAAGAAATACAAATTTAACATACTGTGTTGTTGTTGTTTCTCTGAACTTCCAAAATGATGCAAAGAATGTTTCTTGCACAGACATGAACATGGTGAGTGTACAGCTCCAGAGCCCACTTAATTCTACAGGTAACTCTCTCTAGGCTGGAAAACAGTTTCATTCACATTGACCTGTAACAGAGTAAACTGATAAAATATTACCTGATTGCAATTATATATTCCACAACCTTTAAAATATGTTTGAGTATTTAGCTGAGTAAGTACCCTTGTAAAGTTCTACTCTAAAACAATTACTTTATAAATGAACATGATTATATATATACTTATATTCATCACAGCATTGTTAATAATAGTAAAATATCAGGGGATGCTTAAAATGTTTAATAACAGGGAATTGGTAAAGCACATTATCTTGCATCCATAGTAGGTTATTCTGTGCAGGCTGATTAATGTTCATGTAGCACCTGGTAAATGGGACCTTGTACAATATAACATGGGACCTTGTACATTATAACACGCAAAAGTGGTACAAATTGGTATTTATTCACTAAATTGCTGTAACAAAGGTGATGTCTAGTTAACAAAAGACTACATTCTTTTCAGAATTTATTAAGCAGAAAAAGAACAACCCCCACAAAGCAGTATTTATAATCTTTCCATTTTTTTTTTGAAAAATATATACCTATGTAGAATATGTGAGAGTTAAGAGATCGGATGGCACTAAGTATAGAATATTTATACTCTATAGTATCTGTAGTGCAGTGTAGATATTATAGCCATTACAGCTGTGTCTACATACATGTGTATAGATATAGAGGTAAGAAAAATCTGAAGGAATATATCCCAGTATGTTCATGGCAGTAATTTATTGGGAATTTGGGTAATTATTTTTCTTTCTCTCTCTTTTTTTATTTTCATCTTTGTTACTCTGTATTTTCTAACTTTTCTATGATTACCATATATTTTGAAGTTAAAAGCAAGTAATAATAAATGGATAGAAAGTAGACCCTTGGGTGTCTGTAAGAGCTGGCAACCTTGCCTAAGGAAAATGGCATGGGCTTTGGACCTGGAGAGACCCCTGTTTAATTCCTCAGTCCTTTCTGTGTGACCCCGATTAAACCACTTAACTACTTGGGTAACATCTGAATTGCAGGACTAGCTTAAGGGTGAGGGATGATTCCTGGCATCCTACCAGCACGTGATAGACCCTCGGTCAGTTGTTATTTATTGTTACTGTTATCTGGAGACAACCCCTTTAAGTCTGAGAGCATGTGGGAACTTCTGGCCTCTCTCTTTAAGATCCATCTCCACATGCCCTGATTGGAAACCTATCCATCAGGAAACCAGCTACCATCATGGGTGCTAGTCACACAGTGACACCTTGAGACAGGAGCCCTGTGTGATGAAAAGGAACACAGTCCTGCAACAGTTTAAGAGGTAGTTTAAGATTTTGGGTTTCCATCCCAATGTTTGGGTTTTAATATACGTATCTGTTCAAGCAGACTACATTGTATTTTGAGAGTAATAACCCCTCTTTGACACACACATACATACAGACCATATCGTAAAAGACAGATCAATGCATTTGTAGAACCAAGAGGTAGTTTGTATGTTGGGTTCTTCTTTTAAAACTAAAGGAATTAGCAAATGCACAGACACAAACAGAGAACTATACATATATCCACGTGCACACACACACGCATGCACCCAACTGCTTCCACCAGGCTCTGTTTTCTACTCTCACCACTAACACAGCTGGTGATAAAGGAGGTTATGCTCTCATCTTCTCTTCTTCCCATCCTTTGTCATGTTTCCCTGCCTTCTAACAATCACCATGATATTCCAAGAATACTTTCTAGGGACTAAATGCATAATCCAGGAAGAAAACAGGCCTCTGGGAGTGGCCCTGTGGGTGTGAACTTGAAATTATTCTAACAAAGGTGTACTGGGGGTGTGGTGGGGAGGCCCTTAGCCATCCTCACTTTTTCATCTGTTCCCCTGTGGCCAGTTACAGCCCCTCAGACCAGGCTGTTTATAGTCTGCTGCTATAGAACGAAATTGGCTTTGCTACAAATTACTTGGTTCTTAATTTATAGTTAGTTAAACTAACCAACTTCATTAAAATCTAAAAGAGCAAACATCTCTTCAGATTTAAAGAGTGCTGTGATATGAGCAACAATAGTATGTAGATTGCAGAATTGCAACAATTTGTGGTTATACATCTTTTTAAAACATGTCTAAAGAGATATGTTGATAGCTAAGGGGGAGGAGTCCGGCCAATTTTTTAGGCACAGTGCCTTTAATTCTGTACTGGAACTTTAATACCTCCAACAAACACCTGCATGAAATATACTTTTTATGGCACTGTTATTAAAAGGTAACTATCATTTGAGGAAATGACTATCAGTGTTTAGCTCTTCTCATAAAAAAGATCTTCCTCCTTTATGACATGCATTTTTGGCTTCTGCAAAAAACAGTGATACTTCAGGACAGGTAAAGATAAAATTCCTGGAACCCCTCAAAATATATTTTTGGGGAAGGGAACACTTTTATGATTGATTTGGGTTTCAGATGCTTCTTTCTATACATGAGCTAGTTTGGGATAATATGGTTGAATACCAGAAAACAAAATTAATACCTTTTTCCTATACTTTTGCATGTATAACCAGGCCTGGCTTACAAAAATATTGGTAAGTAGTTAAAACTTATATTTCATGACTAAATCTATCTGAACCTTTTTTTTATCCCTGGTGTTCCCAACACGTGTTCCATTCCCAGTTGGTCTAGTTCTTAGGTAAATAGAAAAATTCCCAATGGCAAGATACTCTACTCCCAGAGAAATTTCTTTAGGAGGAGAAGGGAATAGGGAATAACGAGGCTTGTGTTCAAGGTTCAACCCTGCCACTTGCCAGCTATAAAATCACTGGTAAATAAACCATACTTTCTGAGTCTGAATTTCTCATCTTAATAGAGCTGTATTATAATACCTTTATCAGAGGACTGCTGTGAAGAATAATTTAGATAACATATCCAAACTGTAGAGCATTATGTAATGTAAGGGCTGATTATAATTTGGTAAAGATTGGCCAGTTGCATAGATTACATAGTTAACTTGATCGATTCTGCAGCTAATTGAATCAATGTAGATAGCAAGCTGTATAATCAAATTCTTAAAGAATTACCCAGAGTTGATTAATTAAGAGTCCCCCTGGATAAAATACATTTTACCTTTCTAGACTGTTTCCTCATCTGAGGAAAGAAATCATTGCATTTGAAGATTTAAGGACTTTCCCAGCACTGAGCTCTATGATGATAGAAACCATTTTTTAAAAGTTATTAAGTCATTTTAAAGTAAGACATTTTTCACTGTTTTATTCCTGTCATTTGATCCTTTTTGCAATGGAACAAAAATCTGCCACTGAGATCTGTTGTGTTGGCATCACAGTGTCAAAAGATACTAAATAACAGATAAATAGAAAATGAAAACAAAAAGGTCAGAGTGTCATTTGGGAAGCTGGCAGACAGCATGGTGCCAACCAGCTCTCAATTACAGGCTGATCTGGAGGTTCAAATGTGTTGGTTTCATTTAACTCAGTGGGAGGCTGGTACCTACCACTGTTTCTTAAACTAGTTCCTCTGTGTCATCCAGGATTTCATGCTTAATACTGAAGTGGTCAAAGCAGCTTTGCCAGCTGACTCTGGGCTGTAACCAGATTTCCAACCCCAAATGCTTGTGTGTCACAATACTGCCCCACTGGGTGACTACACCATGCTACTACATGGTGAAAAAGGGTAGCTGGAAATTAGATCAAGGGAATAGGAATTCTCTTATAGACTGATGAGGAGACCCTGCAAACTGTCCTCAAGGAATCTCTGGTCAAATAGCATTATTAGGATGCATGATTAGACCATTCTATAACATGAAGAGTTGGATAGTATAGCTAAGATTTACTGAGCACTTACTATGTATCAGGCATTATCCTGTATATTACATGCATCATTTGATTTGATCCTCTCAACATCTGTTTAAGGAAGGCACAGTTAGCTCCATTCTCATCAACAGATGAAGGAACTGAGGCATTGAGAGGTTAAATAACTTGCCCAAAGCCACACACATCTGGGCAAATTCCTCCAGCCTGAACAAAGAGGCAAAATAGCAGCTAATTGCAGACATGAACCAAAGCACGGTGTTAGGGGTGCTGAGCTACCGAGAGTATTTTCACCATCTATAAAACCCGTGTGAATCATAACACATTTAATATCCTTACATCCCTGCGGGGAGGATACTGTACTCCTCCAGAGCAGATGTCCAACATCCTAGATTTCAGCCAGCACCTATGAGCTATTTTTTTCTTCCACAGGAAGGAAACAAGAATGACCATTTCAAGTTAATTTCATCCTGAAGGGACATGATAAAAGATGATTGATTCTTTTAGTTTCATGCCCTTTTGTACCATTTCAAAATTTAATACATACTGAAAGAAAATTGATTACAGCACACGTTGATAGTTCAACCATTGTTCCCTATGAGGAGTGTGTGTGTGTGCGCGCCCGTGCACATGCACATGTGTGTGAGAGAGAGAGAATGAAAAATGTATAAGTATGTGACTATGGACTGTAAGGTCATTTAAGGGGAGAGTACCCTTGAAAAAAAATACGAAGACCAAATACAATAAATAGATTTCTAACAATGTCTCAGAAGTTTTGCAGTTATATTAAGATTGCTATTTATTGCAGAAAAGTGGGGCAGTATCCTATTATGCTCAGCATTTCTATGCAGAGTAGAGATGACTGACATCAGGACTTAATCATAGCAGTTACTTTATGTCATGGAAAATGATGTCAGTGTAGCTTGTAGGAGGTATGTTTGAATGGGATTTAATCCTTAGGGCAGCAATAGTTGCAGTATCACCTAAGTGAAAATCTAAACAAGTTCACTATGGGACGTATTAAGTCTCTAAAGCATTATGTCAAGCTTTAAAATAAAACTGTATGAGAAGTTGCTTTAAGTGCCTGCATACTAATGTATTTTCACCTTGGTAGGGATTAGAATCTAAGTTTAGAATGGAAAATAACTTTAACTGAAACCTTTTAGCATTGATGCTGTTGGAAGTGGGCTTATGGGATCAAGTGTGCATCATTCCAGGAGGCAGATTCCCAGTGTTGTCCCAATGGCTGTCCTTGCACAACTCCAGGGGACCCCACTCACAGAGTGCATCTCCTTTAACTGCCCAGCTTGGAGGCTTGGCAGGATGGGGAGTGGGAGAGATTAGAAGAAAAGACTGTAGCAAAATGGAAACGTAATTGTAGTGACATTTTAAATGACGATAGAGATGATAAAATTCTACCTATAAAACTGTGGCCAGTATATAAAAGCTGAATGTAGACTTGCTCAAGGACTAGAAAATGCCATACAAAAGGAAACACTGATTTGGTTAAACAAAAGGATTGTGGACACTTTTGTCCTGGATTTATCTTTTCAGTTTAATATTGTTATGTAAGTAAAATAGTATTATTTTGAAACAGCCACAGCTTCCAAATGACTCCACGCGTTTATTTAGATGAAATTTACACAACATTTTTTTCACCATCCACAAAAGATTTCTTTATTCTCTACTTTGTAGTCAACCAGTCCCTTAAAACACCCAGCCAAACTCTCCCCGAAAACACTCAGCCCATGGCAACTACTTTATTGGCATAAAGTTGTCCATATATTCCCTTATTATATTTTAATATCTGTAGAATATGTAGAGGTGTCACTGTTCTCATTCCCAATATTGGTAATTTGTGACTTCCCCCTTTATGATTGGACTGGCCAGAGATTAATCAATTTTTACTGACTTCAAAGAACCAGCTTCGATTTCTGTTTTATTATTTATTTATTTATTTATTTATTTTTCTCCTACCACTCTTTTTTTTTTAAGCATCTTTATTGGAATATAATTGCTTTACACTGTTGTGCCAGTTTTTGCTGTACAACAAAGTGAATCAGCTGTATTTATACATATATCCCCATATTCCCTCTCTCCCATGACTCCTTCCCACCTTCCCTATCTCACCCCTCTAAGTCATTACCCATCATCAAGTTGAACTCCCTGTTTTATGCAGCAACTTCCCACTAGCTATCTATTTTACATTTGGTAGTATATATATGTCAATGCTACTCTCTCACTTCGTCCCAGCTTCCCCTTCGCTCCCACCCCGGGTCCTCAGGTCCGTTCTCTACATCTGCATCTTTATTCTTCCCCATCACTGGTTCATCAGTACCATTTTTTTAGATTCCATATATATGAGTTAGCATATGGTATTTGTTTTTCTTTTTCTGGCTTACTTCACTCTGTATGACAGACTCTAGGTCCATATACCTCACTACAAATATCTCAATTTCATTCCTTTTTATGGCTGAGTAATATTCCATTGTATATATGTGCCACATCTTCTTTATCCATTCATCTGTTAATGGGCATTTAGGTTGCTTCCATGTCCTGGCTATTGTAAATAGTGCTACAATGAACATTGTAGTACATGTTTCTTTTTGTATTATGATTTTCTCAGGGTATAGGCCCAAGAGTGGAATTGCTGGGTCATATGGTAGTTCCATTTTTAGTTTTTTAAGGAACCTCCATACTGTTTTCCATAGTGGCTGTACCAATTTACATTCCCACCAACAGTGCAGGAGGGTTTCCTTTTCTCTGTACCCTCTCCAGCATTTATTGTTTCTAGATTTTTTGATGATAGCCACTCAGAATGGGAGAAAATATTTGCCAATGAAGCAACCGACAAAGGATTAATCTCCAAAATATACAAGCAGCTCATGCAGCTTAATACCAAGAAAGCAAATAACCCAATCCAAAAATGGGTGGAAGACCTAAATAGACATTTCTCCAAAGAAGACATGGAGATGGCCAACAAACACATGAAAAGATACTCAACATCACTAATCATTAGAGAAATGCAAGTCAAAGCCACAATGAGGTATCACCTCACACTGGTCAGAATGGCCATCATCAAAAAATCAAGAAACAACATTTTTGACTCAAGAGAAGAAGCATGTAGTCGGGCTCCATCATTTAACAGAGGAGGATATGAGGTCCACAGTGCTGAGTATACTTGGTTAGGTTCATATAGGCAGAGGCAAAGTGGGATTTGAACTCATGGGGCTCTTTCCCTTTATGCCAAGTTTCCTTCCTGCCATCACTCACCACTGGCAATGCATCTCCTTCCTTCCTGAACTTTCATATCCTCATGACTTCTATAGTTGGCTGAATACTGACCACACGAATTTGTTGGGTTCTAATCCCTGGAAACTATACAGCTACTTTATTTGGAAAAAAGGGTCTTTGCAGATGTGATTAAGTTTAAAATATTATGATGAGGACGTAATCCTGATTATTTTAATGGGCCATGAATGTCATCACAGGTTTCCCTACAAGAAGTGATAGAAGGAGATTCAACATACACATAGAGGAGGAGATGGACAGATGGAGACTGCAATGATGCAGCCACAAGCCAAGGGATGGCAGCAGTCACCAGAAGCTGAACAAATGATTCTCCCCAGAGCCTCCAAAGGGAGCACTGCTCTGTCCTTGATTTTGAAGTTTTGGCCTCCAGATCTGTGAAAGAATAAATTCTGCTATTTTAAGCCACCATGTTTGTGGGACTTCATTATGGCAGCCATAGTAAACTAATACAACTTCCGAATTTATTTAATTTCAATTTCCAACCCCCCTCTAGCTTGCTTCTCTCCTTCCCTCAATATACTTCCTAGGTGAGGTAATCTGTCACAAATTCCCAATCATGCTGGATTTTATCACTTTTCTCTCTTTCCCAACATCTGATTAGTTATCAAGTCCTAGTGATGCTACCTTGAAAACAGGTTTCTTGGACCATCACCCACTCCCCGTTCCCAGCACTACTAGTCAAGGCCAGATCCTTATCAACGTCTCATTTTAGATTTCTGCCATGCTCTGTACTCTCCCTGATTTGCTGTCTGTTCTACCAGCAGAATCACCTTTCTAAAATGGCAAATTTGATATATATCCCTGCACTCAAAAATATTTATTAAGTTCACATTAGAGCATCAATAAAGCAGTGACAGTTCAGGCTCTGGAGATGGGACCTCCTGGGTTCTACTCAGGGCTCTGCCACTTACTAGGTATGTGACTTTAGGCTGGTTATTTCTTGGTGCCTCATTTCTGCTCTGAATATTAAGGACAATAATAGTTCCTCCCTCATAAAGGGGTCATCAGAAATAAATGAGTTGAGACCAATAAAGCACACAGAAGAGTGTCTTGGCTTCCCAAGAAATAAGCAGAAAAATTATGACTTGTCAATAATAACAACTACAATATTTAAAGGAAGTATTAGCTGTTTTTAATATGTGTAGAACAACCTGAAGATTCTTTACATTCTGGTCATGTTTACCGTTACAACCTCATCTTCTGCCACCCTTTTTTATTAGGCAGGGTTTGCTAGAGAACAGAAACAATAGAATGTGTGTGTGTGTGTGTGTGTTATAGATAGATAGATAGATAGATAGATAGATAGATAGATAGATAGATAGAGATAGATAGAGATAAGTATAGATAGGTATGGCTACAGTACGGCTATATATTTATAGATGGATAGATATAGATATATATAGCTATAGTACAGCTATCACAGATAGATAGACACATAAAGATATAGATACAGATATTGAAAGAGATTTATTATAAGGAATTAGCTCATATGATTATGGAGGCTGGCAAGTCCCCAGGTCTGCAGTTGGTAAGCCCTGGAGACTCAGGAAAGCTGATGGTATAGTTCTAGTCTGAATGCAGGCTTGAGATCCAGGAAGAACCAAGGTTTCAGCTTGAGCCCAGAAGCAGGAAAAGACCAATGTCCCAGCTTGAAGGCAGTCAGGCAGGAGTTCAACTTTTTGTTCAACTCAGGCCTTCAAGCAATTAGGTGAGGGCCCCCCATTAGGGAGGGCAATCAGCTTTACTCAGTCTACTGATTTAAATGTCTATCTCATCCACTCTCACAGAAACACTCAGAATAATATTTAACCCGATAGCTGGGCTCTTCATGGCCCAGTCAAACTGACACAAAACCATCACACTCTCCTAACCACCATCCATGCCAGCTCAGCAAATGCCTGGTGATTTCCTGGAGAAGCTCCTACTGTCTCTCTGCCTGTCTGTTTGTTTTCTTGGATGTTCCTTTATGCATCCTGCACATCTTTCCTCCACTCTGGCCTGGAGAAACCCTAGGTATTCTTCACAAATGTGTTCAAACATCACCTCCTTCTCTACTGGGCAACTCAGTTCCTTCCCTTCTCACAGTGAGACTGGACACATTGTACCCTTGGGCCACCCGATAGCACTCAGTTCACAGAACTGATCACATGGTGTTACGACTGGGTATGCAGCATCCACTCAAAGTCAGACCTTGTGAAGACAGGAACGGAGCTCCCCATCTTATTTTTCTGAGTATTCTAGTGCCTGCCCCAGTGCCTAGCACATTATAGGTGTTCAATAAATGCTTGTTGAATTAATTCTTGGTTCTTTGGGGAAACAGAAAAGATGAGCCTTGCTAATAAGCAATGAAAGGTCATTAAATAGAAATTCTAGTTCACACCAGTTTTGCCACTTCCTAAGTGAAGTTTTTCCCAGAAGGCATTTTGCCGTTCATGGCCTGCGGAGGGAATTTGGGGACTGCCAGCAGGACTGCCCTGGCTGAGTGAATCACTGTGATGGTGCCTAGGGAGAGAGGCAATCTTTGAAGCACCCAGGCGGTAACCTTTATTTAATTGGCAAGATGGAAATCAATGACACATATGGCATTAAACAATTTTAGATTCTGGATTAGTTTGCAGTGATATCTGTTGATCAAAAAAAAAAAAAAGATTCAAATAATCTTCAAACCATTTTTTCCTCCAGGAAAAAAACCCAGTTGTTTTTGTTGTATTTCTTAATAAAAATTCAGTTATTTAAATTTGCATGCAGAAGGGAAGAAAGCAATTGCATAAGCAGTTACCTAAAAAGATGTGTACAGTAAATAAAGCCCACAGACTGTGACATAGGTCAGATTGCCCTCCCTATATTTTTCTTGCCTGGCCAAGAGACATGTCTATTGTTACCTGTTATTTTATTCTATACTTTTAAAAATCTTAAAGGTATACAAAATATTGGCACACACAAATCGAGAAGCTGAGAAAAAATTTTTCCAAGCCAAAATAAATTATTTGTGTTAGTGACACTCTATATCATTCAGAGTTCAGTACATGAAACAGAACCACTTTAGATATTTTAAGCAAAAGGGATTTAATACAGGAAATTAAGGGCTTAGAGGATCGTTGGGAAGCCTGGAGGAGTGGACATCAAGGGCCACCACTGGGGCTACAGAGGAAGCAGCTCAGGGACCAAGAGGCCATTGTGGCACTGCTGATGCTGCACCATTGACTCCTGACACCAGAAGCTGGTGACCCAGCACTGGAATATGTCCCTTGGCACTAACTTCTCCCTTGTCCTGTCGCTTGACAGGACAAACAGCAATAGTAATACAGCCTTAACTATAGAGTCAACATGATACACCCATTAACAGTCCAAACTAACCAAGGTGTCCTTCAGTAGGTGATGGATAAATAAACTGTGGTACATCCAGACAATGGGATATTTACCAGAGCTAAAAAGAAATGAGCTATCAGGCCATGAAAAGACATGGAAGGACCTTGAATGCATATTACAAAGTGAAAAAAGCCAAATTGCAAAGGCTACATACTGTATGATTCCAACTATACTACATTATGGAAAAGGCAAAACTACGGAGACAGTAAAAAGATCAGTGGTTTCCAAGGTTAGAGGGGGAAGGGTGGGATGAAATAGTAAAAGAGATCCAAGGGGATCTGGGCAGAGTGCCAAAGTCACAAACAGAGAGTGTGTGTGTGTGTGTGTGTGCACATACTCCTGCACATTCACACATTTTTTGGTGAATCACTTGAAAGTTGCAGGCAGCTTTGACACTTCACTTGTAAACACTCTGCATTTATCTTCTATATAAACAACATAACCATGATATTGTTACCACATTCAAAAAAATTAACACTGATCTAATATTAATTGAATATGGAGTCCATATGCAAATTATCCTAATAATGTTTCTTTTTAATTGTTTAATTTTTTTCTTTTTTTTAAATTTTTTTGTGTTGAAAAACAGCCAACATTTTATTTATTTATTTATTTATTTTTCCAGTTTTTGTGATAAACCAAGGTCAATCATCTGTATTTATACGCATATCCCAGTATTCCCTCCCTCCCTCGATTCCCCCCCACCCTCCCCATCCCAGTCCTCTAAGGCATAATTCATCATCGAGTTGAACCCCCCTTGTTATACAGCAACTTTCCACTGGCTATCTATTTTACAATTGGTAGTATATATATGTCTATGCTACTCTCTCACTTGGTCTCAGCTTCCCCTTCATTCCCCGCCCCCCAAACCTTGAGTTCCCCAGTCCATTCTCTGCATCTGCATCCTTATTCTTGTCTTGTCACTGAGTTCATCAGTACCATTTTTAGATTCCGTATATATGAGTTAGCATACTATATTTGTCTTTCTCTCTCTGACTAACTTCACTCTGTATGACAGACTCTAGGTCTATCCACCTCATTATATATAGCTCCATCTCGTTCCTTTTTATAACTGAGTAATATTCCATTACATATATATGTTACATCTTCTTTACCCATTCATTTGTTGATGGGCATTTAGGTTGCTTCCATGTCCTGGCTATTGTAAATAGTGGTGCAATGAACTTTATGGTACATGTTTCTTTTGGGATTATGGTTTTCTCTGGGTGTATGCCCAGTAGTGGGATTACTGGATCATATGGTAGTTCTATTTGTAGTTTTTTAAGGAACCTCCAAACTGTTTTTCATAGTGGCTGTACCAACTTACATTCCCACCAACAGTGCAGGAGAGTTCCCTTTTCTCCACACCCTCTCCAACATTTGCTGTTTCCAGAGTTTGTGATGATGGCCATTCTGATGGGTGTGAGGTGATACCTCATTGTGGCTTTGACTTGCATTTCCCTGATAATTAGTGATGTTGAACATCTTTTCATGTGTTTGTTGGCTATCTGTGTCTTCTTCGGAGAAATGTCTATTTAGGTCTTCCACCCATTTGTGGATTGGGTTATTTGTTTTTTTGGTATTAAGCTGCATGAGCTGCTTGTATATTTTGGAGGTTAATTCTTTGTCCATTATTTCATAGGCAACTATTTTCTCCCATTCTGAGGGTTGCCTTCTAGTCTTGTTTATGGTTTCTTTCACTGTGCAAAAGCTTTTAAGTTTCATGAGGTCCCATGTGTTTATTCTTGATTTTATTTCCATGAGTCTAGGAGGTGGGTCAAAAAGGATCTTGCTTTGATGGATGTCATAGAGTGTTCTGCCTATGTTTTTCAATAGGATTTTATTGAGTCTGGCCTTACATGTAGGTCTTTAATCCATTTGGAGTTTATTTTTGTGTATGGTGTTAGGAAGTGTTCGAATTTCATTCTTTTACATGCAGCTGTCCAATTTTCCCAGCACCACTTATGGAAGAGGCTGTCTTTTTTCCATTGTATATTCTTGCCTCCTTTGTCAAAGATAAGGTGCCCATATGTGTTTGGGCTTACCTCTGAGTTCTCTATTCTATTCCATTGATCTTCCTTCTATTTTTGTGCCAGTACCATACTGTCTTGATCACTATGGCCTTGCAGTATAGTTTGAAGTCAGGAAGTCTGATTCCACCAACTCCATCTTTCCTTCTCAAGATTGCTTTGGATGTTTTGGGGTCTTTTGTGTTTCCATACAAATCTTGATTTCTTGCTCTAGTTCTGTGAAAAATGCCATTGGTAATTTGATCGGGATTGCATTGAATCTGTAAATTGCTTTGGGTAGGACAGTCATTTTCACAATGTTGATTTTTCCAATCCAGGAGCAAGATATGTCCCTCCATCTGTTTGTGTCCTCTTTGATTTCTTTCAGCAGTGTCTTAAAGTTTTCTGCATACAGATCTTTTGCCTCCTCAGGTAGGTTTATTCCTAAGTATTTTATTCTTATTGTTGCAATGGTAAATGGGAGAGTTTCCTTAATTTCTCTTTCTGCTTTTCCGTTGTTTGTGTATACGAATGCAAGAGATTTCTGTGCATTAATTTTGTATCCTGCTACTTTACTAAACTCATCAATTAGTGCTAGCAGTTTTCTGGTAGAGTCTTTCGGGTTTTCCATATGTAATATCATGTCATCTGCAAAGAGTGACAATTTTACTTCTTCTTTTCCTATTTGGATTCCTTTTATTTCTTTTTCTTCTCTGACTGCTCAGGCTAAAACTTCCAAAACTATGTTGAATAATAATGGTGAGAGTGGACACCCTTGTCTTGTTCCTGTTCTTAGAGGGAATCCTTTCAGTTTTTCCCCATTGAGAATGATGTTGGCTTTTGGTTTTTCATATGTGGCTTTTTATTATGTTGAGGTAATTTCCTTCCATGCCCATTTTCTGGAGAGCTTTTATCATAAATGGATGTTGAATTTTGTCAAAAGCTGTTTCTGCATCTATGGAGATGATCATTTGGTTTTTATCCTTCAATATGTTGGTATGATGTATCACATTGATTGATTTGTGTATATTGAAGAATCCTTGCATCCCAGGGATAAACCCCACTTGATCATGGTGTATGATTTTTTTAATGTGCTGTTGGAATCTGTTAGCTAGTATTTTGGTGAGGATTTTTGCATCTATATTCATCAGTGATATTGGTCTCTAATTTTCTTTTTTTTGTGACTTCTTTGCCTGGTTTTGGTATCAAGGTGATGGCCTCGTAGAATGAGTTTGGGAGTGTTCCTCCTTCTGCTATATTTTGGAAGAGTTTGAGAAGGATAGGTGTTAACTCTTCTCGAAATGTTTGATAGAATTCGCCCATGAATCTGTCTAGTCCTGGGCTTTTGTGTGTTGGGAGATTTTTAATCACTGCCTCAATTTCCGTACTTGTGATTGGTCTGTTCATGGTTTCTATTTCTTCCTGGTTCAGTCTTGGAAGATTGTATTTTTCTAAGAATGTATCCATTTCTTCCAGGTTATCCAATTGATTGGCATATAGTTGCTTGTAGTAGTTTCTCATGATGTTTTGTATTTCTGAGGTGTCTGTTGTTACTTCTCCTTTTTCATTTCTAATTCTGTTGATTTGCATCTTCTCCCTTTTTTTCTTGATGAGTCTGGCTAATGGTTTATCAATTTTGTTAATCTTCTCAAAGAACCAGCTTTTAGTTTTATTTATTTTTCTTATGGTTTCTTTCCTTTCTTTTTCATTTATTTCTGCTCTGATCTTTATGATTTCTTTCCTTCTGCTCACTTTGGGGTTCCTTTGTTCTTCTTTCTCTAGTTGTTTTAGGTGTAAGGTTAGGTTGTTTATTCGATCATTTTCTTGTTTCTTAAGGTAGGACTGTATTGCTATAAACTTCCCTCTTAGAACTGCTTTTGCTGCATCCCATAGTTTTTGGGTTGTTGTGTTTTCGTTGTCATTTGTTTCTAGATATTTTTTGATTTCCTCTTTGATTTCTTTAGTGATTCCTTGGTTGTTTAATAGTGAATTGTTTAGCCTCCATATGTTTGTATTTTTTACAGTTTTTTTCTTGTAATTGATATATAATCTCATGGCATTGTGGTCTGAGACAATGCTTGATATGATTTCAATTTTCTTGAATTTATAGAGGTTTGATTTGTGACCCAAGTTGTGATCTATCCTGGAAAATTTTCCATGTGCACTTGAGAAGAAAGTATATTCTGTTGTTTTTGGATGGAATGTCCTATAAATATCAATTAAGTCGAGATGATCTAATGTGTCATTTAAAACTTGTGTGTCTTTACTTTCTGTTTGGATGATCTGTCCATTGATGTAAATGAGGTGTTCAAGTCTCCCACTATTATTGTGTTACTGTTGATGTCCCCTTTTATGGCTGTTAGCATTTGCCTTATGTATTGAGGTGCTCCTGTGTTGGGTGCATAGATATTTACCATTGTGATATGTTCTTCTTGAATGGATCCCTTGATCATTATGTAGTGCCCTTCCTTGTCTCTTGTAATAGTCTTTACTTTACAGTCTAATTTGTCTGATATGAGTATCACTACTCCAGCTTTCTTTTGACTTCCATTTGCATGGAATATCTTTTTCCATCCCTTTACTTTCGGTCTATATACATCCCTTGGTCTGAAGTGGGTTTCTTGTAGGCAGCATTTAGAAGGGTCTTGTTTTTGTATCCATTCAGCCAGTCTGTGTCTTTTGGTTGGAGCATTTAATCCATTTACATTTAAGGTGATTATTGACATGTGTGTTCCAATTACCATTTTCTGAATTGTTTTGTATTTGTATTTGTAGGTGTTTTCCTTTTCTTGTGTTTCCTACTTAGAGAAGTTCCTTTAGCACTTGTTGTAAGGCTGGTTTGGTGGTGCTGAATTCTCTTAACTTTTGCTTGTCTGGAAAGCTTTTGATTTCTCTGTCGAATCTGAATGAGATTCTTGCTGGGTAGACTATTCTTGGCTGTAGGTTTTTCTCTTTCAGGACTTTCAATATATCCTGCCAATCCCTTCTGATCTGCAGAGTTTCTGTAGAAAGGTCAGCTGTTATCTTTATGGGTTTTCCCTTATATGTTGTTTGTTGCTTTTCTCTTGCTGCTTTTAATATTTTTTCTTTGTGTTTCACTGTCGTTAGTTTGATTAATATGTGTCTTGGTGTATTTCTCCTTGAGTTTATTTTGTATGGGACTCGCTGTACTTCTTGGACTTGGTGAATTATTTCCTTTCCCATGTTGGGGAAGTTTTCCACTATAACCTCTTCAAATATTTTCTCAGACCCTTTCTTTTTTTCTTCTTCTTCTGGGATGCCTATGATTTGAATGTTGGTGTGCTTAATGTTATCCCTGAGGTCTCTGAGACTGTCTTCTATTCTTTTTATTCTTTTTTCTTTTTCCTGCTCTCTGGCAGTTATTTCCTCATTCTATATTCCAACTCACTTATTCGTTCTTCTGCCTCAGTTATGCTGCTGAGTATACCATCCAGATTATTTTTACTTTCAGTTATTTTGTTATCCATTGCTGTTTGTTTGTTCTTTAGTTCTTCTGAGTTCTTATGAACTTTTTCTTGTACTTTCTCTATTTTGTTATTGAGTTTTTGTATCTTTTTTATTATTATTTCTATGAATTCTTTTCCAGGCATTTTCCCTATTTCCTCTTCATTTTTTGATCTTGTCGGTTTTTTTCCTGCTCCTTTGCCTTCACGGTGCCTCTTTGTTTCCTCATAATAGTCCAAACTTCTGGGTTGCTTGTCCTGGTGATAGAGGGGTTTATAGAAGACTGTCCAAGCCCCAGACTAATGGCCGAGTGTTGGGTCAAACAAATACTAAGTCGGTTATGTTGGGATCCTTGTGGTCCTTTCTGGTGTCCGAGGTTGTGTGCTTGTGTTCAGTTGGTTCTTATATACCACGTGCTTGGCCACTTGGGATCATTGAAGTAAGTGGACTGGGCACGGCTGAAGTCATAATCCCTCTTGGTCCATTTTTTCACCACTTGCTGTTGGATCCACTCCACCACAATCTGAATTCATGCCAATTATTTGTGTGTATCTGTTTATTTTCCATCATCCCTACAGGAACCCCATGCTCTCCCAGGGCAGGAACCTCACTGCCTCCACACCTGGTGTTTGTGGGAAGCTCAGAGCTGGAGATGCTGCAGGTAATCTATTTTTTTTCTGATTTAGGATCTACTGAAGGATCACATATTCCTGTAATTGTCATATCTCCTTAGACTCCTCTAATCTATATTAGTTCCACCAACTTTTTTGATTTTCATGAAAACTTAATATTTTTGAAAAGCCCAGATTTTATAGAATGTCCAACAGTTTGTATTTGTCTGATTGTTTGCTCACAATCTGATTCAGGTTGAAAAACTTTGGAAAAATACAAATAAGTGATATTTTGTTTTCTCAAAGTATCATATCAGGAGACATATAATGTCTGCCATTCCACTATTGGTAGTATTAACTCTTGTCACTTAATCAAGATGTTTACCAGATTATGACACTCTAAAAGTGTGATATGACTTAAGCTTTCTTAGAATGTCTTTCTCTACACCACAATTCTTCCCAAGCTCTCACTGATAATGTCTTTATAAGTTTTAATTTTCCAGTCATATAGTTTTGAAGTCATCAACAAATAAAAACAAAATTCTTTTCATCCAGATCTGCATATTGATGATCCATTCTCTTGCCAATTTTCAAGTTTCTTCCTTTATGCTCTTTCTCAGATACATTCCCGTACCTCCAACGTGCAACCATATTCCTCGTTTAGTCCTTAAAATTTTGTCCTATGAACTCTTAGAACAGATGTTTAGTCAACTCTTTTATCGTTTACCTTTTGTATTTCCATTCTGGATCTATTCAATAATAAAGCTGACTTTTTTTTAAAGGTATTTTACTTGTTACTATGGTAGTTGTAAGAGATTGATCTGTCATTTCCTTTCTCTTAAGTTTAGTTGATATGAAAATTAGTTTTCAGATAAAACTAAAATTTAATCATGAGATTTACTGTTATTCATCAATTTCACACACTATCACCAACTAAAATTTTAATTTACTGCTGATCCAAAAGGCAAATATCCCATATTATTTAGATTTTGATCAATGCTTTCCTACTTCACTTTGACTTTTTTCTATTCATAGAATTTTATTTTATCTTTATCTGTTAATTATCCTTGGATCCTATATTAGTTTACTGGGGCTTCTGTAACAAAGTACTGCAGACTGGGGCCTTAAATAACAGAAATTTATTGTCTCACAGTTTGGAGGCTAGAAGTCTGAGATCAAGGTGTTTGCAGGGTTGAATCTGTTCCATGTCTCTCCCCGAGCTTTGGTGCTTTGCTGACAATCTTTGTATTCTTGACTTGGAGAAGCAATACCCCATCTCTGCCTTTATCTTCACATGGCATTCATCTTGTATGTGTCTTTGTCCAAATTTTCCCTCTTTTTATAAGGATACTAGTCATATTGCATTAGGATCCCACCATGGTCCAGTATGACCTCATCTTAACTTAAGTGATTAGATCTGTAACAGCCCTATTTCCACACAAGGTCGCATTCTGAGGTGCTGGGGGTTAGGATGTCAACATATGAACTCTGGAAGGACACAGTTAGTTCATAACAAACCCTTACATAAATTCCTGTATGCCAGGATATGAACTATTACTTTATAAATATTTGATCTAGTGAAAGCATCATTTATAATGTCTTGCCTGAAGCCTTTCTTATTTAATTCTAATCCAGTTATTTTCATTTAGAATATTCCATTAAAATTTCCTTTACACTTATCATCTGCTGTAGTAAAATCAGATCCTTATTAATGTGTATAAACATTGATTGTGCTTATGTACTAATTGGGTACCATGCATTATCAAGTGAAAGGAACCCATTTCATGTAATCACTGGTGGGGCTGGATCCAGGGCCACAAATGATGGCATGAAGATATTGTCTGGGTTTCTTGCTTTTAATTTCTTCCTGCTTTGACTGCATTTTCAGACTGAATTTTTCCCTGTGGTAGCCATTTTGACATAACCAGGTGCATATTGGGATCCTACATACTGAGCAACCCAACTGGAAATAAGACGCATATTCCTTTCCAAAAGAGCTCTTGCAGACTCCTGATTCTTCATCTCATTGACAAGCGTGGGTCATATGTTTGT
Organism: Hippopotamus amphibius kiboko; assembly: GCF_030028045.1. Lineage (NCBI taxonomy): Eukaryota > Metazoa > Chordata > Mammalia > Artiodactyla > Hippopotamidae > Hippopotamus > Hippopotamus amphibius. The sequence goes on along the minus strand of NC_080193.1, from coordinate 86,677,713 downwards.
CCCTGAACTGATCACTACAGCAATCCAATTGGTTATGCTCTGGAGCTGCAGGCAAAGTGTGGAGTGAGGATGAATTTTACTCAAAGGAAATCCAGGCTTTTTTTTTCCCCCCACAAGAAAGTAATGGATGCTGATCATACAAAACAAACAAACAACAAACAAAAACCAAATAACTCACCATATGTTCACTATAGCTTGTGTTTTTGCTTCTCTTATATTTTGATTGGCACTTTTAATAAATGAAAATGTGTGCATTTATACAAATATATCCGGGTTTGATAATTTCTGCAGCAACTGTGGTGTTGTAGAAAGTTAAGTGGATGTAAATCTCCAAATCTTGATTAGGAGAGTTTTCAGGAACATGCCTCTCTGGGGCAAAGTGCAGCATGCTTTTATTTTGCAGGGATAACATATGGATTAACCAGTACTTTGAATATAAAAAGTACAATATAAATGTATCCTTTAATTATGCTTTTGAAAATAGTATCTGTGTTCCCTATTAGGAATAACATCAGGTAACAGAAGTAAAATGTAATGAAAGAGACTGAAATTAATCATGCTGGGACCAAATAAAAGATTCAAGCAAAATAGCTAGACAGAGACTCTTTCTTCTTGGATACAAAGCCAAATCCAAACATGAGTGCAACTTGCTAAAAAATAAATCACGTCCACTTTCTTCACAAGCTTCTTTATGTATTGCAAAAAAATGACCTTTAAACTACCTTGAGAGATAGAAGCTGACTAGAAAATTACAGTTATTAGCAGCATAACCAGAGATTAGAGTATTTAGAGTATTGTAAAAAAAATACTAAGAGACAGATGTTAACAATTTGCAACCTCAAAAGACAGCTACAATAAAACCCTACATTGTAGTGTTTCTAAAGAATGATTGGGGGATTCATGATAATATACTGTACCTAGAAATCTGAATGTGGTTAAGTAACATTACCCTTTATTCAGGAATTTATCATAAAAGTTTGATTTGTAAAAGCTATAGAAAATGGCTAATTATATTTATCAAGTAGTCACCTCCATTCCAAAGATTTTTAAGTGTAATGTTTTCCTTTTTTTATAAATAACTAAAATACACACATTTTTTGAAAGACATCTTTAAAATAAAGACTACCTAATGATTAAAGTCTTTTCAGCATTAACCCTTTGATAGAAGGGAAATATGAACCTAAACTGGGAGTTAGCAATTACGCATTACAGACATCATGGTTAATTTCCATTCGATCGGGGGCCAATCATTAAATAATCATGTTTCTTTACTTCTCAGAGGGAGTCTCCAGCAAAGTTTCATCTAGGCAAGAGTGGGGAAGGAAAACAGGGGTTCTGGCAGCAGGTGGATTTGAGTTTCAACCACACTATGCCACTGAAGTCTGCAGAGACCATGCAAGGTCTCTTAAGCTTGAGGACTCCAGCACCAGCCTGATTGGGTTCAAGTCCCAGCCCTGACTCTTGCTTACTGTATGACCTTAATCTAATGACTTAACTTTCTATGCCACCGCTTCCTTATTCCTCAAATGGAGATGGTAATAATACCTGTCACTGGAGTTATGAGAAGTAAAAGGTTTAATATTTGTAAAGGGCTTCAAACATTTCCTGGAGCAGGATTTGCTGTTACCTGCTATTTGAAAGCTTTTAGATAAACAAACCCCATCACCTCTTTAGAGAAACAGAATTGGGATGATGTGGTGAGATCTAGTTTATAAAATACCTAAACGCTTTACTCAGAGTAGCCACCCAGTGAATGATAGCTGCTTTCCAACTGATGAGAATCTTCCATGATGATAGCTGAACTTGGGCCCAGGAGACAGTCTGTATAATGGCATGGTTGTCTTCCTTGATAACAACTTCAAATTTTAGTGTTGGCTTTAGGACATTCTCTTTCCACCACTGTCACCATATACTTTTAATGTTTATTATAAATTCAGTAAACATTTATTAACTTATCTTGTGTGTGACTCTCTCAGGTACTGAATTGAGAGGAAGAGGTTTTGAGAAAATAATTTGTTTTCTTTTGTTGATTTGTTTTGATTTGTTTCATTTTGTTGAGCATTCACAAAGAGCTGTTGTTTTTTGTTTTTTTGTGGCTTTTTTTTTTGGCAGAGTGGCACGTGGGATATTAGTTCCCTGACCAGGGATCGGACTACAGTGGAAGCGCAGAGTCTTAACCACTAGACCACCAGGGAAGTGATCTGCATCTTCGTGGAACTCTCGAAACATTTCCTCTTCACCTCTCTTACATCGCTTATGTTTATCTTGTACCATATTTGTTTTCTGCATGTCTTTTATTTCCTACTCTGTAAATTCTTAGAGAATATAGTCTGATTTATCTCAATATCTCCATAATGCCTAATGCAGTGACTATGAACACTCAAAAATACTTATTTAATGATGGAAGAACTAGATGGGAAAAAAAGAGTCATGGCATTTACCCTCCAGGAGCTCAGCAACTAGTGGAGATTATCTGTTTATCTGCCCAACTACACACCTATACACACACACACAACCTGATATGCAAAGCTGACTCCAGAAAAGCAAAAAAAAAAAAAGGGTACAACTTGTTAAGCAAGTGTAAGCAAAGGAATACTTAACTCTGATGGGGAAATTAGAAAGCAGTGGGGCTTCTTAGGGGAGGTACAGTTTTAGTTGAACTCAGAAGGCAAGGTAGAAGACACAAGCAGATTGGAATCCAAGACACTTTATCCTGGGAAGAATTGTCTCCCTTAGGAGGGATGTATTGTTCAGCACTGTGGACCTAAGTTGGTTACGGCATCCCTCCTTAGGCAATAAAATGATAAAGATGAAACCAAGTTTGAATTTTTCCATTCTTAATTGTGGCACTAAGAGTTGGGCTTCCACATTTAATGGGTAATAGTACAAAATCACAAAGGTAGAATTTCTCATAGAGCAACATTTAAAGTGTTTACAGGCCATTTCGTGTGTGTGTTCATTCTTGTGCCTTGCATGTATTATCTTCTGGAATTGGAATGGTCCAGACTTGCTGTATCAAGCCCAAAGAATATCAGTGATATTTTACCAGCCTATCTTTTCCTAGAAGGAAGAATTTCCCTGGCAAATAACCAAGAAGACTACTGCACATTGAGGAAAAACTAGAGTCCGTTCCAATATTTGGAATGCTGGGCACTAACATTTTAAATCAAGACTTGTACATCTTGAATCTACACATATTAGCCAATTGACTGTTTTGAAGGATTGTGAAAACAGTGGAAATTAATCATCAACCTAAGGAATCATTATCTCGACCTAGAAAAATTGATATGATCTAAAGTATTGTTCCAAATAACGCTCTTTAATATTCTATTTCTGCATAAGACTTACTTGAACAGTGCAGGTCCATTCTGTCATGTGTCATAAAGATATGATTAAGTATTTATATAATTTATATTTTCTTATAAATGCACCACTTGGTACTTTACATTTATCTAATGTTGAAAAATATTATTTACATATTATACAATAAAGAAAAGAAGCATGATCTAATTTCCATGTCCTTAAAGTCAAGATAGTTATAGTTACAAATCTCTGTGATCCAGTATTGTACTTAAAATGGAATTTTAAAAATAAGACCCCCCAAAAAGATACTTTAGACTGAGCTAATAATTTGAGCCAAGACCTGGAGGCAGGTGAGGGCAGAGCCATGTTCAGGAAACAGTGTCCAAACTGGTCTCATTGGATGTGTTATCCATAATATTATCTAAGTCTTATGATGGTGACACAAGTACATTCCCCCAGGATGGGTTTTTCTTCTCAATGCAATCTAAGCTGAGTTAATGTGATAGAATCATTTTCTTAATATTATGTAGGAACAACTCCATTACTGAATACTACATATTTTTGTGAACTGTGGACCTCTCCCTTTACTGAATATAATTGACAGTTACTAAAAATTGTAGGAATAGATGTGCTCATTCACCATTTTTATTACTTGCCATTTTGTTTCATGATGGCAGAGTGAGCTGTGGATCAAACTTAATATGTATCAGTATTATTTTTAGTGCTACACCAAATTTAATTTGAAAAGAATTAATTCATTTAAAAGTGTTGATAGGACATGTAGATTGACAAGCAGGAGAAGTTGAGTGGTGAAATGCCCTGCACATTAAAAAAAAAGATGCTTAATAAATAATGGCTAAATTGAACTGGTGTAGAGGTTACTTATGACATTGTCTGTGCAGTATATCCCCCCTTACCTGCCCACATGACTGTTATGGGAGCCACCCCATTTCAAGGTGACGCACACACAGGCATATTCTTAGCTTTGAGATTCATGATACTTTCTGTAATTTAAAAATAAATTCCCTCTTTTTTATTTCACTCTTTTTCAGTTGTGTTTTGGTCTTTTTCTACCCAAAGAATTGGAACAAATATAATTTATCACAGCTTTCTTATTTATATATGATTGACCTGAGATTAAAAAGTTTCTATATGCCATTTTAAAAAAACCCATACTATGCTAACTCACATATACGGAATCTAAAGATGGTACTGATGAAGTGAGAAGAACAAGGATGCAGATACAGAGAATGGACTGGAGAACTCGGGGTATGGGAGGGGGCGGGGGGTGAAGGGGAAGCTGAGACGAAGCGAGAGAGTAGCACAGACATATATATACTACCAACTGTAAAATAGATAGCCAGTGGGAAGTTGTTGTATAACAAAGGGAGTTCAACTCGAGGATGGAAGATGCCTTAGAGGACTGGGGCGGGGAGGGTGGGGGGGGGACTCGAGGGGGGGAGTCAAAGAAGGGAGGGAATACGGGGATATGTGTATAAAAACAGATGAACCTGGTGTACCCCCCAAAAAATAAAAAAAAAAAAATAAACCCATACTAAAATTTTACCTATGGTAATGATTTGCAACTTATAGCAGTTTTCCAAGACTCTATGTATCCTAGCCATAGGTTGATGATTATTTTTTAAGATATTTAAATTTTTAAAAAATTTTTGTTTTATATTGGAATATAGTTGATTTACAATGTTCTGTTAGTCTCAGGTGTACAGCAAAGTGATTTAGTTATACATATACATGTATCTATTCTTTTTCAGAGTCTTTTCCCATGTAGGTTATTACAGAGTATTGAGTAGAGTTCCCTGTGCTATACAGTATGTCCTTGTTGATTATTTTATATACAGTAGTGTGTATATGCTAATCCCAACCTTCTAATTCCTCCCTCCCCCACATTTCCCTTTTAGTAACCATAAGTTTTCTGTCTGTGAGTCTGTTTTTATTTTGTACATAAGTTCATTTGTATCATTTTTTAGATTCCACGTATGTGATATCATATGATATTTGTCTTTCTCTGTCTGACTTACTTCACTTAGTATGATAATCCATAGGTCTATCCATGTTGCTGCAAATGACATTATTTCATTCTTTTTATGGCTGAGTAATATTCTATTGTATATATGTATCGCATCTTCTTTATCCATTCATCTGTTGATGGACATTTATGTTGCTTCCATGTCTTGGCTATTGTAAATAGTGCTGCAGTGAACATTGGGCAATGATACATGCCTCCCAATGATTATTATTATTTTATAAACCAAGTATTAGAAGGTGAAGACTTTTTTCTCCAGAGAATAGAATGGTCCCCCAAATAGCTATGCAAGCTTGGCTGATTGTAACAGATGCTCCCAATTTTTTTCCTAGGAGTAAAACACAAGTCCTTAATATCTAACTTCATTGTAGGGAGAAAAGACATTTACAATATGTCTTCCATCATTTCCCTTTTATCCTGTGTACTATTCTACAAAACCAAACCTCATAGCTAGCATGGAATTTGATTACATCAAAGAATCATTTCAAAGGATTTCTTTTTTTCTTTTGTTTTTTCACAACCAAATTTTATTGCCACAGTAAAGTATTAGGCTTCTGCCAGTTAGTTTAGACTTAAAAAATGTTTTTCACCAATTAAAAGCATAGCCAGTATGTTTAAGAGTATCCTTTAAAGAAGTAACATAATATCAGAAGATGCAGTGCAATACATTAATTTTTTCAGTTCTTTATTGGAGTATAATTGCTTTACACTGTTGTGCCAGTTTCCCCTGTACAACAAAGTGAATAAGCTGTATTTATACATATACTCACATATCCTCTCCCTCTTGAGCCTCCTTCCCACCCTTCCTATCCCACCCCTGTAGGTCATCACCAATCATCAAGTTGATCTCCCTGTATTATGCAGCAGCTTCCCACTAGCTATCTTTTTACATTTGGTAGTGTATATATGTCAATGCTATTCTCTCACTTCATCCCATCTTCCCCTCCACCCCCGCTTTTACCACAATGTTCATTGCAGCACTAGTTACAATAGCCAGGACATGGAAGCAACCTGAATGCCCATCAACAGATTAATGGATAAAGGTGTGGCACATATATACAATGGAATATTAACCATAACAAGGAATGAAACTGAGTTATTTGTAGTGAAGTGGGTGGACCTAGAGCCTATCATACAGATTGAAATAAGCCAGAAAGAGAAAAACAAATAGTGTAAGCTAAAGCATATATATGGAATCTAAAAAAAAGAATGGTACTGATGAATCCAATGGCTGCAAGAATAAAGACGCAGATGCAGAGAACAAGGATTTCTAAATCTGGGGCCCGTGGAGTTGAAACAAATCTTATTTAATGGCAGAAGCTGTAAGATATAAAACTCAGGTGCTGTGTGCTGCCACATTGCCTATAAAATGGGGAAATATCATGAGACAGAATGAACTTGACATCCAGAACAATTGGAAAAAAAGATGGAAACGAGGTTGCCTTAAAATACCAGGTCACGGTTGATCTTTGGTCCTGCTACATCTTTGTCTTTCCACTGTTGGGGCTCTAAATTTGGATTCTACAAGTTATTATCTTTCCCTTTCTGCTCAAACATGTTACGGGGGGGGGGGGGGTCCTTGTCATTTGCAACCAAACTTCTATAAAATCTCTGACTCATGCTGGGAGTCAGGAAGCTGGAGGTAGACATATGAATGGGGAAGGACTGGCTTAGAGCCTTAGGATATGGAGAAAATGACAATTAGTTGTCCTGCTTAAGCTTGAAAGAGGCAGACCAAAAACAAATTACTGGATCTGAAGTAAAGTGTCTTGAGTGCTCGAATGGCCATCAGGTTAAGCTAATTAGAAGGCAGGTACTAGGAACGAGACCACTGTGTAGGAAGGAGGGGGTCTATTCTCAAATGCCTATGGCTTTGTCCCTTTGATAAGGGAATGTGAAGATCCTGAGCCAGTTCTGATGATTAAGGACTGACTTCAATTCAGGACCATCTTTACAGCAATGCACAAAAGGGGAGGAATAAATAAATGTAGGTTATGGTTTGGGAAATAATAGAAAAGAGCAATAGGTCCTTCTTCCTCTTATATCTGGGGAATAAATCAACATCACCCACTGTTAGTAGATCCCTACGGCAGTGAACACTTAACAAATATGGAACTGTCAGAGAGCCAAGTAGCATTCTATGCTATTTTAGCGATACAATTGGCATTCTTTAAAGCACTGATATTTCAGAATATGTTTACATGGAAGAGAGAATTTGGACAAAATCATCCCATATCAGAACATAGAAGTCACATAAGCTGAAGTATACAGCAGGCCCAAGTTCTTCTCTGAGAACTCCGTATACCAATCGTTGTAGGGTTCTCAGGTCCAGCTGGACACTTAGTTTTTGATGCTGGCTGCAAAGTAGATAAATGTGTCAGAGGGCAGAGTTAGGTGCTGTATGTGTTTCAGGAAAGTAAAAGCTGCTCCGTTGCACAATCAACTGACATGGAATTATGAAACACCTTATGATTTAGTTCAGTGAAAACTGCCAGAAACCTCTCTCCTAAAATTCTGATCTTACCTTGAGAGATGAAGCAATATAAAGTTTTTGCAAATGACATGCCTTAAATTTCCACGTTCAGTTACTGCAAAGCTATAAATCAAGACTATTTTCCATTCTTCCCTCTGGTGGGCACCCCTCTGTCTGGCTACATCCTGGGGTGGAAGGCCTTTCCTCTTCCCCAGATGTGTTTGGAATGCAGTAATTCTCTCACTCTTCTCTGTCACTAATTGCCTTGCCTCTTAAAGCAGGCAATTGCAATTGAGTGCACGGGAGGATGCGACTATGAGGTCTTATTAAATCAGGGCCAGTCAGGTTAGAAGCTGTAGCATAACTTATGTGTGACCCTGAACTTGGTTACCCAGATTCCTGAACCTGAACTCACTTTATGGTTCGTTGCATTAATTATGGCTGTATAAAAATTAAAAAAAAAAAGAAACAAAAACTTTAAAATATTTGACCCAAAGAAGGGTTTGAGAACTTTACTGGGTTTCCCTGGTTTGGTTTATTTTCAAATGGTGAGGCATTTAATTTGTCCACTTTCTCTGGTCACTCCATGGCTCACTTATCAAGAGGAACATCACTTTCCCACAATCCTTAGAGACTTCCTTCTCATAATATCCTGAGGTTAAGGACATACTAACTTAAAATAAGTGATGATTTAAATTGCTTCACATGTGTATAAGATCAGCACACAAAGCCCAACATGTGCATTACTCACATCCGACCTGTGTGGTGAGAATTAGATGCCAAGGTGAACAGGCCTGCTTGATCATGGTGGCCTCAGACAGAAAGTACAGGAGTTATATTCATTTTAAATTCTTTTCTGGGGAGGGAGGTGCATGTGAGGGCTTAAAATACATACAAATAAATGTGAGGCAAGTTTGAAAGCCATAAGCCTTCCTTCTAAATAGGGGGCTCTATGCTATGCAGATGAAGGGATTGCATTTCTGTTTTATTAATCACAAAGGAGGCATGAGCTTAGCCTGATGAGATGACTTTATCAGTGAATATACATTCTTTGTGCCTAGGTTTACAGTCTGTATGCTAAATGTGTCTTAATATTCTCTCTTCTGCTAATGGTTGTTCAGAGTGATTGAGCTCAAACCTAATCTTTGTGAATTCACCAAATAACCCAACTAGCTGAAGAGGAGAGTGATGCTACCCTCTCTGAATGGGTCTGTAGGATGCAACACACTTCCAAGTGAAAACAAAAACCAAAATAGGAAATGTTTTCTGAAGATTTGATTGTCTTATACCCCTAGGTGTTGATTAGGTCCATTGGATTTTTCACCCCTCTACTGGATGTTTCCTTGGTTTATCCAAATACTGTGTAGACAAAGTAGTAGGATTGTGGTTTTGAACCCCAAGAGGCTTTACTTGATCTTCACAGAATTCCTCTGAAGACACACATGATGAATGATGAGACCTGCTTGCCTGTCATAAATCCTAGCAAATAGAGGAGGGAGACCAGGCTGACATATCACCTCTGAGGACTGGGCTACAGACTCCCAGGTGATTTATCTGCCCATTTCTCCTCATTATGAAAGATGGAAATGGTTTAGCTCAAACATTTTACAGAAACATTTGGTCAGGGTGAAGCTATTTCAAGGGAGACAGACACATGTTTTCATCCTGTTTATTGTTCTCCAAAAGCTATTGTTCATTAATCTAGACAGGCCACTACCAAGACTCCATCAACAGACTATTTTTTTCTTAGAAATAAAAAGTAAAATGCTGGAACTTGCTAAGCCCTGATTTTCTTAAGAAGTAACTTGGATATTAGAATCTCAACCTTTCCAGATACCAAGCAATGGTGAAAAGGAGTAATGGTGAGGAACCAGGCAGATGTGTTCTAAAATTTTATCAGCCACTTTCCAGTTGTGTGACATTATTAACTTCTGTAAAATGTTAATAAAGTTAACATTATTAAATATATACAATATATAAACAATATAATATTTATATGTTATATATTAACATATAATGTTGATAATTGTTAACATTATCAAATAATGGACGTTAACTTCTGAGACTCAGTTCTTCATCTGCTAAATGGCATTCATCATAATGACTATCTCCTATAGAAAAAGAACACTTGTCACTTAGTAAGTGCTAAATAAATAATTGCTTTCATTCATCAGCATCATCCTCTGCATTCCCACAGCATGAACACCAACACTATATGAGGAAGGAAACTTCATGATTTTCAGACTTGACGTCTCTCTTTTATTAGATGCTGATGCTTCAGTATCCAGGCAACTGGAAGTAGTCTCTTTGGCTTGGGTTTGTGTAGACTTAGTCTTGCATTAAATGTTGCAGTCATCTCTGTTCACCTACAGAATGAAGTCCAGTCTCCTTGGCCTCACTTATACATATATAGCACCCTCATCCTTGACCTGATTTCCTGTGCACTTTTTCAGCAATCTGTATATTTCCTATGAGCATCAAATTGCTACATTTTATTGAAATTATATGCATATAAATCTATTTTCCCCACTAGACCAGAAGCTCCCCAAGGGCAGAAATTGTCATGCCAGTGCCTGACACAAGGAGATGCTTGCTCCAAGCATGGTTTTAAGGGTGTTTTGAGCTTAGTGTTGGGATGGGAGAGGCTATACAAATCACTTTCTTCATGTATATGAATACAGAAAAAGTAAATGACTAATGTAGTTACAGATGGTTCTCTATAGAAATATTTATAGAATGTATATATACAGAGATTAATATATACACATATATTTCTTTGCTTTGTCAACTAAGGAGGTATAAAGAAAGGACAGCCCAGTATCAGTGAGCACACCTATCACCCAGATGTTTCTAATGGTTTCTAATACCATTCTCTAATAAAAGGAACCAGAGCTCCTTGGAAAAATTACTGATTCCAGAATTGGGGCAAAAGGTACAAGATAAGCCTGAAGCTTCTTATAGAGCTTAAAAATAAGGAAGCGCTAAAACAAAAACACACACACACACAATAAGAATATGTCAGAGGGACACAAGAACCAACTAAAACTCCCAATGGCCAGAAGCTGAAATATTTTGACCAAAAAATCATTAAGGTAGTATTAGATTATAATTCCAACAATAAATAAATACTCATGAGTCTATATGGATATAAATAAATAATTGAATAAATTAATAGGTGGGGGAGAATAGACATGTCCTGAGCACAAGAATTTATGCAGGCACTCCATAACAGAGAAGGGTGGCATAACTCACAATTCTTTAAGTATGGATTGTATATAGAGACTTTTTCCTAAAGAGTAGAGTATGGAAAGGGAGGGGGAAAAATAGAGTAACTTTACAGTGGAGAAACCTGACCAACAGTACTTCAGCCAAGTGATCAAGGTCAATACCAATAGCGATAAACCATGTTGATAGTGTATAACCTTGATATGATAAGATGAAAATGGCACTTCTCTGTGATCTTCCTCTCTAAATCTCATAACCCCAGTCTAATCATGAGAAGAACATCAGACAAATTCCAGTAGAGGGGCATCACACAATGTACCTGATCAGTACTCCCCAAAACTGTGAAGGTCATCAAAAACAAGGATAAGTCTGAGAAACTGTCATAGCCAGAGGAGTCTAAGAAGACATGAAGATTAAATGTAATATGGTGTCCTGGATGAGATCTTGGAATAGTAACAGGACATTAGGAAAGACTAAGGTAATCTGAATAAAAGATGGACTATAGTTAAAAATAAGGCCTTATCAGTTCATTAATTGTAAAAAGTCTACCATACTGATGTAAGATGTTAATAACAGGGGCAACTGAGTATAGGGTTAGTTCAGAACTCTCTGAACTGTCCTCTTAATTTTTCCATAAATCTAAAACTGCTATAAAAATAAAATCTACTGAAAAGGTCTAAATAAAAAATAAAAAAGCAAATGAATAAAATCAGGATTATCTGACTAATATAGAAGAGATACTATTTCTTTCTCAACACAGATGCCCCTTTTCTTGTCATATCTGAATAGTTGAGGTGAATTAATTTTGGACACAAAGTAACTCAGTCATTGCCTCTATCTTCTGCTTTATTATGTGTATGTGGATATGAGTGAAATGAAGATACTTCACATGGAATCTCTCCTACAATAAGAATAATATGTTACAACATCAGTCAGCTTTAAAGTCAGAAGCTTCATGACTTAATACACATTCACTCTGGTCCTTGCTTTGTCCAGACTGGTGTACTGGTCACGAAGATGAATTCTCAATATTCTGTAAGAGCTGACTCAGCATTTAACAAATACTCTTGTTCAGAAGTGTTGAAAGAATTGGAATTGCCTTTAATATTTTGGTAAATATTAATGTTGGTCAGGGAAGTCTGAGCACCAGCCTGCTTTCAGTGGGTTTAGGCGGGGAGAGCTGTTTCCCTGGATTCACATCAATAAAAATAAACATAGATGCTGGTACCCAGAAACCATAGCATTCCATCTAAGAAGCTCTGCTCTGCTCTGTCGCTGTACCCACAGCCAGTGACTTATTTCCTGGACAAAAAAATGTTTTGGTTCAAGCAGCAATTGCTGAAGTTAGCCCTCTTCACCAACTTGATAAGCCAAAAGTTAGCTTGCAGCTCTCAGGTGACCCTGCTCCTAGACTCAGGCTTAATTTTAGATACATGGTTCTGTGCCCTTGCTCAGAGAGAGCTTCATCTAAGTCCTTTTGATAAACAGTGGTGTGGGAGAAAAGCAGAGGATGTCTGCATGACAGGGTGGCCCAGGTCAACAAATTAATGTTCCTCCTAGGGGCCAGAGCTGACCAGGAGAAGGATTGGCTCTGACCTTGAGGGTTTTACACTGGAGGCCTGCAGAGGTGGTCCAAAAGAGAAAAAAGAGAGGAAACCATAGCAATTTTGATAGAGTTATTGGATGCATCCACTTTCCTGTTGAAACCATCCAGGTGATTGGCTGAACATCTTTAATTTTCAAACGTGTAGAGATGTCAGGCAAACACATCCTGAAGTGCAGTAACCTTTGGTTAAAATTTCATTCATAATTCCTTATACCTACGCAGTGCCTTCAATTTTCCAAACTGCTTATACAAAACTGCTGTCACTCCCTGGCTCCAGCCAGTATTTTTTCCCATTTTCCTTCAGGAAAAAATTAACCACAAATTAGATGGTGTTAAATTGCTTTGGAAAATCAATTCTCCCCAGTTTTATAAATGGTTGGGAGTTGGTGGTGGTGGGAGGACCGTGAGGTAGAGTAAACAGTACAGGGTCTGATCAGCACCAGCTTTACATAAACGGTGAGGCGCCAGGCAAGATGAAAATGCAAGGTTTTTGTTGAAAAATTATTAAAAATTTTGAGACTGTGATGGCAGTCATGCATTCTGTGACTCCCCATCACATGCCCAAGGGATCTGGAGTAACACAAAATGGGCTCTAAGCCTGGCTCTGCCTTTTCCCAATTGTGTAACTTTGGGCAAATTTCTCACACTCTTTGACTCAAGGATTTTCATCTGTAAAAATGGTGATGTGTATCTGCCCTGTTTACAGAGTGCTAAATGAAACAATGAAAGCAAAGAAGAAAGTATATTGTGTTGTGCAGTGAGTATTCAATAACTAATAATGATGATAAGGACATTAATAACAATAGGACAAGCAAGAAGGGAGAGGCAGGAATCAGGGGTGGAGGTGGCAGCACTGCCTCATCCCGGCCCTCAGCTCTGCCCCCTCCCTGGCGCAGACACAGCAGGGTCAGGAGAGCCGTGGCCTCTTCTCAGGGCTGCACACCCACCTCCGCTGGCTCCTACCTGCAGACCCCAGAAGAGACCATGTGGAACTGGCATTTGACACCACTAACAGCATAGAAAAGACCAGAACTGCTCCAGCAGTCCCCTCCTTGACAAGGGCATGTGTTTCCATTTACAACAGGCTTGATCCTCTAGAATCCCAGTCCCTCACCACGCTCAGAAATTTCCTGAGGGCCTTGTGCTTGACCTCCACACCTGGGGCTGCTGAGCCAGCTTCCTGCCCTTGCCGCCTGCCCTCCGGCCTGCCCGTCCACCCCCTCGTTGACCTCCCGAGGGCCAGACCGCAGAGCGTGTGTGCCCTGTGGCCTCCTCGTCTCTACACTCTCTCTGACCCAACACCATGACGTCTGTATTTGCCCTCGAGCTGCCTGCTGACTCTCTGTAGCCCTTTGCAGCAGTTGAAGACCCTCCAATTTTGGCCGTTTGCCCAGAACAGTGACCCTAAGATGTCTGGGGCCTGGCCACCAGTGCCCCATAACACATTGGCAAAATGAAGTCCATTGCCCGCCCCCACTGCCCCAGCCTAGCCCTGCTTTCTCAGTGGTCTCATTAGGACACAGAACAATGTCTGGTGGAAACTCCTCCACCTGCCTTGATCTGGGTGTACCCAAGCACGCAATTCCTTCAGTCTAAACACCAATAATATCAGTCATTCCGCTTCAGTCTAGGACACTGAAGAGAGCTGTTCTCCCTCTAATGAGTCCTCCTCCCTTTTCCCTGCTTGTGGGAAGGCAGAATGGTTGGGGCATTCTTTCCTTTGGGGTCAGCAAGAGTTCTCCATGAACATGTTTCTTTGTTCTTTGTGGTTTGAGTATATTCTTTAAAAAAAAGTCAAATACACTTAGTGCAGAGTTAACCCTTTGGGGTTATACATTAGTTGACAATCCTCAATACCAAACCATTTATTTTTCATTTGGTAGATACTGCGGCAGTGAACCAAGTGCAGTGGAAAGATTAATGTCAACCTACCCAGGCTTTCACTGGGCTGAATATTGTTCTAGAGCTGTATAAGTTGCTCTCACTCATGAAGAGGTGCTTATAATCTAGCTGAGGTGACCCAATGTACTTCAAAATGTGCGTCTTTAGATACTGGAAAATGATTCCGAGGAGTCTTTTCTGACGAGTTAAGTGGTAGTTACAGTGGGGTCTGGGCAGCCTGATATCTCACAGGTATCTCTGAGCAGTGTACAATCTCAGAGGCCCTCAAAATGTGATAATGTTAATCTTATTTCACTTATCAGGAGTGTTCGACACAGTAATAACTCTCTCCTTCTTGAAATATTTTCTTCATCCTCGGGGACACCCCTTTTTTGATTCTCCTTCAACCTCACAGGCTCATCCGTTTCTCTCTCCTTGCTTTTCCTCCTCATATTCCAGACTACCACATTTTGGATGCTTCTTAGCTTTGTATGGGGGGAAATCTTCCATTTACCCCTTCGGGTTCACCCACCATTTCCCGCTTCAACCAGATCTGTGCCCTGGGAGGCTGACTTTGTAGATGGCATCATGACTTCTGTGCCTGTTATGAGTTGAATTGCATCCCCCCAAATTCATATGTGGCAGGCCTAACCCCCAGTATCTCACAATGTGACCTTGCTTGGAAATAGGATCACTGCAGATGTGAATAGTTAAAATGAAGTCATACTAGGGTAGAGTGGTCTCCTAATCCAGTATAACTGATACCCTTATAAAGAGGGGAAATTTAGACACAGCCACACACAAGGAGAATGCCATGTGAACAGTAAGACAGAAAATAGGGTGATATAACTATAAGGCAAAACATGAAAAATTGTTATCACACCACGAGAAACTAGATGAGGAGTGTGGATTGGATTCTCTCATGGTCTTTAGAAGGAACCAATCCTGTCTTGATCTTGGACTTCCAGCTTCTAGAACTGTGAGACAATACATTTCTATTATTTAAGTCACCAGGTTGTGGTACTTTGGTATAGAAGCTCTAGCAAACTGATACAGTGCCTTTTGTTTCTGGTTGGATTTGGCCAATGTTTGTTTCTGGTTGGATTCGGCCAACGAGGATCTGGCAGTAGACTGGAGGGAAGGAGAAGGGGGATCATGTGATGCAGTCCCTTGGCTCCTCCCCTGTGAGTTTGCTTTGAATTAGTTGTATTCCAGTGCTCCTCTCCCAAGGCCTGATCTGCGTGACTCTCCTGTGGGTTCTGACCACCTCTGTCTTCCCTCATGCCTTTTTTTAAAATTAATTTTATTTATTTATTTTATTTTTGGCTGCATTGTGTCTTCGTTGCTACACATGGGCTTTCTCTAGTTTCAGCAAGTGGGGTCTCCTCTTCATTGTGGTGCATGGGCTTCTCATTGCAGTGGCTTCTTTTGTTGCGGAGCACAGGTTCTAGGCACATGGGTTTCAGTAGTTGTGGCACGGGGGCTCAGTAGTTGTGGTGCACAGGCTTAGTTGCTCTGCAGCATGTGGGATGTTCCAGGAATAGGGATCAAACCTGTATCCCCTGCATTGGTAGACAGATTCTTAACCACTTCGCCACCAGGGAAGTACCCAACATGGCTTTTTTTTTTTTTAAGCTCTATATTGGAATATAATTGCTTTACATTCTTGTACCAGCTTTTGAGGTACACCAAAGTGAGTCAGCTGTAATTATACATATATCCCCATATCCCCTCCCTCCCATGACTCATTCCCACTCTCCCTGTCCTGGTTCTCTAAGGCATCACCCATCATCGAGTTGATCTCCCTTTCTTATACAGCAAATTCCCACTAGCTATCTATTTTACAGTTGGCAGTGTATATATGTCAATGCTACTCTCTCACTTCGTCCCAGCTTCCCCTACACCTCCCACCACCCCCCCCAACCCCGTGCCCTCCAGTCCATTCTCTGCATCTGCATCCTTATTCTTGCCCTGTCACTGGGTTCATCAGGAGCATTTTTTTTTTCTTTTAGATTCCATATATATGAGTTAGCATATGGTACTTGTTTTTCTCTTTCTGGCTTACTTCACTCTGTATGACAGACTCTAGGTCTATCCACCTCATTACATATAGCTCCATTTCATTCTTTCTATAGCTGAGTGATATTCCACTGTATATATGTGCCACATCTTTATCCATTCATCTGTTGATGGGCATTTAGGTTGCTTCCATGTCCTGGCTATTGTAAATAGTGGTGCAATGAACTTTATGGTACATGTTTCTTTTGGGATTATGGTTTTCTCTGGGTAGATGCCCAGGAGTGGGATTACTGGATCGTATGGTAGTTCCATTTTTAGTTTTTTAAGGAACCTCCAAACTGTTTTCCATAGTGGCTGTATAAACTTACATTCCCGCCAACAGTGCAGGAGTGTTCCTTTTTCTCCACACCCTCTCCAACATTTGTTCTTTCTAGATTTTTTGATGATGGCCATTCTGAGCGGTGTGAGGTGATATCTCATTGTGGCTTTGACTTGCATTTCTCTGATGATTAGTGATGTTGAGAATCTTTTCATGTGTTTGTTGGCTATCTGTGTGTCTTCTTTGGAGAAATGTCTATTTAGGTCTTCCACCCATTTGTGGATTGGGTTATTTGCTTTTTTGGTATTAAGCTGCATGAGCTGCTTGTATATTTTGGAAATTAATCCTTTGTCCGTTGCTTCATAGGCAAGTATTTTCTCCCATTCTGAGGGTTGCCTTCTAGTCTTGTTTATGGTTTCTTTTGCTGTGCAAAAGCTTTTAAGTTTCTTGAGGTCCCATTTGTTTATTCTTGATTTTAATTCCATGATTCCAGGAGGTGAGTCAAAAAGGATCTTGCTTTGATGGATGTCATAGAGTGTTCTGCCTATGTTTTCCTTTAGGAGTTTTATAGTGTCTGGCCTTACATGTAGGTCTTTAATCCATTTTGAGTTTATTTTTGTGTATGGTGTTAGGAAGGGTTCTAATTTCATTCTTTTACATATAGCTGTCCAATTTTCCCAGCACCACTTATTGAAGAGGCTGTCTTTTTTCCGTTGTATATTCTTGCCTCCTTTGTCAAAGATAAGGTGCCCACATGTGCTTGGGCTTACCACTGCGATATCTATTCTGTTCCATTGAACTTCCTTTCTATTTTTGTGCCAGTACCATATTGTCTTGATCACTGTGGCCTTGTAGTATAGTTTGAAGTCAGGAAGCCTAATTCTACCAACTCCATCTTTCCTTCTCAAGATTGCTTTGGGTATTTGGGGTCTTTTGTGTTTCCATACAAATCATAAGATTTCTTGTTCTAGTCCTGTGAAAAATGCCATTGGTAATTTGATAGGGATTGCATTGAATCTGTAAATTGCTTTGGGTAGGATAGTCATTTTCACAGTGTTGATTTTTCCAATCCAGGAACATGGTATGTCTCTCCATCAGTTTGTATCATCTTTGATTTCTTTCATCAGTGTCTTATAGTTTTCTGCATATAGGTTTTTGCCTCCTTAGGCAGGTTTATTCCTAGGTATTTTATTCTTATTGTTGCAATGGTAAATGAGAGAGTTTCCTTAATTTCTCTTTCTGCTTTTTTGTTGTTAGTGTATACGTATGCAAGAGATTTCTGTGCATTAATTTTGTATCCTGCTACTTTACTTAATTCATCAATGAGTGCTAGCAGTTTTCTGGTAGAGTCTTTCGGGTTTTCTATATATAATATCATGTCATCGGCAAAGAGTGACAATTTTACTACTTCTTTTCCTATTTGGATTCCTTTTATTTCATTTTCTTCTCTGATAGCTGTGGCTAAAACTTCCAAAACTATGTTGAATAATGATGGTGAGAGTGGGCACCCTTGTCTTATTCCTGTTCTTAGAGGGAATTCTTTCAATTTTTCCCCATTTAGAAGGATGTTGGGTTTTGGTTTCTCATATGTGGCTTTTATTATGCTGAGGTAATTTCCTTCTATGCCCATTTTCTGGAGAGCTTTTATCATAAATGGATGTTGAACTTTGTCAAAAGCTTTTTCCGCATCTATTGAGATGATCATATGGTTTTATCCTTCAATTTGTTGATATGATGTATCACATTGATTGATTTGCGTATATTGAAGAATCCTTGCATCCCAGGGATAAACCCCACTTGATCATGGTGTATGATCTTTTTAATGTGCTGTTGGAGTCTATTAGCTAGTATTTTGTTGAGGATTTTTGCATCTATATTCATCAGTGATATTGGTCTCTAATTTTCTTTTTTTTGTGACATCTTTGCCTGGTTTTCACATCAGGGTGATGGTGGCCTCGTAGAATGAGTTTGGGAGTGTTCCTCCTTCTGCTATATTTTGCAAGAGTTTGAGAAGGATAGGTGTTAGTTCTTCTCGAAATTTTTGCTAGAATTCGCCTGTGAATCCATCTGGTCCTGGGCTTTTGTGTGTTGGGAAATTTTTAATCACTGCCTCAATTTCCATACTTGTGATTGGTCTGTTCATAATTTCTATTTCTTCCTGGTTCAGTCTTGGAAGATTGTATTTTTCTAAGAATGTATCCATTTCTTCCAGGTTATCCAATTGATTGGCATATAGTTGCTTGTAGTAGTCTCTCATGATGTTTTGTATTTCTGTGGTGTCCATTGTTACTTCTCCTTTTTCATTTCTAAATCTGTTGATTTGCATCTTCTCCCTTTTTTTCTTGATGAGTCTGGCTAATGGTTTATCAATTCTCTTTATCTTCTCAAAGAACCAGCTGTTCATTTCATTCATCTTTGCTATTGTTTCCTTCATTTCTTTTTCATTTATTTCTGCTCTGATCTTTATGATCTCTTTCCTTCTGCTCACTTTGGGGTTTCTTTGTTCTTCTTTCTCTAGTTGTTTTAGGTGTAAAGTTAGGTTGTTTATTTGATATTTTTCTTGTTTCTTGAGGTAGGACTGTATTGCTATAAGCTTCCCTCTTAGAACTGCTTTTGCTGCATCCCATAGGTTTTAGGTTGTTTTGTTTTCATTGTCGTTTGTTTCTAGATATTTTTTGATTTCCTCTTTGATTTCTTTAGTGATTTCTTTGTTGTTTAATAGTGTATTGTTTTGTCTCCATGTGGTTGTATTTTTTACAGTTTTTTTCCTGTAGTTGATATCTAGTCTCATGGTGTTGTGGTCAGAGAAGATGCTTGATGTGATTTCAATTTTCTTGAATTTACCGAGGCTTGATTTGTGACCCAAGATGTGATCTATCCTGGAAAAATTTCCATGTGCACTTGAATAGAAAGTGTATTCTGTCATTTTTGATGGAATGTCCTATAAATATCAATTAAGCTGAGATGCTCTAATGTATCGTTTAATGCTTGTGTGTCCTTATTTATTTTCTTTTTGGATGATTTGTCCATTGATGTAAATGAGGTGTTCAAGTCTCCCACTATTATTGTGTTACTGTCGATGTCCCCTTTCATGGCTTTTATCATTTGCCTTATGTATTGAGGTGCTTCTATGTTGGGTGCATAGATATTTACAATTGTTATATGTTCTTGGATGGGTCCCTTGATCATTATGTAGTGTCCTTCCTTGTCTCTTGTAGTAGTCTTTACTTTACAGCCTAATTTGTCTGATATGAGTATCACTACTCCAGCTTTCTTTTGACTTCCATTTGCATGGAATATCTTTTTCCATCCCTTTCCTTTCAGTCTATATGCATCCCTTGGTCTGAAGTGGGTTTCTTGTAGGCAGCATTTAGAAGGGTCTTGTCTTTGTATCCATTCAGCCAGTCTGTGTCTTTTGGTTGGAGTATTTAATCCATTTACATTTAAGGTGATTATTGACATGTGTGTTCCTTTTACCATTTTCTTAATTGTTTTGGGTTTGTATTTGTAGGTCTTTTCCTTTTCTTGTGTTTCCTACTTAGAGAAGTTCCTTTAGCAATTGTTGTAAGGCTGGTTTGGTGGTGCTGAATTCTCTTAACTTTTGCTTGTCTGGAAAGCTTTTGATTTCTCTGTCGAATCTGAATGAGATTCTTGCTGAGTAGAGTATTCTTGTCTGTAGGTTTTTCTCTTTCAGGACTTTCAGTATATCCTGCCATTCCCTTCTGGCCTGCAGAGTTTCTGCAGAAAGATCAGCTCTTATCCTTATGGGTTTTCCCTTATATGTTATTTGTTGCTTTTCTCTTGCTTTTTTTAATATTTTTTCTTTGTGTTTAATTTTCATTAGTTTGATTAATATTTGCCTTGGTGTATTTCTCCTTGGGTTTATTCTGTGTGGGACTCTTTGCACTTCTTGGACTTGATTAATTATTTCCTTTCCCTTTGGGGGAAGTTTTCCACTATAACCTCTTCAAATAGTTTCTCAGACCCTTTCTTTTTTTCTTCTTCTTCTGGAATGCCTATGAGTCGAATGTTGGTGTGCTTAATGTTTTCAGCAAGGTCTCTGAGCCTGCCTTCCATTCTTTTTATTCTTTTTTCTCTTTCCTGCTCTGTGGCAGTTATCTCCCCCATTCTACATTCCAACTCACTTATTCATTCTTCTGCCTCAATTATTCTGCTGTTTCTACCATCTAGAGTATTTTTAATTTCAGTTATTTTGTTGTCCATTACTGTTTGTTTGCTCTATAGTTCTTCTGAGTCCTTATTAACTGTTTCTTGCATTTTCTCTATTTTGTTAGCAAGATTTTGTGTCATCTTTACTATCATTACTCTGAATTCTTTTTCAGTCAGTTTTCCTATTTCCTCTTCATTTATTTGGTCTGGTGTGTTTTTTTCCTGCTCCTTTGCCTGCATGGTGTTTCTTTGTTTTCTCATTGTGTCTAATTTATAAGACTTGCGGTCTCCTTTCTATATGCTGCCTATTAGTAATGCTTCTTGTTTCTGCCCTCTGGCTCCTGTGGTGGGATTTGTCCAGTGTCTTGTGTAGGTTTCCTGGTGGAGGTTGGTCTGGTGTCTGCTTTCTGGTGTGTGGCTCTGTGTCTTTTCTCTCTGATGAGCAGGGCCATGTCAGGAGGTGTGCTTTAGGGTGTCTGTGAGGTTAATATGGCTTTAAGTAGTCTGTGTGCTGCTGGGTAGGGTTGTATTCCTGTCTTGTTTGTAGTTTGTTGTGAGCTGTCCATCACTGGCAGTTGCAGACAGTTAGACGAAGCCAAGTCTTAGACTCTGATACAGGGCTCTGTGAGAGTTCTCTGCAGTTAATCTTCCCTGTGTCTGAGGACTCCCTAGTAGGCTAGCATCCTGGATTCAGTTCTCCCTCTCCAGAGCCTCCTACTTGACTTCTGATGGAATAGTCCAGACTTCAGTGGTTGTTTGTCCTGGCAATAAAGGGGTTTAAAGAAGACTGTCCAAGTCCCAGACTAATGACAGAGTGTTGAATCAAACAAATACTAAGTCAAGGAAACACATACATGTATAAGACACACAAATACTGAATCCAATAGAACATAAGGCACTAGAAAGACCTGACAGAAGAACCCCAGTATGCCATCAGACAATCAAAGAGAAAACCAACAGAAATTCAAAACCAAAAAAGCAAAGAAAAGATAAGAAAAGAAAAACCACACACACACAAACACAAATCCAGGGAGATTTTGAAAGCTAGGATCAAATATAATAAAGAGCAAGAGTACAACAGACAGACTGAAGATTCCTAAAACAAAATCAGACAATTATAATCAGAACTAAGATAAAGACCAAACCTAATAATAAAAAACAAAGCAGTGTGTCATCTGGAGAATAAAGCAAGGAAACAGAGCTGAGTGATAATACTGGTTATAAGTATATTAAGATAAAAGAAAGTAAAAAGGGATAGAAGGCAGGACAACAGAAGAGCATAGTGTAACTGGAAATATGAAAAGAAAAAGAATGAAATAGAAATGTTTAAAAGATAGAGATGAAAAGAAGGTAGGAGAGATATAGTCAGCACTACAAAAAACTTAGCTAGTAGTAGAAATACATAAAAAAGCTAAAAATAAAAATAGAATAAGAAATAGAATAAAAAAATGTTATAAAATGTGTAGATCCCTTTGGACTAAGATTGTAATTAATAAAATTAAACAAACAAACAAACAAACAAACAAACAAAAAACCTAGCACTGACCCCAGAATGGATCAGATCAAATAGAATTAATACTAATATTTCTGTTTCCTTGGGGTCTCAGCTGTAAGTGTCCTTCTACCCACCTTGGGATTTTTGTATTACTCTGTGACCAGCAGAACTTCCTTTATTGTTTGTCTGTAAGTGCTGGTGTGTGGGGAGAGAGAAGGTACGATAGTGGCTACTTCCCCTGGGAGTGAGTGAACAGTGGCTCCCTGTCTGGGTCACGGTGGCTTGGGTGGCTCAGGCTGAGAGAGCGACTACTACCACAGCTCCTCCCCCCTGCTACGACTCTGCCAGGGTGCCCTGCCTGGGTCATGGTGGCTCAGTTAGCGGTGTCGCTGCCTGTTGCAGAGGGACACCGGTGGCTCAGGTGTAAACAGAATGTCTCCAGAGCTGGGCCACTTTGGGGACTTTATGCTCTCGGCTGTAGGCACTCTAGGCCAGCCCTGCCTGGGAGCCTTTGTTATCCCTGAGTGTGTTAGCCAGGTCCACAGGGGTACTTCCTTGGTGCGTCGCAGGTGCTGAGAGAGAGGCTACAACTGTGGCTCATCCCCCCTGCTTGTGAGTTGGCAGTATTGAGCCCAGCCATCGCCACCCAGCTTTCTGTTGTAGGCACTGTCTGCTGTGGATTTCTTCCCTGCTGTCCTCTCAGTCTGTCTCCCCACTGCCAACAATGTTTCTCACCCTGAACCAGTTCTCCGGTTCCCATGTTCCAGCTCCCAGAACTCCTGTTCAGCTGTGAACCAATGTCTCAGTCCAGACATGCTGAGCTGTGGGGCAGACCCTCCATGTGTTTCTCACTCTTTCCCATCTGCCACAGCGCAGCTGCTTCACCCTCTTTGAACAGTCCCAAATGCCTCCCTTCTGACCCAGGGAAATTCCCCATTGGAGAAGGGGTTTCCCCATCAGATAAGGGATGTTTCCCTGAATTCAGCAATCTCCTCTCTGTTTCAGATCCCCCTGCCCCATGATATGGGAGCCCAGGGTGTGGGTGCCCAGGGTGTGGGACCTCTTTCTCCTTTTTTTTTTCCCTCTGTCCTAAGCAGTTATGTCAGGATCTTTGCAGCCCTTTCTGGTGTCCGAGGTTGTTTGCTGGTGTTCAGCTGGTTCTCTGTGGGAATTATTGCATCCTTTGGTATATTTTTGATGCATCCATGGAGAGGGATGCATTCCATGTCCTTCTACTTTGCCGCCACCTTTCTTCTCCCCCCTCATGCCTTTAAGCATGGACTGAATTATGGGTCTCCAAACCAGCGTTTCAAGGGGTATAGTGGCTGAGCTGCTGCTAGCCCTTAGTGTCACTGCACCACTTGTGATTGCCTGACATCTTCCCACCTTTGCAATCTATTCCTTTGTAACTAAACCTTCAACATATCCTAAATTTGAGCATGCTGTGTGTTGGGTGTTGGGGAACTGACTCATACAGACCTTCTCTCTTTTCTATACATACTCATTCCCTTGATCATCTGCTCCCCGTTCATGACTGCAAATACTGCCTCTAGTCTCAACCTCTCCATTGAATTCCAGACTTCAAGTGCCCACTTGTTACTTCCCCTTAGTTGTTTAATAGGCATAGTAAACCCTTACATATTCAAAATCAAATTATTTTTATTGTCCCCCAAACTTGTTCCTCTTAAAATGTTTCTCATTTCACCCATTCTTCTAGTAACTTAGGACAACAACCTTGGAGTAACAGATTTCTATTGGCTTAAGTCAAGCTGAAAGTCAGGTTAGCTTAGTGCAACCCTTTGGGATTATATATTAGTTGAAAATTCCTAATACCAAACCATTTATTTTTCATTTGGTAGGTATCATGGCAGTGAGCCAAGTGCAGTGGAAAGATTAACTTCAACCTACCCAGGCTTTCACTGGGCTGAATATTGTGCTAGAGATGTATAAGCTGCTCTCACTCACCAAGAGGTGCTTACAATCTACCTGAGGTAACCCAGTGTACTTCAAAATGTGTTTTTGGATACTGGAAAATGACTCAGATTTGTTACTCCAAGGTTATTTCTCTGACATCTCACATTCAGTGGGTTAGGAAATCCTCTTATGCCTATAGTAAAAAAGAAAACAAAACAAAAAAACATCCAGTGTAGCAAAACTGGAACCCTTGTGTAGTGTAGGTGCATGTGTAAAATAGTGCAGCTGCTGTAGAAAATACTTTGATGGTTTTTCAAAAGGTTAAATATAGAACTACCATATGATGTAGTAATTCCAATCCTCGGTATGTATCAAAAAGAATTGAAATCAGGAATTTAAACAGATATTTGTGCACCAATGTTAACAGCATCATTATTCACAATAGACAGAAGGTAGAAACAACCCAAGTGTTCATCAACAACAAAAAAATAAACAAAATGTGGTACATACAATGGAATATTTTTCAGCCATAAAAAAGAATGCAGTTTTTTAAAAAAAAGTATTGGAGTATAGTTGATTTACAATGTTGCATTACTTTCTGCTGTACAGCAAGGTGAATCAGTTATACATACACATATATCCACTCTTTTTTATATTCTTTTCCCACATAGGTCATTACAGAGTATTGAGTAGAGTTCCCTGTGCTTTACAGTAGGTCCTTATTAGTTATCTATTTTATATACAGTAGCATGTATATGTCAATTTCAATCTCCCATTTATCCCTCCCTCCCTTCCCCCTGGTAACCATAAGATTGTTAAGAATGCTGTTTTGATACATGTTACAACATGTATGGACCTGAAAAATATTATGCTTAGTTAAATAAACCAGATACCAAGGACAATATGATTCTACTTATATGAAGTTCTTAGAAAAGACAAATTCATGGAGATGGAAAGTAGAAAGATGGTTTCCAGGGGCTAGGAGGAGGGGGAGAGGAATAATTATTGTTTAATAGGTTTAGAGTTTTTGTTCAGGATAATGAACAAGTTTTGGGTATAGACAGTGATGATGGGTACACAACATTGTGAATGTATGTACTGCCACTCAATTGCATACTGATGAATTAAATAATTAAAATGATAAAAAACATGGTGTGTATATTTTACAAGAATGAAAATAAATACAGTACACATATCCAGGATCTGACCCCTTCTCACCATTTCTACCAATACCATCTCTGTCTCAGCCACCATTACATCTCAAGGGGATTATTGTAGTAACCTCCTCATGGGTCTCTCTGCTTGTTCATTTATTTCCCTACACCGTAGTCTCCACAAAGCAGCCAGAGTGATCCTGTTGACAACAAGATAATTCAGATTACAGCCTTCTTCTGTTTAATATCTTCCAGGAGTTTCCCATCTCTTTCAGTGTAAAAGTCAACACCCTAACACCAGCTGACAAGGCTCTCATGGTCAGACCTCAGGCTCCTCCAGGTCTTATCTTCTTCTATCCTCCCCTCCTCGCTCTGCCCTGGCCAGCAAGCTGGATTCCTTGCTGCTCCCAGAACACACTTACTATGCGTCCTCCTAGAGGTTCCTGTCCACCCCTCATCTTATCACTGAGTCTTTCCCTGACACCCTTCATGAAGTAGTACTCACATTCCACCCCAATATGCCCTCTCCTCATCTCCTGCTGTATTTTTCTTCAGAGAAATAAGCATACAGAATATATAGTATTGCCTACTTGTTTATTGTCTGCATTTCTATCCCTGCCACCACCCTTGAAGGTAGGCACTTTGTTCACTGGTGTCTCCTCTCCACCTAGAATGATGCTTGGCCCATGATAAGTACTTGGTGATAAATGATAAATAAAGCCAAAATCTATGCTTCTTCTGTTCCTGACCGGGATAAATAATTAATAAAATTAATGAAAATTTAGATATTTTCCCATTGTCTTTCACTTCTGCCACTTAGTCTATCATTTTTGTTAGTCTATTTTCCTTCTTTTGTTCCCATGGGAAGTAGAAACATACAGATGAAGTAAGACACAGAGCCTTGAGACAAGCTATGTCTCATTCTACCTGGTCTGTCCTTCTTAAGTCTCCAGCCTTACAGCTTGATTTTCCCCAGTCATCATTCTAGACCCCAGCAGGACTGGACTATACCTGAACTTCCTCCGTCCAACGTGCTAACTCCCCCCAACCCTTGGCCCTTAACTCCGTGTATTACTCAGGATTCTCCAGAGAAACAGAATGTGTGTGTGTGTGTGTGTGTGTGTGTGTGTGTGTGTAAAGTGATCTATTATAAAGAATTGACTCACATGATCATGGGGGTTGAGAAATCCCAATATCTACAATTGGCAAACTGGAGACCCACGAGGGCCAATAATGTAAGTTCGAGTCTGAAAGCTGTAGGCTTGAGACCCAAGAAGAGTCCAAAAGCTTGAAAAGACTGATGCCTCAGCTCAAACAGTCAGGGAGGAGGAATTGTCTCTCACTGACAGTAGGGGCAGCCTTTTTGTTCTATTCAAGCCTTCAATTGATTGAGTGAGGCCATTCACATAGGGAGGACAATCTGCTTTACTCAGTTTACTGATTGTCTACTACTCAGTCTATTGACTGTTAATCTAATCCAAAGACAGTCTTGAAGACACACCCAGAATAATACTTGATCAAATATCTGGACACCCCATAGTCCAGTCAAGTTGACACATAAAAATTAACTATCACACTCAATTTTAGCTTCCTTTTCACTGACCTAACTCTTACTTCTAGGTCTCAGTTGGGATGTCCCTTTTGGGAAATGGGCTCTAACCACCTCTGGTCATGATTAACTCTTCCTCTAATGTACTCGTAGAGCAAACTCTTTCTTCCTATAATATTTTGCACCTCTGAATTGCAATTTAGAGTTGATTTAGGGAGCAGCTTTTTCTGCCTATGACTGCATTCTAGAGCTTGACACAATGCCTGGAGTAGAGGAGGTGCTCCTGATTTTTTTTTTCAACTGTGCAAATGAACAATGGTCCACTGAGGGCCTGGAATCCCAAATTCCTTTCAGCTGGGAGCATGAGCAAAGGAAGCTGAGTCAAGGAAAAGAAAAGAGGTGGTAAAGCGGCCTAGTGTGATAGGATTCTGGAAACTCTAAGGCAAAATGGAAGAGAGAGTTTGAATTATGTGGCAGTTTTGAGCAATCATGACAGAATTCATAGTTTTAGGAAAACTTCAAATAATCCAACTTCAGATGGGGTTTTCAGGGCCCTATTTTAATTCTGCCTCCACTCCTCCATTCAAATTGTGGAAATGGGCCAGCAGCTTTAACATCACAGGAGCTCTGTTAGAAATAGAATTCCAGGACCCACCTCAGACCTACTAAACCAAAATCTGCATTTTACTGTGATTCCCAGGTGACAGGAGAAGCTTGAGAAACTCTGAGCTATGCTACTAACCAGTTGCATGAATTGGGGCAAGTTACTTAACTTCTAGACAAAACAGATCATTTGTAAGATAGGATACTTAGGATACTCTAAGTATCCTTGTCCCTAAGTAGTTGTAACAACCAAATGAGATCCCTACTTCTAGTTGCAATGCCTGGAATAGAGTTTCAATAGGTTTAAGTTTCAATAGGTTTGAGTTTTTCTTTCATCATGGAAGCCATGGGTAAGTGTCAGTGGGCAGAATGTTTGCCTCTCCAGATCCTGTCACAGAATTGTGCTCACTGTAGCACTGATGTTTTTGGGCTTCTAATCTTGCTTTTGTTAAGTTCCCAGTGAACTATATGCAGAGAACATGGTCAGTCCCACAGGGTTTGCCCATGCTATCTACAGTTTCTTTACTCTGAATATTGTTTTCCTTTACCTTCTGAGGTCTACTTTGTATATTTACTGCATATTTACCAATACTTATTGGATACTAATTATATGTAAAGCTCTGTGCTAGATGCTATTGTAAATTCAGAAGATTAAGGAAAGCAAAGATTCTGTCCTAGATGAATTTATAGTATATTAGAGGAGTACAAACACATATCAATTAAGTCAGAAATTGAGAAGTACCCATCAAGGTGCTAAGAAAGATAGAGAATGGAAACATTTCTTACTAGTATATATTTTAAGTTTCTCTAGTAGCTATTGTCTCAGTATATTTCTCATTATTGAAATAAATATTTAATAAAAGATACCTCGGCTCACCGTGCAGAATTAATGTTCCCTTTCTTACTGTGCCTTTGTTTTGAGCAAGATTTATTCTCTTCCATATTTGAAAAAATTGGAATTAATATGCTCTTTCTGAACAGTTCAATTTAATTACTAATTTAAAATTCAAAGAGAAACATCATCAAATATTAATAAGCCAATCTGCAAAAACAAATTTCACTGCAAGTTTGGCTTAGGTAAATGGGAATTTGAGAAAGTATGACAGAGCTTAAGAAGTAATAGAACTAAGAAGCAGTTTGCATTTTCTAGACCTTCATTTACTTATTTATAAAAATTTGAATCTTAGGATTATGACTCCTAACAATTCTATAGGTCTGTGCTGGTGGTCATAAAGAAAAAGAACTATAAAAGCTCTGCAGGTGATATTAGAGAGGTGGTCTGTTATGATATTTTGGAAGGGAGTGGTGGGGATTGCGGCAAACTGTAGAGCCTGTTTTGTGTAAAAGGACAGACATCATGAAAGTCCAGCTGAATGTGCCCTGCGGGGTGTCTAGAATGGCTTTTTCAGAGGAAATTAGAAACTTATATGTGATATATTCTGTTTTTTTTTAATATTGCTTTGATTTTAAACATAACACATGCCAAAACAAGCATGCTTACATGCTAAATAAACCCTCTGGCTTCAAGTTTGCAACTTCTCATCTCTACCAAGGGTCCATGAGGAGTCAGTCATCAGTTGCAATTGACCAACAGAGTCAACCAGCACCCAGTTGTTCCCAGCCCAGCCAAAGCATCAGGCTCATTTGGAGCACATTTTATAAACAGCAGGTCCTACATTCCACCTGCAGAGATTCTGATTCAATCAGTCCTGGGTTGGTGTCTGGCATTAGTAGGTTTCAAAACTCCACAGGTGATTCTAATGTGCAGTTAGTTTGAGAACTGCTGTCTCAAGGAAACATTTCTGTCTTCCCCATGGACGTCACCACCTTGCTGGGCTCCCATGACGCCTGTGGTCCCTAGGGCTCTGTGAAGCCTTCTTCATGCAACACTTGCCTTTGCCATCATTCTGGAGCTTTTATTGGTGACCAGAGACTATGGAGAACTGACAGCTATTTTTTCAAGAATGCCATTGACTTTGGCTCAAGAGCAGTTCACAGCAATGCTGCTCCCAACCTCATTCCATACTCCATTGTTTCAGGTTCACATTTTTCTACCAGCTGCAAAGAGGGAAGGAGAGAATGAGGAAAGGTATCTTCCTGCTATTTTTCAATTTTATGCTGCCTAAACTATATTCATAACAAGCCCTGTGGTAAATCTCTCATTTACTGTCACAGTTTTTCTACTGTTTTGGTGTACTTTTTATATTTTTACTCCCTCTAAGAATTGAAAACAAATTAAATTCAGCAAAATAGAAGATCCAGGGAATAGAGCAAATAATTATTCCTGCCAAGCACGAGTATTTAGCACCTGCATGTTTGAGAAACATTCAAATTGGTTTGCTTTGTATATGCTGTAATAGTGCTTCCTGGAGCTGAGGAAATCTCTTTTGGATTTATTTGTTATTTATGTATTTATTTGATTTTGAAAATGTAGGCAACAGGCAAATTAGGTTAGGTTGTAAGGTCTCTGGGCGCAGCCACGAGATTTTAGAACGTCTCATTTGGTCTGGATCTCATATTGGAGTCAGGCTTGGGTTATTAATCTGTAGACCTGGGGCCGGATGGATTATATTAAAGTAAGACTTTGTACACTTTCATATAACTCATTTTTGTCATGCAGCATTATGTTTCACAGTGGCTTAAGGTTCACAAATGGCTCATAAATATTTTGTGAATGAAGGTTTGGGATGATAGTTTGTCATAGCCAGGATGCATTGATATTAGAGATGGAGGAAAAGAAAAGTGAGCTGCAGAATTAGCATTGCTCCTACATATCTTGGAGAACTGATTTAGAGGCCTGTGTAGTTTCTCTTTAATTACTTCAGAGATGGTTTTGGAAAATGCAACTCTAAATGGAGCGCAGGATGATTTATGGCACTATTTTATGAGACGGAATTAAAAATTCAAACCAGAATATGGAACCGTGGCAGCATGGGTCTACTCATTAAGCGGTGGTGAACGCTGCCATTCATTTGACTGCACCTGCTCGGGGAGAAACACGCTGCTACCTGCCCATTTGACTGGGCTCAGCAGGATGGAATGAGAGATTCCCAGATCAGTCACTGGAGAGAAATTCTTTGTGAGGAATTGGGAGACACTCCCCACTTTCTGAAATGAGAACAGCTGGCAACTTACACCATGCAGGATGGCCTGGGGACTCCATGCCATCTAGAGTCCAGACACACAGTCCTGCAACTTTAGAGCCCCGTGGCTCAGCTTCTTCTGTCAAATGGGGTTGGTGACAATCACAGGCTGTTCTGTAAGGATGAAATAAAATCATATATGGAGAAGCCACTGGTGAACTAGATCATGGACTATAAATGTAAATTATACTGTGTGAGTCTAAAATCCCCAAGGAAACTGTCTCAAGATCCTTTCGTGAATGGTTAGCATGAAGCAGAACAAGTGCTACACAAGTTGATGGTATACCCAGAGGGGGTGCCAGGGGCCAAGAAGAACCCGACTTTGTGAAAATTCTCTGAAGTTTGCCCACTAGCATCTACCCACCCTTCGTGGGGCTCTGGCTCTGTGCACAGATTATTTTGTTGGACCGGTACTCGTAGTCTACTCAGATGTGCAGAGAAGATGCAGTCTCTTCATCACATCTGTATGATCTTTATGATCATCCTCCTGCCAAATTCTGGGGAGAGAGCAGCGCAGTACCTTGAGTCTGCTACGGGAACTGAAACTGATACCATCCAGGGTTCTTGGCCTTCCCCAATCAATAGAAATTGAGGCCAGTCATGAAATTCAGGCAAGGCTTTACTGGGGCTCCCACTGTAGCAGCGGAGAGTGAGAACAAGTAACAGGTTTACTTGCTTGCTCCCCGATGCGGGGGGTGGGGGGGGGTGAGCTGGTTCCTTATATGGGGAGAGGGTAGGGGTGTGTTCAGGGGTCTGGCCAGAGGGGTGGCTTAGGTGTTTTGCCCACCCCTTGGGTGGTGTTGAGTGCAGGGGGCATGCACAGTACCCTGCTTTTGCTCAGAACACCTGGTTTTTGCTCTCAGCTCTTCAGAAGTAACAGTTGGGGTTTTTCTTAGTCTTTCTGTATCTTTTGGTCCATACTTTGCCTTAACTGCTGCAGGCACACAGTTATTTTTTAGTCCCGCATAGCTTCTTTGTATTTTCTTGCTCAAGGAGAGGTTTGTCCAGGTGCAAGCATTGCAGCAAAGGGTCCCAGGCCCCAGTCTGTCTCAAAACTATCCCTTTAGGTTTCTCAGCCTACAAGCAAAAATTCTTAGTCTCCCAATTTCCATAATTTCCATAATTTCTCAGCCTACACATCAAAAATGACTTATGTGATCTCGAGAGAGCCGAATGATGGAATTCTAAGGTCCAGGCAGAATATTGTGGCTCCTCTGCTCTCTGAGGGATGTCTTTCTCTATCTGGTCCCTCCCAGCATTCCTGTTTGGCATAACTTGTGATGTGTTTGCTCTTCCCCTTTGGATTCAGTAACCCTCCTCTGCAACTTGGCCTTGCCTGGTTCTTTGTAGTCCTCTTTGGTCTCAGCTATATTCCCCTTCCACTCCTGGCCCAGTCCTGACACGAGGTCCCCTCTCCCTTCATCACCAGAGTGGCCTATTGTTTTTCAACTGAATTTCTTTGTAATCATCCCTCATGAACTGGCAGGAAATTCTAGGTCCTGCCTATACCTCACCAGAACCAAAAGAAACCCAAGAAGGTTACACACTGGCCATTCCTCTGATTACCATGTTGGGGTTATCAATTATCTTTGATGTCACCACCTTGTCTCATCCACTTCTCATCAAGCTGGTGAGGTGATAATCTGTAATAGAATCTTTACTAGAATTCTTTGCTCTTGGCTTTTTAAAATCTATTACCTAAAATATATTCTCATTGCTGAGTTCAGATCTGGAGAGCAGAGGTTGGACCCTCCAGCGTCATTACTGCCTCAGTCCTGGGAACTGCAAGAGGCTGGTTGGGCTTGTCTTTGCTCTGTATCATATCCTCCTCTGATTCAGGCAAATGAATCTGTGGCCTTGTTGTCATGGGTAGAAGGGGCTTCTTAGATACACTCTGGAAAACAGTTCAAGGTCTGAGTGTGTCCTCCAGGTTTGGTTCTCGACTTGCAAAAGTTCTTTAACCTTTAGAGAAATATTTCTCAACAAAGCCTGGCTTCAGAGCCTATCATCTCATTGCAAAATCTTATTTTAAATGCTAGAAACAGAAAATTAGTCGTTTCTTTCTCTTTTGACTATGTTCTAGGTGCTAAGGATGCCTTTGTAAAGGAAATAGATAGAATCCCTGCTTCCAAGGATCCGTCATTCTAGTGGGAAGTGACAGACAATAAACCAAATGAATAAGTAAAATAAATATATAAGGTGATGATATGTGGTATGAAGGAAAATAAAACAAGAAAGGATGATAGCAAGGGCTGGAGGTGAAGTGCTGGGCTTCACTTTAAAAGTGACATTTGGGGCTTCCCTGGTGGCACAATGGTTGACAATCCACTTGTCATTGCAGGCAACACAGTTTTGATCCCTGGTCCTGGAAGATCCTATATGCTGCGGGGCAACTGAGCCTGTGTGCCACAACTACTGAGCTGTGTTCTAGAGCCCGTGAGCCACAACTAGTGAGCCCATGGACTGCAACTACTGAAATCCGAGCGCCTAGTGCCCTTGCTCTGCAAGGAGAGAAGCCACTGCAATGAGAAACCCGCGCACCAAAATGAAGAGTAGCCGCCCCTTGCCGCAACTAGAGAAAGCCCGCGTGCAGCAATGAAGACCAAATGCAGCCAAAAATAAAATAAATAAATAAATAAATAAATAAATAATAATAAAATTAATCTTTTAAAAAATTAAAAAAAAAAAAGAGTGACATTTGAACAAGACCTGACAGAAGCTAGAGAGCAAACCATGTGGATTAACAGGGAGAAAGACATGCTAGAGAAGGTCATATAAAAATTAGAAGTAGAAGTGCATGTTAATATTTTTCAAAATATCCCTTTTACTTTTGTCATGGTCTGAGCGCCGGTTGGAAAAGAATTTCCAGACACAAGGCAGAATGCAAGGAAGATAGAGTTTATTAGAGAGAAGGGATGCTGCAAGAACAGTGGGCTGGCTTCCTGGTAGCCAGGGAAAGTTGACTGTGAGCATGGGTTGCTTGCCTGTTTTTATAGCCAGGGAACCTGTAGTTATCTGCTGATTGGGCAGAGTATGTATACTTGTAGTGTGCTGAGAGGGAGAAAAATGGGGCAAATATCTTTCTTTATATGGGATGGGCAAGGGACATAGCATGCTGCTTGGGAAAGTTTTGGGACATTGCAATTGTTGCATTGTGCAGAGTGATAGGAGTCCTGTACCTCTTTGTTCCGGCAATATTGACCCTTTGAGTTTATCTTTTTTTTTTGTCCTTGGAGCACACCACAACTTTGTCATCACTTATTCCGAAAAAATAATGCTTCATTTTAGGCAGAAATATCCAGACTGAATATTATTAACAAATTATGCTTCCTAAAGTATCACAAAGATGATGCCATATCTATGTTCAAAAATCTTTGGGGAACCTTCATTACTTATATGACAAAGCCATTTATTTATTCATGGAGAATATAATAAGTACTGCGAATAAAAAAATGAATGTGATGTTGTCCCTGCTTCCAAGAAGCTCTTGATCAGTTAGGGAGGATGGACTTAATTATAAAAGCAAGTAATGAGATCAATGCCAGAAACATACATGACAGAAAGAAGAGGCATTAGATGTCTTTCTTTTGCAAACAGATGAAGCATCTAATATGCCCTGGATTGGAGTGGAAGGCCAGGAGAGGTTTCTTAGAGAAAGTAATTCCTGAGCTGAGTCTTAAGGATTAGTAGATGGCGCTAAAGAGGGTGATCTGAGAAGGGGCAACATCAGTTAATGAATGCAAGTGGGAGCATGCAGGTGAACTAAAAGTAGCTCAAAGTTTCTGGGAATATGGTGAGGGGCATATAGTGGGAAAAAAAGGAGCCTAGAGATGTGGAGAGATCAAGGAAACTCATATTAGTTCCAACTGTATTCACAGGCACACCTGCTGTACCAGGAATACAGTTCAGCTTAGCAGTTCAGTCACTCCAGCCTTGGCTCTACTTAAGTTATACGGGTGTCAGCAGTGTCCACTTCTACCAAATGTGTTCATCTCTTAAATCCTGATACAGCCTCCCGTTGCCAGGCAGCTCTCCTTCATTTTAGTTGTCTAGGGTGATCCAACAAATATTTGCCATATACACTTAGTATCCACTTATTTTAGTTCAGTCACTGCTGCCTCTTGTTGTCATTTACATGTCTCACGTATGTTTATTTTCCTTTCACAGATTATAAATTTGAGGGTGCCAACACCCTTCTGGTTTTCCTACATGGTCCAACATGGTGCTCTGTGTATAGTAGATGTCCAATAAGTCCTTGCTGAAAAACACATTTTATGACTTCAGACCTGTACTGTCTGATATGGAAGTTATCAGCCACCGGTGGCTATTTATATTTAAATTAATTAAATGAAATAAGATTAAAAATTCATTTTCTCAAAATCATTAGTCACAGTTCCAGCACTTAAGATCCCAAATGTGGCTAGTGGCTACTGTATTGGGCAAAACAGAAAACACTTCCATCGTTATAGGAAGTTCTATTTGCCATCACTGCCTTCTCTAGAATGCTTTTAAAGTAATTTCCAGATGACAACCACTTCAGGCCACTTTAGAATCATATCTAATAAATTATCAAAAGAGCACCATTCAATTCTACTGTCCATATTGCTAAAGCTATTGATAAAACATTATAATTTGACTCCAGATAATTTATTTTTACAAGCTTGGCAATACACAAGATGTAGATATTTGTTGAAGTAATAAAAATGGTAGTGTTTTATTGATATTTACTGTGTGCCGGATATTATGCTAATGCTAATATGGTATATATATTTTATGATATATATATTTTTAATTTTAATCTTCTTTAGAATAACCTTTTGAAATGTATATTATTAAAGAAGAAGGAACTGAGCTCATTCTAGTGAAATAACTTGCTTAGAATACACAGCCAGGAAGAGGTAGAGCCAATGTACCTACCCAGGACTTGCTGACTCTAAAGCTTGTCCAGAGAATATTTCATGTATATAATACGTATATATATATGTGTG
The DNA here is from genome assembly GCF_030028045.1 of Hippopotamus amphibius kiboko. Taxonomy (NCBI): domain Eukaryota; kingdom Metazoa; phylum Chordata; class Mammalia; order Artiodactyla; family Hippopotamidae; genus Hippopotamus; species Hippopotamus amphibius. The sequence continues at coordinate 86,641,827 of NC_080193.1, read as the reverse complement.
TGTGTGTGTGTGTGTGTATTCAATATCAAGCACTAGATCTAAGAAATATACCATTTTCTGTGTTTGTTTCTTTTTATAAAATAAAGACCTACAGATTTAAAGCCATATTTAATCCTTACCAAATCCCATTCTTCTTTCTTCCTTCTGCAAGAATAGCTACTACCCTACGGTTCTCATGTGTATTTTGATCCATATCTTGATATTTTTATATGTGTACATGTACCTAAAATAGTATAGAGTATTGTTTAGAATACCTTTAATTTTAAAAAAGAGGAATGTAGTGTTCTGCAATTTACATGCCATTCAATAGTTTGTTTCAAGATTAATTCCATTTGATGCAGGTAGCTTTGGTTCATTTATCTCCACTGTTGTGTGTTAATCTATTGTGTGAATGTAGTATTGTTTATTTATCCATTGACTATCCTATTGATAGTAATTTATGTTGTTCCTCACTTTTCTCTATTATTACCTACAATACTGTAGAGAAGAGCTTTCCTTAAACATATTGCAAACATTTCCCTAGGATATATATATCAGAAAGGAACAGTTATATGCAGGGTGCTTGGTTATGTGTATCCACATATTAGTAGAAAAAAGTAAATTGTCCTCAAAATGGCAATTTCAATTTATATTCTCATTGATGGTGCTTGAAATTTCCTATTTTCACACATTCCTGCAGTACTTAGAATTTTCAGGCTTTTTAATTTTGTCATTCTAATGAGTATGAAATGGTATTTTATTTTTTCTTTAATTTCCTTGGTAATAGTCAAGTTGAGCCTATTTTACTATATCTAGTGGCCATTCATATTTCCTATTCTGTGACTTGCCAAACCATAAATATTGCCCAATATTTCCATTTGGCTATCGATTTAGTTTTCATTTTGATTTGTGAGAGTTCTTTATATGCTCTGGTTACTAATCATTTGTTATTTATGTGGGCTGCAAATAACTCTCCAGGTTGTCCTTTCTTTGTCTTTTCAATTTGTTAGTGGCAGTTTTCAACTAAATATAGTCAGATATATAATTTCCTTCTCCAGGGTTTGCACTCTTGGTTTCTTACTCAAGGTATTTTTTTTTCATATTTCTGCATCATAAAGATAATCTTATGTTTTCTTCTAACAGTTTTAAGGCTTTACTTTTTATATTTAAGAACTTGTTCAAAATGGATTTTATTTTTGTGTATGATGTAACTTAGGTACTTAACTTTTTTTCATATAGTTAACCAATTTGACTAAGTTTGGAACAGCTACCCCTGTCACTGCGTAGAGGATTACCTCTGTCCTTTATCAAATCCCCATATATGAGGGTGAGTCAAAAATTATCCACACTCTGGCTGTAGAATTTATTTTAATTAACTTTTAGAAAAGACACATACATCATTTTTTGACATAATCTCCTTACTTTTCAATACACTTTGTCCATCTGTCAACAAGCTTTCATATTCCCTCATTAAAAAATGTTTTAGGCTGAGCTGCAAGCCATGAACGCACTGCTGTCTTCACTTTTTCATCAGAAGTGAATCTTCATCCTCATAGGGCAGCTTTCAGGGGACCAAATAGGTGAAGTCCGATGGAGCAAGATCAGAACTATAGGGAGGATGCTTTAATACCTCAGAATGAAGTAATCCACAACAGACTTAGGTTTCGAAAAGTTTGTGTGAGATGGGTACTGAAACTCACAGAAGAGCATAAACAGAAGCATTTGGATATCTGCAAACAAAATTTGGACTGATACTCCAAGGAAGGTGAACGTTTCTTAAAGAGAATCATTACTGGTGATGAGACATGGATTTATCACTATGAGCCTGAGAGTAAACTGCAGACTATGGAATGGGAACATCCTCAATCACCAACCAAGAAAAAGTTCAAAAGTCAACCATCAGCTGGAAAATTGATGCTTACAGCTTTCTGGGATTCTCAAGGGCCAGTATTGGAACATTATCAGGAAAAAGGTTCAACAATCAACAGTGCTTGTTACAGTGAGATGCTTATTGAAGAGCTGAAGCCTAAACTACGGATTAAACACAGAGGACTGCTATCCAAGGGTGTTGTGATCTTGCATGACAATGCACGTCCACACACTTCTGCCCACACTGTCCACACTCTGCAAAAATTTCATTTTGAGGTGTTAAAGCATCCTCCCTATAGTCCTGATCTTGTTCCACCACACTTTCACCTGTTTGGTCCCCTGAAAGCAGCCATATAAGGAGTAAGATTCACTTCTGATGAAGAAGTGAAGATAGCAGTGCATTTGTGGCTCACAGCTCAGCCTAAAACATTTTTTAATGAGGGAATATGAAAGCTTGTTGACAGATGGACAAAGTGTATTGAAAAGTAAGGAGATTATGTCAAAAAATGATGTATGTGTCTTTTCTAAAAGTTAATTAAAATAAATTCTACAGCCAGAGTGTGAATAATTTTTGACTTGCCCTCATATGTATGGACATGGGCCTGGGCCTGGTCTCTCTTTTCTGTCATTGGTTTCTTTGTTTATGGCATTGTTTATAATCTGGTAGTTTCTTATAGTGCATTTTTAAAGTTTTTATTTATTTATTTATTTATTGGCTGTGTTGGGTCTTCATTGCTGCACACAGGCTTTCTCTAATTGCAGCGAGCTGGGGCTACTCTTCTTTCTTAACCACTGTGCCACCAGAGAAGTCCCCTTACAGTGAATTTTTTGCCCTTTTTATTCTTGGCTTAGCTCCTCTTGGTCTTTTATTTTTCCTTTTCAGCTTTTGGAAGAGTGTGTCAAGTTTTAGTCTATGCTTTTTTTCATTCTGCCAAACTACCTCTATTTTGAGTCCCAAGTTAGTAGTAACAAACTTGAAAAATTCATTTTATGCTGTCTCTGAAAGATAAAAGTTCATCTCAGGAAGGATGGTGAGCCAAAATCAGAAGGTTAAAAGCACAGTCCATCTAAGCAGGGTCAGAATTAAGATGTCAGACCCACTATACACAAGATGATGAACTGAGATCTAGGCAGGAGAATTGAGCAGAATATTGAGATGCCCAGGATCTATGACAATTGCCTGGATACCTTGAGGGGGGTGGGGGGATGTTAGTTACTCAACAAAAAGCTAACTCATATAACATCACTTTTATAGCTCTAGGTACCAGCCATTTCCCAGACAGACAACTCCTCTTATTGTAATGAGACAGTGGGGCACAATGGTGTAAGCAAGCCTTCCAACTCTAAAAGGTGTGGCTTTCAGCTCACACCATCATGAGGAGTTGAAAGACCTTGGGTGAGGTTCTAGATCCCCTCTAAACCTCTATAAAATGAAGATGATCCTAATTTCTACCTCACAAGTGAGAAAAACATCAAGCAAGGTGCTTGGCAAACTTTAAGTGCTCAAGTAATATCATTTTGTCCTCTTAAAAACAACCATGGTCTATCAAAAGGTCCCCAAATACCAGAATCTGTGTTCTTATCCATCCCAGTGTCCTCCTTGTCCTCTTCATTTGGGGAATTCACATCATTCTGGTGCAGGTCTATTTCCTACAAACAGTGGCTAACAGCAGCTTATCATTGTATTGGGGGCCATACAGATGCCTCATATCTCATGTATGTCCTTTCTCTTCCAAGTCTTAACCTGGGCTCAAAACCTGGCCTCAAAACCTGGCCACTCTTAACTTCTTGTCTAGGGAAAATGACTTAACTCCTCCCTGTCTCAGTTCTCTCATCTGTAAATTGGGCAAACCATAGATAGAGTTACTAATATAATTCAATAAGTGAAGATATAAAAGTACAGAGTAGAATGTTCAATGCATAGAATTCTTCTATAAACACTGGTTAAGGTAAAAATAAATAAACATGCTACACTAGACACAGCAGATTGTCTTGGTCAACTCTAGGCTCTGCCACTTTTAGATGCATGCCTTTGGGAAAGTTACTTAACTTCTCTCAGGCTCAGTTCCTTCCTTGTTAAGGAATATAATGTCCTTCTCAGAGGGTCATTCTGAGGATTAGTAGAAATGATATATGTGAACTGCCTGAGACACTGGATCTGCTCAACAAATATGAACTTTTATTATCACTACACGCTTAGCATAGGGTCACTTGCTCAAGGCTTTGTTAATTTGGGGATAATATTTGGGTCAAGAATGAGAGTGATAGCCAGCCTAACTTATGGAAATTCTATATTTAATAGATGTGAGGGGCAAAGCTGGTTTATGGGGATCTGGGAGAACACCTCCTTCTATTATATAGATTTATAATTAATTGATTTTATATTAATTATACAATTATTAATTGATCTTATATTCTTTGATCTATCTATAGTGACATTAATTTAGTAATTTTTTTGAAGATTCTTTAGGATTTTCTACATCACCACCAAATTGAGTGTCACCAGGTGGTGGTATGGGCGTGGGGCATAATCTGAAGCTTTCTTAGTTATATCCAAAGGCTGCTTGACTTCCTTAAAAGCAGTGTCCCTTCCCCTCATTTAGCTTTAGCATGAGGAGGAGACAAAGCGTTTTCTCTCCATCTTGAGTTGCTACAGGCTGACACAGAAGCATCTGTTTTTTCCTCTTTCTCTCTATGCATTTCAGGATGGTCATCCCAAGCTCCCTCCCAGATGCGACAGGGAAGGCTGAATGGATTGAAATCATGGCTGTGTCTAAGCTAGGTCTGCAAGTTGAGAAAAACAACTTGAGAAAAAGGGAAAGGAGTGAGAGTTTGAAATTACTTCAATCTTGAAGTTAGATGTAATTACAAAATAAAACCTCAATATCACAGCTGGGGTTATCCACCCAAATACAATCTTCACAGTTTGTGAATTCAGCTTTCTATTCATTAGTGGCTGTCCCTGAGTTAGTGATATGTTCTAATCATAAATGAATTCTTAATAGCTTCAAACCAAAGGAATTATAGCACAAAGGTCACTGTTTATTTTTTAATGGCTTTTTGTAATGTAATACCAAATATCTATGATAAGAAAATTTACTCCTTCTGGAACTGGTTGGGGATAAAGGGCCATTTACCTCAAAGCTCCAGAGAGACAATGTCACATTATAGACAGTGCAGTAAATGGAGGCCCCAAGCGTAGCCTATACCCACATGCATATAATCACAGGCTTTTGTTTCAGGAAAAGTAATCTGTAGCTCCGCCTCTGAGGGCATGTATTAGCTAGGATATAAGACTAGGTACTGTAAGAAAGACCAAATTAACAGTGATTTAAGTAGGATAAAAACTAATTTATTGTTCGCCTAAAATCCAGGCTGCTGTGAAAGTTCTGTTGAGGTACAGAGTCCCCAGAAGTCCAAGTTCCTTCATGATGCTCCTCGTCCTTTCTCACACTTATGTAGCTTCCAGCCATAACAAGGAGGAAAGGGCAAGAGGAGGACACACACCTTGATTTTAAGGTTATGGCCCAGAAGCCCTACACTTCATTTGTGCCCACATGCCATTGGTCCAAACACGTTACATGACACACATTCTTCAGGGGAAGTTGGGTTATGTAGTCCTTGTTCTGGGCAGCGAAGTTCTCAGCTAAACAGCTAATGGCCACAGGGGTTATGTGAAAGATCATGAGAGGTCAGGTAGATTTCATGTTCATGGGTCCTGAAGACTTTGACTTGGGTACATCACAGAGCCTAGGAGAGGTTCATATGCTGAGCCAGCCCTCAAAGACTTAATCCATCCCAGTAGAACTAGCCACCCCATTACTGTTACCAAAAGTTTATGTTTTAGTAATAGGATTTTCAGACAGTGCCCATAATTTGGACCCTCTTATGTATCTAGTCTAGTAGAGAAGATAAGAGCTAAGTTAGCAATGTTACAGGAAAAAGTTATATGTCCCATAAGAGAGATTCTAATCAACTGTTAGGAAATTCAGGAGGTGAAGGGATACTTCCCATACAAGGGCCTCTTCCCACATCTCCTCATTTGCTCCTCCTTCTCCAATCATAAAGCCTGGGGACGTTAGTATTGGGCTTCAAATGACCAGCAAAGATGGCAGTGAAGGAGAGGATCCTCTAAGTTAAGCAAACAAAAGTGTGGAGGTTTCACCTTGGCCAGGACACGAGCAGCTGAAGCTGAGAAATAGAGGATAAGACTGAAAAGGAAGGCAAGGAAAGCTGTGGTTAGATCTTACCAAACATATTGATATGCATCTTCCCAGGCAGCTGTTGCTGACATTGGGCAAGTATGTGGAATTTCACTTCCTATGGACACTCATTGACTAGGGAGAAGATGAAATGTACAGACAACGTCCTACATGTAGATCTACATACACATTCTCCAAAAGCAGTCAGAGCTTAACAATGTATTGCTTGGAGAGTCACATAGATGGTAAAACCGTACTACTAGCAATTCACCTAAAATTCATGATATTGGTTACCTCTGGGGAGTACTGTGGAAACTGTGATCAGAGAGGGACATACAGGGGGCTAGTTATTTGTTAACCGAGGTGGTGGTACATGGATGTTCGTTTTATTCTTTTAAATATAGAGAAATGCTTTATACCCTGCTTTTTAAGTGTGCATACTTCACAATGGAAATCAAGAGCCTAAAATAGGGAGACAGGAGACCTAAGCGCTAGGTCAGGCAGTTCAACTAAGCACATGTGCACTCTTTTGTAAGGTGCTTTATTTCTCAGAATCTCAAATTCCTGATCTGCAATAAAAGATTCTCTAGGATTCAAATTATACATATTTTTTAAATTAAATTTTTATATATGTTTGATTTTGGACCATGTTTTTGCACCAGTCCTAAGATTCCCTGAACATTTTTTTTTAATATTTAGTTATTATTTTATTTATTTATTTTTGGCTGCGTTGGGTCTTTGTTGTGTGCCTGGGCTTTCTGTAGTTGTGGTGAGAGGGAGCTACTCTTCATTGTAGTGTGCAGGCTTCTCAGTGCAGTGCCTTCTCTTGTTGTGGAGCATGGGCTCTAGGTGTGCAGGCTTCAGTAGTTGTGGCACATGGGCTCAGTAGTTCTGGCTCGAGGACCCTAGAGCTCAGGCTCAGTAGTTGCGGAACATGGGCTTAGCTGCTCTGCTGCATGTGGGATTTTCCTGAACCAGGGCTTGAACGCACGTCCCCTGCATTGGCAGGCAGACTCTTAACCACTGTGCCGAAGGGAATATCCAATTCCCTGAACATTTGACCAGTATTTAGAGTGGTAGAATGTAAGAGGTTTTCTTTCTCTAGTTTTAGAGGAGAGCTTTTTGTAAACGATGGGACAGAAAGTAGAGAATAGGACATAATGAAAAGCAATTTGGATAAGGGAGTTCAGGAAGCTAAATGAAGTTACTACAATATCAGAAACAGATGTGGCTAAAGACATAAGTGATTTCTTTTTAATGTATTGGATCTAAAATGTGTTAAGAATGTCTCTGGGAGGGTTTCTTGTTTGGTCTTTCTGTTGTTTGTTATTTTGTTTTTCTTGGGGAAACTGATTTTGTTAATTGTACGAGTGACACATTAATCTAGGAAATTATTTACCTAATCTCTCTAAACTTCAGTTTCCTTTTCTATAAATGGGAACTAATACTGCTTACAACATAGGATTATTGTCGGGATTACATGGGATAATGCAAGTGCAGAGGTGCCTGGCACCTGGTGAGCATCCAATAAATGTTAGAGGTAATGATGATGATGATGATGGAGGAGGAGGAGGAGAGGAAAATGATGATGGTTAAATGGAGGCTACTACATTTTTTTTTTGGCCACACTGTGCAGCATGTGACATCTTAGTTCCCTGACCAGGTACGGAACCCATGCCCCCTGCATTGGAAGTGCGGAGTCGTGACCACCAGGAAGTCTGAGACTTCTACATTTTAAACAATGGAATATTTTCCAGTGAAAACTCTGGTATTTTGAGTTGTATTTGTGTGAATGTAAATAAATCAGAATACAAACTTTTGGTTCCTCTAAAGTAATACACTTCTTCCATGACTGTCAGAAGAGCTAAAAATGCCCCCATCAGGCAAATAGATGCTGAGTCTTACTCGCTCACAACAGATTTTTCAATATCCATTTTTTCTACTGATAAGGGTCTGTTTTTGAGATGTGCTTCTGAATGTCAATTAGGCAAATTGGTAATTTATCAGCAATGCCTCTTTCTCCTTATGTCCCCCCTCCTCCCCCTTGTCATCATCTTCCTCCTTCCTCACCACCTCCTCCTCCTGCCCCTCCTCCTTCCTCCCTCTCCTCCTTCTTTCTTGTTTATTTTCTCTTCTTTTAATTCTTTTCCTTCTCCTCCACATCTTTATCATCACAATGATCAACAAAAGTAACAACTTTTTTTTTTTCTCTCCAGTATCCCTTCTTCTTTTTTCTGGATCCTTATTTTCTCCACTTACATAAATCAGGGGACCATGATGCTTTCTTCCTACCCCTCCTCCAGCCCCAAGACACATGTAGAAACCTGACCAAGCAAGATAACCCAGCTCCCTGGACATAGGAATCTGTGTAAGTTGACATCTACCCCAGGCAAAGCTATTTAGAGACTTGTCAGATGCTTGAGACTTGACATATAGAAGTTATGAAAGAGGTAGCTTCTCTTCATGTACGATATTAATAAAAAGTATACAGAGGTGGCTTTTTTTCCCCATGGTCACTTGGAAGAATTTATTTGCAGGGGAGAAAGGAGTCTAAGACAAAAATGGAAGAATTAAAAGAAGGAGGAAGAGAGAGAGAAAGGCTGAGGGAGAGAATTAGGGAGTGACTTAACAATTTTTGATATTCCATTCAAAATTTCTCAAGCCATATCTGTGCATAAATATTTAATGACATGAAAAAATACATTTTTAAAAAGTGTTTAAAAATTTTGAAAATTGAATATTTGAATTGGCTTCCTCTCATTTATACCCCAATATTTATTGAACAAAAATGTGAGGGAATGAATTAGCTTATTAAGATTCAAGGTATAAGTACTAGCACCTAAGTTTTTAATTAAAAAAAGACATGGAACATAAAATATATGTCTTTTTCAGAGCACTCTTATTAGACATGGGTAGTTAGATTAACTAAATTTTTCGGGCTGGTCTGAATAAGTCATGTTCAGTAGACGACTCAATTTGAGGTAAAACTTCTTATTTCAGACGAGATGGGCGCGTTCAGGGTGGTATGGCCGTAGACAAACTTCTTATTTCAAAGAAGGCTTCTTTCTTCTTGTATGGTTTGAAATGTGTACAGTGGTATGTTTATATTTGCATATAAAATTTGGTTTACAAACAGCAGCATAAGTAAAACAATAACATTTATGGTGAGTGGCATGAGTGACTTGGAATGCAGACCATGTTCGAAGAAAAGGCAGTATTCATGGTTTCACTTTCTTCAGTTTCAGTTACCTGTGGTCACCTATGGTTCACATATATTAAATGGAAAATTCCAGAAATAAGCAATTCATAAGTTTTAAAGTGTGTGCTGTTCTGAATTGTGTGATGAAATCTTGTACCATCCTGCTCCTTCCTGCCCTGGACTGTGACTCATCCTTTTGTCCAGTGTATCCACGCTGTATATGCTACCCTCCCATTAGAACAGGAAAACACATAAACGGGGTTTGGTACTATCCGTGGTTTCAGGCATCCGCTGAGGTTCTTGGAACGTATTCCCTGCAGATAAGGGGGAACGCCTGTAAAGAAAATCAACAAAATCTGTTATTTTTCATTTGCTCTTGGCTTCATATTTAAATAAAACAAAGTGAATATGGTAAATATTTCACATATGTAAATACTGGTGTCACATTTCTATTAACGTGTAATGCAACATTTGATATTCTCAATTAAAACCCTTAATTTGCTGGCTATACTGCCTGCAGTCCCTAGAGTAATTGCTCTCATTTTCCTGGATAACTTATTTAGGGAAAAATAAAATAATGAAATGATCTTAAAATGAAAAGGCCTGAAAATAGCGCTCTTATTTAAATCACAATACTTCACACTCATCTGAGATTTCTTCATCTCTGCAATAACGCAGCTGTTTTCCTTAGGGTGTTCTCACAAGTTCATAAAGAAAAAAAATTGTTATGAGCCTTCCGAAACCCCAAGGAAGGCAGCTGTGTTTTTGATAAACTGGGCTACGGTGTCAACACTTCAAGCTATAGAGAAATTTACACGGGAATTTTCTGCATTATATATCCATGAGCAATATATTTTCAACAGTAACAACATACACTGTACTTAGCCAGAGTTTACACAGCGAAGCGGTCAGGCTGAACACTGTGAAATTAAAAACCCGACCTTCAGCAGAAGCCTCTGCCCTAAACATACAGAATGTCATTCACTTTGACCTGAAGAAAAACGCAAGGGAAATCAGGGAAGGGTGAAGAGATGCTTGGGGTGAACTCCCCCATGAGATGTCCAAGCGTCACATTTTTCTCCACATTCAGTAGAGGGGATCCATCATAACTCAGTGGCATTTTCCAAGGGTTTTAGTTAAGAAAAGGGCTTGAGTGATTGAAGAGTTGGGACTCTGCCAATCCAAGATTCTCTTGGTTCACAAGACTGTGCTGACTCTTCGTTGCTCTCTCACCTTTGCTGTCAAAGCACTTATCCTTCTGATGTTGGACAAGGAAAGAAGCATTCCCAGACTGAACATATTTGAAAGTTTTCCGTGTACTTTTTGTAAGACCTGACCTAGGTTGTGTCTACCCAATTGCAAGAAAATGTGAGGGGAAAATACTAATCATTGTGTTCAGTTGTGGAAAGTACTTGCTTTTCCCCAACCTGTCCTCCTCCCTTTTAGTTGCCTTTGTCTCACTGGGAACAGCCTCTTGGATCATTCCTTCAGGCAGAGTCATCGTTCTTTGTCAGATCTGCTCTCTATCAAGCCAACTCTCATTTATTCAGTGCTGCTTCCTTCCTTTGTGCATCATTTATCCTGCTGACTTTTCTTTTACTTCCTGCAGCCCTCTTGGGCTTCTATACTATGGCCACTGAAATAGACTGTTAAAAATAAAACAAAACAAAACTATACTTCAACTTATTCAGTGAGCTGTGTCTCTTTTCAGAGCTCTGTTGTCCACTGTTGTTATCATTTGTTTGCTTGTTCTAAGGGGTAAGCGACATTGTTACTGCAAATACCCCCTGAGCTCATTTATTTAGCGCCTATAATTTTTGAGCTACTGTTGTGGGTTATGTATTGGGTTATGTGTATGTGTTTTCTAATGAGGGGGATAGCGAGACAGACAAGGAAACAAATAACTGTAATACGTTGTGATGTAAAGAATCAGAGAAGTATGTAACACCTACAGTATCAGAACTAAGGACATTTTGTGAGGTGAAATGAGCAGTTTAACCATCCCTAAGCAGAGATTATCAGGTAAGTAGCTAAACATGTTAAGAGCTTCAAGTGAGGTGTGTCATTGAATTGGCTATCTTATATTAGTCTCCTTTTGTAAGTAAGGCTCCAAGAGGTAAAATAATTTTCCAAAGGTCATAGAACAAGTAAACAGCAGAGACAGGGTGTATAGGGGTGTCTGTTTCCAAAGCCCATCTTGTATCTTGACACCAAGAGACAGTCTTCCTCTTTTTTTCATAAACCTGGTTTCATATCTCTGTCATAGAGTCCTGGAATCAAAGATACAAGCTCATATTTGTTGCATATTAAGAAAAATGGTCATAGAAAACAAAATTATGGTTGCCAAAGGGGAAAGTGGGGGAGTGATAAGCTAGGAGTTTGGGATTAACTGATACACATTGCTATATACAAGTAGATAAACAACAAAGACCTAATGTATAGCACAGGGAACTATATTCAATACGTTGTCATGACCTATAATGGAAACGAATCTGAGAAAGAATATATATATAACTGAATCAATTTGCTGTACACCTGAAATTAACACAACAAAAATCAAGTATACTCCAATTTAGAAAAAAGAATAATGGCCACCTCCAAATACAGATGAAAATAAATTTGTTGATTTGATTAACTTACCATGGTAATATTTCACTAACTGCTTGACTAGGGCATAGGTAGGCAATAATGTCATATTCATCAAAATGACTCTGTATGTCTTATGGTAGATATCACTCATAAAGCACCATGCTCTAGTCTGCTAATTTCAGGCATAGTAAGGGAGGCTGTCTACACACAGTACTCCAGGGGGCCACTCCAACAAATCAGCCAGCCTTGGTGAGTGTTCCGGGTTGAATTGTGTCCCCCCGCCAAAGTTCGTACATTGAAGCCCTAAACCCCAGTACCTCAGAATGTAACCTTATTTGGAGATAAAAGTAACCAGGTAAAAGTAGGTCATTATGGTGGGCTCTAATCCAATATGACTGGTTTCCATATAGAAAGGGAGAATTTGGAGACAGTTATGAACACAGAGAGATAATCGGCAAGTCAGAGAATATAGAAGATTTCTGGCAAAACACCAGAAGCCAATAGAGAAGGATGGAACATACATTCTCCCACAGCCCTCAGAAGGAACCAAGCCTGCTAACACTCATCTCTTAGATTTCTAGCCTCCAGAACTCTGAGAATATAAATTGCTGTTGTTTAAGCCACCCAGTTTATGTCACCTTGTCATGGCAGCCAAGGCAAACTGATACAGCAGGGAAGACAAACTCTATTTCCCATTGCTGTTATGGGAAGGTGGGCAAAAAATAAAGAAAGAAATCGACTCCTCTTCTTTCCCCTGCCATGATGATAGCATCTGCTGCTAAAATAGATTATTCTCACCCAAATTCAGTTTTCTCATTGGAGTCAATGTAATATATGATCCCATGTAGCAGAATAAATTAGAAATTGATAACACTGGGTGCCATCTACATCAAATGTCCTTTAGGCTAAGCAAGGTTAGCATCCCATGGAACAAATCATAGCCCCACTAGCATGCAGAGAACTAATTATGTTCATTGAAAGTGTGCACCTGGTAGCAGTGGAAGTCCTCTCTCGGCCACTATTTCTCAGCTCCTGTCCAAACCGTGCCACTAAGAAAGGGTACGTGCTCATTTCAGAGGGAAGTACACCACGCCAGTAACCCCAATGCCAGTTAGTGACTGTGGTTCTTATGCGCGCCATTTCAACAAATGATTATTATTGCAAAGTAGAAGGATAATAGTCAAAAGATGTGCAGGTGAATGTATCTGTGTGTGTGTGTGTGTGTTTAATGCTATTTGAATATTGGACTATCCTATACACTATTGTTAAATATATAAATGAATGAATGAATGAATAATGCACCACATGGTGCCTAAAAAAGGACATTGGAATGAGGGATAACTGGGTTACAGGGATTAAGAAAGACAGTATTTGGAAAAGCAGTGGCACAGAAACGTTACTTTCTTTTCCACTCCTTGCTTTCATTACCACCCTTCTTCAAAGACTGCAGCCTCCCTTCCATTGAACATCTTGGCTTTCGTGGTCCTCTTTCTAGCTTTATCTAAGGAGAACTTGATGAACTTGGTCGAGTAAGTCCCACTTCATGTACAATGATAATTTCTTCCTCTTTTAGGAAAGGATGACTGTCTTCAAAAACCAATCATTTATAAATGAAGGTTTTATTAATTAATTATCATCTTGGAACAGATGAGTGCCTCAGCAGAAACCAAGCATCGTGTACTGCTTTAGTGATCAAAGAGTGTATGAGAATGACATGCACATTCCTTTATGTCCCTCAAGGTGCACATTACTGTCATAGCCCCATATTTCCAACTCATCTGTGCTGCATGTCACCCGTTTTGTTCCCCACTCTGCTAAATTGCCCTATTAACCAGCTGGCCCTGAAGACACATTCTGCAGTTAGGGAACTTTGGATAGCATAGCTAACTATTGCTTGTGCCTTATGGTTTCCCTCTCTGTGACACTGCGGTTCTCACTGGTGTCACACTTCGGTCTTTCTGGCCCCTGAAGGACATGGGCAGAGAGAGAGAACTAAAAAAATGGTCCTTGTCTTCCTCTACCTCATAGCTTAAGTTCTTTAAAATCAATCAAGCTGCTCAAAACCAGCCTCAGAATATAGGGAGGCACTCAATGTTTTACCAGAAGAAGGCACAGAGTCAGGATTACCTTGACACAAGGATGTGACCTTCACTAAACTGTTTTCATTAACTTAGCTGCCGTTTCCTTATCAGCTTTATAGGTAGCAATACCTTATAAAAAGTTGTCTCTGGTCAAGAAATTCCTTCCAACTTTTGCTCCTAGATCCTGCTTCCAAACCCTCTGATCCTAAAGCTGGAGCTCTATGTTAATTCTAGTGAGAATAAGTATGTCCATGCAATATCTGAGACATATACTAAAAAATTATCTCTTGATTATCTGAAATACAAAGTTAACTGGTCATCCTGTATTTTTTAAAATTTATTTTATTGAGGTATAGTTGATTTACAATGTTGTGTTAACTTCTGCTATATAGCAAATTATACATATATATGTATATATATGTATAGCTGTGTAGCAAGTTATACATATATATATATTCTTTTTCATATTCTTTCATATTATGGTTAATCAAAGGAATATAGTTCCCTGTGCTATACAGTAGGACCTTGTTATTTACCCATTCTATGTATAATAGTTTGCATGGTCATCCTATGTTTTTATTTGCCAAATCTGGCAACCTTTAAATACATGTAACTTTCAAAGTAATGTTCCTCTGTCTGCAGGAGAAACTAGCATCAATATATCTTATTATTACAGTTTTGTATATATATTATTAATAAAGTAACTGAATGGGAAAAAAAGGTTGAGAAGTATTAGCTTATTTTTTCACTCTGAAATTTATCTCAAGTAGTCAAGGAAACTTTGATAGAAGCTTGTCCTCTCCAAACACAGTCTCTTCTTCTCAGCATTGGGCAAAGTAATATAAAAGGAATACTCTGATTGTTAAATATCCTTATTCATAAGAAAAAAATTATAAAGCTGCAGATATAAATAACTAAGCCAATATCATATTTTTTTGATATTTTTGTCTGAAGATGCTGTAAGAAGATAGCACCTCTTCCAAAAATGAAGAGAATGTCTTGATATACTAATTTAACAGCACTCTCTCTGCACAGGCTGAAATGATGGACAAAGCCCTTGGTTCATGTTGAAGAGAGATGTGGACCTAAATCCCTTGCAAGGAGAGCTCAAGTATGGAAGACACATCATAGCTGCACATGACAAATTTCCCTGCTCTACAACAAGTGTGTCAGTTGGAAGCCTACCTAGAAATCTGCTGTAAAGCATACTGAGGAAATTATAGGGTAACGTTTGTAGTTTACAAACACCATTTTTTTTTTGTCTATACAATTCCCTTGTCTCAATGAGATCACCATGTAGAGAGAGAGAATGACTAGGGAAAAGATTGTTTTAATTGTCTTATTAGAAAGTAATTCAAGATACAATCCAGAAAAACTAAATATGCTGGTCAAGAACAAGGATTTGAATTGAGGGTAAAGAGTTTAGGATTTCTTCTGCCTCCCGTCATTGGCAATGCAGTTCTATAAGAAGGCAGATGCAGTGTTTGCTGCAAGACACTGCATAACATATGGTGAGGGAAATTGAAAAGGGCTAAATGGCAAAACAAACACAATATTTTTTTCTTTTTCTTTCCAATTTAAGTGATAAATTGCTAAAAGAAATAGGATATGCTGCCTTTTAACCTTAAATATAAGGAAGATATCCTTTCTGAAACACAGTGACTGACATTGGATACACGTAAGGAGAATTTTTAATGGTGTATGCATTTAGTTAGGATACAAACATCATTTCCTAGCTTTTGGAACATATGCGGAATACAAATTCTCAAGCCAAGAAACTTATAAATACAGCAAACTCTTCTGTTCTCAGATAAACTGTAAAAATAAATGAAGTCATCAATAATATCAAATGTAATTTAATAATAATTTTTCATTCAACATTTAATAGTTTCCAGATGGCTTGATATTTCTCCAAAAATAAAGATGGTATATACATACTTAAAATAAAAGCAAATAGGTAATTATTTTCTAGGAAAAGGAGCAAAAATCTGATGAAACATGCAATTTAAATTTATCCATTACATTTAATTAGCATCATAGATATCCTATAGAGAAATATTCTATCTAGATATTTGTTCAATTTGCTTCTGAAATTTTACCTCATTCAAGAAATATTCATTTTTTTCTCTGATTTTCTCCCTTTCATTCATATTTTTATATGTGTACAGCTTTTTGTTTTGTATTATTAGTTATTAGATTATTAAAAATCTAATTTTTATTTTTCTCCTTTAACACAAGTTTACAAACAGCTTTACATAATTCTACTTAGAAACTTAACAAACATTTGTCATTCTACTAAACCCTGTAGCACTGATCACGTAAGTGTGATCAGTGGAAATGACTTTTATCTGTACTTTTCTGTGAAGTTCTTTTTTGTAATGAAAATAATATGAGTTTAGAGTTAGAACAGGTTTTTGTGACCTAATAGCTTTGTAACCTTGAGCAGGAGACTATCAGAAACTCAGTTTTCTTTACATCCAAATGACACTACTCACAGGCTTGCTGTGAAAATTAAATCAGATGATGGTGAAGCACATAATCTCTAGCATATAGCAATTTCTCAACTAAGGTTAGTCAATAGCTTCTTCTCTCTTCTTCTTTCCTTTTCCTGATTCTCCTGAGAATATAGACTGTTCATTTTTTGCTGTTGTTGTCTTTGATGCACAAGAATGGTGGAAGTTTAGTAGCATACACTTGGGAAGAAATAGAAGTTTATGATTTATTTGATAAGCCTGCATGAGTTGATGCCATATAAAGTGATGGCTAAACCTTCTGCTATGCAGGAATGTTACTGATGTAATAGAAAATGATTCTGGAAAGAAGTCAAGTCAATTTATCAGACACTGAGTGGCCTCTGAATCCTGTAGAAATTTCTATGCTATGTGTGCTTGGAGACACAAATATGAATGGGTCATAGTCCTTGCCCTGAAGGTGCAACTGATTTCATGGAGATATAAAATGTTATAAAATGTCCATAAAACAGAGCAAAATAAAAGGAATGTTAGATTGAAGTATAAACAGTATGCTGTGAGATGGAAGAAAGGAAGAAACTTTGTTTTGATATGAATTTCAGTGGGAGATATTCCAAATAATTGGAGAAACGAAAAGGCAAAAAAAAAAAGAAAGGCTAAATTTTTGCCATTGTTCCACATTCTCATTTCATAACTTTGAAGTTTAACTACAGCATGCATATTATATAATGTGTCAAGTTTTAGGCTAACGATGGTACAGTGAAAAACAAACAAACAAAAGTACCTCTATCCAAAAATATGAGGGTGAGTCAAAAATTATCCACACTCCAGTTATATTAAAACTTCTGTTGGCCACACTGTTTTATCAGCACTTTCTGTTCAAGGCTACTGTCTCCCCAGTCACTGCTGTGCAGATGTGAACATGTTACATCAGTTCATTTTCAACTGCAGTGCAAGCAAAACTGGATGCCCACCTGTGGCTTGCACAAAAGAAGAGTAGCGTGCAGTGATTCTGTTTTTGTGGTCTGAGGGTGTACCTGGTGCTGTTATTTATCTGAGACTTTGTGCGCAGTATGGAGAAAGTGTTTTGTCAAAAAGAAGTGTGTATGAATGAATAGAGATGTTCAAGGAAGGTCGCACAAGTGTTAGCCATCAAGAAGGAGCTGGACCCCTGTCCATGTGAAGACATGAGAACAGCAGTGCATTTGTGGCTCGCAGATAAGCCTAAAACATTTTTTAATGAGGGAATATGAAAGCTCGTTGACAGATGGACAAAGCGTATTGAAAAGCAAGGAGATTATGTCAAACAATGATGTATTTGTCTTTTCTAAAAGTTAATTAAAATAAATTCTATAGCCAGAGTGCAGATAATCTTTGACTCACCCTCATATGTTATTGCATTGGTAAGAATCATGTAGATAAGCTGGTTTATTGGTCCATAGGCTTATTAATTTATTTAAGGAAATCTGTGCCAAAGTGATTTAGAGGTGATTTACCATATCCAATATAGTAGAGTAAAAGCAGTAATAGCAGAAGTAACAGTAGTAGCAGCAACAGTAGGAATAGCAGTTTACTTTACTTCATAAAGTAAATCACTGTATTTGTTGTTCTATTCTGTCTGCTATGTTATTGATCTATTTTATTTATGTTTTATTGAGTTTCAACATACGCTTTTTTGCATTACATTTTTATTGAGACATAACTTATGTACAACAATGCACAGATATTGTGTGCTGTGCAATGCACTTTAAAAAACTTTATTATTTTAGAACACTTTTAGGTTCACAACAAAAGCTAGAGGAGGGTAATCAAAGCATTTTGAAAAATGCATATAGCTGTGTAACATATGTCTGTATCAAGAATAGCTTATTTTCACCATCCCAGAAAGTTCCTAAACCAAATCTGGAGACAACCAGTGTTCTAATTTTATAACTACAGATTAGTTTTTCCTGTTCTGGAGCTTCTTCTATGAATACCATATGAATACATTTTATACTCTTCTCTGTCTGGCTTTATTTACTCGGCATAATGCTTTTGATATTTAACCATGTTTTCAGGATACTAATAGTTTGTTACTTTTTATTTTTGAGTTGTAGTCAGTGATGTGTTGATAAATGTTTAAACTGGATTTCAAAAAAAAAAGAAAAAACAAAACAAAACCCAAAACAAAAACCAAAATCAAAAAAAAAATTCTGAATGGTAGCATTTGCCAATTTCCAGGATGTAAACACTCTGAAAGTAGAAAATTTCAAGTTACTAACATGTCATTAGTCATTTTGAAAAATTCCTGAAAATTGTACTGTGAACTCTTGTGACCCAGGATGAGTCTGCTCCAGCTCCCGCTGGTCATCCTCCATTGTATGAATAGCCCAGTTTGCTTATCAAGTCTACTCTTAAAGTGAACATGTGTGTTGTTTCCATTTCTGCACAATTATGGCTACAACTCCTGTGAACATTTTTATACCAGTCTTTGGGTGAACACATGTTTTCATTACTCCCGTATAAATATCCAAGGGCAGAATTGCTTAGTCGTGGGGTAAGTGTACCTTTAACTTTATGAAAAACCTTGCCAAACAGTTGTCCAAAGTTACCGAAACACTTTATACTTCCAACACAAAATATAGTTGCTCCGTATTTTTGGCAATATTGGTATTATCAGTCTTTTTAATTTTAGACACTTTGATGGAAGTCATGTCTTGTGTTTTTTTTTTCTCTCTCTTATGACTGTTAGTGATGGTCAGTATTTCACATGATTTTTGGCCATCTATACATCTTCCTTTGTGAAGTGTCTAAGTCTTTGGACCATTTTTGTTTTTGTCTATTATGGGGTTGCAGGATTCTTTACATGCTATTGACAAGAGTCCTTTATCATATATATGTAAACATACATATATCTATGTGTACATAAACATTACATTAGTATATTACATATAAATATATAAATATTTTCCTAAGTTGTGACTTGATCATTCATTTTTTATGGTGCCCCTTTTAAAAGTTAGCAACAGTTTTTAGAGCAGTTTTATGTTCATACCAAAATTGAATGAAAAGTAGAGAAATTTACTGTATAACCCCTGTCACCATACACACACATACACAACACACTCACACACACGCACCCCCCCACACAACCTCCCTGTCTGTCGACATCTCACATATGGTGCCTTTCGATAACAAAAGTTTTGAAAAAGCCTTATTTAAAAGTATTTTTCTAGTAGTGCTTTCTGGATTCTAAGAAATTTTTGCCAATTCTGAATTAACAAAGATATTTTATTATATTTTCTATAGAAGTTTTATTTAATATTGTCTATTCTATTAATTATTTCAACTTGATTGTGTAGGATGAGAATGAGGGGTCAAGATACATTTTTTTTCCATCTAGAAATCCAATTGTTTCAGCACTATATGTAAAAAATTTTTGCGCCATTGAATTGGTTTGACACCTTTGCTGGAAAACAATTGACTATATAAGTTTAGGTCTAATTTTGGACTTTTCTGTCCAGTTAACTAGTCCATCCTTACATCAATATCTAGTTCCCTTCATTTTTATAGATTTATAAGTAGTCTTAAAATCAGATGTTACAGGTCCTCCAACTTTAAAAAAAATTTTTTTTCAAAAATTTTGGCCTTTTGATGCTCTTTATCCTTTGGATCTTTATATTTTATACATTTTAAAATCAGGTAGTCCATTTCTATGAAATGACATGCTGTGATTTTGATTGGGAATGATTGGGAATCAATATTTAGATTGATTTGGAGAGAATGACCTCTTAACCATATGGAGTCTCCCAGACCATAAATCTGATATGTTCCTTATTTTTATTTACATCTTTAATTTCTCTTAGCAATGTTTTGTAGTTTTTAGTAAATAGATTATCTATAAGTTTTGTCAAATTCTCTCTAAATATATTTGTTTTATAATGCTATTATAAGTAACGTCTTAAAATTAATTTTCCAATTGTTAATGACGATTATATAGCTTTACAATTAATTGATCTTATATTAATTATACAGTTATTAATTGATCTTACAGTCTTTGATCTATCTATAGTGACATTAGTAATTTTTTGAAGACTCTTTAGGATTTTCTACATCAAAAATCATATTATGAATGAAGATAAATTTACTTTTTCTTTTCCACTGCATATGCCTTTTTATTTTGCTCTTGTCTTTAGCACAGTGTTTAAGTGCTGAGAGCCTTGCGTTGTTCTTCATGTTAAGAGAAAGGTACTCAATATATTTTTTTCTTGTAAAAAACTGGTGAGGAATTCTCTCAGCATTTAGTTATCTGAATAAGTCTTTAGTTTGTCTTCATTTTTCAGGAATTTTTTTAAATACAAAATTTTAGTTTGATAGTTTTGAGTATTTTTTTTTCAGCATTTAAATGATGTTTTTCATTGTCTCTTGGCTCTTATTATTTCTGATGAGAAATCAGTTATATCTTATAATATTTTTCCTGTATATAATCTTTTTCTTTTTTTCTTGCTGGTTTTAAGAGTTTTTCCTTAATTTTGGCTTTCAGAGATTTTCTTATGACACATAGCTGTGGTTTTCTTTGTGTTTCTTTTGCTCAGGGTTTGTTGAGTTTTTCAAATTCGTGGTTTGGTAATTTTTTTTTGTTTCCAATTTGGGAAAACTTTGGCCTAATATTATTTTATTATGTTATCAAATACTTTTTCTCTCTCTGTCTTATTAATTCTAGTATACCAGTTATAAAAATGTTAGATTAGGTGATATTTTCCTATATCTTCATAAGGCCCCGTTTCTTCTTCTTTTTCATATTTATTTATTTATTATTTATTTTTCTGTATTTTTCTCTCCTGCCTAAGTGTGAATACTTCCTATTGTTCTGTCTCCAAGTCTACTGACCCTGTTTTTTTCTCTTTTTTTACAGTTTTTAATCTGCTATCCAGCACATTTGTTGAATTTAAGTGTAATTATTTATTTCTAGTTCTAGAATAATCATGTGGTTCTTTTTATTGTGCTACTTCCTGGCTAAGATTGTCTCTGTTCACTCATTTTGATCATTATTTTCCTTAAATCTCTGATCATACGCATGCATATGCACACTGTATTGATCATGTCTTTTTTTTCTTTTTCAATTTTCTGTTTTTGGGACCTTGCTGACCCTGAAAGGAATGAGCTCCCCTGGGCTAATCCATTCCTAAAGATAGTAATCAATTTACCTGTGAGTGTGCCTTTCACATGCAAACCAGTCAATCCAGAGCCCACACCCTCAACCACCTCTTCTTTTAGGCTCTCATACTCTGGTCCTATCCACCTGCCCTAATCACTCCAGGGCCAGATATCAGGCAAATAGGAACAGCCCCTGTGCCCCCTGCCCATTAAAATTATTCAAGCTAGCAACTCTAAGCCTATTTATACTTTATATAATCTTAAGCCTGCCTTGTCTATTCCTTCCCTTGGAAATCACAATAGAAATTCTTGCTCACATTTCCCCCTTGATTCTTCTGCCTTCTGATCAGCCCTGGTGCTTTTCCAATGTGACTCCCCATGATATGGAATGTGCCCTTCTCTTGGGATCTGTAACTGTAACAAACTGTCTTTTCAATGGCAGTTTTCTCCTGATCTGTTGGTCTTGTCATAACCAACCAATAATAAAAGTTACATGTTAAAGCACTCACGCACAATACATACATACATACATACATACACATGTTAACATAACGTACATTAACATTACCATCCAGGCAATTTTTTTCCAGATGTGGGTCACATTTTCATGCTTCTTCACATGTTTTGTTTTTTTTTTTAATTGAATATTAGAAATTGTTGGTGATATTTCATGGCAATTCTGAACTTTGCTTTCTTTAGACAGTGTTACATTTTATTTTTTCAGTCAGTTACTTTACTGTACAATCATCTTGATCCTACCAAGGCTTGGTTTTAGACTTTGTTAGGTTGGGTCTAATGGAACCCTTACTGAAGGGCATGGATTTTATTCTTAAGGCATGTCCTTTCTAGTGTATCAGCTAAACAACTGTAATAGTCATACGGCTGCCTAACAGTGGCTGGTGGAACTCTAATATTTCCCTGTACCATGTAAGCTCTAAAATATCTCTTCTGCTCATAGCCCTTAGTAGGTTTCATAGTTTCTCACACACTGTATATACAACCTAGCAATTGGTCAAAAGTAGAAGGGGAAACCTATACCTGTATACTTGGAGCTTCCTCTCTGCATAGTTGTTCCTCTCTGATATTCTGCTCCACAAATTCTAACTGCCTCAATAGCCTTGAAACTGTAGTCTTGCCTTTCTCAGAGCAACTACTGCTACCTGTTTGGCTTTACTTCCTTGTACCACATGGGACGTGGTCACTGACAAAAAATTCAGATAAATGTGATTCTCACCTTCTGTATATATTTTCTCTCAAAGATTACAGACCTGCATTCTCTGTTTTTCAATGCATAAAAACAATTGCTTCATATATTTTTGCTCAATTTTGTAAATATTTATACTGGAAGGTCAAATGTGATACTCTCTCCTTTGTCAAAGCCAGAACTAGAAATATGTCATTGTATGCTTTTTTTTTTACTTTTTTTTTTGTAGGAAAGATAATTTTATGGTTGTTTTTTGAGAGAAGAAAAATGTAGAAATTTCTTATCTTTTCCTTATTATTCATTCTGGTATAGCTTTAAGATTATCTTTCAATATTATGCTGACTTCGAGTGACATCTGTGAATTTTTTGTTCTCTTTTTTATTTCAAATCTTCCATATATGTGGTAATTCTCCCACATATTACTCTCTTATACAATGAATTTCTCTATGAACTTGTCTTGTCTTATGCATTCAGGTTTTTGAGACCTCAATTGTTCACTCTATTATGATGAGTACTTTAGGGACGAGGTGGAGAACTCATTATGATTTTAGTGCTTTCACAGAAGAACTATGATGATAAAAACTTGCAGGGAAAAGTAGCTTAATAAAGCATATTTTACAATTTCTAATTTTATGAAGCTATAATAGGATTTATTGTAAAGTTCCATAGACCATGATTAATTTTAGTCTGCACAGGCACAATAATTATTTTGAGATAGATTTAGTTGATTTTTTAACAATTAATTGGTTCAGCATAGGATCTGTTTGATTTAATTGCTAATAGAGTCTAAAACAATTTGACCATATTTCAGAATGAGATAAGGTCCAGATATGATCACAATTCATAGATCACTGAATTGAGAAATAACTGCTCTAGCGTTTTAGGCCACCTTAATTGTTAATTTGGGTCACCATGTTGTCAGTTCCATTGAATGATGGCTGCTCAATAAACACGAATTGAACTCATACCCTACAAAGAGACTGAATTCAAGAAAACAAGGAATTTGAGGTTAAACTTAATATCTTTGTATTAATCTCCTAGGGCTGCCATAAGAAAATACTATAGAATGGCTTAAAAAACAGAATTTTGCTTCTTGCAATTTTGGAGGCTGGAAGTCCAAGATCAAGTTGTCAGCAGGTTTGGTTTCTCCCAAGGCATCTTCCCTTGGCTTGCAGCCATCTTGCTGTGTCCTCACATGATGTTTCCTCTGTTTGTACACATCCCTGGCATCTCTCTCTCTTCTTATGAGGACACCAGTCATATGGGATTAAGTCCCTGTGCTTATGACCTAATTTAGCCTTTATTACCTCCATAAAGGCCCTAGCTCCAAATATAGTTGCATGTGGACTAGGACTTCTACGTATGCATTTTGGGGGGGACAAAATTCAGTCCATAACAATCTTCATCTTATTGTAATATTCATATATAAGAGTACAGATTAAACAAGAAAAATACTAAGCTATGAAATTTCTGTTCTTAAGTTTTACAAACAAGGTTGAAGATATTTTTGTAAAGAGAACATTAAAATCTCATGATCCAGTGATAAAGACTTGAGAAAACAAGGTAAAATAGAAAATATGTTGACATGCTTTGAAATTTAGAAAACATGATAGAAACATAAGGTGTTTACCATTATATGCATTAACATTCAGGCGTCCTAAGCCTTCTTTTAACTTCCTTTCTGGTGATGGCCTCTTGGGCAAAGACCTTACACCTTAGTGTGGATCTAATTCCACATTTTTTTTCTCCTTTAAAGATGATTTCTTAATCCAAATTACTAATTATAAACCTCTGCCATCTGCTGATGGATTTTGAGGGCGGGAAAACTTCTAGGTCCACATAAATTTATTTTGCCTAGAGATAAGTTTAGTCCCTGTAGCAGATATTTCAAGGGCATGATGGCCTAAACCCCCAAAGAGCTGAGAAAGAGAACCCAGGTATTCAGAGGCCATGGCTGTTAGAAAGTAGGCAGAAAATGTAAAGAAAATTTAGACAAAAAAGAGCAATATGGCATACAAATGTAGATTTTTGGAATTTCATTCTTGGAAAGAATATTAAGTTCTGTTTATTTCAGCCACTCAACTCATGCCTGAATATTCTCTCATTTAGATTTTGATATTTTGGAAAGGCTGTAAATCTATCACCTATTGTTACAATCTGGCCCATAATCATGCATATGTGCACTGCCTGGAGTTTTTAATTCCTTTGATTTTGTTTTCCCTAGATTTTTTTAATTTGGGAAATTTACCATATAAACTTGGATATCTACCTTCTCTTGAAAAATTGAGACTATCTGGCCATATCACAAGCTCAAGCATCTGGAACTGAAGAGCAGTTACTTCTTAAAAGGGCATACACTCTCCTGTTCATTATAGTCCCAATACTCTTTTTTCACCCACACATGTTATCTACTCAGACCCAATAACCATTTGAATTTATAATCCTTTGATGTCTCAGTGATAAATTTCCACATCTGAAGACAGGTTGATTTTTCTCTGAACCGTTCTCCTGATATGCACACCCTGCAATGATTCGAAATTTCCCATTCCTTTATACCAAAGAGGAGAAATTATTGGCAACTTTCCCCAGCTTGGCCTAACTATTAAAATCTATTTCTTATTTTGGGGAATTTGTACAAAGGAAGTATGCTGTGTAGGGAGAAAGGATTGTGTCAGTTTCTTCTCAGAGCCAAGGCCATTGTCCTTCGTTATTTGCGTATAACAAGCTTTAGAAACTTGGTCTAGAGGACCTGACCTCATGCGGACCTTGCCAGTATCACCATTGGATCTGACATGAGGGCCCACGCTAGCCTTTCTCTAGCCAAAGCTTTCATTACTGGGTAAGGGGTCTTCTGGGTCAAGGAGGATGACTATCCAGAGCCCAGGCATCCTCCCTATTCCCCCTATTCTAGACCATGCCCCTAGAATCTCTTGCCCCAGTGACCCAGAACCACTCGCAGGGGTATGTGGGTTCAGTCTCTGGTTTGTCCTTTGAGGGTAGACTAAGCCACCACTGTGTATACTCCTAGGCCTGAGGGGTGCCAAGGGTTAAGTATTTGAAAGGGGGCTGTGGACACGTGCTCTGGGGCATCCACACATATGAATAAGATCTTTTGTGAAGTGGGACAGAAAAGAAAAAGGGAGGATCTGGTTGGGGCCAAGAATCTCCATTTGTAGGCTTTTCCTGGACCCACAAATATTGGGGGTGGCCCTGGAACTCACCTACCTCTCCAACCTCAACTGCTGCCTCCACTCAACTCTAGTTGCACAGGTGTTCTTCCCGACCCTCAAGCAGATCAAATTTGTTGCCTTTGTATATGTATATGTTGCTTCCCTGATTATTTCTGTGGCTGGTTTCCTCTAGTTATTCAAACCTGAGCTTTAAATCATCTCTTTTCTAGACTTTCCTCCCTACTCTCAGTCATTTTCCTTATAGGCCATTTTATAACGTGAAATGATCTTTTAACGGCGTTTACCTATGTATTGTTCACCTCTTCCTACTAGAATACAAACTCCATGAGAGCAGAGAATTGGTCCTGCTTCCCGTGATCTCCCCAGGACCTAGCACAGAGTAAAGCCCCATAATATTTGGTTAATACATGATTGGGCAACTGACAGAAAAAATGTTTTTTTTGTCTCTGCGCAGTAGGAAGACAACCACATGTAAAGTTAAAAATAAAGTTTCATTGTTGGCATTAATCAGAATAGGTTAAGCTGCAATAACTCTCAGGTTTAAAACAGCTTTTACATCTCATTCACCCTATATCACCATTGTGGGATAGCTAGGGGCTTGATCCTGTCTTGTTCTTATTCTGGGACCCAGATTGGCAGACTCTTCCTTATCTGGAGCACCACTGATCCGCATGGCACAGGGAAAGAGGGGAGGTAGCAGAGCATTGGCTGGCTCTTAAAACATCTACCCGAAAGTAACTTGCATGGGTTTTGCTTAGATTTTATTGGTCAAAGCAATACATGACTGTGCCTGACTCTAAAGGGGGTGCCTTGAAGGAGAATGAGAATCAGGTGGTGAACAGCCCCAATCATGACCACGTGTCTACTCGGCAGATGCCCCCCCCCTTTTCATAGGATATATAAGATATTATATTTATGATATTTTTCTTAGCATAGACACAGCTTAAATTTGTGATACAAATCATCTCATTTGTGAATGGTCATTAGTATTACAAAAATATATATTTTTAACAAAGCTGAATCTCATTAAAAGGAAAGACTGTTTTCCAACACATTTATTTTGCCCTATTTTAGTTTAAAAAGATTTTTAAGTCTTTCGAATTGGTGATAACTTATATATGTGAATGCTTCCACTGATATGTTTAAAATAAAGTGATAGAAAGTCAAGTGAGTTATTACCCTGCATACATATGGTTCTGTAATGAGAGTATTCCTGCTATAAAGAAGTTTTTATATTTTGCAGCTGATCACAATTGGTGAAAACAGAGAGTCTATACGTCTTTAATGGAGTGAACTCTCAAAGTTTTGACAAGCGTGGTGTCTCTCACTTTCTCCCACAGTGAAGTCAGAAATCCTTGATTTCAAGCTTTCATTCTGCAGACAGAAATAGTATCTTGCAGGCACCTTTTAATTTATTATCTCTTGCTTCTCTTTTTTTTCTCTCTGCCTGTGTCTTCCTAACTTCCAATTATCTGTTCATCAGACTGTGTAAACAATTTGGATGTATGTAAGGGATTTAGATAACTTTCATTAAAATCCCTGCATATTTTGAAAAAAAAAAAGAATTAAATCAGCACTTGAAGATTGCCCATTTGAGATCTTTTTTTCCTATCTTTGTTTTTTATTTTTTTTCCCCCACTTTAGGAAATAGCTTACTTTTTATTTTTTTTTAAGAACTTTTATTGAGATACAGTTAACAGACAATAAACAGCATACATTTAGAGTGTACAATTTGGTGTCCCAATCTCCCAATTCACTCCCCCCCAACCCTCCCCGCTTTCCCCACTTGGTGTCCATGTGTTTGTTCTCTACATCTGTGTCTCTATTTCTGCCTTGCATTTCCTCTTTCATAGTTGTTAGCATTTGTCTTATGTATTGAGGTGCTCCTATATTGGGTGCATATATATTTATAATTGTTATCTCCTCTTCTTGGATGGATCCCTTGATCTTTATGTAATGTCCTTTCTTGTCTCTTGTAACATTTTTTATTTTAAAGTCTATTTTATCTGATGACTATTGCTACTCCAGCTTTCTTTTGATTTCCATTTGCATGGAATATCTTTTTCCATCCCCTCACTTTCAGTCTGTATGTGTCCCTAGGTCTGAAGTGGGTCTCTTGTAGACAGCATATATATGGGTCTTGTGTTTGTATCCATTCAGCCAGTCTGTGTCTTCTGGTTGGTGCATTTAGTCCATTTACATTCAAGGTAATTATTGATATGTGTGTTCCTATTACCATTTTCTTAATTGTTTTGTTTTTGTTTTTGTAGGTCCTTTTCTTCTCTTATGTTTCCCACTTAGAGAAGTTCCTTTAGCATTTGTTGTAGGGCTGGTTTGGTGGTGCTGAATTCTCTTAGCTGTAGCTTGCCTGTAAAGCTTTTGATTTCTCCATCGAATCTGAATGAGATCCTTGCTGGGTAGAGGATTCTTGGTTGTAGGCTCTTCCTTTCATCACTTGAAGTATATCATTCCACTCCCTTCTGGCTTGCAGAGTTTCTGCTGAGAAATCAGCTGTTACCCTGATGGGAGTTCCTTTGTATGTTATTTGTTGTTTTTCCCTTGTTGCTTTTAATAACATTTCTCTGTCTTTAATTTTTGTCAGTTTGACTACTATATGTCTTGGCATGTTTCTCCTTGGGTTTATCCTGCCTGGGACTCTCTGCACTTCCTGGACTTGGGTAGCTATTTCCTTTCCCATGTTAGGGAACTTTTCAACTATAATCTCTTCCAATATTTTCTCAGGTCCTTTCTCTCTCTTGTCTTCTTCTGGGACCCCTATAATGCGAATGTTGGTGCATTTAACATTGTCCCAGAGGTCTCTTAGGCTGTCTTCAGTTCTTTTCATTCTTTTTTCTTGATTCTTTTCCACATCAGTGATGATCACCATTCTGTCTTCCAGGTCACTTATTCGCCCTTCTGCCTCAGTAAATCTGCTATTGGTTCCTTCTAGTGTATTTTTGATTTCCATTATTGTGTTGCATATCTCTGTTTGTTTGCTCTTTAATTCTTCTAGGTCTTTGGTAAACTTTTTGATCTTTGCATCCAGTCTTTTTTCAAAGTCCTGGATCATCTTCACTATCATTATTCTGAATTCTTTTTCTGTAAGGGTGCCTATCTCCTCTTCATTTGGTTGTTTTTCTGGGGCTTTATCCTGTCCCTTCATCTGGTACAAAGTCCTCTGCTTTTTCATTTTCTCTATCTTTCTGTGGCTGTGGTTTTCAGTTCCACAAGACGAAATACTGCTGATACTGCTTGATACTGCTGTCTGCCCTCTTGTGGAGGAAGCTATCTGGGAGACTTGTACATGCTTCCTGATGGGAGGGACTGATGGTGGGTAGGGCTGGGTGGGTGGAGCTCAGTAAAGCTTTAATCTCAGCTTACTTATTTTTAAAGTTATTACAAGCCTTTAGATCCAAGAGAATAAGAAAGAATTTCTTGGAAGAAGAGACCTTCAATCCTTTTCTGTTTGATCAGGGAAGTAGTTGGTTTTACGTGACAAGCTGCCAGATGGTTCCAAGAAGCATCTAAACTATCATTTTTGGTCAAAGTATTGGATGTGGCCTATTTTTATAAGTAATATCCGGTAAAGCCCCAAACTAGGCTCATTCTAAATAAGACTTAGAGAAACAGGCCATAATGAAAGAATTGTCATACAACATTTAAAGAGAGGTAATTCCTTAAAATATTCTTAGGAATACTTGCTGTCCCTGGCTAATCAAGTTTTTATAAGTATGCCTTCCAGGTTTCCATGGGAAAATTTCCCATTTATATAGAAAAACAAAGGAAAGGGTGATTAAAATCTATTGAGCCTCCATATGTGCTAATCACTATATTATCTACTTTACCTAATTCATCTCATTTAATCCCTCTCTTAACAGCCCTTCAAATACAGATTATGCTCATTTATCTTTTCTGTTTTATTCAAAGAGTAAGTATATCTATCACAGAGCTTTGCAGAGTAAGAAGCCAAAGGGAACCATCTAGCAGTCTTAGACTTAAGAAAGAACGTGTCCCTGATGGTATTTAAACAGTTAGGACATCCATGCATGTGCCAATGTTATTAAGCCTTGTCCTTGCATATTAGATTAACCAAGGATTTATGGTATAACTCTATTACTTTATCACATATAAGTTCTATATTGGTTGTATAAAATTATAGCCAGGTAGAGACAAATATTTGTTGTTGTATTATTGAATTTGTTTATTTGTATTGGTAACACTTTATAATATTTAAAAAATTTAAAATTCAAAGATGTATAAAAATAAAATAAAATAAAAATTTTAAAATTTAGTAGAAACAGTATAAATTATTTGCCTACTAAGAAAGAACTGATTTTTACATATTGAAGTATTTGCTTCCAGTCTAATTTTGTGTACAGTATATAATACTGACATTATGTACATTTCAGTTTTTACAAAATGTAGATTTTGCCATTCATACAGTTTTGTGCTCTCCTTTCTCCATTTAAAATGTATAATTTTAAGTGAGTTTTTCCAATTATGAATATACAATACTAAATGTAGCATTTTCTGCATTGTTTCAGAGATGCTGCTCTGTGTGTGTGTGTGTGTGTGTGTGTGTGTGTGTGTGTGTGTGTAGGAGAGAGAATTAGACAAAGGTATGTGTTCTTTACCTATTCCCCTAGATAGTCTCAGTTTCATTCCTGTAATAAGTCAGATTTCCAAACCACATATTTTAATTTCCCATGAAGGTGTCATTCCTGAATCATGCTTTAGTATTTTTTCTGCAAAGACAATTAGGTCTGTACATAAAAAAAAAAAAAACAGCAACATGAATAACATTGCTGTGTCCTCAATAAAACCCATCACATCAAGGCATTATTCACTGTATGGATAAGGTCTATGAAATATATTCCTATTAGATATTGGGAATGAAGAAGAGACTGCTTCTCTAGAATAACAAGGATACTTAGACCAGCTAGTTTTGCTCAATGAATCTTCCTCTTCCCCTAGGGTAATAGGAAGCAGACCTGGATTGAGTGCACAATTATAACAAATATTTGTAGTCTAGATCTGCAGTGTCTGGTACGGTAGTCATTAACCACATGTGACTAAATTTAAATTAATTAAGATTAAATAAAATTAAAAATTCAGTTCTCAGTCACACTAGCCATATTTCAATCGCTCAATAGTCATGTGTCTCTGTTGTGTACTATACTGAAAAGCACAGATATAGAATATTTCCATCATTATAGAAGGTTCTATTGAACAGCACCGATCTACATTATGGATCAAATTATAAATATCTAGCATCCTATACTTCTTTACATCTTATATTAATTTAAACTATCTACATGATTAGTTACTTATTATTGCATGGTACCTTCTATTGATTTTAGAATTAGGTAGTATACAAATTGCAAATATGTGATTAAATTTTTCCTTTCATAATATACTACAGTCCTATCATAAGTTCTTATAATGCTGACACCCAACCATTAGGAGATAACAGGATAGGGTATTAGGCTTATAAATGGATTAAAAATTTTATTATATCTAGAATTTGTAGATTTACACGGTCACATTTGTACAGGCCCTGTCCACCTATGTTATTATGATCTTCCCATCCTCACTCCCTCCCACTGCACCTCTATTCAGTCTAATTTTCTACATGGTTAGTAATAAATGTAACTAAGTAGAGTCCTTACTCAGGATCATTACAGTAGTGCTAGAAATTATGAAGGTGCGATGATTCTGTGCTTCTGCTTCTGCCATGCTACTTGTGTCATGGTCATTACTAGACATAACTGCAGGTGGATGAATACCAGAGAGAGCTTCAGAGAAAAGCAGTTTCAGTTTTGGCTGGATAACATGGACTATTTTTATGTCACTTTGGGATATTTAGGCTCAGAAAAATCTGAAAGCCACATTCATATTTTAAAATTTAAAATCGCTTATACCAATGGTTTCTACTGATTTGAGAAGGATTTGAAATAAATAACTCAATAGTACATCTTTTTTTAAGGCTGGTGATGGCGTTTTCAAAATGCTTGGGTATAAATAAAGTCAACATACATTTCCTAGGCCTAACTAGTCATAGAATGCTTAGCCATAAATCAGTGTGGACCACTTTAGTTTCATTCCTTGCCTACATAATCAAAACATGAAGCTCCCTTTTCTTTAACACATAATTCTTCTCAATCATTACATAAATTGCCATATTTCTTTATAACAAAGTAAATGCCTAGGTTCAGCTATGATTTACAGATTGTGTAAATTATTAGCCATATGGTTGTTATATGCCATTCTGCTTACAAAATATGTGTTTTAAGTAAATACATCTATGACTAGGAGAGAGGGTTATTCATTACTGTTTAGATGTTTTAAATATCTTCTCTATAGCAAGGGCAAACACTTCCAGCTGGGTTGTATCATTTGTCCCAAATACTTTTTTTCTTCATGGTTTTATCATTCCAACCTAGAAGAGTGGATAAGGATGGCCTTCATAAGGATAGCTTCATACCATAGCTATCATTTATTAAGAATATATCATATATCTTTTGTGGACATTTCTTTTTACCATTTTCAAGAGTTATTTGGCTGAATTTTTCATTCATTATATTTCCTGGATCCTAAGATGTCACTGACTGATGCACCACCAATTTAATAATAAACCTTTATGAGAGTTGGGGGGGTCAATTTCAATCCAAGTAGCATAGATTGGTAATGAGATGACAAATACTTTACTTTGATTGGTAAACAACTTTGTTGAAAACTTAGAGTTGTTGCCCAATAATCTAGGTTACATGGGTCCTCAAAGGCACCAAATCTTCTAAACGTGTGTGTGTGTGTGTGTGTGTGTGTTGAAGACTGAGTATGGAGGGATGATGAACCTCTGCACACTGACAAAATAATTTGGAGCTTGAAATGGGCAACTTGGAGACAGTGAAAAAAAGTAAGAAGGGGTGCTGAGAAGGGCATACAAGATGAGAGTAATCCAAACTTTTCCAATTTTACTCCTTCATATCTCCCCCAAAATCTTCAGCAAATTTTGCATGTTCTCAAAAATCCTTGTGGGAGAAAAATATTTGTGGAAATTGATGGAAAAGCCAAAGAGATTTTTCTGGACATTGATAGACGTGGAGTACAACTGAATAGTACCTTGAGATACAAATGCCAGGGTGAGAACAGCTCTGGAGTATAAGCCTAAGAATCAGTCCCTGTTGATACCAGTAGATCTATCCATTCTTTGCATGAACGCATCAGTCAGTTTAGTTATCCATGTCCCTATCGAGGAAATTTAGCTCTTGCTAGTATTTTTCCAGTACAATCAATGCTACAAAGAATACCTATCGTGTCTCCTTGAGCACACAAAGCTTCTCTAAAGAATGTAGCTAGAAGTGCCATTTTCAGTTCATGAGAAATTTATGAGGCATTTTCAAATTGTCCTCCAGAATAACAGTATATGGTGTGCTCCAAAACACAGCATAAATGTGTGCTTTGATTTTCAGCATATGAAAGTTCTTATTTACTCTATTTTTTGTGAACAAATGACATTATCATTCTGACTGGGTATGAAGTGCTATCGTATTGTTTTAGTTTGTTTTTTACTGTGTGCTAATGAGATTGGGAAAATTTTCTTAAATGTATTGGTCATTAAGTTTCCCTATTCTGTGTATTGCCTCAATTTTTCTTTGGCAGGCACTGTTAATCATCTCCCTCCTAGCCATTCTTCACTTCTTTACCAACAGATTTTTATTTTATTTGAGATCTCAATATACCCAGTTAGACTTATTTCCTATTTTCCCTTGAGGCTGGATTTGGTCAAATGACCCACCACTGGCCAATGGGAAGTAAGTGTAAGTCACTGGGAATTTTAGACAAGCTTTTTATAAGATATGTCTTTTACTTTTAGCCCCTGGAACTTCCCTTCTTCTCTTTTTCTTTTTTTCTGGAACACAGACTCAGTGCCTGGAGAAGGGGAAGTGTCTGTAATATGTAAGAAAAAAGTCCGTTAAACAGGGAAGAAGCTGAGTCCTTGGTACTCTCCTCACCTGAATGGCCTCCTTTCTGACCAACCCATATTGGCTTAAGCCTCTCTCATTAAATTTCTGAGGTAGCAGAATTCCATCTGAACTATTAAAATACCTTACTTCCATTTCTTTTTTTTTTTTTTTGGGGGGGGGGTACACCAGGTTCAGTCATCTGTTTTTATACACATATCCCCGTATTCCCTCCCTTCCTTGACTCCCCCCCTGAGTCCGCCCTCACCCTCCCCGCCCCAGTCCTCTAAGGCATCTTTCATTCTTGAGTTGGACTCCCTTTGTTATACAACAACTTCCCACTGACTATTTTACAGTTGGTAGTATATATATGTCTGTGCTACTCTCTCGCTTTGTCTCAGTTTCCCCTTCAGCCCCCGCCCCCTACCATACCCCAAGTTCTCCAGTCCTTTCTCTGTATCTGCATCCTTGTTCTTGCCACTGAGTTCATCAGTACCATTTTTAGATTCCGTATATGTGAGTTAGAATACAATATTTGTCCTTCTCTTTCTGACTTACTTCACTCTGTATGACAGATTGTAGTTCTATCCACCTCATTACATGTAGCTCCATCTCATCCCTTTTTATAGCTGAGTAATATTCCATTGTATATATATGCCACATCTTCTGTATCCATTCATTTGTTGATGGGCATTTAGGTTGTTTCCATGTCCTGGCTATTGTAAATAGTGCTGCAATAAACATTATGGTACATGTTTCTTTTGGGATTATGGTTTTCTTTGGGTATATGCCCAGGAGTGGGATTACTGGATCATATGGTAGTTCTATTTGTAGTTTTTTAAGGAACCTCCAAATTGTTTTCCATAGTGGCTGTACCAACTTACAGTCCCACCAACAGTGCAGGAGAGTTCCCTTTTCTCCACACCCTCAACAACATTTGTTATTTCCAGACTTTATGATGATGGCCATTCTGATTGGTGTGAGGTGATACCTCATTGTGGCTTTGACTTGCATTTCTCTGATGATTAGTGATGTTGAGCATCTTTTCATGTGTGTGTTGGCCATCTGTATGTCTTCTTTGGAGAAATGTCTATTTAGGTCTTCTGCCCATCTGTGGATTGGGTTATTTGCTTTTTTGGTATTAAGCTGCATGAGCTGCTTGTATATTTTGGAGGTTAATCCTTTGTCCGTTGTTTCATAGGCAATTATTTTTTCCCATTCTGAGGGTTGCCTTTTAGTCTTGTTTATGGTTTCTTTCACTGTGCAAAAGCTTTTAAGTTTCATGAGGTCCCATTTGTTTATTCTTGATTTTATTTCCATGATTCTAGGAGGTGGGTCAAAAAGGATGTTGCTTTGATGGATGTCATAGAGTGTTCTGCCTATGTTTTCCTCTAGGAGTTTTATAGTGTCTGGCCTTACATGTAGGTCTTTAATCCATTTGGAGTTTATTTTTGTGTATGGTGTTAGGAAGTGTTCGAATTTCATTCTTTTACATGTAGCTGTCCAATTTTCCCAGCACCACTTATGGAAGAGGCTGTCTTTTTTCCATTGTATATTCCTGCCTCCTTTGTCAAAGATAAGGTGCCCATGTGTGTTTGGTCTTACCTCTGAGTTCTCTATTCTATTCCATTGATCTTCCTTTCTCTTTTTTTGCCAGTACCATACTGTCTTGATCACTATGGCCTTGGAGTATAGTTTGAAGTCAGGAAGCCTGATTCCACCAACTCCATTTTTCCTTCTCAAGATTGCTTTGGCTATTCGGGGTCTTTTGTGTTTCCATACAAATCGTAAGATTTCTTGCTCTAGTTCTGTGAAAAATGCCATTGGTAATTTGATCGGGATTGCATTGAATCTGTAAATTGCTTTGGGTAGGACAGTCATTTTCACGATGTTGATTCTTCCAATGCAGGGACATGGTATGTCTCTCCATCTGTTTCTGTCGTCTTTGATTTCTTTCATCAATGTCTTAAAGTTTTCTGCATACAGATCTTTTGCCTCCTTAGGCAGGTTTATTCCTAGGTATTTTATTCTTTTGGTTGCAATGGTGAATGGGAGAGTTTCCTTAATTTCTCTTTCTGCTCTTCCGTTGTTAGTGTGTAGGAATGCAAGAGATTTCTGTGCATTAATTTTGTATCCTGCTACTTTACTAAACTCATCAATTAGTGCTAGCAGTTTTCTGGTAGAGTCTTTAGGGTTTTCTATATATAATATCATGTCATCTGCAAAGAGTGACCATTTTACTTCTTCTTTTCCAATTTGGATTCCTTTTATTTCTTTTTCTTTTCTGATTGCTGTGGCTAAAACTTCCAAAACTATGTTGAATAATAGTGGTGAGAGTGGACACCCTTGTCTTGTTCCTGTTCTTAGAGGGAATTCTTCCAGTTTTTCCCCATTGAGAACGATGTTGGCTTTTGGTTTGTCATATATGGCTTTTATGATGTTGAGGTAATTTCCTTCTATGCCCATTCTCTGGAGAGCTTTTATCATAAATGGATGTTGAACTTTGTCGAAAGCTTTTTCTGCATCTATTGAGATGATCATATGGTTTTTATCCTTCAATTTGTTAATATGATATATCATGCTGATTGATTTGCATATATTGAAGAATCCTTGCAACCCAGGGATAAACCCCACTTGATCATGGTGTATGATTTTTTTAATGTGCTGTTGGAGTCTGTTAGCTAGTATTTTGTTGAGGATTTTTGCATCTATATTCATCAGTGATATTGTTCTGTAGTTTTCTTTCTTTGTGACATCTTTGCCTGGTTTTGGTATCAGGGTGATGGTAGCCTCGTAGAATGAGTTTGGGAGTGTTCCGCCTTCTGCAATATTTTGGAAGAGTTTGAGAAGGATAGGTGTTAACTCTTCTCGAAATGTTTGATAGAATTCACCCGTGAACCCATCTGGTCCTGGGCTTTTGTGTGTTGGGAGATTTTTAATCACTGTCTCAATTTCCGTACTTGTGATTGGTCTGTTCATAGTTTCTATTTCTTCCTGGTTCAGTCTTGGAAGATTGTATTTTTCTCAGAATTTATCCATTTCTTCCAGGTTATCCAATTTATTGGCATATAGTTGCTTGTAGTAGTCTCTCATGATCTTTTGTATTTCTGAGGTGTCCATTGTTACTTCTCCTTTTTCATTTCTAATTCTGTTGATTTGCATCTTTTCCCTTTTTTTCTTGATGAGTCTGGCTAATGGTTTATCAATTTTATTAATCTTCTCAAAGAACCAGCTTTTAGTTTCATTTATTTTTCTTATGGTTTCTTTCCTTTCTTTTTCATTTATTTCTGCTCTGATCTTTCTGATTTCTTTCCTTCTGCTCACTTTGGGGTTTCTTTCTCTAGTTGTTTTAGGTGTAAGGTTAGGTTGTTTATTCGATCATTTTCTTGTTTCTTAAGGTAGGACTGTATTGCTATAAACTTCCCTCTTAGAACTGCTTTTGCTGCATCCCATAGGTTTTGGGTTGTTGTGTTTTCGTTGTCATTTATTTCTAGATATTTTTTGATTTCCTCTTTGATTTCTTTAGTGATTTCTTGGTTGTTTAAGAGTGAATTGTTTAGCCTCCATGTGTTTGTATTGTTTGCAGTTTTTTTCCTGTAATTGATATCTAGTCTCATGGCTTTGTGGTCTGAGAAGATGCTTGATATGATTTCAATTTTCTTGAATTTGCTGAGGTTTGATTTGTGACCCAAGATGTGATCTATCCCGGAAAATGTTTCGTGTGCACTTGAGAAGCAAGTGTATTCTGTCGTTTTTGCATGGAATGTCCTATAAATATCAATTAAGTCGAGATGGTCTAGTGTGTCATTTAAAGCTTGTGTGTCTTTATTTATTTTCTGTTTGGATGATCTGTCCATTGATGTAAGTGGGGTGTTCAAGTCTCCCACTATTATTGTGTTACTGTCGATGTCCCCTTTTATGGCTCTTAGCATTTTGCCTTATGTATTGAGGTGCTCCTATATTGGGGGCATAGATATTTACCACTGTGATATGTTCTTTTTGCATGGATCCCTTGATCATTATGTAGTGTCCTTCCTTGTCTCTTTTAATAGTCTTTACTTTCAAGTCTAATTTGTCTGATATAAGTATTGCTACTCCAGCTTTCTTTTGACTTCCATTAGCATGGAATATCTTTTTCCATCACTTTACTTTCAGTCTATATGCATCCCTTGGTCTGAAGTGGGTTTCTTGTAGGCGCATATAGAAGGGTCTTGTTTTTGTATCCATTCAGCCAGTCTGTGTCTTTTGGTTGGAGCATTTAATCCATTTACATTTAAGGTGATTATTGACATGTGTGTTCCAATTCCCATTTTCTTAATTGTTTTGGGTTTGTATTTGTAGGTGTTTTCTTTTTCTTGTGTTTCCTACTTAGAGAAGTTCCTTTAGCACTTGTTGTAAGGCTGGTTTGGTGGTGCTGAATTCTCTTAACTTTTGCTTGTCTGGAAAGCTTTTGATTTCTCTGTCGAATCTGAATGAGATTCTTGCTGGGTAGAGTATTCTTGTCTGTAGGTTTTTCTCTTTCAGGACTTTCAGTATATCCTGCCATTCCCTTCTGGCCTGCAGAGTTTCTGCAGAAAGGTCAGCTGTTATCCTTATGGGTTTTCCCTTATATGTTGTTTGTTGCTTTTCTCTTGCTGCTTTTAATATTTTTTCTTTGTGTTTATTGTCATTAGTTTGATTAATATGTGCCTTGGTGTATTTCTCCTTGGGTTTATTCTGTATGGGACTCTCTGTGCTTCTTGGACTTGGTGAATTATTTCCTTTCCCATGTTGGGGAAGTTTTCCACTATAACCTCTTCAAATATTTTCTCAGACCCTTTCTTGTTTTCTTCTTCTTCTGGGATGCCTATAATTCGAATGTTGGTACGCTTAATGTTATCCCTGAGGTCTCTGAGACTGTCTTCTATTCTTTTTATTCTTTTTTCTTTTTCCTGCTCTGTGGCTTTTATTTCTCCCATTCTATCTTCCAACTCACTTATTCGTTCTTCTGCCTCAGTCATTCTGCTGGTTATAGCATCTAGAGTACTTTTAATTTCAGTTATTTTGTTATCCATTGCTGTTTGTTTTTCTGAGTTCTTATGAACTGTTTCTTGTACTTTCTGTATTTTGGTATTGAGATTTTGTATCATTTTTACTATCATTACTCTAAATTCTTTTCCAGGCATTTTTCCTATTTCCTCCTCATTTATTTGGTCTTGTGGGTTTTTTTCCTGCTCCTTTGCCTGCATGGTGTTTCTTTGTTTCCTCATGGTTGTCCAAACATTTGGGGTTGCTTGTCCTGGTGATAGAGGTGTTTATAGAAGACTGTCCAAGCCTCATACTAATGTCCAAGTATTGGATTAAATGAATATTAAGTCTAGGAAACACATACATGTATAAGACACACAATTACTGAATCCGTTAGGACATAAGGCTCTGGAAAGACCTGACAGAACCCCAGTGTGCTATCAGATATTCAAAGAGAAACCCAACAGAAATTGACAACTGAAACAGAACAAATCAGAGACAAAAGCAAAAGCAAACAAACAAACAAATAACACCCTACACATACAAACATCAATCCAGGGAGATTTTGTAAGCTAGGATCAAATATAGAAAAGAGCCAGAGTACCACCAGAGAGAATGGAGAATCTCAGAATGTAATTAGACAACTGTACTAAGAACTAAAATAAAGACAAAAGCCTAATATTAAATACCAAGGCAGTGCGTCATCTGGAGAATAGAGCAAAGAGTCTGAGCAGACCGATAGTGTTGCTTATAAGTATGTTAAGATAAAATAAACTTAAAATGGCTGGAATAAAGGGGAACAGAAGAGCGTAATGTGGTTGGAAATATGCAAATAAAAAGAAAGTAATAGAAATGTATAAAAGATAGGGATGAAAGGAAAGTATGAGAGATATATTGTCCGTACTACCAAAAACTTAGCTAGATATAAAAGTATATAAAAAGGCAATAAAATAAATAAATAAATAAAAAATATCATTAAAAAATTATGTTATAAAACTTGTAGATCCCTTAGGGCTAAGATCGTATTTAATAAAGAAAAAAAAAAAGAGAGAAAAAGAGAAAAAAAAAAAAATCCAGAACTGATCCCAGAATGGACCAGTTCAATAGGTATTGATACTAATATTTCCGTTTCCTTAGCATCTCAGCTGTAAGTGTCCTTCTCCTTGCCTTGGGTTTTTTTGCATTATTCTGTGACCAGCAGAGGGAGAGGGTACAATAGTGGCTCCTTCTCCTGGGAGTGAGTGAGCAGTGGCGCACTGTTGTTTCAGTCGGGCTTGGAGGTGCCTGTTGCCGGGGGATGCTGGTGGCTCAGGCGTAAACAGAAAGTCTTAGATTTGGGCCTCTCTCTGGTTTTTTTTGTTGTTGTTGCTGTTGTTGTTGTTGTTTTTTTTTTTCTCTTGGCAGCCTCCCTGCTGCTGGCTTGCAAGGGGTTTTAATCTAGCCCCGCCCGAGCACCTGAGGGTGCTTGTTATCCCTGAGTACCTTAGGTGGCCCCCAGGCCTCTCTCCACTGCCTGTTGCAGTGGCGCCGAAAGAGGGGAAGAGGCTACGCGCGTGGCTCCTCCCCCCCCCGCCCGTGAGCCTGCAGCCTCCAGCCGCCATCATGGCCGGGCAGCTCTCAGGGACGGGCACTCCTCTCCGCGGACCTCCTCCCTCCTGTCCTCTCGGTCCGTCACCCTACCGGCAACAATGTTTCTCACCCTGAACCAGCTCTCCGGTTCCCACGCTCCCGCTCCTGGACCCTCCGTTCAGCCGCGGATCAATGTCTCGGTCTGGGAACGCTGAGCTGCGCTGCGGACCCTCCGTATGTTTCTCACTCCCTCCCATCTGCCACAGCTCCGCCGCTTCACCCTCTTTGAGCCCTCGTAGATGCCTCCCTACCGGCTATGTCGGGCTCCCCGCAGCCCTTTCTGGTGTCCGAGGCCGTCTGCTGGTGTTCAGCTGGTTCTCTGTGGGAATGACTGTGTCCTTCCGTGCATTCCCAATGCATCTGTGGAGAGGGATGCACTCCACGTCTCTTTACTTCGCCGCCATCTTTTCTCTCTATCCTTACTTCCATTTCTAATGAGCTTGTTTTATTTTCTTATTGATTTCCTAGAGTTCTTTATATATTCTAGACAGAAATCTTTTGTCAGTTATATTTGCCGCAAATAGCTTCTCCCCAAGACAGGGATTTTTTGTTATGGCTTTTTCACTAATTCACCATGGGTTCTGGAAAAATCACCTTCCCTTTCTAGGTCATGGGCCCATCTTCTGTAAAATGAAGGGCAGAGAGTCTCTAAGGCCTGTTCTAG
Organism: Hippopotamus amphibius kiboko; assembly: GCF_030028045.1. Lineage (NCBI taxonomy): Eukaryota > Metazoa > Chordata > Mammalia > Artiodactyla > Hippopotamidae > Hippopotamus > Hippopotamus amphibius. The sequence goes on along the minus strand of NC_080193.1, from coordinate 86,600,642 downwards.
CCCTGTATTCCATAAGACCATGAATTTTTGCTTAAAAAACACATCCTGAACAGCAGGGCAGAACAGTGTGTTTCCTATAGCCCTTCATCTTGATAAAGCTCTTTCTGCCCTGCCAGATAGATCACACATTCCAAACTGATTCCTTAACATGCTATTTACAAACCATTCTGGCTAGCTTTAGAGCTAGCCATCTTTTTGAGCATGTATAGAAATGGCCTTGAAAATATGGAGTTGAAAATTTTCTTGTTTTACCCAAGAGAAAAAATAGGGAAAACTAAAAAACAAATACTATAATATTTCAGCACATTGCCTTTAAACTAAGTGGACATAAATTGTCAATAGAACTTGAAGAGAACATATTCAACTGATAAGTAATAGAAGAAAATGGTGAGTAATTCTTGATAGATTTCATCAATATTCATTGTTATTATAAAAAGGAAATCTGTTGAAGTAAATTAGCTTGCCAGCTGTCAAGTTTGGATTTGCTTTTAATATAGATTTTGGAGAAATCATAAAAGATAAATAAAAACAAACCAAATAACAAAACAGCAGATAGATTGTTTTGAGTCTTCTCTCAAGATGGCTTGTTTTCCGTTGTTAAACTGTGAAGAGAAAATATTGATTTTTAAACTGGGGAAGACATCCCTCTATCTTTTATTTTTTCCTTCATGCTTGCATAAAAGCTCAGCCAGAAAGGATCATGACAAAGAGCTGGGATGAAGCTGGGAAAATATCTCTTTTGGAGTCAGCACCACTCTGGACATTAGCCTAAAAATGCCAATGCTTACATGAGTATTTGTTTTGCTGAAAAGCTTTACACTAACTATTCTTTCTTTATTACTGTGCTTTGAAAGGGAGGAGCCTGCCAAGCTGTCTAGAGCTGCACTCTGAGGTTGGTAACACGTATGTGAGGACCCACTGCATAAATCTACTAACCTCTTTCCAGCAAATGATGTGTGCAACCTAAGTGACATCTTGAATTCATTGACGGAAGTAAAACAACTGCAAAACAGAGCTTATTAATCATTCTTGCTCTTCCCTTGTTCTGCTTGTGGAAAATCTTCTAAGAGGTGCCTGCTTTATCTTACCCTTCATCCCCTGAGTCATTACTTTTCTTTATTTTAACTCAAAGGCCCTCTGGGCCCTAAAGTTTTCTACAGTCTGATTAAGGAGTGAATAATATTGACACTAAGTGAATAGGATGAGGAGTCCTTGGTCTTCAAATGGCAGGACTGGGTCCTTCCTCTTCCTTTTCCCCCCTGTAATTTACAGAGGAGGGTGACTGGGCTTCTTTCTTAGCTAGCTGCAGACTCCAGCTCTTGCCTTCCCTCTCCTTTCAGCAACACTGGTTCACTTCACACCATGCACAAATTTGGCTTCACTCCTTCAGGGCCACCCACATACAGCAGACCTACCCAGGAGACCCATAACAACACCCTTTTGGGGCATCTTGTCTCTCTACTGTGGCTACTTGGAGCTACGCACCCATCCCCCTTGATTCGAAATTTCATATACTTAAGATTTTCTCTTGCTATTAGGGAAACAGCTTTCCTTATCTAGCCATGCGGTTTGGATGAGAGGCAGCAGTGGGTTAGAGAGACCTGATGTTAATTTATTTGTGTTCCTGATAATGCAGTTAAATCCACAGCCCCTTCTTCCATAGGTCTATCCTGAGGGAGTTGCACCTAGACCTGGAGCAACCCCTCCTTACAAGTCTCAGGCCCCAGTGCTATTCTGGCTCTCATCCCAGGCTCCTTCCTCATTGATCAAGGGGGCAGTCTCACCCCCTCCCACTACATCCCATTTGTATTTCATCTTCTCCCTTCTTCCCTTACTTCCTGTTGTCTATCAAATATAAATATATTCATCTGAACTATAGTTTTGGCCAGAGTTCGATAATTTCTTCTTTTCTCTGTGTGTTTTTGTTTGTCTAGTACAGTAGTAATTATTTCCATGCTGGTTCATAAGAGATGTTTGTATGAGTTTGTTGAGTATATTGATTCTTTTTTCTCTTGGAATGGTGCAGTAGACAAAGTTTACACCTCTTCCTGTAGTTTTGAACCACCTGAACTTATTGGGAGTGCTGGTGTAGTGTTTCCAGTCCATTAAAATTTTTTTGATGTACATTCTGAAATGTATGTCTAACATAAAGCAATACCCACACAAAAAAATGCTTGGTCTGCTTTGTCAGGATAATTTGTTGAGTAATTAATCCTTTCATTCCTTCCCCACAAGTTAACATCTCATAGACACCACATTTGGTTTCCATGATATCTCTTCTGTTCACTTATGATTAAAACAAAACAAAAACTTGGAATGTGTACTACGTGAACAAAACAAATGAAGATTTTTGTCCACATGGAAAGTTTATTCTCCTTCATTTCTCCATCGTTCTAATTGTGCACCACAACTACATGTTTTCCATTACGTTAGTTTTTTTTTAATTGGTTTTTTTTCAGTCTTCCTATTAAGTTGCATATATTTTATTTATTTATTTATTGGCTGTTTTGAGTGTTTGTTGCTGTTTGTGGGCTTTCTCTAATTGTGGCGAGTGGGGGCTACTCCTTGTTGCAATTCACGGGCTTCTCAGTGCAGTGACTTCTCTTGTGGCGCATGGGGTCTAGGCACGTGGGCTTCAGTAGTTGCAGCATGCAGGCTCAGTAGTTGTGGCACACAGGCTTAGTTGCTCCATGGCATGTGGGAACGTCCCAGACCAGGGATCGAACCTGTGTCCCCTGCATTGGCAGGCAGATTCTCAACCACTGTGCTACCAGGGAAGTCCCCCATTACATTAGTTTTATAGTCAGCTTTTATATCTGGTAAGGCATTTTACAATACTAATCTTTCTTCAAATGATTCTAAACATTCTTAACCTATGAATTTTTAAATATGTGTTTAGAATAATTTTGCTTCCAGAACCATCACATCAAGGTATTAGTGAGAACTAAGTGAAGCCCATTGTATTAGAAAGAGTGACCACTTGTAAAATTTCGTCTTTCCATTCTGTTAAACATAGGTATTTATCTATTTATTGAAGGGTTTTACTCAAGTGTTTTAGTCTGAGTTCTTCAGAGAAACAGAACCAACAGGATTTGTATATATGTAGAAGAGTCTTATTATAAGGAATTACCACACAAGATTATGGAGATGGGCAAGTCTAAACATGCAGTGTGGGCTGGTAGGCTAGAGATCCAGGAAGAGCCCAGGTTCCAGTTCCAGGGTGAAGGCCAGCAAGCTAGACACCAAGGAGAGCCCATACTGCAGACAAAGTCTGAAGGCAGGCAGTCTGCTGGAGAATTCTCTCTTGCTAAGGGAGGCTGAACTTTCTGTTCTATTCAAGTCTTCCACTGATTGAATGAGGCCCATCTACATAATGAAGGGCAATCTTCTCTTCAAAGTTTACCAACTTAAATGTTAATATCACCCCCAAACACCCTCCAGGTTGACACTCAAATGAATCACCACAGTAGAGTGTTTTTAGTTTTCATCAAATATGGTGAATATTTTTAAAGTTTATTCCTTATTATTTTAAATCTTGTTTGCTATTATAAATTAAGATTTCTTTCTCATATTGTGTTTTTTAAAATAGAACATTCTGGCATACGTAATACTTATAAAGCTTGTAGCAGAAGGGAAGGCACATGGAATTGCTTGATGAATGCTCTTGATGTGTATGTCTATTTTGCATCTGCATCTTAATACTTCTGTTATAGTTTTAAAATGTTCTTTTGCTACATCTTTTATATTTATAAGTATTGTAATCTGTAAATAATTTTGCTCTTCACTTACCCTTTTTTTTAATAAATTTATTTATTTATTGGCTGCATTGGGTCTTTGTGGTTGCACACCAGCTTTCTCTAGTTGCAGAGAGCGGGGGCTACTCTTCGTTGTGATGCGCAGCCTCCTCATTGCTGTGGCTTCTCTCATTGTGGAGCACAGGTTCTAGGCACGTGGGCTTCAGTAGTTGTGGCACACGGGCTCAACAGTTGTGGTGTGCAGGCTCCTCGGCATATGGGATCAGGGATCTAACCTGTGTCCCCTGAATTGGCAGGTGGATTCTTAACCACTGCGCCACCTAGGAAGTCCCTTCACTTATCCTTTCAATGGATGCATTATCCCCATTTCTTATTGCATTGGCTGGATTCTAAAGAAAAACAAATTTTAATAATATTAATGAGAGATGGCATCTTTGTCTTATTCTAAAGAATAAGGGGGCTGTAAATTCTTTTTTCCTAAATTATTTTGGTTTCCTTTAGGTGCGCCTTTTATCTTTGTCTGTCCTGGCCATTTTTCCATTTCATATTTTTCCCACTCTCAGCTGATCCTTAGTTTCCTAATTTTTAGAGATGTGACGGTAAAAAGCTCCTTGACAACTCTTTGTTTATGGATGGGGTTTTGTGATTGATGGACTTTATTGAGCAGTGATTAAGATGAGAAATTTTTGTGACACTGTGAGGTCCTCAAATGTCAGAAATTAGGACTTTTCGATTTCTCCAGCTTAAAGATGGTTTTGATCTTTTTTATTTAGAGGCATTAGGCCGATTTCCGAGAGTTTTTCACACAGGGTACGTGTGAAATTAAGTATACAGACTTTCAGTTACTCCCTCTTGTTATCAGTCTCATGCCTTATTCCTTCCCTACATCTCACCTAGTGTTTCTCAGCCTCAAATCTCTCTGAGATTCTGAATGAATGACAGTTCCTCATTGTATCTTTCTATTCAGATATTTTCATCTTTCAGTCTCTTTTCTTGCTTCATAGATGCCATTTCTCCATCTCCATGCTTTCTTTACTCTAGAAATTAGTAAATTTCTACGAAAACCTCTTTGTGGGCTTGAATTTTACTGTAAAAATTATTTTCATTTCAATGTGGTCTCAGGAATTAAGACAGTAAACCACATTGAACCAGGATGATCATTTTAATTGTTGATTTTTAAAAATTAGGAATACTATTAGCTGCCTATTTAAGTTAGAATCTTTTAAGATGTGAAAACATTCTTTTATTCATAATTTCTAAAAGGTTTTTTTTAAATTAATTAATTTATTTGGCTGTGCCGGGTCTTTTGGATTATCTTATTGTCTTATTATTGGTTCTACTCATGTAACGTATCAAATTAGTAGATTGTCTTCCCTATTTTCTTTATTCTTTGGAACTAATTGAGATTAACTATTATCTAGGTACTTCTTAGAGAACACAAAAATATGAGGAAGATACCCTGGACCATTACGAAGCTCTTAATATGAGTGAGAACCTGTTCAAACAACAAAGTATGAAATGAGTGCAAAATATATGTACAAGGAAAATGGAATCAGATGAAGAAGGAATTAATTACAATTGAGAATAATAGGAAAAGTTTCACAGAGTTGTTGCCATTTGAGTTGAAATGTGAAGGATGAAAATATATTTTTCATGTTAGTAATGGAGAACAGTGATGGAGTTACAATGATATTCTGGGCTAAAGGAACAGGGAACAAAAACCAGAAGTGTGCGAAAAAAAAATTGGGATAGATGGAAAATGGCAAATAACTTTCTCTGTTGTCTCTAAGATGTATGGAAGAAGAGATGTATTACAAAGCTGAATTGGGGTCAGATCGATGAAAGCCTTGAAGGATTTTTGTCTTTATACCATGGGCATGGACATTTGGACTTGTCAAAGAGTTTTTAAAATAGTAACATGATCAAAATGCTGCTTTACAAAGATAAACCTGGGGAAAGTGTAAAGGATGGGTTGGCAAAGTAAGATCAGAGGCAGGCAGCCTGTTTAAAAGCCATTGAAATAGTTCAGAAAGAAATCAAAGGAGTCCATCCGAGGCATCGAACAGAGTAATTGGAAGAAAGGAATGGATAGGGGAGTCACTTTGAATATATAATTGATAGACATCGTAAACTGATTGGAAATAAGGATTGAGAAATGTAGAAATAAGAAGTACATCACATTTTCTAGCCTGAGTAACTGGGAGAGGGCTTCAGAGTTTTTTTCCTGGATAAGCAAACACCAGAGGTGAATAGAAATGGGAAAGGTAGTGCAGTATTAATGGCAAATACAGGAAGTGCCACTCAAAGCTTCTCTGCTCACAGAAAGGAAAAAATATCATATTCTTTGAAATAATCAAATTTTCTCATGAAATAAAGTGTTCTAGCTTCATTATATTAGTGCTATACTTAAGAAATCCTAGAATTTGCTGAAGAATAGCTGGGAGATTGACCTGTATTATAGTGAGAAACCATATCACAGATACCTGAAAACAGTGGCTCTCCAACAAAGATGGTAAAGCTTGAAGATAAGATTTGCACACACACACACACACACACACACACTCGTCATAGGCCATGTGTGATGGAAAAACTAAATTAATAAAAATCTGGATGTTCTTCAACCTGAGACTGAAAGACATAGCATTGGCTTTGCCTTGGAATCACCACTGCTTTAAAAATCATGTTGAGATGCAACTGTGTCTGATTATGCAGCTTAAGATTGTGCTGAGAAAAGGTAACCTCATGCTTCTTTCTTCCATCCATTCACAGCAAGAAGAGACCTATCAAATTTCTTTGGATACTTTAATAATGGTCATGGATCAGTACTACTGTTCTGACTGCCCCGAGACAGGGTAGAGTGATCCTCCCAGTAGAAGTGCTGATCTGACACTCTAATCAATGTCTGGTTCATCCTGGAGGCATGGATGTCTGGTAAAACAGGGGGAAGTGCTACTCCTCTTGCGACTGAAACTTTTGTGGAAGTTAAGCTTTGCTACTCTGATTCCTAAAAAACAAACAAACAAACAAAAAACTTTCTGAGGGCAGTAATGTAGCTCCTAGAGAAAATAAACAAGGGCAGAAATGCATTCTTTCCAGCAAGAAGCATTTCTAACTCTCTGTGCCACTTTAAGCAACTGTTTTCCCCAGATTATCCATTCACTCTATCTGGACTGAGCTCACATAACTGCAGCAATGACTTGCTAATTTCCCTTTATTGAATTCATAATCAGAGTGGCCATCCCCCTTTCCCTGAAAACCCTCAAGCCACATGCTGTTCTTTGGACATATCAACATTCCTTTCTTCTACCTTCCATCTACCACTCTTCTTGAAATTTTCAATCCCTAATTAGATTAATTAGTCAAGAATTTCCTTGATGTTAATTGTATAACCACACTATAACTTTGTTAAGACATTCTTGTGCAATATAATTTCCCCAGGGTCCTACAGTGGCCTGGGAAAGACCCTGGAATGAAGAGATTCTGCGTGAGGATAACAACAGAATTTTGCCAGTTGGTCCAAAAACTTATGCATGAGAAGTTTCAAGAAATTTTTGTGGTTACCCTTGGTGGTGTTAGGCAAAACCTGTGTTCTCAGAATTCTCTGATCTTCAGATGACAGACTATTAGGGCTGGGCAGATGTTACATAGCCACTTGGCGCTGAAGCTAGGTTTTTGAGTGAGGCTCATTTTGAGTAAGGCTCATCCCTCACCACTGGTATGGCACCATGAGAAAATAATACGATTGCTATGCAACAGATTATAGAGTTACCTTAATGATACCCAGTTTTATTTTTACCAGAGAGTAGTTTATATACTTGAAGAATTAGCCACTGTAATCTTTTATAATCCTATACTTTTGTATATTACTTCTCAGTTTATAAATCTCCACACACACCTGATCTCATTTAATCCTCCCATGACCCTGGGCAGTAGGCTTTACTAACATCACCTTACAGATGTGAAGGCTCAGAACTGTGGAAATTAAAGCAACTTCCCCAGGTCTTCTTCTTCTCATGACGTACTTTGTTCAATAAACCAAAACTACCACCACATGATCAAGAATCTAGATAGTTGGTGCAAACCTCAAGTCTGGCTTCCAAAAACCTTGTGCATAGACTGAGGGGCTCTGAATTTTTTTTTTTTTTTAATTAGGCTGTATGTTCCTTGGTCATGATGTTCCTAGGGTCATGAATACACATTTTCTCCCTTCTCTTCTTAATTAGAAACTACTTACCCTTCTGGTGTCAGCTGGGTTGTTGGGGCCTCTCAGAAGCTTTCCCTGGCTTCACTGACCCCAACCCAATCTGCACTCCCCTAGGATGATGGACTTCTGTGTAATTAGATGATTAATATTTACAATGCCTTGGAAGCCCCTGTATATCCTCTGAGCAAGGGAAATGTGTTTTTCCTCATTGTAATATCCCATTGTCCAGCAGTTTTTAGCCCAGAGAGAGGGCTCAATATATATTTGTTGAATGGATGAATGAATAATTAAGTCTTACTAGAATAAGTTGACCTATTTGTGAGAAAAGCAATAGTTTTATAATCCAGTGCTGGAAATGTCTTTAAAGACTTTTTCCCCTACTAAGCACATTTTCTTATTGTGAAACAGCCCATGAATCCAATTCCCCTGGTACTTACACTGTTTCATGGAAGTAAATGGAGCTACATAAAATTAGTTAAGTCAAGCAGAGGAGTATTTAAGAAGTTTCTGTTTGAGCACATAAAACTACGTAGTTTCATCCAGAATGAATTAATGAATCTATCAAAGATGTCAAGTTTTTTTTTTTTTTTCAAGAAGGTTAGCCAGAGAAAGAATCTCATACCAGGTGGATCAAATTCATTTCTAAGTATATATTTCAGCTCAAGTTAAGAGTAAATGTATCTCAGCTGGCCCAAAACATAAATGTCAACTTGTGAGGCATTTATATGACATGCATAAGCTTTTCTCAGGAGGATGCTAAATTATGAACTGACGATCTGATTTTTCCCTTTTGTCTTTAATGCTAATGCTATAACAGAAATGTAGACATATATTGTTATTTACAGGGAATCTGTCACAGAGTAGTTTGAGTGGTGAGAGTGAATTTTTTATCTTGGTCCATGCTTTAGATAATGCTAACAGACCATTCAGTTAGAGCTGGTTCTATTCCCACTGTACAGACTGTATAAATGAGGCAGAGCACATTGATGAATTAGATGAGCCAGAAAAAAAATGGCTTTCATGAAATGACTTTCTTGCATTGACCTGTGATAGGCTTTTCTGTGAAATTTTCTCCCCATAAAAAGGTGGATTTGCAGTGATAGATTCCTTGTGGAATCAATGAAGAGCTATAAGAACGTGCACTGAGATGCTGCATCCCCATTGCTCTATTGTAGGCAGCCTCATAGGAAGCGGAGAAACTAGGAGTTGGTAGACCTAGGTTACGGGTCTGGTTTACAGCAGCTTCCTGCATGATCATTGGCAAATCACTTTACTACTCTGGGTCTCAATGTTTAAATCTGTAAAATGAAGAGAGTAAATGATGAGTGATTCCAAATGTGGATTTACTGTTGGGTTGTGTCGGAATGACTGGGGACTCTCCAAGATGCAGGTTCCTGGCTCTCATCCAAGACTTCACAAGATGGAACCTTTGGGAAAGGAGTCAGAACCTGGAAACCCATATTTTTAATAGCGCCATAGGTGATTCTTATAAATTAATGAAATACAGATGGAATACTTCCAGCCACAGATTGCAAGCTGTGGCTCCCACCTTCAACAACCTAATCACAATCTATGTCCCCAGGGCAGCAACGGGGACCACTGGAGGCATTTCTGGGATTGAAAAAACACAACTGCTCATCAGGACACACTGTCTGATTTTCTAGGCAATATGTGACTTGAAGGAGACTGAGATACACTGTTATGTCTTTTCAAGGTCCATAAATGCCGCAAAATAGAGATGAGACATACTTCTGCCAGTAAGAAAACTTTTAAGGTGAGGACCACCATAAGCAACTTGCCTATTAGCAAATCACACCTTAGGAACTGCATCTCTTGCAGCAGGCTGGTGGACCAGTTGGAGGAGAGACTAGGGCCTACTCTGGTGGAAAGCACCAGAACCAGGGCAGTGACCTACTATGTAAACTGAGCCAAAGGCTGTTAAGCCAAAATCACTGTCATTTAGAATGAATGGTGGTGCTTCAGAAGTACCATTAAATTTGCTTTTCTATAAATTTAAATATTCTTCTCTACCACCAGGTTTCTTATTTATACATTTCAGAACATTTGTGCTCTCTCAATATACCTAGATATGGTGTGTGTCTGTGCGTATATTTCAGCAAGCAGTTTTTGTGGTATTTTGGAAAGAAGTAAACAGAACTGCTTGGAATTCTAATGGGAATTTAGAATTGGAAAAATGACACTTTGAAGACTTTTATTCCTTCCATTTAAACAACTGGTTTGTGGTTAAGACTTACTTTTCAGCATACTGGTGTGTAATTAGCTTTGTTTCCGATGACCAGCTTTAAATTTAGAAGGAAGATAATGCTTTTAAGTTGAGATCTTTAGGCACAGCATTTAAAAAATCAAAATGATAATTTTCAGTGTTAAAATCTTTATATTTGCAAAGGAGTAGGAGCTATATATTGAGACTAGAACTTTAGAAAGACAATTCATGTTTGGATATTTAGCTCATTTTGTCTTTTTTTTCCCTTTTTGTACCACTAATAGATAGCTTATTCTGATAAAAATAATATTTTATGGGCCTATGCTAATCTGTGTATTTTCATCTCAGTTCAGCCTCTCAAAAGCCCTGTTTTTAAAAAAAAATTGTGAGTTATGGAAATCTCTGTAAGATGGCTTTGCTCTAAGCCACTTGGCCACCAAGATGCCGGTTCAAGAGCTGATGAGAATTGGTATTTGTGATTGTACTTTGTTCAGGCAATAGAATCTCAGCTGTGGTTCTTTGAAGGTGTTCCAGGGAGTAGACTTTTAGGCAGTATTGCTCACTCTGTTAGAATGTCAACCAGAGAAGCTCCTGGCTTGCTCTTTCGTTCTGCCGGCATTTATTGAGATACCAGTGTGAGCTCATTGCTATACCCAGGGCTTTCAGACAAAGATCTATGAGCTGCTTGGAAACACAAAGCCAAGAGCAGGCTTCATTTGAAATTCCCTAGTTGAAATATGTGGTATATTAAAGTTCACCCTGAAGGTCGTGAGCATTTGGATCTCCGACACCATGACCTCAATGTATGGAAGAGAGCGGCTACAGGAAGGAAGCTTACAAATGAGCAGCATGGATTCCACATTCTGCTAAAATCAAATAGGACCTTTCCCCTTTGTTGGATGCCTTAATACACAAGAAATAAGCCAGCAGGATGCCCATATTCATCCTTTTCACCCAGCTCAAAGAGAGCCAGTTCTCATCACTTTTCTTCAGCAAGAAAAATTTCACCACGAGGCAGCTCATTTTCCAAGGGAAAGTAAAATCTTATATAACTTGAGGCTAAAAAGTAAAGTTTTTATGCATTTTAATGAAGGCTTTCTATTAAAAAACCTATGCTTTTCACCAGAAGCTGACCCAGTAGAGAAATAATACGAACTTTGGCATCAACCAAACCTCAGTTTTACTCCCAAATCCATCACTTACTAGCTTTTGACTGTTCATATTACTTATGCTCTGACCTTCAGTTTCTTCATTTGTGAAATAGAGATAAGGATACAATCTCACAAGACCGTTTTGAGGTTAAAGTGAAGAAACTACTATGCTTGGGTTGTGTAATCCCCAAACAAACCCCCAAATTGTCTCAGAAACTGATGTGTGTGTATTTGTGTGTGCACATGAACTTTTTGTTGTAAGTATGGGCTAGGCAGTTTCAGGCTGTCTCTAACTCTTTATGGTCATGTGACTTTCAGCAGAATTCTTACTTTTATTCTCTCTCTCTGAGCCTCGGTTTCCTAATCGTTAAAATGGACATAATACCTCTTACCCTAAGGTGGATGTTATAATGACTAGTTGAGATAATCTGTGAGGCCCTGGAACATGATAGATCCTCTGAGAATGCCAGTTTCCTTCTTCTCCCTTTATGCCTTTGACAAGAGAGAGAAAAGGAGAGTAGGAGAAGATTGAATGTAATATATTTCATGATTGCAAAATTATTTCCTGATTATACCAATGATGATTGTACTGACTTTCTATTGATTGCTTTGTCTGAATAGTTCAAAGTATTTATATATATTATCTCATGAATCCTCACTCAGCCTTTTGAGAGATATTATTATTACCCCTGTTTTATAGATAGCAAGGCTCAGAGATTAGGTTACCCACCTAAGATCAAACATGGGTCTCCCAGATTCCAAAGCCAGTGTGTTAAACCATTCAATTTTCTACTTTCCTAACCATGTTTATCCATTCTTTAATTATGAGTGCCATAGATTTTGTTGTTGTTGTTTGTCTATTTTTGTTTGTTTCCGTTTTTGTTTTTACCAATATTTGGATACAGATCAAGAGGACAACTGCCTTAAAAATTATAGACAAGCCTAAGTTGTCTTTAGACTTGATCCAGCCAAGAAGGTATCTTTTTTCAGCCTGAGTATTTGATTGTTGCTTTTGTAAGTACACATTTGAGATGCACTTAGGAAAAAAAAAAGACAGGATTGTGCTTTCTCATTTGGTTTGCAACAAAGGTATATGGCTTGAAGAAGCCTTGCCCTTAAATGATTAGACAGCTTGTGTGACTAATAAGATTCTTGTCCCTAAAGGAAAGTGGAACATCTTACAAATACAAGAGCACTCAATTAGAGTTTTAAATTAGAATGTAATTATGTGGTTTTTTTTTCTTTTTTCTTTCTTTTTTTTTTGGAAGTAAAGAAGAGAGATTTTAATCTTTTATAGGTGGCCTCATTTTGTTGAAAAGACAATTTTAGGAAGTGTTTAAATTTAAGACGCTGCTCTGAATCTTGTTTAATTTTGGACCTATTCCAATCTCTGAAGAACTAGAAGCAGATAAGTTTGCTTATACCTGGCTTTTTAAAATAACTGCATTTCATAATTCAAAACAGGGATGAGCTGTTGATACAGATTAATGCAGTTGTATATTGAAATTGTCGATATGCTTAGAAATGCATGGAATGTAATCAGGCATGTAGGGAAATAGCCCATTCAACCTCTGAAACAAAGGATTTGCCTTTGAGACCATAACCATACATAAGAAACCATGCTCTTCATTTAGGAAATAAACTGAAATATGGATAATTTTCTTAATGTGGAACCAAGTGTACCCTTTGTCCCCAAACATTTTCCTTTATAGAGAAGACAATATAGATGGTAAAGACCAATGGAGTTATCTGTGGATCTATTGGATTCAAAGTTCTCCATTTATCTACCACCTGAACTGGCATAAAAACAACTACTTGGACTTCAGATCTTGTGAATGATAATGTAACTCTAAGCAAATTTCAGTAACAATTTAGTCTGAAGAGGACTTATAGAGCCATTTGCTTAACTTGACCAGTTCTCTCCTTTGGATAAGTGTCTATTCCTGTGATGTGGATTCCCTGCAGTTCTGTTCTAGCCTTTGACTGTAAATGCACTCTAATAAGGACACTAGTAAAAGCTATCAGTTGGGTTCTGCAATGTGCGGGTTATTGTTGCAAATGTTTTACATAGATATTTCATCTAAAGCTCTCAGTATTATAAGAGGTCTTATTTTTCCATTCTATGGTTGATTGAAGAAATAAAGTGAATTTTAGACCCCACAGCTATCATGTGATAGGAGCAGGACTTACCCACCAGCACTCTTTATTTATTTATTTATTTATTGGATTTATTTTTTTATTGGCTGTGTTGGGTCTTCGTTGCTGCACATGGGCTTTCTGTAGTTGCTGCGAGTGGGGGCTACTCTTCATTGTGGAACGTGGGCTCTTCATTGTGGTGGCTTCTCTTGTGCAGCATGGGCTCTTGGTGCGTGGGCTTCAGTTGTTGCAGCACATGGGCTTAATAGTTGTGGCTCACGGGCTCTAGAGCACAGGCTCAATAGTTGTGGCACACGGGCTTAGTTGCTCCACAGCATGTGGGATCTTCCTGGGGCAGGGATCAAACCCGTGTCCCCTGCATTGACAGGTGGATTCTTAACCACTGTGCCACCTAGGAAGTCCCCACCTGCACTCTTAATCATACAGTGTATTTGTTAAGGTTTACTCTTAATTGTATAGGTGCATTCACACATCAAGAAAGAGGTGGAGCCTGCCATACTCTGCCAGTGTTCCTTGCAGTCAGATCCATTGTCCACCTCTAGCTGTGCTTTTTAAAGACATCTGGCAACATGCATTTGGTTAGAATCAGTTTCCTAGGATTCTAGAAACTCAGAGTTTGAAAGAAAATGCTAGGGTTCACCCAAGAACCAATTCTCTAAACGTACTTATGAGCAGCCAAGGACCAGGAAGGCAAACAAACAAACATATCACCACCAACAAAAAATTTTTTCCCACATTCACTCAGAAGGTTAGTAGCAGAACCGAAATTAATGTTTTTTCTGCTGTGGTTGAATCATTCTGCCTCCATAATGCAAATGATATATTTGCATCTTTACTTGTTTCTAAGGACACATTACAGAATTTTTCAGGCAGGGAAAGAGAAATTACGCTTCAAATGTTGCTTTGCTTCTTTAAAAACTACATAGGGATTTAAAAAAAAATCCTTATTGAGAAAATAATTATAGATGAAAACACAAATAACTGGAATGCTATTTAGAGACATCTGAAACCGTAGTAGAAGGCTGAAAGTAAAGAATAAACAAGTCACTGAATATAGGATCTGAAAACGGTATTAGATATCATACTGTTTAATGTTTCCCAAAGAATGACATGCATAATGCTCAGTTAGTGAGATGATTAGGGGTTACATGTGATGGCTTTTGGTGACATAAATAAAATTTTAATATTTATTTTCATGATATTAGCATACATATGCGTATGTATTTGTGTGGATGTATGTATCTACCAATGCACATTTATGTGTATACATTTTTTTGAGCTCTTATTGTGTACCAGGTACTATCTTGGGGAATAAGGGTGAACAGGATGGAATAAGATCTCTGCCCTCCTGAAGATGATGTTGGGGCATGAAGATTGCCTATACAACCCGACTCTTTTAAATTTGAAATCTTCTGGCCCAGACTCCACTGGCCCTTCTCACTGTTGCCTTTAGCTATAAAAGCCAGGCTCTCTCTGCAGGCATAGGTGGATACAGTCCTGGCTGGGAAGAGAAAAAGTCTTTCAGCACAGCTCAGGTTCTATCACAATAGATGGGCCTCATTACCCATTCTCAGCTTCATAGATAATGCAGTCGTGGATGGCATCATTTGGTCTAGTGAAGAATTGCCCAGGAGATTGTGTTGACATCTGAGATTTATTTTAATCCTTTTTTGCAGATTTTATAATGAGCATTGTAACAGAGTATGCCAAAGAATCATTACATATCTTATAAAATCTTAATAACACAAAAATTAGAAACGTTTTTCATGCATATGTTCGATTTGTTCAGTATCCACAGATTTCACTTTGCTGATTAGCACAGAGTGCCCTTCGAGGGGACACTGCCTTCAAGAGGTCACAATTCCTGAATTGCTACGCTTTTTGTGGTTATGAATATTGTTTGTATTTACAGGTTCTTACTGTCAACTTTTGCAGTTTGGACAGAGAAGAATGAATGCACATGTACCTGTGCACAAAGATTCTTTTTTTCTCACTTATTTGCTCCATGTTTATTGATTGCCTACCTCAAACATAGTATTAAGTACAAAAAAGTGAAGAAATAAGGCTTTAGAAATGAGGAAACATTTCCAGTGTGGAGCAGGTATAGTTTGGGGATTTATCTGGAAAAGTAAATGATTCTCACAAGGGCAGGGAGTGAGCATAAATACATGACCTAGGGTTAGATGTACAGCCTATTCTTTTAGTGGGTCCATCACTTAACTGCTATGTGATCCTGGATGCTAGAGACTGAATGTTTGCATCCCTTCAATTTCATGTGTTGAAACTTAATCTGCAAGGTGATGGTATTCAGAGGTGGGCCTTTGGGAGGTGGTTAGATCATGAGGGAAGTGTCTTCATGAATGAAATTAGTGCTCTTATAAATGAAACCTCAGAGAGCTCCCACACCTCTTCTTTTGTGTAAAGATCCAGCTAAGAGATAGCCATCTATGAACCAAGAAGCAGGACCTCGCCAGACACCAAATTTGCCGGCACCTTGATCTTGGACTTCCCAGCCTCTGGAACTATAAGAAATAAATTTCTGCTGTTTATAAGCCACCCAGTTTATGGTATTTTGTTATAGCAGCCCCAATGCACTAAAACACTGGACAAAGTGTTCAATCTTGCCGATACTGGTTCCTCATCTGGAAAATAACATGAATACCACCTGCTTTGTTGTGCTATTGTGAACATGAAAGGGCCTATTATATGCAAAAGTACCTATCACAGAGAAGATATCTAATAAAGCTTTCTTCTGTTAGTTAGTTGTAAGCTCTCAAACAACTCAATTATCCTCACAAATCAGTAGTTCATTTTAATATATCTATTCCAAAAAACTCTTCGTAGTCTTGACATATCTTATACCATGTTCTTCTTTTCAACTCCCACTTCCAACCCAAATCAGATTGCTTTTCTGTTCTTTTCCTAGATTTCTGTTTTCCTAGTCCTCCAGGCTTTCTTTTAACTCAAGAATCTATTTGCTTCCTTTTCCTTTCCACGGGTTTTTCTTAGTCCATCTCTTAAATGTTCCATTCCACCTAAGACCTGTCATAGACAGTACTTCCAATCTCCCTATTTTCCTTGTACCAAAATAGAAGTACTCAAGTGTTTCTAATTAAGAGGCATTCCTGATAACATGAACCATAAATGATGTTGAAAATACCCTAGGATCTCCAAAAATTCTTCTTATGGTTGTGTCAAGACTTCACTGACCTAACAGATCTTATTCTCATTGTAACTTTACCACCACCTCCCTCCATCCAGTCCAAGGGGATAATCAGACTTCTGACCCATAGGCTTCTGTTGGAAAACTAGCCTTAAGCCCTTTCCATCATTCTACCTGCCCAAACTTTGACCTCCTTCAAAAATTCAGGATTTTGTTTCCTGAAATTAAAGTCACTGAGACTATATAATAAGCTGACTGATTGAGACAAATACCTTAGGAACACAAGCATTCAAATGGTAATGGAAGCACAATGAATCAGAAGAAAAAGTTGTAGAACTGCATTAATAAGATAGCCGTTGGCCACACGTGGCTATTACACACTTAAAATGTGGCTAATTTGAACTGAGATTAATTGCAAGCATAAAATACACAGTGGATTTTAGAGGCTGTATGAAAAGAGGAATATAAAATATTTCATAAGTAATTTTTAATTGATTATGTGTTGAAACGATAGTACAATCGTTTTGGTATCCATAGGGAATTGGTTCCTGGATGCTTGAGGATACCAAAATCCTGGGATGTTCAAGTCCCTTATAAAAATGGCCTAGGATTTGCATATGACCTATTCACATCCTCCCATATATTCAATACTTTAAATCATCTCTAGATTACTTATAATAGCTAATACAATGTAAATGCTATGTAAATAGTTGTAAATATAATGTAAATGCTATGTAAATAGTTGCCAGCACAAAGAAAATTTAAGTTTTGCTTTGTGGAACCTTCTGGAAACTTTTTCTGCCAAATATTTTCAATCTGTAGTTGGTTGAATCCGTACATACAGAACCTGAGGATAGGGAGGGTTGGCTATATTTTGGATATACTGTGTCAAATGAAATACATTTTTAAAATTAATTTCACCTGTTTTTCATTTTTTTAAAATGTGGCTACAAGAAAATTTAAGACTGCACGTGTGGCTTTCATGTGGTTCACATTATATTCTACTGGAAGCACTATTGTAGTTGAGATATGAAAGGTGATAGAAAGTCCATTTTCTAACGCTTTGTAGGCCATTGTAAGGACATTTGCACTTGCTATGAGTAAGAGGAAAGCCGCTGGGGGTTTTGAGTAGAAAATGGCCATAATCTGCCATTTTTATAAGAGGATCACTCTGGCTGTTCTTTTATAGGCTATAGGAGGACAAGGATGAAATCAAGGAGATCCCTTGAGGGTCATTGCAATAATCCAGGCTAGAGATGTTGCTGGTCTTGGTGGCAGAAAGATGGTGAGAAGTGGTCAGATACCAGAAGATTTTCTAATGTATTCTAAATAGAGTGTGAGATAGAGAGAGACTGAGAATTACTACTCAAAGTGTTTGTCTTGAGAATCTGTAAGGATTCAACTGTCATTCACTGAGGTGGAGAAGATGAAGAAGAGTAGATTTAGACAGAAGGTTAGGAATTTAGCTTTGTATATGTCAAGTCTGAGATTCTTATTGGGCATCCAAGTGGAAGTTTAAGAAGGCAGTTTGATATGAGTCAAGGAGAGGTCTTGGCAGAAGACCAACTTTGGAGGATCTCCAGTGTAGAATTAGCACAGAGTACTATAAGATTGGATGGTGTCACTAAGGGAATGAGTAGAGATAGAGAAGAGAAGAACCTGGAGGATGAGCCTGGGGGCACTCAGAGAGTTCATGAGCAGAGTCACTGCTACAACGACACTGCAGCACACCCTGTAGCACTCTCATCCATGGTGCTCTTTGATGCAGACTTACTCAGGAGAAACACCATTATTAATTTAAAAAATCCTGTGTGTTCTGGGCTGGGTAGTTACAGCAAGAAATATCCTAATCAGTGTTATGAAAGTCATATTTAAAGTATATTCCACCATCTATAGATATGTCATTATTTAAACAGGCAAATTTTATTGCAATTAATTCTTAAAGATGTTTTAATTTTAATAATTTGAAATTCCAGGGATCCCAATATCATAGCATGCTATAAATGATCTCAATAGGTTATCTCCCCCAATTTCCTAGTAAAATTTTAAATTTTTTAATTACTTTAATTGTTTAATGCTACATAGTACTCTGAAATGATCACTTGCAAAATTTAAATAAAAACTATAGGGTCTTAGAACTCTAAAATAGTCAAAATCATTGTGACATAGAATTTTCCAACACATTATAAAGACATTTTCAGGGGCTCTTGACCTTGTCTTCTAGAAAATATGCTCCTTATGTGTCCACTTACTGCTGCATTTTGAATCATCACCTCTGAGATTTCTGAGTTTCTTTTTCACTTCAAACCTGATCAACATGTCCATTTCTTAAAAGTAAAGATTCCACAAAGGGATAGAAAGTAGAGGCTGAGTGACCAAAAGCAGAATAATATTATTCTACTACAAGATACCTAGGATGTGATGTGGAAAATTAGCTGCTTCTTCTAGACGTAGGAACTGTATTTTTTTTTTCTTTCTATTTATCCATCTAAAGCGTGTGTGTGTGTGTGGTAGACGGTAAGAATCCAGGCTCCGGAGTTATACTACCTCAGTGCAAAAGCTCAAGTTATTCTATTCAACAGTCATGTCAACTTAACCAAAATTTTAATCTTTTCTGTGCTTCAGATTTCTTATCTGTACAAAGAGGGTAATATCATTACCTACATCATAAGGGTGTTGAAAAGATTAAAATGAGTTAATGCTTGTTAAACACTTTTAATGGTGCCTAGCCAAGCACTCTATGTGTTAATTATTTTATCTATTATCTATCTATCTGTCTGTCTATCTATCATGCTTTGTAGTCTGAAAATGCTATCATCAAGAAGTGTGTATTTTTATTTTGCACAAAAAAATCTATTTTATATTGTGGACCCTCATTCTTCTGGGATTCCAGGAAACTGAGGATTCCTTAAACCCCAGATTTTGCAAAATTTTCCCCATTGCCCACATTCCTTAGGTCATTAGTTATGGCTAATCTATATAAGTTTAATTTAAAGCCATTCTTTATCACAGCTCTTTTGATTCCTTTATGTCCCCAACTTCTGATGCTTTTGTGCTATGTACCACACTGCCATTCCCTCTGGGGGCTTCCATGTCCTCCAGGCACAATAAGAGATGTAATTCAATAGCTCAGGATGGAGTAACAGAGATTAAATTTACACTCCTGCCTGGAACAACCAAAAAATGGATACAACATATGACACAATGCTTTGTGGGACACTGGACATTAGGCAATGAAGTTCAGTAGTCCCTTAGAAACAGGAAGCAACATGAGTCCTATGATTGCCCCAGCTTACTGTTAGGAGAGAATTTCCAGTTCATAGTGTAGGGAAGGCGAGTCCAGGCAAAGTCTGACTCCTCGAGCTGGGGAGACAGATTTGAGAGTCTGTGGAAACCAAAGCAGCTAGAGTTAACAGGACAGAGTACCAGAGAGGTGAGAACTGCACACAGAAAGAAGACCAGGGAGCTGCAGATGGTTCTGCTCTAGTATTCAGCTGAGTACTGATATGCACATGCATGTGAAGAAATAATCCGAAGGTGGGAAAAGAACCACGTGACAGGACTGGAAGTGACAGTGCTCTACATTCAAATAAGTCTGGGACTCATATTTGTTCCCATCAACCAGACTAGAAAACCTCAAAACTCACAGGCTTTGGGTAGAGCATTTAGGGAGATCTTGCCTCAGCAGTGGGAAAAAATTAGTTCTTGACTGAGCACTGCTCTGATCCCGTGTGATAAATCTTACATGCAGGACCCAGAAGGATCAAACTGCTTTCAGATAACTTAACTGCATCCTGGAACAAAGCTCTGGACTATTTATAGTAATACAAAATCATTTGGCTCCAAAAAGATAATAGTCACAATATTTGGCATCCAATCAAAAATGACTGACTATGAAAGAAACAGGAATATCAATCAACCAAAACCAACTCAGCACTGACACAACTGTTAGAATTAGCAGATAAGGGCATAAAAAGAGTTGTCATATCTGTATTTCATATATTCAAAAAATTAAGGCATGGAAAGTCTTAATAAATATCCAAATAAAACTTTTATAGTTTTTAACTTTTACAATTTAAAATGATAATGTCTGAGATGAAAAAAACATACTGGATGGTATTAATGGCAGATTAGAGGTTGTAGGAGAAAGATCAATGAGCTTGAAGGCATAGCAATAGAAACTATCCAAAATGAAACAGAAAAAAAAAAGAAAAAGAAAAGAAAGAAAAAAGAAAAAGAGCATCAGTGAGTTATTGGGCAACTTCCAGTGGCCTAAGAGGTGTGTAATTGGAGTCTCTAAAGTTCTATGGGGACAGAAAATACATTTGAAGAAATAATGACAAAATTTTCCAAATTTGGTAAAAACTATAAACCCACAGATCTAAGAAGGTCAGTGAATTCCTAGTACAAGAAATGTGAATAAAGGCTACATCAAGGCACATAACAATCAAATTGCTCAACATCAGTGATAAAGAGAAAAATCTTATAAGTAGCCAGAGAGAAAAAGACATGTAATGTGCACAGAAATAAAGGGTAAAGATTACAGAAGATTTCTCATCAGAAACAGTGTAAGCAAGAAAATAGAAGAACAACATCTTTAAAGTATTGAAAGGAAAAAAAATATACTGTCAATCTAGAATTCTAGACTGAGTGAAAATATCTTCAAAAACAAGACTGGAATGGAGATTTCTTTTTCATATATAAATGGTTAAAAATAATTGTCACCAGCAGAACTGCAGTAAAAGAAGTATTAAAAGAAGTCCATAAGTTAGGAAAAACATTTTACGAGATATGGAAATATGGATCTATGCAAAGACCTGGAAAGCACCAAAGCTAGTAATTAAATAGGAAAAAAAATAGAAATTTCATATTATTTAAATCTCTTTAAAGGTAACTTTAAGCAAAAATAATAATAATGTAATGACAGTGGATAACACATGTGAAGGTAAAATACATGACAACAATAACCCAAGGGTCAGGAGGGAGAAATGGAATTATGCTATTGGGAGATTCTTATACAAATGTGAAGTGGTGTAATATCACATGAAGAAAGACTGTGACGTGTTCAAATATATACTATTAACTCTAAAGCAGTCACTAAGCTAAAGAGTTATATCTAAGAACCCCAAAAAAGAGATAAAATGGAATCATAAAGAAGAGTGCACTGTCCAATGTATGTTTTACTTTAAAAAAGTACAAGATTCCACATTAGACTTCTGGAAATTCTTTCTTGATTTTTTTTTTTTTTTGATAACAGAGGAGTTCATTTTGAAGCAAGAATAGAAAAGAATAGCAGCTCAGTCTTCCACTGATCACAGAGTATGTCAATCATCTTTGTACTACAAATAACCTGAAAATAAGCTTATCTCAAGACTATTACAGAAAGTAGTTGGAATTTCAATAGGAAGTACAAGACTTGAATCAGGAAGCAACCCACTCCCTTCCCTGTGTATGGCGGATTGCAAACTTAAGTGCTGGGACTCATTTCCAACATGCAACACCTACATGAAGGCCCATAGAGCCTACAGGATACGGACTTACAGAGGGAGGATCTACCTTTAGCAGAATCAGCCTTGTAACTGGCCTGTGCCCATTAAAGTAAATATAAATTTTATAAAAAAGGTCAATGCTAAAAATGAAAAGTGGATACCATCTACCTACAGATTTCAACTGATTCTTGGAAGATGAAACATAGGTGAAAGAGTATTTCATGAGAATCAGAGAGGAAGAACATCAGCTTGGAAGATCATCAGTGAGGTTGCCATGGTCGGGAGAGGAAATTGACCAGCCTGTCAGAAAACCAGGACCAGCAGGTGTTGAGAAGCAGGCCACAAATTAGAGTTATCAGTTATAGAACTGTGTGTGTAATAGTTGACAGCCATCTTTCTTATCCCTGTTTGAAAAATACCTGACTGTTAAGTGTCTATGCCAGAGCCATAAGTAAAATACATTTTTTTTCTCTGCAGAACTGGAAGTTATTATTAGAAGGAAATAGTGGAAATAGTGTGAATGCCAGTCACCCAAAGAAAAACTCTCCACATTGTAGCATTTGAGGGAGGTTTCCTCCAGGGCAATGGTAAACGCACACTCATTTATGCTAAATTGAAACTTCCAGCAAGTAAACTCCACCCAAAACTATAAAGTCCTCAGGAAGCATTTCTGTTGCTTGATTTTTAAATGTGAAAAGATATCCAAGGATCACCAGGCTTTTGAGGAAATAATCCACACAAAATAGAATTTATCACAAGGAAAATGAAGAGAACATAAAAATATATGACCACTATAAAATCTCAAAGACATTTTACGTCTATAAAATAAAATAAGGATGCTATTCACAAAGAGTCATCTGAAAACAAGAAAGACTCTTGGATGTTTAAAACATATTTGCCAAAACTGAAAGAAGTCAACAGAAAGATTGGAAGACAATGTTCAAAAACAAAGTCCCGAAATGTAGAACAAAAAAGATGGGTCAGAAATACGTGAGAAAAAGTTAGACATATTGAAGATCAACTGAGGAAAAAACTGAAGAAAAGGAAAGGGGAGAAACTATCAATGTGCCTGGAAGTGCTTGGCAAATATTTGAAGAATGAGGAGAATCTGCAGAATCCTGGCTGGTTATGAACAATGTGAGATTGGGCAAGTTACTCATTTGGTCTATAGTTCATAAATTAGTTTGCATTTATTATAGCTGCCCTTTAAAATTCAAGTATTGTTATAAAGTAGAGTATAGTATACTCTAAATATTATCATTGCTATAGTAATTAGTATTAATTTTTAAAACTATAGGCTACTGATAAAAATTCTCTTTTACCTGTCATCTATGCAAAGTGATTGAAGGGAATCCTTTTGAAGGGAGTCCTTTTGAAGAGAGTATGCTGTATTACTTCATAATTAAAAAAAAAATGCATCATGAAAAGTGCACTTCTGAAATTTCATAAGCTAGGATACTCATACCACATAAAATTATGATAGAATTGGTTTATGGTTGAAATTCTCCTCTTTTCTAATCAATCATTCTCTTTTGTTACTTCTCTTCTGGGTTCATTTAGAAACAAATAGAATTTACTCTATTACAAGCTGCAGCATTTTAGGTAGCTGCAACTAGAGTACAATATAATTCATCCGTGATGATAAATTCATGAATAAATTCATACAGTATTATAATGCCTATATTAGATTTTCTTTCTTTTTTCAATTTTAAATACAAGCTGATTGAAGGCAGGATCAAATAATAACATCCAACAAAGTTTTTTTCCAAAATCATGTTTTTGTTGCTGGGAGAGACTTGGAAATCATATAATGTAATTCAACACCAACATTTGAGAGATCAGGAAATTAATTAAGGCCCAGATTGATGACATCCATTCCTAATGGCAGAGCCAAGATTGGAGCCAACTTTTCTAAATACCTGCAAGAGTGTTCTTCCTCATAATTTTTTAAAAAATTGAGGAGAGTCCTATGTTTTAAAAATAAAAATAAAACATACATTCATAGCAAAAAAAAAGGGTATTTCAGGAGAAATACAGTCTTGGGGGTGAACTCATGTGTACAGAAAGTGCCAAGTACAGAGTAAGAGCAATTAACAATATTGAAATGTATTTGTCAGTTTTTTAAATTAGATTTAGGTTCTTACATGATATCAAGATGCCACTGGATTTTTTAATCTTGTTATAGCATCACCAAAGGGTATTTTATTTTCCACCTTACTTTCTCTTGTCTTCATTTAATAATCCTTTCAGAGGAAAAAAAATCTTGCTAAAATTGAAGTGAATACATTTAATGTAGCATCATCAGCTTCTAAATCTACTTAACTGGAGCCCCACCATGCATTTGGTACATTGAATGAATGGCCCAAGTGGGAAACGTATTATAATAAGGGCTGGGTGAATTTCTTGAGACTTAAACTTCACTTTCCTGAAATGTTTTTTAAGCATCTGATTTTGTAGTCAAGTATAGCTCCATTTGCATACTCCTTTATTTGCATTTGACCTAGACACCTGCATTACTTTTCGGAGAATTGTACTTTTACGGTGCTTTTGAACACTTGACTGCCACCCCACTATGACAAAATGCATTTTGCTTGCTGGGGCTCTTTGAGGGGTGCACAGCGTGATTATTTTTAACCTTTCACTTGTTTTCATTTAAGTTAGAACAAGTTGTTTACTTATATTACAAGGGTGTTTTGTTTTTCACAGGTTTATTTTCTCATCCAATTTTTAAAAACTACATGCAGTTACAGAGACATGGGCATTTTCTGAAAATAGAATGCAAATGATACCTATTGATATCAGAATTATTCATGTTCACATAAAGAGCTCCCCACCTCTGCTGCACTAATATTAGATCACAACTTTTTCTGTCTTCTGTGATCTGGAGGAAATAAACATCCACAACTCCTATGTCCCACGTAGAACCTATCAGCTTCCTAATTCACTTTGCAAAACAGTGCATCAGTTTAAAATGCCTCTCTTGTTCCCCGTTTTATCCAACTTGAGAACCTGGGAGTTAGTTCTGATTCTTTTCTT
Source organism: Hippopotamus amphibius kiboko (assembly GCF_030028045.1). NCBI lineage: Eukaryota > Metazoa > Chordata > Mammalia > Artiodactyla > Hippopotamidae > Hippopotamus > Hippopotamus amphibius. The sequence continues at coordinate 86,575,463 of NC_080193.1, read as the reverse complement.
TCCCACTCTCCTATATCCAACCAGTCACGAAGCTTGGTTGAATCTACCTCCTTCAAAATACGTTGCCTCTGTTGCTTCTCCATCCCCACAGCCGTTGTCTTAACTCAGACTCTGGCCGTCTCTTTGCTGGGTCATTTCAATATCTTTATTACTCTACTTCCTGCGTCCAGTTTTCCTCCTTTCCAATGCAGAAACTTTTCCAAAATTAAAATATCACACTGCCTTGCTCAAAACACAGAAGGCCAAATATCTCAATTGCCTTTGCGGTACAAATGAAACACCTTTCATGCTGTACATCATCTCTGAAAAATCTGGCTCTGGATTGACTCTTCTGTTTCTTACTTCCCACTGACTCTTCCTCATATATTACTCTTTCACCATATAGAATTCCTTCTGAATGTACTGGGCTTCCATGTACTTCTGAACTTGTACATGTACTGTGCCTAGAATTCCCATTTCCTGACTGCATGGCTGGTGGTGTATGGCAAGAAGATGCGTGGGTTTCAGAGTATACGTGGCGATATAGGATCTTATATTTCAGTCTTCCCACCTATTAGCAGTGGGACCTCAGCCAAATGACTTAGTTTCTCTTAGTTTCTCAGTTTTCTCATCTGTAGAATGGTGATAGTTATACTGTCTGCCTTATTGAATTCTTGTGAGGTTTCTGTGTGTAAAGTATAGTGTCTGGTGCATGGTGATCAATGAAGGCTAGATAATGTCAGTGATAATAATTAGGAATAATTATGTCATTTTCATCAAAGGAAGTCAAAACTCTTAAGGACATTGTGTTGCATCTTATATAAACTGCCTAAAGCTGTACTTGATAGCTATGGCAAAAAGAAAAAAATAATATGCTTTTTCTCTACTAAGCCTTAAATAATCATCTAATTATAAGTCTGGTTGTTTGAAATAAGTAATTATTGTAGTTCCTGTAAGTGGATGTCACTGCACTAAGCAATACCAGGGTCTTTTTGTGCTCTAGGATCTTATGATTCTAGGTTTAGAGGCATTTAATTTAAAGTCTCCCATTTCCAGAAAAAAGTTAAAATAAAATAAAGGGCACACGCATGCTATCTCTTATTTTTTTTGCTGGAGTCAGGCTGTCTGTCACAGTGAGAAGCAGGAATTGAGGCTCTGGTCCTTCAACATGGCCCCTGGGAATCTTCCTGGTGGCAGTGCTCTCAGTCCCCAGGCATTGCATCCTCTTCTAGAGTTGGCTGCTACCTTGGAGCCCTGCCTCAAAGAACAATCATGATTTCAAGAGGGGAGTGGATTAAGGAGGTCTCACCATATGTCCTAGGATAGTTTCTGGGAGTCCTGGGGTCCAACTAAGATACCTTAGTGGCCACAGAAGTGTAGGCTATGGAGGGAGGAAAGAGGAGTGAGCCTTAAGCTTGAAAGCTTTCATCACAGCTCTTCATTTATCATCTTACTCATCTGACAAATGTTTACTGAGCTCCTCCATGAGCAGAACTGTGCTGGTGTTGCTGGAGGGGATAGCATCTCTACCCTCTTGGACAGGGGCTGGGGAGTTCAGGTGAAGGGTGAGGATGGAGGGGAAACAGCAAAATAATTTCAGGAAGTGATGATTCTATGAAGTTATTAACAAATCACTTACAAGAAGAGTTATTTGAAGAGCCCCCTTAGATAAGGTACAACACTGGGGAGGAGGCATTGGCTCTATCAAGAAGATCGGGAAGAGAGTTTTCAAGGTAGATGGTCTGACCACCATAGAGGACTAAGCCAGGAAGGAAACTTGGTATATTCAGGAACTGAGAGAAGGTAAGAGGGTATCAAAGGGAAGGCAGATTCCAACTATCCTGGTCCTTGTAGATTACAATACAAATTTGGATGTTATTCTAACATGGGTTTCAGGTAAAATTTCATATGGACAAAGGGGCTGTAACAGAATGGGTCCAATGGGGACCCATTAAATCTCTCCCCACCCCCTTAATGATATCCAGTTAATTGGCAAATATTCTGGGCTTTTGGTTCTGATGCATGTTTATCAGAAGATGCACTGTATCCTGCCCTTGTATCTTGCAGTCATCCCTAGAATTCTATATAGTTCTCTGGGTCTGAGTATCTATTGCCACTTTGTCCTTAGTCTACTCTTGGGATGGGGGTCCTGTTCTGCTGTTTTTGCATTCCTCTCCTGGAGCCTACCTCTGAACTCCAGCTCAACATCTGGCATCCCCCCTCAACATCTGTCATTTCCCCCCTCACTGAAGGACTTCCTGGAGCTAGACTTTCTGCCTGCCAGCCTACGTTTCTGAGACCCACTGCTCTGGTTTCTCCTGCGCTTTCAACGTCTGCAGCAGGGACCACCTTCTCAGCAGCGCCTACCCCAGTGCAGTGGAAGCTGTCCCGTTCCAGAGGAAAGAGTTCAGGCTTGGGCATTAGCTCTGGTTGCTCCACTGCAGGGTTGTTGTGAGGAATGAATAGAAGAACTATTGAAAACCTAAAACATAAAAGTGCCTAGCACAACCCCTAGCACAGAGCAAGCACTCAAGTCACGTTAGATTCTTTTTGTTCCAAAGGGCAGCTTCCAATCCCACTCTGAGCCTCTCCGAGCTGGTCCCATCTTTTGGTAATTGCCCAGATCACAGCCAGTGTTTCCAAAAATGAGTATAACAACAACAACAAGGATGGCTGCTGTTTATTGAGCTCTTATTATTTTCCAGGGCTTTCTAAGCATCAACTCATTGCAACACTAAAAAAGCGTTTTAGAGAAATGCATAAATAACTTTGAATAAATGAGAAAATTGAAGTTCGGAGAAGTTAAATAACCCATCCAAAGTCACACAGTCGGTAAATAATGGAGCTGGGATTCCAGACCATATGTCATGATTCTGCTGTTTATGCTCTTAGCTGGAGGTCCCAACTAAGATACAACATCAAGACCTGATGAGCAGTTTTGTCTCTGAGAAAGTGCTCAGGTCTCACATTGGGAGCTTCTGTGAAAAGCTCTAAGCTCTGGTATTTCAAAAAGTTATTTGGGGATAATGATACTTATAACTCTCAATATGATATCATGAAGATTAATTAGTGGATGTTGGTAAAGTACTTTAGAAGGGAGTGATTTAGACATAATCACATCTTAACTCTCATTGATCTCTAGCATCCTTTTTATCTAGTATTGACCTGATATTATTGACCAGCTGGATGGCCATTAATCAGGCTGGCTCAGGTTTTACCATTTCCAAATAAGTTTCTGCCAATTGGTGGTATAAGTTATATCTGTCACAAGGCACCCACACTTCCAACTGTCATTTAACTGAGAATTTGAAAGATTAAATTAATTCAACCTTCAATGACACTTTTTCATACTTTTATTATAGCCATTAATGCGTGATATCATAATTTATTGCATATGTGTCATCCTAGGTTTCTTCCTTTGAACTCTTTAGAGCAACAATTATAATTTCTTAGCTATCCTAAAAGAAATGATTTCAGTAACATCTACTTCAGCTAATGATTAGCTGAATGTAGCAGATTGTGTAAAAGAGTCCTGTGTTCTCTAGGTGGACTTGGTTGAAGTTTGGTTTTGGGGATGGTACTTAAAGACCATTATAAGCAATCTTTTAGCTTTTAAGGGGTTAAATCACTCAATTTCCTTTCTCTTTTTACCTTCTGTATACTTTACTAGTATAATAGCCATCATGGTTGTTCTTATAATCACCCCAATTCTCAACCTCTCTGCTTTTAGGCTAGCCCTATGTAGCCACAGCACAAGAAAAGGATTTTGAAACAGTTGTTCTTTCTAGGAAGGAAGAAGTGTTGCTAAGAATCGAATACACACTATGTGCAGGTTATTGTCATAATCACACAGAAAACTTATGTAGAAAGTTCATAATGCCCCCGATTTGTGGGTGGGGACACTGAGGTTCATGAAGATTTGAGTACATTGCTTAGGTCACATAGCTGGTAAATAGAAGATCCTGGATTTGAAACCAGGTTTTAACTAGCTCCAACTCTTGCAGGTTTCAGCCACAACATAACTCCTCCCAAGGTTGGTAATCAATCATCCCTTCCACCTTTCTCATCAGAGAAAATGTTCCAGTAAACATGTAATGGTTACTAAAAATATTGGGATCCTTTAAGTAACACTACCACTTAATTGCATTTTATTTTACAACTTTGTCATCCACCAAAATAGAGCAGGTGGAGGGTTGCTGTGTTGGTGCTGAGAGGAGCTATTAATGGGCAGCGGGGATGAACAGGAAGCTGATGCTGATTGGTTTAGCAGGGTAGGCACGTCTGCATGTTTAGGGGAGATGATAAGAAAGAATTGGGTTGGGACTTCCCTGGTGGCACAGTGGTTAAGAATCTGCCTGCCCATGCAGGGCTCACGGGTTAGATCTCTGGTCCAGGAAGATCCCATATGCCGCGGAGCAACTAAGCCTGTGTGCCGCAACTACAGAACCTGCAGTCTAGAGCCTACAAGCCACAACTACTGAGCCTGTGTGCCACAACTGCTGAAGCCTATGTGCCTGGAGCCTGTGCTCCACAATAAGAGAAACCACTGCAGTGCAACAAAGAGTAGCCCTGTTTACCTCAACTAGAGAAAGCCCATGTGCAGCAACGAAGACCCAATGCAACCAAGAAATTAATTAATTAACTAATTAATTTCAAAAAAAGAAAGAATTGGGTCAATCCCAGAAAGAATCATAGAGGAGATGGGACGTCACTCAAGTCTTAAAGAAAGAAACATTGGTTCTCCCTCTTATACAGTGCACTGTTGAAGTGAAGCCCTGGGAACCAATTGGCAGTAAAGAGTAACTCTGGAGGAGCCACATCCTTGCAGGGATTAACAGAGAAGAGGATGTGAAGATCTCCTGGTAAATATCATCACCATGTCTTGTACTTGGGAGCCTGTGGTCTTCTGAGAAAAACGTGCTCATCTTTCTCCTTCTCCTTTTCATCCCTTCACTGTGTTCTACCCCTGATCACTGCACCATCCCTTCTTGCTTGCAAGTGAAACAGAATCATAGAACATATCTTTAGAGCCCTCAGAGATCCGAGGAGCCCAATCCATGATTCATCAGGTGAGGGGATGTTGAGTTGCTAAGGATCACACATTCAGTGTTGGGGCCATTGATTCACCCTTGAATTTGTTCATGCGTCATGTTTTTTATGTACATTTCATACCAAGAACTGCATTGCATACAACGGATAAAGTGTTGAGCAAAACAGATTCAGTCTTGCCCTCCGGGAGTTTACCCTTCAATAGAAAGAAAAAAACCAAGACTTGAGCTGCTCTGCCAACTCTCCCACCTTGATGCTTAGCATTAACCAGGACTTGAGGTGATTCTCCTCTTGGTAGATGCCTCTGGACTCACATCTCCACAGAGAAGCTCAAAATCTCAAAGAGACTTTCAACTTTCTTGGTTAAGATTTCCGAGTTGAGAGGGAGAGAGCGAGAATATTTATTCTTTTTTCACAGGGGGTTGGACTCCAGGAGAGTATTTATGCAGCAGCCTGAATCCCTCTGGTCCCCATTTGCCCTGCACTCACTGGAGATGTGTTCAGCAGGTCAGCCAATCACTCCCCTGCCTGGTCCTGCTCCTCCTGGGCCAGCCCTGCCCCTGTTTCTCCTTGTCCCAATGCTGGCACCTATTTCTTTAGATGTATAAAGGTGGCTGATGAAGCCATAGTTAGTCATCATTCCAGTGGACCTGGGAGCATTTCCATTTCTTCTTTTCGTGATCTCATATGACTAGTTCAACTTTACTGAAACTTATAGAATACATTTTTTTTAAAAAAATTATGTCTGTAATACCATTTAAAAAGAGATATCAACCCGTGACAAATTCTTCCCATACTCACACAGGTATGTCAAAGACATACATGGAAAATTTCCCCTCCTTAGGCTTTAAAAAAACATACATCTAATGATCCACCCTCAGTTACAAATTCTCAAGAAGTTCTAAGACCACAGTGTCCACCTACCCCTCAAAGAAGGAAGTCAAATTGGTTAGACAAAGAAGGGGTGAATGAAACCGGAGAATTCTTGGCTCCCTAGCTTCAAAATGACCCCCAAGAAGTTGGGAATGTCTTGGCATCTCTTTATGTTGCTATGTAAGACAATGCAAATGTGAATATGGCTGATGCGTTTTTGAACCACCTGCAATTTACATAAGCTTAAACTGACCTAAGTGATACCATCACACCTTGGACTCCAAAAAGGCAATCCTCACTGATGGTAGTCCCAAAATTATTTGGAATAAAGATTTACTTTAAACCACTGCCAGGTAGATTATAACATAGATGTAACTTTCCTTTCTCTATTTTTCATGACTTGAACTGTTGCAAGTGTACCCCATCCAGCTCTGCAATTGCCTAGCAGATTGTTAAAGGGTAGTTTCAGATTGCTGCAGATGGTGCCACCTACAGCCCGTTCCTCAGTCCTTGTTTAGTCTGCCAGTGGCCTTGGTCATGATCTTCTAATAACTCGTTCAGGAGAGAAGAGGGAACCATGGATCCTTTCTGTTTACCGTTCACACACATTCAGCAGCCAATGTCATATTGACACGGATACAGTGGTGCATGGGGGTGGGTGACTACTGATTATGCCAATCCCATTTTCAAATTGTTATTCAGGGTATATTGTGAAGAGTGGAGATATCCTGTATATGTGGCAGAAAACAAAACAAAAACAAGCAAACAAACTGTTAGAATGATCACAACAATACCTGTTTCTCAAATATTCAAGTTGCAATAATTATTGGTGTATAGACTTGTTTAATACTATAGAAAAACCTGTTAAGATAATGCCAAAGCTAAATTCAATTGTAATTTGTAAAAATGCCTTTTATGTTTCTAGGCTATTGTTATCCCCGTATAAGCTATGAAGGGGTTATCATATCTTCCATCACTTTTTCTTTACCCCTTTGTATGGCATGTACATCTCAAAAATTTCTTGGAGGATCCATGGGGTACTCTGTTTGAAAGCCCTTTAAATAAAATCAGGAGTTATTCAAATACTCTTCATGATCTTAATGATCATAATTTTTCTCCTTTTCCTCCTCCCCTATCCTTCTTCTTGACATTTAGGAGCATATTTAGAAAGAATTGTGGGCAAACAGTAGCAAAGAAACTACTCTTTGCAACCTACCTTCCAAAAAATTGTTTGACTTCTTAGGAAAAAAAGAAATGTCCTATTGTTTAGGTATTAAGTACAACTAAAGCATTGGTCTCTTGTCAAATTGTAGGTTGTACTCTTTGCCTGTCTACACTAGCTACATAGTGGAAATTTTATGCAATCGTTCCTATGATTCAAGCCTCTGTCTGATTTTTTCCAGATAATTGGAGAAAATACATAGGCAATATGACATAATTACTGGATAATTATGGATGCTCTGGTGACTCTTTTCATCATGAGAGCACTATCCTGGTTTATATTTCAACTATAAACTCTAGTGGTTCTAAAATTATTGAGAGAAAGTGAGAGGATGAAATTAAGAAAGGGAGAGAGAGACAAGGGAGGGAGAGAAGAAGAAAGAGAGAGAGAGGCAGAGAGGCAGAGAGTGACAGACAGGCAGGCAGACAGACAGACACACCCAAGAATATGTTATAAAAACAATTTTAAAAAATGTGCCACCATCTTTTTATTTCCCTTTGAGATACCACCAAACGAACTACAATGATTTGACTCAGTGTTTAATTGATGTTATTATCAGAAATATACTCCCTCTGAAAGTTATGTTCATGACAAAGTGAACACCTAGGAAACTCATTAGCCATCTGGAATTTAGTCTCTCTTGGAACCTAACAGGGGGCAAGCACAAAGAGGGATTTCATAAAAACAAAGAGCTAACTAGGGTTAAAATATTTTAGATGGCGATAATGACTATTATATTTAAGATTTAGTTAATTTGAAGTTAAGTACTTAAGAATTGCCTAGAACAGAAAATTGAATTAATATCTAAAATTTAATATTTAATAAATCAATGTAGTACATAGAATAAATATCTAAAAGAAAATGTATTTATTAAAATCACTTTCAATAATGTATTAAAATTATGATGTGATAGAAAGAAATCTCTATAATACTGAGAAACTTAGATTTCTTTTAAAATTACACTGTCCAAATTCTAAAGCAATTCTGGCATTTGTGGCTCACAAATCATTAAAGTTTAAAAGAGAAATAAAATTAGGCCAAAATTTTGTCCATCAAACAAAATGTCTGTGACATTTTAACATATGACCATGAAACTGGCCAAGTTTGATTTTTTTTCTTTTTTTTTTGTATTTGTCTTCTTGTCTTGGAGGATGTTTCTGGAATCTTTGTCCAAGTTTTTTTTTTTTTATTGGAGAAAAAAGAAAATGGAAATTATTCTATGTTTAAAGGATATAAATAAATCAATTCCAAATAATTTTTAAGATTAAAAGAGAAAAGAGGAATGATGGGCTATACTCTTCCCCAATTTTTTTTTTTATTGGAGAAAAAAGAAAATGGAAATTATTCTATGTTTAAAGGATATAAATAAATCAATTCCAAATAATTTTTAAGATTAAAAGAGAAAAGAGGAATGATGGGCTATACTCTTCCCCAATTTTTTTTTTTTTGATGTGATATGCTTTATGTATATACCATTTCTGGCAAAGGAAAAGTTAGAGAAATGACAACTGTAGGTCATGATAAGGGGAAGGTCAATTGCTTGTCTAGACACTGTCTTTGAAAACAATAAGCATTTTCAGATAGCCGGGGAAAGCATATCCCTTTCAGAAAGGTAACTAGAGAGGTGATGAGTTCTTACATTACCAATAATTGGCCCTAGAATTAAAAATAGAAGAAAATTTCTCTTCCCTAACTGGCTTATGCATCAAAGTAGATATCACCTGTTCTTTCATAAAAGAAATTCAGGGAGAGGAGACTAATTCTGGCTTTAATGAAGAAGATGCATTGCTAGAAACTATATGAATACGTTTTATATTCCTGATCATATAGCATATGAATTTTTATAATGACTTCTTTTTATATTATGTGAATCTATACGGACTAAACAGTGTTCACACTCAGTTTTATCTCTTGGTCCTTAACATCCTCCTTTCATTCTTGGTTAATCTGATTTCTTATGGGAGTGGCTGTCATTTATTTGTTTCTGTTTACACTTTTACTATCAAGGATGTATATATGCACATATACATTAAAAAAAAAAAACTAAGTATTTATCTCCTGTTCAGTTTCTCCTTATTACAAAGGTGAACTTTACTGGTAGTGGGTAGAATTCAGCCTGCAACAGCATGCTGCAGCTGGCTGAATTTAAACTTCATCAGGTTACAATGCAAAACTATCATGACAGAAGAGTATGTTTCATCTTGTCTTTTGATGAGCACAGCACAAAGTAGAAATGTTCGCTTTTAGCACTGACTGCCAAATTTCTAAACTGGAGCCCTCATTACACCCTTGCAACATGAAGGCTCGTCCATTTGCACATCAGTGGAGATCCTGTAGCACACTGCATGGTGGGTACTGTCAAATGAACTAGAGAATGAGTAAATGGCTCTTTTTCTTTTAATGTTTTTTTCCCCAACGTTATATTATGAAAAAATTTTAAACATACAGAAAATTTTGAAAGAATTTTTCAGTGAGTACCTGAATACCATCCACCTGGAGTCTACCATTACCATTTTACTACATTTTCTTTACCACGTATCTATCCCTCTACGCATCTCTCTATCTGTACATCAATCCATCTTATTTTTGTGATGCATTTCAAAGTGAATTTCAGTCCTGTTCCCCGAAATACTTCAGCTGCTATAATAGTTTAATGGTTTAATGCTATAATGGTGATGAAGGAAATGGATGCATTTCTCCCAACCAACTTTGAAAGAGCAATTTTAGAGAGAGGAGAAAAGGTAGAGGAAATTATTTTCCAGGAACGAAGATATGAAGAAAAATAAGTTTTGAGACACCACACAGTGTCATTTTACAGAATGCTGTGCCAGTCCTGATGGAATTTAAATCAAGATGTCTTTTATTTTGCCCTCAATAGCAAGGAAGAATTGTTCCCCATCAGATGGCTGTGGCGCTCTTTAGAATCAGCAGCACATTGGTATTAACTTGGTACCAAGTGATGCTTAAAAAATGAGAATTGCTAGTGGATTTTGTTTTTATTCCACTAAGCAGTTATAGGACAATTGTGTTCATACATGCTGTTGAAACCAAATAGTACAGGTGGGACGACCTGAGCTTTGAATGAGATAGAACTGATCCTTTCATTAGACCATTGGTTTGCTAAAATGAGGAGCATTAAACATGTAACAAAGTAATTGAAACACTGGCTCATCTCTGTATATTACTATGTTGATCTTAGGCTGTGCAATGACTTAAACTTACTTGGTAGGAGGTGGTTGAGAAAGTTATCAGGGAAGGTTGGAATGTGGAAAAGGAGTGAAAGGAGTTCTGAACAGGAGATGCTAGAAAAACACATGTAACAGGAATCTTTGAATTGAAAGCAAAACTAAATTATGTGGAGCTGTCCGCAATCTGCCATATACATGGAATGGGAGATGATTTAAATTTAGGATGCTTCATGTTTCAGCAATGAAGGAAGTGATATCACAGGGCAGGACAGTGCCTATTGTAAAATGATTGCAATGTGCAACCTTTGTAGCAAAGTGAAGCTGACACACTCCTATTGCCTGCAGGTGGAAGATGATTGCAGCAACCATGGATGCATCAGAGAGGTTGACCCAAGGGTGAGTTAGAGGAGGACGGCTTAAAATTCCACCAGGGGTAGACAGAAAGCAAGAAGATTTCAGAAGGTAATGAGGAAGGGAAAATCAATTGTGATAGTTGAAGGTAGGCAGGGAAAAAAAGACTGCTGAGAGAGAAGGAGATAGAATGAGTGAGAGATAATGCACCCTTTCCCATGAAACACCATGGGACTGGGTCTGCATTATTGTAGACCCCTGATGCTTTCTTTTGCCCAGAAATTTTCACATGTACATATTTATTGTTGAATAGATCAGATCTTATATCCTCCAGTCAACATTTCTTACTTCTTCCATCTATTTAGATCTTGTTGTGTCTAGTGATAAACTATGACCCACAACATCCCAGCAGGAGAGGCTCACACAGAGGGCCATCTGAAGAGAAGAGAAAGGGCAGTGCTTATCCATTATGGATTATTTTGATTAAACAGAGAAACATCACAAAAGGAGAGATCAGGAGGAGTGTCACTCTTCTAAATTCTATAGAAAGACTGATTCACCTAAGTTCATATAGCAAATAAATGGAAATATATATGTATATAATATATATATAATATTACACATAAATAATATTCCTTTTTATGAGCAAACTATATTATCTGTGATATGCTTTCATTTTCCAGGCTAATTCAAATATTTGATTTGTAATTACTGTAGATCTCCATGGCTCACCAATATTTTTATTAAAAAAATCCCAAGATTTCAAAATACCCATAAATTCTAGTATCATACCTTTACTCTCCCCATCTTGTTTCAGTTTCAAACATTCTGCATCCTCCTGATGACAAACCACAGCAGAGGAGAAGCCTGCTCGCTCAGTGCACTCAGGTTGTGAGCTCTTGTTGGCAACCTGCAGAGAGTGATACTAGACAAGTACATTTAGTCCCTTCTGCTCTCACTTTCTCTTTTAAATATATTACACGTTCAAACTTTTTAATAGAGACAGTTTAGAAAATTAGGCAATTAGTTAATTTAGGTAATTTTCCTCAAAATTTCTGAGGGAGGAAAAAGAGACTGTCACTTGGAAATTTCTGGAAGATTCCTTAGGAATCCCTAACATAATAAGTTCTGTTTTGCCACCCAAGGACTAGCGCCCCCCTCTCAACTGCCTTGTCTTCTTCTTTTTCTGCTCTCTCTGACAAATATTTAACTCCTTACTGATCAAATATTTTCTACTTTTTATTAAGAAATGCTTTTAATTTTATTATATGCGAATGCACTTCTCCTTTGTTCTTTTCCCCAAAACAGAAGTCAACGGTAATCTATTTTTATAATCACCTTTGCTGGAACCCATCTACTGTCTATTTGATAATGGAAGAAATCTGAATTTTAGCAACAGCATCATTTAAAATAGGCACAATCAATACATAGCAAACGTAGCCCCCAGAGATGTTGAGAACAAAATAATTTCCTACATCATGCACGCTAAAAGAAAAAAAAAAAAAAAGATTCCTTTGAATACCCAGAGAAAGGGATTAATGAAGTAAATTAGATTCAGAAGTTTTCTATTGGGTCTTTGCCAAAAGAGGGTCAGCCATATAAATCCATCTTTATTTTCCAGTCGTAAATGGGATTTTCATATCTATGTCAACAAAGGTCATAGCATTGTGTAAAAGGTAAAGAGGCCATACGGTTAATTACAGGACATGTTTTAAGAAATACTAAATGACTGGTTAACACAGATTTTTCCTTTGCTCTGCGTTTTTCATAGTTTTTATGTAATTTATTCATCCATCCCTCCATTTATCTGTCCATCTGTCTGTCCATCCATGCATTCATTTGACTAATATATAATAAATCTGAGGCAAACGCTAAGATTATAAAGAGGAATGAGACATCTCCTGCCCTGAGTTCATAGTGTAATAAGATGCCCTGTGTCTCAACTTGGGATTCACTCACAGGGGTTCATATAGGGAAGTCCCCAAAGCCAGAGGAAAACATGACTCTTCTTACTGGGGCTTCAAACTTTCTCTAAGTTTAAGGTATCAGGAAAAGTAATTTATAGGTCATTTAAACATTTTTATACATAGAACTAATATAGATATTTTTATGCAATGGAGACAAATTTTGTGTAGATTTAAAAGACTTTGACTCAAGAAAGAACGTGCCTGACGTGTTATGATTCTGGAGAAGGAACGGCAGCTTGGGTCAAACTCCCAGAAGGAAAAAGCAGGTACAGGTGCACTGGAGAAGGCTGTGGGGAATGATCTCCCTGGACAGGTGAAGCCAGCCTGGGAAGGGCCTCAAATGCTATGCTGATGAATTTGAACTTTATCCCTGAGGCTCCAGGAAGTCACTACTCTGTAGTGAAACTCCCAGAGGAGTTTCACTCTTCTGCGTAAGCTGATATCAGGCATTGTCTAAAGCTTGCTGAGGCAGCAAAATAAATGAAATATTGTGCTATAGTCTGTGAGTCAGAAAACCTCCCTTCTGTTTCCACTAACCGCTCACCATATGAGTGAACTAGAGCAAACACCTTGGCCTGCCTGAGACTTAGTCCTCTAATCTACCACAGGGGGAGAAACCACCTGCCCTTCTGCCCCCACAGTCATTTTGTGTCCCAGGGGAATATGCCCATGAAAACCCTGGGTAAACAGTGATACACTGAACAATATATGGAATGCTTATTAAAATGAGTCACCTCGACAGTGGAATAAAAGCACTCAATAAATATTTTCATAAATTTTTATGTGAGTTTCCAAATCCTGCTTTTTTTAAAATTCATATAGCAGCCCTTAATAAGAGGATTAAGGACTCAAGTCCCTTCAAGATTGTTATTTTTCTCTGTTTTTACATCTAAGCACAGCCCCTAGTGCAATAATTCAGTTGGAGCTCAATAAACATCTCTTGCATAACTCTATCCCTAATGGCCAGAGCCCCACATCTAGCCCTGTTTATCTCCTGCCCAAACAACTGCAACCACTGTCTCTCTCTTTTTCTTGTTTCTCCACTTCCAAGATCTGATCCTTGGCCCACTCTTTGGATTTGAGACTACTTAGATGTCTAGATCATTCTACAAAGCTATTCATTTTGAGCGTTCCTGACCACTGTTCTCTTAGTACCCTTTCACCCTATTCCCTGAGCTCATAGCAGGTAAATTCAACTCAAGTTTCTTTCCTTTATCATTATTTGCTCATTCATTTATTCAAACATCAACCATTGTGTGTTCTTATATTGCACAGCACTAGACTCTGGGAATATAATGGGAAACTAAAACTTTTTGTCCCTGAAGGAACTCCTAAAGGGATGGAATAAACAAACTTGTAGGAGATTGCTTGTAAAGTAATGCAGGACGACTGGAATAAAGATATGAACAGAGTTTTAGAAATTCCAAGAAGGCACCGAGAAACTCTGCCTGGAATTATCTGGGTTGGCTTCACAAAAGAGTAGGCGTTAAAGAATCTTCTTTATTTATTTATTTATTGGCTGCTTTGAGTCTTCATTGCTGCACACGGGGTTTCTCTAGTTGCGGCGAGCGGGGGCTACTCTTCATTGTGGTGCACGGCCTCCTCATTGCAGTGGTTTCTCTTGTTGCAGAGCAGAGGCTCTAGGAGTGTGGGCTTCAGTAGTTGTGGCACACAGGCTCAACAGTTGTGGCTCACAGGCTCTAGAGCACAGGCTCAATAGTTGTGGTGCACGGGCTCAATTGCTCCATGGCATGTGGGATCTTCCTGGAACAGGGATTGAACCCGTGTCCCCTGCATTGGCAGGTGGATTCTTAACTACTGCACCACCTAGGAAGTCCCTAAAGATTCTTAAAGGATAAAACTTGTTTGTTTTTTTATCCATCATTTGTACTCTAAGTTGTTCCCAAAACAATTTCAAATGGATCTCAAAATTACAGCAGTCCTTAAAAAGGTGAGGAAATCCAGATATTGAAAAAATAGAAGTAAATAAAATGAAGGCATGGTGAGATTAGTCTACAAAAAGAGTAAAGCCCTTAGACTTAGTGTCATAGATTTGGCTCTGAGCTAAATCAGAGAAGAAACATCTTGTGAAGTTAATCAGTGTGATTAAGACAAATACAGACCAGTTATTGGGAGACCTCAACTATTGCTGATACTGGGAGACATTCCCTTGGTGCCCACATGAAGAGAATCCTTGTGAAACATGACAAACAAGACTTTTGAACAACATCACCACAGTCAACAGAATAGCAAGTTTCATGGGTTTGATCTCACAAAATTTCCTAATGGGGGCCGATGGTGTAATATCCATGCCAAGTTCAGAAAAAGCAATTCCATGTTGTCAAGTATGCAACTGAGAACAATGACTGCAATTTTGCCAGGTGGGGCTGGCATGTGGAGCTGAAGAAACAAGGTGAACAATAGCAGAAAGTTGTGAAAGTGCCTGGAGTGGCTATGGAACTATGCAGAGCTTGGCATGGCCATAGCACAGGGTGTGTCTGGGAGCTCCACTTTCCATGAGGGTGAAATCCAAACTCCTTAGCATGGCAAACAAGGACCTTGATGAGCAGGTTGCCTGCCTGCATTTCCCGACTTAAGCATTGCCACGCCTCATCTCCACCCTTGAACCGTAAGCGTCGATCATTCTGAGCTTTTTTTTTAATTCTTCCTTTTCTAGATATGCCCATTCTCTTTCTGTCTACATACCTTTGTTCAGGTGATTCCGTCAGCCTGAGAGGCCATAACCGAGCACACACTTATCTCTGTCTACCAAGTCTCTTTCTCTTTCTTTTTCAAAACTCAGCATCTCCCATCAGTTCTGCATAAAACCTCGCAGGCTGAGCCTGACATTCCTCTTCTGGACTCCATGATGCCTTTTGTTTCTTTTCCTCATGCCCCTCATTGGTGGTTTTTTTGTTTGGTTTTGTTTTTTTTTAATTGGAGTATGGTTGCTTTACAATGGTGTGTTAGTTTTTACTGTACAGCAAAATGAGTCAGCTATACATACACATACTTACCCTCATTTTTAGATTTCTTTCCCATTTAGGTTACTACAGAGTGTTGAGTAAAGTTCCCTGTGCTAGGCAGGATGTTCTCATTGGTTATCTATCTTATACATAGTATCAATAGTGTATATATGTCCACCCCTCATTAGTTTTGTAATTCTATTTGGATATCTTTACTTCTTCTCCTCTACAATAAAATGATAAAATTCTTTCTCATTCATTTTTATTCCTGACCACCTGGCAGAAAGCCCTACCTAAATAGGCATTCCATACATATTTATTGAAGGAAAGAAGGAAGGTGAATGGAGAGATAGGCAGGAGATGATACTAGAGTGATTGTCTGGGAAAAGATTTCAAAAGACCTCACATCCATGCTAATGATTGTGGACTTTATTTTATAAGAAATGAAGAACATTGAAGGTATTTACATGAAGGAGTTAATGGGGCAAGTCAACATTTAGGAAGGATAACCAACAGCATTGTGTGGGTAGACCCAGGGGGACAGACAGACCAGTTGGTGCTTATTACAGCTGCCCTGGTGTGAATTCACAGAACTCAGAACTGAGACACGGCAATAAGCATGAGGAAACAATGGAAGTTAAATCATCAAGACTGTGGCCATCTTTTTTTTTTTTTTTCTGAAACTGCTTTAATGACACTGCCTGACATATACTTCATCAGTTCACCAAGTTCTCTCCTGGTTATTGTTTATTATTTTTAAATTGGGATATAATATACATAAAGGGCATCAATCTTAAGTATACAATTCAAGGAATTTGTTTATGTAATGTTTATGTTTATGTAAACATAAATATAAATAATATATGTTTATGTAACTGTCACTCTAATCCAGAAATGGTACATTTCTAACATATCAGAGGGCTGTTCATGTCTTCTCATAGTCAGTATCACTCCCCAAAGGTAGCTGCTATTTTGATTTTTATCAACACTGACTAATTTTGCCTGTTAGTTAACTTTATGTAAATGGAATTTACAGTGTTTGTTCTCTTGTGTCTGCCCTCTATGTTGCTACATGTGATTATAGACCATTCATTTTCATCGATGCATAGTATTCCATTTTATGAATACATCAAAATTTTAATCCATTCTGTTGATGAATATTTGGGCTATTTCCAGTCTGGGGCTGTTATGAATGAAGTTTCATCATTTTAATATCTTAAATTGTTCCATTAGACCTACTTGACTCTAAAAGGCAGTTATATTGCATAAAGCCTAAGGCTTGGAGTCCAGCCCTGGCTGTAACTGTTATCAGCTTTATAATGTTGGCAATTTATTTCACAACTCTGTCTCAGTTTTATTTTCTGTAGACTTGGGGTAACTTTCTGAACTCACTCAATCTTGAAAACCAAGTTGGGCCAGACCTCCTAGTAAGTGGGACGGATGTCTGCACAGATATCAGGAGGTGAATCTGATTCACTCACTATTGTGGCTGAAGAGCCTGGTAGACATTAAAACCCCCCAGTTGTTGAATAAGCAAATGAAAGTTAGTAATAGTTGGCAATTTCACCCTTAATCTTCCTTGTCTAAACAATGAGCCATTCTAGAAGACTTTTTAGTCAGATACCAAACTATTAAGGGACTCATGGGATGGGTAAGTGATTAAAATAGTCATCATACATAGTCCTTAGAGGCTCCTACATTTCTTTTAGTTGAAATATGCAATGTGGACATTGCCCAGTTTTTACTGTTTTCTTGGTCATTATTTCCTAAATGTGACATCCTGCAAATGGAGGAACTTTCTTTTGACCAGGTTTTGTGTCCTTTGGAGGACAACCCACCACTGACTCATGATTGAGAGCAGATGTCACTTCTGCTTTGCCTTAAGGACCACTTTAATCTCCATTCCACCAAACGCATTTAGCTTTTCTTATTCCCTGTAAATGCTAGTAATATTTACCTAATATGTAGATTGGTTCATTATTAGTTAATTTGTCTTCATATCGTCCAGAAGTACACTGTTAGTGTTACCTTTGCTTAGAAGATTCTGTGTAGGCCCCCTGTTATTGATCATCTGCTAATGCCAAAACAACATTGTCTGAGTGAACAATTAAATCAGCCAGTTTAATTTAATTTTAAATGAAAACAACTGGTTTGACTTCTGTAAAATTATTGACAGTTTTTTTTTTTTTTGCTTTAGAGGGAAGCTCATTACAAATACAGCTAATTTTTCCACATTATGTTAGCTAAAGGGGAATACTTATGATGCTGAAAAATGACAGTGAAACAATGAAAATGTGTTAAATTTATTAAATTTGGATCTCTTTTCCTTTATTCCTTAATTTGGGGCTCTAACCTGATTTCTAAGAAGTACATTTGAATGTATTGTGAGGCTAAGGAAGCCACTCAGCTCTCTCTATTGAACAACAAGACTCTTCTCTCCAAATGCCAACTGAGCATCTACACTTGGATATACTATTGGACGTAAAAATTAAACTCCTCAAAAACAAGTTCTTCTTTTTATTCTAAACTCATCCCATCTCTGTTAACCACTTCTTGGTGACTAACAATAGTCAGTTGTATGAACTAAAGAGTCCTCTCTGCTACACCCCACCCCAGCCATATCACCATTTTGAATCCATCACTCAGTTCTGTGGTCCTGACTCTCTCATCTGCTCCCTTGTCTCTGGTTCCTTGGTATTGTCATAACTCAGGCCCTTAACATCATTCTCCTGGATTATCCCCTTTGGCTCCTTTATTTCCAACATCAAACCTGTCTTACTCTATCCATGCTTTTTTTCAAAGCAATGTTTTAAAAAATTTCACAAAAGTTAAACAATGGCATTTTCTCTTTATTTATAACAAATTCAATTTTTTAGTTAGTTATTTACTTTTGGCTGCACTGGGTCTTTGTTGCTGTGCTCAGGCTTTCTCTAGTTATGGCGAGCAGGGGCTACTCTTTGTTTTGGTGTGCGAGCTTCTCACTGCGGTGGTTTCTCTTTTTGTGGAGCACGGGCTCTAGGCACGCAGGCTCAGTAGTTTGTGGCACACGGGCTTAGTTGCTCTACCGTATGTGGTATCTTCCCAGACCAGGGATTGAATCTGTGTACCCTGCACTGGCGGGCAGATTCTTAACAACTGTGCCACCAGGGAAGTCCGGCACTTCCTCTTTAAAATTATTCACTGTCTTCTTGAAGCTTTCAGGGAGCATTTGATTCTCCTTTGTTGGCACATAAGGCCTCCTGGCATGAGGTGGCCCTAGCTTTGTGTTCCAGGTTCAGCCTCACCTCTTCCTGGCAGGTGTTTGTCACTCCAATAATAAGGCACTTCCTCCAAGGTGTCATGCAGTTGCTCTTTGTGTGACTGTGTTTTATTTTTCCTTTTAACAATTATACAACTTATATATGAATGCATTCCATTATGCAAGATTCGAGCAAACTAAATAGGCAAAGCATAATATGTAAAGTCCTACTTCTCTCCACTCCCTGTCCCCAATGCCAGGTTGTTTCAAAACTCTGCCTTTACACCTACTCTCCTCTTTCTCAACGAGACCATCCTTCTATATTTTCTAGAAAGCTCCACCTCATTCTCCAATTCTCAGATAAAACATTGGCCACTTTGAGAAGCCTTCTCTGATCCTTTTCTCTAAAATAGATACATCTCTTTGAGCTTGCACTTTAACCGGTGCAATCCTGATTAGCTGTACTTGCACTTGTCCTGTAATTACTGATCTCCTTGTCTTTCTCCCCAGCTAGAGGTTCGGCTCCTTAAAAAAAGGGAAAGTTGTCTTATTTGACTTTGTGCTCTCAAATCATGCTCAGTAAATGTTTGTTGAAAGAATGAACAAGCAAACTTTTTAACTTGTCATAGGGTCCGTTTGAAGTATGAGGTAGGAAATAGCCACAGAGGAAAGGACTTTTGAGTAATGGCAAACAATCTTTTCTGCACTGGTAAGCTCAGAACATTCTCTTTCTAACACAAAGTCATAAAGATATAAAAACCTCTTCCATTGCAGAACAGAAGGCATTCACAGGGATTTAAAGAATGCCAGGCAAATCTGGCTTTTCTGTGTGGATTAATGAACTAGCAATTTGAAAAAGATTTGGGAACAACAAATTCTTTCATTATAGGTATGATGGCTTCTCTGTAGCCCATATACAAGGTTTAAACTCCAAGGCTTACACATGAAGAGTCTGAAGTATCTCTACAATGAATCACATTAAATACCAGATACTGTCAGTCTGGCTTGGACTGGCATGGGACGCTAAGGATCAGAGTCATCAGAAGACGAAAAGGGAAGAAGATCTAGGGGCAGGTTGAAATGTCATCCTGAGCACTATCTATGGGTTTTAACAAACCCATAGTGATTTTCCTCAAATCACTATGGAAATGATGCAATCACACGACATGGTCACTTCTGAACAGCCTTTGTAAACTGCTGTATTTATTTATGTTTAAGTTGTCTTAGCTACACGTGTAGAATTTATTTCATAGTGTGAAGTTATTCTTTTCAAAAAATATTTTGGTTGTTCTCTTAAGGTCTTAAATTAATGAAATCCTAAGGTATTATCAGAGTGGTACCTGAAGCAAATATGTACAAATCATATTGTCTTGTGCACTGGTAACCTGATCAGGTAAGAGCAACCAAGTGGTACCCATATAGGCCTGTTCTGTGCCTACACAGTACATGGTTAAAATTTTTAAATTATGTTAATAAAATAAATGTTCTCTATGGTACTACATGACAACAATAAATGGTCTTTTATTTTCAAGATGTATTATTTTCCTAACTGAACTAAATAAGCTGATTTCATGTAATATATTAGTATATTATAATGGGATCTAAAAGAAAAAGAAAAAGTGCAGAAACAAAAAGTTCTGGGAAGAAGTGTTGACGATTGTGTGGATTGTATTAAAACCAGGACCAGGACTGGAAGGGCATCAAGCAAGATTGGAGCACGGTGACAATTACATTTTGTGAACAAGTTAGAACCACAGACGTTTTCATAGAATCCTAAATATAAAATAATGGCTATTAAGGATATCAAGAGATGGATGAAAGTGAGAGACTTTAAAGAAGGAACTCAGGTCTTGCATCCATATAGTTGGTTTCTTTGAAGTTACTAATTTAAAAGCTAATACACTGAAAAGTAAATAAAAGCTAACTGATTGCAACAAAAATATGTTAAGAAAATGAAATTATTGACATTAAATATGGATAATGTAGTTGATTAACCTATGTTAATGCACAACTTTGTGAAAATGGAGGTCTTTAAAACTGCTTTGGGTTTTCGTAGTGAAATAAATAGTCTCCGTTTACCTTCTCTATTTTGTTCCCTTTTAGACTGAGCTTAAATTGCCACCATCTCCTTTGACTTTCATATACCCAGGGAAAATCATTTTCTCAGATTCATCAGGGACTCTGCTCTCCCAAACTCCAAGGCTGTCCTTCTACTCTCCTTATCACTTGGCCTCTCCAGGATTTTTGGCACAGCTGACCATTTTCAACTTGAAAATTTCTCTTCACAATATTCAAATCTGGACAGTCTAACTCGAGGTCATTCCTTGGTGGTTTTCTTCATAGTTCTCAAACTATGTATTTCCAGGCTCTCTTACGGACTTCTTCGCCTCAAAGTAGCTCTTTTATACTTTGAGGTATACTAGAGTCATTTTCAGCTCTCTTCCACTACCCCCTGCAGATTGTCTGAGACTTAGTCAAGCCCAAGACTAACTGTTGATTGCATTGCAGTAACTTCCAAAATTCTGTGTTTTTGTGCCTACCTCCTTCCTGTGCTCTATTCTAGCATGTTCTTCTGCCTACATTTCAGATTCTCTACATGGGCATCTCATTTTCTTCTTGAAATGAAAACATTTTCTCCAGCCCTAATCCTTCTCTTTCTCATCCATTTCCTATCAGAAACAGCTCCGCAGTCCACACGGTTGCTCAAGTAAGCCCACTAGTGGTCATCTTTTCTTTCTCCTTTTCTTTCACCTGACAAACCAAAATGAGCACCTAGTCTGTCAGCTCCACATTCGAAGGTTTTATTTTCAAATAGATCTCCTCCCCTTTATCTCCCTTGCTAATGTTTTAGCTCAGACATGCATTCTCTTTCACCTGCACTAGTTTCTGCAGGTCAGTCAGAATCACTATCTCCTCCGTGTTTTGTCCAGAGTAATTTTGCAGAAATGCAACTCAGATCACACCCCTCCCCACATTTAAACCCTTAAATGGTTCCCAATCCCTCTATAGGTTAAGATGCTAGTCATGCAGCTGAGCAAAAACAAAAACAAAGAACAACAACCACCATTCACCTTTAACTTCCCACCCACCCACCTTACTGCACACATGACTCCTTCCTTCCCCACCCCATGGCCTCAGCATGTTCCTTGTCTTGTATGTCTCCCTCTGTCTTATTGCTTTTCCACTCATTCTGTGGCTGGTGAGCTCTTCCTCTTCCTCTGAGATGCAATTCAAGCGCTTTCCCCTTTAAGAAAACTTTCCTGCGAGTTACTCTTATCTTGGCTGTCTCATGATCTTGTGCACAGGCTCCTACCATCACAGCACTTACCAGACAGACGGTATTGTGACCATCTGTTTATCCACCCATTTTTCCCATTAGGCAGAGATCTTAACATTTTTTTCAGATGTGACACATTTCACAGATGACATTCAATAGTGCAGCACATTTCCACTGGTATTCCCAATGAGGTGACTATAACTCCACCATTTTTTTTTTCTCCCAGTCAAGAAAGCGTATTATAATAGGAGTGAGAGTGAGAATTGATAATGACCTTGGGTCTGTTTGTACACATATACATATGAATTTATTTATATTTCAGAAGACATTTAGGACTCTCATACTCGAGTTAGACTGTCCAGATTTGAATATTGTTTGTTTCACTTACTGCCCAAGGCCCCATATGAAGTCTTTAACCCTTATAAGTCCCAGTAAAACAAGAATTATAATAGTGAAAATGACTTTTGAGTAGACTGAAAAAAACCCCTTAATGACCCAATTCATATAACTCGCTTAGTCTGGCTGTGGTTACCTCAAGTGTTCCTAGTAAATCTTCGATATTTTTATTATTATTGTTACTACCATTTGATATGAATTGATTGATTTTTCCTCCAGTGGAACATAGTAACTTACTCATTTTCCTGCTACGAAATCTGACTTCACATGAGTACTTCTGTGAAGGGACAGAAATAGTTATCCTGAGACTTCTGTGAACTTCAGTTACTCATGAAATTGGAAAAATAATGCCCATGGCATGGGCAAAATAGAAAAAATAGCATCAAATACACATTGTTCATATAGTAGACACTCAAATGTTCCTTCCTTTCCTCTAGTCCAAACTGCCATGCAGGGGTAAAGGAGAGGGCAGAGCTCTTCAAATTTTCTGAGGCAGAACTGTGCATGGAGAATAATGATATCAGCCTTGTTCAGTTAAACAAAGAGAAAACCACTTCACCGGGAGAGGGTCCATCAACTTGAACATTGAAGAGAAAGAAACAAGCCTGATGATTGGAAAGGAAATTCTTTAAGTGTGAATTGCTTCGAGTACAATATAAACCTTGTCAGTTATGGGATTCCAGCTGTTGTTTTATTGCCTTTAATTTCCCATTAGTGGTTCAGTGTCTGGGAAAGGTATCCGGCCTCCAGGAGGGGAAGTAAGGTCGGAACTGTTGTTCCTGTCTCTGCCAATGTTTTGAATAGTACTTAAATGAAGCCATTCAAAAGATCATCTTATGCCTAATTCTTATAAGCAGTGTTTGTGACTAAAATAAGCTCTTATGATGCTCTCTTTCCCTTTCCTATCCCTCTTCCTCTGCTCTCATCCTACCACCACCAGGAAAAGAGATGCTGGTATAATACAAAAGACTCATTATAATGTAGTACATTAAATGTAGTTGTTCCTTACCTGGGGTGGGGGTGGGGAGGACATGGAGTGGGTTGGCAGTGGAGGGTGGGCTTGATCCTCTGATCTTACTTCTCCTGCTCCATGAATTAAATGCCTTATGAGTGTGTGCTGCCAAAAAGGAGAATGTTCCAGTTGGGTGCACCCTGGTTCTACCACTTACCCAGCAGATTGCTGTGCATCTTGCTGGTGGAATTCAGTTATGTTTCTGGAACAGTAGAGAAAGATATTCCTCTGTTGATCATTATGAAGACTACTGGTGTCTAGACTCATCCTAGCTGTAGACAGGAAGATGATGAAAATGAGCATTTAAGCTAAGGTAGATAAGATGATAAATCGATATTTTTGTACTCATAGTTCAATACCTTTAATTTATAGCATTACACTAATTCTCAGAGTACCAATGTGAGGCTTGTCATATTAGTTCCATTTTGGATCAGGATTCTAAGAAGTGGAGACCATATAAACTTGAAGTGGAAGGGATAGAACTTGAACCCACATTTAATTACATTTTAAAAATTCTGTGCTTTTGTATCCATTTAACTTTTCCAAAAAGAGGAAGGTAGAATTTCTTGTTTTTTTGAACCTAAGAATTTGCACTGCTGAGAAACTTGAGGCAGTGAGAGAAAAAGCTGTGTCCTGTCACTGATTCTTATGGGGCTGAGTCTTCAAATCTGAATTTACCACTACTTACTGTGTATCCAGAGGCAGTCATCCCTGGAGCCTTGAAGGACGGAGCAAGGATTTCTTATTATTTGTAACTTCTCTCAAAGGCAGTGAGATTTCTATAGAAAAGATCAAGAAGACTCTATATTCCTCATGTGCCTGATTTTCAAATCCTCCTGTGGGGCTTCTGGGGTCAGGTAATGACATACAGGTGCATTCATTCCTCTCACTGCCAGATTGTGAAGGTTACAAACATTTGGTTAGAATATTCGGCACTTATAAATGCTAACCTTGTAATAGCAGTGTTCTTATTATTCCAAACCCTGGAGTCAGGATTTCCTGGTTCGGAGCACTAATACGAGCCATATTTTTTCCTGTTTAACCACAGACACAATGGTCACCTTAAAAGGCCCCAGGGTTAAGTCAATTGCAGTAGGATGATAGAATGTATACATGAAAACACACAATAGAAGTTAATACCTGAAAGGCCAACTGAATTCCATGAAAAATTTGTTTGAAGATGTGGTTACCGAGCAGTCACTTATTAGCTTCTGCTCATGGCCTATATTTGGGAGAAGCAATCAGCAACTATTAGTTGGGGCATATTGTTTTCTATTAAGCACTATACAAATATTGTTGATCCTGTATATACTGCTTACCCTGACTTAGCTCTACACAATTCAGCTATTTCCAGTTAATGGATTGGTTAAAATGGTGTTTTGTTTTTAATCTTGCAATTTATACTAATGGCACTCCCATTATAAACTCATTCCCCAGCTGGCCTTTTTTAAAAAATAATATACAAACAGTTACATTTTTGGCAATATTTTCGCCATACCATTACATAGCAGATATCAAAAGTCAAAATACTGTGGTTTTTCAGAGATTACTGTCACGTATGTCTCCCATAGCAGGATCGAGGCAGATGGTGGTACAGAAGGGGTGGGAGACCTCGCCTCCCATGTTCTCAGAAAAGCAGAGCAAAGCAGGCATTACTCTGCCAAAGCCTTGTAATATTTGGCCCCAAATAAAGTTGGACCTTGTCCTTCTGTTTCTCCATCTTTTCCCTACTTTCTGTGTGGAAACTGTGTCTGTCTCAGTCATCATGCTGTTATACAAACTCTGCCAATACAGGCATGTGTGCATGGACCAGATCGTTGAATCCAGGCCTGGGAGGAACAAACATGGCGCGCTCTCTCTCCAAGCCAGAGCAGAAGTCAGCACCTCAACATTATGACTTAAATATTTTTTCCAAAATGGATATTCCAAAATTCTCTGTATCAATAATTTTTGCTGATTGATAATCTATCTGAAAATTTCCCTTTATGTCTAACTGAAAGTCATATCTACAGGATAGGTAATTGTTGAATTATATACAATTTAACTGAGTCAGCCAAGTAGTTGGTTCTTGTGGGGCCAATCGTCCTGAGAGATGGAATTTTAGGGGCATGGTAAAACTTCTGTTTTCAGCGCTAAACACTGATTTGCTTAAAATAAAGTCTTCTGTCTTAATTACAGTCACTGATACCTTCATAGCTATAATCAAGGCATAGTCTTTCAAGGAAGCAAACCTCACTGTGATCCTTACAATAGAAATATGAATACAAACTTTAATTTGTAAATGTTTTAGTGGCATTGTCCTTGCCGCAGCTATTAGCCTGTGTTTTGACTTTTGTTAACTGCATGATTTTACTTCTTTTAAAGGGCTCTAAAATATAGCTTAAGGAAAAGTGATAGTTTGACATTTTTTTCACCAATCCTGTCATTTTAGAGAGCAAATTTTGGTAAGATGTGCAGGTTCCTTATTCTTTTGACTAGAATTACAGAGCGATGGAGAAGTGAAAAAACAGAAAACATGTTTAGATTTTGCTTGTCAAAAACTTTGAAGTAGTGAAAAGTACCTGACCCCAGTGCTGTCCCTTACTGAGTCTCTTTTCCTTCTACATTTTTTCCCTTTGCCCTTCAGTGATGTCATGCTCATTATGTATTTCATCCCTATCAAAAATTGCTCTTAAGATGCTATCCACCTCAAACTGGAATTATACATTTTTCACCCAGCTTATTTTAAATCAAAATCAATGTATCCCCTCTCTTGAGAGAATTGCACTTTGCTCCTTATCTATAAATACTAAGAGCGAAGCTTTGAAAACTGATTTATAATCAGCAGATGAAGAGCTGTAATAAACCTATAAAATAGCTAGTACATTCTTAAAATCCATCCATTCATTTGTTTTCTCATTTTTTTTGAATGTTTTTGTGCTCTGGGTGCTATAGTAGGTGTTAAGAATCAATAAGATATAGTTCTTCCTGAAAGTGACTTACCCTAACAATCTAGCAAATGAAGAAGTAAAAGAAATTATGTATTTGAAATGAATAATTGTAGGTGCAATAGTATTGCCTTTACAGGGTGCAATGCAGATGAATAAAAGAGAGAGAGGAATCTAGTATATCTGATGAAAAAGTCAGGCAAAGCTTCATGAATGAAGTTCTATTTGAGCAAAATGTTAAAAGAATTGTACATGTCTGCCAGGAAAGGAGAGGCGATAAGAGCATTCAAGGCAAAAGTGTTGAAGGGATGGAGGAGAAAAGGATTTTAGACATAGAAGAGACATGACCCGAATTGTTTTGTCAGCAACAAGGTGAAAATGGGTTGAATAGAACAGGATGGGAAGCACAGAACATCAATGGTAAGTATTTGAAATATCCTACCCAACAGAGGCAGAGTATGGTCAGTAACAACAGGAAAGCTATGGGAGATTAAAGTAGATATAATCAACTGGATTTAGTCATCAGTTGAATGCGGGGAATGAAGAAGCAGATTGGGAGAAATTCCAGGTTACTAGTGAAGTTGGTTTGCATTTCATTGAGACAGGGAGCACAGTAGAGAGACCAAGTCTGTGGGAAAAGATGGGCTAAGCTGAGGGCATGTTGAGTTAGGGGTATAAGTGAGATATCCAGGGGAATTGCTTTGTAAACAATTATATCTGGTGCTCAGGAGAAGGGCGGAGGCCAGAGGTACAAATGTGGGTCACCAGCGCCAAAGGGTCAAGTTACTCCATCAGAGTGATTACCCAGCAAGCATTTGGAGAGTGAAAAGAGAAGAGTGCCAATGTTGGAACACTGCTGAATGCAGGCTTTTAAGGAGAGAGAAGAGTTATTGTTGGAGAAGACCAAGAAGAAGTAGTCAGAGGTAATGGAAGGAGACTAAGGGTAGGGGAGAGGGAGAGGAATTATGGAAGATAACAGAAGAGAGACTGCAAGTTTTGAAATTGTTAAACAGGAGTTGTAATGATACAAGGAAATGCTTATGTGGAAAGAGAGAAAGGGAAGTTGGGGAGATAAAGAGAGAGAAAGAAGAACGAGAAGGAGAATGAGAAGCAGAAGAAAAAGGATGAGGAGGAGGAGGAGAAGAAGAAGCAGAAGGAGAAGAAGAAGGAAAAGAAGAAGAAGAGGGGAGAAGAAACACAGCAAAAGAGTTTTCTTCCTTGCTGACTTTTTTCAGTGAAAAATCAGGATGGATGCTTATGTTGAAGTGGTAATGACAGGACAGGGCTGCATGAGCAAGGATAGAGAGACTGGAAGGAACATATTCACATTTGGATTTGGGACTTGATGTGTGTGAAAGAGTGTCAGAAGATGAAGTCAGCATCCAGGCCACACTAAGGAACTTGAACTTTATCTCAAAGGCAACATCAAAGCATTTTAAGCAGGGCAGAGATAATTTCAGGGCTGTGTTTTGGAAAGAACATTCTGACAGCTGTGTGGAGGAGGGTTGGACGAAAGCCAACCTAAGGAAGGAGATCAGTCAAGAGGCTGGTGAAATCCTGGCCAGGGAGGATGAGAACCTTCATGAGGGTATGCAAAGTGGGCACCAACTCCATGACAGCTCTCAGCCATTTTGTTATCTGCCGTTGAGAGAGTGTTGCTCTTCTGTGGCTCCTGGTGTTCCCAAAATAGCCATCATTGAGAGCAACCAACCACCTGTCTAAGTCAGCTGAGAAGGTGGATATACATGGTTGCAATTTTGTATGTTACCCTTGGCATTCAACAGGACAGTGTTTCTACTCTCCCCTTCCCCATGGCCACAGCTCCAGTCCTGAAGGAAGACTGTGGTTTCAGAGCCAGAATCTTGCTCCCCAGGGGAATCTTCTCACCTGAACCCTACGAATGGCACTCCCAGGAGGCCTGCAGCTCACAGCTTAGACCATGCAAGGAGGTTCTATCCTAACAATGTTCTGCACTCTACTTCTGTCATCTCGGGTTCAAACAGTTAACCTATATTTTAAAGCAATGGTTCTCAATCAGGGCAATGTTCTCTACTTGAGGACATTTGACAATTTGGTTGTCACAATCCCAGGGGATTGCTACTAGATATCCTACAATGCACAGGACAGCCCCCCAAAACAAAGAATTTTCTGACTCCAAATGTTGAAAGTGCTGAGCTTAAGAAATTCTGCTTTAAAGGGCTAGTGTATTCTTTTTCTTATGATAAGTTTTTTTTTTCCCTTAATTTCATCACTTATTGTAAAACTGTAGTTTTTGGGTTATATATTTCCAGGCTTTTATGTACGTACTATAAAGTGAAATGGAGAATTGAATAAATTCTAAAAGAATTGTTTCTCAGTTATTAAGTATTATTCTATTTTTTAAAAATTGAATGGTTAAAACCATGCTAAAATCTCCACTTTAGTTGCATCTTGGGCCAAGAATGGATAAACAAAAACTGAATGATGCAGGTAGGTTATCTTATCAGATTTTAGCTGAAAATATTTTCAAGTGCCATGTAAACTTTTCATCCATATAGTCAAGCTCTGGGCAACCATAGAGGATAAATATTCTCTGTTGGAATAGGATTCAAAAAGCAAATGCCCTAACATTTGTCTGTGTGCATTGAGATTTAGGACACAGGTATAGGACACTGACTATATTGAAAAATATCCATTATCCAACAACTTCTCTCTAGAATATCATCTTCACTCCCTTTTATTTGCTGAGGAAAGAGAATGTATGTTACAATCATCTCTTCCAAGATATTTCTAGGAAAGAACAAACTCTGGCAGAATGCAATAGATCTATGCCTTTATAAGGTAGGAGACAATTCACACATCCCACAATTACTAAAAATGTACTAGGTTTTTATTAGAAAGATAATCTGTCTTCTTAGCAAGACTTCACTTAATTTTTGCCTCATTCCGACTTCCATTTTTTGGAGCCATTATTTGTGACGTTCAAGAACAAAATTCAAACAAAACACTGCATTTGTCAACTAAAGCATATGCCAACAAGGCAGCTATTTAAGCATTCAACAATTCAAGCAAATGGTTAAAACAGAATTCTCTGAGAGAATTAGGTATTTTACACCAAAACAAGCCAACTCCTTGGAATTAACATGGAGACTAACCAGTCCCACAGGAAATCAGAGGTATTCTGGGTTGGAGTCTGAGCCTGCTATGTTCTTCTTCTTGGCAGGCTGCTGACCAGAACTCCTTTTTCTAAGTTGCATCGGAATATGTTTTTAAATGTCATCTTGGAATTTCTATAAGGGCATGCTGGTACCATATTTTTCCTTTTGACTTTGAGTAGAATTACCAATGAGAGGCAAAGTTCTAGAAAGTACTAAAACTCAATTCTTCTAGGGTTAAAATTTTTAAAAATAAAATCCAGTATGATTATAAAGAAACCAGTTATTATTGTTTGTTTTAGAATACACTTTTAATCTTTATATGGTTACGTGACTTCAAGATAAGGGGAGCCTGGCTGTTTAGATAATAGTTTGCATTAAGTACCCTCTTCTCTGAGTTTCTGTAATCATGCATATATCTGTCATTGCATTTATCATATAAAATGGAATTATCTCTTTATGTGACTCTCTTCCCTATTAGACTGTAGGACCTTGAGCTAAGGACTATATATTAATTCATCTTTTCATTTCTGTATCTAGTTTAACTATAAAAGTGAATAAATGAATAGAGAGTTGAGGGGATGGAGATGGAACACCTAGTATCTTTTCCAGAAATAACATTCAGTGAAACATCTTTTGGAAAATGTTAACTTACAGCTAGTGGTCTTCAATGCACTACCTTTAAGAGGAAGTTGACAGCAATTGGTGAGGAAAAAAAAGGGGAAAAAAAAGAAACATAAGAGGTGAAATTTTGGAATCTTAATTCTCAGAGTAGTATGGATTTGGGAAGATGATAATATTCTTAGAGAACTGTGAAATGGGTTGCTCTTGAGTCCACAGCAAGGAGGGAAAAAAAAAAAAGAATGTATAAAGATTTAGAGTAGACGCTAAGCTAAACCAGTGGCAAGATACCTAAGTTTACTTATTTTTCATGCTTTTACGTCTTCAGAGTTGTATGTGAAAGTGAACGTAACTGCTTTTTGTGTTGCCTAATCAATGTCCTAAGTGAGGTATTTGCCCTCCCAGCCACTACCTCTGTGCTGTCATCTCTCCAGGTTCTTAGCCACTCTCTTTCCACTCAGCCCCAGGAGTCCTTGTTGCCCTTCAAACAAACTGAGCCCACACTCACTTCAGGGTCCTATGTTGTCTTTTCTTTATGTCTGGAAAACTGTTCCCCAATATCACTTTTGACTCTGCTCTCTCAAACAGCACTGCCTCAAGGATTTCTTCTGTTTCTGAAATATCCTGCTACTACTACTTCTCTCTTAATCTCTTTATTTTTCTTAACTTTCTTATATTATGTATCTGTCTATTTTTTTCTTCACTGGAGCATAATAAGGCAGATGTTATGGGTCAGATATTAAGGATAAAGTGGTAAAGAAAGTTGGATGGTTCTTGCCCTCAGGGGGCTTCCAGACTCGGATGAACTTAGGTCTCCATCTTCTGCTCCCTCATGGAGAGTCCTTAGCATCTTCGACAAAGCAAGAAAACCAAGAAGGATGCAGTAATACTAAATTTTCTACAAATTTGCTAAAGGTGTGAGAAGATCCTGGTCATAGAACTTCTTCACAATGATATTGCAAGTAAAATGCAATAATGTGCAAACACCAGCTCTTAGCAAAAGGCCGAAAGGCAAAATACTGTAGAATCACACACTATTATTAGTGTTTAACCGGTACTTACTTTGCATTTAAGTTTATATTTCTGAGCCAAATTAATAAAAAAGGACCCATGTTTCAAATGAACAAATTATCTCCAGGCATAAATTTGGTGCATTCACAAACACATTAGCAATTTCAGGCTCACCAACGTTTAGAATTCTAATGCAGGAAGGGACCTCAGAGATCACCTAGCACAACCCTCTCATTTTCATATTTATGCTACGGCACTAATTATTACAATCGACTGCAATGAACAGTGATAGAGAGGTATTAGCAGACCCAGAGGAGTGCTCTATATACTTGGCCTCTAATTGGTGGTTACAACTCAATCTTGGCATAAGAGAAGGATTTTTTTTCTTTGTTGTAAACAGAGAGCCTTGCCCTACATAGTGTTTCTTTTCATGTGGAAGAGTGAAACAGGAAGATTGAGCTTGTCTTTTTTTGAGGAAATACATTTTGTTGTTTGGAGGGAAAAAAAATCTAGATTGAAAATTGTTCATTTCAATGAACTGAACCATTCTGATGTCAATATTCTGACATCAAAATTCAGTGAACTTCGTGATCTAATTGTGCATTCGAACAGAGTAGTGCAGTGACCACACCAGAGAAAGACGGATGTGTCCTTTTATTAAAATACATTTCAAGAACCGGAGCGTGGTCTTCCTTGATGACCAGAACTTCAAAAATCAACTTACAGAAATGAGTGTATGCATTTATTAGTTATGCTAATGTCTTTAAGAAATCTTTATGCTGTCCTTATAAGTCCATTAACAAAATTAGAAAAAAAAACTTTGTCATAAACTGTAAATGTAATTAAAGAGTCATTTTGCTTTAAAAAAAAAATTGGGGGGTAGGGATAAGGAAGAGGCATTATCCCACCTTCAAACCTTCTTATTCCTGATCAAAGCATTTTCATTAATTAAATTCAAGGTGACAGAAATCCTCTTCTAGCCAAAATTATTACACAAAATGTACCGGTTTGACCTACATTTTTTATTATAATTGGTTTACAATTTTTTGAAATGTATTGGCAAGGGAAGTATTAATAAATTGAACATAAAAGGAATAGCAAAATAATACTTTTTACTTGGATATAAACTATATTATGTGTTATAGTTAATATATATTTATATATACTATACACAAAACAACTTTCAAAAAATTGTACTGTATTTAAATTCTACAATACATAACATCTGGCTTAACTAACTCTTTTACATGGGTTCACTCGTCACCTTGGGATGGTGGACATGGACTAAGCAATTTACGAAAAGGATTTTCAAGCAAAGCTCCACAGTTAAAATTGAACAAGGATAACAGCACTGATGAATTGTACCAGCATATGACTAACAACTCAAAGCAATAAACCTCCTTAGATATAGATCTGTGTTTAGTAATGAGAATGTAATCATAGAAGTATAACTCACCCTGGAGTTTCTATCTGCCAAGCCAAGTTACCGTCAACAAACGTGTTAATGCCTGACAGCATATTTCAGCACCTTAATGTCAGAAAATAAGGAAATGCCAAATTTATGCAGAACTAGATAGATTCTACCTACTTAGGCATCTCCCAACTTGTGGGTTGAACGTAATTTTAAAATTCTGATTGCTAAATAACTGATGATCATCTTTTAGAGACTGTGTGTCTTATTCAAGAGGCAAGTAGTAATTTGTTGTAAAGGTGATTTTTAAAATGAAATGTTTCATGTGTCTATTTTTAACAAGGGTATTTTATGACGGAATTATTCTTTTCTTTTTCATGCCCAGTGCAGTACTTTATCCCATTTGTCAAGACAGATGTTTCTTACCATCAAGACTACCGTATATATGTATATATATTTTAAACAGTTTATTTTCAGTCATTCAATCCATAAACACTTACTTTGTTCCTTTTCTAGTTCAGGCAACACTACATTTGGTGCAAAGGGCACAAAACTGAATAAAGCATAATTTCTCCCCACTAGGAGAACAAAGGGTGGCAGGGTAGACATTCATGTAAACAGATACCTATAATACAGTTTTATAAATAATGTAATCAAGTTAGGAACATAAATAGTGGAAGCTCATGTGATGGGGCAACTCAGGACAGAAAGTCCTGTAAAGAGAAGGAGACATTAGCTTTAAATCTAGAGGAAACATGAAAACTTTCTAGAAAATAGAAAAGTCTATTATAGTTATAGAGAATAGCATGACTAAGGCCCAGAGTGGCTTGTGAAGGGACATGTCTAAGAAATGGTGAGAAGTTGAGAGGACTTGAACTGGAGAGGCCAGTTAAGAATGATTCCGGGCAGGGGGGCGAAATAGGTGGGCGATATTTTAAAGAGACTTGTATAGACTATGCCAAGGAATTTGGATTTTATCCCAATGAAATGAATACCATCACATGCTATTAAAATACTAATTTAAACTTAAAAGAGCCTTTTTTTGTTTTTACAACTGTCTGTTGAAATCAACATTTTAGTTGGTTTCACTTACATTGCCTATGTTTCCCAAGAATTGCTTTAACACCAGAATTGCATGATTGTGGAGAACACAATCTGAGCACAAGACTATGGTGTAAAGGCACAAGTTTACTCTGAATGGCAGCAACTGAGACCCACACAAAGCCCTGACCATTAAATTCCCCAAAGAGATCAATGTCCAGAACAAGTTTGGAGGATCATTTATGGAATTTCAGGACAAAGCCATGAGGCATCTCTCCACGACTAGGGCCATAGTTCTACACGTCAGTAGAATAAGTAGATGGCTGCATGTTGAAATTTAAGGCACATTAAAAGAAATAAATATTCTAAGGCATCTAACACCCACCATTGGATCCATTCCATTGGGCAAGGCATTGAAATCCCTATTAAAACACAAGCATCATACCCAGGAGTTATCCCCTGAGCCTATTAGCAGCAACAGTCCTGGCCCCCTAAAAGACACCAACTGTTCAATGACATCTTTATTTGAAGGGAATGGTAAGTACATTTGAATCTGAGGTATTGTCTACCCTACACTGGCCAAAATAAGGGCATAGAATAAAGTCAGAAGGAGGCAGAGAAAGAGATTGCACGGGGCTAGAGAGAGGTGTGGGAAGGCGTTGGCTTCTCCTGACATAATGATACCTATGTTTATTCTGGAGGTTTAGATTCCTGTCTCACTAAAAGTCTCAGAAATCAAAAGGAAAAAAAAGGCTGAGAAAAACCCTTGTCGCTAAATAAGTTACAGATGTTTGTGTAGTACCAGTGATAGATTTGAGTTTATTCCTCTTCCAAGATTGAAAGGCTCCTCCACCCTCTCTAGATTCTTGTCACTTAGTTTGGGTGCCATCAGGTTTCTGGCATTCCTTGGTTCTACTGCTCTGCCGGAAGCGGCAACATCTTTCTTATATGAACCTAATACTATATCTCCCTGAATTTAGACCAATTTTGCAGTTGCCACCTTCACCACTGTGCTAGAAAATTCCAGGGTTCGTGGCAGAGTCTTCCCAGTCAGTGGCACCCTTTATTATGTGCTGGTCATGTACTCGGCACCTGGCACTAGCCAGCTTCAGGCTGAATGTCCCTAGCACCCTGTGATCAACTTTAGCGGGGGCCTTTTCCCACCTTGAACTTTTCTATGCAGTGTCACATGACTCTAATTGCTTAAGATAAGGTCCTCCTCTTCTACATCAAAGTCCCATGTGCCCTTCTTTCCACCAGGTAAGCTACTGCCTCCTGCTCTAGTTACATGTACAAAGGATTGAGGACTGAACTCACTAACTGATCAAACATTTGGTCCCAGTGACTCTATCCATTCATTTCCCTGCCATGCGTATGTGTGGGAGGGGGTGTTGGGTGGGAGGGAGGTTCAGTAGCAGGATTTCAGAGCCCCATTATCACTTGGTGTATTAACATACATGACATATGTGCTAGAATCATGGTTTTTGTAAATAGACGATATTTATTGAATGCTTACTGTGTGCCAAGCTTGTGTCTGCGTTTTACATGATTTTTAAATTTGAGCTTTAAACACAGTACCACACCACACTTAGGACAAGTGAGAGGCCCGTTCTCCACATCTGCAGAGCATCAGCCTGGATGTACCATTTTCCCAGAGTTCCTTTGCTGGTTTCCTCAATAGATATCATCTCTCTGTCTCTTTTGGCTCAAAGTAGGAACAGTGTCCCTCCCTCAAACACACACATGCATGCGTTTTCAATTTCCTTCTGCACAGTGCTTCATCTGGGCTGAGGCTGTTTTGGCTCCCCCGCAGAAACCCCATGTTCTTAACATTCTTATGCTCACTTACGAGTCAGTGAATTAAGCACAACCTATTTTCAGGTAAATTGGGAGTTTTAAAAAGTGTATTCACAATACAACAACAACAAAAATTACCCAAGATATTATGACCCAGAGAAAGAAGCTTTTGAGCAATGCCATAAATAAGCATTTTTCTTCATCATCTCTCTCTTAAAGGAGCAAAGTTGGACTATAAAGACAAATTTCTTAAGCCCCCTAGAAAGCCTATGATCTAAAGAAGTGAACAGAGACATAGATCCAACCTGCGTTTTCAAGGTAACAAACCAGATATTGTTCCATGCACCCCACTTCCCAAAAAAAACTACTCTGTAAGAAATTCTTCATTATTATTTTCATAATTTGTCAACACCCTATCTTCAGATCTCCCAAGGAGAAGGAATTTCTGTATGATAGAAAAGAACATAAAATACCTATCTCTATAGAAGTGTGCAAAATACCCATGATTTCATAATAAAACAGTCATTTAAAAAAAATCACTTCTCTAGGGCCAAGGTATATTCTCTTAAAATGCAACAAAGTTTCTTTCCTCTTTCACAGGTAAGTGCCAAATTGTCAACAGCCCACTTTGATAGATTCAGAGTGTTTCCTGAGTGATAGGACATCAAATCTGTAATATGTAATCTTGCCAAACTCGTGTTTTGGTTTGTCCTCAGAACCCAAATTATGTTTTAGATCAATGTTGGCAAGCACATTACTAAAGATCTCTGAAGAGTTAAAAAGATTATATAATATTACAGATAAAATGGACATATTTTCCTTGTGTATATATTTAACTGTGTTTAAACAAATTAACTGCAGATTTAAGGCTTTTGAGTTTTACTAATTTCCTTTATTGAGAAGCAATTAAAATATTATTACCCTGATATTCTTTTACTTGCAAGGGACTTTTAAAAATCTCAAATATCATAACATGTTCAGGTTTGTAAATAATTAAGACTTCAAAAAGTTATTACTCTATGTCATTATTCTAATAATATTTACTTGTATTATCTGAATAGTTCAAATTTAAGCCCCAACCTTCCACAACCTGTTTTGTTTTGTTTTTTTCTGAGCCATTTTGTTCAATTGAATGGACTGAATGAACACTGCATTCTTTGTGAGACCTTTCATGTGAGGCCCCTTAATTCTTTCAGTGATTTTCACAGTTGGCATGATGGCTGCACCCTCAAATTTACCTTCGTGGAAATAATCCATCTGATTGGCCTTTGCTGCCCTAAGATTTTTCATTTTTATCTTTTGCTGTTCAGGAATTTTTAAAAGTAGCTGCTTTAAATCCTAAACATTCTTTAATTCATGGACACCCTTGATTTCCTTTCATCTGATGGCAATTTTGCCAGTTGTTTCCTGAGCTCATCCCTTTCTTGTTGTACACCTTGCCAAATGTTACCAACAGCAAGCAGCACACATCAACAGTTTTCCAGTCTTTTCTTTTAGAGCTACAAATGTGTTAAATACATAATCTGCTACCCAAGTTACTGTAGTTTTGGATACAATTTTACTAAAGTTTCTATGGCTGCATTACCTTGTCATCGTCTTCCTGCCTTCAGTAACAGCTTCCTTGTCATTCACAGCTTGAACAGTATTTATAGCCACTGCTATATAATTCAGCGTTTTGTTTTCATAATACTTCACTTCAACTTTCCATTTTCTGTATTGGTCCAGAACGGCTGAGTCATGCTACAATTCCCCCAAATCTCAGTGGCTTAGAACAATAAATGTTTATTTCTCTTTCATTCTACATGTCCATCTTGAAGTCACAGGAGACTGTGCTCAAATATATTTCTCATCCAGTGACCTAAGCTATAGAGCCTTCACCATCTACTGTATCACCAGTCCTCAGGGGAGAGGGAAAGGGATGTAGCCTCAAGAGTTGGCTTTTAAATTCTCCTGCCCTTGAGTCAGAAAGAGAAAAACAAATATGGTATATTAACACATATATGTGGAATATAGAAAAATGGTACAAATCAACCAGTTTTCAAGGCAGAAATAGAGACACAGATGTAGAGAACAAACATATGGACACCAAGTGGGGAAAGCGGGGTGGGGGGGGGAGCATGGGTTGGGAGGAATGAATTGAGAGATTAGGATTGCCATATATACATTACTAATAAGAAAAAAATATATCAAATTGTACACTTTAAACATAAAATAAATAAACAAATAAATAAAAACTTAAAAAACTCCTGCCCAGAAGTGGCCCCTATCATTCTGAAACTTAAGCCATTGTCCAAATAAAGACACATTGAGATGCTGAATTTCAAATGGTGCAGGAAAATGCAGAGTCCTTCCTAAGCACTCCATGAATCTTTGAGTACAATACTAACCTGCCCTTCATCTCTGAGCGTTTATGCATGTTGTTCCCTCTTCCTGAAATAGCCTTTCCCTTCTATCCTCTTCCTTGTAAAGTCTTAATTCAAAACCCAGCTCACGTGTCCCTATGCTGTGAAACATTCCTCAATATGTCACAGAAGGATAAACCAAATTCTCCAGTGTTCTTATAGAAGTTTGCTCTAGCACTTGCATAATTGCATTCTAATTATGCATTCACCAGATTCCCCTACTAGACTTCGGACTGTTTGAGAATACGCTTGACATTTTATTAATTTTTCAATTTTAAGCATCTGTATTGTGCCAGGCACATAGTAGGTGCTAAAGAAATTATTATGGAGTGCATCTGGTTTGAGAAAGTGATTACAAAATATACTGTTGATTTTTTTTAGACTGAGATTTTAATTACACATTTTGACATAATAATTTTGAATGAAGGATTTGGTCTTGTAATTACTATTATTTGAAGTGGTCTTTTCTTTCTTGCCTCTCCATTTGTCTTTTATTATCATAGCCCAGGCTTTCAAAACAGTATGCTTGGGCAATTTCAACAACTTCTTAGTTAATATTCTAAGTTTTGCTTCTTCTCATCCTTTTTAAAGCCAAGATAATTAATTCCCATCATCAAACAGTTATCATTTTGACCATATCATGCCCAAGAACCTCTTAAAATTCTATCTAATGGAACCCATTTTCCATCTTATAACATTTCATGTTGTCAGCATCTATTCCCTATTAAAGCCCCTTCTCCCCTCCAGTCTCAAATGACATCTGACTGATATTGAGATAAAGTCAAAACAATTTTGCATGTTTTGAGAGACACTTATAACTGGGTCCTTTCTTTCTTTCAAGTCTCTTTAACTATCTACATCCACACTCTACCAGAGCCACATCTAACTTACCTAAATTCTTCAAGCTCATCACATTTCTCCTTTCTAGACTTTTGATCACACAGCCTGAAGCTCTCTTCCCCTTCTTTTGAACAGGTCAAATTTTACTTATCCTTCTGGTATGTGTCTGTTACCTCTGTTACTGAGCTGAACTTGGGTCCATTCACCTGATGCTCAGCAAAGCCAACGTATTGACAATGGGTTGTGGTGAAGGAAAGTACAGTGTTTATCACTGGATTCCAAGCCAATAGAATGGGCAGCTCATACTCAAAAGACCCAAACTCCCTGATGGCTTTTAGGGAAGGGCTTTTAAAAACAAAGTGAGGAAGAAGGCCATGGGGTGTATGATCAGCTCATGCAGAATTTTCTTATTGGTGGTGTAAGGTAACCAGACGAGGCCATAAGGGTCAGCATTATCAATCCTCGGATACCAGCTGGTCTGGGCGCTGCGTGCTCATGGTCATCATGTAGTTAGGTCATCATGTAGTTAGTTTCCTCCACCTGGTGGGGGTTTTAGCATCTGCAAAACAATTCAAGGGTATGGCTACTCTCTATAGCCCTTTAGGAGGAACTAAAGGTCCTTGACTTTGTTTTATCGCTAAACTGTTACCATTTCATGTTGCTTGACTACTTCCCTTTGTTTCTTCATTTTCTCACATCTCTGAATAAATTTGCTCTTTGGAACTTGGGGAAAGCCTAGGAGGCCAAAGTTTTTCTACAAACAAGAGGCAAGGGACATAGGGGAGAGTGTGTAGCTCTGTCCCTGGGAAAAACCTGCAGGGTCCCACTCAGTTTCACTTCCATCAGAATGTGACACTTCCTGACACTCTCTGACACTCTCTGAACTTGGCCATGAGTTCCCTTAGCAGGTTCTTCTTTCACATTATAGTACTTGTCACAGTTTATTATTTTATCCACTTAATGGTCTAGGACTGAGAGATGGACCATATCAAATATCTACAGTAACAACCTTAATGATTAATATTTATTAAGTAATTTTATGTCAGACATTTTGATAGGGATTTTATGCATTCTTGCAGAGATTGGTTTGGTAGCTTACCAAATCCTTTTCCTCTACCTCCTGGGCCCACATCTAGACTACATTTCCCAGATTCCTGTGTAGTTAAGAGGGTCCATTGGACCACATTCTAGCCAATGATAGGTGAATGGAAGTGATAAACATTATTGCAGGATCATGTGTTTGTCTCCCACAGAAGATCATCTGTGCTATTTTCTCTTCCCTTGAAGAGAAAAACTTGAATAGCCCTGTAGAAAGTTACCAGACCAGCCTGGGAGGAAAAGGGTGGAGGGTTACATTGGGAGACTGGGATTGACATATGTGCATTACTATATATAAAATAAAGAACTAATAAGGACCTATTGCATAACACAGGGAACTCTACTCTGTAATGACCTATGTGGGAAAAGAATCTAAAAAAGGGTTGATATATGTATATGTGTAACTGATTCACTTTGCTGTACAACAGAAAGTAACACAACATTGTAAATCGACTATACTCCAATAAAAATTTAAAAAATAGAAAGTTACCCTCCCAAACAGAATACCCACTGGACTTCATAAGAGCCAGAAAAAAACCTTTGACTATATTAAGCTACAGAGGTTTTTGGTTAATTTTTTAGCATCTATCATTCCTCAACTAATGCAAACACATTTTTATTAAATTCTATGCTGTAAATATTATCATTACTATTTTGTAGATTATTAAACTGACATTAGAAGAGGTTAAGTAGCTGGTATAAAGTAACATAGTAAGTGATACAGCTTAGATTCAAACCAAGACAGGTTGACCTCAGACCCCAAATTTTAATCACCGTAGTGCCCTTCTCTCTTCTACATGTTAAAACAACAACAAAAAATCCAAGCTGAACCATATTTTAAAACTAAAGTAATTGGAAGAGTGAAAGAAAGAGATTAAGGGAATAAAACCCTGAAGCCCAGAATCAGTGGCATGTGTTAATAATCATTTAGCCCATGATAATCACAGCATTTCAAATAAGCAGTGAAAGCTACATGTTCCATACTTTATGCTAATGTACATGACAGATGTCTTAAAGCATCAAAGATAAAACAGTTAAATCATAATAAGAGAAGGATGTTTATTTGATCTTATTTCTAACTCCTAACATAACATCCAGCTCTTGGTTAATATTCAATAAATTGTGTTGAATTGAATGTTACTTTAACAGTACTTATTATCTGATTCCATGTTTCTGTTTCATCCCTGTTTCAAAAAATATGC
Source organism: Hippopotamus amphibius kiboko (assembly GCF_030028045.1). NCBI lineage: Eukaryota > Metazoa > Chordata > Mammalia > Artiodactyla > Hippopotamidae > Hippopotamus > Hippopotamus amphibius. Next base: position 86,534,461 of record NC_080193.1, on the reverse strand, counting down.
TTTTGGGGCATATTTTGGGTATATATGGAGAGAGGAAGCATCTATAAAATATCTCTAATAGGAATAAAGTTTTCAGGTTGTATGAGATTTTACGTCTGAGGGGACATTTTAATTTAATTTAAAAGTATTAAACAGAGTCTTATTAAAGAGTGTGAATGGAAAAAGAAAACCTTTGAATAAAAATAATCAAAACTGGCAGCTTACATTTCTAAGGACAGAGGTCAGTTCATAATTATTCAGTTTCATTGCCACGTTCACTTTATTTCTAGGATTTTCACTGTTAACATAATGAATTGAGGCATTTGATCAATATAATGAATCCACTAACAAAGATTTTAAAATGATTTTGTCTTTATTTAGGTCCCTAACCCCTCAAAATCAAAACTTGGAAAAATTCACTTAAAGTTAAGTATGCAACAAAATTATACCTATTCGTAAAGTATGATGCTATCATCAAATCCCCCAACTCAGAAAATTCTTAGTGACCGTAGAACATTGACAAGCAGAGCATGGGGGATTAAGGGTTTGCCACACCACCTATGGGGTGGGGGGGTCTATGTTAGGATGCCGCTTCATAAAAGCAACCCATGTAAGAAGTTTGTGGTGTCAGTCACCAAAGGTATCCCTTTATACCTTGGGCCAGCTTTTCCAATATTCATATCTATGTGGAGTTCTCTTTGCTGGAATCGGGACTGGCTCTGCGACTTGCTCTTGACCAATAGAAAGTGGCTGAAGCGAAGCTCTATAACTTTGTCATAAGAAGCTCAGCAACCTTTTGTCTAGGCCTCTTGGAACTTTTACTCTTGGGATTCTCCCTCTGAGAACCAAGTTCTCATGATGTGAGAAACTAACATCCCATAGAGAGGCCACGTGTATTTACTTCAGTTGACAATTACAGCTGAGATATGAGCATCAACTGCCAGTCATTGGCCTGAGCTTTTTGGGCATCCAGCTCAGTCAAACCTTAAGATAGCCACACCCCATCTGATATTTGACAGCAACCATATGAGAGACCCCTACACAGTAAGAAATAATTATATATACGGTCTTGTTGCATAGCAAAGAAAAGCTGGAACATAGTTCAATTACTCTGAGATCTTCATGCAGTCAGGAAGCCTATGTAGCCTCATAGAGAGAGAGAAGCCATATGTAGAAACACAAAAAAATAGACTTGCAAGTGAAGCCTTTTTGGACTGACTGCCTGGCTTTGCCTCCAGCTGAAAGCAGATGCATGAATGCCCTTGGCTGATATGACAGGAAGCAGAGGAATTGTCCCACTGAAGCCTGCCTGAGTTTCTGACACCGAGAATCATGAGAAAATAAAAGACTGTTGCTCTAAACCACAGTGTTTGGGGTAATTTTAACACACCATGAGATAATCATAAATAGTCTGTAATTAGACCCATAATTAGGTCTATATATTTGCAGCTAATTTTTTAAAAACTTTGAGATTCACACACACGCGCGTGCACACACACACACACACACACACGAGAAATAGACACCAGAAATCTGAGTGTGCTTTAGGATAAGTTTCTGCATGCATTGAAAAGTCATTAAGTTATGTAAGTACTTAAGGCTAAAGTGCTGTGGGAATGGTGGTGGAAATGGGCAAAGGAAGAGACTTGGCTTAACTTCATGGGTGGAGGATGTGAGGAGGAGGCTAGTTAAAAGCATGTGGGGCTCGGTTTGCTCAAGATTTCTAGCTATCTGCCCACAGCACATAAGAGTACTGCATTTGTGGGCTGGTCTTCCTCCCGCCTCCTTCCCTTTGACCCATTTCTTTCTTCACTTCCATATCTCCCTATAAACCCAGTATATTCTTACTCTTCATTGCAGTGTCACCAGCATGGCCATTGATCACCAATACTTGAGTAGTTAGGAGAAAATCAAAGAGTGCAACCAATGCAGGAGTCTCCCTGTGACTTATAATTCTCTCCCCAGTTGCCTCTATCCTCCAGCCCCGGCTCCAGCTGGACAATGCACTGGCTAGGTGCTGCCAGGATTAGGACATCTGCTCACCCACAGCCCCCTACACTAGATCCATTGCCAGTATATATGCTTAGCAGGAAGGAAGTGAGTTCATGTTTGTTGCTCCCCCAAAGCATGCACCTGTCACTTCCCTTCACATTATCCTCCAGATTTGAAACCCACTACTTTCCAGAAAGCTTCAGTCTCAGGGGTTGGTTGTTTATTTATAAATAACATATTCTTGGACCCCAAAATCCTGGTGACAGTTTGATCTGAACAACTGCTAATAGGACAGGGTGATTGTGACAGATTACACAGCAGCAGCCTCTGACACTATGAAAGGCGACAGCATGACTGGCCCAGAGGCGTGGCTGTATTTGCTGAGAACCTAACCCTCCCAAAGCACTGACACTGTCCCCTTCAGCCCAACCCTACGAGCAAGAGTGCTTTCCCAGCACGTTTGCTTGTCCCCATCCATGTTCGGCTCAGCTCTGCAGAGCATGGCCTGAGATTTTTCATTTCTTCCATTAAAAAAAAAAATCTAAAGTATGCAAATGCTTAGCCCAGAGGAAGAGCTAGCACTTTCATCTTCCAGAAAGTAAAGGAAAGAGTGGTGAGAAATGCTAGTCTGGATTTAATTCTAACCTACAAGGAAGGACAGGTTGGGGGAGGTACCTGAATAAAAGGAAACTTAGAAGAAAGAGGTGACCTCATCTTAGAGTTGCTAATTATCAAATAAGAATATAATGAGTGTATCAGATTCAGACCCAGGCTTTTATACAAGCAGATTTCAAAAGGTTCCAAGAAAATATATAAGTACATGTCTCAATTGGCTAGAGATTCTAAAGTAATAGAAGATGGAAATTCTTAAAAAAAGCAAACCAGGAACAAAGGAACAGAAAAGGACATGACATTACTACAAATGTTTTCAATGATGGAGAAATCTGGAGGAAGCTAGAGAGGAAGGTGATGTAAAAAGGGTGATTAATGTGGCCATATGAGAAATTTTTGACTTACCTAGATTTTAAAAAATCACACACAAAGTTTGGAGGGAAGAACGAGTGGGTTAAAACAAATTTATAAACATTAATGACAACTAAGCAAGGATACTGGCAAGGAAGTTAATGTTATAGAGTAAATGAAGGCTTATAGAAATGCTCATAAGACTCAGAAAGCCTTTGGGTGGATTTGGACAATGAAATCTAGGGAAGACCATCAGGGCAATCATTAACCAATGACAGAGAACAAAATAACAGAGGTAATAACAGATGCTTTGCATCAATAATTCCAATAAGTAAAAAGAAATCCAAATGTGAAGGACCTAACAAACTGTATTTAAATAAAACTGGTATCTGAATCAGATAAAAAGGCTCTGACAGGACAGCTAGAAATTGCTTCCTACTCTGAGCCCAGACAGAGTGCCGCACGGGAAAAGACATACAGCCAATCCAGGGAAAGGTGGAGAAGAAGAGGTTTAGGGCTTCACCACCCTAAATGTCCTCTGCAGACCAGCAGCATGCACAGCCCCTGGGATTTGGATGGATATGCAGATACACAGGCTCCACCTCTGACCTGCAGAATCTGCATTTTAACCAAATATCCTAAGACCTGCATGCACATTAAGGTTTGAAAAGCTCTGTTCCGGTAAAATGTAGATGGACAAATGATTTGAATTTCAACACATGTCGATTCTGTATACTAATGCATTCTGAATTTTGACACTAATCTCTGCAGAACTGAAAAAAGGAATTATTCAAGAGATGGTTTATGCACATGCTGAAGGGCCATAGTAACTGCTAGGACTGGCAGAAGTCCATGAAGAACAAAACAGAAACTAAACCCATTTAAAAGCTAAATTTAGGGCTAGATAGCAAAAAATGCCATGTACCTTTTCATCTATTTTTTTTTTAATGTAAGCGGAAGCACAGCATAAGGGTTAAGAATAAAGGCTCTGATACCAGTTTACTGGGTTCAGATCATAGTTTTGCCACTTACCACATGATTTAACCAACTGCTTAACTTCTCTGTGTCTGTTTCCTCACCTGTAAAATGGGGAAAATGATGGTGCCCATTTTATAGGTAACTGTGAGAATGAAATGAGTCAGCAAAAATAAAGCACTTATAAATGCAGTGTGGAAGCTGGTTTGGATCCTGGAACAGAAAGAGGATGTTGGTGAGAAAACTGTTGAATTTCAAATAAAGACTGTAGTTTAGTCAATAGCGAAAGGCCAATGTTATTTTCTTAGTTTTGCAAACTAATGGTTATGTAAGATGTTAACATTAGAATGAATTAGTGAAGGGTATATAAAACCCTTTGTACTATCTTTGCCACTTTTCTGTAAATCCAACATTATTCCCAAATAAAGTGTTTTTAAAAAATCTTAAAATAGTGCTTTACACAAAATAATAAATACGAGCTCTTACAATTGTTCAAAAATTTTGTTTACTTACAGTCAGAATGTAAAAATCGAAAGAGTCAAATATATTCCTGATGTAGCAATATATCTTGGGTGAAGATTTAGAAGATATCATGTTTTGAGATAGCACGAAACCGGGAGAGAGCTAATTTATTTAAAGCTTGTCTCTACCCATTTCCTTAAGCAAAAGATGCCGATTCTAGCTTCGATGCAGTTTACAAAATCAAAAGAGATGTAGAATAATGGGTCTTGGAAAGGATGGGTCAGGGAAACTCTGGAGATCTGAGTAGCAGGAAAGAATGGGCAGTCTAATCAGTGTGCAGCTCAATGATGTGTAACCCACAATAGTTTTCATTTTTGGACCCCTTCAAGACTCATATGCCAAGCAACAAGAACAACCAATTGGTCCAGGCTGGGCCATGTGGCTCCTCTGGAGTCCTGCACATGAGCAGAGAGGGGAGGAGGGCCCTGTAACCAGAAGGAAGGGGCATGAGCTCAAGGCCGACAAAAGGAACAGAAATCCAATGCAAACATGAACACAGTTCTGAAAAGATCTTAATAAACTAGAGAAGGATTCTGATGATATAATTTCTAGCTTAAAATTTAACGGTGTTTTATAAATGGAAAAAAATAAGCTAAGAGTCTCTAATTACCTGTAAGCACAGTGTGAACTGATCTGTCATTGAGCCGCCCAAACACCAAACTATGAGGAGGTTGGAGTGTAAATACAAGGGGTAAATGTCCTCCTGATCTCAGCACTAATTAGAAGGACTTTGTGTTCTTGTTTTGGTTCTTTATTTTAGCGGGATATTTCCAATCTGAGATAAATACAGTAATGTCCTTGAAAGTTCTATAACTGCGTCCAAAGAGGGATCTATGCCTTCCAAGGAGGCAAAATAATACTTTAGGGTCAAAGTAAAACCTTGGACCCGCTATTAATATTGACATTTTAGGTAGAGCAAGAAATTCATTAAACTTACATGATATTTATTGTACAGATTACCACGGGCATGCTCCCTGCTAACAGAAATTAGGTGGACACAAACCGTGTACCATCCAAGGGGTTAGAGCATGAGTTTCATCCCGGTGGCCACACTCTCCTACCCTTTCAGTGAGCTGCGACGTACTTCCGTTTAAATGGGCTCAGGTAAGTGGGTTTGGGGAGTAATATGAGAAAACTCTCTGAAAGAGGCACCAGATCAAAAGTAGAGCTTGAAATGGTAGACAAAGTCACCAAAACTAAATGGAAGGGCGTGTTCTTCTATCCCCAGCACAAACTCCTCATCAGCTACCTTAAAAGAGAAAAGCAATCATGATCTAAATAAATCCACAAAAAAGGGCCAACAAGTTCAGAATTGTCAAGAAGACTATCTGAATTGTGGACTTACATCTATAAAACTGAGTGAGAAAGCTTTCCCTAAATTAGTAATTCTTAATAGGGTGTGACTTTGCCACTAAGGGGACATTTGGAATGTCTGGAGACATTTTTGATTGTCAAAGCTGGGAGATGCCATTGGCATCTAGTGGGCAGAGGTCAGGGATGCTGCTGCTAACCTCCCCTACCATGTGCAGGACAGCCCCCTCCAGCAAAAAATTCTCTGAAAACAAAATATCAATAGTTTCAAGACTGAGAAACTCTGAAATGAATGTGCATTAAGATATTAAATAATAGTTACACCAATAACATTTATAAAGTAACAAATATATCATGTTACATGTATATAAAGTTACATATGTACAGTGTATATGTGTAAAGTTACATATATATGGCAATATATAATCGCAATACTTTTGAGATGGGGATTGTGAATCAAAAAAAAAAAAGAGTCTGGACACCATCAAATCAGCATAGAATAGATGCTTGATAAAGGTTATTGTTTGCCTTTATTTAAAGACTAAAGTTTTTGAAATCATGTCACAGCAATTATTGAAGGATCTGTGATTGTGGAATTTGAAACAGAAGATGAAGGGATTATGTTAGCTGCCTTCAAAAATCTAAGAGTATTTTGTAGAAGAAAGATTCGTCTTAGTGGTGTATCTCCAGAGGGCAAAACTAAGATCACTGAAATCAAACACCAAAAGGACTGTTTTGATAGTAAGAAGATTTTTTAAAAAAAATTTTAGTGGTTAGGCAATGAAATGAGCTGATATACCCAGGAAATTCAGACTTGGGATGTGACACTGATCAAGATGAGCTCTGCGGGCCTCAGCTCAGGAACTCTGAAATTAAATAAACGAACAGCTTTTCAAGCCATTTATGTTGTATTCCAATGCGCCACACTATGCGTTACAAGTGGGGGTTGCAAACTCCTGGTTCTCAGAAATGTGTTGTGTTTTCCAAAACATTTAAAAATCAATACTCAGCCTTTTAAAAGCAAGAGACTTTGCATAAACCTGGTTTCAGGTTTCTTTTGCAATTTGGGAAGATATCACACCAGATTTGTGTTCCTACATGGCAATAATAAGCTGGGATTGTCCACTTTGCTCATTTCTATGACTTTGTGTCAGCCGCAGAGAGCTGAAATCTCAGAGCTGAGTAGTAGTTAATAAAGTTGACTCCAGGGGAACAGGACTTCACTGCAAATCACTCTACCATCATTTACTGGTGGTGCAAACTAGGGGAAATTCCTTAATACTCTTTGCCTTAATTTTTCCATCTCTGATATGACAGCAATGATACCCACCTCATAAATGTGTATAAAGTGGATTGAATTCACTACATCAAAGTCCTGGGAGGAGTTCCTGGCACACAGCAAGTGCTTTGTGAGTGTCTGTCATTGTTATTTGAGTTTGTGACTCCTGGTAGAAAGGCAGATGCATGCCTTTCTTGTGCAATTCTCAGCAGAGTATTTGAGTCAATACTATTTCCTGGATCTGACATTATCATCTAAATGCATGTTATGCAAGAGACACAAGTCATGTTTCTAGCCAGACTTTCAAGCAATAGTTCTAACTCTTTAATCTGTTAGATCCTAAAACTGGTTGAAATGAAACAAAGGTGTGGTTGGGGGAGTTGGGAAAGGACTACTTGCTCCTTTTTATAAGACTTTGATAATTACATTCATAGTAGAAACATGAATTGTAACAAAATTACAACATTGGGGGAACCATAGACACTGTTATTACAGTTTAGCCCAATGACCCTGGAGTCTAGCAGGAGGGAGCCCCCAAAAAGCTTTAGAGTGGATGGAAAGGAGGATATTTTTTAAATGTCACTAAACCACCACTTCATCATCCAGAATATTCCAATCAGCTGATCGGAAATGAAGCTTGAGTTGAAACTTCATTATCATCTTGCCTAACTGGAATAATTATTTTTTTGCACTTTTATGGAAAAATTGATAAATGAGGAGAGTCCATTAGGACATATATTAGCTTTAGTGAATTTTTACCCAGTGAACAAAAACTGGCTTTGAAATTGGTTATATAACCTTCTTATTCTGGGATCAGGCTGAACAGAGATGGTACACACACCATTCGACACTGGTTGCTATTCAGAGCAAAGCCACGATGCCTAGAAATTGCAGGTTTGTTCACTGGCTGGTGCTTAACAATCTCCCAAGCAAGGCAGATGCATTTTCCAAGATAGTGGTTTCATCAAAGAACAGCCAATAATGACAGATAAAGAGCTGCCTGGTGGCTTTTTCAAGGATTTACTGAATACTAATAGGACACAGCTTTTGTCTGAGAAGATGCCTTTGTGGCCAGCGATTGTCTTGTGTCTTTAAACCTGGCCACCAATTGCTTTGCCCCACAGGATCTACTTTACCAAACCATGGAAGAAAAGAATAATTAGACATGCATTTTTCATCACAAAAAGAAGCTGAATTTTGACATATGGACATGTTTACACAATAATGAAAAAGCTTTGTGTGTATGATGAGTAATTTCCATTTTGTTACTGTAAAGTCACACAAGGTACGTGTGGGAAACAGAATGAAGTGACCTGGAATCACATCTAGTCAGGGAGCCTGAAACCCCACCTGGCTTTCTGTAAGTACATTTTAACAGGCCATCTTGTTCACATACCTCCTGAGCTACACAATTAAGCTTTCTATGTTATATGGATATATATGTTAATATATGTTAACAAATACATTAATATATGCTACCTTATGTTTTTCTCTCATTATTTATAATATATTGCCCTTGCCTCCAAGACTATAATATGTAATCCACGGAGTCATGGACCTTTCTAATACGTCTTCTCTCCCTCTACGATGTTGCTAATAGCAAACTGGGCATATATCATAGATTCAAAAATACATGTTGATTGATTGAATGGCAAAGATCATAGATGCAGAAAGTGATCAGAAGAAAGATTATCAGGTTCCAAAAGAAGCTGCATTTTTGAAGGATTAAATGACGACTTATTTAGAAAGTGACTTAATCGAAGGGAAAAATAAAACTCTGAGAAGGTGGTTTGTCCCAACTCTGTTGAAACAAGAGATTCAAAGGAGAAATGGATAATTTTGAATGTTGAAGAGAAATATTTAGTTATACCAAATAGATGTAGTTTTGAACCATATCTAATTTCCTTAAAACACTATGGATTAAGATAATGTAGGACCAGATCTCAGTTCTTTGAAACATTTATAGACAGATTTTTCCCTCACTTTGCACAGTTTTTAATCACCATCATTGTTGGCCTCTATATGAAAAACTTATTTAAAAAATAGATAATGATAGTGACGTATGGTTGTCTTATTTACTGTCATTAGTCACAGAAAGTATGTTAACAAATCTCCTAAAATTGATGCTCTCACCCCCATTCACTTGCGGTATCAGAGAAATGTGTTGGGAAATGTGTCCGCAAGCTGACTTCCCAGAAGAATTTCAATATGACATTTTAACTTGTTATCAGTCAAATGTCCTGGACTGAGGTCATGAGCAGCCAAGACATCTAGATGTACTGTCAGCACTTTTTCTGAAGTTGTCTAAAGAAAAGTAAATGTCATGTCCACTGTTCCATGACTTATACAAAAGCCACAACAACTTTTATGTAAATACCAGCATCTTTGGTAAGTTGATAAATCTTTGAATGAGTGGAAATGCTATCTCCCTTGCAACAGATCAGTGATGGACTTGCATTGTAACAGGGCATACTTAGGCCCTCTGTGTTTGAGTAGCTTTTATAAAATCAGTGCACCATTGAAGTCCTTCCTGGAGAATTTAAATTAATGGAAGCAACCACCTGTGAGTCACCACTACAATAAATTGCTATAGGGCAGGTCACTGGATATGGATCCTCTATTTTTATATTTATTTCAGGAGGGATCAAACTTTGTACAGGGTTTTAACAACATTATATCATGGGCTCCTCAACAACACTCTGAGTTAGGTGTGGTTATCTTCATTTGTATGAGAAGAAAATGAAGCACAGAGAGGTTAAGTAACTTGCTCAAGGTACACATAGCTAGTGAATATGAGAGAGAGAATTTGAATCCATATCTGTCTTAAAGCAGAGCCCATGATGTTTATCTTTTTTCATCTCCCATTAAAAATGTAGATTTTCAGTCTTCTGCAATTCTACCACCTTAATTACATCATCTTTTTATATTTATAGAATTAACATTTATCCTGACTATATTCCATAGCACTTATGTGTTAAGTGCTTGAGAATTATTCTTTTTTCATCTTCATAACAGCCCTGCAAAGTGGGTAAGATTATTGTAATTCCTATATCATAAACGTGTAAACCAAGGCATAGGAATACTATCTAAATTGCTCAAGGTCATGTGACTAATATGTGACAAACCAAGTTTGAACCAAGCAATGTGACTCCAGAGTCTGTCATTGTAATCACTGTCCTCAACTAATATACTCAGTGTGCCTTAAGCACAGACTTAGCTTTGACCTTGAGGTGTGCCATTCAGTATATTGATATGTAATTACCTAATAGAGACTCAAAATAGAACTTCTTTGGGTGTTTCACTTCAAAATGCTTTAGGCACTAGCTGAATTAGACTAAAATATAGCATTTTACTCCGCCATGAGTTTTACATGTTTGAGTCCATTTTTCCTATGTAATAATGCTTTTTCTCTAAAAGGCCAATTTTTATCTATTCTCTTATAAACACAGGTGATTCTTCAATAGAAATATAATACATGTGATGTGAGCCTACCAAATTATGCTTTCTGTTCAATATAAATTAATTACAGATGGAATATAGGTCAAAGTGGGTTATAATACATCCAAGATTTCACATTATTTTAGATAAAGGACTTAAAGTAAAATCTTCATATTGCTTTGAGTTTTAAAATAAAATAAAAGGGCATCCTGCTTGCCTTTGAAGATCCTTTTGCTAATCTCAGATTGCCATCTGAAATTTTAATTAGTGATTTAGAATGTGCTTACACAAAGAACCTTGTCCAAGCTGTCTGTTTCTGCCAAATTAAACTATTAAACTAAGTAACCTAATTAAAATCCTTTTAGCTTTTAATCAATATTTTATTTACATTCATATTTCCCAGGAAGCTTGATGAGTTTTCTGGATGTGATAGTTATTTCTCCTCATTTATCAAAGGTTGTGTTTAAAGGGGAAAGTCTCTCCTCCAAGGCCATGGATGCTGGAGCAAACAGGTGAGAATACCTTTGGTGCAGCATCTCTTCCCTCCACTGGCCTTGAGTGTGCAGGGCAGCTGGACAGTGCAACTCCAACTTCAGAAACAGGCTGAGTCTGCTTCTATTGGAGACCAGGAGTGGTATGCTCATCCTTTACAAGCTAATCCCTCTGCCCTTCCCTCACATAGACCCCGGACACATACATGACTCTTCATAGGAACTGGAGACCACAATGTGCTGTTCAAGCCAAAAAGTAGGTTCCCCTATTACTTATCCTTAACAGTCAAACAGTTGTATAAGACTTGTGAAGATCACATCCTTTTTGTTCCCCTGTCACCCTTCTCCATGCCTACTTCCGTTGGAAACAGCATGCCCTTTTCCCAGAGGCAACCACTCAGCCTTTTTATAGATTTATCTATCAATATCACTAAAAAGCATACTTACAACTTCTAGATTTCTAAATATTAGAAATACCTATTAATTTCCTACTATAGAGGATAATGATTTAGTTCTCCTTAATCTCCCTGCCACAGTGCCTACCCAGATACACCTACACATTCTAAACACATACCCCCTTCTCCCGATAGAATTACAACTCAATTTTGGTTATATAAGTCTTTATGTTGACATTTTCATGACCTTACAAACACTCCTCTCAAGAAAATCATGTATTACTCCATGACAACTTTTCTTTTTTTGCAAAACTTACTTCTTTGTTTACTTGTGTTCTGTGCACCTGTATACTTTAGCTTCAAATTCTCCCCTAATTGATTAAATTTCCCTTAATGCAATCAAACATATTGCATTGTAAAATTTTGTATTTTTGGAGCCATCGCTCCCAGAGCCTTCTGCCCTGCTCTGATCTCAGCTGGTTGGTCTTTCTGGGTGGCACACAGTTGCCATTCTGAGATCACGCTTCACCACCATGGCAGCCCTTCATCTCTCCATGGGGTCAGGTCCCTGCTTTCCTTGATTTCAATCAGTATCTTAGTTGGTTACTCTCATGTCTTGGGAAAGCACGTTTTCCTATAGCTTCCTGAGAATGAGTACAAGGAAGGTAAATTGTCTGACTCCGATATGTCTGAAAACTGTCTTCATTCTACGCTTACACTTAAGTGTCTTTGGGTATGAAATTTTAGGTTGATGTGGCAGGTTGTAGTTTCCCAAAATGACTAGAACATCCCATCTCACAAGCTCTTGAAATGTGACTCTAACACTCCTTTCACAGAGGTCACTGTTCCCTGTCCTTGAATCTGGATAGACTTATAACTATGGGGGAAGTGACTCTGTAATCTTCAAGGCTAGGGCACACTGGTTACAAAGGTTTCACTTGTTTTTTTGTTTTTGTTTTGCTTTGTTTTGTCTTCCCTTGGTACACTTGCCTCTTGGAACCCAGCCAGCATACTATGAGGACACACAAACCACCCCATGGAGACACCCACGTGGAGTGGAATCTATAACCAGCACCAACTCACCAGCCATGTGGGTGAGCTCATTTGGAATCAGATCCTCTTGATCTGTCAAGCCACCCCAAGAAGCAGCCAAGCCATTCTTGCTGAGCCTTGTCCAAATTGCACGTTTGTGACCAAAACACATAATTGAGATTTTGGGGCAATAGATAGCTGAGACAGTTGGGGGAAATAAGTCACTAGGAATTTTGACGATACCAGTCCTCTGTCTCTTAGCTTCCCATGTTGCCATGACAAGCGTGAGAACATTCTAATTTCTGACTCAACATTTTTAGATTTTTATGGAAGTTTTTAGAATTTACTCTTTGAAGAAATTTCATGATTTGGGGCACTAATATGAGCCCTTTTTCTTCCATTGTGCTGAGCACCCGCTCAATGGGCCCCTTAATCATGGAAAATGATCTTAGATTAGTTCTTTGATGACTTCTCTTCCCTCTATTCTTTCTTTCTGGATGTCTACAGGAATATTGAATTGCTGGAACTGATTCCTCAGATCTTCTATCCTGTATTTTATTATCTTTTCTTTCCTTTTTGCTATCTTTCTTTTTTGTTCTAGTTTCTGGGATATTTTCAATACTTTGTCATTCAACTATTCCATTAAGATTTCAAATTTCTTTTAACATAGTTTGAATTCTATAACATTTTCTCTTTGCTCTCTTTTTGTGTCCGGTTTTTGATTTTTTTGAATCAGTGTACCATCTTTACTAACCTGTAAGATGGAATTATGATAAACACAGTTTTTTCAAAAAAATTTTCCTTTTGTTCTTATATGTTCTTTTTAAGTCTTCTAGGGGAGTCAGTTCTAGAAAAAACAAACACGTATAAATATGCTATTTTTACTTTTGATTCTATGGACTAAAAAACAAACAAACAAAACAGAAAAACAACTTCCCTGCATAGTCTGCCTCGTCCAGGTCATTTTTTAAATTATTTTTTGTCTTGATTGCTGTCCTTGTGTTAGAGAATTTCTTTGGAAATCCAATGTTCACTCCCAGAAAAATTTCTTATACCCTGAAAAAATAAAAGAGATCTAAAAGTATATCATATAATATCAAACATTATCTATAGATAAACTTTAAAGCAACTATTTGCCTCAAATCTAGTTTGTTATAGCAACAATTAGAAACTAATATTTACTCCTCAGTCTGTTTAACTCAGTCATGATATCTACCTTAGGATTTTTGCCATGTCTGCATACACTTCTGTTATTATGTGCTTCAAAAAATATAGTCAGTTTTTAAAACATCATATCCTCATTATAAACACTCTGTGGAATCAAGAGGTATGCTAGCTTTTTTCTCTCAAAACACGTAAAATAAATATGATCAAGAAAAGTGTTTGTTCGTATACTATGAGGGAGGTATATAGCATAATATATTTTTCACTTTCTTTGACCATCTTGTTCTTTCTTCATGGACATTAATTCACTCTTTAGTTCATTCAATAAATATTTATTGAGTACCTATTATGCACCAGGCATTTGTGAAAAAAAAGATGAGGCCCTTGCCCTTGCAGAGCTTATACTCTAATGCAGAACACAGATAGTAAACGCATTTTTTAAAATGAATAATATAATTACAGGTTCTGATAAAGGAAATAAAGTGCTGTTCTAGAAAATACCTGGGAATTGTGAGGTGGAGAAGGTCTGGGGCATGGGCTACATTAGCATCTCACATTATTAGCTCCCTGAAAAGGGGTGATTTACATTTTCATATTCTAAGTGTTTCTACATGGAAATCTTGTTCCATGTTTCTATGTGGAAATCTTCCAACTTCCTGATCAAAATTAAATAAAGGAGATTCCTTGTCCTGTACCTTTCCAGTCCATCACTAAATGCTATCGATCATTGTTTGTGCATCTTCTTGCATCACTTATTTCTTTCCATTCTCAATTTCCCACCCAGGCTAAGATTCTTACAACCATACAAAGTGATTTTTTAATTTCTTCTGCCCTAATAGCCTGGGTGGATGTAATAGCCTTCCATCTACACTTTACCACACTTTCTAGTGATTGAGAAATGAGGTCTGAAGTTGAGTGTCAGGATCAGAAGTCCGACAGATGATTCTACAAAATTACCATAGGCAGTGGCAGGCATACTTTAGTGGCTCTGTCACTTTGAGAAGTGGTACCTCATACCAACTTTAGAACCAAACAAGTGTGTCTCTTCCAAAGAAGCAACTGTGTACAGGAGGAACTTAAATAGAATCTATGAGTCTACTTTCCCAGTTCCTCGTGCCCTTCCTGATGCAAGTCTCTCATCTCCAGTGCCAACCAGGAGCATGCTTGAGAACAGTCAAGCTTGGCCAAGAGAAAGAGTAAGCAATCTCCCCGTCTTCCTGAAAATGCCAGTCCATGAAGGTGAAGTGCCTCAAGTTTATATATATCTTAGTCTTGCCTTCAAGTGTCCCCTTTCCCTCCAAGTGATGTCCCTGACCAGTTGTGTTGGTGTTTATTTGGGTGTTCATCTGCTTTACATCACACCATGATGTGTTTTAGAGTCCAAATATATTTTAGCTATTATTTAATCCAAAACCAACATTTTTAGAGATAAAGTCTAGACACATCACATGATGTGTTTCAAATCACAGCACAAGTAATTGACACATTTAGGATTTAAATTTGGCATTCCTGACTCATATTCCAAGTCTAAACAACCACATTGACATAGGTTTGGGACAAATAGTTGCTTTAAAGTTTATCTATCAATATAAATGATGTTTGATATTACATAATATACTTTTAGATTTCTTTTACTTTTTTGGGGTGTAAGAAAATTTTTCTGGCAGCAATTGCCTACAACATGTTCTTTGGCTGGATCTTTCGTTGTTAACTTGTGTGTCCTTGACTGTGAAGAATTCATTATCTTTCCACTATCTCTATGTCTAGGGCAATTCTACAACACGCTTTGGAAATTCTTTTTGTTTCCTCTGCAATAATTTTCAGTGTCCTCATTACTTACAGACTAGAAAAAAAAATAGACACACTTCAGAGTTATCCTCAAAGACCATCCTTTGGGACTACCCTTGCCCCGCCCCATAAATTACAGTGTTCTTTTTATTTGGTATATAAATTTAAATGCAGACCTTCGAAGAGTAAATTGCATGGGGGTCTTCTCTGGTTAGCTGCTCTCAGAAACACTCTTAGAATTGTCCTTCTTTGGTAGTTTCCAAAGATTGCAGGAAATCATTAGATAACAGCCACTTCCATTAAATTTCCCTTGTCTATCCGGTGCAGTGTATTGGCCACCAATACATTTTCTCTTGTTCTGACTTTCAAAAACACCTTTAAAACTTCTTTGAAGCAAACCACCCACGATTTTCATAGGAAAATGAAATATGCAAAGATAACCAAAGTGTATTATATTCTGTATAGTGTCATAAACAAAATTAAACTATAGTATTCATAACCTCTCTCTTTTGGTTGCTTTTATTTTGAATTACATAAGGCCCGAAAAAGAAGGGTATGTGTCCTATTTCTCTCATTCCCTGAATCAGGAAAGACATAATTAATAAATCACAGAATCCTATTGTAAAGCCTCAGAATCTTTCTTAACTCTAGGTAACCCCTACTAAACAATCATATCATATATGTTAATTTAAAACCCATTCAGTTAATCTATACTTTAGCTACTCTGTGTATCTTCAAAAAAGCACAGACATAAATTTTCAAACATAAACTAGGAGGTGATTAATATTATATAATGTTATTATTATTATTTTTCCTTTCTTTTGCCTATTTAATGTTTTTAGTTTACAAAGATTTCCCAGAAATTTCTGTTCCTTTAGTGTAAAAAACCTTTCAGAATTTTAACATTCTTACTGGTAAAATGAAAGAGTGAGCGGGATTAATTTTCTCAATTTTAAACATAAGTGGGTCTATTCTTTGTGTCAAAGAGCATTAGCTAAGAAAACACATCTAATAGTCGCAGAAAGTTAACATTTAAGTTGGAAGAGAAAATGCCAGTTGAAAAATTTCTGAAAAAGGAAATTTCTCTGAAACTATTATGTGCATATAAATTAATAAGAATAATCACAGTTTCAAGTTACATAATTATATGAACGAATAGCATTTAAGTTGAATTAGTGTGTCACCCATATTTCTGTCATTAGTGAAATGACACTTTTTGATGGAATTAGTGCCATCAAGTAACATGTTCGTGAAAGAGGCTTAGTCACTCAAACAGCAACTAGATTAAACAAATAAACAGACAAAAAAACAAAGCTAGAAAAAAATCGTGGCTAAATAGGGGAAGTAAAAAGAAAACATTTGAGTATTGGAGTCAGGAAACACAGACATTCTTCTTAGAACTGTGCTTTTAATTTTCCTCCACCCCAGGTCGGTTCTTCTCTGCTCAAACTGGATCAGCAGCAAAGGGAATGCATTTTCGTTGGGAGCAAATGGGGAACGTGATCCATTGAAGTTTACACATCTCAATTTGTAGAGAATCTGTCATGTTGAGAAGAGGTGGAGATGAGGTGGACCTTCCGCAGCAGTTTCTTAGAGAGGAGGAAAAAAATTTAAATAACTCCATGTAGACCAGCTTCGTGACGACTGTACAATACCCCAGGAAGTCTAACACTAACAGGAACTCAAAAGGAGAGAAAGTGAGATGATTAAACCACAGAGCCCCCGGGCAGAAATTAGCTTTAGAAAGCTAGTAGCCAGATCTGTTTGTGATGGGCTGGGTATCACCCCAGGTTCAGTAACAATCAAGAGAGCGTCAGAAATAAATTGAACTATGTAAAATGAATGAAAATAAGTGTTCTCCTACAGATATGGTTTAGGCATACTTCACTTATGAAACAGTCATGTTCCTAATTTTTTAAAATTCCTTTTTTTGGTACCAATTTTATAGCAAATATGGGTGCTATCTCACTCAGAGAGCAATACATACATAAGACACAAGACAATTACATTTAGTTATAGTTTTTATGTTGCAAATTTAGCTAATCTTTTTCCCTTAGTGTTGGTAAGACTTTACTTACTAGTGATAGATACAAAAGGTATGGTGATCTTTAGGGATGTTACCAGTATTTCAGTTGTCCTGGTGGGATTAAAAATCTCTTACGCCATGTAACTTGCTTTGGCCACCGTAATGGGATGCAGAAAGTGAGTAGGAGTGAGATGTTTCCTTCTGGGCAGAAGCTTCGGTCAGTACATGGACAGTATGTGGTCAGCCACGTGCCTTCCTCTGTGCCACAGTGACATCATAGATGTGGAGGTTCTCTCATCTTGCCCTGAGTGAGAGTGACATGGGGCAGAGCTGCTGCCAATCAAAGGACTGATAAAGCAAGAGTGAGAGATAACATTTTTGTTGTTTGAAGTCACTCAGATTCAGGAATTGTTACTGTAGCATCATGTAGCTTATTCTGGCAGATGTGAAAGCTTTCTCCAGCATTTAGGGCAGTAACAGGATTGTATGATTCAGAACTAACAGCAACTTAGCTGGAGAGAATATTGGATTGAAAATCACTTAACTCTAACATTACCTCGTCCCAATACTCTACAGCAGGTAAGTGCAAATCTCTCTAGTGGCTGAAGCACTTTTTCCAGCACTTTGTAGATGCTCTGAAGTCTTAGAAATGAACAGATTGATCTGGGGTCCAGTGGGGGAAGAGAATCAGAGCAATGTAGAAGACTAAATAGAAAGAGGGGTCGGGCTTACTGGAATACATGTTGGAAAAAAAACGAACAACTCTATAAAGTGAGTTGTAAGGATTTCTAAATCAGTTCTGAGGTTTGACAATTCAGTAAGCTGGTATTTCTGTATATTGAGAATCTATTATAAAGTAAAACTATAAGATCTACAAAGAATCAAATTGCATGAACAAAAGGACCATCCTATCCAAACTATCCTAATTATCAAGTCACATTAGGTAGGTTCTTCACAAAGTCAATTCTGTGAAATTTCTCAGATATCCTGTCAACCTCAAATGTGGATGAATCCCATTCAAATGATACCTTTGTGTTAAAACTCTACATTAACTACTTGTCATATTATTATAGTTATTCTTACAGTCATAAAAATTCCTTTATTTTGGGGCTTCACACCTTAGCTTAGTAATTAAGGTGATCTGGCATGTGCTTAGAAAGCATTGGATCCATTTTATTCAGATCCTAGTAATCACGTTGGAAGCATCAGTGCTTCTTTAACTCTGCATATTATATACATTCATTATATATATGATCCATCCTTAAATAGTCATGCTTTCCAATTTTTACATCCACTTTTCCTTAGTAGCTTTTGATAATTTCTTAAATTTGGTGTTCACCTTTGTAGACGCTGCTTTTGTTCAAACTATATATTCATACTGCCTCTTGGTTCTAGAAATGTTTGTAGAGGCCTTTTCTACTTTTCCTCAGTCTAGAAACAGTCATAAAATCAAGGAGAAGTTGGTTAAGTGGATGGAATACAGAAGCTGTAAAGTTACATCTTCTCCTAAATCAGATAAATGAAACTCAATCATTCTGTACGATGTCAATGCCTCTGTTGCAGGTATGTGCATATTAAATACAAATATGAAAACACAGGCACAGACATCTTGGGATCTATTTCTTAATTATCCATACTTTTGATTTTAAATACCAGCTTCAAAATTCTACACACTCCCTACCATTAAGAATGCATGGCTTTCTTGTTTGGGACCCTACAGAAATTTCTTCATAACTTATTAACTGCTTGATTGCATCATACACATGTGGTTTGTGTTCCCATTAGATGAAGGCTTATTAAAGTCAGTGACAGTGTCTGATTTTCTTTGTTTTCCAAGTGCCTAGTACTAAGCTTGACTCAGGGGAGGTGTTCAATAACTGAGTCTGAATGAAACAATGAATGCA
The DNA here is from genome assembly GCF_030028045.1 of Hippopotamus amphibius kiboko. Taxonomy (NCBI): domain Eukaryota; kingdom Metazoa; phylum Chordata; class Mammalia; order Artiodactyla; family Hippopotamidae; genus Hippopotamus; species Hippopotamus amphibius. Next base: position 86,515,202 of record NC_080193.1, on the reverse strand, counting down.
TGAATGAGTATTACATCTGCCCAGCTATGTTGTTTCTTAAGATCAAGAATGGTATCTTACACCTCATTGAATCTCTTCCTTAAATATTATTTAAGATGGTCAAAATAGTTCAGAAAGAACATGAAAGGATGAGGAAAGAAAGTCACACCCAGGGTTTTTGTAGGGTTGTCCTTAGATTGATAAATCTTAGTTGCCCTTTTTCTTTGTCAATGGCTGGGGGCAAAAACTTAGAATAATACATTGCAGAAACCAAGTTTTTATTTATTAGAGTATTTGGAGGGAAATTCATTTGAATTCTGGGTCAGGTTTACAAAAAAATGGCCACAAAATTCTTTGAGACATCTCCAACAGAGAGGTGATATCAATGTCCCTTTTCCTAGAATCTGGGTGAACTTATAATTGCTTCAACCACCAGAGAACATAGCAGAAAAGGCACTATGGAGCTTTCAAGCCTAGACCAGGAAAGGCTTCTGCCTCATTTATTGAAAAACTTGTTGGTGGAGTACTGAACTGCCATGTATGAAGTCTGACAGCCTGAGACTGCCATATTGAAGAAGCCAAACACGGAAGCTCTGATACATAGCCCCAGCAGGCAGTCCGTGAAGCCTCCCCAGGCAACTCAAAAGTTCAGACTCCCCATGGCCCCAGCCCAAGCTAAAATCTGACGACAGTCACATGAGAGACCCCAGATGAGAAACTTCCAGCTTCACCTTTCCCAAATTCCTGACTTACAAAATTGTTAACCAAATAAAATGGTAAATCACTGAATCTTGGGGTATTTTTAATGTAAAAATAGATAACTAAAACAGATTTCCCTGGGTTTTTTCCATTGTTAATGTTCTTTATAGAACTGAGCCTTCCAATACACTGGCCATTCAATATTCAAACAAGTCTTGCCAACTCAGAGGATAAGTCATCAGTAAAGCTGTATTTTGTCAATATGGGAGCAGTACTACAAAGTGGGAAGAATTCTTAGGTGCACACCTGAAGATGAGAATCTGTCACTTACAGTGCGACTTTACTCAGATCTTTTCAACTCCTTGGCCTCTGTCTCTTCATCTGCAAAAATTGTTTTAAAATAGAAATTAAATGAATATTTGAATTAGACATTGGTAAGGTTCCTTTCATACCATAATGTTATGGTAAATGTTTATCAACTATTTTTCTGAGAAAAAAAAGTCCTAATTTGTAGAGGTTGGTAATTTTTGTGGTGTAAATACTCCCAACATGGACAATTTCATGCTGTTAACATCACTGAGCACAGAGTTGCTAATGATAAGCTTATATAAGCTGGTACAGGGTAGCTCCAGTGCATCAAGCTACATCTTTACTGTTATGATCCTTGAAAATAGATGTTTACTGAGATCTTCATGAATTATTCTAATTCCCAGAATCCTGACCCTTTTCAAAATTTTCAGAGTTTATTATCTGTGCCATTCTTTTGACATTTAAGTGCATCTTTATCTTAGACACATTTCATATTTATATCTCATTATTTTTTAATTTAAAGATTATTCTGTAATTGTTTGATATTTATAGATCTTATTTTTCAAGCTAGAGCATAAGTTATGTGAGAGGAAATTTTTGTATCATGCCTCTCATTGTCTCCACCACATCTTGCTCTTTTTCAGGAAATGCCTGTTAAATAGTTTTTCAGTGTGTAAGTAATGTTTAAACATTTCCCCCACTTTCTTGTGCTGAATAAATTCAGCTTAATATTTTTATTTACATTCATAGCTGGCAAGCAATAAGCCTATTTGGCTATTTTTCTTGTAAGGTGCTATTTTTCCAAATGATATATGTCAGTTTCACTTACAGTTATTTTAAATTACAGATTTCAAACACAATAATAATTAACAAGGGAAGAGGTTGAGAAAATGGAATAATTGGTAGAGTTTTAATGCAGCCTACTTTCTTCCAATATAAGTGATCAGATTGTGAAATACTGACAGAGCTGCTGATTTAAAGAGTAATTCACCATTTCATTGTTTACAGGCAGAAATGCCCAATCTGATTGCAAAATATGCCTCAAAAAGCTGTTAAAAGTTTCTTTGGTTCATTTTTGTTTCTAAGAAAGGGAATATTAACATTGTTGAATGTTCAAATTATGCAAGTGACATTTATTGTAGAGCATAGTATTAATTACTAACTGAATCAATGAGAAGAACAAAAGGCAATTGTTTGATTCAAACTACAAGGTTGGGGAAATTTATATGTGTGTATCTGTGTTTATTTTCTCGTCCCCTAATGTCTTACATCAAGAGATAAACCAGTATTCATCAAAATGAACTAGTTGTATGGCAAATCAGTGCAATTCAGCATCCTTGCCCAAATTGGAATAATTTAGACAGAAATAAATTATAATGATGCTTATCTCAGGCTTCTGAGCACATGCCAAAAATTGTTCATTAGCTGTCCCCAGAGGGGATCAGGACACTAAGAATGACAGTATCTGGATGAGGGCAAATAGCCACAGCATCACCACAAATAACACTGATCGATAAGAGTACTCATATTTTCCAGACCAAGAAAACTAAAAAACATGAATCATTTCACTTATATATGGACACTCTAGAAAATGAGTAAATAACTTTTCCCCTCTAATGGCCCCATTTGCATTGAATTTGGGTTTACGTGTTATTGTTTCTCAAAAAAAAAAAAAAGAAAAACTGAAATATTAGAAATGTATTATCTAAGGGAACTTCCCTGGTGGTCCAGTGGTTAAGACTCAGTGCTTCCACTGCAGGGAGCACAGATTCCATCCCTGGTGGGGGAATTAAGATCCCGCATGCCACGCAATGGGGCAAAAAAAAGAAAAAGTATTATCTAGGATAGATTGAAAATCATCAGTAGAACTAGTACATTCTAATGTTACAGGATATTTTTTTCAGTGCTATAGCTGATCTTAAAATGATTAATAAAATTGAAGACTTGTAATAACATGTGTATATATTTTTCTAAAAAACAGATTTCTGGGGAGGAAAGAAGTCTATGGATCTTGTAAATACTGCGAACCCATACTCTGACCTCAAACAGAGAATTTGGGAGGTGGAAAATGATCAGAAAAGGGTTGTTAGCTTTATCAAATATTCGTGTGCTCCAAAATATGGCACAGACATTAGAAAGAGCAGGTATGAAGGGGTCAAATAAACTGGAACAATCAATGGCTATCGTGGTGGTAACCAAAAGAGATTGATGACTTACTGATAGAGAGGTCTCTTCAGTGCCTGGGATTCTTTGAAAAATCATTGCACCACTGAAAGGCAAAGTGGTGTGTATGGGGGTGAGGGGAGGTTTGCTAGTACTTGCGAATGACTTAATTTGAATTTCATAGCAAGCTGGAAGCTAGAAGCTGAAATTTAGTTGGTTCCAGGGAAATAAAGAAATGCAGAATTTCTTACATATGTCATTTTGTGCACTGAGACCCACACCCACCATGTTGATTATAGGTATGTGTTGTATAATTTCATGGGAAGTTCCTGCAAAAGCATCCCTGAAACTTTCATAATGATTCTTTCTGAGAAGTGGTATGGGATCTAGGGTGGGATTAGACTCACTGTTTATTGGCAAAATTTTGGGAGTGTTTACTTTTGTTAAACCAAGTACATGTGTTAGTTCTAAATAAAAAATGAAGAATGAAGACCGCCACTAACCATATATGTTTACATATTATATAATAGCCATGCCACGGTATAGAAATCTACATATATCCATATTTTAATATTTAAAGTAGTTGATCCTTTTTAAAAGTTTACATTAAATTACCAAACTACAAATATTAATGCTGCACTAATTGTTGAATCTTTTTAATGTGTGTCATGGAAAGTAAACTATTCAATGAAGGGCATGTCACGTGCTTAATAACAAATGGTCTGCTGTTTAACATGGCTGGAGAGAGACAACAAAGAAATGCATTCATTTTAACTGGTCTTAAATTTCCATCTGTCTGCCTCTCTCTCTCTCCCTACCTACCTACCCAGTACAATACCCTTAAAAAGAAGTGCTGGTTTCCTGATTCTACCTTTACTCTCTCTTTAAAATTCAACAGGCACAAAAGATGTTATATTTCCAGGGAGACTACTGAATGTGAAATCCTTTTTCAGTCAAAATCGGTTAATCATCATTCTTCTCTTGAACAGAGGCAAACGAACTGCCCATGCTTTTTGAAATCAGAGCTAGAATATAGAGAAATTTAAATACAACTTTCATTTACACACAAGCCACTTCTCAACCAGCTCCTTTTGTGCCAGAGAATGTCTACTAGGCAACATTCGAATATTTCATCTACTTAAGATGGCTTCATGAAAGATTTTCTCAAACTTGATCTTCAAAAGAGTTCACATGCCACACAAAACATGTCATATATAAGGAGGAAAATTTAAGTGGATTTTTTTTAAAGTTTTCTTTGAGATGAAACATTCATAATAATCAGATTTTTAGTTGGGTTGATACTGTCATCTTACTGAATATTCTTCTTAACACCTAAATTTGATGAAAAAGAGGAATAGGTTATTTTCCAAAAATAGTTTTGCCCATTAAAACAAGTCTCTTCATTTTAGAGAGAGAAAATGAGAGAAAAAACACCTTGAGAAATGGCAGTGAGGTATTTGCTCTTTGGCCAAGACATCAAAATGTAGTTTGGCCTCATGCTAGATACAAAACCATGTCATCAAGCCATTGGCAGGGACAATATGCTACACTGTGCCTCTTACCAGCTGGCCTCATGTGAACATAAGTCAGTCTAAATTGATCACCACTGTATATTTGATCTAACTTGATTGGTCAATGTTAAGTGGCCTAGGAAAACACCATCATGGTTATTTCAGTAGGAAATCAGTCATGATTGATCAAGTTTATCAGCTGGTGAGCTAAGGGATTAGTTGACTAAATCTTGTTTCTCTATTTGAGCTTTACAGACATAAGTTTTGATTTTAACTCTCTTGCTCAGCGAGAGAAACATGATAAAAAACGTATTAAAAGGCAGTCCATGCAATTCTAAGGATGTCTGTTTCTTGATCTGTGTGGATGGTAACTTGAATGCATTCACCTTCTGAAAATTTATTGAGCTTTACATTTATGATGTGTGCAGTTTTCTGAGTATGTTATACTGAGATTTTTTTTTTAGTTTTTTAAAAAGTCAATATCCTCTGAGATGTGTTGATGTGATTTTTATCCTGAGGTGATGAAATTGATTACAGATGGCATTTTGATACCTTTTCTATCATTATTTTCTGACTTGTGCCCAAAGCAAAGAGTTTTTTCAACCAAAAGATTTGTTATTGAATACAACTGTCCTCTCCTCTGTATAATTTTACACTCATAGTCTCTTGAAATAATTTTCTTTAGCTTTGTCAAATTAATAGATGAGCTGGTCTTTGTGATTAGTTTGATCACTTTGATTTCTGTATTTAATTTCTAATTCATGAGACTTAGCCCTCATCCTTGAAAATGATTGTTTTCCAGGTAAACACAAAAGAGAGTAAATGCAGTGAGATCTTAACCACATGAACATTTTCCACACATTTAAAATCTCACTTTATGTAGAGAGTTTGGTTTATAAGCCCTGAAATGTTTAAAACAAATTTGCGATAAATAAAAGCTTTCCACAGGATCCAATTTTTTCATAAATTCTGATACTTATAAGGATTTTTTTTTTTCTCCAGATTCTATGACTCCTGAGACTTCTTCCCCAGAAATATGTGCATACTATGGGAATCTTTCATTTAGTGTAGTTGTTTTTACCTTAAAAAAAACTAACTCCTGTGTTTTCATCTTGCCTCAAAGGACCCAAATAGTCTAAAATTTTACTGAACAAAAAGATGAATAGAAGGAAGAGTATGCATGACAATATTAAGCTGATTCATCATTACCATCAGTGTTACCGCAGTGGCTATGCTTATTGATTTCTCTGCCAAGCAAGATTCTGTTTCATCTGTATTCACTAAGTCATTATATTCACAACACTATTAAGTGACCACTGCTATTAAATTCATTTTACAAGTTAGGAAACAACAACAATAACAGCAAACTTGAGACCTTAAGGTAATGATAACCACCAAATTAAAGATAAAGTAACTTTTTGGAGGAGGAAGAGGAATTGGGGCCAGGAACATAGGTACTTCACAGATCATCTTTTCTTTCTCCCACTAGGTTAATAGCAGGTGCACGAATGGATGCTGTATCACTCTCATACCTTTTGATTATTTACAAATATTATTTTGTGTCTACCCCCTATTTTTTTTAAAAACAGAACCTAAGGCACAGAGGGGTGCAGAAGTACTAGTGTCAGCACCCACAATACATACAGCCTCTCACACTCATTTTGGTGTGTCTATAATTTAAAAGTGTACAAGTTACTTTAATACAGTAAGGGTGTTTTGACAATGTGCCCCAATATCAAAACACTATGTAGTTTTAGTTTAGTAAAGTTTGGGAGCCAGAAAGAACACATCTAGTTCTTATGATGCAGAAGTTAAGAAATGTAGGTGGTCTAGACCAAATTAAAAGAATTCAGCTGGACTGAAATAGACAAAAATAAATAAATAAATAAATAAAAGACCAAAAAAAAAAAAAAAAAAAAAAAAAGCCTCTTCAGGGAGCCAGGTCTAGGATTCCAAATGGAGAAAAGATTAGACTCGGGTGGGGATAGGGAAGGTGGGAAGGTGAAGGGAACTATCCAAGGTGAAATATTCTAACTGACCCTAAGTCTAAATTCCTCAGACATTTAAAACAGTTAACTGACTAGAAGGGGACTAAATAGAGGAACTTCAAGTAACTTTTTGATTGGTCTCTGCCTCTAATCATTTTGGGGACAAAAAAAATTAGTTAAATGAATAAGACGTGGAAATCTCTCCTAGCTAATGTTTAATATTGATTTGAACATATGTGAGTAACATTGCAAATAATTCAAAGGCATGTTAATTAATGAGCAGAAAATTAAATTCCAATTTGCTGACCTATTTGGTGCATGATTCAAAAGAATTATAAGGATTGATCAAAATTTTACCTAAGTATACTTATTGTTAACCATGCAGGAAAATGAGGACGTATTCATCATTTAACGTCGGTAAGTGTCCCATTTGGGGACAGTTTAATTAAATGCAAACCTTTCGCCTTTATAGTGGGAAGAAGCAGAGAGAGACTGAAGGTATAACCTTTCTGGTCAGATTTAGCATGATGCCAGAGGGAAAAAAATAACTTTTGCTGAAGTAGGTTCTGAGACTATGTCAAGTAAGTTATCATGTAATTACAGCTGTGATTAGTATTCCCACATCAGCATGAATAGTGGTCCAATAAACCCATTCCAAATTTCCTGGTTACCTCTTTCTTACCCCCACTCTCTGCTCAAGATATTTCAGAATTTTTATTTTAATTAAAAATGTTTATTGTTTTGGGGAAGGGAAGGTCTTTTTTTATCATTTAAACAGATGTCATTGAAAGTGTTTAAAGTACTGGAAAAATGCCATAGGCTATTTCAGAACTTAACAGTCATTTCAGAAATTTTTCAACTGATTTGATTGGAGGAATTGTTTTTATTAACTGAAATGGTTTCCAGTAAGTTAGAAGAATAAAGGCAGTTGAAATAGACCAAACATAAATTCAACTAATTTTTACTCAACAGGAAAAAAACACCACCAAAAACAATGATGTGCTATGCACTATATAGATCTGCCTGTGAAATGATATTGAATTTCTCTTGAATTTTAAGTTTAATATTTCAATTAGATTGTAAGAATAGTAGTATATAAACTGTAATCTATAGTCCTGGGATCAAAATTGCCTAATAAACCTATATACTGCTCCAAGATATTCTTACTTCTTTTCCACTTATAGAAGACCTGTCAACATTTCTTTTGGAGTAGGTTTAACGTTGATGAACTCTCTTAGTTTTTGCTTATCTGAAAAGTTCTTTACCTCTCCTTCAATTCTAAATTCTTGGTTGCATGTCTTTCCCTTTCAGTACTTTATACATATAATGCCACTCCCTTCTGGCTTGCAATGTTTCTGCCAAAAAATCAGTTGATAACCACTTGTATATGACTGTTTTTCTCTTGCTGCCTTTAGAATTCTCTCTTTAACTTTTGCCATTTTAATTATGATATGTCTTGGTGTGGGTCTATTTGTGTTCATCTTTTTTGGGACCCTCTGTGCTTCCTGTAGTTGGGTATCTATTTTCTTCTTCAGCCTTTGGAAGTTTTCAGCCACAATTTCATTAAATACATTTTGACCCTCCTCTCTCTTCTCCTTCTTGGGACTCCTATAATGCAAATGTGGGTCGTTTGATGTTATCCCAAAGATCTCTTACACCGTTCTTATTTTTTTAATTTGTTTTCTTTTTGCTATTCTGATTGAGTGATTTCCATTATTCTATCTTCCAGATCACTTATGTGTTCTCCTATAAAAGTGTGGTGGAAATTTGATTTTCTGCCAATAGATGTTGAAAATAATAGGTTTATTCTTTTTAAAAACATGTTTTGAGTAGTCTCCACTTGATTGGTATCTCAGATTCTGGGCAAAGCACTATTAGAGATTGCAAATCCAGCAAATAAAGGCAGCAATTGCAGCTTGTTAAAAACAGCAAATGTAAAATGCCCTGAGGAAAGAATGTGTGTGTTGTGTTCTAGGAAGAGAAAAAAAGAATCATGTTGCTAGACCATAATGAACAGTAGAGAGAATGGTACCAGAGGATGCAGGTGGTGGAGATGGGACCAGATGATGTAGAGCTTTGGAAGCTACAACAAGGTGTTTGGATTTTATTCCAAATAAGATGCGAAGTCTTTAAGGATTTTTAAGAGTGTCAGTGCTATGATTTGTGACATCTGAGTATGTGCTTATACCTTGGCCAAGTTTTTAATAAAATAATTTAATAATAATTCAGCAGTTTGACTATGATGCCCTTAAAATTTTGTAAGACTATATAAAATTTCCTATGTTATTCAGCATTCAGCAGTACTGTGCACGAATTTAGTTACTTACTTATTGAGTTGAACCTATTTAATAACTCAACAAATAATTTTAAAATAAGTTGTTTGTTACTATCTATCGAAATGATTGAAAGTACACACACACACACACACACACACACACACGTATTGGCTTTCTTGAATCCTCTGGTTGTTCTCTTTAAACATTTAACAAGCCAGTTGTATCCTAGTGCTGTAAAAACTGGTGTTAATAGCTCCATCATCAAAAATTTATTGTTAACCCTAAAATATTCTTATAGAAATATCCCTCCCACTTTTGGGCTAAAATATCAATATGACCAATAAATATTCATTTTATAGTGCAAACTTGGAAAACATAATTGGGCAAACACATTTTAAGAGGCCTATACTTATTCAGATGGAATAAGAAACTGCCTATGTGTTATGAATGATGAGGCCACAAGGATATTTTGTCTTCCCCAAATATCCTTAATTTGGAGCAGAGAGCTAGTGTGTACCTTTAAGTTTATTTATGCACTATAATAGAATAGAGAACGAGTTACTTAAGATTTCTTAAGTTATTAAGATAGCTTTTACTAGGAGAGCACCCAATCCTGAGACACTAGGAAAATTATGTTTTGGAGGGAGAGATTTTTGAAATATAAGATTATAGGAAAATCAGTGAAAGGAATGGAAGGGCATGTAGGGGATTCTGCCTGCCTCACACTTTTGCCAAATCTGGCCTTACCTTTTGCAATATTTAGGAGTCATTTAATTTTTTAGTTACCAGGTACCCTCATGGATTTTATTGCCTTGATGAGGTTCAATTTCTTCTTAACAATATTACCAGCGTTGCAAAACATTTTTACATACGTTTCATGGCTATCCATCGGCAAGGTACTACTTAATTCAAAATTTACGCTATATTTTTATGTGAATTATAGTTGGTGACACCTCAAACTAGTCTTGAAGACTCAATGAAAGTAATCAAGGTTATAGAAAATTTTCCCATCTATTTTGTAAATCAGAAAGTTATTTAGAGATGTTAGTAAGAATAGTTACATTAATTTAGAGATATGACTAAGTATTTTGGTTTGGAAATTCAAGATTGTGAGATCAAAACAAAAGGTTATAATCTTTTCTTATCATTGTTGGATATCAGCTATTCTTTATTTTCAAAATAGAGATGAAAATTATGTGGAAATATGTTGACTATTTCCTAAAGGGAACTTACTGAAAGTGATTAATTTAAGTATAATTCTAAGATCAAAATGTGAGGAATACCTTTTGTTTGTTATCTTTTCTCCTCTGTATCACATAATTAAAAACAGGACTTAAATTAGAACCAATAAATATATTTTTTGATTTTGGGACTTCATATAGTTAGGTTTGTGACTGACACAATAAATTAGCATCAATAGCATTTTTGCCTTCAGTTCCAAATAATGTAAGTACTCTCATTTGATAGGAAAATGTTGACCTTTTCTATGTAATAAGATGGTACAAAAGAGAATTCACTTATTAATTATGCCTGTCCTTTGCCTTTCAAAGAATGTTAACCACTAGTAATAAATGAATATACTTAACTTTGTGAAGGTGAGTTTCCTTCTCTTTTCTAGACACTAGAGCATCACAAGGTCAAGTGGCAGATGGTTTGAGAGTTCCATCACAGACATGTTACATAGAAACTACAAATGAAAATTGCTGCACAAAAAAATTATGCCCAAACTCAGCTTTGAACAAGGAACGTTTATTATATCACACAGTTTCTAAGAGTCAGGGAACGGGAAACAGCTTAGTTGGGTAGTTCTGGCTGGGAGGTCTCTCATAGGGTTGCAGTGCATTTGTTAGCCAGGGCTTTAGACATTTGAAGGGTTGACTGGGTCTGAGCACCTAGTTCTAGGAAGATTAACTCACATGGAAGTTGTCTGGAGACCTTTGTTTCTTATCACAAGGGCTTCTCCATAGGGCTGCCTAAGTGTCCTCAAGACATTGCAGCTAGTTTACCCCATCTCTCTCAAAGAAAGCAAGGTGAAAGCAATAGCCTGTTTTATGTCTTAGTCTGAGAAGCACCATCTCATCCCTTCTGCCATGTTCCATTGGTCACCCAGACTAACCTTGAAACAACATGGGAAGAAACTACACAAGGACGTGAATTTCAGGAGGCAGAGGTCATTGGGTGTCGTATTGGAGGCTGAGCACCACAAAACTGAAGGATGAATTGTGAGGAGATTAGTTTGGTGTTCATTTCCTCCCCCTCCTCCTTCTCCTCCTTCTTCAGTATGAAGACACACAGACATTAAGATCAGTCATACATTAGCCACAAACCTAAGGACACATATGTACTCATGCACATATACAGGAATGAGCTTATAGACAAATGGATTTATTTACCTGTAATCTACCATATAAAATTTTCCCATGTGCAAAACAATTAAAAAAAAAAAAACTTTGATTCAGAGCCTAAAAAGAATCCACAACTAAGCAAACATCACTTACTATTTACTAGAAAAAAATCAGGCTGACAATCATTATTAAATCAATAGTGACATTTTTCTTAACTAATTTTTGTTTTCTTGGTTAGCTTAAGAGTTTCTGAACAGTATAAAACATTTAAAAGTTTATTTTAAGAAAATAATAATTCCTCATTTGAGTAAGTTTTTTTCTGCTAATTTGCATGTGGGCAAACTCCTAGTTGGTGAGGAATAAACAAATGATTAAATGAAGTCTCCATATAGAAACTTCCGTCCATGTTTGTTTTCGAACAATGCATAGCAAAAATGGTCTTAAGAATTTTTCACTGTGATTCATAAATTTCCAACACCAGCATCACTAGCAAAGCTTATAAAAAAACGTGGATACTTGGGCCCCACCTAAGTTCTACTGAATCAGAATCTCAGGAGTTGGGCTGGGAATCCACATTTTTAGCAAGCTCTTAGGTGGTACTTGTGCATATTAATGTAGTCAGGCTGTTGATTTTTGCAATATATTTTCCAGATTTAGCAAAACCCTCCTCATATTTGCTCTGGCCATGGCCCTTTGAGGATAAGATTTCCTTAGTTGGACCTGGGCTCCAATTTACTACGTAACTGGAAGACAGAATCATAGAGTAAAAAAAGGGTGTGTTTCTCTCCTGGGCGGAATCACAGGCCTGTGTGCCCCATTTGGGCCCCTGAAGTCTCCCCCACTTTCGGTGGAAGGAGAAGGATCTGAAAGCTAGGACTCTGATGCATACCGAACAAGTCCAAGCAAGGCTTAATACCATGTGTGTCTTTTAAATACTTTCAAATTTTAGAAGTTTTCCATTTTTCTTTCATGGAAATAATAAAGTGCCTTTGAATAAACAGTTTCCTCTCTTTCAGAAAGTTGTGTGTTTATCTCAGTGTGGCCAATCAATGAATTCCAAAAGGTTTATACTTTTTTTTATTTCTATGGGGCAATCAAAGGCTAAATTCTAAAGGATTTGGAAATGTCAACTTGTAATACAAACTGGGTTGGCCCCAGGGCCTGAGATTAGAACCATAACTCACTGTGTTTACAAATTGTATCATTTGGTCTGGTGTGCTAACTGTAAACTCAGGGATAATTATAGTAGAGGATAAATTACAGTCAGCCTCTTTCCTTTTTTCTCCTGGTATCTGAACTGTCATGACATATGGATTCTTCATCAGCCCTCAAATCACACAGAGGGCTTCCCTAGAAGCTAGTCTTGCAATCAATAGGCAGCAAGGCTTTTAGATGAAATATGGAATTACTATAGACTTTTTAAGAGGGAGAGAAAATGATTTCACTAAATGAATCCTCTATGTTATTCCAGCCAGACATACATGAATCTGTGATCTTTAATAGAAAGGATAAAAATACATAACATTCTGTTAGGTAACACACACATTTGGAAAGTCACTTTTTTCCTTCAGCTATTTGTTTTCCCTTTGTTGTTTCTTCCCAACCAATTCTCTCCCTTTGTGTTCAAAAATACACTATCATGTACCTTTCTGAGAACAAAATGGTGAGGATTTGTTTTCTCTCAATTGCCTCATGTCCCCTCTTTATCCATTTTCACATCTTCTTTTCCATCTGTCGCTCTTCTCTCCCCCAATAATTTAGCATCCAAAGATGTGATATCTTTTTAATTTGGTCTAAATAAGAGATGCTTACTTTAAGACTGTGCAAGCCAGAGGAAGGTGAGTTGCTTGTGGGTCTTACAGGTTGCCTTTTCCCATTGCCATGTTGTACAGTCTAAGGAAGGAATGCACATGGCCTCAGCTGTCAATCATTACCATTAAATTTGTGGTCCAAGGTGTAGTGATCTTGATCACTTCAAGAGAGGAAAGAAACATCCCTTATCCACTAATTGATAAAAAGCCCAGAATACAGAGTAGATTTGTTTTTAGAGCATTGCATTATCTCCACATTATATTGATATAGATACAGATATAAGTATCTTCATTTTTGGAAGGTTTAATGAAAGTGTAGGAAATTAATGGATAAAGTGGAGTAAGAATAAAACAAATGATATGTTTACTCTAATAAATACATTAGCTGACATGTGAGGAAATACTACACTTGTACGTTTGTGTCCACCTGTGAAGCATGTGCTTTTCTGCCAACACATTGTTGAGAAGGATCAGCCACCATTTTTCGGGTATCTGCCATGGATCTACACCAGGCACCGTGGGCAAGGTACTGTTAGAGATGGCAAATCCCGTAGAGAAAGAGGCCAACAGGATGGGGACGAGAAGAAATGAGAGGGTGCAGAAAAATGTTGTACAATTTTAGGTAGAAATAATGGCACTTTGTTAAAAAGTTCTTGGAAAATAATATATTTTGGAAATTTTTATATCATACTCAATACTGAGGAAACGGGGAAAGACGTTATTACAGGGAAATAAGTTTTATCATCCCCCAGTTCCAAAATGCTGTGGACTAGCTCATCAATCAGTAAGACTGGGCAGAACCAGTCAGGAAAAGTCAACAGTGAGGGCAGCTGTTTTCAGAAGCTGTCAAGTTGAATTTCCCAAAGTTCCTTCTGTCTCCATTCAGGGGCCAAAGGCTTTGCAGGGACCCAGGGAAGCAGCCTGATGGGTACAGAACAGCTCCTTCCATGTGTTTCTTTGGGTCTCAAATTCGTAGTCAATTCCCAAACATTCAATATTTGCCAAGGCCAAGGACTGAGCTCTGTTCCCTCCCTTCTATGCATTCATTTTATAATTTATTTTCTTCTTCAGGGGTCAATCTAGTGTTCATTATAAACTGATATAATGGATAAAAATTGTGATTTTTTTCTTGCCCCAACACACTTTCCAAAAGTATGGTAATTGTCCTGTCCTATGTCAGCAGTGTAATAACAGGGACTTCATCATATGTTATTGTGTCATTTATTTATGTGATGGGTAATGCTGGCATGTGTTTTTAAAATAATTTATCTCAAGATCACCCACTGGTGAATTTGCTTTCTCAGGTCGAAACTATTCCTTATTTGATTATCAGCTTGGTTTTTTAAAATACCCTAAATCTCCCTAAATTTAATATTGTTCTATTACTTTGACTTCCTTTTTTTTAATCTATAGAAATAAAAAATGAGATAGCAGTGCTCTACCAGAGCATTCTATGAATATTGATATTTCTCAAAAGTATGTTCTTATTCTTCAGGCCTACTATAATGAAAATATGGAAAGAGCTTCTGGTTTCTTTGAAAAAAAAATCAGTGAAAATATCAAGACAAGGCAGAATGTCAAGTAAGTTCAATAATCAGACCACAGCTAATGGCTAAAAAAATCATGAGGTGGCAAGAATGAAGTTTTATGTCTGTTTAGGTTACTAAACAAAGGGCTGACTGATCTTCAACCAAAGTGAAAACAATCTAGAATTTATTGTACACTCCATCAGGCTTTCTGAAAGGTCATCTAATTAACATTTTGCATTTACTCTACTCTTCATCTTGACCCCAAAACACCAAAAATATGCTGCAGCCTGTTTTACTTGAAATTCATAGTGATTGTGAATACAAAATAAACAGAAAGCTAGAAAACACAGCAAGAAGGGAGAGCTCTTCCTTTACACTGAGGGTATCAGAAGAGAAAGACGTTGAGAAGACAGCCGGACATGGAGGTGAGGACAGGACGGAAGCTGTGGAGTGATCCACCCCATTGATACAGACAAAGGCAAGTCAGTTCCAGAATTCTTAAATAGGGATCATCAGAGATCCAGAGCTGGACTGCTGTCAGGACAGAGATAATCCTGAGTCTTGATTTTTATTAAATCACCTTAGGCCTATTTGCAGAATTGGCTGCACAAATCAATTGGCAAAGATGCTCCTATTAGAAAATACAGATACCAAGTGAAATATGTTTCCTACTCTGCTTATCACAATGGTCCAAACTCCGTCACTGCTGAATACTCTCTGAAATGTTGAGCTATTGCAAAAGGTACGGTGCTGGGGAGTACAGAAGGGACAATATACATAAAAGGTTGATTAAAAAGTCCATGAAATATTTAATAAGTAGCTACTACTTCACCATGTTTGTGCTGAAGGTGGGGTGAGGAATACCAGGTTGAATTTATTTTTTTATCGAATAAACACTAAGTATCCAGTATTCACACCATGCACTGTGTTAACAGATGGAAAGATCAAGTGATAAAGTACAACTCCAGCCCCAGACAAGCTTTAACTCCTATGATTTTTTTCTTAATTTCCAAATTAAAGTCACCAGTGGGCAGAGTCTAAAATATTTATTTATTATTGTCTTAAATCTTAACATAGCACGTTACCTTTTGCCCCTACTCAGTAACACCTCTCACACACATAGCCTTTGTGTCTGAACCCCTTTAAGCCTTTTATCAAGGTTTTCTCCTAAGATCTGCATCTATCTTTATTATCAAGGGAGGAATAGGGGTAGAATGGAGGGGTTGAATGGCAGTTACTAGTACTGACACTTTTCTCCTTCAGGATCTTCTCCCTATGGATTGCTGTCTCCTAGCCCTTCTGCCACTGTTTTGGTTTTGTTTTTTACTTCATTTTTAGAGCAGCTTTAGGTTTAAAACAAAATTAAAAGGCAGGTACAGAGATTTCTCATATATTCCCTATCCCCACATATGCATAACTTCCCCCATTATGAACATCACTTAAGAAAAGGATACTTATTTTTTTTTAACCAAAGATGAACCTACATTGATCCATCATAATCACCCAAAGTCTGTAGTTTACCTTGGGATTCACTTTTGGTGTTGTACATTCTACGGGTTTGGGCAAATGTATAATGGCAAAAATCCATCGCTATAATATCATACAGAGTGTGTTTGCTGCTCTAAAAATCCTCTGTGTTCTGCCTATTCATCTCTACCCATTCCCTAACCCCTGGAAACCACTGATCTTTTTGCTCTCTCCATAGTTTTACCTTTTCAAGAATATCGTATAATTGGAACCCTATAGTACGTAGGCTTTTCGCATTGGCTTCTTTCATTTAATGATGTGCATTTGTTTCTTCCATGTCTTTTCATGGCTTGAAAGCGCATTTCTTTTTTTTTTTTCTTTTTTAGGGCAGAATAATATTCCACTGTCTGGATACAACACAGTTTATTTATCCATTCACCTACTAAAGCACATCTTGCTTACTTACAAATTTTGACTATTATAAGTACAACTGCTTATACATATCCTTGTGCAAATTTTGGCATGGGCATACATTTTCAGTTCCTTCTGGTGAATACCAAGGAGTGTGATTGCTGGATCATATGATAAGAGTCTGGTGAGTTTTGTAAAAAATGCTGCACTGTATTCCAAAGTAGCTATATCATTTTTTATCCCACCAGCAATATATGAGAATTGCAATTGCTTCATATACTTTACAACATTTGATGTTGTGAATGTCTTGGATTTGAGCCAGTCTAATTGGTACAGAGGTTGTATTTCATTGTTGTGTAAATGCTCCTGTTTTTATAACTGTTTTCAAAGTAGAAACAGTTTTACAGGAGAGAAAGTGTTCTGAGCATTTGTATAATAAATGTCTTTCTAAATATTTATTATACAAAATAGAATTGTCATCATGCCTCCATACCCCAATGCACACAATGAGCTAACTGGGTAACAATTTTGCTGAAAGTTGCTTAAAGCTCCATAGGAAGGAGGGGCTAATTGCAGAAGCCAAGAACAAGTTGCTAGTGTCCCAGATAGAAAGCAGAAAGTTATGCGCCTTATTGGATATAACAGCAGAAGTGTTGATTTCAGGGTCTAAACATAGCTAAGTGATCAGCAGTTATTTCATAAATAATCATCCTATTTTCTTTTATTCTTTCCTCACTCCTGTTAAACCGCTACCATGGTAAGAATGGCTTATAATATAAACACAAGCTACAAATCAGTTATGGGCATCTAAGACAATAAAAGTGCTTTGGAAATTGTTAAGCAGTACCAAAATATTAGTGTGCTTATTAAATTCACAAAGGGGGCAGGGGGGAAAGCAAGACGTTTGACCCTGCAGAGGGGAGACGTAACCACTTCAGAGCTATTGCAAGATGAATTCAGATATGTAGTTGTTCTTTTCTAAATGATAGAATACAGAGTTGGAGACACGGCATAACCAATTCAATTAAAAAAATAAAGATCAATGAAAAAGAAGCTCCCTGTGATCAAGGTCATCAAGCTCCTTGTCATCAAGGTCAAGGTGGCTGGAACCCTGCCCTCCAGGTGATAATTCTGAATCATTCTTCAGCTTCCACCTTGCTATTCTGTCTGAGCTAGTCTCCACTCCTTAGGTTGAAGGGTTTTAAACCCAATTAAAATTAAGAATCTCCTGAGAACGTGTGACTCCTCTACCTATTAGCAGAGGAGAATGTGAGTGGAGGATCTAAGAAGGTTAACTGAAGGGAGAGGGGATGGAAGGATCACAATGGGGCCAATATTAGCATCGTTGGTTCTAGGAAGGAGGGCCGAGGTGAATGATGGAGGGGTGTGGTCCTTGCTCTTGGCCAGTTTTCCTCAGATCAGTGCATGGCATCTATGTGTAAGGACAGTATGTTTAGGCTGATGTAGGAAGGCGCACAGTGATATCTGGGGCCTTACAAATGCAGAAGAAAGTGTTAAGACTTAAAAGGCACAGAGGGACATAGAAGATAGGGCATTTGGGTGTTGATAAAACACTCCCTTAAGAATGCAAGTCTAGAAAAATGGGATGCATGATATTTTATATTTTCGCTTTATTATCCTCTGAATGTGAGTGAGCAATGAATACTTGAGGAAATTGGAATACTTGGTCAATAAATATTAGCATTTATATAATTCCTTAGTCTCTTAAGATTTTTCTTCTGGAACTTAGACAATTCCATGTGTCAAGTATTTTGGCAAATTTCTTTATTGGTTCTTTTCCAGTTTTAATTTTTGCAGCTGGCGAGTGTTTCTGCAAACTCCCTGTGGTAAAAACAGCCAGCTGCCCTGGAGATCTCCCCTTCCTAGTGAAGAGCTATTGCCAGGACAGAGATGTCCTACCAGAATTTACACGTCCAAGTCTCACTCCTAGCGTTTATGAAGTAAGGTCAAGTGTCTGAGTTCTGGTCAATGAAAAATGGGCAGAATTGATGATTGTTATTTGTAAGTTCAGCATGTAAAACAAAACCCTGTGCACAGTTGTCTACTCTTTTTTCATGCCAGCTGGATGCTGCCTCCCAGGATAACCTCTGCAACCACAGGTTGAAGATTTGATCAGTGTGGCTCCCTCTGTCCTGAATTCCAGCTGTGGACTAGACTTCCCACGAGCAAAAAATAGTTTTCTATTTAAAGTCATTTGTGTCCTGCTTGTAATGTGACTGTATCTTTTCTTATACAATCAGCTATCCTTTTGGTTCACAATAGAATCCACTTCTATGTTTTTTTCTGTTTTGGGGTGATGGGAGGAAAATCTTCAGCGTGGAAGTCTTCTCTCCCCAAACATTCAACCCAAATCTTAGGGCTCCAAAGAACTAACACATTCCATCTGTGTCTGTAAATAGCCTGTAGTCAATGGTATAGAACTGGTCTCAGATTCTTTAACAGAGACAGATTCCTGATAGTTTTGCAAGACAATCCTAACAAATTTAGCAATCCTGTAATAAGACCCCTCTCCCCTCCTCAATTCATCAACAAAGAATAGGGATTCAACTTCAAGAAGTGGTTGTTCTCTAAAGGTCATTCACAGAAGGTAGTGGTAGCCATTATACAATTTTAATGAGGCTCTAAAACATACAAATAAAGAAAGGAGTGTTTTGGATATTTAGTTTTCTGTTTTGTTTTTAGATAAAGTCTTTTTTCCTCCTAAGCTTTAGAGAAATGACAGAGCAAGGGCAAAATTGGCTTATATTGTACTTATCCGAATGTACTCCATTCTGAAAAGATATGGGACACAAGTAAACAGCAGGAACAAGTATAGTTGAAAAGAAAAGATTTTACTCAAATAAGTATCTACAGCAAAAGGGAAAATGAACAACAAATAGTTCTGCCAGCCACGGCCTATTTTCCAATCATGAATCATGGGATGTATTTAACAGAAGATAGCTACGTGATTAACTTCACAGTGAGTCAATGACAATGTTCAGTCAAATAGAATAAACTTAAACTAAGGGACAGAGAAAATGCTCAAATCAAGAAGAAATTGCAAAAGCCACTGCTGTGGATCTATTTTTGCAGGATAATTAAACCGATTTAAGGAAATGATGGGATTAAGGCTCAGAAATTGAGAGGTCATCTAATCCACCAGTTTTTCAAAAGCCAATCCTCTGATCTGTGCTGGTCCAAGATAATGTTTTCACAGTTAATGGCCAAATGAAATAAATTAGGAAAATGAATGAGTTCTTTCATAAAGTCTTCGGCATAAATTATTGCTCTTTACCCTACAATTATGTGCTTCCTAATTTTTATGCTAAAATGTTCTTTCTTTAAAGGAATTTGCACCATGATATTTTTATTGATTGTTCATTTTGTTTCTTAGTGTCTTTGACCAAAAAATAAAGTAATCCTTTGTTCCTTCATTAAAAAAAATTACACCAGTTTCTGAAATTCTAGAAGCTATTCATTAAATTCATTATCTGCATTCAAGAAGGACTAATTTAAACTCTAAAACATAGAATCCTACATCATATTTTTTCAGAAACAGGGGAAATTTTAAAACATCCCTAGATAATACTTGTCTATGTTAAAGACATTCCACCATTAGAAATGCTTTTTTTTTTAACCTCTAATATTAATCCCTCCAAGGAGGATTAAATTACAAAAAAAAAAAAATCCTGTCCAGTATCATAGAAGTTTAGAGCTCAATAAGACACTTAAAAACATCTACTTGAACTGCTTCCTTTGATGTAGAGATGGAGATGGAGGCACCCAACAGTGATGACTGAATCTGTATTATATGATCGGGTAATTATATAAACATGTGTTTTAAAGTGCCTTCCACACTCTTTCCCATATAACATATGGGCTCCTTCTTTCAATAGCAGATTCCACTTGCCAGGCGAAACCTTTTCAAATTTTGGCAAGCTTTGGTTTAATCTGAGTTTTATCTAGACCATGTCTCTATTTTAAAAATAATGCTTAATAGAAATTGCATGTCATTTGGTTATTAAACTAACTGTATACTCCTATATGTATCCCATGAAGAGAAAGCCTTCATCTGGGGTAATGCTTGCCAACAAGGGGATAGGATGCCAATGGAGGGAGCCATCACTGTGATAGCTGGGCTTACTTCAAGTGTAGAGAAAGGAACAGAGCCAAGCTAAAAATATTTTTTTTTAAATAGCTTTCATTTTGGAAAACATCAATTTCTATTTACAGCTGACACACAAATTAGAACAAGATATGGAGGAAAATAATTGTATACAATTTTTAAACAAACTGAACTCTTCCACATTTCCTATTATGATAAAATTCCAAGATTTAAAAGAAAAATCGAGTTCTTCTAAAACAGTATCCAATTCAGATCTGTGTCACTGGCAGTTCTGAGTCTTTAAAAAATAGACATTTTTTACCAAAGATTTCTGGAACCTGATTTCCTTTCAACTGTGTATGTAAACACAGAACGGTTATAGGAATATTAACCTAACACAGTTGATGTTTACAGCTTAGAGAGGGGGCATAAGTGGAAAACATGAAGCAGGAGTGATAAAAGTGGCATAGAAAGTAAAATGGGAATTTGCTGCTGAAGTGCTGGCCTCATTAGTTCTCCATCTCCCAGAAACCAGAGAGAAAATAACGCTTCTCTCCTCAGCTGCTCGTCTGTGAGGACAGCAAGGGTGCCTGCAGAGAAGACTAGATATATCCCATGTGGATGCCAACATTGTACTTTGGCTACTTTGAAAATTGGTTCATAAGCTGTAGGTAGATCACACTTCTAACATTTATAAAACTTGCTTCAGTGGAGCATCCTATTAACATGAAGCAAGTATTATAGAAATGAAAACCTTTATCATACCATATTTTACATGTACATGTGTATACAAATGTATAACGAATATATGTGTGTTTGTTCCTGTAGTTTATCTGTATAAGCATGTCTTTAACTGAATAAACCTTGGCTCTTCTTCACTATCTTATTATATATACACACACACAAGTGTGTTAGGGATAATTTGTAACACTGGTCTATCCACTCCCGCCCCACTTATTTCAACTTCCTTGAAACAAAGTCTGAGCTCACCCCATCTCATCTCTTGCTAATGTGCCCCTTCCTCTCGGTACTCACTGCCCTCAACAGTGCTTCCTGATGTATGAAATTTGACTCCTTGCTTCCTGTCTGGCCAACCAAGTTCAAAATATCTAGTTCTGCCTGTCACTGCTTACCTTTCCAACTCAATCCCTTATCAGAGTTGAGATTTTTCTCTTTTCCTTAATAATTACCCCCATTTTTCTGCTCACAGCAACTGTTATGTTCTTAGGGAAATAAAGACTAATCTTTTTTCCTTTTTTTCCTTTTAAATCTTTATATTAAACAATAGTATGCAATTTGGACAAATAAGTATGTATGTTATTCTAGACAGAATTTTGTTCACAGTTGGATATTTAATTGATAAGAATTTCTCTGTCAAATCTTAACTAAGATTTAAGTGGGAGCTGCATGCAAGTAAAATTACATGGAAACTAAAATAATGATCTGCCCCCTTGGAAATGTTTTTTTTGTTTTGGAACTGAAAATGTCTGCTCGCGGCTGACTCATTTGCTAAGCAAGGTAAAAATATTGAGTGTGTTTTGTTTTGTATTGTTTAGCAGATGGTCTTTTTGTAGACAAATACATTTTGACACAATGGGGGGGGGGGAAGGTTAGAATTGTTTCAGTTCCTAGTTCAATCTCTGCATTCCCTCTGTATGGCCACCAGCAATGGTTAGTAAATAGCTAATTCTAGGAAGTTTTGAAAGACATGCTTTTTATAGTAACACTCGTTATATTTAAGGGCAAAAATATACCAGATGCCAAAATTAACTTATAAAGAAGTAAATATTATTCAGACACACATAGCATCTCTTCACATGTAGACATCAGCATCTGTTATAATATTTTCCCGTTTCTGCTTAAAATTGACTGCTTGGAAGCCATAGATTTCATAGAGTTGACATCACTAGGCTCTTCAGTGAATTGAGGCCAGGAATGGGGCTCATGGTGTGCATGTTTTCTGGCATTTGTAATCACATTCTAGGAGAGGAACAGCATGCTTCTTATCAGTCAATGGGCTGAGGAAATTCTGTTGCTATTCTGAAATGTTTCAAGCAAACAGACGAGCACAGGCATTCATGGTTCATCGTATTCAAGCTGGCTTGACTTGTGGATGAAGATGGCTGACTACCAGGAGTAATAAAACAGGCTCCACAAAATCCCTTGGCCAATTTCTCCTCTTTTTGCTTCTTACCCTAATGAAAAAGGCACCAACAAGATACCAGCCTATGGAGTAAGGCAGCAAACACAGTGGTTAAGAGCATGAACTCCAGAGCAAGATTACTGAGTCCAAAGTTCAGCTCCATAACATAGCATGTGTGTGACTTTGATCATATACCTAACATCTCTGAGCATTCCTCATTTCATGAAGACTATAATAGTACTTGATCATTGCTGTGAGATGTATACAAGTATTTAGAATAGTGCCTACCACATAGTATGTACCATTGTAGTTATTATTGGATGTCTTTCTGGAGAGAGGAAACCAAGATATCCTGACAGTTCCATTGGTCTAGTCCAATTCTGTTTCTCAGCGTTAGAATTAAAGATTAATTTCTTTAAAATAAGGAGTTCTGTATTCAGGATTTGTCATGGAAGGTCATTGCACTTATTTATATGGCCCAAATCCCTATTAACAGCAAATATCTTTAAGGATATTAGTTTTTTTTCCAGGTGTATGATAGGAGTTATTTCATTTAATCACCAAATAATGCTCTGAGCTATGTATCACTGTTAGTTCAATGTCCAGATGAGGAAACTGTTAAGAGGTTAGAGATATTATGTATCTTATCCAAAGCTGCAAAAAAAAGTGATTGGCCAAGGTGAGTCCAAAGCTTACTAACCAGCCATTCTGACTCCAGAATTTATAGTTCTAATTCTATGAACTTGTGTCTTATGACCCAGCATAGTTTTTTCCTTTTATAAATTTATTCATGTAATAAAAATGTCACCTTTAGTCTATATATTTATATATACATAAAATATACATAATCTCTTTTATTTAAAGGAATAACATGAAACATAATACAAGTAATACAACCCATGCTGAAAAATCTGATCTGTGATAGATACATAGGTACCAATAAATATGTATTGAAGAAATGAGTGATACCATCATTTTTCTCATCATCGCTGACATTTCTGACATTTATTATGTACTGTTGTAAACTCTTCATATGCATTCTCTTTTTTAATTCTCAGAACAAGCCTTCTGTTTTACATAACAGATGTGGAAATTGAGACAAAAAATTTAGTAACTTTCCCAAATTCATAAAGTTAGTAAGTGGTAGAGCTGGGGCAAAAACCCAAGCAGCTCTGCAAACATTGCTTTTAACCAGTATGAAAGAAGAGCTTACGTCAGGAAATATCCCTAAGTATTGATTTCAACACCATTAGGCACAATCTGACATTTGTTTTCGCTTCATTATTTAGGTTTGCTGTTTTAACGCCCCCACCCCCTGCCGTCTTAGCTACTGTTCCAAAAATGGGAGCAAGATGTAAGGATTCAGTCTTACTTTCTGGCTCTCCTGACTGAATCATGAATATTTTACTCTTCTTAAAGAAGAAATGTTTAGTGGAAAAAAAAAAAACTATTTAGAAAAATAGATTAAGTAAACATATAACAAGGTTTTTTTTTAAAAAAAGACAGTTTGGAAAGCCTTTCAAAAACAAAATAAATACAGTTTAATTTTGTGCTTTTACCGGTACCACTCTCTGTTTCCTTTAGTTGTTTAGCCTAAAATTCTTCCCAGCATGAAGTTCAACTCAGTGAAAGATCTTCTCTCAATAACTGGGAATCTCTGCCTTTTAGAAAATTTTAGAAAAAAATTCAGCTATATCTTTAGAGTTGAACTTTCTAGTTATCTCATTCTGAGAAAGTCTATTTACTTCTTCAAACAGATTTTGACTCTTTGAGGGTAAGAGAGTCATGTCTTATTTCTCTTTATAGTCCCTGTATTTTTTATCCTCAAGCATATACACATTACTATAAAGAAAACAGATAACCAACAAGGGCCTACTGTATAGCACAGGGGACTATACTCAGTACTTTTAATAACTTATAAGGGAAAAGAATCTGAAAAAGAATATATATATATATATCTGAATCACTTTGCTGTACACCTGAAACTAACACAATACTGTGAATCAACTATACTTCAATAAAAAAGGAAAATTAAGAAGATCCTGTTCAACAAAGCCTTGTTTAACAAATGAATGAAGAAAGTCCCTAACAGGGTGATCACAAGCATATAAAAGTTAAACTAAAATAAAAAGAGTTAAACAGCTATATATAATATCACCTCCAATTTCTTACTCTTTTACGATTAGTTTTTACTAAAAAGAAGAACTCTTCAACTTTCTTCATTCTAGTTTCTCCCTCTACCCTTAATATCTTTTAAACTCGGCAGGATGACAAAATTCTAGCATTGAGCACATCCTTTTTTCTTCAATTATCTTTTTCTTTTGCCTCTCCATTGTCAAATATTTCTCTGAAATCATTTTCTCAAAGAGTCACTGTTCCTTACCAAAACAAAATATTCTAAATAAAACTTAAACATGGCTATTGAACAGGTGTTTAGTTCAATGTCATGATATCTAGAACAAATTTAAGGAAAGAAACACCTTGATGAGAAAGCTTAAGCAAGGTGTATCTTCTAGTAATCACAATTCCAGAAACAAGAATTTTCGGCAAGTGAAAATGCAGATCTGTTTATTGTGATGTCTATGGATGTAAAAATATACATATATTAATAGGTAGCATAACAAGAATTAATATCCCACTTAAAATATTATTAGCACCAAATGAAAAAGAAAACAGATGTGGGTTCTGAAAGCTTCCATATTCATCATAGAGAAAAATAAAATATTTTACAAGTTATTTGCTAATTTACAAGACATATCCAAAATTTGGACTCTCCCAGGAACTTGTTCTGTAACATATGTGTCTTGGAGATGGGAAATATTTTAAATGTACCCTTCCAATGTTCTCTGAAACAATTTTGACTCACCTCTGTATTTCCTTATTAGACCCACATCAGGTTTGTGGGTGCCCAGACATGAAAGGAGCAAATTCCCAACAAGGTTGTGACCCTCTGTGGTAGGCTTTGTGAGACAATAAAAAGGTTAAGTCCCCAGCTGGTACAGGTCTACTAGTGAACCTCAAAAGTAGGGTTACTGACCTGAGAGAGAGTCTTAATTTTATGTAGGTTAGAAAAAAAGTAGGGAACACAAGGTGGAAAGTAGGGAGATGGGAAAATCTGGAAAAAGAAATAGGCTCACAGGTGTGGGGCAGGATGGAAACCAGTGTCTCGTTGGCCTCTTAAATAGAAAAGGGAGAAAGCAATAAGCAACAGAAGATTCTTAATGATCTGAATAGGGCCACAGATGCCTGAGGCTGGGCCTATTTCAGGCCAATAATGAGCTTTTGGGCTTGTGGAGTCATTTACTTGGCACAGAAGTCTGGAGCCCAAGGGCACTGTTCATTAGGAAGCGGGAACTTTACCTAAGGGTTGTTTGTGTTGGTCTTTCGTGCCAGAATAAATTGTTCATTAGCATCTGAGAGAAAAACTACCCTCTCTTTCTATAGATAAATGGTTTAAAATAAAACTGGTTGATTGGGGTTGGGGTGGGCAAAGGGAAAAGATTGATAAACCCCTTCCAGATAGTTGAGGGAGAAATAAATCTGTGCAGAGTAAATCAATTTCAATCAGCAGGAGACTAACCTGATTTTATCATTAAAATGGCAAATTAACTTGGCCTTATGTTTGGTCCAGTTCTTTGGGTTGACAACGATGTAATTGGATAAACCAAGAGGTAATCCACTTGCTAATGCAAGCTGTAGACTAGACTATTAGTCCTATTGTATAGTCATGACACCTAACCACCACTATCAACCACCAAAATACAAGGGATTTTCTTGCATCATGGAAACACTGAGGGATGAATAAGAGGATGGAGGGTTCTGGAATGTGGAATTCCGAAGGCTTGATGGATATAGGAGCTGTGTAGGGACTTCTATCTTGTCCTGTGTGATGTTATAGTAGAGAGATCTCTTGGTTTTTACAGAAGCATTAGGGTTTAGTAGCATTTTAGGAGTGTTAGTTTTCTTTCTTTCTGGAACTTGAGTCAGTAATGGTATGAAAATGTTAACATGTTTCTTTGTTTCTCCTTTTACTGAAATTCTTCAGAAAGTAATTCAGAGTTGAAAATATATGTTGCCTAGAGACTATAAGAAAATTTAAAAAAATTAAAATGAAATAAAATAAGCAAAAATAAGCTTTCTTTCCAGATGGAGATTTTCATAGCTTGGAAAGAAGTACACAGAAAGGTTTATATAACTGATTAGTGACAGGAAGGCTCAGAAGCAAATCCTGAGCTACATGAAGTTTGCTGCCAGTGACATGGGCGGTTCAAATTTGACTAACACTCTCATAAAGCATAGAAGCAATTGACTGCTGAAAATCAGAAAACCAACTTGTCCTGGAGGTTCCTTTTAATTGAGGTTAACTGCTATGTTGCCTTAATTACTGAGTGTTTCCCTAGTACTGCGAGCAAATATTCCACAGACCCTGACTCTGGCAATATCCGTGGAAATGTTGTAAAATTACTAATGACTGAAAGAGGGAGCAACACATTCAGATAGCCCCTAAAAGATTGGATTAGTTCTTGTGAGGGCCCACTACTAATGACTTCTCAGCAAATGCACTAAGTCATTTGAGAAGAACATTTCTTTTTCCCAATATATTCAGACACGGAGACATACAGATGCTTTCACAACCCAACATGGCAAATTAATAACCATTTAGAGACACCATTTTTTCTTACCTCCTGATGATTTATTGTTCCTTCCTTCCTTTTTTTTTTTTTTTTTTAAATTAAAAAAGCTCTTTCACCACCAGATCTGCCAGGACCAAGAATCTCAAACCTTTAAACTCCCTCTAATCCTAACAGCATTTGGAATTACTAAGCAATTAGGAATGCCAACGCGAACACTCATTGTACCTACCAGCTGCATGAACATATTTTTCGGGAGTGTTTTCTGCTTCTGGTTTTGATGTTAATATATTTCCAGTGCCTTGCTTCAAGTGGAAATCCCTATTTCTCTCTGCCCTAGGTCCATATGAATATATTCCAATGAACAATATAGCTATTATAACTCTTGGGAAGTGTGAAGTTTTTGAACATACCATAGTACATTATTTTTTGTCAATTTAGCTATCCTCCGTCTGTTTTACTTGGCTTAAAGGAAACTAAACTACCAGTGCCAAGCTTAGCAATTGGAGCTGACCACCTACAGAATCAGATTAAAGAAATGAGAAAATGATAGGCATTTTCTCCAAAGCAAATGTTTGCCATTTGCCCACAACAGAGAATAATGTTACGAATCAGCAAAATTTGCTTTATTATTTAACCTTGTAACTATTTCCAACGACATATTTCCTAGACTGTGTCACTCCTTTCTGATATTGGTAATTTATGACTTTCATTTGGGACTTTCATTATAAAAAAACAATATTTAGATCATTTGAAGGTGTTACAGATTGAAAATTCAAATTGATTTCTTTTCACCAGGAGCATTTTCTTGGAACACTAATTTCTAGACTACTTCGTGTAGTCTCTGGATAACTGCCATTTATTGATTTCATACCATGTTTTCAAAAATTTAAAGTTTAGTTGTGAATTAATAAATAATCTCCATAAGAAATTGAACAAGTATGAGTATTTAGAAACAAGTATTGAATTGAACAACTGCTTTTTCCTATGACTATTAAAATGATGGTATGTTTTCTACTTTCTAGTCTTTTAATGTAGTGAATTGCATTAATATAACTCTATGAAATGTAATTTTTGTATTTTTTGAATAGTTCCTACTTAGTTATAACACATTATGCTTTTACAAATTGTTGAATTTGGTTTCTTAATTTATTATTTAGATTTTTGTGTCTATGTTTACAATGATATTAGTTTATATTTTTATTCTTGTACAATCTGCACCAGATTTAGGTATCAAAGATTAAACTAGACTCATGCTTTGGAAAGGAAGGGTATCCCTCTTTATTTCTTCTTTGAGCTCCTCAAATAAGACAGAAATCATGTTTCTTGAAAGTTCAATGAGACTTGCCAATAAAACAGTTTGAAACTGTTTATTTGGTGTGTGTGTGTGTGTGTGTGTGTGTGTGTGTAGAAAAGATATGTATGATGTTGGAGGTGGCAACTTACTATAAATTCAATTCTCTGTTATCATTTGTCTAATCAATTTATATATATTATATAATAAACTGTGACTAATTATGATTCTTCATAAAGTTGTACATTACCTAAGTTTGCAAATTTATTGACATTAGTTTTTTCCATATAATTATCTTTGGAATTAAATCTCTACTGTATTCGAAATTATGGCACTTTTTATAATATTAGTATTTCATGTCCATGTCTCCTTTCTTCTTTTTGATATTATTTTTCCTAGAGCTTTGTATATATTTCAAAGCATTTTTTTGGTTTGCTTTTTAAGAATCACTTTTGACTTCTCTGATGCCTATTAATTTTTGTGTGTGTGATTTGTACTATCTATATTATTTCTTTTTCTCTTGTACAGCTTTAAATTGTTCTGCTACTATCATTATTTTGGCATATAAATTACTTTAGATTTGGCAAGTGAGATCCTCTTCAAGCTAGTTCCCTTGTCTTTTGACATGTCCCCATCATTCTTTTGGCATATCTTTGTTTTCTGGAATGAGATATTTCTCCAAGATCCCTAGTTCTGTTAATGGACAATGGTATTTAGAAGCCAAAATCAGAGTTCCTGTAGTACTCATTACTATTGGAGTGTTGCTACTTTGGGGCAGAGCTATAACAAATATTTATGTATATACGTATATATACATATATAGTAAAACCTAGGTTTGCGAGCATAATTTGTTCCAGAAACATGCTTGTAATCCAAAGCACTTGTATATCAAAGTGAATTTCCCCATAAGAAATAATGGAAACTCAGATGATGCGCTCCACAACCCAAAAATATTCATATAAAAATGATTACAATACAGTAATATTATACAAAATAATAAAAAATATACAAAATATAAAGGAAAATAAACAAATTAACCTGCACTTACCTTTTAAAACCTTCTTGGCTGCTGTAAGTGAGACGAGAGAGGAGGGTTATTGTGTAGGACGACTTTCACTATCACTAGCAGAATCTCTGCTATCTATTGGCTCAATGGAATCTTTTTCTTGTCCTGCATCTTTAACGAGGAACCTATCCAATGACACTTGCTTTTGCCTCCTTTTGAGGATTTCACGGAAATGTGACATTGCATTGTCATTAAACAGATTCATAGCTCGCACTGCTACAGCCTTATTCCGGTGGTGACTGTCTACAAAATTTTGCACTGTTTCCCACATTTTACACATCCCCCTAATCTCATTTGAAGTGAGGGATTCCTCCACCTTTTTCTTCTCCCCGTCTTCAGATGAGATCTCCTCCATAACTGCTTGCTGTTGCTCGCCATGCAGATCCATCAGTTCGTTGGTGGTCAGCTCCATTGGCTCAGTTGTGATCATGTGACGTTTGGCATCAGGTACTACTTGTATTGCAAGACATCGGTCATTTATCAAGTTAAAATGTATTAGAAATATTTGCTCGTCTTGTGGAACACTTGCAGAGCAAGTTACTTGCAATCCAAAGTTTTACTGTATATGGTTTATTGTGTACATATTCATGGCATACATATATATATTGCACACACACACATATATACATATATACATACATAAACATCTATATTTATTTCTATAAATTGAAAAATTGAAAACCACAGGTTCAGAACCATACGTCTAATTCCAGTCCAGTAGTGCAAAGCTCATTCCAGTTTCCTTCCTTTCTGTATTTGTAATTCCTTTCTCCAAAAGTGGAAACCTAACACCTACTATCCTTAATATATTTATTTATTGAATCAGTCCCCTTGTTTGTAACCAGTCTCACGTCACTGCTCCTGCACTGTCCACTGAGCAGATATTCTCCTCACTCTTCTCAGGCTCTGATGTCCTGTGCCAGGCCACCCCCAACTCTACTATTCTTCACTCTGATGAGGCTCCAACCCCCAATACTGGGTACTCCATTGGGAAAGTACCCTTCTCATCCTGCCCATGTTCTGAAACCCCATTTGGAACCATCCCTTTGCATGGACACCTTTTTCAGCCTCATGACCCTATCCTGGGATGCTCCTCCTACGTAGAGGCCCTCCATACTTGCTTGGGTTCAACACTCAATGCTAGGCTGCTCACACATGCAGACACCTTCCCAGTCACTTGGGCTCCACTCCTCAGATTGAATATCCCCTCTGCACTGACATTTTCCTCACTGCACTTGAGTTCTGATAATTGTTCAGGTTTCAACACCCACTGCCACATCATCTCTCACCCCCCCAACCCCATGTGGACAGCCTCCTAAGTCTTTTCAGCACCTCGTACGAGGCTACCTCCTGCATGGACATCCTACCCTTGCCAGGCAGCCATCATCCATGAATGTCCTCATCACCCTCTTTGGGCTCCAAATTTCACTCTAGGTCACTGTGGTTGCCTTGATTCCAGCACAGACATCTACCTTGCTATATTCCATCTCACTGCTTTAGGCTTATATTGTTCACTGAAGGAAGGGAAGGGAATTAAAAAAGAGGAAATTTTTAGTTAAACTTAAATTTTTTTTTTTTTTTTTTTTTTTTTTTTTTTTTGGCACACGGGCTTAGTTGCTCCGTGGCATGTGGGATCTTCCTGGAGCTGGGATCGAACCCGTGACCTCTGTATTGGCAGGCGGATTCTTAACCACTGCACCACCTAGGAAGCCCCTAAACTTAAATTTAAACACTTAAATTTTAATGTATATATTTAGCAAACTCCAAAGTTAATTTATGTCTTTATACTTCTTTCAAACAAATCAAGAATGCTAGAATTTTTTTCTCCAAATACCCCTTCCCTTCTTCATTTATTATTAGCTTCAATCTTAGTTCCACCTTATTATTTAATCTAATGACAACCATTGTTTTTGTCATTATTATAACGATTTTTACAGTCAATATTTATCGAGTTTACTTTACAGGGTAATCCGTTTCTTTAGTGACTGTTATTTATTATATCCTCTTTCTTTCTTCTGAATTCTTAAATTCTCACTGAGTTTTTCTTTTTTTTTATTGTGTCAGTCTATCAATAGTAGCTTTTGTTAACCTTTGTAGATCTCAAAATCTTTTTATTTTCTCTTATCTTGAACAATACTTTATCTGCACACAAATTTCTAGGTTGGCATTTGTATTGCCCAAACATATTAAAGATACCATCCTTATCATGTGCCTGTGCTCTTATTTTTGATGCATTTTTCTGTTAATTATAAATGACATATAAATGTTAATGAATGACATGTGAGAACCAGCTTTAGCATTCCTGGCTTATCCTTTCATAATTATTTTCTTTTTCAGTGGAAACTTTGTTTCCCCTTGTGTTCAAGAGTCCCTTCCCTCTTTCCTTTCAAAATATGAGAGATCATGAGAGGCTTCCATAATCTTGTTTATGGTTATGGTAAATGAATGATGGAGGTTAAAGCAAAGATTTTTCCCTAAGGATATTTACAGTTTAAGTGAAACAAAGGAAGTTGGGATAGAAGGATGGATCTGAGTGGTAAAATTTCCAGCCCAGCAAGGTAATACGGCATTTGTGGGTTGAGGCTTACCTTAACAATTTCCCTAAAATCATGTTATACAGATGATTAATTCTGACCAAAGGCAACTCTGCTACTATACAAAACAAACTTAGTGCATGTGTCTCGGCAAACATGTTACTGGCGCAAAGTATATTTAAATAATTATTTTAGAATTTCTCAAATTTAGACTCATCCCATCTGCTTTAATTGGTAAGCTTCTTTAGCATCAGTTTAAAATATAGCAAAAGTGTGACTAGGGTTTATTATAACTTCATTGTACATCTTCTAAGTAATCAAGTATGTAATAAGGATACATAAATACTGAATTATATGATGCAATCATATGCTGGAGATTCTACCACAGATTCTTAAATTTTGTTGAGTTTCTTTGACAAGAAATTGATAAGATATTTCAATAATTTTCCCAGAAAAAATTTGCATAAAATTTGGAGGTTACAATAATCCTAAATCTCAAATCAGAACTCAGGTCATAATCTCTGATTTTAGAACATTCAGTTGTTTGTAGCTTACCAGTAAAAATGATCATGAATCATCCCAGAAATAGAACTGTTGAGTTTCCTTTTAAGGCGACAGTATCTTGTGCTTTCCAATCTTTCTATGTTTTCTGAAATCAAGCATGTAAGGTCGGTGATGTCAATTTAAACTCTCAGGCCCTAGGCAAAACAAACAAATAGAAATAGCAGATGCCTTCTTTATGCAAAAAAGAAAATTGCTGATTTATATTGGAGAGACACTCTTTTCTTCCCAGGTTTTTCTCCCCCTCATGTTCCTCACCTACATTCTTTTGCCACCCACTTGGAACAGGTGATGTTTTTCCAAAAGGGTTAGATCCAATATTCTATAAGATTTTTTCTAAATCCCTTTTACACTACTAGATTCATGCAATTTTACCGTGAAATAGACCTCAGGGACATTAAGTCCTCTGTGAAATGAAATTTAAATCTACTTCTGGTTACTATGTTGTGACCTTCAACTTAAACATCCCTATTTCTTTCATTTCCTGTCATACACACTCACACACACACCTATCTGGCATATGTTTGTTTCAAAACTAATGAAGTGAGTGTGTGACTTGTTTTTGTTTGTTTGTTTAAGAAAGAGTATTTGGGAAGAGTTTCTTGAAAGCTTTTAAGATGAGAGCTCATGGGTGTTGAGAATCACTGTTTTTTTATATGTATATATTCTTATTGAACCAACTCCTCTGGAATGTTGCTTTTTTTGTGAATTAATGTCATTTTGCACTCTTCTAATGCTTTCAGAATGATATGGCATTTTACAGAATCAGAATAACTCATCATGATGTAGTAAGTAATGTATTTTATCCATTAAAAAGTATCTA
The DNA here is from genome assembly GCF_030028045.1 of Hippopotamus amphibius kiboko. Taxonomy (NCBI): domain Eukaryota; kingdom Metazoa; phylum Chordata; class Mammalia; order Artiodactyla; family Hippopotamidae; genus Hippopotamus; species Hippopotamus amphibius. The sequence goes on along the minus strand of NC_080193.1, from coordinate 86,481,557 downwards.
TTAGGTTAAAAGTGATGCTCACTATTATCTAAACAAATCACTTGAATTTTTACAGATGACATTTATTAAAACCCATATCAGAAATGAAAAAGCAAAATTTGAAGTTTCCAAACGAAACTTTCTTCTACTTAACAAATAATGGAACATGAACATTATTATTCATGAGACTTCTTGAAGGCTATTATCATTAAAGGATATACTAAACTTTATGAGTTTCAATTTAGGAGGGAAAAAGCTCAACTTGTCGTATAAATATCTTGATATTCATTAGGAATAATCATTGAAATGATTTCCTAAATTGAAGGATTGTGTTATAGTTAATGAAGCTTGTATTCAACAGTGCATCATTAAAAGCAAATTCTCCTACATAAAATTTCCTAGGTTGTTAAAAGATGGAGCATTGGTTGTACTGCTGTGGATGTCTGCCCAAAAAGTAGACCCTGGCTTCATCTACGGCCATTGTGTAATGTGTAGCATTTATTTATTTATTTATTTTTTAAAATAAATTTATTTTTATTTTTGGCAGAATTGGGTCTTCTTTGCTAAGTGCGAGCTTTCTCTAGCTGCGGCAAGTAGGGGCTTCACTATCGTGTGGTGTGTGGGCATCTCAGGGCAGTGGCTTCTCTTGTTGCAGAGCACGGGCTCTAGACATGCAGGCTTCAGTAGTTGTGGCACGTGGGCTCCGTAGTTGTGCCACATGGGCTTAGTTGCTCCAAGGACATGTGGAACCTTCCCAGACCAGGGATCAAACCTGTGTCCCCTGCATTGGCAGGCAGATTCTCAACCACTGCACAACCTAGGAAGTTCAATGGGTAGGATTTATATCGAATGATGTTAGTGCAGGTTCTAGAAAATAGTGGAAAGTTCCTTTTGGGGGACCTCAAAACTGAGACTGAGCTCAACCTTTGGGTTAGGTAATATCAGGTATAAGCAGCCTGTAGTCCATTCTTTCATATACATAAAATATGTCTTAATTCTGCCACAGAGCCCCATAATTTTTCCATTTTCTATGAAATGTGTGTAGTGTGTGCCTGTGTGTGCCATCTCTTTTATGATCGGTTGTGAACGCATGGCTGATCTTCTCTGCTGAAGAGTGGAAGGCATCATCTCTGCTGCAGTGATGCTCAAAGGCTCACTGTAATTGAACTCCAGGGTCCTGACACCAGTTCTGCTGCTTACTACCTGTGTGATCTTGGACAAATTTCTTAAATTCTCTGGGTCTCAGTTTCTTCCTACCTTGTTGGTAAGGTGACCAACAATCCCAGTTTTCCTGAGACTGAGGGGGTTCCCTAGGTGCAGATCTTTCAATACTAAAACTAGGAAAGCCCCAGACAAACTGGGATGAATTGGTCACCCCAACAAAGAGGAAATTAAAAATACCTTCCATTTGTATGTTTTTTAGCTATCGTATTATATTTGTCTTTCTCTGTCTGACTTACTTCACTTAGTATGATAATCTCTAAGTCCATCCATGTTACTGCAAATGGCGTTATTTCATTCATTTTTATGGCTGAGTAATATTCCATTGCATATATGTACCACATCTTCTTTATCTGTTCTTCTGTTGATGGATATTTAGGTTGCTTCCAAGTCTTTGTAATAGTAAAGGTTGTAAATAGTGCTGCAATGAACTTATTTACAAAACAGAAACAAACTCACAGATTTTGAAAACAAACATGGTTACCAAAGGGGAAACTTGGTGGGGGGGATAAATTAGGAGTTTGGGATTAACAAATATACAGCATTACATATAAAATAGATAATCAACAAGGTCCTACTGTATAGCACAAGGAATTCTACTTAATATTCTGTAATAACACATATGGGAAAAGAATCTGAAAAAGAATGGATATATGTATATGTATAAATGTATCACTTTGCTGTACACCTGAAAATAACACATTATAAATCAACTATATTCTAATATAAAATAAAAATTTTTTAAAAGTACCTTCCACCTGCGGTGTGCTGGAAGCAGTTCCTACTTGCGGTGAGAGCCAATTGTTATAGTTAGGAATTTTGTGGGCCAATTGTTATATATTCAAAAATTTTGTGAGCTGTTGATGACTTGAAATCATCCATGTTGGAACTGTTCCCACCACAGCAATCAGCAAATGCTACAAATCAGGGTATTTTTTTTTTCTCCTTCCTAGAGATCCAGTTAACTAGCATACCACTGCCTACCAAACAACAAAGATGATGAAATTACTAATTGAAATAATCCATGTAAAATGCTCAGTGGACTGCATGATACAAAGTAAGTGCTAATTCAGTGTTACTGATTAGTCATTTATTATTATCATTATTAATTTTGCATTGGTGGTTGATAAATATGTTAAACTGAACTGAACTCTGCCTGAAGGCGCTCCCTATAAATTATTTCAATAGATTTTTTGTTAAAGTACATCATCCAGAACATAGACTAAGTATATGTTGTAGGTCTCCAAACTGGTAGTTTTTTCTTTCTCCCTTTCTTATAAATTCCTTCTCTGTGAACCTAGAAAGATCTATCTTTTCCCTACTGCACTATGGCCAGTCCTCAGATACTGCATGTTGGGCTTCAGGTAGTGACTCTAGCTCCAGGAGTGCATGAAGAATTATGCATTGGTGCTGCGCATGGAGCATGGTAAAGCAGATTATGCTAATGAGGTCTATTCTGTGAGGTGGCCCCCTGTGTTGGGCCTGAGACCACCACTACATGCCTTCCTTTGCCCACTGTCCAAATCTTCCCTGTATTTCTCTGATCTCCAATACTGCTAGAAATCCCTGTCTATAATCTTTGAGTTATAGAACTTGACACCTCTTTAAAAGCCAACCCATTACCTGGGTAATTAACAGAATGCAAATTAGTTTATCAAGTTAGCTCTAGCAAATATCCTTGCTTTAAGGAAACTGACCCAGGAAAGAGATGCAAAGAAAGTTCTGAAGTTTGGGAGATTATCTGAGTGGGCAGGTGTAAGTAGGGAAAGGGATGTTGAGAACTAGCAGGCAGCACTGGAGGGTGTTGATTCCTTGGATGGAAGAGTGTAAAGGAAGTGAGGGATAAGAATGCAAATGAGGGGAAATAAATGCAAATACATGTCTCTGATTCTTGATTCTTGAGAACTAAGCAACCTCCGGAATTTTCAGATTATAGAAAAAAGCTGAAGTCAAAAGAGCTAAAATGCTACCAAAACTCTAACAGTTTTGTTGGGGGCCAGCCTAGATCTTCAAACATAAAACTGCTTAAGAGTAAATACATCTAAATAATTCTATCCCTGGTTCATTAGGAAATCTAAGGTATACAAAACGAAGACACTCTGCCTGGACTAATGGAAGATGAAAGCATCCTAATTCCACCATATTAGATGATCATTGGAGGGTTTTGTCCTCTCTCTGGCTCTGTCCAGCTGATGCCAGCAGGCATTCCCTCCTCAGGAGGAACAGATCAGTCTCTTAGGATTGGCATGTTAATTCATGCTGAAGAGCCCTACTGGTCACCCAGCAAGACATTTCAAGGAGCAGAGTGTGAGCCCCTCAGTTCCTGCTCATTGTTGGGGGACTTCCAGCTGATGTCTTTGATGGCTCTCATGTAGATAATGTGATATCATAAAAGAGGAGTTTCTGTAGCAGATTACTCGCCATGAAAGCCTGCCAGTGGCGTCCCAGCATTCCCTGATGTGAGTGCTGGTTTGAGAGTTCTATGCAGTTTAAGAGAGAAAGGGAAGGGATGACTGGCGGGCAGGGGGATTTCTGTACAGACCTAGTCTTCCAAAATGCTGGACTAGAAAGCGGGAGGTACTGGAAACAGCATTCCCAATACACAGACATGCATGAGATGCCCCACCCCTCATTTTTTTTTTTTTTAGGATCCGATCTGTATATTAGACCAGATGTTCTTTCCTGTATCTGTTTTCTCTCTCTCGCTCTCTCTCTTCAATGGTCCCTTGGCTTTTAAAACTATCGACGGAAAGCTTTTTCCTTCCTCAGGTCAATTCACTTCAGAAAGTATCTACTCGTGTGTAGCCAGTAGTGTAACCTATCCACACCATGGAACAAACAGAAAAGACCCAAAACTCGGTCTATGTGCTTCAGGAACTTACAGTAGAAGCAAGCATTCATGATACGTTAAAAAAAGTGAATTGTTAAGTAACGCTATAAAGTCTTATGTGACCACGAAAGGAAGAGCTCGTGGGAGTAAAGAATTGAGGCAGAAGTTCCGGCCCTTTGCAGAATTGTTACTAATCGTAAGGTAAAAGGTAATGAAAGTAGAACAAAATTTTAGGCAAAGGAAACCAGGCCATCGAAAGCACTGAGTTTGGAATGAACAGCATGTTGTGTTTGTCTGGTGTTTGTTCCTTTATACAATAAATATTTACTGAGTCCCTACCAGGGACCCAGACCTGTTCCAAGGAGCTGGGGATTCATCCTTGAAAATAAATCATTGTTCTCCTAGGAATTGATATTCTAGTGAAGCCAATATGCAATTGAATGATTAAACAAAATAGCTTTATTTAGAGATGAGCCAGATTAAGAAAATATTAAAGGAGAAAGTGCTCTTGGAGTAAGGATGGCCAGGCAAGACCTCTCTGGGAAGGCTACAATTTTGCTGTGACCTGAAGAATAAAAAAGAACAAGGCACATGAAACAGGGAGGAGCTTTCCAGACAGAGAGACCAAGCAAATGCCTAATAACAGGAAATATCTTGGCAGATTAAAGTCAACCCTGATTGTACATTAGAATTACCGTGGGAGCTTTTTAAAAACGTATATAATTGGGCCCCACCTCCAGAGAACTTGGTTTAATAGGTTTGGGGTGGTGCCCAGACATGGATATTTTTAAAAAACTTCCTCAGGTTATTCAAATGTCAGCCAAGGCTGAGAACAGGTGGATTAGAGAACAATGGGTCTCCAAGTTTAGCATGCATCAGAATCACCTGGGAGGCTTGTTAAATCCAGATGGCTGAGCCCCACCCCAGAGTTTGGGATTCAGTTTGTCTGTGACAGGGCACAAGAATTTGCATTTCCAGCAAGTTTCCAGCAGATGCTGCTGCTGCTAGTCTGGGATGCAAACTTGAGAAACACTGGGTTCAAGAACAAAAATGGAAGCTGGCATTGAAAGAAGAAGAGAGTGATATGAAGGGAGCTAGGAGAATGGAGTTGGAACTTCTGTCCTGGAAAGGAAGAAATGCAGAGCAGAGCCACAGACACAGAAATGATGAGGGCAGATGTGAAACTGGGAGGATCATTCTGGATGTCCAAGAAGAGATGTAGAGCAGAAGTCCAGTCACAGATGGCAGGGCAGATGAGGATCCTGGAGGGCTGTTCTGGATGACCAGAGATGACGACAAGCAGATGAAGATCTGAAAGACTGTCCTGAGTGAGCAAAGTGTGGACAAAGACTGTTGCCTGTCATATCAATAAACAAAGGATGTTGCAGCCATCAGGCCAGCAGCCACTGCAGCTGTCCCAACTGTGAACTCTGAGGGGATTCAGGATGGAAAAAAACCCAGGATACTGGCCCTAGATAGTCAAGGTACATATCAAATGAATGATTTCAGTGAGCTCAGACTCTTGCACTTTCCCATACATAAAAAATTGCTGAATTCATTAACTTGAGCTGTCGGTTTTTGTTTAATTGACCGCGATCTTTTGATGTCTGACTACCTGGTTTTTGTTGCAAAAACTCCTATATATCCTGGCCCCTCCCTTACTTTTTCAGAACAGAATCTCAGAGCTCTTTGAAAGGCTGTCCCCCAGGCTTAAGTCCTTAGTTTGTACGCTGAATACAACATAATTCTCAACTTTTATGTTGTGTGCTTTTTCAGTTGACAAGAGTGAGATGTGGGTGAGGAGGGACAGATGTTCAAAGAAGAGGAACAGACACAAAATTGGCCAAAAGGAGCACCTTGGAGGACTAATCTGGAGTTTGAGAGAGTGGCCAGTAATAGAGTCATCAGTTTATAGATGATGTTTCAGCCACAGGACTAGATGAGGCTTTGGAGGGAAAATTTAGGTAGAGAAGTGAAGCTAGAAGCAAAGACATGTGATGGGAATAATGAGAGGAAAGTTGAACAGGTGGAGGGAAATAAGAAGAAAGCCCTTGAAACCGCTATCAATTTGCTTATTTATTCAGAGAGCAGACAGGTAATGAGAATCAGTTACAAGTTGGGTGTGAGGACCAGGAACAAGCACATTCTGTCTAAACAGGTAGCAAAGATGACTCCAGGTGATTGCACCCAATCAGAATTACACATTGTCTTTCTGACCTACTGAGATGCCAGTGTATGTCACCCCTGGAGGTGGGCTTCAGTTTGTTTTTCAACATCTGTGTACACTAAATCTATTATGTTTATGAGCTACTTTGTAATCCTAGAACTAATTATCTGTGATGCCTTGCATCTCTAAATCTTCATCATGTGAGTAAAAGAGTAGAGAGGTGTCCCCCTGGAAGCGCCAGTGTTAAAAAAAAAAAAAAAGCTGGAGAAAGAGGGTTAGAGCTTACACATATGAGTTGACTTATGTAAGCATGATGGGAATCAACAGTAGCTGCTACTGGGCTGCGTTAATGAAATTATACAACCATTCTCGGCATGAGAAAGGTAATCATTCAGATCAGACATATGGCACGACCCTTTGTTTGGGGTATTTAATATAAAAATGATAAGAATGTATTTGAGAGCATTCAGAGAAAAATAATAAGGAGGTTGTTTTTCCCAGGTCTAATGAGGAATGACTGAAAGATTTAGGGATAATTTGCTTGAGGGAGTGGCTACTCAATCAGTGTAACTGCTCTAAATTTTGAAGAATGTCATTAGGAAGAGACATGAAATTTATTCCGACTAGAAATGGGTGGAAGCTTTGTGATAGAATTTTCACCCAATTTAATAAACACCTTTCCACAGTCAGAACCATCCAAGATGGGATAGATGGTCCCAGATGGTAGAGAACATGACATTTTCAGAGGTGAACTTGCACAAGATGTATGACCACTGGTTAGAAATAGTATTGAAGGGATTCAAACCAGCAAAGGATATTAGGTAAAATGACCATTTATAGCCTGGAAGTCTGTATTTTATTATTTCATGTCTTTTTGCAAATGAACACACATTTAGAGAACTTCTGTGAAGTAAAACAAATTATGTGCATCAAGGGTCCTGTGGGTCTGGTCTGTAACCGTCAGTTCCTTGGAAAACTTAGTAGACCACAAGGCATGAGTGACTGCAATTTTGGGTTGTGTTTAATTTAAACATGTTCCCAGAGTCTATAACACATTTGGAACATCAAAGAATAGGAAGCAAGAGAGATAATCAAATGTAAAACTTGAATAACCAAGTTCAAATCCTCTTACTATTTACTACTTATTATAAGCATTTATTAAGTCCCAGCCAGGTACTAATTTCTATATTAAACCTTTCTTCCATCATCTCATTTTGTCCTTTTAACAACCTTACGGGATTTGTTACACTTTGAACACCAATTTAACAAGGAAAATTAAGACCCCGAGTCAGAGCTAGCAAATCAACTTTGAATAAATCATTTAGTTCCTGTGAAATTTAATTCTTTTTTTTTCTTTAAGAACTTTTATTATATTCATGGAAAAACAATTTCCTTGGGGAAATAAAAGCAGGTAAGCACAGGTGATGCTATGGCAATTCAAAGAGATAACTTTACATAGAGTCATGCATGCAAATATAAAAAAATGAGAATAAAAGAAAATATGGGAAAAGGAAAAAAATATAAGAACTCACATATTTAGTATCAGCCAATTCCAATCAATATTTGGCGGGATATCCTTATATTCTTGAATTCATGACAACATATGAAAAATATATTTACATATATATTCTAAATCTAAGTAATAAATATATATCTTAGGGGAAAACAAACAAAAAAGGAACTTTCATTGAGATACAGTTGACATACAATAAACTGCATATATTTAAAGCATACAATTTGATATTTTTTTTTCTTATTAGTAACGTATGTATGGCAATCCCAATCTCCCAATTCATCCCACCCCAACAACTCCCGCTTTCTCCACTTGGTGTGAAATTTAATTCTATATTTATAAAACAACCATTTTTAGCTTGGACATTTGTTGGGAGGCTTATCATTAAATGAGTGTCTCCATGTGAACTTCTTGGTAAATTGTTAAATGCAGATATCGCTATAAAAACTTGAGTGAATCCGTGAAGTAGACCCTCACTATATTTCTCTATAGCTACCTGGGTAGAGAGGTAGAAGAAGGTATATTGTGATTATGGACTTTTTGAGTTGAGAGTTATTTAAAATCTTTTATAGTTCTATGCTGTGCCCTGGAAATAATGAAAAGAAAGATTAAAAGGACAAACTGCAATGCAGACAGATTTCAACATTTAAAAATCAAGCCCATAATGGGGTAAGCAATTGTCTCTATGTGAGACCTCACAATTTAAATGCTAAAATAAAAGCAGAGAATAATATTTACATTTCAAAGCAACAGTCAACTAAATGGTTCTCAATCTTTAAAGTACCTGAGAAACCTGATTTCTTTAAATATAAAAATACAAATATATCTCATTTCTTCTAAAGAGTGGTTATGTACTAGTGTTAACACACAGATTCATCTTAATTAAAATCGACCAACAATTCACCAGATCTTTACTGAGTTTTTGTTTCATTGAAATAAAGTCATACTTTCTTCTCCAGATACATGCTTCCTTTCACCAAACTCCTTAGAAAATGATCTCCCATTTTATTGTATTTACATATAAACCAGAACAGTTATTCAAAGAAGTATTTGAATATTTAGCTGACAATGGTAAATAAAATCAGTGGGGTTTCCCTAATGTTCTTACTATGTTTTTAAAGATAACTTTGCAACTAGAAACTGTTGTATAGATTACTAACATATTTTAGGATGCTCAGAGTAGCCTGATACATTTAGCAAAGCTTTTCTCATGAGATATGCTGCTTGTTAATTTGCTGCACCATCATATACGTTATTTCTCCCCATTCTCAATTTTCGTCTTCTTTCAAGCCTACTCATGGGTTAATTACAGCCTTATTCGTCCCATCAAATACTGGAGTTTGATTCCTTTCCTATTTTTATGATGATTACTGTCTATACTATCTACTAAAACGCTTACTGTAAAAGAGTGGAACTCAATTCTGTTTTCCTCCAGCAGTTAGTGAAAAAGAAGCTTTAAATGAATGCCTAGTACATAAAGTGGGGAAGAGTTTAGAAGTCTTTCTGTTAGAATTCATTAGGCCTGACTTATAAATCCCTGTGACCTGATTGGCTTAGATGCTCATCAGAACTCCTAAGATTCCACAGAATATAAATTGAAAACCACTAGGGAAGAAGTTGCAAACTCCGCTTTCTACAGGGGTAGGGCAGGTAATATCAAAGAAGTAAAAGACTGGTGGGGACTGGGCTGCACAGAGGTACATGCTTAGAAAAAAAGGGCCACTGCATCTCACACCAGTATATTCATCTCAGGTGGATCTAAATGTTTAATCTTTCCAGATATACAATATAATCCTCAAGAGAAGCCAGACTGCCAGATTGCCTTTGATATAATACTCTCAACTTTTGAATATAGGCAATGAATTTATGCATTCATAAAACAATGGGCTGGCCAAATAAAGCACATATGCTGCCCAAATCTGGCCTGCAAACTGCCAGAAAACGACCTCTGCATCCTCAACTGTGAACCCTAAGAAGAAAGAGGATATGATTGTTTATATTTATTAGTTTATCTTCAGGGTTGAGCACAAGTACAGAGCATGTGTCCAAATTTGTTAATGAAAGAATAAATGATGAGTCAATAGATAAAATAGACCAGTATCATAATGCCTGCAGAAGTTTCATTGTTTCCTGAGTTAAACAAACGCAATGTGGTATAATAAAAAGAGGACCTGTTTAGGAGGAAGGGAATATGTGTCAAGGCTTTAAATCTGCCTGAGATCCTGTGTGCAGTCTCAGGCAATTCACTTCACTTACTTGACTCAGTGTCCACATCTATGAAATGCTGAGATTGGATTATAGTGTTGGTTTTTCAAATGATGTTTCAAGGAGCCTTTCAAGTATTGGAGGGAGATGATTCAAGTGGATTCTAAAGGGATGAGATGGATGCCCAATACAGAGGAAGTCTTCAGGATTTAGAGATTCAAAATAAGATTACACTGGCTCTTTAGTAAATTATGGCAGAGTAAACATAATTCTTTGTCTGCTTCTTCCCAGAATTTTAAAATGACAAGAAAATAATTTTTAAGGCACAAAAACATGCAGACCAAGAGAGTAAAGAACAATACAATAGAGAAAACAAATTAGACACTAGAGATTTAGCAGACTCAAGAACGCTTAATTCTAAGTCAGCTTGCCATTTTTTACGCTAAGATTTATAGGACTATTTGAATCTTTAAACTATGTCCATGTACAGCTTTTAAAATATATTTTTAAAGGATACATTTGGAGAAAAAGTACTAATGTTAAAAAACTTTGTGAACCCCTTGACTAGAAGAAATCCCGTCTGGTGTTACTGTTCTATGATTAGCCTCTGTACCGCAACTGTATCGTACAGAGTTGTGGGTATTGTACATCCCCCGAAGTTCTAAAACAGTGTGCTAAACGGGTACAAGGCAGCAATCCACAAATGCTTCCTGTCAGGACCACAAAAGTTAGGCATGGGGTCTGGGGAAAGAAACCTAGCACCCTTTCTGGTAATGAATGCCATGAAATTCCATGCTCATCAAGTCCATTGTAAAATCCTCCATTTATAAAATGTCTATAAGAATCGGAGACACAAGCCATTTGTTATAGTAATTCACTAATTCGCATTTCAGAGCCAAGACAACTAGTATGGCCAAAGAATCATTTCTGATGAGATCAGCAATTGCAAAACTGAAACCATCTCATTTTTGCAAACATCTAAATGGGGCTCACTCGTCAATGTGTTTCAGATTCTTTCACAGCTTCAAATCTAATGGGCAGAGGCTGGGTTTCCTTGAGATAGCATTTCAGTGAAACACTTTTTAATTCATTTTACACAGCTCTTATTAGATTTGTAAGGAGATACACACTGTATAAGCACTCTGTGGTCACTTGAGAGGAGAGTAGTTACGTGACTCATTTAACAGGCAATTACCTGTTTAAAAAAGAGACAAATATCCTGTGTCTGACAGAGGCTATGTCTGTGTGACATGAACCAAATGTTGAGACTGTTAAAAAAAAAAGCCTACACTGAGGTTGATTCTGAGCTCTTTTACAGAAGTCACTGATCTCAGACTAGTTAAAAATAGATGCTTAATAGAACTGCTTTGTATCTTGACATCTTGACTGTGGTGATGGTTACACAAATTTACATGTGATAAAAATGTGTAAAAATACACACACACTCATAAGTGCATGAAAAAGTGGTGAAATCTGAATAAAGTTGATGGATTGCATCATTGTTGATATCCTGGTTAGGATATTATACTATAGATTTTAAAGATGTTACCATTGGGGAAACTAGGTGAAGGGTATACAGTATTTTTTTTGTATTATTTCTTACAACTGCAGGTGAATCTACAAATATCTCAAAATAAAAAGTAAAAGAAATAGCGACTGCTAATCGCATGTATTGATTTGAGTAATATCACCAACTCAGCCTGACAGATTAATGTCATCATTCCCATTATATGTACTATGAGATAAGGATGGGCAGGTGAGCTTCACTTACAAGAGCACCTTCCAAAAGGCTTGTGTATTTCGAGATTGTCACTGCTGGTGTCAGAATTTGGGTTAAGATGTAATTCTCTTTTCCTCCATTTCTTATGCATGGCTTAGAATTAGAAATCAAAAGATTTGGTACAGCACCCAGCATTTCATTCCTAGGAGTACACCATGATGTGATATGCTAGTGGTTTTTTCAGCTCTGAATCAGGTTGATGGAGATATTAGACAGACAAGCCATTTACTGAGAGCTTCCTTGCAGTATATTGTATTAATGGTCTTTATCCATGCATTTTTCCAGGTAATTTTGTAGACCACCTTGTTTGAATGGAGTTTTGTTCCTATTCTTTGACTCTACCTTTGGCCCTGTGGCTTGCTTTCGGCAATGGATTGTTGCAGACATAAGTAAGGAGAGGCCTGAAAAGCATGCGTGTGAGCTTGCCCTCTTGCGCTTAGGCCATTACGAGGCCAAGGCCATGCTCAGACTAGCCCACTGATCCTAGGAGGAGAATGAGAGAAATGTGGAGCAGAGCTGCCCAGTTAAGCTGCTCTAGCCAAACGCATCCTGAAGTGCAGTCCCTGGCTGATCTATAGACCCATGACTAGACCCAGCCCAAAGCAGCTGTCCTAGGGATGTGTGAGTTCTAATAATGATTGTTGTTTGAAACAATGAGTTTTGAGGTGGTTTCACATGCAGCAGTAGTTGGTAACCAACAGAATTGTGACGGATGACTTATTTGATTTTAGATAGGTGGCTGGTTTCTGGAAGATTGGAATAGAGAGGCTGTAGGAGGGGGAGGTTTTAATATTTCAGACTTGTCAGAATTAGAATACAAAGTAGCAACTTGGTTACAGAAAATGGACAGGTGTCAATTATTAGGATTGAGCGAATAAGGTCGGCTGAAGTCATGTCTGAGTTCATATTTGAGGACCTATTTGAGTTATGAAGATAACCTGATGCTGATACACCCAAGTTTTTCAACAAAGTTCATTTGATTGAAGACCAGGTGAGGCTGAGCCAGTGGGAGGGGATTAAGTGGTCTTAGCCATAAGCTCTATAGAGACAGGAGTCAAGAAGGTAGTATTGCTTCTTTCTGGATCAGGAAGTGGCACTGTTTTTGTTTGTTTTGTTTTGTTTTCCCTGTAAAGGACCATATAGTGAATAGTTTAGGCTTTACGGGCCATGCAGTCTTCGTCACAGCTATTCAGTATGTCAGCTTCAGGGCAAAAGCAGCCATAGGCAGCATGTAAACAAATGAGAGTGACTGTGTTCCAATAAAACTTTATTTACAAGAACAGGTAGTAGCAGAAATTGGCCATCTAGCTATAGGTGGCATCCCTCTTATCTGGTAATTGGATTGCATTATTGAATAAAACATTTAAAATTAATTCTTTCTGAAAAATTTAAGAGAAAGATGGAGAATATATGACATGTACACCTGAAGTTTCCCCATAAGCCAAAAGTAGACATTACTAATCCATCCTGGAATGCTTTGCCCCAGTTTGGAAATGTCCTCTGAATTCTTCACACCACAGCAATACAGGCATCATTTTCAATATATCGTTGCTTGTAAGTTACTTAAAAGAAACACAATAAGAAATATACTCTAACCTTAATTCAAAGATTTCTCTATTAGCATCCATGGAAAAAATATTACAAATTTAAAAAGTGATTGTGGCTTTAAGAGCAACTCTTCTGACAATAAATTGGAGGTCACTATAATAAAATAATAATAATAGTGATATTAATTCGTAAGAATTGTTTCATGTTAGATTAAGTCAAAGTATTTGCTTTCAATATGCACATATTTGCTTTTGAAATTATGAGACTCGGATTGAGGAGACAGTAGGAGACATGAAGACCCACACTATAGTGCATCTGGTTAAGGGAACACCTGGAATCTAGAACTATAACATGGAGAGGCGATGAGGAGAGGGATTGTTCCATGTGGGATGCTCCATGCATTTAGCTAGATCATGTGCCTGTGGACAAGGAGACGTGATGATGAGACAAACTGGACGTGAATCCAGGAAACTCGGTCTCTAAGCTCAACAGAGGTGAATGTAATCTTTGCCACAGAGCTGTGTAAGGGAAAAGTGGGGACGTGGGAAGCTATTTTGAGAAAGTCTTGCAAAATTGAGAAGTATATTTCTTTATGGTTCAACAAGTCCAATATGCATTATTGATCATGGTTTTTGGTAGTTTCACTAGCACACTGAGCCTAAATTATCAGGCATGTGCTGGCTCCTGAGCCAAATGGTTTAACTTCACTATCAATTCCAAGGTACCAGACCTTCTAGCCAAGGTCTCTTGCAAACAGGGCATGAATGAGCTGCATCTGGCGTAACCAGTAAGATATGACACTGGCCTTCTGGACTAACACTGGGATTTCTTTATCACAGCCATTCTTTATGGCAGCATCATCCCTTTGTAATGGCTTGTGAACAGCTTGATCCCTGCAGGCATTTCTCTAGCAACCTCTCCCTCCACAGTCTGCAAAGAAAGCCAGCCTGGAAAGTTGCAATTAGTCACATGATTTCTGTCTGCAGCCTGGGCTGGGGAATTCTGATACCACCCCTTGAGTAGAAGTGGTGGCGCTGGGTATAATCCGATGGCAGGTGGTTCAGCCATCAGCAGTTCTGAGTCATTTAATGACACAAACGCTGAGTAAATACTGAGAGAAAGTTTGAGGGACTCTGTATGGGGTGAAATAGTTAAATGGGCAGGGTTATTCTTGGGAAAGAGTACCCCCAAAAGGCTTGGAAGAAGTAAAAAGTATAGGGCTATGACTTTTGAATGAGTCCATGGAACTTTCTGATCCCTCCATAACAGGAAGAGTTTTAAAACATCAAGCTGGGTGAGGTTCCTTTTGTGGGGAGGAGTTACTGTGACACTTTAGAATCACATGAGGCTTGGTGGCTAGGGCAGCTGTGACTTGAATTGTGTCTCTGCAATTCATGGCTAACTGAAAGCTTGCGATTTGGGAAGCAATTGATGCTAATTGTGTTGAACAAGGATTAACTGGCATTCCACTTCCACTCTTTCTCTGACACCCCTCTCCCACTGCCACCTTGCCCACCACAACTCCGCTGATGCATAGCTTAGAGCATGAGGATAGGAGAAGGAGAAAGGACCCCTCCTCTCTTATTGTGTCTTCTGTTGCAAACCCTGATCACCATGTTCACAGTGGCAAGTCAGACCAATCACAAATGAAGTTGAGTCTACCAGTGACATGTGTCTATAAATTACTCTGCTGTCCACTAAATCTTAAAAGATCTTAAGCAGAAAGGGACATGTTTGGTATTAACATATGCACACTACTAAATACAAAATTGATAATCAACAAGGACTTACTGAATAGCACAGGGAACTCTAGTCAATATTTTTAAATAATCTAAATAGGAAAAGAATCTGAAAAAGAATAGATATATGTATACGTATAACTGAATCACTTTACTGTACACCTGAAACTAACACATCGTTAATCAACTATACTCCGATATAAAATAAAAATTTTTTAAAAAGTACATATCTCCCCAGCATGTTAGAACCTGAAGTTTCTAGACAGAACTTGGAGGGGTCTCCAGGACAAGCACTCTGTTGATCCAATCTCTCAGTTCCCTTACTTCTAATATTCTTCTCCCTATTCTGAATCCTCTAAGAGAGGAACTAAGAAGAGAGGACAGTACAGGGATAAGGGACTAAGAATTAGGGGAAGAATCAAAAAGGCTGAAGACCATGCATGTGTGAGGCTTGTGGAGGATTCTTTGCAGGAGAAAGCTGGATTTTATTTTTCATAAAGTCTTTCAGTAATTACATTCCTCATATGACTCAGGCACTTGTAGTCTGGCCAGTTAACAGAACATCTGTTTACAGGAAAGTGGTGAAATATGCAAAGTACTTTTGTTAATTGGGGTTCTACTCAACCCCTTTCATCTTGGTTCCAGACTGAAGCTCAGGAACTTTCCTGGTTCTTTTATAAAGAAGAAAATAGCCAGTAGGGGAAAGATGTGAAGTTCACTGAGTCTGAATGAATTGCAAGAAATGATTATTGTGAAATAGTCTAAGTAATTAATAATATTGCTAAATTGAACTTCAGTGTCCAATTGACAATTGACTTCATATAACCTAAATACAAAACAATAAAGCTTGTCTAGGGAAACTCATGTTAAAGTTTATTAATGCTATTTTCCTCAGTCTGTATGCCTGCTTGTAAATCATTTATTTTTAGTGATAGAGCCATTTTAGACTGAATAACCTACATTATGGTCCTTCTGTGTTATTGTAGGAGTAGGACACAGTATATCTCCATCTGGCTATATGTGGTTTGACTGGCTAAGTGGGACAACCACTTTCTTTACAATGAAGTTTACTGTATAGAAATTTACAGGGAAAATATTCTGTAAACTTTAAAATGCCAAATATTTACATCCTTACTAATGATCATATGGTCTTTCTCTCTCTCAAATCCTATAACTGTACATTTTAACATAGTTGTAAACACAGTGTGTACATATGGTTTTGTGTTTTGCCTTCCTCATCTAACATATCAAATGTGTATTTCCATAATGGAATACACAATACAATTTTAAAGCCCACAGACGGTTTAACATATTGATGTATTTAGTGAATATTTTAATACTTCTCTCTGCTCTGAAGCTAATATCCCAACATCTGCCAATTGGAAGTAATTTTTAACTGAATTAAATATCTATGTACTTGTTTCTCAGGACACACAAGACTGAAAGATGCAAAATATAGTACTTATACTTCTCACTAAGAATAGCCATTGGTTCTGGGTGCCACCAACTATAATTCTGGACCCTAACCCCCAACTCCCTCCCTTGTGATGGCAGAATCCCTTTGATGGTTCACATGTATTCTTGGAAAGTCATTATAGTTTCCCTCTTTGCCCCCATATGGCACTCCATCTGCTACACACTGAACACAGTTCTTAAGTTTCTGTAGTCCCTTCACTGTCTTTGCAACTTTCTGGATGTTGGCATTTTTTTCCTTGCTGTGGTCCTAGCTGCACTAACACGTGGGAAGTTATTGTCCTGAAGAGGGGGAAGGAATCTCTTTTCACCCTTGATAAAATGATTTTG
Organism: Hippopotamus amphibius kiboko; assembly: GCF_030028045.1. Classification (NCBI taxonomy): domain Eukaryota; kingdom Metazoa; phylum Chordata; class Mammalia; order Artiodactyla; family Hippopotamidae; genus Hippopotamus; species Hippopotamus amphibius. The sequence continues at coordinate 86,464,772 of NC_080193.1, read as the reverse complement.
TTCGTTCTCAGCACAGGACTGACTTTTATTCACTCACTCATTTATTCAAATGCTAATAAACACTTCTGACGGCGTTGGTCTCATGCAAGTCACTGGGTTTACAATGGTAGCTGTGTAGACATAGTCTCTCCCCCAGGGACCTTAGAGTCTTGCATTTGTCTTCTAATAATTCACACTAGTAGGGCTGTTCTTTTCATCTGAGTTGTTTTTTTCATTTTAGTATGACCCCAGCAACCTGCCATCCCCAAACACAGTGAACTTCTCTGAGAATGACTGTATCCACACGGATAGACAATCAGTATTCCCTGGGCGACATAGTACACTTTATCTCCTATCAAATGAAATCTTTCCTCATCTAACGGTTTCATTGAGAGTGTAAAGATGTCTCCAGCATTGCCTCTGAGCCTCATTTTGAAAGGATCAATGCAGTATGTCCACTTGATGTCTCGCCCATAGACGAAAAATGAGTGCCTATGGAGATGCATAGAATAAGACCTTTCTCTGGAACACATTACCCACATATAAATCTTTGTGCCTAAAACAGTATGTAAGGTACCTCAATTTGAATATAAGTAATGTAGAGCCATGTGTTTCCTAAGTTCATATGTATGCAATATGCAAAAATGGCTAAAAAGAAGTGCTATAGAAATAAAATAGCTGTTCATATTCAGGACTTTTGAGGCTGGTGACAGTATCCCAGCAACTGCCGTCTATGACTTGAAACATCTAAGTTATGTGTTGATTGCTCAGTGAAGAGGTAGACAGAGGCAGAGAGGAAGACCACATGGAAATAAATCCACCATTGAAAACCCACGGGAGGAAAGCCTTCCCATAAACGTCAGAAGGGTAAAAGAGGAGAGGACTTGGTGAAGTTCTTTCATTCTATTAGTCTCCCTCAACATTTTATAGAATCTCCTGGGGACAAAGAGGAAAGTCCAGATTCCTGCCCTCCTTCAGAGAGCTCTTCATTTTATTGTGCAATTACTGGGTATACACTGAGTGCACTACTCACTGTTGGGATATGAAGATTTTCTGGAGTGAGTCATATGGGGCTTGATTTCTGGCTCTGTCCTGGGCAGATGACCTTCTTAATTTCAGTTTCTTCCACAGTGAGGAGTAGCAGAATATGCCACTCCAAAATATGACTGTAGGAGTTTGGGACATGCCAGGCCATTAATGGGCCACTTTGGTGTACTGATTCTGTTGAGCTATAGGTACACGGAATACAATAAACACAGGGAGAGGTTTTCTCTGAATTTTCCTTACCCGCCTCAAGACAGATCCTCCAAAAGAAATTCAACTGTCATAAATCCCCTCCCCAGGACTTTCATCAGCTAAGGAAGATTGATTCTTGTCACAGGAGAAGGGTCTGGAAGTCAGCGCCACATCCATGCAAACTTTGTCTCCAGCTATCATACTTCCCATCTGTTCTTCTAAGGACCCATTTATCTTTCCTAAAAACCATTCACTCTGCCCTAAGAAGCCTAAATCCCACCTCCCTTTCCCTATAAAGATGGTAATTAAGTCTAAATTTTAATCTACCTTGAGGAGCTACTCATTTTTCCCTTGGTGTCTCCCATGCATATATGAGGTGTCCACGTGAATGAACTTGTTTGTTCTTCTCTTGTTAATCTGTTTTATTTTTTATTACAGGGGTTTCAGCTAAGAACTCAGAAGAGCAAAGGGAAAATTATTTTTCTTCCCCTACAACAGTTACAAGAGATAAAAGTATGACCTTTCAGGTTATTGAGAACATTTAAAAGTGTCTTGAACATTCTCCTGGCATATGATTAACCAGTTAATATGTCGATTCCTTCCTTCTTGGTTCTCTGCACTATTCCTGCTTTCTCTCCCTCTATCCCTACAAGACTTCATTTCTCCATCTCCTTATTAAGGAGCTGATATAGTCTATTCCCTGATGTAAAAACTAATTTTAATGATAAACAGATATTATATCCCAACATCAAATTGAAATATATATATATTTACTTATGATTTCACAAAACAACTTTTCAGAATCTAATAGAGAAATAAAGGTGATATTCATGATAAAAACAACACAATCTAGCAACAATAAAAACACAATATTGATAGGGATTTACATACATATCACCTCCTCTGATCTTTAGTTTTATTGTCACCTCCACAAAGACAAAAAATTTAAGGTAGTTGGTATCATAAAGCAGCTAGGAAGTGATAAAGGTAGGATTTGAACCTAAATCTTCTGATTCTAAATCCTAGATTTATTCCCCTATACTATGCTGCTCATGTTTGCAAATAATAGTGTAAACAGCAAGCTTCCCCTTGCTGAAGTTTATGCCAAAGCTTATGGGAGAAAAACCACAATATATTTCTTTATAGAGTCTTTATAAAGTCCTGTGACTTTCCTAGTCTAGTCTAGCAGGCTTTTCTAAAATGATGACTTCTGAAAGAATAAACTAGATTTTTAAAGGGAATTAAATCTTCATGTGGAAGTAATGATTTAACCATGAACACTATTTAATACTTACTGAATAGCCATGTTTGGAATTTTATGACATTAGCCACATACATTAGTTCTCTTTAGCTTATTTCACACACCTTTACAAACGATGCCACTTGTTTTGTCCCGTCTCAAACTGCCTTCTGCCAACAAGGAAACTCTGCCACAGGGACTATGGTAATGTATGGCTACATGAGTGGGTACCATGACAGCTGTGGTCACTTATGGTAAAGGCAGAGAGAAAAGCAATGCATTCCCCAAAATGAAAGGGCAGGAGAAAAAAGAAGGATTTTAGTGTGAATAAGAGAACTGAATGGGATAACTTGAATTCTGGTGAGAGAAGGATTTTGTGCTCTCTTCAGCCACTTCCCATCTTCACCTCCATACCTTCCACCTTCACATGTTTGATAGGTTCCTTTGAACAGGCAGCTGGAGTCAACCATGAAGAAAGAATAAGGCGTCACCATTGGTAGATACAGACATGATAATGATGCTGTTGTAAGAGAGAAGAGACCCCATGGAACAGTGAAAAATTCAGTGGAATTCAGGAAATTCAGTCAGGGCCATGAGCAAGAAATGGGCTGAAGCACTGACGTGGGAACCCCTGTACTGGCAGCTTTAGGAAAAAAAAAATCTCTTCTTAACTAGGACTCTGCCATGGATAGGAAGGGGTCTCCAAGTGGAGTCAGGGTTCCAGAGATCACACTGCAGGGTCCTCATGACCAAGACTAACATTATTATGAGCCATACATGTTACAGTACTGGAAAGATTAAACCTTAAATAGTTAGATGGTAGTGGGCAAAATTAGATTGGGTATGTGACCAGGTACGCAAACATTTGCATATCCAGATTGATAAGAAGATAAAAATTAAAAACAAGGCTTTATTTTAGATTTATTCTGTAGGTCCAAAGACAGCTCTCTTGAACTCTGACACAAGGAAAAGGATAACCCACACATTAAAAGAATATTCTTGAGAGATTGTGAAAATGAGTTCAATTTATATGAAATGACAGAAAATGAAACCATCCAAACATCAGTACTCTCATTCTTCTATGAGACATAAAATACCTCAGCTTAATAGGAAAGTTACAAATGAGCTGCAAGGGAGAAAAGAAGAGTCTTTACACACACATAGCAAGCTTTTTCTTTATTGTTACTGCGATAAAAGTATAATCTATCAAGGAAAATTGCCATCATCACAAATTCTGATCATCTATATTACAATGAGTGATGAGAAAGCAAAGGCCAAGGACAAAGTTAAAAGATTTGCCTCAAATTATTAACACCGCAACTGCGTTTTAATACACAAATGTGAAATAACAATTACTCAGCAATCATTTGTAAGTTCTAAATTGTACATGCTCTTAGATACACTGAAGAAACAGGAAAGAATTCTATTAGTAAGTGCCTCTCTCTATATGCCAGCCTATATCTTTTCTTGCCCATCATGTTGTAATATATCTGGAAAATCTCCATTGTAACTTCTAGACACATATCGCTATATAATGACTATTTTTCATTCGTCTCAAACATTTGTTTCATTCTGTACATGGACTTGCCTTGTTAGATAACTGCATTTATGTGAAAAGTATATTTGCATATACGAACACATGTGTATGTACACATACACACCCAAATTTCCAAAGGGGGTCAAATAATTTAGGAAAGTGGATACAGTTAGCACAGGTCAGTTAAAGTAATGAGATTGAAAGTATTAGATGAGGGACAATAATTGTGCCAGAAAGATGGGATAAGATATTTTATATATTCTGATAGTCCAGCAACCTGAGCAGAAAGGACGTTTTGCATCATTCTCTAATTCTCATGTGATAAAAAAGAAGTAAAAGACAAATGTGCCCTGATCCTTAGTTGAGGCAGGTATTCATTGAGTTGTATCTTATAGAAAGACATTGATATGGTGATTAAAGAGAGTGCTATCATCCTGAGGAAAAGATCTAAGTACAAAGTGTATAGAGACATATGTCTATTTCATTTACAGTCTCTGGTAAAAGTCAATGCACTGAGCTGGCAACATACACGTATTGAATATCTTCATGGGAGTAACACGTCAGAAACTGCTCTGAGAGGTCAAGCAAGGAGGAGCCAGTTACTTAGTGGACTAGGGAAGCGCCTTCTGTTTCCATTGTATCTTTGTGTGTTTTTACTCTCCTGCTACCCAGTCAGATTCTCTTCCCTTCTACACGTTGAAACCTATTCCCAGCGGACATTTGACAATAACCTGAGTCCATATTTCTGGATTCTGTAGTACTTGCATTTTAAGGTTTGCCTCCAGTATGAAAAGAGAGGATTTTGCCTTTGTTGTCCAGTCTTGGACGAAGCGGAACAAATTCATCTGGGATCGGGATGAGAGGCCTTCCCCAACTGCTGCCTGTTTCTCAAATTGTCTTTCCATCTCAAGGGAACAACCTCAGTGATGTGAGTGGGAGGAATGCGAACCAGTGATATGAAGACAAGCAAGTGAGACAGGAGACCCTTCCCCACTGATTAAGTACCCTTTTCAGAAATGTTTTTAAAATTATACTTAGTAAAATGGCTGAGTAAAATTTCTGTAAAATGGTTTTGGGATGTTGCACAAATGTTCAAAGACAAAGTGGAGCCAGAATTATCAACCATTTCTAGTAGGTTTTATTAGCTGAAGATATTTGACTTAATGTCTGTAGATACCATAAGAAACTGAGTTTAACTGTGTCAACAATTATTTTAGGGCTGGCAGATGGACCACAGTGTGGTTAAAAAAACAGGCATTGGAACAGGCGGCCCTGATGTCGGTGTACATTTGGTGTCACTTACCATCTCCATGACCATGGGCAAATAAACCTAAGCTTTGGTTTCCTAATCTGTAAGCTGCAGTGAAGCCTTTCCTTCTTTATGAGACTGTTGTGATAAAGACTTAGATAATGTATATGAAGTGATTAGTGCTATGCCTTGAGCATAGTAGCTGCTCCAAGAAAATATTAATTACCACTACCACCACCCCACTGTGGTATTATTTCATACACTTGCTCAAAAATACAGTAGAAATGTAGGCATGTGAACTTTCTGATGTGCAGCAGGATAGGTAAAAATTAGCATAAATATTTCTTTTTTCATGAACTTTGCATAGTGATCATCTCCGAATGAATGTAGAAAAAATTTTTAAAAATGAGTTAGAAGTTTTATGTAGAATTGAGATTATTTTCATGTTCTCTGACAGTTAGAAACAATAAGAGCATTAAATTTTTTTTTTTATCGTGGAGAACTCCATTAAATCAAAAGGCTTTGAAATATTGTATTTTTAAAAAATGCTAATTTGGAGATCTTAAAAAAGAACAAGATCTAAAAGCTATCAGATGGCAGACCAAAAGAAAACTGGGCATAGTCTTCAGAAAAATATTTTATACCTCATCCTTCATTTTCATCTATTTTTGGTTAAGTTTCCATGGAGTTCTATCCTCGTGGGGTAATTGGACTATGCTGATGTCTGAGAAGCAAGAAAATAGTCTAGAAAACTAAATCTGAAAGCTACCGAAGCTGTCCTTCGTTCTTCCTGAAGCATTCAAGAAAGTCTGGGCTTCTCAAATTGGTATTCAAGGATTGTCTGAATAATCACCTGGGACACTTGTTAAAAAGCAGATTACTAACCCTAAGGAGGTGCCACTAAATCAGAATAGTGTCCTAATAATGTGCATTTTTAATAGTCTCCTTATATTGTTTAAAAACTATTATGGTAAACATTGGATAACTAAATGCCTTCTTTGGGTATTGCAGAGGAAGACACTTCTTTCACCAGTGTTATTTTTAGTAGAAATAAAATGATGGCCAAGTTGTTTAATCATTATCATTCATTTTTGGCTTTTACCATATTGTGGAATATGATCCTGATACCTGCTAACACCCAGGCAATAAAAATGAGTCATCACGGAGATAGGATTAAGATAGCGAGTAGGAGGACGGGTGCTCACTCCCTCTTGCAAGAGCACCAGAATCACAACTAAATGCTGAACAATAATTGACAGAAAGACACTGGAACTCACCAAAAAAGCCACCCCACATCCAGAGACAAAGGAGAAGCTGCAATGAGATGGTAGGAGGGGTGCAATCACGTTAAAATCAAATCCCATAAATGCTGGGTGGGTGACTCACAAACTGGAGAACAGTTATACTGCAGAAGTCCAGCCACTAAAGTGAGGGTTCTGAGCCCCATGTGAGGCTTCCCAACCTGGGAGTCCAGCAACGGGAGGAGGAATCCCCAGAAAATCAGACTTTGAAAGCAAGCGGGATTTGATTGCAGGACTTCCACAGGACTGGGGAAAACAGAGACGCCACTCTTGGAGGGCACACAAAAAAGTGTGCTCACCAGGGCCCAGAGGGAAGGAGCATGACCCCATAGGAGACTGAACCAGACCTACCTGCTGGTGTTGGAGTTTTGCCTGCAGAGGTGGCGGGCAGCTGTCGCTTACCGAGGAGACAGGGGCATTGGTGGCAGGGGTTCTGGGAAGTGCTCATTGACATGAACCCTCCCAGAGTCTACCATTAGCCCCACCAAAGAGCCTATAAGCTCCAATGCTAAGTAGCCTCAGGCCAAACAACCAGCAAGGTGTGAACAGAGCCCCATCCATTGGCAGACAAGCAGATTAAAATTTTACTGAGCTCTGCCCACCAAATTGGATTAAAGTCTTACAGGGCTCTGCCCACCCAGCCCTACCCACCATCAGTGCCTCCATCAGGAAGCACACAGGAGCCTCCTAGATACCTTCCTCCACAAGAGGGCAGACAGCAGTATCAAGCAGTATCAGCAGCATTTTGTCTTATGGAACTGAAAACCACAGCCACAGAAAGATAAATAAAGTGCAAAAGCAGAGGACTTTGTACCAGATGAAGGGACAGGATAAAACCCCAGAAAAACAACTAAATGAAGAGGAGATAGGCACCCTTCCAGAAAAAGAATTCAGAATAATGATAGTGAAGATGATCCAGAACTTTGAAAAAAGACTGGATGCAAAGATCGAAAAGTTTACCAAAGACCTAGAAGAATTAAAGAGCAAACAAACAGAGACATGCAACACAATAACTGAAATGAAACATACAGTAGAAGGAACCAATAGCAGATTAACTGAGGCAGAAGGGCGAATAAGTGACCTGGAAGACAGAATGGTGATAATCACTGATGCAGAAAAGAATCAAGAAAAAAGAATGAAAAGAACTGAAGACAGCCTAAGAGACCTCTGGGACAATGTTAAAAGCACCAACATTTGCATTATAGGGGTCCCAGAAGGAGACGAGAGAGAGAAAGGACCTGAGAAACTATTGGAAGTGATTATAGTTGAAAACTTCCCTAACATGGGAAAGGAAATAGCTACCCAAGTCCAGGAAGCTCAGAGAGTCCCAGGCAGGATAAACCCAAGGAAAAACACGCCAAGACATATAGTAGTCAAACTGACAAAAATTAAAGACAGAGAAAAGTTATTAAAAGCAACAAGGGAAAAATAACAAATAACATACAAGGGAACTCCCATCAGGGTAACAGCTGATTTCTCAGCAGAAACTCTGCAAGCCAGAAGGGAGTGGAATGATATATTCAAAGTGATGAAAGGGAAGAACCTACAACCAAGAATATTCTACCCAGCAAGAATCCTCTACCCAGCAAGAATCTCATTCAGATTCGATGGAAAAAATCAAAAGCTGTACAGACAAGCAACAGCTAAGAGAATTCAGCACCACCAAACCAGCTCTACAACAAATGCTAAAGGAACTTCTATAAGTGGGAAACATAAGAGGAGAAAAGGACCTACAAAAACAACAACAAAACAATTAAGAAAATGGTAATAGGAACATACATATCAATAATTACCTTGAATGTAAATGGACTAAATGCACCAACCAAAAGACACACATTGGCTGAATGGATACATACACAAGACCCATATATATGCTATCTACAAGAGACCCACTTCAGATCTAGGGACACATACAGATGGAAAGTGGGGGGATGGAAAAAGATATTCCATGCAAATGAAAATCAAAAGAAGGCTGGAATAGCAATAGTCACATCAGATAAAAATAGACTTTAAAATAAAAAATGTTACAAGAGACAAGAAAGGACATTACATAAAGATCAAGGGATCCATCCAAGAAGAGGAGATAACAAGTATAAACATACATGCACCCAATATAGGAGCACCTCAATACATAAGGCAAATGCTAACAACTATGAAAGAGGAAATGCAAGGCAGAAATAGAGACACAGATGTAGAGAACAAACATATGGACACCAAGTGGGGAAACTGGGGAGGGTTGGGGGGAATGAATTGGGGGATTGGGATACCAAATTGTACACTCTAAATATATGCTCTTTATTGTCTGTTAAAAAAAAATGAGTCATCACAGCTTTACACATTGAGCGCAAACAGAAGCAGGTCTCCTGTGCAGGGTCTGTGGGTCTGTGTGGTTGTTTGTCTGTTCATTTGTGTGTCCATTTACAGCTCCTGGTCATATCTACTTAACTGAAATCTTTTAACTCAATCTCTAGAATACCTGAAATTCACACTGGGGACATGTTGGAATCTCAGATAACAGGCAGATTGAGATAGGGAGAACATTAACTCTCTCTATGCATAATTTTTAAATGAATTATTAAGTGACACATTAAAACTAGTCTTCAAAGAAAGAAATTTTTTTCATACTCCCCGTAGGCTGTATCTCTTTTGCAATAGATGTATTCATGCAAATCGGAAAACATATTCTATGAAATCTGTGAGTAGCCTTTTCAAATGCAGTGTTAGAAGAATCATTGAAAGAAAAGAGAGACTAGATTTCAGAAAATTAAAAAGAAAAATACACATTAAAATGGCCTAATAAAATTTAAATTTCTAAAATATGATTTCACACATTTTCATCTGGGCATAAATTTAATAGATGACCCCTGAGATGTAGTTAGGGTTTCTGCCAAATCTCTTTAATTTCTTTGCAACAGAAATTATAAAAGCTGAGAAGAGAGAGAGGGAGAGGGAGTGTGTGTACGTGTGCGCGCGTGTGTGAAACAGTCAAATATAAACTCTCCTTTTAGGTAACTTAATTCTACTTGAAATTCTCTAATATGATATGCTTATTGCTGGAAAGTGAGATAAGTTTATGCCTATCAATATTTTTAAGCGCTGTCATTAAAAAAAAGTATTCAGAACAGTATGTTTTAAATTAATAACATAGCCAAAAAAACAAAACCTGCATGCACACACACACACACACACACACACCCCTTTGAACTAAAAAGTATCTATCTTCCAAGAAAAAGATGAAAACAAGAGTTTCAGGGAATTGGAGATAGCTTTCCCTTACTCAAATCTCATATTATGCTTCTCTGTTAAAATGCCAGAAACTTCTTTGCCTAATATTCCTTGATTTTTCTCCTTCCTAATTTTGCTTTCTGGCCTTTGGACAGGCATTTGGGTAGTAGCCAGTCAACATGTTATTAGAAAGGAAGCTTGAAAATGATTTGAAATCACAACTACTCCTTGTCACTAGAGCAGTGGGAACACCTGTGATTAGGTCTGCATTGCCTTCACTGTCTACCCCACTCTTGATCATTGAAAAATTTGTTCCTAAGGACTCAAAACTGGATTTGTGGTTTGCCTGATGAATCCAAAGCCATGTGACCAACACTTTAATTGTTACAAATAATTTTTTTAATATGCAGTGGCATAGAAATTAGCGATCAATGATTACCATTTTCTGATTTCCATACCCAGTTTTTGGCATGTTAGATTAATGTATGTTTTGATTAGGTTCACCTGTGAAATGCTGACAAGGAGAATGACTTCTTTCTTGATTCCTCATGGCTTTCTGGTAAAGAGTAAACTCCTCTAAAGTCTCTGAGATATGGCCTTTCATCAATCCAGGGCATCACTTAATTTTATCCCAGTGACAGTTCTGAACCTTCTGATCCTCTCTATACCATTACTTTTTAGAAGATTCCATCTTTAGTTCAATATTAGATCTTTCTAACTTTCTCTCTAGATCTCAGTACCCCTTGGCAATGAAACTTAAGATCCTTTCCATTATCTTGGAGATATGGAGGTCTGGCTGATGTTTCATCCTCAATGTTCAAATGAGGACCTCATTTCTTTTAAGTTTTTTCCTTGCCTGAATTTTGCATAGTCCTATCCATTGCTAATCACCAAACAGCTTCCAGACTTGGAACCATTAAGCTAACCCATTCTTCTCTTCTCACTGCTTATGCTGAGGGGTTAGCTTGTCTGACTGAGTCTTCTCTCTTGTACAATATCTCCAGTATCTTCAGGTTACCATAAAACACCACAGTGAAGACTTCAGAAGTCCACACCCACCTCCAGCTCCTTCCTGCCTTCCTATGGTGTCAGTTGAAATCCCATCTGCATAATCTGAATTGATTGAATACAGGTAAGACTCTACTGCAAAGATTCTCTAGGATGTCATGGATGTATAAGAATGTGAGAGAATCCATAGAAAGAGAGATCACTTATTAACACAAAGGAAAACTACACACAATAGTTTTTAGGTGGTGAGTGTAGATAATTATTGCTCATTAGCAAAATGTTAATGTTCTCTTGGACACACAGGGCACCCAGTGTTTGCTATTAGCACCACCACCACCATCATACTGTAGCTTTATATTTGGGTAGTGCTTTCTTACTTTTGAAAGTTCTTTCACCCCTCTTGTTCATTTAACCTCACAACCACTCATTAGCTTTGGCATTTACTAGAGTGCAGTCATTCTCTAAATGGGATTGCATCTATAATCAGCACTCAGGCAAAAATTGTGTACAGTCAAAATTGCCCTTCAAAAATATCCTTAAAAGTTCATGAAAATAGCATAAATGATTTTATGTTTATTTCACCTTCCTCATGAGGCCAATACAACCAGTTTTTTCCTACTATATTGAAAAAGGTCACTATTGCTTCAGCTGGGTACCAGATGAAGTAATTTATAATCATTTGATATTTTCTTGTACAAAAACTATTATTATTGGGTGGCCAAAAAGTTCATTCAGGAAAACCCGAACAAAATTTTTGGCCAATGCAATATTATTGTTCTTATTTGCTGAATATATACAGTTGAATTTACACAAGTCGAATGTTCATATGACATAAAGCCACTGAGGTATTTTCATTTAAAGACAAGAAATATAGGCCTAGTGAGATTAAGCAATTTGCCTAAAGTCATCGCTAGATACTGAAATAAATGAATTTATAACTCAGGTCTTCTCACACTATACCAGGTTCTTTTTCTATTAGATGGAAGTTGGCTAATTACTTCCTCCTATGGGATCTGATGGACTGCTAGAGTTTGCCTGGTACACATATATCAAGAAGAATTCTGAAGTTGAGTCTAGGCTCAACAAGAAAGATCACAATCATCATCACGCTGCCATGGGCAAGGGTAGACAGAAATTACATGCTTGCCTCATATGAAGAATCAGAAAGAGTTCTTTTCTTTCTCAACCTATCAATACAATCACACGAAGATTTTAAATCCAAGAATTAATTGTATCTTTCCCATACGGTCTCAATTAAATTAGAAGGCTGAAAAAAAAAAAAAACAGGAGGAAACATTAACAGAAGAGATAATTGGTTGACTAATTTTTAAGTGTATTTTTACGATGGACATATTCTTAAAGTATTCATTAACTAATGGAATTATGGCAGTGTGTGATCGCTGTCTCTACAGAATAGGTTAAAAAGTGCACGGTCATAATAGCCTCTTGTCTTTCAAAGAGCTGGGAGGCAGCCCCAGCTCACTTGCCTCCACTGAGAAGTATCAAGGGTCTTACTGATATTCATGGTTCTGTTCCCCTAAGCCTCAATAAGCTGCCTCACCTACGAGTTGCCCTAGAGAAAGAAGAAGAGAGAGAAGGAAATGCTGCTGCTGCATTTGGGAAGCAGCCATTTAGACATAGTGTAGAATTAGGCTCATGATTCCTGGGGGACTTATATTGACAAAATTCTTTCACCCATCTTCCTTCAAAGCTGCCAAAACCCAAAAGCTGTCAGTTGTCCAAGCTTTTCTAGTGCATGTCCTGCATGGTGGCCCCTTGGTAGGTAATGTGAGGAGACAGCATGAGACAACCTTGTATATTGCCTCCTAGGAGTCTCCTTTCAGAGAACTAGCAGTATTGTGCTCCCTGTTCACTCAGATATGAGGTCATTTTGCTCTAGTTTGGTGGAAAAGGAGGGCATCTGTGTCTTAACAGAAAAGAACAAACCTGACTCCATATTGGATCTATTACTTTAGCTCCAACCCTTGTGCTCTGTTGCCTGTGCTTAGTCATGCTGGCTCTGCACCTTTTGTAAAAGAAAGTTGCCTACAGCCTGAAATATACATGATAGCCCATTTTCAAGGCTCTGACCTTTAAAGGTATAACACTTTTCCATTTCATATAGAGATAAAAATTTGCAAAACAGAAAATAGCATTTGTTTTGTTGGAGGTTTACAGGAGCATTATGACCAGACCTACCTGGACAGCTGCAAGAACAAAGGATTCCTGCACCAAGAAGTTTGCAACAACCAACCACACCCTCTCCACTTTTAGTATAAAAGAAGCTTGAATTCTGACTCAGTTAAGATGGTTCTTTGGGACACTAGTCCACCACCTTCTTATTCTGATGGTTTTCCAAATAAAGTCACTATTCCTTGTCCCAACGACTTATCTCTCAATTTATTGACCTGTCATGTGTTGAAGTCAAGCAGTATGTGCTTGGACTGGGTAAAATGTCTACTCTGGTACAGATCACAGAGCAGCCTGATCTTCTGCTATCACTAGGTCCCTGATTTTCACTCAGCTCTAGGACATCATTTTCCTCAACAGCTTTTACCCTGCTCAGGTAGTCCATCCTTTTTCCTTCACAGCTGAGAGAAAACTAAATTCCTAATGTGCATGACTAATTTTACTAAAGGTTTGGGTGTCACCAATGGTGGCAGGGTGCACAAAGAAAACTTCCTGATTCTTCAGAATTGATGACAACTTAGTATTGAATAATAGACATTAACTCTCCTAAAATATTCCCTGGTTATTCTGGTCACCTGGATTTTCATTCATAATAATGGCCCCAGCAGTCTCCCAATCATTAAGTGTTCACATCATCTTTAAGGATTCCCTCCACTTCACCTAACATAACATATTGAGTACTGTGCCAGAGACTGCTTGAATAAAAATATATAAGGTTATCATTCAATAACACTTCCATCAGAATATATGCTTAAGCTTCCATGCTTTCCTCCCCTATGGACACTAACTTAGGCTAGGCTGAACAATGGTGATCATTTTCTTTCTCATCTTACAGCCTACCCCCTCTCCATTTTTCTTATACATATAATCATTGCAATTCTGAACTGGTTACTTTACTGATTAAGAGTCTAAATCGTTCCCCATTTTCTACCCTCAGAAATCCTAAATCCAGACATGGTCACTAAGGCTTCCCATAACATACTTCTTATCATCTTATCATCCTCTCTGGATTTTTTACAATTTAAATTTTATATGGAATTCTTAAAACTTCCACAAACTATAGCATACTCCTGCGTAGTAGCAATGACTCAGCCTAAATAAAATTAAATACTGCAGATGTAGGAAGAATAATTCCTCTCTGCATCTTTTGTTTCTTTTCATGCAAGGGGTATTTGATTGGCAAAATACACTTGAGGTGATGGAATGGTTAGCAGGTTGGAAAATCTGGGAATGTTGAGTTCAGTTTCTCTGCCCTTCCTCTTGGGAATGGGCCTGATGGCAGAAAGTGCAAGTTTGCTTTTGTATCTCTGTGCTAGTGTTGCCTTTGACAAGATGGTTGAATTTGCTTAACTCTATAATCCATTTAGTGTATCTGAGCTATATTCTTGAATTTAGTCTTCACTGATAATGCAATATTTTGCTATATAAATGGAATCACACAGTATGTAAACTTTGTGTGTGGCTTTTTTTTTTTTTTTAGCATAAATCCTTTGAAATCTGTGATAGACAGAATAATGTTCCTTCCACCTTGAAAGATGATGTCCATATCCTAATCTTTTGAATCTATCAATGTGTACCTCATATAGCAAAAGGGACTTTGCTTATGTGATTAAATTAAGGATCTTTAGATGAGAAGATTATCCTGGATAATCCAAATGAGCTCAAACTAGTCACAAGGGTCCTTAAAAGAGGGAGGTGAGAAAGTCAAAGAGAAGTAGTATATGTGACAGAGCCAACTAATGCAGGCAGTTTCTGGAAGCTAAAAGAGAGAAGGAAATGGGTTCTCCCTGAAGCTTCCAGAAGGAATGTAGCCTAGCTCACATCTTGGTTTTAGACTTCAGATCACCAGAACTGTAAGAGTATAAATTTGTGCTGTCTTAAGCCACTAAGTATGTGGTGATTTGTTATAGAAGCAATAGGTAATTAATACAAGATCCATTTTTATTGTGCATATATCAATAATTTGTTCCTTTCTATTGCTGAGTAGTATTCCAAGGTGTGAAAGTGCCACACAGTTTGTTTAATCATTTACCTACTGAAGGACATCTGGGTCATTTCCAGTTATTAGCGATTATGAATAAATCTTCCATGGACATTTGAGTACAGATCTTGAGTGAACATTCATTTTCATTTCTCAGGAAGAGAGACTCAAGAGTGCAACTGTTAGGTCATATGATAAATACATGTTTAGCTTTGTAAAACACTGCCAGATATTTCCCCTACTAATTTTTTTAGGTGACCAAATTGAAAGATACTGCAAAATTGGACTAAAAATGCCTTTGACTATTTGAACTTTAACAAAAACCTTAAGCTTCAAAGGTGCATAAGTGGGAAGCAGGATCCAATCTGTGTATAATCCCTACTAATTATACACTTGCTAACCATTTCAGATATAGTATAGAATATGATGGAGCGAAAGGAATCTCTAACAGTGCTAAGGACAAGATGGTCCCTTCCAAAGAATAGAACTGGGTTCTAACCAAGGAACTACTCCACTGTGGGGCAGAGGGACTTCATAATACTTGCCCAAGGGCTTCCCAGGTGGCGCAATGGTTGAGAATCTGCCTGCCAATGAAGGGGACATGGGTTTGATCCCTGGTCCAGGAAGATCCCACATCCTTTGACTATCCCCTAATACTTGCCCAGTGCGAGTTAATCATTGGTTTGAAGAAGTGACTGGTATGTGCCTCCTTTTCCCTTTTCTGAATGGACTCATTTACTGCAGTTATTCTATCCACATTCCTCCATGGTGACAGTGGAGGTGGGAGTGCAAGGGAGCACATGAGTTGTCTTTTTAATTCACAAATCACTGCATGGCGAAGAGCTACATCCAGACCTAAGGCAGAGGAATGCACACCTCCTGGAATCCTGACTTTGAACTTAATTTCCAACAAGATAGAACTTTGGTTTGTTTCTCCTGGGAGAAAGGTAAGTATGTGTTGTGTGTGAGAAAATGGAATAGTTTTTCTTTTTCTTTTATTTATTTATTTTGGCCATGTCACGCAGCATGTGGGATCTTAGTTACCCAACCAGGGATCAAATCCATGCCCCCTGTAGCAGAAGCACGAAGTCTTAACTACTGGATGGCCAGGGACTTTCCTGGCATAGATTTTTGTTAACTACTAAAGGAAGACTCTTGGCAACTACTAGATGTTGTGAAAACACATTCCCCACGCCCATCCCCACCCTGGGGATTTTCTTCCAGAAAGTCTAAATTTCCCAAACTCTTTTAGTTAGGTGCGGCAATGTGCCCTATCAGCCAAAGTAGTGTAGGAATACGCCACTTCCGAGAACCTCCATAGAAACTTCCCACATATGATCTTCCGTTCTCCAACATTTTCTGAAGGAGAAAATGCCAAAGACCTAAAGGGTCACAGAGTCTCAAGATGGAAAGAACCTCAAGATGGAAAATGCTCTTAGTGGCCAAGTGGGGATCCACTCAACCAGGCGCAACTCCAATAATCTGTGATATATTTGAAGAATAAGCTTTCGTTATGTTAAAATTCTGGTAATCTTGGCTTTATCTGTTAATAGCAGTGAACATTGCCCTGCCTGATACTCTTATCCATAAATAATTCTAATATTTCTTCAACATTATGTTCTCTAGAGTTTGCATAGAAGCTACTCTCCTTCAGGTTAAAGAAGTTTCTTTCTATTTCTGGTTTTCTAAGAGTTCTTAACATAAACACACATTGAATTTTATCAAGATTATTTTTTCTGTAGCAATTAATATAATTATATTTTTCCTTCTATCCTATACTGTGGTGAATTGCAGTCACAAATTTTCCATTGTTAAACTACCCTCATAATCCTTAAATAAAGCCTGTTTTATATCCATTGCTGGATTTGGTTTTTATTTGTGATGTTTGTGTCTATATTCATAATCTCTCTAGACGCTTTCAATGCAATTAGTCTGTGTGCATGTCAAGTCGGATGTAGGCTAATGGAGAAACTCATCCATAAGCAACACCCTCTTCTGCATTTCTTGTCCCCTTGTCGCTGGGCTCTTCCAAGTCTTGGCTTACTTCTTGCTTTGATGACCTATTTTGTTCTAGCTTTTCCAAATTGCCAGGCTTACTCTGCTCAGTTTTATGCTCAATGGCACATGTTCAACACTCTCTTGGCTCCACATAAGAAACAGCCCTACATCTAGACTCAACCCTGCAAAGTCCACAAACTTGAGACAAAGGGAGGGACTAACGTTGTCATCAAACAAGACTACTTGATGTTTGCCTAATCCTCTTTCCTTGTCACTGGCTTTTGGACTTTGCATGTATTGTTCCCTCTGCCTAGAATAGCCTTCTTTCTCATCTCTTCATTTCTAAATTGTATTGCTTCTCAAGATTTCTCACTCAAATGCTATCTCCTCCATGAAACATTTCCTCATAACCTTCATAACACTTTGAATTTTTCTTGGAAGACTTTATGTGATCTTTTAGTTATCTATTGCTGCAAAACATTATTTCAAAACTTACTGATTTAAAATGACACAAAACATCTCACAGTTTCTATGGGTCAAGAATTCAGGAATGGTTCTGTCCTGGGGTTGCTCACGGAGTTGCCATCTAGAAGTGGGCTTGACTGGAGGATTGGTTTCCACACTGGCTCCCTCATATGGCTGGCAGGTCCATGCTGCCTATTGGCAGAAGCCTCAACTTCTCTACACATGACCTTTATGTAGGGCTGCTTGAATGCCTTTACAGTATGCAGCTGGCTTCCTCCAGAGCAAGTGATCCAAGAGCAAGGCAGATCTGCAGTGCCCTTTAGGACTAAGCCTCAGAAGTCACATGCTGTTACTTCCTCTGTATTTCATTGGCAATGCATACAGCCACCATTCAGTCTGCAAGAGCACCACAGAAAGGTGTGAAAACCATACAGTGGAGGGCATTGGAGGCCATCTTGAAAATGAAAACTACACTTACTGTTTTGTGTTATGAATATTTTTGTTTATATCCTATCAGCCCTAGGGGGAAATTCATATCTGGGCTGTTTTTCATCTTTTTATCTATTACATACAATAGATATAAAATGCATGTTGAATGAGAGAACAAATAAATAGAAAACTGATGATAGGAAACCTAAGAGGGCATCACAGAGATTACTGGCATTCCCATTGAATAGTACCATCTAGACAGACATGTCTTAGTCATAGTTCTTGGAAAAGGAGCAGCAGTGCCTGTCAGAAAACTACTGTAACTGCAAAAACAAAGTGACTGACCTTTGGTATTTGACTTTTCCTTAATAAGTTTCATATGTACCTTCAAAAAATATGTGTATTGGGGGAGGGCGCTCAGTCCTTGAAATATGGCATGCTTAGAAATATTATTGTCATATAGAGGTATCTATCATCATAAAGTAAAATACTTTTCTTTATGGAAAAGATTGATGTCAATGTAGTTTAATATGTCACATTTTTATTTTCCACCAGTTTTATGCTAGTTTTTATGCTTGGTGTTAGAATTAAAAACAAACAAACAAAAAACTCTAAAACATTAAATCATTCTTCTTTCTATAAAGGAATTCATAATACATTCCAGTACCTACAAAGTGAA
Organism: Hippopotamus amphibius kiboko; assembly: GCF_030028045.1. Classification (NCBI taxonomy): domain Eukaryota; kingdom Metazoa; phylum Chordata; class Mammalia; order Artiodactyla; family Hippopotamidae; genus Hippopotamus; species Hippopotamus amphibius. Next base: position 86,446,255 of record NC_080193.1, on the reverse strand, counting down.
AATGATGCAGAATTTATAGAGTTAAGCCATAGAAGAAAAGTACTGAAGTTTTAACATATTCAATTATCCAGAAAAGCAAATCCATTTTGGTTTTGTTAATAGCACTGAAATTTGCATGCCACTCTTTTAATTAAAGCAGTTGAGAACACATGTTGTTCATTTCATGTCTATATATTTCCTCTGGGAACAAGTCAAGCTTTATGATAAAGTATGATGAAAATAATTTATACGTAAAACAATAAACCCAATTCTCTAACCTAGAATTTTTCAAATGAGGTATTTTCAGAGCACTGTCTCAGAGTCTCTCTGGGAAAGAGAGTGGTATTGGTTAAATTGTTGATTACTAGGACTCACCTTGAACCTGTAAATGAATTTCCTAGGGGGAGGCCAGAACATTTTTCATAAACTACTCAGGTAATATTTATACAAACTAACTTTGGAAACCAGTTCTCCAATAGCAGAAGTTGCTGTACAATAAATGATGGGGGCAAACTTCTAGATTTATGTACAGAACCCACAGAATAGAAAAACCTCTCTCTGTGACCTTCCAAGTACCTGGAGAGTGTGAAAACTTTCGATACACTTCCCTCTAGACATTGTGATATGAATTCTCTCCTCATTTAGAAGTCATGGCCTGAAAAGAGAATAAGAGTGCCTACAGCCACAAAATCAGTCAGAACACTTCTACCTAGTCTGAGACAAGAAAAAGGGGACTTTTGAGGTTTCACTTTTGCTCTCTGTAGCTTTACAAGACTGCTATTGAAACAGGTGTGTGTTTGGAGCTGAGTCCAGTGGTTTCCTTTATAGAAAAAATCTTTTCTCTCATTCTCATTTTCTTTAGACAGCTAGAAAGGAAAGAGGGTAGTGAAAATATAAAAAGAAGAAAAAGAAAAGGAAAGGAGAAGACAAGGCAAGTAATGCTGTGGAGCCATTTCCACATATTCCCTCCCAAACATAACTCTGAAGAGGACCAAATTTCTTCAGGGCTCTTTTCCATACCACACACATTCTACTCCTTTCTGGGAAATGGTAGAGGAAAACTGAAGAGACCACAGTTATCTACTCTCCCAGCCAGTAAGTCTCCCTTTTAAAAAGAGGTACATTCGTAAAAGTGTTTTCAAACATGTTTTCTCCTAAAAATGAAAAGAATGTTCTAGGTTGTCAAAACATCACCTTGTTCCATTTCACTGAGCCATTGATATATGTGCACACAGGTTATAAAGACACTGGGAACAAAACTGAGAGGAAAAAACACCACTTTAGTTGTTTTTCAATTAATTTATATTGCATTTTCTACCATCTTCCTCTTAGTTTCATTTCCATGCCTACAAAAGTGTTTCTACCCTAGTCAGGATAATTCATGGAAAAAAATATACTCTTAAATCTCAGTGATGTAATACAGGTTGATTTTTTCATATCATGGGCCACACAGGGGTACAAGTCTAGTGTGATTCTATTTCCAGGTTAGAAATAGATGATCAAAGCAGGAAAAGAGAACAAGAAGAAACGTACTATGTCTTCAAGTGTCCAGCCAGAAGTGAAATGTATTTAATTGGCCATAGTGTCACCTGACTTCAAGAGGGAGGGTAGTACAATATAACTGTATCCCAGAAGGAAGAAAGTGAAGGGTATTTGGTAACCAGCACTGACTACAACAGCCCCAATCAAACTTAATATCCTGTTTTACAAAGAAACTGGATTCCCATCATGAAGCACTTTTCATTTTCCTTTTTCATATTTTTAATTTTCCTTAGATAATGAGCTGTTGATAAGCATCTACTTAATTTTATTTAATATAAAATTAAATATAAAACTCAGACATCCTATTATTCTTTTTGTATGTGGTTCACCATTCTTATGGCAATGTATATCAATAGCTCCTATTACCACTGTGGTTTTGTTAAATATTCTTTGCATTTCTTTATCATGTTTGTGTGAAATATATATATTTCTTACTTATTATAGTTTTTTGAATGGACTGTGCCCTCATAAGTAGAGCAGGAGTTAGTCATGTGAAGACAGAAGACAGGTGGGTAGAATAAAGGGGTGAATCTTAGATGTGGGGAAAATCAGCATTCAAGCAGATTGACTATAAACATGGGGCTTGTACCAAGAATTACAAGCAATAGCTCTTTGCTTGCTGGGCGATAGTATGGGGCAAAGAATGGTGAGAAACCAGACTAGAGGTTTAGGTAAGAGCTGGGTCATGGTGTGGCTTTTATGTCTTTCTTATTCCTGAGATGATTATAATGCTGAAGAAGAAAATTAAATGCAATAACTCTCAACAAAAATGTTTGGAAAATGACACGATCGTTAAAGTCATCTTGAATTGAAAGAAAACAAAGAACACATTCAACCAGGATGGCTTTAATCTCAGTTATGGAGCCACTGATATTACAGAAATTACTATTGGCATGTGGTTATGTTACCCTAGAAGCAGTATGATCTGGTGGAAAGAGTGGGCACATAAAAATTCATGCCCTATTCTTGCTTTTTCTCATTAAGTAGTTCTATAGCTTTAGATAGCTCAAATAACCTTTGTGTCTCAGTTTCTTCATAAATAAGATTGATATTTTTGTAGTTTTCTTACTGAATGCATAAGGTCATGACATAATGGATGGGTGAAGGTCCCATGAAAAATAAAATTAAAATTAGCATAAATAATCAAGGTATTCTTGATCCCCATGATAAACAATTCATAGGACATGCCATCAATATTCAAAGTAATAAAAATCTGACATTTAGTTCAGGCTTTCAGTACTGATGAAATACTCTATTAGTTTTTTTTATGATAAACTCCATCAAGACTATAATCACTTCTGTAATAAAAAAATTTAATATTTGAAGATTAAGCCTCTCAAAATTTAATGTAAACCAAACCAAATTTTAAATAGCTCTTTTAGACATACATATGTACATGTGATTTATATAAAAGTGTCTCATCATTACTGATTGCTTAGGCTTTCATTTAAAACCTCATCCAAATAATTAGAATGATTGCTTTTGATTCTGGAATACGTCATTTTGTAAACTATTGTAATTTTCCATTAATTATAACCATTGACCTCTTGACCAATCAGAACATTTTTATCAGTTAAATTATTCCACAAGAATCCCATTTACTTTGTCAATAATCAAGATAAATGCCATCAGTCGTGAACTTTTAAGTGCCACTTAATGAAGGTTGTATTAATCTGAAAGTTAAACCGCGTCTACACGTCCCTTTTGAATTTGAGCCTCTTGACGCTCAATGGCATGTCTAGAGCTATGAGAATCTCGGGAACCAAAAGTACCAACAAGTGTGGATCATCTAAACAAACTCTAAAGAGGTGCGATCATCAGATCTCTCTATAAAGTACAACACACTGATAAGGATAAGGCTTTGCTTTCCTTTTTAAACAAAATACATTCAACATGTATATATTGAGTGCTTAATATATATGAAGTACTGTAATCAGTGTTGGAATTTCAGAGGAAAACCACAAGATGTGTTTAGTTTTTCTTTCAAACTAAGGCAAAATTTACCTACAGTAAAATGCCTGGACATTGTGTACAATTGCATGAATACTGACAAATGTGCTCAGCAGTACAAACAAGAACCCAGTCAGGATGCAAATTATTTCCATCACCATAGAAAGTTTTTGCATGTCTCCTTCCAATCAACCTACCTCTTGGACAACCACTGTCCTAGTTTTGAGTAATATGGATTAGATTTGGCTGTCTTAGCACTTCATAGAGATGGACTCCTGTAATTCTTTTGAGTCATATCTTTTCCTTTCACTTAGTGTAATGTTCTCGAAATTCATCAATATATTGGGCTGGCCAAAAGAAGATGCCATGGAAAAATCCGAACGAACTTTTTGGCTAACCCAATGTTTTTACTGTATCAATAGTCCATTTTTTTCATTCCTCAAATGGTATTTCATTGTGTGAATATGTCACATTTGTGGTCTGGTTTTGAACATTTGAGTTATTTTCTGTTTTGTCTATCGTTAATAATGCTGTTATAAACATTCTATAAAGGACTTTTTGTGGATGTATATTTATATTTCCCTTGGGTGAATATCTACGAGAGAATGGCTGGATTGTATGGTGGGAGTATGTTTAACTTTAAAGGAAATTTCTAAATCATTTCCAAGTGTTGTAGCACTTTACATTTCAACTAGAAACATTTCATTCTTCTAGCTGCTCCATACCCTAACAGTATTTGGTGCTGTAACTGAAGTAGCAATTTGTGTTGTGGTTTTAACTTGCATTTCCCTTTTCACGTGCTCATTAGCCATTTCTATATCTTCTTTCGTGATGCTTCAGTTCAAGCCTTATTTCTAACTTTTAAAATTGGGTTGTTGCATTATGACTGAGTTTTAAGGAGTTTACAAGAGATAATCTAAATATAAGTCCTTTGTTAGGTATGTGTTACAAATATTTCTCTCAGTATGAAGATTGTCTTTTATATTTTCTTAATATTGCTGTTATGTTTTAATGAGAAGAATTGTTTAATTTTGGCAAAATTTTTAATCCTTATTTTTTTATAGTTAGTAATTTTCATGTCTTCCCCTAAAATTCTTTTCTTAATATAAGATTGTAAAGACAGTCTCTTGGATTTTCAAGAAGCTTTATAATATTAGCTTTTACATCTAAGTTTGTGATGCACCTTGAAAAAACTTGATTTAATGTGAAATAGAGATCAGTGTTCACACTTTTGCATTCATTTATATAGTCATTCCAGTATTATTTGATGAAAAAATCTTTTTCCACATTAAACTGTCCTGAAACTTTGTTGAAAATCCATTGACTCTGTATTTGTGAATTTATTTCTGGACTCTGTTCTCTTCAATTGATTTGTTGGTCTAGCCACATGCCAAAACCAACTGTCATTGTAACTTAATGGCAAATGTTGAAATTAGGTAGTATGAGTCCTCCATTTTTTCCTTTTCTTTTCCAAGACTATTCTGACTTTTTTAGGTCCTTTGTATTTCCATAGAAGTTTTAGAATTAACTTGCTAAATTCGATAAAAATTTCTGCTGGGGTTTTGATTGAGATTGCATTAAATCTACAGATGAATTTGGTGAGAATTGATATCTTTAACTCTTTACAATATGGAGTCCTCTAATCCATGTACACACTGGTTGGGCCATACCTCCATCATCTGGTCCTGTACACACTCTCACATCTCTGTTAAGCTCTCAGTCCTACAGCAAACACTCTCCTTGGCCTTGTGGACTCAGTTCCTATCTATGTAGGTACAGCTCAACTCTCAGCTAAGAACCCACCGGAAACTCCGTGCAGACCCTGGGTTATACTGTTTCCTTAGCTCCTCGCCCACTGGCACCATGCTCCACCATTTCCATCCCTTTCGGCAACACTGTACCACAATCCCGGACTCCTCAGCTCTGCTTGGGGTCCACCTTTGTGTGCAACACTTTGGAATGTATTCCCAGGAGACAAATATGGTACTAATCTTGTATTTTTTCTTTTTTCTGAAAGATCACAGTCCTATGTTGCCTGTTGTCTACTATACGGAAACAGCTGCCTCAGAATTTGTCTAATTTTATGTTTGTTTATGGTGAGAAGGCTAGTCTGGTAACAGTTACATCATTATGGCAAGTAGCAGAATTATTGCAATTTATAGTTTTAGTCAGACAAACATTGGACATGAAATTTATGGATTTCAAAATGGAAAACTGTATACCTTAGGAGGGGGCAGTTAAGGGGTGAATCTCCATAGTTTAGAGGTTCAAAAAAGGCTCCCTGGAGCAACTGACTTTAAGTTTAGACCTGAAAATTGAAGCAGAGTCAGGCAATAAAAAGAGTGGAAGAGAGTTAAAATGCTCTGTTTTTTAATTATGAAGCGTGAACGCTATGATCAGATGCTATTGCCAAGGAATCAGTAGGAAACGCTCAAGCATGTATGAAAACACCATTATATTCCTTCAATATCTTTCTCTCTAGGGGACCATCACTTGCTTCTGGAAGGAAGGACATGCCTCAGACTGCTAGGACCCCCAGTAACTGAAATTTAAATAGGATTTCTATTTATGGATACTTTCCATCTCAAAATATTTTATGCCAAATTATCTAGATAATTCAGGATCCTTTATTATGATGTTATTTTTCCAGATAATGGAATCGAAAGAATGTCATTTTAAACTAGAACTAACTGAGTGGGCTTTCTATGTTGAAAATTTCTCAGAGATCTTCCATGTTTAATTTGTTTGAGGAACACAGGAATCTCTTGTTAATTTTCACCTCTACTCAAGAAAAAGCTTTAAAATATATTCCTAAATGAAACTGCATTCATTACCTCTTTCATAAAAGAAAATACAGTATCCTATTGTACAAATGGCAAATGAACTGGTTTATAATCTCTGTTTTAGTTTGTGCACTAGAAGCTGGCCCAAAAGGAACAGAGGAAATCCCTTCTCCATAATCTTGATTTTGGTTATGAATTGTTGTAGCTCCCTAAGAATATAAAAGATTTGCACGTAGTATATCTGAGATTTTCTTTTTTCTTATGTTTTGTAACATAAAAGATTAGTACAATTTTCCTGATATACTCACTCATCTACTGAGAATTTAAATCACATTAGGAATTCCTGTTTTCAATTAAATTTCATTCCCTATGCCCTTCAAACACCAGGAGGGAAAGTATCAGACAAAAGGAAAAGTTATTAGCCAAGAATGTAATCTCAATGTGTCTCATTATTCCATAGTTTTAGTGTCTTTCCCCTCTTTTGCACCTTAGAGACTGTAGTCGAGCTACATTTATACTTGCAATCTTATGGTCTATTTTAGATTTGTAGTTAGATCAGCTTTTTAAAATATTCTGTTCACTCTGCAGTCACATATATTTATAGTGCTCTGAAGGCTAACTCCTACTGGAGGCATTAAACTTATAGACTCAGGTAGTACTTCAGATCGTGTTGTTTGAGGTTTAGAGTGTACAAAAATATTTGATAATTTTGGTTTGTTTTTGAACATGTCCTCATTGGTTGAAATCTCAGCAAACCTGATCTCCTCAAAAGATAAAAAAAAAGGATTGAGTCTCTTCTTATGTGAGTTCATATACCCATTCATAAGAAATTTTAATGACACTCCCAGGGGTGGAAATTTGACAGGAAGCAAGTTTAGTTGTTTAGACAATTTTAAGGTAATTTTCAAAACTAAATAAAGCCCTTTTATTTTTAAAATAAACATTTCATTTTAGAGTAGACTTAAACTTACAGAAAATTTGCAACAATTGTGGTCCCCATATACGTCATACCCAGTTTCTCCTATTATTAACATGTTGCATTAGTATGGTAAGTTTGTCACAATTAATGAACCAATATATACACATCATTATTAATTGGAATTTGTGCTTTACATAGACTTCCTTAGATTTTATCTAATGTCCTTTTTTTGTTCCAGGATCCCACAGAGGACACCACATTCCTTTAGTTGTCATGTCTCCTTAGGCTTTTCTTGGCAGTGACAGTTTCCCAGACTTTCCTTGTTTTAGGTGACTTTGGCAATTTTAAAGGGTACTTGTCAGATATTTTGAAGACTGTCCGGTGCTTTTCTCATAATTAGGCTCTTCTTATGGGTCTTTGGAAGGAATACCACAGAGCTTAAATGTCATTCTCATCACATGAGATCAAAGGTATGCACTAGACTACCAATATATCACTACTGATGTAGATCTTGATCACCTGGCTCAGGTGTGTCAGGTTTCTCCATTTTAAAGTCACTTTCTTTCCCTTTCCACACTGTCCTCTTTGGAAGGATGCCACCATGTTCAGCCCACACTTAAGAAGTGGGGTATTATTCTCCATTTCCTGGTGGGCAGAGTATCTACATAAATAATTTGAAATTCTTCTCTGTTAAAGATTTGTTTAGTCTTTCCTAGTTGTTTATTCAGTAATTAATATCATTACAGACTCATGGATACTTATTTACACTTGGGTTATAATCAAATACTACTTTATTTTGTTGATCAAATTGTTCTAGCTTTGTCCACTGAGAGCTCTTTAAGTTGGCTCGTGTGTACCCTTGACATATTCCCATCATTGAGATGTTGTTGTTTTTCTTTTGTTGTTGTTGTTGTTGAAATGCAATAGAGAGAGGAAATGTTTGTCAGGGAAAAAATTCAAATGCATAAACATGCTGGAAAATATATGTATGGGTGAATATTTTTTTCTGGGTATGGGAGTTTCATCATGAAACCAACAGTAGGTTGCCACTGCAATGGTTCCAACAATATAAAAAATGTTGATGACATTTCTAGAAAGTGCAGGTTTTTAAAAATATTGGTAAGTGACGGAGTCAGGAAGGACTGTCTCATGTGTGGTGTGTATTGATAAGATGCTCATTAAACTGATCTCTATGAGATCTGATATAATAAAGGACTTCATATGCAAAGTGTTAGGGGAGTTCTGAAAGTAGGTGATATTGTTATATCTTGAAAGTAGATTCAAACTTCAGCTGTATGTAAATAGCACCCGCTTGGGAGTAGAGGCACAAGACTGCCTAGGGTGTTCAACCAGCAGAAGGAATTTGTTTACAGAATGGAGAAGGGCTTTTTGTAGTGAAAGGCAGCTTTTTTTTTTTCCCATTTATTCAATTACTATTTATTGTGGAGACCACATAATGCATTCTATGAAGGAACCATATTTTATTTAATAATTCATTATTGTTAGACATTTATTTTATTTTTTGTTTAAAAAGTGAAAATGGTATCTTTTTTTTTTCTTTTTCTTTTTCTTAAAGCTGAAGGCTCTGGGATTAATTACCCACATAATTCCTGGGGCCCTTATTCCATTCTATTAGATCAGCACCAATAGCTTAAGGAGAGAAAGTCATCTTCATGATCCTTAGTATCCTGCACTGCGAAAAGTGCCTCTACTCTTCTCCAAGCAGATTGAAATGCATAATTTTCTGCCTGAGTGGAGAAGAGGAGCAACAAGGATTATTTAAAACAGTGACTAATTCCATTTCCTTCTCCAATTAGTCTGGGTTTAAGGAAATGAAGAGAGAGAAATGCAATGATTCCCAAAGAATTGGCACTGTTTCAAGTGCCTTGAGAGAGAGGAAAGGAATATGAAATACTTTCCAGGTATGACATTAACTGTTTGCCAATTGGAAGGGCAAGATTAATGCACTTGAAATGATAATTAATGGCTAAATTGTGTGGCACTGCCCACCTGTCCACTGCTGTAGCTAATTCATCATGGATTTCTTTTTGAATAGGCTTTTGACTCAGAGTAGGAAAGTTATAACAAGTTGAAAAGGACACAGACTACTTTCTTTGATTGAGAATAAGAGGCTGACTTCTGAATTATTGTTTGCATTTTCCCCTTAGCATGGTCATTGTAGATACAAACTATATACAGTATGGGGTACTTCTAGACATGTTTTCTAAACAAGGGCTTCAAACCAGTTGATATTCTTGAATATTTGTGATAAATAAATATATATACAATGGAATACTACTCAGCTGTATTTAAAATAAGAATGAAACAATGCCATTTGCAGCAACGTGGATGGACCTAGAGATTATCATATTAAGTGAAGTAAGTCAAAGACAAATATCATATGATGCCACTTATATGTGGAATCTAATATATGATACAAATGAACTTATTTACAAAACAGAAACAGACTCACAGAAGTAGAAGACAAACATGGTTACCAAAGAGAAAGGTGGGCAGGGATAAATTAGAAGTTTGGGGTTAACAGATACAAACTACTATACATGAAATAAATAAACAACAAGGTCTTACAAATAACACAGGAAACTCTATTCAATATCTTGTAATAAACCATAATGGAAAAGAATCTGAAAAAATACATATACATATACATACATATATATTAGTATATATGTACATATGTACACATATATATGTATAACTGAATCACTTTGCTGTACACCAGAAACTAACTCAACTATCCTTCAATTAAAAGAATGTTAACTGAAGTGGAAATATGGCACCTGATACAATGTAGCCATTTGGTAGCAGCTCCATAATTATACATTGCCTTGCATGCATTCCAGGTGTGATGAAAGATCAACTGGTTCCCTTAAAAATCACATAAGTAGATGAGTAGTAGTGAGTCAGCAGAGCCGATACACCAGCTGCTAGGAAAGTGCCTTCTTGAATACCTAGTATCCTGGGCTTCCCTGCACCTTTTTCACTGATGCCTGGCAAGGTGCTTTTCCCCATTTCTCATTTCCCCAGCCTTTTCAAGTCTCACCACTTTCCTTTGGTTCCACCCACCAGTCAACTCTACATAGAAGAGAGAAATTAGAGCTGCCTGTTCCAACTCCCTAATCCTTCCACCTCTATCTATAAAGGTTCCTGCAGTCCTACTCACCATTTCCTTCTTTGTACATTTTCTCAGTGGGAAGCTCACCTGCCCTCCATCCAAAGTTAATGTCTCTGCCTATCTCCCTGTACCCATGTGATGAGTAACCCCCCTCCGTAGAATTCCCTTTCCTCATGGCCCATGTAGTGAACTCAGATCAAGTTTTGTATCTTCTATAAAGCCTACCTGCTCAGACCCCTGAAAGGAATGCAAACCTATGACTGCCATTTCATTTCCCCTATCATGTGAAGTTGGTTCTTCATTGGACTGTTAGGTCTTCAAATGAGGAAACATATCTTGTTTGCTAAATGAATGCTTCTCTGAAATTTTTTATATTTATTTTAATTATTTTTAATCAAAGTGTAATAAACTTTACTGTGGAAAGCTTAGAAAACAGAAACACATATAAAGAAGAAGATGCAAACAACTATCAGTACCCCACTTAAGACTAGTGATTGCTCTTCAATTTTATAAATTTCCTTGTGGTCATTTTCCTTTATCAAATGTATAGAAATAACATTCCATTTTCACATTATTAAAATATATATAATTTTATATTCCCCTCTCTTGGATTGGCATTATATCATAAGCAGTTCTTTATACTATTTAAAAGCTTTCAAGTATATAGTATTTCTATAACTTAACATTTCTAGAATTTTTTTGCAAACTTTTATATATATATAAAGATTTGGTAAACGTCCTTATATACAAATATTGTCCACATCTTTTAGGATGTATTCCCTAAAGTAGCAATAATGGCTCAAATGTACATACCTCAGAGTATACTATTAAATACATTTAAGATTCTTAACTGTATTTTGCCACAGATTTCTAGAAGTTAGTGCTAATTCATACTTTCATCTCTATCGTAGGAAAATATCAATGTCAGTGACTACTTGTTAGTATTAACGACTATTTTTGAAATCTTTGTTAATATGACTGGAAAAAAGTATCTGATTTATATACCTGCCTCTGTGAATTATCTATGCTAGTTTTTTTTTTTTTTTTTTTGATTATTTGTCTATTGGGATCTTGGTATGAACTCTTTCTAAATTAAAGACATAAACATTTATTGTTTGCATCTTTTACAGTTTATGACATTTTTTACATAATTAAATTTTTTCTTTTGATTTATAGTAATTCATTTTACTTCTTCTGTATTTATCAAGTACTTCTTTATCTCAATGAAGTAAATACATAATTATATGTGAGAGTTGTACGGTTTAATCATTTTCATTTATCTAGAATTTTCTTTAGAGAATGGTGTTACATAGAATTCTAAACAGAGTTTTTATTTTCATATAACTTAATGTTCATAGCATCTATTAAGTAGGTCATTTTTTAAGAATGTTTGGTATTTTGCTATTATATATTTACCATAAAACTTATTTGTATCTTTAAAAACTTATTTGTATCTATATGCACACCTCTGTTAATTATAACTGTAAATATTGCTATACATATGAAATCCATATATAATATATAGGTAATATATAATATGTGATTTCTGTACATTTACATAGTCACAATTGTGTGTGAATGTGTATGTGTGTGTGTGTGTATGTTTTCTGGGCTATCCATTCAATTTCATTGATCTGTTGATCTAGTTTTCCCATAGCAACAGATTGTTATAATTATTGTAGTTTTTACATATCTGGTAAAAAAAAAAAGGCCTCTGCTGTTCTTTCCCAATTTTATAGCAATTGCCTATCTTTTTTATAAAAAAACCTTTGAGGCTAGTTTTATTATGTCACCTCTCTTCGCCCCTTGCTATCTACCATCAGTCTCCTTTAAATTCACCTGAAATTTTATTCATTTCATACATTTTTTGAAAAGTATGAGTCTGTTCATAATGTCCACTTTTTGTCTTTGAGAATATGACCCCTCTCTCTAATTTTTCCTATCTTCTTTAAAATATATTTTAAAAATTTTACAGTTCATCTAGGTCTAGTCTAATTTAGGCTGTTAATGGATTTTCCCTATTTTATTTTCTAATTGGTTATTTATGACATACAAAAATTATATATTTATCTTATCAGCAATGATTTTTTGATTTTTTTTGACTAACTCAAAGTTTCTGTAGATGATTTTTGTTTATTTTGAAAAATTGTAAACAGGAAATTTTGTATGACATATAATAAATACCCTCTTTAAGGAATAAAGATATGGATACAGATTTTAGTAATTATCTCAAAATTGCTATGTAACATTATTCATTATGTATTGGAGTGTGTTTAATACATTCTTAAAAATATAGAAGCACCAACTATGATTTTGAAAATAGCTAAACACAATCTTTGGTGTATATAATAAAAGAGCTAAGAAAATATTTAAACTTTTAAATGAATTATTGTTGCTGTATAAATTAGTAAGATCTTGGAAAGACACCTCATGGTGAAAAGATAGGTTTTATCTCTTATGTCACATGACTTTTAATAGCTGCTTGAAGTGCTTTCTTGAGAAGGATATTGAGTCAAACTAGACTCAATGAAAACTGTGCGGTTGATAAACTGATGTCTGCCATGGATGCAGGATTAGGAAATAATGGCATCTGTGTCATATATTTGATATCTGTGAGCCAAATGCTAACTTGATGAAGTGAAACTCATATTCAAGCAGAGTCATATTTTTTATACAAGTAATTTCCAAATTTTTCACTTCAGGGGAATCCCTCTTTTTTTATTTTTTAAATAATAGGAAGCATTATGGACTTCACAGCAGTGTTGTAGCATTAGATATTTTCTTGGCAATGGATGTTAAAAGTATACCTTTTACATACTCAACTAACATGTTTAAATTAATTTTTATTTTTTTGATTAAAATTGCACTTGAATGTGCTTGAAAAAAGTACTCATATTTATTAGATACATGATTGCATTTATTCAGTATATTGATAATACTAAAGTGCACAAAGGTTCTCAAATCTCCTTTCAGTTAAATGCCAAAATGACCAAAACCACCATGAGAATAATAATACTTAACCACTCACTAACCAAGATGAATAAAAACAAGGAAAAAGCTCTATTTTAGTAAAATAATAAAAAATTTAAAAATATGCTTATTTGCAAAGTTTTGTTTTACTGTTTTCTAGCAGTAAGTTAAATTTCTTACATTCTTCATTTCATCTAGTTATCATGACCATGCTGTGAATATATATTATGATTCCTATCTTACTCTGCAGCTTAGACACAAATACTATATATGAAGTTACACACAACAAGATACATTGTGTGTTGAGGTTCTAAGAGTAGTTTGGCTCTAATCCCTGTGCTATTACCACCCACCTCTTGTCCTTCTAAATGTTATGTTATGGCTAAATGTTATGTTATGTTAGGCTAAGGGAGCTCTTCTCTGGGTTTGGAATGCATTGTATAGTGTACTTTGTATTTCAAGTTTATCTTCTAGTTATCTCTGACTTAGGTCAATATTAAGATAAATCTATATGGTCCTCATATAAAGGTAACTCAGAAAAAATTAGTTGATAGGAAAAATCCAAATGGAAATTAAGTCATTGTTATGGGTAACCAGAAACTGGGATGTTCTACATGCAAGAACTGACCCATTAGTCTAAGTATAGATTTTGGTTCAGTCCTATGTAAGGAAGATGATAAGAAACAATAGAGCTCATGGTTTAAATTTTATAAATTGTAGAAATAATGGTTAAACAACATAGGAGTAGAGAAAAAAGTTAGGTGCATTAAGATGAAGGGGGTAATTTTTAATTTTACTTTTACACTGTGAAGTTACTCTAACATCTTGTCTATGTCGTATATATTATTTAAATATATAGGTGTGTGTATAGTTTTTTTAATGTTTGAACACAATTTGAAACTGTTAAGTTTCAGTTTTTCTTAACAGCAGCCATATTTCCTGTCCTCCTGGATAATATTGTAATCCTTATGTGAACTGCACTTTCTTCTATTTTTTTTTTTAATTTGGCTCAAGTGCACCTGTTCTGTTGGCCTTTGTAACTATAAAAGGGATATTTTTCATAAACACTTTTCTTTGCCAGTACTGTAGGAAATGCAAATGTACCACATGGCATCTGCTTTGCAATTAATTGGTGATAAAAAGAAGCAACAGCTTTATTATTATTTTCACTACTATTTCCTAAGACAAGACATGCTTCTTTACTTTCCATTGTGAGAATAATTCTCCACTGAGCACCCTGACACTAGAAGAACGAAAAAAGCCAACATTTAAATTCCCCCTTTCCGCCCATTGAAGGAAAACAGAATCCATTATATCACACATAGTCCATTACTTCCCTAGACCACGAGTCAGGTCACAAGGTGGAATGTTATAGAATGACATCTGAAATTATTATGATATAGCATGAATCCTTACAAAGATATATTTAAATCTGTAGCCACTATTGTTATAAACACGTTTAAATACAAACTAACCATTAAGCCAGCTTTCTTGTTTGGGTTAACTTGTGCTAATACACATTAAGAATGATTCAGATTTAACTTCGAGATCACTTTAGCTGCTTTCAATTGGTGAAAATTGAGAAATATCAAATCAAAAGATTTACTTTATGGGTTGCTCTATCAAGATGGTCTTATATCATGTGATCCTTCTTTGTGGTGAAAGAAAATCACTTAGACTGAAAATATGCCAAAATGGGATGAATGAAAGTGAGGGGAGGCAAAATTCTCTAGACTCTTAGTACTTTGCAAACACAAAAGTGCATTCACGCAAAAATGTTTGCTGTTTACTGAGCAAAGACTACCTCTTGGCCAATAAATTAAGTATTGTAGTTTATTTCTTTTTGAGTAAAATCAGCTTAGAGTTTGTGTAAACTACATGCCTTTACCTAAAATATTACATTACTATTACAATGAAGACAATTAAAATACAAATATGGGGCTTCCTAGGTGGCACAGTGGTTAAGAATCCACCTGTCAATGCAGGGAACATGGGTTCCATCCCTGCTCCAGGAAGATCCCACATGCCGTGGAGCAACTAAGCCCGTGTGCCAAAGCTATTGAGCCTGCGCTGTAGAGCCTGTGAGCCACAACTACTGAGCCCATGTGTCGCAACTACTGAAGCCCACACGCCTAGAGCCTGTGCTCCACAAGAGAAGCCACGGCAATGAGGAGCCTGCGCACCACAACAAAGAGTAGCCCCCGCTCGCTGCAACTAGAGAAAGCCCGCGCACAGCAAAAAAAGACCCAACACAGCCAATAAATAAATAAATAAATAAATAAAATTAAAAAAATACAAATATGAAGCCCACTACTTTCTTGTTTCTCATATTTTTATATTTTTAGTTGGTAAATTGTCTAGTTTTGCTCCTCAATATGATGCTTTTTGTCATCTCATCATATTCAATAACTTTACATTGACTCAACAAAGGAAATTTTTAGAGCTTTCTACAAGTTATTAATGGGAAGGGATTGTCAAAACCACTAACAGAAGAATGTTTTAAATGTTTTATTCCAATCTGTCACACCCCTACTTTTTCACAGGTTTCTATTTTGTGTTAAAAAATTATACCATGGTCTGAAACTTGACATTCAGGTTACCAGGCTGTAAAAATTTTTGAGACAACAGTTTAAACAGTCTGTTAGGTAATATGAGTTTTATTCTTTAGTCAAATGTCATTGGTATATTTAGAATGATTTATTTCCCTTCAGCATTAGAGAAGTTGAAGATTATATGCTCTGGCAGCCACATTCTGTGATAAATCCGAGTAAATTTACATAACATTTCATAACTTCCTAATGGGGGAAGGGAGTTTACAAAAGAATTAAAGGTCCTTAGAAAGAAGGTGCTACGTAGTGCAAATGATCATATAAATTAGGTTTTTGTAATAATCATGTTTGGGGAAGATTTAATTGAACTTTTGGGGAGGGAGTCAGAGCAAAAGGATGGAGGGACTGGAATTTAGTACTTCATTTGTACTCAGCTCAGAAGCAAATTTAACACTGCAACAAAACCAAGACATGATAGCTGTTTCTATATTCCCTGTACTTTATGACATTTTAGGTGACACGTAGACACTCAATTTACCAGCAAAGAGTCACCTGTACTTGTCTACATAAGTGAAACTCAGGATTAGTGATGCCAGCATCTGTATCAAAAATTCAAGTCATGAAATTCATGAGGACTCATGACAGAGCAGAATGTTTGGACATGGCTCATCTGAAACTGCAGGTATTTCTGGGGTCTTCCTTCTAGATCCCCACTTGACCCCTGATCTTAACCATCCCTGAGCTTGACTATATCCCTAAATCTCACCCTTCACACTCACCTTGGTCCTAATGCCTACCTTTTCTTCACTTGCTTATATCTTTACCTTCTCCCTTATTCTTACCCCCTGTGAAATATATTCCTTTCCTGAACTTCATTCCAGGGATGCAGGTCAAGGATAAGGGTCGGGCACAGAGATAGGATAAATGGTACATTGTACTTGACAAAAACTAAGTAACACAGAAAGGGCAATAATAAAAAATAAAATAGTTGCTGTTTTAAGCCTTATATGAACTGGGTGTGGGAGTCAAAATGTCCCTCCTATTGAAAGAGTGGTATCAAAATGCCATACACTCTTTGTAGACAAGTTGCTTGGGTCAATGGCTTGGCTTTGGGAGCTGAGTAATAAATGCATCATGGATTCTGACTGTTTTAGCCAAATTAATCCCACTGACTTCCGGGGAGTCATTGGTGCCTTACGCAATCACCTCTTCTAGTTGGACTCTAAAGAGACCTAGCTTTAAATTAATCAGATCTTCATCCTCTCCAAAGTGGTGTATTTAGAATATGTCCATTGATTTTACAAAGCTAGCATTATTCTACGACCATGTAGACAATGCTTTCATAAACAGACCATACCTTTTCCCTGGCATTTTAACGTCACTACTGTAGGATCCTAAAAGGTATAAGCTGAAGAAATTTTCTTTTAACATACAATAAACTGCATATATTTAGAGCGTACAATTTGGTATTCCAATCTCCCAATTCATTCCTCCCCAACCCTCCCTACTTTCCCCACTTGTTGTCCATATGTTTGTTCTCTACATCTGTGTCTCTATTTCCGCCTTACAAACTGGTTGATCTGTACCATTTTTCTATATTCCGCATATATGTGTTAATATATCGTATTTGTTTCTCTCTTTCTGACTCACTTCACTCTATATGACAGTCTCCAGGTCCATCCATGTCTCTACAAACGTCCCAGTTTCATTGCTTTTTACAGCTGAGTAATATTCCATTGTATATATGTACCACATCTTCCTTATCCACTCATCTGTTGATGGACATTCAGGTTGCTTCCATGTCCTGGCTATTGTAAATAGTGCTGCAATGAACATTGGAGTGCATGTGTCTTTTTGAATTATGGTGTTCTCTGGGTATATGCCCAACAGTGGGATTGCTGGGTCATATGGTAACTCTATTTTTAGTTTTTCAATGAACCTCCATACTATTCTCCATAGTGGCTGTATCAATTTACATTCCCACCAACAATGCAAGAGCGTTCCCTTTTCTCCACATCCTCTCTATAAGCTGAAGAAAATTAAACTCATCATGTGGTTCATTCTTTTTCATTTTTCAGGTAAGTATGCACCTGAGGTTGAATGGCATACACAGGGAGAAGACTTCTGACGCTGCTCAGTGTTTCTCATCACCACTTCCCCCCATCATGTAGCTGGTGGGTTTGGAAGAGTCAAGGATCCTGAGGAATTGTATCTGGTCTACAGAATTAGGGCAAAGAGATTAGCTGAGAGCTGGTTTCTTTCTCCTCTGTGAAAATCTGGTCATTTTATATATTTCCTAGTGTACCCACTTTATCATGAAGCATCAGATTTTGAAATAATGTCCCACATCACATTATGAGTTGGGAAAAAAAAACTGCCTCATAAAGCTCTGAATGATCTGCCTAAGTTAGACATTAAAAGGGAGAGTGGAGAGTAGATCTGGGGTGAAGAAGAGAGGTGGAGTAGGGGAAGAGGATAGTGTCTATAGAGATGTAAGACAGAAACGTGTCTGTTCTTGTGGTGATATTTTCCAAAGTGTGGCTGAGTTCTCTGTGTTCTTATTTCCCCTCTCTCTGCCCTAGGAATTTTTAGCATTAGCTACTTGCAAAAGACCTTATATCGTTAATCATGTTGTTTAATTTTCCAACTCCACTGTGGAGTATTGGAACTGTTCTTCAGATGTGGCTTGGTTACCACACACAGCATTTCATCAAACATCAAAAGGGATTTGGGATGCTCTGGAGAGACAGTATATGGTCTATAGGACAGCAATCCAGCATGGCCCCCAAACCTTCCTGTTCTAAATGACCAGGCTTCTTAAAACACACATTTCCCTAAAATGTTCTACTTCGTGCCACAGTATTTATATTCACAAATCTACACTTGTGTGTAAGTAAATGAATGAGGATGTTTCTTCCTGAACCAAAATGTTTCTTATTGGTAGGCAAAGGAATAGTTTTTGTTTGTTTGTTTGTTTGTTTTTACTGGTTTTCATAGATATTGTTATTAGCAAACAAAAATGAGCACAGAAAATAGGTTGCACTTTTTCTTAGGAAAGGAAGTGATTTCTTGGCAATAATTTACCCCATTCTAATATATAAAACTCTTTAAAATGTGAAGAAAATTAGTTTCTAGATAATCCATCCAGAAAGCATCTTGAAACATTAAAGATGGAATGCTTAAAAGAAAATCTTGACATAGTTAATAAAAAAGACAGAGAACATTTTGGAGAGAGGTATAACATGAATTAAGTTTTAAATGCAATATAAAAATTGAAAAATATTTGCAATATACATGGTCAAAAAGTGTTAATGGTCTTACCATATAAAAGGCTCTTACATATTATAAGAAATATTGATATGGATAATTAAAAAATAAAAATAAATGACAAAAATGTGAATGCTTAATTTCACTGAAATCAGATGACTGCAAACTGAAAAAATATGTGGACTTTTTCAAATCCCAAGTAAGGCTAGGTGATGTTTTAAAAGATATTTTTAAAGTTAAAGGGTAAGAGAAACTCTAAAATGTGGAAAATAAATTATTTTACAAACTTTTAGAAGGTGATTTGGCAAAACTCACATCATCTATTTATTCTGCTTCTAGAAATTTAACCCATGGAAATTGGGGTCAAGTTCACAACCTTTTTGTAAAACACTGCTCACCAAAGATTTTTATGATATTGAAAAGAACAAAACCTATTAAATGGGCCAACAAAAGAGGATTAGAGACATTACAGAGTATCTATATGATGGAATATATTAAAAATTATGTCCTCATAAATATTAATGTATTACTAAATGTAAGTTTAAAAGTATCAATACTTCACATATACAATTCATTCAAAAATGTTGTTTGCTGAAAACTGAAATATGCATTACTTAATACAATTCCTTTTAGACTCTATGTAATATGTGTTATATATGTATGTGTGTGTGTATAAATATATACACACACACATATATATATCCATATATATGTGAACACCTCTCACTGTTAATGATAATTAATTCTTGGTGCAGTAATGCATAAAAATATTGTTTACTTTCATAATTAAACCCCAAAAGTTATTAAATAAATAAATCTTTTCCCTTTCTTTCATCCATCAGTCTCACTCACATACACTGAAAACTCTGACTCTATTCTGTGTTCCAGATACCAACAGGAGGCTCCAATGATACTGAGACAAGGGAATAGATTAAGGTTAATATTTAGCTCAACTTAGTTTCAGAGATAGGCTGCCACTCCCCTTGGCATCTAGGAAACCAGTAGCCCACAGCCTCTTCTAGTGCCTCTATCGCCCTTTGGCTGGTACCTTCCCTATTTTCACACCCCTGCAAAATCTCCAGATAGCTATGTCCAAACAAACAAAACAAACAAACATAGTACTTTCCAATGGTTGGGGTTTTTGTTTGTTTGTTTTGTGTTTTTTTAGCAATAGGGAATATTTATTTATTTATTTATTTAAACTTTTATTGGAGTATAGTTGATTTACAATGTTGTATTAGTTTCTGCTGTACAGCAAAGTGAATCAATTACACATATTCACATATCCACTCTTTTCTAGATTCTTTTCCCATATAGGTCATTACAGTATTGAGTAGAGTTTCCTATGCTATACAGTAGGTCCTTATTAGTTATCTATTTTATGTATAGTACTGTGTCTATGTCAATCCCAATATCCCAATTTATCCCTCCCACACTGGTAACCATGAATTTGTTTTCTACATCTGTGACTCTATTTCTGTTTTCTAAATAAGTTCATTTGTACCATTTTTTAAGATTCCAAATGTAAGTGTTATCATATGATATTTGTCTTTGACTTTCTTCACTAAGTATGACAATCTCTAGGTCCATCCATGTTTCTGAAAAGGGCATTATTTCATTCTTTTTTATGGCTTAGTAATATTCCATTGTATGTATATGCCACATCTTCTTTATCCATTCATCTGTTGATGGACATTTAGGTTGCTTCTATGTCCTGGCTATTGTAAGTAGTGCTGCAATGAATATTGAGGTGCATGTATCTTTTCAAATTATGGTTTTTCTTCTAAAATGAACACTAGCCTATTTCTATCTACAATATCTTTCTTCCAACATGGCCTTTTGCAAATATTTTAATCAGGAGAAAAACAATTTCAGTTCATCCAGCAAGACAAGGTGCTTCACAGTAGGTACACACTCCCTGAAAATAAACAACACTTCATGGGAAGGAAGAGAATGAAGGAGAGGAGGAAGAGGAGAAAAAGGAAGAAAGATGTAGTTATCCCTCAGTCTAAGTGAAAGTGGCTTTAGGAGTTTCAAAATACTGATGGGATAGAGGAAAACTAATTTATCCTATATAATTTAAAATTTTAAATAAGATTTTCAGACTGGATCAAATGGCTAAATGATCCTACTGATAGGTAACTAAACTCAGCTAGATACTATAATAGGAATGCCTCCCCAGAAATGAAAAAGGAAGAACAAATTACTCGCAGCTACTTGTGTAAAAATCACAGGAGACATTCTTATGGTCCAGAGAGAGTGGTGAACATGTCAATATCACGTAGAGAGGAACTTTCTGGAAAGGCAAAATGCTGCAAAAGACAATGAAAAATGATTTGCTGGATATGTTTGAAAATGTAAGCCAGAATAACAGTTCTAGCTTAAAAAAAAAACATCACTACTAAACGTATTTCTACTGCAGCTAAGTTTTGAGCAAGGTCTACTTTTTATTTTTTTTCTCTTTAGAGCAAGGCAAAAGCAGATACCTACTTTTATAATGGGAACCAATGGAAGATTCAATGCATTCTCCCTCTAACTGCTTGACCATATATATTATGGCATGTGGGCAAAAGAGCTGGAAATAAGTATTATTAAGAGAGTAGGTTTTCAAAAATAGAATAATCAAAGAAGTTTAAATGCATTTAAGCCTGAAAGCTGTAGTTTAAACATAAGGTGAACTTTAACAGTTAGTGAAAACAGTATAAAATTATCGGGAAAGCATTCATTTTAGTTTACGTTTCAACTTCCAGAAGAAAAATAATCTTAAAATAGTCCCAAACATTTGGAGTACTTCTGAATTAGGATTCTTTGAAGCATGAAGATAAATTGATTCCAGGATGATTCCATAAAGGCACCCAAAAAGTCATAAAGCTGCTGAGTGCTTACAACTGTTGAATGTTTAGTCTATGAGCTCAACACATTTTCTAGGCCCGAGATGATGGAGATTTTATTGCAAATGGGCAAGATGGTTTAAGTTAGGGTAAGGCTGTCATTTTGATATACTTGTGAGGCTTAATGTCTCTAATCTTTGAAAAATCCTTAAAATGCAAATGTCAACCACACCTAATTGGTTCTGAAGTTTTCATTCATTGTAAAGGATTTACAAAGGGTAAATGTTTCTTACCTAGTGTCCCACATTAACTGCGTAAGTCAGTTGTGTATGAGCATATGTTAAACCTCTTATTGTAATATAATTTTATTAAACAACTTGAAAATCTCAGAAGCATAATGTATTATCTGATAGAGCAATTCCTTGACATAAATTTTCAGGCATGATCCTTTTTTTCAGTTTAAGAATTTGGTTTTGAATGAAGGAAAGAGAACAATACAATAAACTATTAACGGTTACCCAGAATCAGTACTTCAGATACTTTAAATAGTCAAAATGTTAATTTGGAGTTACATTTTATCACAATAGCAATTAGGTGCTATATCTGTATCCAGAAATCTAAAATGAACTTGGCACTCTACTATGGAGCATCTTGGTCCATGTTTCCGTTCCAAAGGAGTTGTTCATGTTTAATTGTATTCTGGGACCACATGTGAGTTTTTGTTTATTTACAAGTCTCCTCTCTCCACCTCCCCTGATTCCTTTATCAATCTTTCATTTATTCTTTTAATCTTCTTAGGGCTCAGTGCCCTCTTTTCTACACAGAAAACAGAACAGCTTGTGTACCTCCCACGATTCTTTACAAGGTCTCATTACTTGATGCTTGCACGGTAGCCTGTTAAGCTGCTCTCATGGAGGAAGAAGTGAGGAGACTGAAAGGAGAAGTGAGGAGACTGAAAGGAAAAGTGACTGTGCATGGGTACCCCGGGCATGTGTATCTCTGGACATTAGCTATGTTCAGAGAAAAAAGAGAATTCTGCCTCTGTCCATCTTCTCCCTTTTGGAAGAACAAGTTTTATATGTCTGCCTTGGTGGTGTAGAATAAAGAACAGGGACTCGGAGCCAGATGGGTCTGAACTGTGACTCAAATCTTAGCTTTGCGGTACTTAGTTACTATGTCATGGGGTGAGTCGCTTGAATTCTCTAAGCTACAGTTTCCTTAACTATGAAATGTGGATAAAAGTTCCGAACATATATAAAGTTTTATTGAATATGAAACAATATAAATAATGTAATTGCATCTTCCATAGAATTCAATAAGTGTAGCTATTACTATCGTGTTATTATTATTGTACTCAATGGTTCAGAAAAATTTTCAGTACTGGTTTGCACACATACCAACTGTTGATGTAACCCTGAGGCCAAAGAATAGCTTCAATTACCTTTCAAGAGTGACCCAATTTCATTGGCTCAAGTCCAGAACATGAGAATACACCTCAATAAGATGATTTCAGTGATCTGATGCTACTTCTCCCTGTGCAAAAATGCTGACTACCATGTATCAAAACCCGTTTTATGAGTGGAAAAAATTCAGCAACCAAAATCCAAAGGAAAAGCATGGACCTGAAATTCCCTTAGATTTTTTGATTTCAGATTTTGGTTTCAAAATATCCAAATGTGCTCAGAGAATTCGACATACCCACTGCTCGTTGGTACCATCTTAGACTTTTTCTTCCCACTTGCACTGGTTCCTTCTGCTGATGCCTTTAACATGGAATACATACTTTCTGTAAAAAGAAACTTTACCTCATACTTTCTAAGGTTTTCACTCAAAATTGGTGCCCAAGTGGGCTTCCTCCAAATACAGACTGAAGAAAAGAAAGTATACAGGAAAAAAAAGAGAAAGTGAACATCAGACTTGAGTCATTGGTCAATAACAAATATTTTGGAATTTGTCTACATCCAGGAATCTCTAAAGTCCCTTTCCCCACATCACATCTGCCATCATGCCATGGGGTGTGACCCCACTATGAGCACTGTCCAAAGTACCTTAAAATTTGTGGATGAGGGAGCTATGTCTATAGATACTTCTGCTGCCTCATAGCCTCAAACATCATCTTCTTCAGAGAGATTCATCAACTAAAGCCCAACAATAAATCACATATTTGGAAATCCTTTAGCTTTTGGATTTTGAAGCTGTTATTCCAGAGTTTCCTAATCTCTGCTGTCTCTTGACAGAAAATGATTCTTGGTCCTTTCTTCTGGCCTCAAATTCAATTTCTTGGGCAAGACTCCTGGTTTCAGGGGCTGAGAAAGGTAAAGGAGTTGTCACCACAACTTAATTGCATCATCTTGGAAGGGACCTAATCCCTTGGTCAAAACTTGTTACATGACCCCAACCTAAGTACAAAGAAAAGGAAAATATAGAAAAGCACGTGAATATTTAGTGAGCGTTAACTTTATGCATATAAATATGTATACACATGTATATGAGTGTTCGTTTATATGTAGGCATAAAAATGCATTAAGCTACTCTGAAAGTTTCACAATCTGTCATTAATCGGTAACCATGGGGAAGTAAGTGGGATTGAGTGGTTGGTGAATGGGGATTTTTAAGATTTATTTTCTGTATATCTGTGTTGTAATTTAAAAAAAAATATATTTCATGTATTATTTTTAAAGTTTCACTTTTAAAGAGTAATATTCATTTACCTTTTCCAATTCCTCATCTTCCATTTGCTTACTAACTTCATCAAACCCCACTCTGTCCCACCATTCCATAGAAGCAATACACACAAATCTCATCAGTGACCTACTAATTGTTAAATTCAGCAACCCCACTTGAATTTTGTTTGTACATGATCTCCTGTAGCACTTGACACTGTTAAGCATATGGCCCCTCTTTGCAATTGTTGCCTTATATATCCTTATACTCTATCGCTTCACCCCCTATGTCTCTGATTATCCCTCATGCTCTTTAATGTAATCCCTTGTTGGTTCTTTAATTGAAAGAATCCACACAAGTTCTCTTAAGCCATACAGTCTTTCTGAGCAATTTTAACAACATTCAGAGATTCAAGTTTCATGCCTCCAAGCAGAAGACTCAGAAATGGGCATCCTAGTCTCTCATGGTTTTCTGCACTGAATTTCTAATTACATGCTAGAGCACCCCAAATCACAAATCAATCTACAATGTATAACTTAAGCTCTACATGTAAAACATTGATCACAAAACTGCTCTCCTCACAGCTTTCTTCCCATCCTAGGTTTCATATCTCACTTATATCTTCTCCCAGGGGATGAGCTCACGTGATCTTCAGTCAATTGAGTTTGAAATGTAATTCCCCAAATTCACCAGCTGTGTCATTGGGAGGTTGTTAGAATTCTCAGAATCTTAGATTTATCATCTAAAAGGGAAATGTTAGTAATGGTAAGTCCTCTAATAATTGATGTGAGGAAATTGTGTGTGTGTGTGTGTGTGTGTGTGTGTATAACTCAGCAAGGTGTAAAACGATTTTTATTATAGTCCTACTAGACATTGACACTGGAATACTTGTGCAAGAATTTATTTCTCTTCTCATGATTAGTCTCCCCATATAATGCATTTAAATCTTTATTAGAACCTATCAGTTTTTCTGCTAAATTGTCTTCTTACTTCATGCTCTTCCTTCAAGGATCTCATCTTTTCTAAGTTGGATGATAACAATATCTATCATTGGCCATCCTTGCTCCATGTCTCAGTGGCACTTATTAGCTCCCATTGCCATCAGAATAATCTCCATGAACATTTTGGTCAAGGACTTTTACAATGAGGACCATGTCTCTCCTTGCAGCCTGATTCCTCACTACTAACTCTATGCTCTGGTCATTTCAAACAACATGCTTCTTCTTTTAAATCTTTTGTAATTTTACTCATATCGGTCTTTTTGTCTAATCACTTATTCGTTCCCCTTTCTTTATCTATTGAAGCACTCCTTTAAAGTTCATCTCAGAAGCCATTATACATTAGACAATTTCTGGTGACCTCTTATTCCATAAAGAATTCATCATCTCCTCATTTTCACCTCCACTGTCATTGACATCTACTTCTCTGCTATCTTTACATCATGCCTTCTCATATCCATTCACTCATTCATTCATTTAACAAATCCTTGCAGAGTGGATCTGCTCTGCCAGGCCCTATGAGTTACTCTGGCGACAGGAAGATGAGAAACCTTTGCTCAGCTGTCTTTCTGACACTGATTAAGTTCCTGGAAGGCACTTCTGAGATTTCTTAGTTGTCCCTCTTCCTACACCCAGCTCGATTTCTGCATAGAAAAGATGGTTATCAAATGCTCATTGATCAAAGCAGGCTAGCATTTACAACTCTTTCTGTGGAGTCTTTCTCCAGAAATAGAATGTCAATACTTTCTCCAGAAGGCTAGCTCACCTATTTATAATCCAATTCTCTTTGTACGTCAAAAGTAAGAACTAGGTTTCCTTTTCTCAGGGAGTCCTAACCCTCCCCTGTTGACTCCTATTTCTGCCATACCTATGAGGACATATTGATTGAAAGGATGCCTATGATAAGGTGTCTCCATGGTGTTACATGTTGCCATACCTGGAATTTTCAAAGTACTCCACCAAATATTCCTCTATGCTCACTGAGCCACTGTGGAAATACTTAATCCACCCTGGGATCACCAAGAAACATTAACAACCCACATCCCTGTTCCTAGATGAAGCTTGCCCTGACTTTGGAAACCTGAATGGCTACAGTCTTGCCTTAAACTTTACTATATCTTTTTAAGGAAAGTGAGAAAAGGAAATGAGAGAATGGCGGGGAGTCATGTCAGTAAAGTCATAGAGTGAGGAGGTAGAGGAGGCAGAGGGCCAGCAGAGAGTCTGGGATCCTTGTTCTAACTCATCAGGGCCCGAAGAGGAAGGAGGTTTAGTGGCAATCTGTGTTTCACAGCCTGTAAATCATGTCTGCACTCTGCCAGACCGAAATGTTTTTCATTATTTCTTTTAGTATCACCTTGCACCTCACACTCATCTTGTGCATGCAAAATGTTTAAAGTATGGGTTTTTCTGTTTATACACATTTGAATATGTAAAAAGTCCCCCCAAATTAATTTTTTTGAAAAAGCATCCTGCATGTTTAAAATTGCTTTATATTCAAATACTTTTTCTGTTTCTGAGCCTTTCAAATATGTAATTTCACATAGTGTAATAATTCATTACCTTATAACTTTGTAAGAGGAAAATGAGCAAATGCTTTTAAAAAATAATGATAGCCTTTCTTTTACAAAGTCAAGTGCTGATTTTTTTTTAAGAGGCAGATAAAATTATTTAAATAACTAGTTTTTTTTGGTCTATGTGCTTCTACTACTTGGTGGTATAAGATTTGTATAGTTATTATTCCTACATGCATGATGTAAACGAAAGGGCTTACTTTAACAACAGAGAAGTAACTATGCATCTATAATCTCCAGAGAAAGGAAACAACTATGTAACTGAAATAACAAAACACACATAAGAGAATTTCTGGGGGGAAAATGTGTTAACATTGGACCAAGATCATCAAAATTTCCAAATCTAATGGATGTTAGTACTTACTTTCATGGCAAAAATCTTGAAAATAAAATTTTATAATAAGGAAAAATAAGATTGATTAATTTTTGGCAATTACATGTAGTTACTTTGATGTTTACCAAGTGGATAATTATTTCAAGTTTATTAAAGTTAGATCAGAATTATTTTCAAACAAATTTTATGATTTTGTGAGAACGTCTTGTCTACATGACCTGAAACAAAAAGACCAGCTAAGGAAGGAAGAAAGGAATAATGGAAGAAAGGAAGGAAGCAAGGAAGGAAGAAAAGGCTGGAGGCAGGGAGGAAAAGAGGGAAGGAGAGAGAAAGGGTGGGGTAAGAGAGAGAAAATGAAAGAAAAAAAACACAGTTAAGGAATTTAAGAGTGATGAGAGGACTCTTGTAAAAACTTTGCAATAGCTCCTTAGGCAACATGTTTTACTGAATACAGATCTAAGATTTGACCTAAATTACAAAGTATTTGAACTAAGTAATATAAAGTCTGGAAAATGGTGCTTAATTCCCAAATGACTAAGTTTCTAAGAAACTAATTTCTTAAAACATTTGTATAAAATGACAGTAATTAACATTTATTAAGCACTTGTCATATGCCAAGCATTGTTTCATATTTTAACTGTATTGCCTTCTTTAAACAAATCACTTAAGGACTCTATGAAGTGGTTGTTATTAATATCCCCATTTCATGGGTGAGAAAACCGAAGCACTGGGAAATTAAATGGCTTGCACAGATGCGTATGGTTGGGACATGGTGGCCGCTGGTATTTAAACCAGGGTTCTGATTTTCAAACCCACATCCTTAACCACTGTCTTTGTGCATACGGAAGAGCATGTTCTCTTCAGAAACAGTGGTTGCTAACTTTCTTTTAGTTTTGGAAGATCGAGGTTGTCTTCCTTTCCTGCAACAATGATTCGAGAGATGCCTGGAATAGACATAGTCATATTCCCAGGTAAACACAGTCTTATTTTCCTGACACTTCCTCTAAAATCTTTCAAATCACCATCTTAATAAACTCCATGTCAGTAGATAACCTGGAAAATCATTGTTAAGGTATAATTTTGGACAAAATCTTTGTGTGCAGGAAAATAAAGTTATTCCTACTATTATTTCTCTCTCCTATCCCTACCAGCTATGTTTCTGAAGTTCAGGTGCATCCCTACCAATGTATTCAAGTTTCAAAGATGTAAGTGTTTATTCCAGGGAAGCGAAATATTTGTGACCCTGAAGAGCTGTATTTTCGAAGATGCCTTTACATTGTAAGTGAAATTACTTTGGCTTCCAAAAGTGACTGAGCTCATTGCAAAGTGGCACACAGATCCAAATGCTCTTTTAACATTTTTGCTGTGCAAAGAAGCCTCTTAGCAATGCTTCCTTTATGTTCACTCTTAATGCTGGAAACATTTTGCAGATTTTATGAAATTCCCACTGAGAAAAATAAAATGCTGCCTTTAGACAGCCCACATTTCAATGATTGAGTAGGTACTCAACACATTGTAGTTGCTCAATAAAGGCTTGTTGAAAGGGATTAAGTTTTATCAATGGCTCCGTTCCAAGAAAAACATCTGTTAGGATGATGCAAGTTCAAATTCAGGTGCTCCCTGTGTGGCATATTTAGGCCAGGTGTTGAGTAAAGGGACCTTAAATCGAAACATTAAAAAGAAGAAAGAGGAGCATTTTAAAGCTAACCCAATCATGGTGATATCTTACTTTTTATCACAGTTTTCTGTCACCTTGGGAAGTGGACAGAAAACATTGCCTCCATTCTACAAGGTGAAACAATGGAGACTTGAGACAATAAGAGTGACATGGACAAGATCGGGCAGTTGGCACATGATCCAACTTAGACCAGAGTGGGTGAGATTTGACTCCAGGGGACCACACGGCGCTGCCACTCAGAAGAAAGCTGTGATAAAACCAGAAAGCCTTGTTCCTGTGCCAGATCTAGTCACCTCCATCCAAGCGTTCCTTCCCACTAGACTTAATTACTCATGGCTGGTACCGTGCACATTCAAGACTCACGTATGCGATATTCGTTAAAAGAGAAATACTACACAAACTAGCTCAGAGATGTATCTGCTTCTCCCAGGAAGGGGGAAAGGATTCCCACAGACAGTGGAGCCTTAGGGTGCAGATGATGGAAACCAGGGAGGAGGAAGGAGGCGGCGGGGAGGCAGAAGCCTCAGTGGGTGGGGTGGATCTTTGCTTGAGCTTCCCGCCTCACTCCATCAACTTTATTACTCACCAGTGTGCAACAATTATTCCCCCCTCCCTAATATTTTCCTTGGACCGGTTAGCTCATTGTGCTAACTTTTATAAGCTTTTGGGCACCTGAGTGCCCCTGAAGCTTAGATAGATTTTTGTTAGGAAGGGATTCACCTTGCATAATTTTACAATGCAAATTAAACATAACTTTGAGGATGGTGGCTGAAAACTTTTATTGCTGGGAGGTGGCTGTTCTAATGTGAAGAACTCTGAATTTAGCGTGTGCTCACCCATGTGGGGCTTTGCAGTGTGTGCCCAGATACCTAAATTGTTTGTGGCTCAGCTAAGGAATAATCCCAGAAGCTGACCCCCAATATACATAAACCTGAAGTCTTCATTTTCCAAAATTTGATGGGCCTCCACTTAGGAAGTGAGGAGGCAAGGTAGGAATCTTAAAATCTAGGAATTTGGCTGCATCTGTAAATAAGGAACATCGAAAATGGAGTTGTGTCTTAAAAAATATCCAGTATGTTTTAGATATCTAAATAAATGGAGCAAAAATAATTTATTGACTTATGGGATTTTGGAGACCTTCAGGTTTAAGGAGCACATATGATAATTATTACCTTTTCTCATGTAAGTCCCTACTGGTAACAGAGCTTCTAAAACCTCACTGCTATAGGAATAGAACTGAATTCTAGGAATTGGGACCTATATTCCAGGATCCAAAGAAATGATATCAGCCCTAAATATCCTGGTTGAGTCTAGAAACACTTTAGTCATTAACTCTTGTTTGGCTTCCCTCCACGTTATAACAACAACACTCTTCCCAAGGGCAAAAACATATTTTTGTAGGTGAAATAACTATGTACTGAAAACACTGTAATCACAAGCCCCGCATATCTGGGCTCTGACTCAGCAACTGGGACAGCATGGAACACTAAAAGATAGTCAATGACTGAGGTTTCAACTGAAGCCCTATGTTAGGCCAGCTTTGAATATCTTTTCAAAGAACAGGTTTCAGGGAATGCTGTTTAACTGCCAATCCAATCAACCTGGGTCACTCTGGCCACTGGTTGCTAGGAAGGAAATCACAGTGGATCTACAGGCTACAGGGTAGAGGAGAATTAGGGAAAAACGACCCGGTTAGTCTGGGTGAAATAAAGCTCATTCATTTTTCTTCACTAGAACATGCATATTGAGCACCTACTAATAATATAAGGTGTAAGTCTAGCCACTTCAGCACTTTGACTTAGCCATATATTTTACTCTCTCTGGATATAATATATACTCATAAATACTCTTAATGAATGGCAGAAAGTAATACATTTCATAAAAGTGTAATAACAAATGTGCTATGTCAGCTCAAAAGAGTCTAAAATCACTCCTAATATGAGGAGTGTCGTAAGGCTTTTAAGCCAGAATTAAAGAAATGGAGAACACATGAAGGTGCAGGCTATTGCAGACAAAAGGACTATTATGTTAACAAATATATTATATTATAAAACAAATAATATTAACAATGTCACAGAATTGAGAATGTCAAATGGGTGTATGAAACTACCTACTTGGCTAAACGGATATAGTGAGGAATCAGGGCGAAATTTATGTAAGGCCAGGTTGCTTAGAATTCTTTCTTTAGGTAATTAGTGAAGGTTTTATGTATCAAACAGGGACTGTATACAGTATTTTGAATTAATATGGCGGTTGAGTATACAGTACATTTGTGAGGACTCCTATCTTCATAGACCATTGCTATAGTTTTAATTAGAAGCAACAGGGCAAAGCCTTGCTTCATGGTCCTAGGCAAAGGCAAGAGACAATGACATCAAACATTTAGGGCAAGTTTCCAGAGAAGCTGGTGGCACCATTAACAGAATTGGAAATCAGGAAACGGGAAAGCTATGCAAAGGAAAATGAATGAGCTCAGTCTCAGATAATGTCTTCAAGATCACAATTTGGATAATCTAACAGGAGTTAGAAATCCAATCTCAAAACCCAGGAGAGGGACCAAGCTGGTAAATATAGATTTGAGAGTCATCCGCTGCCTGGATGCAATCACTGAAACTGACAGATTAGATGAGGGTGTTAAAGGAGTGATTGCAAAGGGGAAAAGGCAAGTCAAGGACAAAGACCCTAATGTATTTGTTTTGGGGGTGAAGATGTTGGATTTCTAAATAATCACTGCTTCACCAACTGAATTTTCTTTACTTCCAAATATGTTAGGAGTGTTTGCAGTATTCTTAAGACAAAAGTTCTCAATTTGTTGCTCTGTAGTAATTAGCATTTTATTCTCTAGAGATCTGAGCTTCTAGCATAGCCCTAGTATGCTGTGTATGACAATAGTGATGGGGTTGATGGTGGTGGTTGTACATCTGTGTGGGTGTGCTTTTTTAGGGAAGCAACAGTCAGATTTTCCTTGCCAGAAGTACTAGATAGAAAAATGTATATAGGAATTTTCACGCTAATATTAACAGTGTAATTATTGAGTATTAGTAGGTAAGTACTATGCATTGGCATTTACCTTTACAGCAACGTTTTCAGGTGGGAATTATTACCATCTACAATTACCATGAGGACATGCATCTCTCCGTAGGTCAGTGTCTGTCCCAACATTATAAAACTGTTAAGTAGCAGAAAAATGTTCTAATGACTGACTCTGAAACTGAGGTCTCAATCATTATATTTTCCTGTCTTGAGGTTATTTCTGAATCAATGATACATCATGGTTTGATAACTTACCTTAATATCATTAATTTATTCATTTCTATCTTGCTTGATTTAATTTCATTTTTAAATTAATATACAGTAATATCGATTTTACTAGCATATAGTTCTGTGAATTTTAACACATGTATAATAAATTCGTGTAACACTCACCATAATCAGAATACAGAACCATTCTGTCACCCCTTAAGCTCCATGGTGCTCTTCCTTTATAGTTAAATGCCCTCCACCCCCAAGCCCCTGGCAACTACTGACCTTTTCTCCATCATTATGATTGTCTACTTTTGAGAGTGTCCAATCTAAATCGAATCACGAGGTATATAATCTTTTGAGACTGGCTTCTTTTACTCAGCATAACATCTTTGAAATTCATCCAAATTGTTGTGTATATCACTAGTTTATTGAGTAGTTTTACATTGTATGGAATCCAGTTAATTTATCCAGTCATCAGTGGATAGACATTTTGTGTTTTTCCCGATCTTTGGTGATTAGAGACAGAACTACTATAAACATTCTCATACACGTTATTATATAAACCAAAGTTCTCTTTTCTCCAGAGAAATATCCAGGAGTGGGATTACTGGGTCATGTGGTAAATGTAATTATAGTATTATTATTAATTTTTAAATCATTTGCAGTAAGGGCAACCTTTTATAACAATAGGTTATAACCTGTTATAACCATGCCTTCTTGGTTATCTGTGAAGGAACTCTTTGGAAAACCTGCCGCAAGTGAAGGAGAGCAGCCCACTAACATAGCTAAGATGACTGCTGTGGCAGACAGAAGCCAGGAAAGAGTCAGCTGAATCTCAAGAAATACACAGAAATCTAGACATTCTCCACAATCTACGGGGAAGAAAACCGACGTCCCCAATTCACTGTGACTTGTCACATGGTGAGTTTTTAGATAACTGAGGCTAAAACTAAGCTCCTTAACTCTCAGGCCATGGGAAAAACTATCCTGGAAAGAAAAATGAAACCCTTCTTTCAGGGAAAACCACAACATTAATGCAAGCAAAGGTAATAATTGCACTGAATGTTTTAAAGATGCTCTGTTTGGGACTTTAAGGATTTTTCCAGCAGCATGCATGTGTATGTTTATCAAAAATTTCTCTATTTCAATGTTCTGAAGTTATAAACACTAATTTGAAGTCTTCTATAAATATTTAAATATGAGTGATATCCTTTTGTAAATATAATGTCATGTAAAGAAGATGTGAAGAATTGGTTCCATTCTGGGAATTTTGAGGTCATTATATGTAAAACAAATGTTGAATGCTAACCAAATATCCCACTATGTTAATGACTGTGCCTCAAGTTACACTAAACAACATGAACTATAATAGCTCATGTAGTCTATATGTTTAAGAACAATGTTCACTCGCTATCCATAAAGTAATTATTATAACATATTGGCTCACTAATTGAATTCTCCATGAAATGCTTGGTTTTAAGTTTTGCTGAATCTGGAAGAAAAAAAATACTAAAAATTCTAGTTTTTTTTCCCACTGAAAAAGAGAAACAAAGGAATGCAGTGGTTGATGAAGCGTATTTAAAGATGAAGTTCATTTCTACCTCAAAGATAATTTCAATGAAGAGAAATGTTAATTTAGGAAGAAAGAGGATAGCAGAAAAGTGCAGAATAGAGACCACTGTCCATTTGACCTAACGATTATGGATCAAGTACGGAGCAACTGTGGAATTCCTGTTTTAGCCTCCACATGTAAAGAGCTTGGACATCGCCACTCGTCCTAACAACTAGTTAATAGTTGAACAGATTGAAAAATCAACATCTCTTCTTGGATCCCTAAGTGAGGAGCGGACATGGGGGAAACTGCTGCCCCAAAATTAGAGAGATAGAAAGGGGAATACAGGAGTCAAGTCTTCCTGGAGCAGAGACTGAAGAGAAGAGGAAACAGCATCGAGAACCAGGGCTGGGAAGGAAAACTGGAGCTGTAATCAACAAATTCCTGGAGGTTCAGTGAGAACAACTTTGAGAGTTAAAAGCTTCAGGTGAACCCAATCATGGGAGTGCCCCACCCCTGCAATATTGTGAGATTTGCCTCCAGAAAACAACTGTGACCAAGAAAACCATCACAGGTTTGTGACCTCTGGGAAGATCCTGTGCTTTTAGGGCATGGGCAGATGTCTAATTCTCTGTCTAGCTAGTGAGAATAAAGGATACAGCTCAACTCTGGGGTAATGATAGATGATGTTCTACATGGATTATTTATTCTTCCAAGATAAATAAAAATGTTACCTTTTGTAAAAAGAGAAGAGAATGATGAAAGCATCAGCTTAGACAAAAGACCACAGAAGTGATCCAGGTTGAAACATAGAGACTCCAGAGAAGAGGAGAGGAAGGCATGGTGCCCAGAGCACAAGATGGTGTTGTGGGAATATCCAGGTCTCTATCCTCTCTCTGGTGACAAGTGGTAATCTTGATGTTTCTCGAGAGACTATTTTTTTTGGCAGATTTCTTGATATTCGTGTGCAATCTACTGATTTAATGTTTAATGTTGTTTTATTACAAATGAAATACATGTTTTTAACTGCCTGAGGGATCCCTCAGTGATCTCTTATCTACTTTCTAAACTCCAGTGTCTTTTTCAGGTCCTGGGCAATGAGTCCACTGAGGACCAAAAGTCTGGTCATTCTGATCACCTATGACTTAGTCTTCTAGTGACCTCTGTCCACAGTTCACTTGCGTAGGCAGAAATTGGAAAGATCCTTTTATTAAACAAGAAGGAAATATTCACAGAATGAGACTGGGAGATGATAATACAGAGGCAAACAATTTAGGGCAGGGAAGTGAAGGGGAAGTAAAGCAGGTGTAAGAGTAGGTAACACAGGGACTCAAGAAAAAGTGATGGGGCTCTGGAGTTGTGGATTCATCTTCCGGCTCTACCATTCACAAGCTAGTTTATTTCCCAATGTTGGAACACCTTGCCTAACTTTCTCAAAATGAGAAACGTGTGAAGACCAATGGACTCAGCCCCGAGTGGAGGTCTGAAGGAGTGTTGAACACTGGAAGAAGAACCTGAAGGGTCACAAGTCTGAAGAGATCAGAATAAAAATCAAATTTGGGATACCAGAGCAAGTACTCCTTAGCTGAGAGCTAATAGCAGATATTAGTATTTGTATTGTTTTTTAATAATGGATTGATTTACTATCTGAGATTTTTTTTCCCCATCTTACCTCATTTGTAACATTCTCTTTAAGCCAGATGCTGTAGGAATGGATGCCTGGTTTTAATTCACTGATTAACAGAGGGTTGACATTTGTTAACACCATTAGGGCAAAATTCTGTACATGGGCGGGGGGAGCGAGGAATAGCAAATTGTGGGACAAACAAGTCCCTCGACCCTCTGGAAACATTGTGCCATAGAGATCAGAGTGGTCAGTGTGGAAATCTAGGCTTTTCTGGGAACTGTACATTCAGACCAGATCTGCTAATTGGATAACTGTCTGCCATGTGACTCCCACTCTTCTCAAGGGGCTTCTTTCTCATTGTTGGAGGGAGTTTGCTGGCCTTAAGAGATATACCACCTCATTCACAGTGGAACACACACGAAAACAGCCGAAAAGCAGCATACACATACATTACTGTCCATTTATCCTGCACACACATACCAGTGTGAGTAGGGTAAGTACAGCTGTACTTAGAACCAGATGTAACCTTTATGAATGCTGTTTTACAACAGATAATTATGTTATTCATCTTTGGAATTGAGCTGAAAAAGGAAAGAGTGTTTTTAATCTATTACCCCTGTCCATTTTTTCTGATCCTCTTTAGATGAAGGACCTAAACTCAAACCCCCACATTTCTGGAAGCTACCATTTAATTTTTCTAAAATAGTGATGTACCAATCATATAAAGAAAATTCAGATATAAAGATCTCAGCATTCCTGAACCCTAAAAACACCAAATATATTTCTTGATCATTGTCCAAGTGAATACATATTTTTTAAGAACTTTTATTGAGATATAATTGACATACAATAAACTGCATGTATTTAAAGCATACAATTTGAATTTTTTTCTTATTAATAATGTATATATGGCAATCCCAATTTCCCAGTTCATCCCACCCCAACGCCCCCACTGCTTGAATACACATTTTCAATAGTTACAAACATCATATATTTTACTTCTTCCCCCATCATAATATTTTACTATGTTTTTATATAATTTCAGATTTATAATTTTAATGAGTAATTAATAGTTTAGAACTGACAATGTCTCCCTACCTGTTTTAAGACAAAGAGTGTGTGACATTTACTTACAGATAAATAATAATTCAGAGAATAAATACAGCTATAATATAGCTGTACAGGTCCATTGCTAAGGCCAGATTGAAATAACTGAGATTCTTGGCTATCTCATTGTAATGAAGGATAAGTCCCTGATTTGGCAACCCAAAGAGTTAAGATAGATTTGGCAGCCAAATAGTTTAAAATTGATTTTTTCTTTCTTTCTTTTTTTTTTTTTTTTGGTGCTAGCTATTGAATTTAGGCATAACTTTCTGTTACATTGTAATCATGTTAGATGAATCTAAAATGACGTGAAAACCCTTTAAGTGACCATCCGTTTTGTTAAATATAAGAAGGGACAATGTACCTAAATATGTTTGTGGTTCATCCATCCCTAACCTCCTTAACACTGAGTGGCAAGACTCCTATGAGTGCCTGGAGGAATGTTTTGAGAATCAGTAGGCCTTTGTACTTGATTCTTCAGCTAACTTTTTGGGTTGATGACAGCTGCTCTTGCAATTACCCTTTCCTCTGACCTCATGGTCAACCGCAATAGCCTTGGAGGTTTCAGGAAGGGAAACTATTACTTTTAAGGTATCTGGACAAGAGCTGCATGTGTGCAAATTAATAGGGGGACTGTGTTCTGTCCTTTATTCCCCTTTTTCTCTCTTGGTTACAAATTGTCCCCATCCATATGTGACAGGCACATCTGGATACCTACTCTAATGGGTGAAGAAATGGATCTAACAGGAAGGGGAAGCCATATAATACTCCCAAGGAATGTCTAAAAGACGATTCCTTGGTCTTTCTTGGAAATCAAGTCTTAAGGGGACGTCCTAGGATGAAAGGAAATTTGCTTGTTCGACTTACCTCTCTTAGTTCAGAAGGTAGAAATATGTATAATAAGATGATATTTACTAAGATGGGTCAAGAGTGTCATAATACAATATAAGAAACACAGTTTTACACAGATGGCCATGATAGGTTTGTAAAGGAGCGAAATTGGCTTCCCTCTCCATATTATTCTCCAGTCACCCCAGCTCATGGAAGTGTTGTGGTCCATAAACAGCTCTCTCTTCAAGTCTCTTGTCTGCTGAATCCAGAAGACAGACTGTGGTTCAGACTCTAGCTTGGAGTCATTTTGGAGGCAGCAGGTAAGCCTCAGCTCTCTCTATCCTTCATGCTGTTTCTGGATTTCAGTCAGGTAGAGTGTTCTACAAGCTGTGAGAAATAAAGTTAAATTGAAGCAGGTCAATTCAATGACCCATGAATAACCCAAGCATTCAATGAGCCATGTCTGCATAAGCCTGACGTACAAGAAACTTAAGAGTGAAGAGCAGAAACAATAAGAAAATAGTGGCTGAGAAAGGAGGTACTAGGAGCAGAGTAGAAGGAGATCTGGTGCTAAGAATTGTAGGAGGAAGGGTGGGGAGAGACAGAAAGCAGAGCTGCAGTACAGGTGAGCATGAAGCTCTTGGTGGAGCTGTTGGGGGCAGCCATGATGGTGGAGGCTTAGCTACTCTAGATCAGAATACCATCGTAAAGCATTTTTCTGAGCCCTCTCAAGTGGTGACATGTGCAAGCTTGCCTCAACAGGTCAAGGAGGATAGGAGTGACAACATTAAATGATAGTCTCCAAGGAAGTGGAAAAACGAACTCTCATTATTTTACTAAAGGTCTATGAAAACAACATTCCTGAAGTGCTGTTCACTCTCTTCCTGGTCATACTCCCAGAATCTTCCATAATGAAGAGGATACAAAAAATGCCTTTGCCAAATATATTTTGTACCATGGCAACCCTGTCTAAATTACTTTCTAGAAAAAGATGAATAAACATCCAGAAAGTTGAATTGATAAAAGAAGGATATTTTTATAAAGTACTGGCCAAATAATCCAATAACATAATCAACTGATCATGGCAAAAATATTCTTTGGGATTATAGCTTTCATCAACTTCTATCCATCATTGTTTTTCTGTTCTTTAAAATGTAGGAATTCTTTTAATTCTTTTAAACATGACAATTCTTTAAAATGTAGAAAATGCTTTTCATATTTGTTCTTTGAGCTTCTTTAGTTTCCAGGGCACATATAAAATCCCATACCATGAAAAATATGACATTATCTTATTAACAAATTACTCACATGACAAGGCACTTAGTGTGACAATGGGAGTTACCATATTAGATAGGAAAAATTCCATCAACGTTTGTCAGATTAACAGGGAAGAAATAAAGGGAGTTGCAAGTATTTAAATAGCTCAAACAAATGTCAAATAAGTGAAAACATTTAAAGATAGTTCTAAGGGGAGAAAAATACCCTCCCCTCAGATATACAATATGGACACCCAAGTATAGACAAGGAATAAGTCATTAATGATAGGAGTCATTCTGGAAATTCTTGATGAAGTTAGCATTTTAAAATATTTTCAGTAGAATTAAAATTTAAATCTTCCTGTGAAATATCATTTGGCAATAAGCTGAGTGGTCTTTACCTGCGGAGGTCAGAGAGTGCTGTCCAGAAGAAAAGAAGAATAGATAACTCTTTTATCTCAGTTCTCTTTTGCAGACTGCCAAGCCTTCAGCAGCTGTCTCTATTTAAGCTGCATCAGAGCAGTGCCTAAGAGATTTTGGATTAGCCTGAACTTGCCTCTTTGACCGTATTAATGTTATTAAACCAGTAAGTACATGGATTATTCAAATCAGCATCCTTGAATGAGCTCAAGACCTTTTAGCAGGTAACTTCTAAGTGCCAAGAAATTTGACTTAATTAATGCTAATGGCATTGATCTTTAATGAGAATTTTCCTGTAAAAAAGTTAATTGTGGGTTTCTTTAAGATAGAACTGTAACAGGTAAGCCAAAGGTTCTCACCAGGAGTAAATTTTGTCCCCTGATACCAGAGGACATGTAGCGACGTCTGGAGACATTTTTGGTTGTCACAGCTGGGGAGGGGGTGCTACTGGCATCTAGTGGGGAGAGACCAGGGATGCTGTTAGACATCCTGTCGTGCATAGAACAGCTCACTCCCATGCAAGTTATGTCCAGAGTGTCTTCAGTGCCACTGTAGAGAAACCCTGATGTACCAGCATAAAGATAAATCATCATGCAATTTGAGAGAGCACACAACCAGCTAAAGACACTTTGAAATTTTGATTTATGGTCATGAAAAATCCTGACATAATCCATTTCTCCTGTGCCTAAACTACCTCCTAATAATAAATTAGACTTCTTTTGACGCTGTATTAACTGCTTAAAATCGCTAGGGAGCTATTCAGTATGTGGCTACTTTGGTGTATTAAATACAGCCTCGGGGTATTTAAAAAGTTAACGAAACTTTCACAAGTACCTAATTTACAACTGAGCATTAAGGGAAACAACACATGTGAAAAAGACATAAATGTACTCAAAAAGAAACACATAAACAAGGTTAAATGTTCAGAGGACACAACATGATCTAAGTTAGGTGTGTACGGGTGTGTATGTGTGTTGAAGGGGGGCGTCATTAGTTAGGAGTGGCTAGAGGTGAGTTTTGATTTGAGTTTAAAGAAAAAGAAAAGTGTAGATTAGTGAGGACATTCTAGTCATTTAGTAGACCTTGTTAATGCAAAACAGAAAGTGGTTAATTGCTAACTCAATTTCCTGAGGTTTTTCAACAGATACGAGTTGAAGAAAGTGATTAGTGTTTACTGAGTGAGAATAGTTTGTCAACTTTTGATATATTTTAAATGGATTTTTTATGATAATGTTTATAATGTCCTGGATTCCTAGAACATATTTGATTAAGGTAAATCTGATAATGTAAAAAACATTATTTGTAACTTTTTAAATTCAAATCTATGTTGGTAGTCTTCATTGAAAAGAATGGACAAGTTTTAAAGGTAATCCCTTGGACCATGAGGGTTTAAATGCAGTGAGGATGCATTTTTATTTTTGCTTTCCACAGGTATTTCTGGGAAAAAAAAGAACTTATAGCTCTGGTTGTTAGATCTTTTCCCTTTCTTGAATATCCAGTGGAGCACTTTTTGTACATGCAAAGAGAAATGGGAGGCAAAATCAGACAAGTTTGTGAAAAATAGGGGATGCACCACTGATAAAATAATACAATTAGGAGCAGATATTTTCTTTTATAAGTATACTTCACACATTAACTTTGGTAGAAATAATATTTCATCTCGTATTAATGTGAAATTTATTGTTTATTGTTTTATTTAATGTTCAGGCCATTGGGGATTTCTAATTATTTAGTTCTGCTTACTCCCAAAATTCTCAGTGAATATACCTTGAGTTATCTCAATTTTTTTAAAAAAAAGCTTTATTTATGATTAAGGGTATGGTTAAATTTTATAAATGTTTTATGTGCTCATAAAAAGATTACAATCATATATACAAGAATTAGGTCAACTTTTTAAATTTTCTGATCCTCATTAATTATTGAGATCTCTATTCCTTACTCATTTTATAGCCTCCTGTTCTGTTAGCAAGTGAAAGTGGTGTGCTCAAGTTTTTCACCATTTTGGTAGCTTCTTCTACTATTTTTTTTGGTTCTGTAAGTTCCATGTATGTATTTAGAAGTTCTGGCATTGGATATATTCAAGTTAGGTTTATGCTATATGTCAAAATGTCCCTTTCTACCTCTAGTAACTCTGAAATATCTCTTCTTATCTCTTCTTATCTATAGATCTTATTTATTCTTGCCTTAAAACACACTTTTAGCTACATTACTATAGGTGTTATAGTTCTATAATAGCAGAGATAATGTCTGCTTTTGCTTAGCTTCATATCTCCAAGCACTATTACAGTAACTGGTACATGGAAAGATTTACCAAATAATTGTGGAAAGATGGAGAGTGTGAAGAGGCAAGTATATGGATTCCCTGCAGCCTGTATCTGTGATCTTGTATTAGCCAGGATTCTTCACAGAATTTCTTCCTAGAAATGAATGTGTTCAAGACATTTACACTAAAAACCCAAAGCATAGTTTAAGGAATTTAAAAAGACTTAAGTAAACAGAGGATATGGTATATTCATGAATTAGAAGACAATATTGTAAAGAATTTAATTCTTTCCAAATTAATATATAGGTTCAATACAATCTTAATAAAAATTGTAAACTGATTTTAAAATGCACATGGAAATGAAAAGGGCTGAGAATAGCCAAAGCAATATAAAACTACAAGGTTGTGAGATTTACAGTAAGATATATCAAGACATAATCAAGGTATAATCAATAAGGCAGTTCCATATTGCTTCAAGGAAAGGTAAGTTGACTAATGGTGCAAAATAGAGTCCAGATATCAGTCCACACATACCAACATCTGATTTATACCAAAAGGATGCTAAAGTAGAGTAGAAAAGCTGATCTTTTCAATAAACAATGTGGGGTCAATTTGTTATCTATATTGACTAAAAATGTGTTCCTTGGCCCCTGTTTCAATCCATACACAAAATGCAATTCCAGATGGATTACAAATCAAAACATAAAAGGAGAAACAATAAAGCTTGTAGAGAAAAACAGAAGGACATCCTTGTGACCCTGGTATTGGCAAGGATTTCACAAACTGGACACAAAAGTACCCAACTATAAACAAGGAGACTAAAGATGATTTTTTTCTAAATTAAGAACTTGTATTCATCGAGAGACACCAAGAGAGTAAAAATACAACTCAAAAAATGGTAGAAGTTATTCTCAATACATATACTTGCCGATGAGTCATATCCAGAATATATAAACCACTCCAACAAATTAGTAAGAAAAAGACAATCTGCTCAATATGAAAAAAAAAAGACTTGAACAGACCCTTGAGTAAAAGAGGATATTAAGTGCATAATGAACATGTGAAAAGCTGCTCACAGCTATTATTCATCAGGGAAATACCTATTAAAACCACAATGTGACAAAACTACACATACACCAGAGTAGCCAAAATAAAAAGGACATTCAATATCAAGTGTTGACAAGGACATGGAGCAACCAGAACTCTTGTACACTATTCCTGGGAGGGTAACAGTTATCCTCTCTGAAAACTGTTTGACAGTATCTTCTATAGATGAACATACACAGATCCTATGATACATCAATTCCACTCCTAAGTGTATGTGAAGAAGAAAAGAGTCCATATGTTCACCAGGCCCAAAGTGGAAACTTCTCAAGTGCCCATCAATGTAGAATGGATAAGGAAATTCTCATGTATTCACACAATGGAGTTACACATCAATGAATGTGAAGAATGTACACTTGTACGGAAAATATAAATGAATCTCACAAATATGCTGAACAACAACAAAAAAAGCCAAACAGAAAAGAGCATGTACTAGTGTATTATACACATCTATTTATTTAAAGAGCACAAAACAGCAAAGGTAATGTACTGGTAGAAGGTATATCAGGATAGTGTTTAAGATAGGCAGCAAAGGATAGAGACGTCAAGGGAGCACCAGGGGTCTTCGAGGGTGCTGATAATGTTATGTTTTTCTGAGTGTTG
Organism: Hippopotamus amphibius kiboko; assembly: GCF_030028045.1. NCBI lineage: Eukaryota > Metazoa > Chordata > Mammalia > Artiodactyla > Hippopotamidae > Hippopotamus > Hippopotamus amphibius. The sequence continues at coordinate 86,403,078 of NC_080193.1, read as the reverse complement.
CTTGCATATGCGGGTTCAGTTTCTGAAAAACTGTCAAGCTGTGCACTTACGTATCTGCTTTTTGTGTGTACGGGCAGTTTTCTGTATCTGAGCGTTCTGCATCCACAGATTCAACCAAGCACAGATTGAAAATATTTTTAAAAAAAATCATAATGCTCCCCAAAGCAAAACTTAAATGTAGCATGCTCCAGCAATTATTTACATAGCATTTACATTTACATTGTATTAGGTATTGTAAGTAATCTAGAGGTGATTTAAAGTGTATGAAAGGACTTGTGCAGATGATATTGCAAACACTACACCATTTTATATAAGGGACTTGAGCATCCTCAGATTTTGGAATCAGCGGTGTGGTGGGAAGTGGTGGGGGTGGAGGGATCCTGAAACCAATCCCATTAGGCTACTGAGGGATGACTGTATTATTCTGCAATTTAAAAAATAAAGGAGGCAAAGTGATGAGGTTGAATTATTGGCTCCCTCACTTCGTAGCTAAGTAAACTTGGGCAGGTTACTTACCTGTATTCTGCCTGTTTCTTCATATGGAAAACAGCCATAAAACAGTACCTAGTTTCTAAGGGTCATTGTGAAGATTGGCTGACTGAATGCATTCAAAACACATAAAACACTGAACAAAGGAACCACTCAATTCGCGGTTGCCAAAGAATGGCTCATAGACACATTTAGCTAGAACTCACTGACGTTTACTCACATAAAAAGGAGCTCAGTCATTTATAGATTGTCTCTCAGAAAAGTGTAGTTTAAAAAGGCAAAATCCACATATGGTCTATGAAACAGAGAATCTTATTTTATTTTACCCTAGAGTAAGCTGACTGACTAAAATTATCAAGGAGGACAGTTTCCCTTGAGCAGACTGGAAGAGTTACTGCGGACAAAGTGTATTTATCTGTGAGTTTTCTAAGAATACTGTGTCTCTGGCTGCAAGGCTGGTATGGTCCTTAAATGGCTTCACCTTAAGCTGAATCTGCAGTGTCTCTCCCATTATGAGTCTCAAACTCATCTTCTGAGCAATCTCAGCTTCCAGGGGGACTAAGTTGAATGGGTTTCATCAGCTAGATATCAGCTCAGAATAATGGCTGAGCAGTATCTTGAAGTACCTGCAAATCAGATAACACAGAGAGGCAAGAAATACAAGGAACATCAGGGTATCATAAGAAGCATTTAGAACTTACTTTGTTTCAAGTCCTCTTACTTGGCCTCAGCCTAAAGAAAGTCTAGTCCCAAGGAGCAGTTTGGCTGACCTTTTGTAACCAGGAGAATTTTCATTTCAATTGACAAACTGATTGTTTTACTTTTCCTGAATTGCTTTCTCAGATGAAATATTTTAGCAATTGCATAGACTCCCACCTTCATGGCCAGTAATAGTCGAGGGCAACTCTATTGCTTGAATCTCTTTCTATGGATTAATCTATGCTGGTTTATTAGCTCTCTGATATTTGTGCTGTTTCATTTGCTATCTGAGCCACAGTCAGGAATAAACTTCAGAACACATAGTTTACCTTGGGAACTCCTAGCCAAGGTATAGCTTTGTATAAACCAATGAAATTCAGTGACTCAGACCCCCTTCTAATAAATTGATATAGATTTATCTCAATAAAATAATGGCAGCCTGGAAGTTTGCATGGAAAAAGGGCCAAATGGTCATATGTTAAGCACTGGCCTAATTTTGATATGATGAATACAAGGGGGCATCTGATTGCACAGGAAGAATAGCCTTATGGGTACAAAATGAGGGGATATGAATATATTGTTTATGGCTGGTACAAATTATTATCTGTACTTCAGTGGTCTCATTACAGAGGGCTAACACTTTGGGAAGAGTTAAATCATGTAATCATTTCTATGTAGTCATAGAAGAAAATAGTATAACCATAGGTCCAGTTAAGACACATAGATATGCTGGGATTAATGATATTTATTCTTCTATTGAATACAATAGGCAATGTGATTATTACTGTGTGCTACATTTGGGCTTGTATGTCTGGCTACAAGATTCTTATTAAAGGATTCTGGTGCCAAATGACAAATCCAACCATCGGAAAGATTGGAAATTGCCACATATGTTTGGGAAAGGGCAATTAGGGAGTCCAGAGGTTTACAGGAAACAGAAGTGAGAAAAGGGCAAAAAAGATTACATGGTCATTGTAAGTATCTAATATATTGAACCAACACAAAAAAATCATATAGTAAGCAGCCAGAGAAATACTGACAAAATAAGAAACTATGAGACTGTTATCCTGATCATGAGGTTTCCATCAAAGGTCTAAGGTATGCTATCTACAACTGATGTCATATCATTGATCTAGAGATATTTGAGACAACAGTTTACTTCTAGACTGAAACTATTGAGTCATTTTAGTACATTTTAGCCTCAGAGCTAGGTCTCCAGTGGGAATGGATATCCAGGTTGTAAGATCTGTGGAACATTTATATGGGGAATTATGGATCTTTGGAAAGCATGCTCTAGAGTTGACAAAGCCATTAAAGTAACAAAAATGATCCTTCTCAATGACATTGATTTGTGTCTTTTTCTATAAATCTAATTTCTTGGTTGTGTTTCATGTAGCAGTATGTCCATTTGTGTCCCTTTTAGAATGGCAGCTTACATCTGTCAGACATCAGGTTGTGTATGTGATAAACATTTTTTATAATACCTAACAGAAATACAATAAAACAAGGTTGACTCAGACAAGAAGAAGTCCTTAGATTGCTACTGCTGTTAGGGAAAAAAAATCCAATTTACTATACACAGGCCTTAAATTCCTTTTCCTCTCATTTTCATATGGGAGTAGGAACTCATTTTTCCAGAAGCTTGCCTTCAGTATGAATTTCATCCCAGGTGACCAAGGCAATAACTTAAATAGCTGTTTCACAATCATAAGTCTTGTCCTTCCCTATCCTTGAATAAATGGACTTTCGGTGCCTTGAGCTTCCTCCAAACCAGAGAACCAGAGCCAAGTTTCTCCCATTTCCTTGACTTCTGTGTTGTTGCCTACTGCCCACTCCTACTTCCAACATCTCTAACAATTAGGGGCCAGAACTGCAAACAACTGACTCTGACCACCTTAATTCAGAAAGAAATAGATTAGGTAACTCAGAGAATTAATAAGAAACAGAATACTGTTCTAAAAATGGGCAGAAACCAAAGGCCACCAGAAATGCTGAAAAGACCCCATAATAAGAACACTTGGTTAAAAAATGGCATGACCAATGCTCCAGAAGAATGCCCACACTGTAACTAACACTGTCACTGCCACTGCCACCACCACCACCCTAGATACTGGTCACTATCACTAATATTGCTGCTATAAAACTATTGTCAGGGAAAGTGTATTTTGCTGTCAGTGCATCTGTGCGTCACTGGAGTTTAACTCAAAATTCAGGGTGAGAGCACTGAAGTGGCTGAAGTGCCGCTCCAAGTTTCAGATTCTTGAAGGAATAAAATTACAGATTTATACTATACAACCTACAATATGATTTTATGTAATAAGTAGATACATAGATATATGTGTATATATATATACACATACATATAAAGGAAAAAATATCTTCCAGGCTTTCAGAAAAGAGCCTGGGAAGGGATGTATTCTCCTTTTATTTACCTAGGCTTAAATATTTTATGCTTCTTGGCTCTTTTATAAGTGTACCTTCACATATAGTCCTTACAACATTGTAAGTTTCATGGGGAAGAGAATATATCTTATAAATCTAGTATCTTCTAAAACTCCAAACAGAAAATGTTGTACAGAATATGTCCCTGATAGGTAACTATTGATTTATTGATTCTTTCTGTCAATGTCTCTTTGAGCACTAATTGATTCATGAGCAAGAAGAAAGGCTGGGATGTGAGAAGTAACCCACAGCTGTGAAGAAAACTATGGCTATCAAGCTGTGGATAAGTTCAGAGAGTGTGACATTGAATCCAGCAGGTATCAAAAAGACTCATGGACGTCTTTCTTTGAAATCCAAGGAAAACGTAAATGGAGATCATAACCATTAAAGACTGAGAATTTTACCTACACGTTTCATTTCTTTAAAAACTATGCAAATATAATACAACTATAATATCTACTCATTATAATAACATATTTAACTATCTTAATAACATGCAGTGTTTTTTTTATCTCCCCAAGAGCATAAGTAAAGGAAAAAGATGCTATTTTATCCCAGGCTAAAAATAGATTCACCTGCTGTTGGATATATTTAAGTTGAACTTGTAAATGTAGACAGCTAAAGTATCTAAAATAATCTTGTGAAGTATCTTGTATTGGCTTACTTCATGGCCTCAATTTTTGTGCTTACCATTTTGTACTAATAAGCACTGGCCAACAAAATTATACACTGACACTAAATGATATGTTTTGCCCATACAACTAGGGTAAGATAATAGCAAGTTATTTCAGTAGCAGGCTCAGTTACATTTCTCAAGCAAATTCTGAGGGGGCAAATTCTTACAAAGAAATATATTGAACTCTTAAAAGCCCAAGAACATTTCTTAATTAAAATGTCATTGCTGAAAAATTCAATTATGCATTAATGTTTACTCAGCTGGCTATATTGACATATAGAGATGTATTTCAGCATTATGACAATGTTGAATGGCCTACAATTTTAATATGCAGAACTTATTAGTGATTATGGAAAATAACTATGAGGCAGATCAGCAAAGGTCTAAGTAACCTAGGTCATGGGTAAAAAATTTAAGTGAGAAAATAGAAAATTTATCTGATGTCCTTATCTTACTATTATTGAAAAGGAAAAAGTGGATAAGAAGGCATAAAAGTAAGCGTGATAATATTTGTACCTATTGAAATAAATTTGTACATGCATACAAAGATGTCAGAAAACCAAACCTGGTGTGGGGAGGTAAGGTGTGCAATGAAAGAGAAGAGCTAGGCTGATAACGACATGGTAACAACAGCAACTTTGTGTCTTCAAGAAGAACGTGGTTGGGTTACTCTCCAGGGAAGCGTGTCATGGAGAAAGGACATGGGGAATGTCTCATGGTCAGTTGTGATGGAGATGATCAGGACCCGATATCCACATGCTGATCTTGATTCCTATTCTAGATGCCCGGAGGATAGACGCACAGAAAAATCTGCAAGGGAATAGGACACTGTCTATTACAAGATAGCATTTTGTGCTCAAATCCCTCTAGAACCTCCTACCTGTGAGAAGCTGGAATGAATCTACTTAGCCACAAGGCTCTCCTAGACTCATTACTGAAAGTTCTGGTCCAGAGGCAGATTTAAGTGACCTCTGTCTTTGCTTCTTTTGCCCAGGTCAGCACCTGGATATTGGCTTTTTGGATCTCTGCATATTGTGAGAAGAGCCTTTTAACTCAGACTTGAAGAAGATGTTGCCCTCTTCACTGATCTTTTCCCATAGACCTTCCAGACCATGTTTTCCACTTGACCTGTTAGAATTGGAGAGGCCAAATTGTGTAGGCCACTGGTTTTCAAATTTGGCAGTACACTGAAATCAGATACCTGGGCCCCATCTCCACAAATTCCAATTTAATTGGTCTGATTCAATTGGTTAATGGCCTGAGCCTCAGTTAAAAGTATTCAGGTGATTCTTATAGACAGCCAAGGTCGAGGACAAGTGATTTAGGCCAGGCATAATACAATAGCTGCAAACAATAGAGTGACCAATAAGAGCACATGAAACCTGGAAAGAAAATCGAGAAACAGACGAGAAAAAAATGATGTGGTAAATGACAGCAAACCACGTGAAAGAGCTTTTTTATTTCCCTGCTGTGCCACAGAGGCCCACTTCCTACTAATTCCTGTCGCCCAATTTATTTTTTGACTTGGATTTCAAGTGGGAAATAGATGATTCCATCACAGACTTCTCTAGGTGTATGAGTGTTTGCTTATTGGCCTTTTTGCTTTTATTCAAAGTTACAAACTTAGATTAATGTATTATTATCATTCTCTTCAACAAAATTAGCGTTTGGTTAATATAAATGAAAAGAGAAAAATCTATCCCATGAAAGAGGACCTTTAATAATCACTGTAGGCAGTCAATATTATTCAGAACAAAAAATTTATAAAACATTTTACCAGCATATCAAATAGGAGCTGGCCTCTATAATTAAGAGATAGCTATGTAAGTCAGGAAACATGATAAAAGGAAAGAACTCTACTCATGTTAATATCCTTGGGTGGCAGAAAACAAAACTTAAAACAGTCCTAAATTGTAAAGATGTATTGGTTTATATGAAATGGAAAATCTCAGCGTAAGGCAGGTTTTAGCTGCAGTCTGGTCAGGATTCCAACTCAGTTTCTGTGCATTCCACTCATTTCTGTCTTCTTCTCTCTACTGGCCTTGAACTCAGGCCAGCTTCCCTCATGGTGGCAAAGTGGCAACCAGCAGGTCCAGGATATCCTTGGTTGGTCCTTTTCATTTAAAGCAGGAGGGAATCTTGTCTTCTGGCTATGCTCATGCAAGAATCTGGAAGGTTCTTCCTACACTTTCACTTCAATCCCCAGCACACAGCTGCTAGAATTTTATTACCCCAAATGGGACCATATGACTGTCCCTGAACCTATCACCATGGCTGGTAGGATGAAGTGGACAGAATGGCTTGAGCAAGTCAGGGCCCACTCCCAAATCTAGGGGTGGGACCAGGCTTTCTAGAATCACATGAGCCTCCAGATATAAAAACAGAGAGAGACGACAGACAGCCAGAAGGGAGAAATGGGGTTCAACAGGTGACAAACATATACAACAGAAACTTGCAACAGGCAACCCATGAGGGAACCAATGTGGCGAGGTTCCAATTTAAATGCTGCCAAATATTACAGTTTTGTGTTCTCGGTTGAACAAGTCACTTTCGTTATTAATATGAGTGTGTTGGACAAGATAATCTGGTTTCCAAGATCATGCTTAAACCTAAAATTCCTTAACTTGTATCTGTAAAATATCTTGCACCTTATAGTTGCTGGTTTTCAGTCCAATTTTTTGAGAAACATTTAAAGGAATAGGATGATTGATGGTCTTGGGCAAAATTGTCAAAGGAAATTAAAGAATGTTTTCACTTGTCTTTGGCAACATGGGCATTTCTGGTCTTTTTAGCATCTACTGATGGAGGCAACTTCTACTCTTTCCCCAGGTTCCTGATAAATCAGAGTAATTGCTCTGACTTGTATAAGAATGGATTTTCCTATATTTGTTTTAAGACTTCCTAGAATGATTCACTTTGCTACCACAATTCTGTTACATTTGCAAAATGTTATGTGACACTGCTAAGGTAAATTTACTGAGGCTCTCAATTTTAATTAGCTTTTTTTTTCTGATATTTTCTCTGAAAAGTTAATCCTCTTTTAATGAAATTGTAGAATATAAGCAAATCTTACATGACACTTTTATCACCTGCTCATTTGAGATCAAAAGTCTAACTCTACTGCCTTCTAAAATTATACCAAATTTTAAGTGCATATTAAAATGGCAATTTTTATCTCAGATCAATGGTTGAGCTTTCATTTATTTGAGCAAAATAAAACAATGCAGATAATGGCTTAGTGCTGCATTTCAACATGTTTTATAGCACTAAGATATTATTATAGTGATTTTATCACTATTTGAAGTAGAGTTGGAAGCAGATTCTTAACTTGAAAACTTAATAGGTCTAAACTTTCCATCAGAAAAGAATCTGCCAAATGCTTTTCCATGATGAAAAAGGGAGACACTTTCATATCTCCCCCAAGTTTTATGATGTAAAATAGTACCCGCTGTTACATTTTGATGATTGTAAAAATCTAGTGCATGTGTGAGTTTGCCAGGTTAATAGTGTTATTACTTTAGTTCAGTGATAAAGAAAATATTTGTACTCTAATCTCTCTTCCGAATTTTCCCGTTTTATCTTTTCCATTGAAGAGCTGAATGTCATTTTTGGATCTATGAACAGTGTGGTTGTATCCTCTATTTTATTTGGGCACCCCAGTTCGTATTGTTTTAGCTTTCTTCTGTATTTATGATCAAAGTACAGGCTCACTTTGTAGCATTATACTGACAATTTACAACCAGCTAATAAATGCCCCTTATCTTGTGATTTATGGTGGGCCCCCTACTTGCTGTCCCTGACCTCTTTCTCCTGGTCCCCATTCATTGCTCTTTCAGGCAACCAGTTGAAATTCATTAGCTTATGTACCTGTTGATAAACAAAAGCCAGCATTTAAACAATGTCTACATTTTCTCCAGGCTCTTGATGCCAGCAAACCGAAGGATTGGAAGATAACTATTTGTAATAGTTTGGCCTGACAACTGCTTCGAACATCACTGAACTCTGTTGACAATTTTAGGTAACACTCACCAGAGGAAAAATAAAAGGCAAAACGAGTTTTGGTAATGAAATTAATTGAGAAAAAGCCAGTCTAACTGTCAAAAGAGAAGAACCTTGAGAAGAAAGGCAACTTCTAAAGGTCAATACTCAGCGTGCTGTAATCTTTACCATCTGTGTTCAGGCTGGTGCAATTCTGAGACTGTCATATGCAGTCCTTTTTCTGAAAATAACAGACAAGGGGAAAAAAGTCTTGCCCAACAGGGAGCCTGGATGTACTTAGCTGGATAGAAAACGAAAACACTATATGGTATAAACTTAGGATGACCCTTAATTTTCCTTCCCCTTGACCTACATGGGTCCACAGATAGTTTCAGAAAAGTAGTGCCATGGCGAATTGAAATAATTCCATCACCAATGAAATGTAATGTTATATTTACAAGGTGGAACACCAGGCAGCTCGACAATGTGAACATCCTCCCTCATCTGACTCTGTTCTTTAATGAGGGTTAGCAAGGCTTTCACTGCTTTTTTCTAATAGAAAATTTTTAAAAAATAAGTAGAAAATGGACTTGATTTCTCTTTACATAAAGGTTTGACAGATCTACTAGAAATCACGATTGTTGTGACTCTATATCCAGTGGTATGAGTTTCTCTTGTTAGAACAAAATTTAGAGGTTTCATATAGAATTTTCAGATTTATACCAAATATACCAAATGTAACTAACAATTCCATACACTCTCAGGTCTATGCATATGCAGTGTTTTTGCACAAATGAGAAATGATTGAGAAAGAAAAAATTAAATTGTATATAATATTTATACTTATGGGTATATAGTATTAATACGTATTTACTTACATGGATGTATGTATTTATATACACATATGTGTATGTAAATATTACAGAACAATTATATGCTGTTATTTATTAGATACATTATTATGCATAAACTCTAAGTGACTATTGAAATTTGGTGTATTCTGATGAATTAATTAAAGAAAGAGTGAAATACTCTCTCTTCCACCATAGTATACAAAGTCAAATGCTTTTAATATTGTTCTTGGAATGTCACTTTTCATTTTTTTCTAAAAATCTAATCCTTTAGAGATTTTCATCTCTAACTTTTTCCAAGGCACTACCTGTGTTTATTACCTCATCTAAAGAGCTCATTTTTAGTGCATATTCCTTCATTTATCCGCACAAGCATCCAGGATTCATGAATGATGCCCATATACTGTCATATAATAAAACATTTTCCTTGTGTTCATTGGGGCTATTGTAACCACAAAAGGGGTGGCAGATTTTACAAAATATACTGACACCTAAACTTCATAGATAAAGCCGAAGGTTAACTGATTTTATTTTTCTTCTGTGAATGCCTTGCTTTGTTTTACAAACATGAAATAAGAGGTTAGTGGTCTCTGCAACATTTGTCACTGCCGCCACAGCCTTCCAGAAAAACAGGGTCCATAAAATCCTAGACATAAAAAATAATAACACTCTCCAAATGCTAGTTAATAAAATGCTCCGCCTCTTTAGGAGAAAGAGATATTTTATTTGTATTCATTAGGGTGACCTAACCACTCATTGTACGCTTTATTATATCTCTCCTGTGTGATGTCATAGCTTGAACACAGGAAAATAAAGCATGCAGATCGTATTGTTTTCTCTCTCCACGTATTTAAAACACAGGTATCCTTTGTTTCTCTTTTTCCCCACTGTCCTTTTTGGTTTCCTCTTCTTCCTCTTCCTCTTTTTTTCCCTCCTCTTCCTCCTCCTTGTTCTGCCCACCAAGGACTCCCCTTGTGAGCCGTTCACTTTTACATTCTGGAGGCAGTCTTACTGGTTAAAGCTCCCGGGAGATTACACAGGTGGGTTAGGTTTATTTTCTTGTTCTTACTTTGACATCATGAGTTACATGTTATTTTCCTCAACTGGTTTATGTTGACTAAAAGACCTCTTCTTTTTGGAAGAGTGCACTGTGTTCTAACTAATTAGTTATGAAGAAATAATCTCAATTAATGAAAATACAACCAGAGAATGAAAATCTGGTTCTAAGAAAAGAGAAATAGAGAAAGAAAAAAGCTGTTTACGTTTAGGCTGCTAAATAAATGTCTCTTTCCTTTAGTTTTGGGGAAAGGGACCTCACCATTAGCAAATGATACTGTTCTGAGCCCATGATGTTGAATGTGTCACTGTCAATCACTTTGCAATCCACAGAGCAATAATTCTCCATAATAACTGCCAACTCTATAGTCAATATATTTGCATCATTTTACTTTAGAGGCTTATGAAATGCAAATGCAAATTCTAATAATAATGCTTCTTATTTAATTAGTTCTGCCTGATGGATATTCTCTTTCTTCAGCAAAGTTTTAAAAATAAGATTTCCAATTCCAAGCTTGATATGGCCATTTGCCCATTTTTTTGTATTGCCGGCCCAATACAAAACTTGAAGTTTCTGACCAAGGAAATGGGAAAGAAGGTACATTCTATAGAAATCTTTTATTCACTATATTATTTTAAATCCAGAGAAAATTATCATAGCCACATATTTTTAGCTAATTAAAAAAATTCTTTGGGAAAAGAATATTGTGCTTCCATCAGAGGTCAGAGGCGTCTACTGTGAATGTCCTGCTCTGTTACTGTACTGTATGTGTGTGCATGTCTACCCTACATCCCTCATTTGGGGAAAACACAGCTGTCCCTCACTCCACAGTAATTCTATTTATACAAATGGTGGATAAACAACACAGACCTGGCGAGGCAGGATACTACATTACCTGGAGCACAGTTAGGGATAGAGGCTGCCTAGCTAGTTGCTTATGGAGCCCAGAATCTGTCCTGCCCTGTGGGAGGATGCTCTTACTCACCAGCTTTCTATGATTTTTCCACAATCTTTTGTTCCATGGAGCATGAGCTCAGATGAGGATTTCCAAGAAGGCATGGCAGTTGGACTGTACTTCAGAACCCAGGCTTAAACCACAAAGATGGCGCGCTCACCGACAGTTGGGAACAATATATGTCACACACATGTGATATTAAGAGCCTTTTATAAGACATCTCAACCTGTTTTTATCACTGATATGGCACAGTCTTAAACTGATTTATTTCTTTGGGTTAAGAAAGTTTATTTCTTTTTCTTTTATAACCCCTTTATAATTACAAATCTCACACGAATCCAAAAGTATATTTTGCAAAGAAGTTAAGCTGCTCTGGTAGAGCAAACCAGAACTTTTATTTATTTATTTATTTATTTAGGTTTGTGTTTTTTGCTGCATCTCCACATCTGAACTCTACATGAGTCCCAGGATTATTCTGTGGAATCATAAGTCTCTACCAAAAAAAAAAAAAAAAAAAGCTTGAAATTACAAAATTAAGATGTTGAACTATTGAATGTATAATGATCATCTCTTCAAGCTCAATCATTCCATGTAATATATTCCTAGGGCATCAACACTGTAATGGTTATTTATTTCATTAATAAGAATATACAGAAAGGGGTGGGTGAGGAGGAGGATGGATGGATGGATGGCTGAAGGCTGGTAAGTACTGATAAAGGAAAGAATGGGATAGATCATTCTGATGGCAATGCTACGATTAAGGTGAGCCTTGATATGCCAGCAACATTATAGGGGGTCCCTAAAGAAAAGAGGTTAGTTTAAGAGAAAAGTAACAATAACAGACATGAACTCAGAGATAAGTTTTACCTACCTCCCAACTTTGCTGAGGGATGGGTCTGTTACAACCAATTTCTTCCTTGACTTGATATTACATCGATAACAGCCATTGCTGAAAATAAGGGTGGACCCATTTTGGGTATTAAGAAACTGCCACCCACACCCATATGTGCTAATTTGTTTCCTGCCAAAACATGCCTTTTGAATCATGTAGGCTTGTGCTAAGGGAAAAATCAGGCAGCATGTTCAATGGGATGTAGAGAAATATTCATGAACTCACGGGTCTATGACTTCCCACAGGAAGTTTTGGTTCCTGCTTTCCAATTAACCTGTCCAGGTGCTGCTTAGAGGCTTATAGATTATGGAGATCAATCCAAAATACTCAGAGTAATTGCTCTTGTAGTTAATACTCTGAATTTCTATTAGAATGTTCCTAAATTGTTAGTGGAACAATGGGCAGAAAATATATATCTCAGTGCTCCAAACATTTACTGGACACAGAGGTCTAGGTAAGTTGTCCCAGTGTCAGGGAGGGACAAACAAAGCATAAACAAAACCTGTAGATTACACTTAAACCCTCAGGGTAAATATGAACAAAGAATAGACTATATTTTTCTAAGGCATCTGGGTGTAAACCTTTATCCCCCCCCTTTGCCAGAAACCATAGTGTTTATAGGCATGTTTTACTGGAAATCTGCTGCTTCTCACAATGTTTCCTGCACAACTGTCTTAGTAAAACTACATCTGGAAATGACAAGCACACAGTTGTAAATCTGGAAGTCAGTGTGTTGTTATAATAGCTTGCAGCTACAATATGGCCGTCTTGCTGAATGCCAAAGAGTGTTACAAAGACAGAGGCCAGCTGCAGCTACTGAAATGAATGCTATTTTTCTGAGAGGATAGAATGAGTTTTAAGAGGGTTATAATGTCTCTTTTCAAACTACCAAATGAACCAGAGTAGCATTGAATTTATTGTTTCTTGGACACACCAATTATTTTAGAGACGCTGACAAACAGATTGAATTGACCAAGATTGATTTGTTGGATGGTATGAAAACAGTTAGAAATGCATCTAATTGTAACTTCCTGGACTCAGACTGGTCTTAGGAGCCATCTTATTCAGATGTCTGCCTGGATAAGGATGCCATCCTCAGCATCTCAGCAGTTCTTGGTCCTGGATAACTGATGGAATCCTTGTAGGTCCCAAACAAAGCATCTCGTGTGATAAGCCTGAAGCTTGCCCCATGAGTGTTTCTTTGAGTCTTTTAAATTAACCTGGAGAATCAAAGACCGATTTATCACTATGGGAGGTTCATCAAATTCCATTTTTATATAAAAGCCACCAGTAAGAATGGCAGTAATAAGTTAAATAAACACTATTTAATAATGAACAAGAGTAAAAAACAAACAAAAAATATCAGGCAAATTCTCATTTGTTCATTATTCATGTAATAATTGAATATTGGTAAATTTCGACATTATGGGCTTTGGTTATAGGATATATGTAGCTTAACATCGTTTATCTTTTAACAAGGCTTACACTTTCAGTAATGTCTCTAAGCCTGTGTTTAACAGGTGTATATTTGAAATAACTACGGTGTTTTGTCTCTTCTTTACCACTTCTCTGTTTCCAGCATATTCCCTCTCCTTTACTCTTCCAAAGAAGAGCAGACCGTCTAAGTCCAACTCCCTTTTCTCATTTCCTCCATTCCACCTCATTCCACTTTCAAAGGGACTTTGTCTTTCATTATTTATTTTTGTCTTGCATCTTCAATGTTTGAATTTCCTTTCTAGGCCTTTTGTCCTTACTTTCAATCATATCCAATTCTCTCCTATATGAAAATGAAGGTGGTGAAATGGTACAAACTGCCAATTTATAAGATAAATAAGTTCTTGGGGATGTGAAGTCCAACATAATGACTCTAGTTAACAATACAGTGTATTTGAAAGTTTCTAAGAGAGTAGATCTTAACGGTTCTTATCACACACACAAAAATATAACTATGTGAGGTGATGGATGCAACCTAAAGTTATTGTGATAATCATTTTATAATATATTTATATTAAATCAGATGTGCACCTTAAACATATACAATGTTGTATATCAATTATATCTCAATAAAACTGGAAAAGATCTTAATGAACTATATAGCTTACTGTATCTACCAGAATCAGGATAAAAAAAAGGTTTTTCGAACAAGTACTCTTGTAAGATCCATGAGGATAGAGACAATGTATGTGGTTTATTGGTATTCCCAGTATCCAAACAAATGCTTCATAAATATTTGTCAAATAAATTAATGAAATAAATGAGTTAGTAGATAATAAATGTGTGTATGCTCATTGCCTCAACTCCCTCACAATTTACTGGCTGTTTTTCTTTGGCCCATGCCAGATTTCTGAAAAATCACCTTTGCCTGCTAGATGCCAAGTTGCTTTTCTATCTTCATTTCCCCATCCTTACTACACATTTGATACTGTGGACCCCCTATTCCCACCAGCATCGCCCCCTCAACACACACACACACACACACACACACACACACAGTACACACGCACACACATTAAGATTTAATAGATTTTCTTTCCTAGTTTTGATGATGGGACATCAGTTCGTTCTCAATCAAACTCTGTTTGTGCATCTCCTTCACTGACTCTGACTTTTCCCAGAGACACTCTCCCCCACCAGGTTCCAACTCCTCTCAGTATGGGACTTGGACTTGTCTCCCCTCCCATCTTGGTGATCTAATGGCCTCTCCTTCCTGAGAGGAAGAAGGAGGGTGAGGAAGGAGGGAGAGAGAGAAGAATTGGAAGGTTAAGTAGGAGTTTGTAGTTGGAGAACACTTTTCTAAGTGACCCCAATACTTGCCCTTCTTCTACCTCCACTTTCTGCTTGTTTCTCAAATTGTGACCCCTGTACAGCCTGCTGCAGAATTAAAAAAAATATTAATTTCCAGGTCCTACCTTAGTCCCCTGGTCCTACTAAAACAAAATTCCAGGGATGGGGCCTCCAAAATTTTATTAAAAAACAAAAATTCCTTGGATGACTCTGATTTGCAGCCAGGTTTCGGGACCAGTGAACTATATAACACTATATAAAAGCAGATAATTGTTTTTAAAAAAAATAACGGATGAAAACTTATCCATTTAAAGGCCATGGCAGGGACTTCCCCGGTGGCGCAGTGGTTAAGAATCTGCCTGCCAATGCAGGGGACATGGGTTCAAGCTCTGGTCTGGGAAGATCCCACATGCCATGAAGCAAATAAGCCTGTGCACTGCAACTACTAAGCCTGTGCTCTACAGCCCGAGAGCCACAACTATTGAGCCTCAGTGCCACAACTACTGAAGCCCATGCACCTAAAGCCTGTGCTCCACAACAAGAGAAGCCCCACAATAAGAAGCCTGCATACTGCAGCGAAGAGTAGCCCCCACTTGCTGCAACTAGAGAAAGTCTGCGCACAGCAACAAAGACCCAACACAGCCAATTAATTAATTAATTAATTAAAAGAAAATAAAGGCCATGGCACCTGAGTCATTCATTGTGACCTACATCATTTTCTGCAGACCTCTCCTCTCTCAATTTAAGAAAAGTTCTGCAGTGAATTTAGTTATCTTCAATGTGTTAAAGATTATTAATCAACTTCTCACCTTCACAATGAACTGACACCTCATTCTGTATGAAGGACTACCAAATATTTTTCTCTTAAGTTGATAAAAATGTGATTATGGCTTTTTAAAAATGTGATTATGGCTTTTTAGGGGAATTTACTCAAGTGAGTCCAACACAGCACAGATCCAAGTTGTATGATTTGCTAAGACTCTCATAGTTCTACTTCAGTCAAAATTCTATAAATTTCTGCTTCTCTTTTATCTTTACTTTATATCTTTATACTACATTTTTACATTTCAAACACAAATCAATTTCACTATTTCTGCTTTTCAAAATGTAAATATTTCATTTGTAATATTAAACATATTAATAACAAACATACAATTGCTCCTAAATTTAGAGGAGGAGATCGTTATGAATATGTGATACGGGAAGAACACGCTTTACTTACAAAGCCTACACGTATAATAATGGAAAGAGTTTATTGCCATCCACAAAAGTAATGACATTTCTATACATAACTACACATGTAGAGTAGAGAGAAAAAAGGAAAGAGAAGCACTGATTAACAACCATTGTTGTGCTTATTAGTATTTGTTTTATTGATATATACATAATTTTACTCTGTGAGACTCCCGAGGAGCAAAGGGTTATTGCATTCCTTGGTTCAAGTCCTGCTCACTCCGCAGTCCTGCTCCACTTTGGCATTTAGCAGTGGAGTTCTCCTTGGAGGCCATGCTGTGGCATAGCCTCCATGCGTGGGGAGAGGAAATACTGCCCCCAAATGCGGGTAAATGCTTTTCAAAGGACACGTTGGTCAAGACGCCACAGCTTTCTCATCAGATCCTTAAGTTAGAGGAAGGAACAGAGTAAGTTTTAAATAATAACTGTGTCCACTCATTCTTATTTTGTACTCTTCATTCTTTGATTTGTTTTTCTGTTGTGCCTCTTTCCAAGCTGCTCTTCTCTGAGAGGCGCCTCATTGATATCTGACCTGAGACATCAGAAAATAAAAGTGTGAAGTCATGGAGGTATTAGATGTCTGGCTATACTATAACCTTGACATTTCTAGTATGTGATTCAATCTCAACCACATATGAGTTGTTTGCACTCCGGCAACCTCTGAAATTTGGGAGTTGTTACCTATCTAGATATAATGACCTCCCTTTTCCCACCTGGGAAAAACTGTATTCTCGTTACCATTTTACCTCTTTTTCTCTACCTTCTCTTACTAGTTTGTTGATGTTGCTCTTCCTAAATATAATATTTGGAAAAATATAGAAAATTCTAATAAAATAATCTAATCATAATAAAGTTGCCCAAAGGTGCCCACTGTTAACATTTTTAATACTTCTACCCAGCTCTTTTCCTTCTCTATCTTTTAGATGTTAAAATCATAATGTGTTTTTTTTCTATGTTGCTTTACTTTCTTCAGTCTTTTATTATAAATATTTCCCATTTAAGTTAAAACTCACTAAATAGCATTTTAATAGATACTCTACTAAATGACAATATAATTTTTTTAAACATTTTCCTAATTGAGGATATTTTGACTATTTCCAAGATTATGAGTTGCACATATTTTACAAAGAACATGAAGGAGCATAAAGGTGTATATGTTTTTCACTGATTTCTTTTCCTAGGGCAGAATAGTGGATGTAGAATCAGTGGATCAGAGAGTGTATTTTTATGGCTCTCATTACATATGACTCTCCCCCATTTTCAAAGATAATCTAGAGGCTTTTGCTTAGTTACAGATTACTGTGACTATGTGTAGTCAACGTTTATTTTTGAGAAGTTTTAATTAAAGGTAATGGAAAGTAACTGAAGCAAAATTTTAAAGCAGTGGAGTAATATTCTAGAAATGACTACTTTGAAGAGTTATCTTTCCTTGATTAAATCATGCATAACTTTTAATTTTATTTTTCTGACCATAGCAAACAAACCAGCCCCTTGTGTTAGTATAGAAATAATCTTCAATATCCTTCTTACCTATATTCCTTTGTACTTCTAAAGTGAGTTTAGATCTCACTCCTATTGTCCTGTTGTAAACATCCATGTGGTCTGAGCATTCTTCTTTTTTCCTTCCCTACTATTTGGTTTCTTTCATCTATTTTCTAAACATGTTTGTGCCCTCAATTCTGTCCTTTAGGATCTCTTTTTTGCCTGTCCTAATTCTCCTAGTTCATTCGCTCACATAGACTTCTGAATAATACCTGTGGGTTCACGGTAAATAGCCCTATCTAAACTGTGACCTGAGAATGATATACTCAGAGGACTGTCCAATGCCTCCATACCACAATCTAACAGTTAAATTCCTTTAAGCTGTGCTACAATGTTGTTCACAATGTTCAGTCTGACAAAATTCTCTCTCTTTGTGAAATGGAGCTGAGTCCTCCAGCTGAAGCCCTGTCTTGGAGCAGAGATGTAGAAACTCTGGAAAAGCACTAATATTGCAATGGTGACTTCCTCTAAGAAGCAGCTGCTAAAAAGTGACCAGGAAGATGGGTAAGCATGGCTACTCTTTAACATTTTGTAATAGGGAAGAACAAATCTGACTCCATATTGGATCTGTTTCTTTTAGTCTAACTTTTGTATTCTATTGCTTTTGCTACAAGTTAAAAATGTTGCCTATAGCCTGAAATATATAGGATAGCAGTTCTCAAGGTTCTAACCTTTAAAGGTATAACACTTTCCCATTCATATAGAGATAAGTTGCAGAACAGAGAATTTGTCTAGTTGGAGGTTTACAAGAACATCATGACCTGATCTACTAGGACAGCTGTAAGAACAAAGGATTCTGACACCAAGAAATTTGCAACAACCAACCACATCCCCCTCCCTTTTTAGTATAAAAGGCATCTGAATTCTAATTCAGAGAAGATGGTTCTTTGGGACACTAGTTCACCACCTTCTGAGTCTGCTGGCTTTCTGAATAAAGTCGCTTTTCTTTGCCCCAACAACTCGTTTCTCGCTTTATCAGCCTTTCGTGTGATGAGCAGTACTAGCTTGGATTTGGTAACAATTCAGATTTTGTGTGTCTCTGTACGAGCACCTGATGGCAGTGAGATGGGTAGGGGCCTAAGAAACTACTCTTTTAATTTTCAAATTGACAAAATACTGCTTTACTAACACAATTCTGCATGTAGCAATATTTCTTAGGTAAGTTAGTAATTTTATAGCAAGAATCACTGGTGTTGTGCTGGAGGACTTCACCTGTCTTCCCTGTAAATGACAGACTGCTGGAATGTAAAGCATTTGGTTTCTTACAAATGCTTTCACTTGGGGTGGAAGCCGTGATCTATGTTTCAGGTCAAAGGCAAGAACATGCTTTCCCCTATCTGTTTCCTGTCTGCAAGCGATCAATCATTTATGTCCCAAGGGAATTGTAGTTCTTGGACATGTGGCCTGTTTTCCATTGGCTTCTATTATCATTTGCTAATGAGATTACAACCTAGTATTTACCTTACTCTGTGGCTTTGAGACCTTCCCCTGCAGTGTTTTTCTGTTAACTTTATAAATGCTGTAGATCATGCCTTTTCTTGGCCTATTGTGTTAAGCCAGGCAAAGTGGGGAACTTTAGATTCACATACAACTTTTTTTATTGTGGGAGGGAAGAGGTAAAACATTAAAATTAAGTCAATCCTCCTTCATTTTCAGACATGATTCAACTTTAAGAAATTTTAGAGATTTCGGAGATTTTTGTCATCCCTACACTACTGCAGGTTTTAAAATATAACTCTTATCTTGAAAGTATATCTTGCTTATATTTAATAAAAATTTATTTTGTGACATTGAATAATGTGTCCACTATGATGGTTAATTTTATGTGTCAACATGATAGGCTGTGGTGGCCAGTGCTTTAGTCAAACACTAGCCTAGGTATTACTGCGAAGTTATTCTCTATATGTGATTAATTTTTTAAATAAATGTATTTACTTATTTATTTATTGGCTGCATTAGGTCTTCATTGCTGCATTCAGGCTTTCTCTAGTTGTGGCGAGTGGGGGCTACACCTCATTGTGGTGCACAGGCTTCTCAGTGAGGTGGCTTCCCTTGTTGTGGAACACAGGCTCTAGGCTCTCGGGCTTCAGTAGTTGTGGCTCGAGGGCTCAATAGTTGTGGCTCAAGGGCTCCAGAGCTCAGAAGAGTTGTGGCACATGGGCTTAGTTGCTCCACAGCATGTGGACTCTTCCCGGACCAGGGATGGAAGCTGTGTCCCCTGCATTGGCTGGCAGATTCTTAACCACTGTGCCACCAGGGAAGTCCTATATGTGATTAATATTTAAATAAGTTGATTTTGAGTAAAGCAGATTACTCTCCATAATGTGGGTGGGCCTCATCTAACCAGTTAAAGGTCTTGAAATACAGAGGTCCCTTGCCGGAATTCTGCCTTCAGTTTGCCTCACAGAAATTTTACCTGAGTTTCCAGCCTTTGGACTCAAGACTGCAACTTGAATGTTTGCTGAATTTCCAGAAGGTCCTCCAGATTTTGGACTTGTGAGCCCCATAGTCAATTTAAGTCAATTCCTAAAAAGCAATCAGTCTCTCTCTTTCACATTTGTATATCTTACTGGCTCTGTTTCTGAGGAGAACCCTGACTGATATACCCACTCAGCCCTATTTACCTCTAATCATTTCTAAATTTCCCCCTAAGATCCTATTTATCAAGAAACTTTCCTCTAAAAACACTTCTTAATCCAGGGACCAATGTATGTTAGTTTCTATTCTGACCTCATGTGGAGAGATTATTTTATTTTTTGTAAATTAAAAACTCTTTGTGCCCTTAAAGACTGTAGACATCACAAGGGAATAAAAAGTAGCCCAGCTGCTAAAGGCAAGAAGCATTTCTCCATGGCTCATGGGAAACATTTATTACAAAGGGATTGTTGGCTATAAACTGTCTAAAACATATTTTCAAAGTGGATGTAATCTTGTTTACCCAAAGACTTGCATATTAGAGATAGCATTTTATAAGTTGGCTATAGAGGTTCTCTGTGGGGGTGGGGGATGGTGTGGGGGATGGATCAGGCTCTCCTGTGACAATTTTGTGCACTTTTCCCTCAGTTCTGGAAAGAGACCTTGCTGGGTGCATCTCTGCTTGTTTTTCTTGCACAAGCTTCCCAGGATTTACTCAGAAGTCCTCTCCTTCTGTACTCCTCCCTCAACTGTCTTCTACCACCATCTGACTACTGCTGGGCTCTTAGGAAGGACAAAACAGACAGAAAAGAGGGAACTCTTTGGCCTAGAGAACCCAGAGAAAATTTCCATCTGAAAAGTCAGCCCAAGTTTATTTTAGAACTTTCAAAATACTCTGGATTCCCCCTACTAGGACTGATTTCAGAAGATCGATTGCAAATTTCTTTCTAGGAGCTCTGCCAGGATTGGCTATTTCTGTCTAACTCCCTAACACCCCAGACTTTTTCTATCACAGCCCAACTGTGGGGTGAAAGACTTGTGGAACAGACAAGGGGAATTCCCATTAAAGAGTTCATTGGCTTCTTGGCTCTAACTGAGCATCTCACTATAAGTGGTGTGTTGGGTGAATGTGTGTAGGGTAAACGTAAAACATAGTCCTCAACGTACAGACAGGCTGGAGAGTGAGACATTTCACATGAACGAGAAGGTTAAGGAACACTAGAAAACATGAATGTGGCACACTTTCTATTTTTACTGAGATTCCAATTTAATTGAGAACAGAGAATGAGATCCCCAGAACATAATGATAGTACCCCAGAATTAAGGAGCTTCCCAGGACAAAGGTGCTAAAACCAGAAGAGCCCCAGGCAAACAGGAATGAGTTAGTCACTCTAAATATTAGCTAAGAATTAATACCAGGAATGGTGCAGAATAAAGAGGCAGTATCCAGATGAGGCAGAAGATCTCCTGGAGGAGGTAGAAATCTAGGATTTTAAGAATGGTAGAATTTGTCTAGACAGAAGGAAGGTCTTTCAAGGGGAAAGGAAACCAGGCAAGGTTAAGCCTAACGTGTTAAGAAGACAGCAGTCAACCCTGACTAATGGGGACAACTGATGCGGGGGGGGGGAGTAGGATGTAAGAGTGGAAAGGCTGGTTGGGGTCAGATCCAGGAGTTTAGATTTTATTCTATTAAACATTAAGAACCAATGGATTTTGAGAAGGGTCCTGCCATGATCTAAAGAATGTTTTACTTTTAGGTTATAAAAAAAGTTGGAGAAGATAGGACAGAGTAGTACCTGGGAAATTAAGTATTTTACTAATTAAAGTTTAAGGAAATGCTAAGATAAATTAGCTAAGATAAATTGATTTCAGTAGAAACACAAAAGTAAGGACAAAAATGAGAAACATGTCAAACAAAAAGTTGGCAGAATTCTGTAACTGACTAGGAATAGGAGTGGATAAAGAAAACAGAATCAATGATACCTCCAGAATTTCTGGAATCAAAATCACCATGAAAACACAGCAACTTGGGAGCCCGTTCCCTTCTGGGGAAAGCTGATGCCCTTGTCTCTTAAGATGATATATTCCCTGGGAGCAAATAAAGGAATTTAGCCTGTTGGTGTTGTTGCTAATACCTTAGATCATTTGGTGGTTGGTTTTGAGTAGATGTTTGTTTTTGGGTAGGTATCACTGGTTAACAAACTAAAAAATGTATAACAATATTTCAATTTAGTTTTTATTTTTAGTTCACCTAAGCCATGGTAGCAAAATTATAAACTCAAATTTTTTTTGCACCAAGATTCTTTCCCTAGGTATTGTATGTAAATGCTTAGTGTTTAAGGAGAGACAAATAAAATAAAATAAAATAAAAATCATGGGAGAGGGTAAGCCACAATTTGGACTTCAAGTCATCTTTCCAGGTGATCACTGGGTTGTCAGTCATATTCTGGGGTTGCATCTAGGTGGCTGCTGGAATGACCCTTATTCTTTTCCAGCTAACCATTGTGTGGCCAGTGCCTCTCCTTTGCTAGGGGGTTTACATTCTGTGGCTTCCTTGACTCATGGGGGCATAGAAATTTCTGCCAGTTGGTTTAGGGTACCAATCACCTCAATTCAGCTTGCAGCTGTGTCTTTCCTGGGGTCTATTTGCCTCCACGATGCTCTCTTCCCCGCCAAGAGTGGAGACAGGATCCCATTAGTTGGGGTGCACTAAATGTTCGTGCATTCTTTGCACCCCCACTGTTTAGTCCAGGGCCTCTCAAACTCTGTGCAATGAAGCATCATTCCCCCACTCCCATGCTTTGTTATGGTTTGATACTTTTATACACAATAATAAAATGAAAGTTAAATTTTAAAAAGTCAAGCCTGTTTGCTCTATTGTATCAGAGTCAAGAGACATAAAATTACTGTCAAATTGTTATAAATATTTCTCAGTGCTTCCCCTCAACATCTGTATTTATCTCACTGAAGACTATTCATGTGCATGGGCCTCAATCCCGGGTCTGCACCTCAGCTGGCACAGATCTCCATTTTTGGCCTGGAGTTATCTTTCCTGATTGGAAATAGAGTGAAAAAGAAATCACATAAACTCTCAAGGTGACAAAAATGTCTCAAGATAACTTACCGTATACTCAATGTTAAAGTCCTGCTTCTCTGAGCACTGCATGCTCCCTCCCACCCCCTCCAGAAATATGAAATTATTTTGAAATTAAAAACTGGACAAATACTGAAATCTTGGAAGCCTAATTCGCCTCATCTATAAAATGTAATTAAGCATTCTTTCTGTGAAGATCCATGGGTACGTGAAGATCACATAAGCAGATATCTGCAGAATATACACCATGTTGAAGGTGATTGGGAATGGTGGCCATTACTATTACCATGAAGACGCAGGCTCAAGTGAAAACAAAGTTAAGGGCAAAGGAATTCTGCAATCCATTTCATGAAGTAGGTTTACAAAAACAGTAAGGATTCAACCTACTTGGTATGTCTTTGGGTCTTCAGGAGCTCTAAGTTCTTGCTAAGTGGAATCTAATTAGTCTTCTCCACACTTACGAAGGTGTCATGGACTAAAGCATAGCATAAGCTATTGGATCATTAACTACAGAGAGCCTCACCACTCCTGTGACTCAGACACCTATCTCCTAGACTGCTTTACCACTTGAAAGTTAAACGAGTCCTCCATATTTATGGTTTTTAAAAGCACTTTTGGATGCTGGAGGATTAAATGTACTATAAGAATGTCTAGATTGTAGTAATAACATAATAGCTTATTCCTACAATGTTAAATACCCCAACGTACAGGATATTCAACGTAATCTAATACAAACAAATCTTTAAGCTATCTTTCTTGTTAACTAAAAATGACACAAATTTAAATTAATAACTGATATAGCAATAAAACTGCTAAAAGATAGAATTCATTGTGCATTAAGCTCCAGATTCTTTATTTAAGCTGGAAGTGATTATGTGATAATAGGATAAATGCTTTGCTAAGGGTATAAAAACTAAAATATTCTGTATATCTCAGAGGCACATTACATTTGCAGGGCATTCATTTACCTCGTTACGTAATAAAAAAATTTCTCTTTTTAGGTGAAATCTCAAGGAGAAATCACTTTACTGAATGGAACTCAAGATATGTTAATCTTGGATAAGAGTCAGCATTTGGTATAAGTTCCATATCATCCACGTGGTTTTCTCTTGACCTTTAAAAAGAGGAAAGGATTCTAGAGAAATCCAAGAACATGTTGGCAAAAAGTCAAATATTCTACTCTGCTTACTCAAAATTTTTTCTTAGGAAGAATCATGCCTAATCCACAACACCTACAAGTGATGAATTAACCACCATTTTGGACACAGTACTGCTGTGAGTCAAAATAGTGTATTGTTACATTGAGAAAATTCTTCATAGTAAATAGTTACAATTTAGTAATGACTACAAATTTAGTGATTAAACACACACACAGAGAAAAAAAGTGTCATACTGTTTGGGTCAATATATTCCACTTTCATATTGTTCACTGCTATAGAATATACATCTGGTTCCATTGTGATAGCCTCTGTTTATATAGCTATGAAAGTAACCAGAAACATAGTCAAATACAATAGGTTAATCTGAAAGCTAAAGAGTTAGCTCATCCCTGTCTTTCCTTCCATCATTCTCCCCAATCTAATCCATCACTTCATCCTTCCAATTCAACTACCAAACTATCAATATATCTAAACCCAGTCAATTTCCCTCTATCTTTACCAAAATCTTTATCAAAACCATCATCACCTCTTGCCTAAACTCTGAAATTGCTTCTCAGTTCAGCTCCCAGCCTTCTCTCCTGTCTCCTCAAAGTCTATTCTCCATGTAGCAGCCAGAGGAATATTTAAAGAATGCAAATCCTATCTTACCTCTTCACAGATCAAGCCTCCAGGGACATTTTAGTATATTGAAACAAAGCTCATGTCGTTATTTGGGTCCATTCTATTTCTCTGCGCAGGTCTCATACCACTCCTCTCTTTTCACTATGATCTATCCATGTTGGCCTGCTCCCTTTTCGTCAGATACCCCATAATGGTTCCCAATTTCAGGCCACCATACGTGTTATTTACTCTGCTGGACTGTTTCTCCCACATTCTCTCAAGGCGGGCTCCTTCTCATCAGTCATGTCTAGCCTTCACAGAAATATCTTTTCCAACCACCCTATATGACATGACCATTCCCAATTACTTTTTATTCTAGTATTGTTTTCGTATCACTTATTCTCTGAAATAGCTAGTATCTCAGTTGATTTGTTTATGGTCTATTTCCCTGGACCGGAGGCTCCACGGGAGTAGTGATGGGGTTTGCCTTGTCACTGTTGTATCTCAGAGTGAGCACTGTGCCTGACACCCACGAGGCCCTCAATAAATCTCTACGGGATATATTCATTGACTAATGTGTGTAGATTCTGATAAACACAGTGCTGGCTGGTGAAAGGGCTTTCTGACCTGCCCAAATAGAAATATGAAAGGACAAGTATCCAAACTATTTGCATCGTCTTAACAAGCCTTCATCAAGACTATTTTCAAAGAAGTAAATTCACTTAGAAATGATTGGGTTGGGAAGCCCTTTGAACCATCTCTAGAGGGTTATGATTGACTGGTGACATTTCCCGTACCTTTCCTGAAGGGTTCTGAACATCACTACATTCTCTTGTGGACTATTTCAGAATATGTGTTACTATTTGCCATTTTTATTTTCACCCTGTAAAATACATAAATCAAAAAAAGATGTTGCCATCATGGATGATAGACATTTTATCAATTCTTGCTGCCAGAGTTAAAAATAATGTTTGAACTGTTCCCTCAGGAGTATATTTAATTTTCTTGATAAATTAATGACTGGCTTTGGCCTCTTACAGAATAAATGAAATCTCCTTAATCTATGCAATTAATGAAATGGGCTCCTAGGTGTGCTTGTTCAGGATATTCATAACACAGACAGTACATGGCCAGAAACATAGATTCCAATAGGGAAGTAACCTGAATTAATTACAGGAAAATCCACTCAATTTGCCTTAAAATGTTTAAATAAAGCTAAGGTGAAACTGAGAGCTCAAATCAAGACGGAGGTGGAGGAAAGTATCGCCTCAAGGAAAAAATGACACAGAGAAAATGAAAAAAGCAAAACGCAAAAAGATAAATACGTCCCAGTTTAAGGTCTTCAAGAGGATGAGGAAGGGGAGAATATATTTTGGTATCAATGTACACATTTCAATTTTTCTTAATTGAGAATCCCCTTGAGATACTGTTTTATCTAGGTTTCAGTTAGTATTTTCTCCTGTCCCTTTTTAAATTTCTCTATTATTTCATGTGAGACATAACTCCAAAGGTCAACCTTCTTGCCAGAATGATCTACAAACTTTTTAAATGTCAGGGATCAATGGCTGAGGATGGGAGGAGGTAGAGGAAGGATATGGGTGCATCTGGGACTCGTCAGCTCGACAGCGGCGTGGAAGGATCAGAAAGGCAAGATCAAGAAGGTGAGTGAGTGAGTGAGGTGAAAAGTGCAGAATCCAGGCACGGCAGCTTCAGGGGTGAGAGGAAGCCATGGTCTGACCTAGAGCCAGGTGGGGCATATCCTTTCTGACTGAAGGAGATGGAGGCTGGTTGCGATGTAGATCTCACGTTTGAAAACTATAGCGCCAGCATGTTGCGGCCGCAAACCCAGCCACCGTAGAGAAATGGAACAGGCCTGGAGGTTTTCTCACAAGGTACATTCAGAGTGTATTTATTTCTAAGGCTCATTCAGGGCGCTCAGGAAATCAGGGTGTCATAAGAAATTTAGGAAGTAGCCTAAAAGAAATATTATATAATTGCGACTCTTCCTCTCTTGTGTTTGGTTGTCCTCCAGAACCTCTACTGTAGGGAATCCTGTAAGTGTCCTCATGCTATTAATACATATCTGATACATTCCATCTCCCTGATCCATTTCCCGTGTCCCCCTGGGTTCTCCCACAAATGGCTCTTCAACCATAATGTTGGAGGAATGACCAATAACTTAGTATTACATCTTATGTCTGTGTATTAACTATCATCAGACCTTTAAGTTAAAGAGATGAGGGAAAGTGAAAATCCAGTGGAAGTTAGTAATACAGTTTACTTGGTTTTGCTTACAAATATAGCAGTTATTTTCAAAAGAAGATCCATGTTTAGCCAGTGTGAACCTGAAATCCATGAAAAAAAGGCATACAAGAATTGTCCATTTCTCTTCTTTAAATAAAATGAAATAATTATGCCTCCATCCTTACAGGGAGGTGGGATAGTCAATCTTAGACATCAGTACTCCTGTGCTCATTCCCTTGACCTGACTCCTGGTCAGCTTAGACTAGAAAATGGGATATCTAGGTAATATGCAGGAAACAGGGGCAGGCATGCTCGCCTCCAGGGATCACAGGGACTGCTGGCATCCTCCTTGTTCAGGCCTGCAAAGGTCCGTTGACAGCAACTGGGTTTGCTACTTCCTAGTTACATATGAGGCCAGGAAATATTTGCTGAGTCCCAGCTGTGTTCCTGCCATTGTTTGGGACACAGCAATGGAGCAGTGGGAAAAGGGAAAGACCTGCACTGGGTCCCTCTGGGAGAAATCTCTCCATCTCTTCTCTTTTCTTTACTGAAGCATTCCCATATACTTGGCCTCTCCTTGTCATCAAAATCCCTCAAGAAATCTTACCAATAAATCCTTTTAAATTTTTTGGTTAATACCAAAGACATGGCATAACACCTAATCTTGGATGATATAGGAACTGGGCACCGGCCACTGAAAAGGTCTTTCTGCACTGTCCTTGGGAGCTTGTTGCCAGTGCAAGCTGTTTGCTCTGCCCTAGAGAACGGTGGCCTCACCCAGGCATCTGGTTGGACCCAGGTGGTCCACAAGGCATTCAGGAGATGCTTAACAGGATTTAAAACTCCCTCAGCCAAAGCCCAACTGGGGGACAGGCTGCCATGTGCCACTGCAGAGGACTCAGAGATCTGTGTGTTCTACACTGTTTGATAACCTCATATTAGCTAGTTTGTTGGTGGACATGTCTGTTCTACTCCAGTTTCTCTGACAATCAGCAGAGCAGCCCACTTTAGTCTTTTTTCAACCCACCAGCCCTTCTCCCAACAACACGCATACATACAGACACACAGCTGTAGCTTCTTGTCTACCCAGAGCTATAAGGATAAGGAAATGTTCTGATGTACAATATGTATATGTATATATGCATGTGTGCATGTGTATATATTCTATACACATATATGTATATACCTAATATTAATGTGAGTTGCATGGGACTCCCTCTTCTCCAGCCTCTGTAAATACCATGGAAGTATGCCATAGGGTAGACCACCATGCTTGCCGTTTAAGGGGTCAAATTATACTTTTTCCTGTAAGTGATTTTGGAATATGTGACATTGGCTTGACTTTTACTAAATCAAAAGCAGATTTTTTGGCCCATTCTTAAGGGAGAATAAAATTATTTCCTAGAGAATCTCATCCACTTCACTTAAAGTAACTGTCCTGTTCTAATAACCAGTGGATATAGAGGGAGGAAGACTTCACGGTTCTCACACCTGTACTTATGGAACCCTAGCACTATACCCTGATCTTGAATGAGAGTGTTAGGTAGCTAGTCAGACATGAGCAGGTCCTGCCCTATCCTGGGTGAGGTCATCTTTTTCTCTCCACCCCGCCCCCCCACCTCCTGACATTGGTGATAAGAACATACCCAGAGATCCTCCCTTTTGTGGTTAAGGACCAATACATTTCCAGCCTTATCAGGACCAAACAAGATAAAATCACCAATACAGGTCAGCACAGGCACACCAAGACCTAAAAGGTGATTCAAATTAACCTGAGGTTCATTATGCTGCATTTGTAATAAGTTACCATTGTGGTCCCCCCTCCCCCAATGGGTTTCACTTGGGTGTTTATGGGCAAGTGCCAGTGCATCAGGAGAAAAGTTATATAATCTAAAGCTGTCAATCAACTTGCCAATCAAGTGACCCAAGGAGGGACCACCACTCTAAAAAACCCAACCCTACCCCACTGAGAGGCTGCTTCTGGTTTCCAGACAGCCTGCTCTCCTTCTTTCCAGGAAGCATACTCACGCTTTTCTTAATAAAACTCTTGCTGCTTAAAAATGCTTTATGTCTCTCCATTGAATTCTTTCCTTCAGGAGGACAAGGACCAAGGAAATGCCTTTTCACTGGTAACAAGAGCACATGATGCAAACCATCTGAAAATGACCTTACTGGGAACTGGTAAACACATATTTAGTCTGCAAGATTCTATAATATAGTCTTTTATTTGGGATTCCACTTCCAGCCCTTTACAGAGTCCATAAGGGTGGTTAGAGGTTTGGTAGAAACTTCTCTGTCCACTTCACTGTTTTTCTTTCCCCTCTCACTAGAGAAAGGGCTTACTTCTCTACCCCCTTCTACTCTGCTTTTTGCGTACATTGCATCAGCGGGCACCCCAGCCCTCCAACTCTGCCTTTGCCACAGTCAATGTGGAGCCCAAGGAGGAGACAGAGGGAGGGAAGAAAATGAGGTCAGGATATTTATCCCACCAGCTTCTTCCTTAAAGAGTGATCTCTGGCGGGCCCATCCTCAACGAAAGTTCAAAGCTTCCTAACACCAGCCTTCTCCATATGACTCTCACCTGTAGAGTCCCAGTAACCATTCCCTACTCTGCCTGGTAACAATATCCTAATGAAAATATCCTTGAATTGATATACTTTGGATGCACCATCTGTTTCCTATACTTGCCAGTCATTTATTTTCATCCTGGTACCAAGCAGGGTGTCGAGGCTCCTGGGATGAAGCAGAGGAGAAGGAAAGGAAGCCTTCAGTGGTCTGCCTCAGGGCATGGACTTGTTCAGGATGATCAATGTGTCACATTGTGCAGGTTAGTAAGCCTGTGAGATATGTTGGAATAGCATATGTCTCCTGTTATCTTAGTTTGATATATGTTAAAGTTCAGGAGGCAAAGGTAGAACAATTTATCCCACTCTATTTAGCTCTTTTTATTTGACAAATATTTATTAAGAATCTATTATGGTGGGTAGGGAGTGGAGACAGAAAATAAACAAGCAAAAATTATGTCCAAGATGGTGATAAGTGCTCTGGAGGAGAGTAAAGTTGGGGGGAAGGGGAAGCGAGCACAGAGAGGCAGGTTGCCCACTTGAGACCCACTTTTCATGGGCAGCTTCATAGGAAGGGTGTCATCTGAGCAAAGACCTGAAGGAGGTGAGGAGGAATTATGTGAAAAGCTGGACTAAGAACACCATACAGCGTAGTTTTCTCCACCTGTGTTGGCATTCCTCCACCCAGGGCACCACTTGCAATTGTGCAGGAGTGTGTTGGTTGTCACAGTGACTGGGGTGGGGGGTACGACTAGAGGAGCAGGCACCATTGCTGGTAATTGTTGATGGAACCAAGGAAGCTTGATGTTCTTCCATGCACAGGACAGCCACAGATAATGAAGATGGTTCCAACAAAAAATGCCAGTAGCATCCTTGTAGAGAAACACTGAGCGCAATTAGCAAGTGCAAAAGCCTTGAGGCTGGAGTAGCCCAAGCATGCACACACAGACATCTTTTTTCTTAACCTAAAGCAGGACTACTGTGATTCCAGCTGCCCTGGGGCACAGTAGCTGTGGCACAGCTTGCGCCGTGTGTCTGCCCCTCCATGATGTGTGCTTTTTATTCCAGGGCTTGGAGCAGAGCAGAGACAAGAGCCCTGTGACAAGTGTTTATGGTTGTCCTTCAGACATGAAGGTAAATTTCCTGATGGTGACTGTTTCATTCGGAAAAGACCAGCGGGAGGCCAAGGGTCCTGCACGTCCAGTGCACATGCAATAATTGCTCTTTGCCTGAAGAGTTATTTAAAAAAAAAAATAGATGAACTTCTATAGCATACAATACTCCCCAAAATTTCATTCACTTTGCTGGAAACTCTAGCAGAAATTAGCAAACACTTCTCATTGGTAATTTAGACTTGAATTGATCAATTTATGGGCTGTGTTTGTGGAGAGAGAATGCATTTTGTATACACCCTCACATATATATGTTCTTGATTTCTTTGGAAATGAATTCATCTGGCATAGTTGGTATGCACTTCAGATATACGCGATAAATTTGTTCTTTCTCATTTTAATATAAATGTCCGAGACAGTCAGGTAAAAATACTAGGCTGTCCTGTGATAAATTTAACTTAAACAAATAAACTTCCAGGGGCTTTAAAATCCATTTCATATACTCCGCTTTTATGTTTGAGCTACTCCTTTGTCTCTTACTGAAACCTTACGTGCTTGCTAACAATTCTGTTGTTTTACCACTGATAAAGATAAACGGTATAGCCAGGTAAGCAGCACATTTTTATTCTACATTTTATTTTGTTGAACAGAATCCTGTTCAACATCAAAGGAAGAGGCATCAAAAAAAAAAAAAAAAAAAAAATGGCCTCCAACTGAAGTTCAGACCTCACAGCTTCTTGAGGACCTCTAGCTAGCAAGCCATGCTATAAACTAACTCTAGCAAGGATTTGGTTCCAGTAAATAGAGCTACCTTGGTTGACTGTACCCAGCTCTTTTACCAAGATGAGGTAGTTTGTTGTAAACCAGGGAGTAAGTCCAGAGTCAAGGCATACATTGAAAGAGGATCCTGGTAACTTATCTCTGATCATTTCCTCACTAGTCAAAATCAAGACATTTTCTGTCTTCTGGTAACTCTTTAGTACATAGCACTCTGATAACTCTTGCAGAACTGGTTTATCAGAACCATCCTCCATTTCATTTTCTTCTCCCAGTCTGAAAGGACGTAACAGTGCATCTTCTGTAACAGTGAAGAAGGGACAGTCTCACTTTTGTTCTTTGCATATTTAACCTGAGCTTATGATTGGTTCCTGAGAGGGAATATTAATGCTGATAGCCTGGGAAACAACTGTCATACACACTTTTCAACAGACTCTAGGGAGGCCCCTGGAAATATGCCAATAAATGATTTGGGGGTGCTTTGGACCTGGAAATCTAAACTACAACTTAACTTCTCTTCCTTATATTGGTTATAGCAACATGAACATACTCCTCAGGGCAAAATCTATTCATGGATCTAAACTTTCCTATGAGAGAGAAAGAGGGAAATTAGTTTTGTTAATTTGGTGAAGAAACTGATTCTTTTAACTGTGGGCTTCCATACATCCCTGAGATAAAATCCTTGGTGGTTTGCACTGAAGTGTGTAAATTCATAACATAGAGAAATTCTTTCCACAGTGGTTCTGCATCTTAGGGGATGTTTCCAGATTCTAGGTGATGTCCAATATTTCCATGGGAAAACTGCTAAGACCTGACATTGCCATTATCCTAAACATTGAGGGAAAACAGTTTCAATGAGGTCAGAAGTTCTTCAATAATACCCCATAATTATCTCCACTTTTGAAGCCTCGTTGCAATTAACTCATACTTTTATTAACTCATAATTATTATAGTGCTCATTTCATTCTTTCTTAATACTGAAGTTATTTTTATGCCTGATCTTCCCAATTGGATTATAAATCCCTTGAGTATTTTGTCAGCTCAGTTTTTCCACAACACCTGCCATAGGAGAAAACTACTATAGATGCCCATGAAATGTGAAATGAATTAAAAAATAGTCAAGTACAATGTATCCAGCATTATCACTATTTCAAGAATCTTGAAGAGTGATTGTTACTAATAACTGAAGGTCGAGGAGTTGTAGGTAGAATAGCTTGCTTTAGTAAATATAAACTTTCACTGAGTCAATCAGTTTTTAAGTGAAATGCAGTACAAAATATTTTCAGAAACAAGGAGACTTGTTTCCCAAGATGCTCACAATAATCCTTAAACATTATCCATTATCAAAGTAAATGTGTCCGTGGCCCCAGCTAGAAATGAATCTCATTAGGGCAGGTACTGTATCTCCTTCGGCTGAAGATTAAGTGCTTGTATAATGTTTCTATCTCAGTGCTTCGTATGTGGTAGGTACTCAATAAATGTTGAAATTATTTTTAGAATTTTTTATATTTTGGCCATAAAATATATGAACCATTTCTTCAATTCTCTTCCTCTCTCAATAGAATAAATTCAGACTTTGGGGTCCAGTACATTGCCTTTAAAGGGATAAATGCAACCAGATTATCCAGGTGCAACATACCATCTGTGTGGAAAGAAAACAACCAATAACTTGTGATCTTCATAGAAGTTTGCCTCTTCCCCAGTCCGGGGGTCTGAGTGGTGTGGTTAATACAAGCTCACCCATGAGACTAGCTGGAACCTCATAGCAAACCGGCAATAAGGAGGTGAGTGGCAAGGCCAGGGCTAAGAGAACTGGCCTCGTAGTAGATTTGGCCCCTGAGGAGAAGACACAAAGATCTCAATCTCTCTGTCCAAGATCTAAGATATGACTTGACCCAATCTGACCAGGTAGGCTTGATCCAACATGTAGACAGGACTCGGCAATAGAAATCTTTGGACACCAAAGACAGTCCTTTTGTGATTGCAGAAATTGTCAGAGGTCCATTTGGGCTGACAGAGGGCCTTGGTCTGGGGTCCAGAATCTTCAGTGCATGTGCAAGTCCTAGGAGGGGGATTGCTAGTAACAGCTGACACCAACCAAAGGTTACTTGGCATTGAGAGTAGTACAAAAGCATAGTTGAAGCAGATGGATGCATGCCCAAAGATGGATGTTAGTAGGGGAAGCTACAAATGAATGACATAAAGCTATAGAGAATTAACTCTTAATACATCTCAAGTTAGACTTCGACTAGCTCCAGGACTGGATCTATGCTGAGAATGCAGGTCTCAGTGCTTAAGTGTAAATAGCCTAGTGACCATAGCAGGAACAACTTACACCCTCGTTCCTGCATCTCTAAACTCTGACCCTATTGCAATTCCTAGTGTTTCATCTCAACATTGGTCTCTCATCCTTAAGCCAATTCTTGATCAGCCATCAGTATACTACTTCTAGATCACCATGCCTACCTAAAATAATTTATCTCAGCAGTTAGCTTCTCAGCTGGCTGGTCTCCTGCAGTCTCCTAAGGGGTTTTGGCTATTGAATACTGATAGGTCAGCCTTGTCACAGATAAGGTCATTTTCAAGACATATGTAAGAAATTGACATACAGAAATGATATGTGACTTGCTACAGAGAAATTAATTGCAGGACTGGGAATACACTAGGGCCTCTAATACTTTCTATTATGCAATGTTATTTTCTTTTCCATTTCCAAAATGGTCTTTCACTTTACCATGTTTGACAAACACTCATTCTAAACAAGGTTCTCTAATCTCTTTATTTGCTGACTCTAAACAAACTGTATCCGTAGCCAGTTCCAGGTTAAGTTTCCTTGTAAAAGAGTAAAAGGAAGTAATCACAATATTGGAATTTTTAATGGAAGAATCACCAAGCCAACCTAATTAAAGAAGGTCAATTAAACATAGCATTAAACCATCTGAAGTACAAAGAGCAATTTTCTATTTAGGAACTCAGGATACGACAATTACCTGGTTAATTTGACATGTAACCAGGATACAGATTCCCAAAGCACAATCCTGTTACTTAGACTTTCAAGTGCTGCTTTACAATTTTCACATGCATTCATTTATAGGGTAAAATTTCTTTCAAAGGTTGCTTAGGAAATCACATAGTTAAGTCATATTTGAAAATCAGTTTAATATAGTCTGCCTCCAACCTGTTGTTATCCTACCAAAACCCATCTTTCGGTTAATTCTTGATTTAGTATCCAACTGGGAAAACATCTAACTAATGTTCTTCTGAAGAAAGCAACCAATTATCATCATTCTCCATGAATCCAGAAAACTTTTATTTCCTAATGAAGTGGTTCTCAAAATTTAGGGTTGAAAAGATCAGCTGGAGATGTAATAAAAATATCAATTCCCAGGCTTTCCAGAAATCCACTTTGTCAAAGGTGTGGCCCAAGAATCTTCATTTTAATAAAAACACACTAGCAAATTTTTTTTGCATGAGTCTACAGACTATTTGAATATTCATCTCTTAAAAAACTAACAAAATATTAAACAACCCCCAAATTACCTCCATACCCCGACAGCCTCAATTTACATTAACCTAGGCTTGATGGTCTCGTGTAATGTAGATTCGAAGGACCAGAAGATTTTCAGTTCTACCTACTACTTTGTGATTTATCTTACAGAGTTAAATAAAAGCCCCAACATCTTGAAAATACATCACCTTAAGTTTATTCCTCTCTATTCAGACAAAAGTCCAGAACCTGTATGTTTGAAACCTAATCTGCTTAATCATGTGCTTCTCTTGACTTAAGGTTTTTATTTACTTCTTTCCTATGTCCCTACAGAATTGATTACTGGGTGAACCATTTCTGGCTGTCTCTGAAAGTTGATTTCTATGTGCTTTATAGAGTTGGACAGGCCTGTCAGGAGTTCCAAGGATATTATACAGGTGGCTGCCTAACAGTTAGAGTTAACAGGGATGTAAGAGAAAGTCCCACAGCGTACACAAGCGTTCTTTTTTCAAAAACAGAGCACTGATGTAAACAGAATGTTAGCACAGCTTCTATTGTTCAGCAAGATCTCTTTTCAGAAAAAAAAGCAAAAAGAGATTTTTTGGGTTGAGGTTTTCTGCTTCTTGAAGTTGCAACTATACATGAAAAATAAGCCAATTCATTTTTAAGGCCCAACAATAGTCAGTATGATGAATTGACTAAATGTTGCCCCAAAGAGTGTTTTGCAGCCTATCAATCATGTCTCTTCCTGGTGAAGGTGCCTGAGCTCAAAGCAAAACCCTGGGTCAGTCTTCACAAACTGGCATGAACTCCAGGCCCATCTCCTGAACAGAGGCCAGGCCTGACTCAATGCATCTGAAACTCAGCTCCATGGAGATAACCAGATGAAACCTACAACAGGGTCCATGATAGCTCTGCTTTAGACCAAAACAGCTCTCAGTTGTAGAGGGATCTACACCTACTGTAGATATGAGATGATCTGGAGCTCCCTAAGGCAAGAGATCATGGCTCCAAGGGAATTGCTTTGCTACAGTATCTGTGAATCTCCAAAACGAGTCAAGTCCAAAGAGCCCATGGGATTACCCTTTTGTACAAGGATCTCTGGATTTGTAGCCCCTCTAAGTAACCCCAGCAGAGTCCCCTTGAGCCCAAAGTGGAGTCTTGGGATGCCAAGGCCTCAGAATCTTCACCTCTATACTAATGTGCCCCCTTCCTGAAAGTGGTACCCAAAAACTGTTCATGTGCTATTTTACTTGCCCATCACCCAAAACCGCAGACCTGTGAGTCCTCAGAGAATACTAAATCCAAGAAAATCCACTGCTTCTCAAACTAGATTATGAGCATCTCCAGAACTAACTGGTAGTGTGCTAGGGGACTCTATAAGTCCATAGGATTTAAGTATGGCATGGTTTTCTACAACACCAAGTTTCCCTGAAACGTGTGAAGGAAAAATACATTTTCATGTTAGCTCCCAAATATTATTGGGTGTGTCACAACATTTGGCTGGATTCTGCAAGAAAAATAAGATTCCAAAGAAAAATCTTGCTTTCGTTGGCCTCTTGGAGGTCTGCCTCTTAAACGTTCTGTTGTTCCTTAGGGTTTATGTTTAGAAAAACTGGGGAACATTACGCCAATCTCCTCATTTTGCAAATGAGGAAACTGAGGCCAGAGAGAGTATATCATTTGTTCAAAGTCAAAGATCATCCAGTGTCAGACTTGCTATATCCTTCTGCATAGCCCTTGTTTTGCTATCACTTGTGCAGTGTCCCCTATCACACCATAAACTACATGAAAGTCAATCCTTCAGACTTTTTTAGGACTTAAAATGCAAATAATCCCCCAAAAGATATTAGATTGATATCTTGGCTCTAAAATGATTGACATGTCTTATCCTTTGCTTCTGTATTTTTATAGGAAAAGGGAGAGACGGAACACAATGGGTCTTTGGGAGTGAACATCTTTTCTTTCTTGTATGTATGTGTGTGCGCATGCGTGCGCATGTGCACAGTTTGAGTGTGTATATATATAAAATGTTTATGGGTCTAGGTTTCTGAGTTTGTCAGTAGACATACAGCAAAGTAGGAGAAATACAGCCCCAAATAGGGGAAGAATGAAAGCATGCATTTCCCTTTTTGTAGTTTTGCACGGTATAGTAGTAGTTGATATAACCCGAGTGTTGCCTATCTAACCTTGACCTTTTCCTTGAAAAAACATCATGCTTTCTTGAGCATTTCCATCACTCATGTGAAAATACAGCTAAACATCTTTTCACTTGCAGCTGCTTGAAGTAATGGATTATGCCTTTGAACTTGCCAGTAAATTTCACGGTCCCAGTATAAATATCAAACTTGTCAAACGTGCTTTCCAAGGAAGCCCTATAATGAAAAGCTTATCTGTTTGGGGGGTAAGTTAATGCCTCAACTTGGCCTCAAAGCCAGAGCCTGAGAAAATTTTGATTGTAGAGAACTTCCTGCCAGCTATCAGGGGTCATCTCTGACCAGGCCCAAAGGCGACTTTCACTGAAGTTTGGACTGGACCACTTTCCTGCTGCCCAAAGCCAGGCACGATCCCTTCTTCATGGGCTCAGCACCGTCCTCCAGCTTTCCCCTCTTTCCTTTGAGTCAGCACATCAGAGAATCAAAGGAGTCTGCAGGCCAAAGGTATCACCAAAAAAAGAGAAAGAATTAGTGAGGGTGTTATGGGGTTTCAGCCAGGGAACAAGTAATGCTTGGCCTGCTCATTACCAGGCCTCGGGTGGCAGCCAGTGGGGCCAAGGGCAGTTTCTCTGACTCTGGATTGTAATGGAACAACTAGCAGTTTCTTATTTCTGGGAAAGATATTGGATTGGCCAAAAAGTTCATTCAGGTTTTCTCATAACATCTTACAGAAAGCTTGAACAAACCTTTTGGCCAACCCCAATAAACCCTTAAAGAAAGGCTCTGTCTTCTAACAATAAAACCACCTCTTGGTGTCAAATTTCAGAGGGTCAAAGATATTTTCTTAAAGAGTCAGAACAGAAACCTTATTATAAATAGTAAGAAGAATGGCTTTAAAGCAATCGCCACACAGATCTAATCCTTGCTAATGTTTATGTCTAAACCATGTTTTTGTAAGGAAATGTTCCCTTCATCCTCACCTGGGCTGTTGAATTCTTAGCGATCCCCACAAGGTGCTGGCCCTTTGGGCCACATCAAAGTCCTCTGGGGGGAAAGGCCGCAGCTTTTTGTTTTCTCCTTAGGTAGTTGAGAAATGATTGCTAATGAGAACCTTCTGGCTTTCTTTAGAAGTGAAATGCATTTCCACAGCATGCCCTAGAGACATCCTCTGTGGTACCAGACAAAAGGAGAAACTCAGCGAACAATCGCTGATAATCAGGCTGGCCCCTCTGAACAAACATTTTTACCTGGTCCCACTAATAAAGATACCAGAACTGTTGTTACTTTTTCTTTTTTTCTCTTCTTCTCCTCCTTTATTTTTTTTAACCACTTCTATATCTATGGCCAGCTGTATTGTAGTTAAGTTTCAGACTACTCATTTGGCAGCTTTGTATAGTGGTACTATAATGTTTATAAAGCCCCCGGTGCTAGTTTGAAAGTGACATGCACAGATAGGCACTTTAAAGGGGGCATAAAATGAACAAAATGCATTACCAAATGCAATACTCAGTATTAACCACATTCATATGAGTTTTGTATTTGATCCAATAAACCAGTGGTGCCAGATGTAAAATTAGCCTGTAAAACTTTCCTTCCGCTCTAACCATCCACTATTACTACTCTCAAATACCAACGTACAAAGGTGGCATCTTACTTTAAAAAAAAAATGATTTTAAAAAGGTGTATAATACATACCACATATATTCAATATATACCATATATTAATATATTATACGTACTATATATACAATATATTGCACTATACATGATGAATGTGTATCTACATACAATAGTTATAATAATTCCAACTATTGAGGAAACTGAATGAGGGTCTCTCATTCTCAGTGAGACTTACCGCATGCCAGAATATTCACAGAAGCCAGGTCACTTGGTCTCCACCATCCACAGTCATTTTTTCAGGGATGGACACTTGAGCCAAACTACATCTATATCTGAGATATAGTAGTACAGGCCTTCACTAGAATCTTTGGGAAGATTCTAGACATCTGCCTCGTTAAACTTGCATTTGTGAGGATGCTTGCCTGTTGCTGATGAGCAATGCTTTCAGAAGAGAGGTCACTCAAGGATGGAGCAGACTCAGAGGAAAGCAGAGTTAAAAAACAGACAGAAACTAATTGCTGAGGACATCTGAGCAGCTGGGTCGAGGTGTACCTGAAGGTAGATCTTCCTTGGACTTTTCAAGAAAGTGAGCTGATAGATCCCTTTCTTTTCCTAAGCCAGTTGGAGTTAGATTTTCACTCTTCCAACTGAAAGTGTACTCACAAACATATCTTTCCTTAGTTGGTTCCAGTGAATTTTCTCATAATAATATGTGAGAGAAATATTACCTTTATTTAACAGATTAAAATTTTAAGACTCAGATGAAAAGCTAAGTTAACTAACTGACGCAAGACCACACAGTCAGTAAGTTAAAGGAGCAAAATCTAAGTCTAAAACCATGGTTTTTAACATAAACTCAGGGTTTTTAATGTGTCTTTAAATGTAAATATCTTTGGAAGGAAAAAATAACTTAAGCAAGTTATAAATAATTTAAATTTCAATAAATGAAAGATCTAAGTGTGTATTTTTAGTGGGAGAATCAAAAGTGAACTTCAAAGGAAGAGGAATCTGAAGGAA
This sequence comes from Hippopotamus amphibius kiboko, assembly GCF_030028045.1. Lineage (NCBI taxonomy): Eukaryota > Metazoa > Chordata > Mammalia > Artiodactyla > Hippopotamidae > Hippopotamus > Hippopotamus amphibius. Next base: position 86,363,234 of record NC_080193.1, on the reverse strand, counting down.
ATCTGAATGTCTGTCTGGATCAATGAGAAACACTTGGAGAAAGCAGATGGTAAGAACTGGCATTCATTGAAAGCTCATGGATGAACTGACTTCATTCTCCCCTGAACATTATTAGGTGGCTACTATTATTATCTCCATTGTATAAACGAGAAAACAGAAGCACAAAGAGATGTGACACCATGTCCAAAATTTGCAGCTTCTCGGTGTAGGCAACCCTCCACATTTAATTCTCACCTTGTATATGGAAAAATAGGAAATGATTTCTTAAATAGAATGTATTAGCTGGGCTAACACATACTTTATTGCTTTGGCAGAAATATTCCTCTAGAATCCTACAGTTTCTAGAATGTGATTTGGTAAAATAGGTGATCAAACAAGTAACTTCATCTTTGAGACTTTAATTTTAAGAAAAATTTGCTAGTGTGTACATAGAAATGTGTACATGTATTTAATACATATATATATATATATATATATTTTTTTTTTTTTTTTTTTTTTCTTCCTGGCTGTGCCATTCAGCATGTGGGATCTTAATTCCCTGACCAAGGATCGAACATGTGCCCACTGCAGTGGAAGTGCAGAGCCCAAACCACTGGACAACCAGGGAATTCCTTAGAAATATATTATAAACAATTTTTTTCCACTGAGATATTCAGATGGGCTGAATATATAATATATAATAGCTCTCATCACTAAGAAGTTTATTTAGCAGCGTCTGAAGTCCTAGGATCTTCATATTTTAAGAGAGAAGGGAAAAACTTATCAGACCTTTCTTGCATCCTAACTGCCAGAAATGTTCCCAGAAGTTGTTTGATAATTACAACTTAGTGCCACAGAATCTGAGGTGCTCAGTAGTGTTTTCTCTGATGATTTAACATGGCACTTGAGAATTTAGATACATTCTGAAAATATAAAAGAAAAACTGACTATGGAAAAAAGCATTCAGAGTTGACAAACCTGCATTAGCAATCTCTAAAACTTCCAAGAGTTTGTTGATAAGGGAAGTATTAAAGGTCATCTAAAATTGTTTTTTTTTTAAGTAATATGCATTTGAGTGGTCCTATTCTGGGTCCATTACCAATGAACTATGGCTTCTAGTCAGCTATGAAGAGTGCTTTGTCTGAGCAAGTTTTAGGATGGTCTTGTATGACCTTACCCTAATTCCCCAGAAAATCTGGGCTGGCTTTTCCTTTGTGGGGAAGGTCAGGCAGGTAACATCTTAAAAGAGGATAAAAGAGGTGCTAAAGAAATGAAGGGAATGTAATTCTTTCAAAAACTTGCCATAAAGGTACCTCCATGTGCTAAGAATAATATCATAATATAGATGCCTGCTACTTTCAGGTCTTTTATGTAAAAATAGTAAATTTAGAGGAGCTTATATAATGTCATTTTAACCTGCTGTCCTCCATTCAGGCCCTGGCTCTCTCTGACCATGGTGGCTTCCCTGGATGTGCTCACAAAACCAGACTGGGGAATGGGAAAGATGGTGGTGAAGTAGAAGGATATGGAATGTATCCCTCTCCACAGATGCATCAGGAATACACCAAAAGACAAAATAATTTCCACAGAGAACCAGCTGAACACCAGCAAACGATCTTGGACACCAGAAAGGACTGCAAAGATCCCGACATAACTGGGTAGGACAGAAGGAAAAAAAAAAAAGGAGAAGAAGAAAGGAAAGGGATGGGTCCCACACCCTGGGGTGGGGGGATCTGAAACAGAGGGGAGATTGCCGAGTTAGGGGAAATGTCCCTTTTCTGATAGGGAAACACTTTCTCCAATGGGGAATTTCCCTGGGTCAGAAGGGAGGCATTTGGGACTGTTCAAAGAGGGTGAAGCAGCTGAGCTGTGACAGATGGGAAAGAATGAGAAACTCACAGAGGGTCTGCACCATGGCTCAGCATGTCCAGACAGGCATCGGTTCACAGCTGAACAGGGGGTCTGGGAGCTGGAACGTAGGAACCAGAGAACTGGTTCAGGGTGAGAAACATTGTTGGCAGTGGGGAGATGGACTGAGAGGACAGGAGGGAAGAAATCCACAGCGGAGAGTGCCTACCATGGAAAGCTGGGCAGCCATGGCAGCGGCTCGATACTGCTGACTTACAAGCAGGGGAGATGAGCCACAGGTGTAGCCTCTCTCTTGGCGCATGTGACGGACAAAGGAAGGACCCCTGTGGGCCTGGCTAATGCACTCAGGGATAACAAAGGCCCCCAGGTGGGGCTGGCCTAGAGTGCCTGCAGCTGAGAGCCAAAAGTCTGCAGATTGGCCCAGCTCTGGAGACATTCTTTTTACACCTGAGCCACTGGCATCCCTCTGCAACATGCACCACCAAGGCTGACTGAGCCACCGTGACCCAGGAAGGGCACCCTGGTGGAGTCGTAGCAGGGGGGAAGAGCCATGGTTGCAGTCGCTCTCTTGGCCTGAGCCACCCAAGCCGCTGTGAACCAGTCAGGGTGCCACTGCTCCCTCACTCCTAGGGGAAGGAGCCACTATTGTACCCTCTCTCTCCCCACACAGCAGCGCTTACAGATGAACAACAAAGGAAGCTCTGCTGGTTGCAGAGTAATACAAAAAGCCCAAGGCAGGTAGAAGGACACTTACAGCTGAGACCCCAAGGAAACAGAAATATTATTATTAATTCTATTGATCTGGTCCATTCTGGGGTCAGTTCTAGTTTTTTTTTTCTTTTTTGTTTTAAATTAATTATGATCTTAGTCTTAAGGGATCTACAAGTTTTATAACATAGTTTTTTTAATTCCATTTTTTATTCTATTTTTATTTTTAGCCTTTTTATATATTTCTAGCTAAGTTTTTTGTAGTGTTGACTGTATCTCTCCTACCTTCTTTTCATCTCTATCTTTTATACATTTCTATTTCTTTCTTTTTCTTTTCATATTTCCAGTCACACTACACTCTTCTATTGCCCTGTCTTCTATCCTTTTTTAGTTTATTTTATCTTAATATACTTATAAGCAATATTATCACTCAACTCTGTTTCCTTGCTTTACTCTCCAGATGATACACTGCTTTGGTTCTTGCTATTAGCTTTTGTCTTTTTCTTAGTTCTAAGTATAATTGTCTGATTTCATTCTGAGAATCTTCAGTCTACCTGGTGGTACTCTCGCTCTTTATTATATTTGATCCTAGCTTTCAAAATCTCCCTGGATTTGTGTTTGTGTGTGTGTGTGCGTGTGTTTTCTTTTTTGGTTTTGAATTTCTGTTGGTTTTCTCTTTGATTGTCTGATGGCATACTGGGGTTCTTCTGTCAGGTCTTTCTAGTGCCTTATGTTCTATTGGATTCAGTATTTGTGTGTCTTATACATGTATGTGTTTCCTTGACTTAGTATTTGTTTGACTCAACACACTGCCATAAGTCTGGGGCTTGGACAGTCTTCTTTAAACCCCTTTATTGCCGGGACAAGCAACCTCTGAAGTCTGCACTATTCCATTAGAAGTCCAGTAGGAAGCTCTGGGGAGGGAGCACTGAATCCAGGATGCTAGACTACCAGGGAGTCCTCAGACACAAGGAAGATTAACTGCAGAGAATTCTCACAGAGCCCTTTATCAGAGTCTCAGACTTGACTTTATCTCACTGTCTGCAATTGCCAGTGCTGGACACCTCACACCAAACTACAAACAAGACAGGAACACAACCCCACCCAGCAGCACACAGACTACCTAAAGCCATATTAACCTCACAGATAACCTAAAACATACCACCTGGCATGGTCCTACTCATCAGAGAGAAAAGACACAGAGCCACACACCAGAAAGCAGACACCAGACCACCTCCCACCAGGAAGCCTACTCAAGACACTGGACAAACCACACCACAGGTGGCAGAGCACAGAAACAAGAAGAATTACTACTAGGCAGCATAGGGAAAGGAGAGAGCAACTCCTATAAATTAGACAAAATGAGAAAACAAAGAAACACCATGCAGGCAAAGGAGCAGGAAGAAAACCCACAAGACCAAATAAATGAAGAGGAAATAGGAAAATTGCCAGAAAAAGAATTCAGAGTAATGATAGTAAAGATGATACAAAATCTCAATAACAAAATACAGAAAATACAAGAAAGAGTTAATAAGGACTCAGAAGAACTAAAGAGCAAACAAACAGTAATGGACAACAAAATAACCAAAATTAAAAATACTCTAGATGGTAGAAACAGCAGAATAACTGAGGCAGAAGAACCAAAAAGTGAGTTGGAAGAGAATGGGGGAAATAACTGCCACAGAGCAGGAAAGAGAAAAAGAATAAAAACAATGGAAGGCAGTATCAGAGACCTTGAGGACAACATTAAGTGCACCAACATTGGAATCATAGGCATCCCAGAAGAAGAAGAAAAAAAGAAAGGGTCTGAGAAAATATTTGAAGAGGTTATAGTGGAAAACTTCCCCAACATGGGAAAGGAAATAATGAATCAAGTCCAAGAAGCGCAGAGAGTCCTATTCAGAATGAGCCCAAGGAGAAATACACCGAGGAACATATTAATCAAACTAATGAAAATTAAACACAAAGAAAAAATATTTAAAAAAGCAAGAGAAAAGCAACAAATAACATATAAGGGAAAACCCATAAGGATAAGAGCTGATCTTTCTGCAGAAACTCTGCAGGCCAGAAGGGAATGACAGGATATACTGAAAGTCCTGAAAGAGAAAAACCTACAGCCAAGAATACTCTACCCAGCAAGAATCTCATTCAGATTCAATGGAGATATTGAAAGCTTTACAGACAAGCAACAGCTAGGAGAATTCAGCATCACCAAACCAGCCTTACAACAATTGCTTAAAGAAATTTTCTAAGTAGGAAACACAGGAGAAGTAAAAGATCTACAAAAACTAACCCAAAACAATTAAGAAAATGGTAAAAGGAACACACATGTCAATAATGACCTTAAATGTAAATGGATTAAATGCTCCAACCAAAAGACACAGACTGGCTGAATGGATACAAAAACAAGACCCTTCTATATGCTGCCTACAAGAAACCCACTTCAGACCAAGGGACTCATATAGAATGAAAGTAAGGGGATGGAAAAAGATATTCCATGTGAATGGAACTCAAAAAAAAGCTGGAGTAGCAATACTCATATCAGACAAATTAGACTTTTAAGTAAAGTCTATTACAAGAGACAAGGAAGGAAACTACATAATGATTGAGGGATCCATCCAAGAAGAACATATAACAATCGTAAATATCTATGCCCCCAACATAGGAGCACCTCAATACATAAGGCAAATGTTAACAGCTATAAAAGAGGAAATTAGCAGTAACACAATAATAGTAGGAGACTTGAAAACCCCACTTACATCAATGGACAGATCATCCAAACAGTAAACAAATAAGGACACACAAGCTTCAAATGACACATTAGACCATCTCGACTTAATTGATATTTATTGGACATTCCATCAAAAAACTACACAATACACTTTCTTCTCAAGTGCACACAGAATATTTTCCAGGATAGATTACATCTTGGGCCACAAATCAAGCCTCAGTAAATTCGAGAAAATTGAAATTCTATCAAGCATCTTCTCTGACCACAACGCCATGAGGCTAGATATCAATTACAGGAAAAAAAAACTGTAAAAAATACAAACACATGGAGGCTAAACAATACACTATTAAACAACCAAGAAATCACTAAAGAAATCAAAGAGGAAATCAAAAAATACCTAGAAACAAATGACAAGAAAAACACAACAACCCAAAACCTATGGGACGCAGCAAAAGCAGTTCTAAGAGGGAAGTTTATTACAATACAGTCCTACTTCAAGAAACAAGAAAAATATTGAATAAACAACCTAACCTTACACCTAAAACAATTAGAGAAAGAACAAAGAAACCCCAAAATGAGCAGAAGGAAAGAAATCATAAAGATCAGAGCAGAAATAAATGAAAAAGAAATGAAGGAAACAATAGCAAAGATCAATGAAATGAAAAGCTGGTTCTTTGAGAAGATAAACAAAATTGATAAAGCATTAGCCAGACTCATCAGAAAAAAAATGGAGAGGAGAGAAATCAACAGAATTAGAAATGAAAAAGGAGAAGTAAAAACCGACACCACAGAAATACAAAAGATCATGAGAGACTACTACAAGAAACTATATGCCAATAAATTGGATAAAATGGAAGAAATGGATAAATTCTTAAAAAGTATAATCTTCCAAGAATGAACCAGGAAGAAATAGAAACTATGAACAGACCAATCACAAATATGGAAATTGAGACTCTGATTAAAAATTTCCCAACAAACAAAAGCCCAGGGCCAGATGGCTTCACAGGAGAATTCTATCAAATATGTAGAGAAGAGCTAACACCTATCCTTCTCAAACTCTTCCAAAATATAGCAGAAGGAGGAACACTCCCAAACTCATTCTATGAGGCCACCATCACCCTGATACCAAAACCAGACAAAGATGTCACAAAAAAAGAAAGTTACAGGCCAATATCACTGATGAATATAGATGCAAAAATCCTCAACAAAATACTAGCTAACATAATCCAACAACACATTAAAAAGATCACACATCATGATCCAGTGGGGTTTATCCCTGGGATGCAAGCAGTATTCAATATATGCAAATCAATCAACATGATACATCATATCAACAAACTGAAGGATAAAAACCATATGATCATCTCAATAGACGCATGAAAAGCTTTTGACAAAATTCAACATCCATTTATGATAAAAGCTCTCCAGAAAATGGGCATAGAAGGAAATTACCTCAACATAATAAAAGCCATATATGAGAAACCAAAAGGCAACATTGTTCTAAATGGTGAAAAACTGAAAGCATTCCCTCTAAGAACAGGAACAAGATAAGCATGCCCACTCTCACCATCATTATTCAACATAGTTTTGGAAGTTTTAGCCACAGCAATCAGAGAAGAAAAAGAAATAAAAGGAATCCAAATTGGAAAAGAAGAAGTAAAATTGTCACTCTTTGCCGATGACATGATATTATACATAGAAAACCCTAAAGACTCTACCAGAAAACTGCTAGCACTAATCAATGAATTAAGTAAAGTAGCAGGATACAAAATTAATGCACAGAAATCCCTTGAATTCCTATACACTAACAACAGAAAAGCAAAAAGAGAAATTAAGGAAACTCTCCCATTTACCATTGCAACAAAAAGAATAAAATACCTAGGAATAAACCTGCCTAAGAAAGCAAAAGACCTGTATGCAGAAAACTATAAGACACTAATGAAAGAAATCAAAGATGATACAAACTGATGGAGAGACATACCATGTTCTTGGATGGGAAGAATCAATATTGTGAAAATGACTGTCCTACCCAAAGCAATTTACAGATTCAATGCAATCCCTATCAAATTACCAATGGCATTTTTCACAGAACCAGAACAAGAAATCTTATGATTTGTATGGAAACGCAAAAGACCCCAAATAGCCAAAGCAATCTTGAGAAGGAAAGATGGTGTTGGTGGAATTAGGCTTCCTGACTTCAAACTATACTACAAGGCCACAGTGATCAAGACAGTATGGTGCTGGCACAAAAATAAAAAGGAAGATCAATGGAACAGAATAGAGAACCCAGAGGTAAGCCCAAGCACATGTGGACACCTCATCTTTGACAAAGGAGGCACGAATATACAATGGAAGAAAGACAGCCTCTTCCATAAGTGGTGCTGGGAAAATTGGACAGCAACATGTAAGAGAATGAAATCAGAACGCTTCCTAACACCATACACAAAAATAAACTCAACATGGTTTAAAGACCTCAATGTAAGGCCAGACACTATTAAAACTCCTAGAGGAAAACATAGGCAGAACACTCTATGACATCCATCAAAGCAAGATCCTTTTTGATCCACCTCCTAGAATCATGGAAATAAAATAAAAAATAAACAAATGGGACCTAATGAAACTTAAAAGCTTTTGCACAGTGGAAGAAACCATAAACAAGACAAGCAGGCAACCCTCAGAATGGGAGAAAATACTTGCCAATGAAGAAATGGACAAAGGATTAATCTCCAAAATATACAAGCAGCTCATGCAGCTTAATACCAAAAAAGCAAATAACCCAATCCAAAACTGGGCAGAAGACCTAAATAGACATTTCTCCAAAGAAGACATAGAGATGGCCAACAAACACGTGAAAAGATGCTCAACATCACTAATCATCAGAGAAATGCAAGTCAAAGCCACAATGAGGTATCACCTCACACCTCTCAGAATGGCCATCATCAAAAAATCTAGAAACAATAAATGTTGCAGAGGGTGTGGAGAAAAGGGAACTCTCCTGCACTGTTGGTGGGAATGTAAGTTTATACAGCCACTATGGAAAACAGTTTGGAGGTTCCTTAAAAAACTAAAAATGGAACTACCATATGATCCAGTAATCCCACTACTGGGCATATACCCAGAGAAAACCATAATCTGAAAAGAAACATGTACCATAATGTTCATTGCAGCACTATTTACAATAGCCAGGACATGGAAGCAACCTAAATGCCCATCAACAGACGAATGGATAAAGATGTGGAATATATATACAATGGAATATTACTCATCCATAAAAAGGAATGAAATGGACCTATATGTAATGAGGTGGATAGACCTAGAATCTGTCATACAGAGTGAAGTAAGCCAGAAAGAGAAAAACAAATACTGTATGCTGACTCATATTACAGAATCTAAAAAAAAAAAGGTACTGATGAACCCAGTGACAGGACAAGAATAAGGATGCAGATGCAGAGAATGGACTGGAGGACACGGGGTTGGGGGGGCAGGAGGCGAAGGAGAAACGGACGAAGTGAGAGAGCAGCATAGACATATATACACTACCAACTGTAAAATAGATAGCTAGTGGGAAGTTGCTGTATAACAAGGGGAGATCAACTTGATGGTGGGTGATGCCTTAGAGGGTCAGGACAGGGAGGGTGGGAGGGAGTCACGGGAGGGAGAGGATATGGGGATATATGTATAAATACTGCTGACTCACTTTGGTGTACCTCAAAAGCTGGTACAAGAGTGTAAAGCAATTATATTCCAATAAAGAGCTTGAAAAGAAAAAAAAAAACAGACTGGCTTGTGAAAATGTTTATAACTGTGTTTTTAATGGACCTTTATGTTTATGAAGGGTGTGCAGGCAAGGTATGAAGAAACATTGACCAAGACTTTTTAAAAATGTCCCATTTAATTTTTCTGTGATAAGTTCGAGTAAGTCTCCCAAAAGAAGAATTATTACTTCAGAAGCGAAAATTGACTTCTCTAGAAGACCCTTCTAAAAATTTGAAAGAACAATCTACGGTACCATAAAAATTTATTTTTCACCCTGAGAGATTATTCAAATATGAGGAAATTAAAAAAAGAAAAAAATATAAGAGGAAATACACTTCAAATTTCACAATTTATTTCGCCATTTCATTAAGAATGGTCAAGATTTTAAAAAAATAGAAAATGGGGAAAGTTGTGACTGAATCCAATAAAAGCATTGTTCTGTAAAACAGGGCACTTAAATAGGCTTTAATGTATCTAAAACATAATTTTATTCCTAGAAATATAACTTTCATGTCACTTACAAGAAAAATATCTTACTATATAAAGTGGATATCAAATTTCACTTAATGCAAATTTTATTGTTGTTTCATTTTTATTTTTTTTTCTGTTTTCCTTCCAGGAAGTACTCACTACCTGTGTAGGAAGAATATCTTTTTGCCATCAAACCTTGGTATTTGGTAGATACCTAATGGAAATACTTCACAAACTATAACATAGAATGGAACTCTGAAACAATGAGAAAAATAATAGCCATTACTATCCTATACTACTATACTGTACCTGTGTAAGTTTTGGGATTATCCATATTTTGTCTCTTCTTCATTGGTGTGGGTAATGGAGTATAGACTATAATGGTACTCAATTCAGTGATACCAAATTCAATCTTAAAGACCTAGGTCATTAGCTGACCATTACATGTTGGCATTATAAATGTTTTCTACTCTTAGAATGGATGTTCTTAGATTTTCTGGAAGCCAGAATTCTATTGAGTTTTAAGAATTTGCCTAATACAATTAGAAAATCAAGATCAGTAAAACTCTACCCTGCAAAAGATAAATCAAGCATATACAATTATATTCATTTTAATAATGTGCCTTTATAATAGCATTCCATAAAATAAATCAAAAGTACTTAGCTTTGATTACTAATAGATATCTCTAGCTAATACACTGCAGATACTGAAAGGCAGTTTACTTAAAATATATGTGTGTGTGTGTATATATATATAAATGTGAAACAATTCTAGATCATCAAATCAAATAATATGACAAAAGATCGATATTCTTGGAATATTTCTTACCACATTATTTTGGTTAGGAAATTTTCTGTGATTTTTCTTTTAATATTTCTTCGTTTTGCAAAATGCATATTCAAGACTAATTGTCTTCAACTATAAAATGAATCAACAATTTAATAACACTTTTTCTAGAATAAATAAAAAAATCATATTAAATACCCACTTTTTACCATGATAATAAATGTTTATGCCTATTATTACATAACCTGTTTTCTTTTGTATTACATTTGAGTTTAATCATATTTCATATTCAAAATATTAATATTTGTTGAATCATTTTGGGTTTTGTCACTATGCATAGCTTCAAAATAACACTTTTCCCCCTTAATGCATGCTAGCCATTTTCATGCTTTTATCATTCTTAAAATTAATAGTATAATTTCAAAAAATATAAAAAATAGTAAAATATATATACAGTCTGCACTTCTATTTCATAAACTGTATTAAAGTTTCAAATTTTTTGTGTTCTCAATAGAATTATCTAGAAGTTATACAAGTCTCTCAAAAATCAGCCAGAAGATATTAACAGATTTAAGCTTTTAAAACTCAAGAACAGATGATATTAACTTCTTCTAGCTTTGAACATTCTATGATCTTGTCTAAGAGTTTTGGCAATTTCTGCTGTCTGTAATTGCAGGGAACCGTCTGCATATACAAAGCCTTTTCATTTTGATCTATAGCATATCATGGTTTTAAAAAGAGATTTTATTTGAAAAATTAAATTATGATCTTTAGTGAAAATCAACTGCAAGTGGAGCCATTTGTGCCAAAAATCTAATTAAGGTGACAAGAGAAGGGAAGTCACCTCTACTCACAGCTGATCTCACATATGTGCAGTCAAAGATCACTGCTTCACAGCCACTCCCTGCCTGGCACTGAGAATGACATGCCACCCAATACCACTAACAGTAAAGTTAAAACCAACAAACAAAAACCTGGACCTTAGGCTCAATTATTTCTGCTTCCTGAAATTTTGTTAAGTCCTCATATTTTGTTTTCAAAATTCTACGAATTTTTCAAGACCTTTATATGCTCTAGCAGAAACAGCCCTCTCTCCTACAACCTCCTCTAGTGCATTTTATTTCATGGTTATTTACGCATTTGCCTTATTTATTCTGCTAAATTATAATTGTTGATGAGTACCTGGAGGATTGTGTTTCCCCAGCCACATTTAGTCTGGCTTTCCATGTCAACACATTCCTGCATAGTTCCAAGAATTTCATTAAAATTCATTCAGTGCAAAGGTATATAGATAATAACACAGGCTACTCTTTATTGAACTAGCCATCATATGGAGTTATCAAACACAGGAATTAATGTGAGTTCTTGTATTCATCAACCCCCTCCACTGTATATCCAGGAGGTAGTCCATTTTCCTACCTTCAAACATAATTCCATTGAAGATGTTTTGCATGCCAAAAATGTCCCTTTTTGGAATTGATGACAGATTACAAAGAAGAACAATAGCCATCACTTTTTACAGTATCTCATGGCAAATGGCTTGGTTTAGCATTAATATCTGCTGAATGAATGGATATATAAATTATAATATGTATGTATCAGTTACTTAGTGCTGCATAACAAATTTTCCTAAAATTTAGCAGTTCAAAACAACCAACATTAACTCACAGCTTCTTTGAGTCAGGAAACTAGATTGATGCTTAGCTAAGTTCTTCTGTTTCAAGGTTCTCAATGATGTTGTAATCCAGCTGTCTTCCAAGGTTGCAGTCATCTTGAGACTCAAGCAACACTGAAGAATTTGCTTTCAAGTTCACTCATATGGTTATTGGCAAGCTTCAGCTGGACTTGGGACCTCAGTTTCTCATGGTGCCATGTAGGACAGCTCACTTCCCTCCACATGAGTGACCCAGAGAGGAAAAAAAGAGAGACAGAGAGGAAATGTGGGGGAGAGAGAGATGCAGAGAGGGAGGAAGGAGGGGGAGGAGCCACAGTCTTTTTCTTTTATAAGCTCTTATCAGAGGTAAATTCCCATCACTTCTGCCATATTTATTTCTGAGAAGCATACAATAGGTCCAGCTCATAATCAAGGAGAGAGGATTACACAGAGTATAAATAAAGGGAGTAAGGGATACTTGAGGGTCTTCTCAGAGGCTGCCTACTACAATATACGTGAGACAAAATATTGCTCTATCATTTTTCTCTTTCTAGTGCATTTTGCTTAGGAATTAGATTTATTACAAATCCAATTATCCATATGTAGATCTTTTTTTTTTTTTAGTTATTCATTAAATTTCTTGTCTAAGATGACTTCACTCACACATTTCATTTTTGGAGTTGACTACCACCTATTTTGTCTAGGGAGTGTTAACTGTTATAGATCATATCTGTTCCTCATGGCTTTTCATCCACTGGTAGGCTAGACTGAACCTCTTCCTGTGCTATTCTCAGGTCAGTGTTCCACCCAGGTGAGAGTAGAAACCACAAGGCCTCTTGAGATCTGGGCTTGGGACTCTCACAGTGCCACTTCTCCAACATCCTACTGGTCAAATCAAGTCAGTGGCCAGCCTTTCAAGGAGTGAAGAAAAAGTCTCCATTGCAATTGAAATGGGTGTGCACACAGTGATGGACATACTTCTGGCCATGAAATTATCTATGACACTCTCTGCTCTAGTCACAATATTTCATATGTCTTCCACATACAAAACATATCCACCCTTTCTCAAGACCCTTCAAAATCTTGTAACATGGTAACATCAGGCTTGAAGTCCACATTTGCTAACTGCCTCAAGTCTGGCTGCCTCTGAGGCTCCTTGAGTACAATTCTGTGGTGTGGTTGCTCTTAATCTAAAGACTTGTGAACTAAAAAGACAAATTATCTGCCATCCACATAGCCAACATACCTAGTGAGACAGTGACAGACTAAGCATAATAAACACTTGTCCAAAAAGGGGAGGAACAGAAGGCACAAGATCCTGGATCGTCCAAGACAGCCTCAGTGCTGTGCTTGGCAATTGGGGCTGGTTGTTGGCCAACACACTGTCTCCAAGTGGCTTCTCTTTCTGAAGGAGGCTAATTGGGCTCCTTCACATCATGAGTGCAGGATTCCAAGAGGGCAAGAGAGAAAACCACAGGTCTCTTGAGGTCTAAGTTTCAAAGCCACATATCAATACTATCCTTTCTGCCACATTCTGTTGGTGAATGCAACAGAATTCCTCAGAATGCAACAGATTTACAGAGTGAATCTAAATTTAAGGAAATGCAACTATCTCGGAGGTATCATTGCAGCCATCTTTGCAAATCATTGACCAAAGGATGCTACTGGCCATCTCTGCCACAGATTAATGCTTACAAACGAAATGAAAATTTAAAGGTTTTACTTTAGGAATTTCTAGCAATGAAACAATATGTATCTTCACAGTATTTATACTTGTATATTAGCCCAATTCTCTTCTCTACTGGGAAGCTGGCACAGTCATATGTACAAAGGAAGGGATACAAGCATTTCAGAACATATAGCAAAAAGAAAAAGAGAGTTGGAAGTGAATATGACCTTGCCATTTCATCTAACCATGACCTTGTCAATGGGTTTTAGACAGCAATGTCAGATATAGCTTGTGGAACTAGAAGAAACCACTCATTTTCTAATTGTAATAGCCCACCATAAATGGCTGACTATAATTTGAAGGTCAAAAGAAACAAAGGGAAAGTGGTTTAGCACCCCAAATTTGAAAGGACTATCATGTAGGATAACTAGTTTCCTACCTCATTTGACTTACAGAGACAGTGTTTGTTCAGATTTGTTAATGGTTATTGTTGAAGACAAAGCTTCACAACTAAGATATTACATTGATAGTATCAATATTAACTAGTGACTTTTGCTTATATTTTTTAAATCCATTACATGATGATTTAGCAAAAATCTCAAATATCCAGTGATACTCAACTCAGTAAGATGAATAGAAGAAATTCTCATGTTGTAATTATTTTCAGTTATTAATTAGCAGGAATCTTTTGATGCAGTATCTTTAAAAAATCAAGAAAAGAAAGAGAACTATTGTCTTCTTTTTATACTACTTTTTTTCCTTCAACATTTAAGCAATTCCTTAAGTGCAGCTCAATGTAAAAGAGAAAAAATAATTTCCTACTTTGATTGTACAGTTTGCTTTTATTAATTGAAATATCAATACAATAGAAACAACTAGAATATTCTTACACTTGCCACGTTTCTTGATATCTTGGAATTACCCACTGTGCATTCGGGTCTGAAAATAGCTTTTAAAGAGAATACGTAAGAATACAGAAGAGCTAATGGAATGTGTGGAAATTATTCTTCCTAAGATTAGGAAAGCCTAGAACTAATTGAGGAGGGGCAAATTCAAATAACTTGGAAGGTCCACCCTCCCCACCCCCATCCTCACCCTCTCAGCAGTACATTTTTTTTTTTCTGGGAGAGAATGGGTAAAACATTCAGCAATAGCTCTCAGCCACAACCTGAAAAGCGAGTGGGCGCTTAGAAACACAGGCAGGACAGATCACAGGCATAGAGCTTTGAGCCTAATAAAGACCTAAGTGATTACTCAGAACATGGACTCCATTTTATATGAGAAAAAAAAAAAGACACCTAGAACATTGCTCAAGGTCACAAATTAGTGTTGAAGCAGTCAGCAAGGAGAAAACCCCTTCACTTTCCGGTATTCCCTGCAGCGTGCTGTAGTCAACAGCTACCCTGAATTCTCCAGCTGTCTGAATATCTGGCTGCTCTTCTAACAGCCTCTCACACCTTCCCAGATCTGAGTCAGGAAATCTCCAGCAGACAGTCCCCTGGGTCAGTCCCATCCTACTCTGCTTCTGCTTTTACCTCTGCCAACCTCTCAAGACCTGAGAATTTATGAACTTGATGAAAAAGTAATTCCTTTAAAAAAAATGCAGACATTGAGCATGCATAGATTTATACCCTCTGTCTTTCCAACAAGCAGAAATATGTAGGTAATGATTGACAGCTCCTCACTGAATCTGTAGATTGCTCCAATAGATAGCCACAGTCTAGCCACAAGATAGCCAGACTGATGAGACACATTTGGGAAAGTGGGGGGTGGGGGCATTTCTGGTTCCCTCTTCACAGAGATTGCTGACTCTTTGCTTATTTTTTCCTCTTCCTTCTCTTCTTTTTTCTCTCTTTTTTCTTTCTTTCTATTCATTTGATTTTGAACGGTCATCTACTATGCTTACTAGGAAGGAGAGATTCTGGTTTATTCGGATTGGAACTCATGCTTCATGGAGATGATATAGCTGAGTCTGTAAAAGCTCCGGACCTAGGGTATCCAGGTTCAAATTCAGGCTGAGCTTCCTATCACTGTGCAAATAATAATAGAACTACTTCAGTGGGCTGTTGTGAAAACTGAACAAATACATAGAAGCTTTCCACAGGGCCTGTTAAGTGTAGCTATTCTTATTGGAACTATTACTGTGACGCCCCCTCCAAATTTAGATAATCCCTTAAGGCTGGGGCTAGACACAGACCTGAGCTGAGTAGATCACTGGCTGAGATTATAACACTGAATGGCAAACTAATTATTACTTTTGCTGACTTGACCTAGAAGTGAAGAAATGGCATTTTCTGTTTTTAGATAGAATTTGTACCAGAGGTAAGGATTAAAGTAAGTAGTAAGAATCTGTTTTTAAATTAGTGTTATTATTTCAGCTTGTGAACTGCAAACATATTATACCCACTTCCCATATAATCATAAATAGAGTGTATGAAGACTTTAATTGGGTGATGGGGTAAGAGATTCTTAGGAGAGAACACTTCTTTGGAGAAGGTATATTTTTGTTGAAACCAAACAAGACTAGGGAGAGATGCAGGGCAGGTGATCAGGGTAGAGGGGATGCTTTTTGTTCAGGCCAAGAAGTGAGAGAGAGATTGGAAATCCCCAAATGGATATACTTAGGCAAGGCTGGAAGCCATACTCAGAATGAGGTCTGCTAAGATAGAACAGGTAAAGAGAAGCCAGATCACAAAGGAACTTGCAAAGCCATGTTATAGAATTGGGACTTAACTGAGACATCAATGGAAAGTCTTTAAGGGTCAAGCATGAGATTTATGAAGTTTTCTTAGCTTTAAAATATCTAATTTTTATTTTTTTTCCCTTTCCCAATGGACACCTTGTCTCTTTATTTTATTTTACTTTTTTTTTTTTTGGTATGGGAGAAGTATAAAATCAGAGAAAGGAAGCGACATCCATAGCTAGTAAGCAGAGATATTTCTGTGAGGTTTTGTTTTCTTTTTTTAATGAAAAGAACACAATCCTGTTTTTAAGATCTCCCCCCTTGTTCAACCAGTGATTTATGTAGAAAATTGAGCATCCTTCAATATTTTTTTCCTAGAAACAATTCCAAGGGAGCCATTGCCAGAAAGAATTGACAGAAAAAGCTCAAGACCTCAGTAAAAGAAAAGAACATAGAGAGGAGGAAGAAGCATCCTGCCCGTCTTCCCCAATGAAACCTTCTCTTCCATCTCTGACTTGTTTTGCATTCTCTTTTTCTCTTCCCCAGCATACACACATATACTTTTTTTAAACGAAGCATCTGTAAAACATTTGGTTACCAGGAGATTCAAACACATTGAGTCAAGCGATTGCCAAACAGCTTTATTTTTGCTCTCATACTCTATCAGAAGACCTTGTGATCATTCTGGGATGATGAAGAGAAACAGAAGGATTGAGGACCAAAAATGAAGCTGTCTCTTAATCCTCTAGCCATTTCTTACTCTATTTTTGAAATATGCTGATAAAGCGATGGAAAAGGATCCCTTTAGGAAAGGCTAGAGTGATTTGTGGCAGATATATAAAGAGGTGGAAATGGATATTCAAAACATAGCTGCTCAGTTTATGTTTCCTGTGCTTTTCAAAAGGACAGAAAAATCCTTTGAAAGAGCGTAAAACATTCAAACATGGTCAATAGTCGTACAATTTTATTATCAAATTTGGATGTCTAAGATGGTGTAGAAACCCATGGGCTGGAAGAGGAGGGGATCAGGAGCCTCTTTTTCTCTGTAGCAAAACACCCCTCCTTGTCTTCACTCTGCATCACCACCAGAGCACACAGGGATCTACATTGTCTCAAGATGAAGACCCATGAAAATCAATTGTGTTACATTTAATACTCATTTAAAATGTAAAGAATGCCATTGATATTATCTTAATGTTCTTTATTTTTAAATTTGGATTTGGAGTATAAATATTATCTCTCATATCTACTTATCCATCTATCTATGTTCAAATTTTCAAAGTTTCCAGTTTAACCATGCTCTCCCAAACCTAATTTGTCCATAAAATCTGACATTACTCACCCTTAGATCTCCAAGCATAGTTGTTATGAGGTGTCTCTTACTCTACACTGCTTTGTAAATCCTCCCAAGGGTTTCAAGGCTGTCCCAACTAAACAGATTACAATTTAAGAATGTTAGAACTGAAGAGTCTTGTCTAGTTTGCGATTTTTTTTTCCTCCCTTCTTTTCCCCACACACAATGTTACATGGAATATCAAAGAAACTGATATCAACAGTTAAATGTACCATTGCTTTTTCTGAACCATGAAGAAAGGACTAAAACCCTGCCCATTCAGCCTCAACACCCTCACCCTCTTTTAAAGAGAACTTCCTTGCTGTCTAAGGCAGTTCTGAGAGAAGCTGGGACCCCTTGGGAAGCACTAACCTGCTTCAACCCACTCATTTTACTAATGAGGAATCAGATCCAAAGAAGTAAGTTCATTTGTGCAACATCACAGGAATAGTTACTATCAAAGCCAAGACTTTGACTCAGGCGTTCTCATACTGAATCCTGGCTCTTTTTAGTATAAGTTTCTGGATGTAAAAACTATGTGTTTTATACATTTTCAGTTCTCTTCTTCCCCCAAACCAAGTTGTAAGTCTGATATAGGCTATTTACTAATTAGCTGGGTGTATCTAGCAAATCAGAGCGGAGTTCAATGACCCATTAGAGTATCAGGGATTTAGAATTTCAGGAAACAACAACAAAAGTACAGAATGATGGGATGGGAAGATGAACCTAAAGTGAGAAGATGGGCTGGTTGCAAAAATTGTCTATCACTACTTCTCAGAATAGTACTAGCATTGCCTAGATTCATACTGATGCGCTAAATTTCAAATACAATATTTTCTGAAATATTAAAATGCTCTTTCTGAGCTACTTCTTTATAATATGACTTAATTATACTACCTGAAATAACAAGACTGTCAATAACTTCAGGCATACCCATATCCAAAAATAAACAGAAAACATTGCTAAGTCAAGTATACATGCCTTTTGGATTACTTACTGTTTTGGGGTTATTCTCACATTGTTTCTCCTCGTTAGCACTAATGTTCAAAGACTAATGGTGGAATTAGCTGAAGGGAGATCATCACATGTCAAAATGAATTCTTTCCATCTTTTGTAATAAAAAGCACACTTGCACATTAACTTATTGAAAAGTAGATATTATAGAAACCACAATTACATTTCACCAAGAAACGAATGTAAATACTCATGTTTTGCACATCTAAGTCTAAGTGCTTTAAAAAAGAAATCATACATAAACATATTTTAAAAATTCAGTTTTAAACATAGCAATATAAACTTTTTGCTGCAAATAATTGTTTTTATTTAACCTTTTCACATGTCCTAATTGCAAATGTTTTCCAATCATCATGGCACCATTTGGAAATCAACTTGGATTATTACTATCAGGGCCATGTGTTTTGGATTTTCAAAAAGAGTTCTGACTTCTAGGGCAACCCTGATTGCCAATATCCTGTCCTGTTACTAGGGCATGTGTCCCATGAATTTTCACAAATTTTTTTGATAGGGAAAATATTCACTAAGATCCCAGTTAAGTTATTCTGATAATAAGTCACCATTGCTATTTTCCCATCTCGGAAATCTATTCAAGCAGAATTTCTTCCAAAGCTCAGATGCTTCCCCGCAGGACAGGGAGGGGGCAATCTGAACATTCCAATCTGTGTGGGGTGGAATATGAGGCATTCATTTCAAACTGTAACAACCACAGAGACCCAGAAATCCACAGGGTAAGAAGAGCAGACTCAGAGCCATTTTCAAACCATAGTTTGCCCTTGTCCAAAGGTAACTTGTCAGTACAGATTTGGTCTTTCATTGACCCAAATCTCTGGGATGGTGCTAGAAGTCATTTGGGTTCCCCTAGGGCAGGCTTATTAGTGCTTTCCTCCCTCCCCTCTCTTACTTAAATTGCATAAAAAGGCTGTAGATTCCAAACTCTGGTGTGATGAATGTAGTGCAGATGGAAAACATAAGAGAGGTCAGGGTCAGTTGCCATTGGGCTAAGGCTGTCCTATTTTCATGCAAGCGAAAAAGATGACTCAGAAGAATACAAAACTATTGTTCATGCGGAACCAATGTTAAACTAACAAAACTTCTTTAATAAATAACAGAACTTGTCAGTGGTAAGAGTCTCATCTAGCAGTTCACGTGACTTTAAATACTGTTCAGCCACCCATATGTCATAAGCAATATCAGTAGATGTGAAAAACTGTGGCATCTCTTTTTCTTAATACATGTGTGTGTGTCTCACTGTCTTTAGTCTATTTAGAAACTAGCAAGTACACATTTACTGTAAGTAAATGAATTTAAATGTTATTTTTATTATTTAAATTTATTTATTTGCGAACTCCACCTGACAACATGGTAGAGGGAATCAACAATTCCAGAATTGAAATGCTTACTTGATTTGGAGCATTTTCCAGTTCTAAATCTGATTTGGCCTTGATGTTTATCATGTAGCAGCAGTGTCATTGGCTGGGATCCTGGTGAATGAATGGTTACTTCCGCAATGAGTTAGACATCCTCAAAGGTGCTCTAACTGCCATGGAATCGTCAAGTACCTACTTGAAAACCTTTCACAAGTGTTCTCATGATCAAAAAGCCTTAGGACCCCATAAACAGGATTTATCTTGGACTGTGGCTATGCAGCTGGTTACACAGCTGGGAAACAGGACCAAACAACAGTCAATCAATTCATTTTGGCCATTTCCATGATTACCAGTAATTGCTCCAGCTGCACGGATGTGTGGTGATCAATATTCATTGTAAAGATGGCAAAAATGGACAGCGTGGATGCCCCTCTGTCTTTTCATTTTACACATGTTGACCTGGCCATATTCACATAGAATAATTCATTTAACCGGCAGCACCTAGCTTCTAATACTTCCATTGCAGAATGCCACCATAGCAAATGGCTGTTAAAAACAAAGCAAAACAAAACCCTCTAGCAATCAAGTGCCTTAATTAGTGCAAAGAATAGTTTGCGGGGTGAATAGTTAAATGGAGAGGATGGCAAAATGCCAGTGTTCCAACATCTGCAGTATTTAGATGCTCAAAGTTGCATCCTAGCGGGGTCAGTTGAGTGCTTGAAAATACCCAAAATGGGAACGTTGGAATTCTAAGAGGATACTAAGAAAGTAAGCTCCAATGGGGAGTCCAAGGAATCCCAAACACTACAGGACAATAAGAGATGCCATTTTGCCCTTTTCCTTGGCTTCAGTCAAGCTACGCTCCTGAAGAACCACTGTCCCCCTTTCTGTGTTCCTTTTGTCCATACTGAACACATTTCTCAGAGTTGGCTTTCTAGAGTCTATGTGAGATGCCAGTCTCTAAACTCTGGAGGTCTCCTGAGCCCATTGTCAGACCACTCAGAGATTTTAGATTTTTTTGGTCAAAAAGGGAAGAAGAACTCCTCCTTGGCATCCTTGAAATCTGCCTTGAAATTTGAGCACACATTTATCCTCCCTTTGAAAAAGCCAGCAGGCTCTTCAAACATAACTCATTGTCTCTTATTTAAGAACTCTTGGGCATGTTGAATGGAAGATTGAATTTCCAATAGAAGATTTTTAAAAATTAGATGAATGAGAGAGTAAATGATTGATAGCCATGAGTGTAACAAAGAGTGTGGGGGGGACTCGAGGGAGGGTGGGGGGGGGAGTTGAGGGAGGGAGGGGATATGGGGATATGTGTATAAAAACAGATGCTTGAACTTGGTGTACCCTCCAAAAAATAATAAATAAAAAAAATAAAAAAAAGAAGAAATACAACTAAGTATTCTTTTTAAAAATAAAACATGGATTTCAATTGACGATTTTAATTGTATTCTAGAGAGTTAAAAAATGCTTAGCCATGCCAAGCTAACTTTCTTTTTTTTTTTCTAAATTGCCTTCAGTTTACAACATTCAGCTGCTATTATGCTTTTTTCTCCCTAACTAAACAGAGTCCCCCATCAGCATTAGGTTTGGGTTTTAACTTTGACCTGGACTTAGTGTACATTCTAAAACAATCACTTTATTACCCTAGGCTTCAGTTATTTCATTCATAAGAAAGTTTAAGCTTGGTCTTCTCCAGATGCTAGGAGGTCTTAGATCAAAAGTTACTTATACGTTGGGGGATAGTAATTCATTTTGTGTTAAGAGCTCTTGGGACATGACTCTTTCCTGCTCCTCTCTCCTCTTCATAATAGAAATTTTCTTCTACCATAGAATGGAGGCTGTTTAACACCAAGTATTCTCTGCAGATGGTTATCGGATTCAATTTAACAGGGATCCACTGATTATAGGAGAAATGCATAATATTAATCCTCATTATTGCATAAAACTTTCTTACAACTCGCTTTCGCATACATTATCAGGTTTTCATCTGCACAGAACCTTATAACCTAGATTATTAGATAATGCCCTATAATTCTCACCTTGAATTATCAGACTTGTAGTGACAAGGCTGACCCAGGTGCTACCAAGGGCAGAGGGTGCCGGGGGCTGGAGCCAGGAAAGCATATGCATCCTAGCCCCAGCACCACTTGGGAGTCCTTGGAGTCCACATCACTCCAGCTGGGGCAATGAGGGGGAAAATCAGGGAGTTCCAGCTGGGCGTGCCTGGTTAAGAAAAGATCTTTTGGTTGGAAAAATCTCATGACTATTCACTGGGGGTGGGGTGGGATGTCACTTACTCTGTGTGAAGCATAGTGTTAAAGATTTCATCTACTGTACCTCATTCATTTCTTCAGGTAAGTGTCTGATGTGCTCATTCATATTTCCATTTCACATGTAGGGAAACTGAGACTCAGAGAATTTAGATTACTTGACAAAAGCCGCATCGCTAATGAGTGATGGATCTAGGGTTCAAACTTGTGTGTAACTGATTCCACAGTCAGTGTTCTTCTTGATCACCTAATTCTGCCTACTAAGAAACTGAATGGCACACACAAGCGTGAGCGCACACACACGCACGCAAATGCATACCACAGAAAATTTGTGCATTCTTAGTTTCTTAGCATAAAAGTAAATAAATTCTCGATCAGGAAATGGATTGCATAGATGCATGCAGGTGACAGCGTTCCTATGGGTGATCACGCCCCACACTGGTTCCAAAGTGTCTGAACCAACTTTTATGAACAAGAGCCTGGCCTCCAGCTGGCAATGAGTCATTCCAGGTCATCTTTGCTGACAAAATAAAAAAAACTTCTGATTAGCTGCCAATGTCAAGTTTCCTCCCTGGGTTATTTTTTCACACCCTTTCCCTCCATGCACATATACAGAGGCGAGAAATACATTTAGTCCATTTTTGAAGATGACTGCCATGCATAGAAACTAGTATAAAGTAGAACAGTGGTCAGAACGTGAACAGTGTCACTTTGAGAGGGTTGGTTGCGGTTGGTAATAGATTTTATTTGCAATCGTGTGGTTTCACTCAAATAAATATAGATGCTCCTTTTCCAAAGAGGACTCCCTACCTATTCAGTAGAAAAGGGAATTTTCTTTAGAACAGCACTTCTGTATAAATACTATCATCACACAAGTCCCCAGCCCAAGAGTTGATTACTCAGGTAACTAGAGAAGGGCAATCAGACTGCCTTTAACAGTTTATGCATTGCACTGAAATTCCCCTAGAATAGATTTCCTGTACTGAGAAGTTATAAGCTGTAGACTGGCCAGAAACGTATCTATCTTTCTGTCTTGTGACATGGCTACCATTTCTTCTCTTTAAGAAGAAAGCTTAGTTTCATTTGGAAGTTATTACCCCTTAGATGACCAAATCATGCCCCAAGATGCCTAATATTTACTTTGCCTTTGAAGCATAATAGTTAAAGTTATTTCCCCATCTGCATGATTTTTTTAAACTTCTTAAACCCTGTCCAGTTATGACAGAGACCAAGATTCCACAATGTAAATGTGCCTCATTAATCAACTCTATTATTTGGGAGAGTAATGAACATTTTACTATTTGACATCTGGTAGTGATTTACAGTAACAGAAACAGGAATTCCTAGTTTACAAAAATGCACATGTATGATCTGATTTCTTTTGGAATATATATATATATATATATATATATATATATATATATATGTATATAATCTCCCCTGCTGCTTTTCTTGGCCAAAAAAAAAAAAAAAAATGGTGGGAGCAGCGGAGCTATCTGGGTAGGGTTAGGCTGTAAACTGCATGTAGATTTATAACTAACTAACCAGCTTAGAGCAAAATGTTGTGTGAGCTCTGTAATGTGTAAAATCTGGTGTTTACGTAGCTCTCAGGCTGGCTCAATATCAGTTACTAGTGAGTGATATCTAAACATAAAATAATTTCTACATAAACTGTGGGTTTGTAAAAATGTAAGCACTATATTTTTGTGTAGTCTGAAAGAAGGTATTCTTTGAAATAGATTATTAGTGTAGGGCATGATTCCACCCGCTGTATTTTTGTGAGTTTTTTTTTTTTTTAATTCTTTTTTTCTTCTTGGAAGACTGTTTAGGGACTTGGGTCTTTCCCAAAAAGTCAACATGTACTTATAAAAATCTTGATATGTGATACACTGACTAAAATGAAGTTTATGATTTACCTCAGGTTGACTTTGCTACCGTGCAGTGAAAGCCTTCAATGAATGTATAATCATTAGGAATGTGTAGCCTCCGACTAAGCCATTAGCATACAGGCGGACTTCTTGGTGGGATTGCCTTACAACCAACACTGATGCTATGTTAATGATTAAATATAGACGAAAAAAATGACTTGGCTGGAGACAGAAAGAAAAATGAGATTAGAAAAGATTTTCAAATCATGGGAATTAAGCGTTAATGGGTGGTTGTTTAGATTTCAGAAATGCAATACTCTCTTCTACAGCGGGCTGTGGAATTAGGTATTTATTCCTTTTAACAAATTCCACATGTAATGAATGGACATGTCACTGGTGCAGTTATGATGCTCTTATGAAGAGCACTTTCAAGACTCCTTTGCATATTCAGAGCTCTTCACAATCCTCTTGTCAGTCACTTCTGGTTGTTCAAAGAGACCTTTGATAACCAGAGAAAGGCCAATTGAAAACAGAAGGCAAAAGTAGGGATGGGTGACTGAGTGGTGGTGGTGGAAAAAGCTACCACCAAGAGATGACCCAGAATTTGAGTCTAAATCCAGGGGGTTTTCTCTAGTTCTGATTCCTATCCTGTTAAAGGAAGTCCAAGCTGGCATGACACTTCCGGGTGGTTAGTGTTCCAGAAAGAGAATGGTTTCCTGCTATATCAGTTGAGACTCTTTCCTGTTGCAAATGACAGAATCTCATCTTAAAAATGGCTTAAGAAAAGGAAGACAATATATTATCTCACTCAATGAAAATTCCCGGTGTATAGCAGCATCAGGTGCCATGGGATTTGGAATTCATACGTTTTCATCGTGGATCAGTTTCTTGCCATCCATTCCCTCTGCCTTCCTCTGTGTTGGCTTTATCTTTGAGCTTCACATAAAGATTCTCAGTAGCTCCAGGCTCACATTGAATATGTGCCTTAGACTCAGACAAGCTGGGATCCTGTCCTGCATGCGTGCTTTTGTGAACCCAAATTTCACAGACGTGAGAAATCTTAACTTCATTAAAGGCACAGGGATGCTTCTGTCACTTGTAGTTCTGAACTGAGCTCTGCCACACTGCAACCTATAACCTGAACTTCTGGTCTTGTGTCTAATTCTCTTCAGGCCCCAGGGAAATGCTTCCTCCCATCACCTCAAAACTGTTAGCAGTTGCTTCCAAACACAGTGAGGTATGTAAGTTGCCAGGCAGTTGCTGGCACAGGAAGTGAGCAATGCCTTGCAGGGCATGAACTATTTGAGCAGGGGAAGGACTTTGTAAGAGAAAAGAAAAAAATCATTAACCTGTCAAATCCTCTCAGAAGACGGGAATGCAGTAGCTTCTCCCATGAAGAGGTGTCCTTTTCAAGTGGTGCTGAATGTCCATTTTCTTGCTTCTCTTTGTATCCCAATCCATGGTTCCAGAAGAATATATGAACTACAATATTTAAGATAGCTGGACATAGTGAATGACAAATATTTTGTAATATTAAACAATTCAATAACTCTTAAATTTGTACTTATTTAGGTTGAGACAAAGCATGAATAAAGCATGATGTAAATTTTTTACATTGGCAACTGGATGGACATTGAATGCTAGAAGAGTAAATAGTTTTATTTTTATAAGAATATTTAATAAGTTTAATTGTTTCAAAATTAGTTAAACGTTAGCTTCATTTAAATACACCCACTGATAAATTGTGTACAAGTTAATTACAATTAATTTATTAACCATCAATATTGATAGATATTTTGAACATTTTAGAAAAAAAAAATTTGGAAAATATAATAAAATGATTTACCTTTCTAACTCAAAATTTTACCTTATATTTTTGATGAAAATATACTCAGTAAAGTATATAAAAACTTTTAATATATTTTGATTAAAGTATACTTTTATTACAGTTACATTTTATTCTTAGTCTTTTAAATGATTGAGACTAAGTTGAAATAATATTTTATTTTCCAGTCATATAAAAACAGTAGTACTAAACATATTTTTCAATGTTATCATTATGAAAGTATGTTAGTCAAGATAGGTGGCTAGAACATATTTCATTTAAACATTTATGTTAAAGTATGACTTTAAAATATGTCTGAAGAGTGCGTCTTCATTTGTGTCCTTAGCCCAGGCTCTGAAGGTGTTCAGGGAGTGGCTGCTCACACAATTTTAACACCAAGTCCAGCAGAAGAAGAGGCCCCAGGAAGGAATGGAAGAAGTTTTGTTCAAACATAAAGTCCTGGAGCTGAGTTTTATTTGTACTATTAGTCTGATCTAGTCCAGTCTATTGTACACCTGCTCAAGACATGACTAACCCTGCAGTGAGAGAGTGGGTGAACCAGTAGTTTTAGAGATCTTTACATTTTATACTCTGAGGTAAATGTGGAAGTTTCTAACACATGATGTTAGTAAAAAATAAATTTGACTGAAAGGCCATGATAACTTTGCTTTCAGGCAGCACATGTAATGATTTATTTTCAGTTAAAGTAGTTTTCTTTTTTGTTATAGAAAGATGGAAATAGAGATTCATAACAAAGAAACTAGAAATGTTTCTTACATCCTAATGGTTTCATTCACAACTTTCTCTTTTTCTGTCCCAAATACTGACAGCCCTTGTGCGGACAGAAAACCTAGAGCTAGATGTTTACATTATTGCACACATAATCAGATTATCTCTAAAAATAAAAATGGATAATTATTTAGAATAAAATCCTTCAAGATCTTATCTTAAATAGTACACAATTAAAACAGTTTCTTAGGACCACAAATCAAGGAGAAACTCACTAATAATTATAATACCGTATTACATTTTTGCAGTTTCTCATATTTTTTTCAAAATGCCCTTACATCCATCATCTCATTTGGTGACTAATTTGGACAGTGTGGTCAACCACACTGGATTCATTTTCCTTTTCAATTAAAGGATAATGTCCAAAGCAAGATGGTGGGAGTTTTTCTTAGTTTGCTCGACAGTTTTTACCTTTGTGAATGTTTGTAAATGTTTTGATCAATGTGATACACACAGATACATGGCAAGAGTTGAAGTAGTTTTAGCAATGTTATGTTATTTTTCTGAGATATCTATACATATAGATCTAGAGCTAGAGCTCTGTTTTATCTAGATCTAGATAAAACAAGCCATGCCCTTCTTCAATTAAGAGATAAATATTAGTACCTAAACCAACAGGCTAAGCCATAAATAAAGGGAAATGATAATTAGTTTTCCTACTCAGCCAAGGTTTCTTCATTTTATATTCCAAGAAGAAATCAATTCCATTACACAGAATTGGTAAGAAATTGATCAAAATTGAAACAAAATTGATCATTCTGATTCATGACATCAAAATTACTGCTTATTTTAAGTCTTTCTTGGTTATCTCTAGTGTCCCTGACGATTAACCAGATGAAAGCTGCAAAGAGCTTTGAAAGAACAACCTACCAGGGGTTGCCAGTATTGAATGTCACCAAAGACTTGTCATCACTATGACTAACATCAGCCTTCAAGAGAAATAAACAAATTGAGCTCTTTGGCTTCCATATCTGCCAGGGAACATAGTTATTCCCAATAAGCAGGGGTGGTTACAACACTCATATAACCGAGTCATATGGATACCTTCACCTCTAGACTAAAATCAGCTTCTACGTTTATAAAAGCTTGCTTCTTTGAAAGGCAATGGATTCATTCCTTTATTTATTCATTCTCCCTAGAAATCTTTATTGAGCAGCATTCCCTTCAGTAAAGGCTACCTTTTCTCAAGTCAGTCACACAGGCTAAAGCTAGGTCAAGAGAGAGCCATCCCATCTGGCAGGCATCTTACTTGCCCATATCTAAAACCCGAGCCTTAAGAAGAAAGCAAAGACTTTGGCTGAGGCATAATGTTCTATAGAAGATGAAACTGATTTGGCGGGTTTTAGTTCACACCACTGTCACAGAGGCTTTTATCAACTCCCCTTCCACCTCCCTTTTGATCATTTCAAAAAGAAGGTTTTGGGGATGCTTCCAAATCTCACACTGAGAAGGTACTGTCAATCGTCTTGCCCTACTATGCAGTTAGCCAACCATCTTGTCCTAATATGTAGTGGGTGAAAGGAAACTTCTTTAAATTAGGTGTTTTTTTTGGAGTATAGTTGATTTACAATGTTGTGTTAGTTTCTACTATACAGCAAAGTGAATCAGTTATACATATACATATAAACACTCTTTTTTACATTCTTTCCCCGTATAGGTCATTATAGAGTATTGAGTAGAGTTCCCTGTGCTATACAATACATTCTTATTAGTTATCTGTTTTATATATAGTAGTATGTATATGTCAATCCCAATCTCCCAAGGAAATTTTTTTTAAAAACTGTCCTTAGGCTTCAAAAGTCTTTTACTCTTTAAAATAAAATACCATACTGGGTATTTAATATGCTAAAAACTCAGGGAAGATAAGCTCTTTAGCCAGTTTATTTTGTACTAATTTTCTTCATCTTTTATGTTTTCTGCTAGTTAAAGGAACAAAGCTTCTCCCTTAGCCCTCAATTTCTTGATATAATTGCTATAAACGTAAGTACCAGAATGATTACCTCCTGCATACCCATCACTCTGCTTGAACCAGGTTTGGAAGTTTCTTTAGACTCTGTAATGGAAACTAAGAGTTCGTTATTAGACCTCAAAAGTGTTTATTAAAAGAATAAGGTGATATGACACATATATAAGCCTCAAAAGGGGTGTTTATAAAGTAGGTGACCTCACACCAAGGTACTTCATTTCTCAGATCGTTCTGAGCTACTTTCTTCACAGCCACTGCCAGCTTGCTGCACTCCTGTGTCTGGAGGCGTGGAGGGTTTTGGATGCATGTGGGCTCCAGGCTCGTTACAACAGAGGCTGGTAGACACTGGCTGAGCACCTGCCTAAGAGCTGGGACAGCTCGGATGGATTGTCCTGAAGGCTGATGATGTCGGTTTGCTGGGGTTGCCCTGCAGCACTTCCAAGATACTTCTAGTGTGGGTAAAGATGACCTTCTTCCATCAAGAACATTTTAGAGTGAAATTCCCCCATTAATTACTTTGATTTATCTCACAATGTAAGAATGGGATGGTGCTGAGTCAATGTTCATCAGCTGCAGTCTCCCAACTACATCACAAAAGCCTTCAGCGCTTTGTTTTGCCCACAACAGCTCTTCAATAAATGACTGCTGCTATCGTTATTGGTATGGGAGGAGGAGACACACTGTGGGATGTCTTCACCAGTTCCAGGGAACTGGGTGGGTACTGACTCACAAAAAGTGGGTGGATTGGGGGAAAAGGATAATCTATTTTGGCTTCAATAAATTTGTATTTGTATGGTAGATCTAGGTTTATTTTTATGGTCTCCATTTTTCTTCGGTCCAGACAATCCCTTTGCCCCCCAGCCCTACATCCATTCCATAACACACATACACACGCACACTCATACTCATACATTCACACGTATACACACCCACCACCACCACCAACAACCACCTACCTGGCTAAACTCCATCAGCTTCTGTCTCATGTATCCCCCTTAACTGTCCTGGCAGCCAGAACACGTCCCTTGGACCCAAAGTTGCACGTGTTCCCAGGGTTGCAGGACCTCACCCTTGCACACCCTGTCCAGTAATCCCACTGACCCCACACACGCCAGAACAACACAGAGCAAGTTGAAACAAGTTGAGATCAACTTACTAGATTTTTAACCAGATATGCACAATTTTGTTGAAAACAAAAGACCCTTTCTTTGGCATCAGTAGACACATAACTAGGGAATTGTTTTCTCAGGGGTGTGAACCTCTGACCTATTTAGGCAGGAGGTACATAAACAGATGATGAAAGAAAAGTCTGTGTGCCTCTCCAGGCCTGGGGGATAGCCCCAGAGTGAGAAGCTTCTTTGAGGAGCCGAAGATCTGTGTGTGTAGGAGGTGGGGGAGGGAAGATGGGAAAGTTGGGGGTGGGGGGCTTGCTCTCCTTGTACACAGTGCTGGAGTCACAGCATTGGCTTTGACTTTGCTCTGAAGCTTTGGGCCCAATTCATCCTAGCTTCCATCAGTTGTGGATCAATTTCTAAATTGTTCTGAGAAAGCCACATAATGAAAACTTGTCAGTGAAGAAAAATGAGTAGCGTCCATTGTAGCCTGACTCGTACCAGTTACTAGTGGGGGTTTAATGTTCACCGGGTCTCTCTTAGTGGAATATTATATACGCCACCTTCCTAATGTGCATGGTGGTGTGAATTAGCTTTTTGAAACTGCAGGATAGCCTATAATTTAGGGACTCAGGGCCATAACCACAGCAAAGGAAAGGATTAAGGTCAAAAATAGAATAGTTCAAAAATACCATTGGAAGCATTTTTACCTAGTGTGAAGCTTTTGCCAAAAGAAAGAGCAGGCAGTATGCTCTTAACACCTCCTTAGAGAACTTTAAATTCAGAAGTACGGTTTCGGATTTGTCGATATAATACATAAAACCCAACATTCTACGACTATAATTAAATCACTTTAAAACCTCAGTCTAAAACACGATAACATTTTCTCCAAATAATGTTGTTCTGTGTAAAGGATATGAACAATTCAAGGATAGATATTTGGAAGTTCTATGTTTGAGATCATTGGCAAGTTTTGCTGATAAATAGGTACATTTTTTAAGGGTGCAATTCCATTGTATGCAAATGAAGTTGTTTCTAACTCCTAAATAGGTGACTGGAAAATGTTGAAGGAGTTTATATGAACCGGGTGAGGATGTGTTTCATGCATCTGCTCTCATTATTACTAAAACATATTACGAAAATCAAATCAGTTGTTTGCATATCTCCCTGATGGTAGAAACAGAAGGCAGGGCTGGAAGATTCAAGTGCTTTCTTGCATAAAAAACAGCCATAAATCTAGGGTCTTCTACTGAAGGAGAAGAATTATTAAAAGGATACAAGTTCGATCTTAAGCTAACTAGTAAAAAAAAAAAATACAAGATCCTCTAGGTAATGTTAGACATTGAGGCCTCAGGTTTCCTGATTTTTTTTTTTTTGGACCTGGTTATGCCTACTGAGTACATCACATTAAATTCATTGTTTATTGAAATCTGTGTTTAGGGATTAAGCCACACTATGACTTGCAGTAGCCTCCTAATTGGCTAGCCAAAATTCCCTGTTGCTCCCATACAGCAAGAAAACATTCCTTTTCACTAGAAATAAATCAGATCATACCTTTCTACTGCTCAACACCACCCAGTCTCCTTACCTTGGCCGTGTAGTCCTGATCTGGTCCCTGCCTTCCTCTCCAGGGTAATCTCCCATCCCCCTCCTCCTTAATCCCTGGGTTTCAGCCACTCTGGTACTTGAGCTGTCCGTCCCTAACAGATGGCAAGCTATTCTGCATTTGCTATTCCTCTGCCTGAAATGCTATTCCTCAAGCACTTCCTCATAGTTTCATCTAAGTCCTGGCCCAGTAGTTATTTTCTCAGAGATGCTTTACTTGACTTGCTATAGAAAGAGCCACCCTACACCCCACTTCACTCTGACAACTTATCTGCTTTGTTTCTTTACAGCACTTATCAGCACTAGACATTAAGTAATAAATGTATGTGCCATTCAATACTGTCTCTACCCCCGTTAGAATGTCAAAGTCTGGGAGGAAGAATCGTATTTGTCTTTTTTTTAACTCACTGCTATATTTTTACCCCATAGGATGGTGGTGGATCAATAGATATTTCTTGAAATAGAGAAATGTCCATAAACAGTGGAGGAAGGAGAAGTCTGAAAGAAGGAGGTACATGCAGAAATAGTCATAAGAAAAATCCCTTAAACGTAGTGCCTCGCAAATTCACCAGATCTTAATAATCATTTCAAATGCTGAAAACATGCACACATACCCACACACACACCCTCACACACAGATTCTTGGGACTCATCTCAGACTTAGTAATTTAGGAACTTCAGAGGAAAGCCCCTGTCTTAGTTTACTCAGGCTGCCACAGCAAAATGCCACAAGCTGGTTATCTTAAACAACAAACATTTATTTTCTAATGTTCTGGGGGCTAGAAACTCCTGATGAAGATGTCTGCACATTCAGTTCCTGGTGAAGGCTTTCCTCCTGGCTTGCAGAAGGCTGCCTCCTTGCTATGTCCTCACATGACCTCTTCATGTGCCTGTGTAGAAAGAGGGATCTCTGATGTCTCTTCCTCTTCTTACATGGACATCAGTCCTACCATATTAAGGCCCCACCCTTATGTCCTCATTTAACCTTAATTACCTCCCTAAAAGCCCCATCTCCAAATGCAATCACATTGTGGGTTAGGGCTTCAACATATGAATTTTTTTTAAGCTCCTTGTTGGAATGTAATTGCTTTACACTGTTGTGCAGTTTCTGCTGTATAACAAAGTGAATCAGCTGTATTTATACTTATATCCCCATATCCCCTCCCTCCCACAACTCCTTCTCACCCTCCATATCCCACCCCTCTAAGTCATCACCAACTATGGAGTTGATCTCCTTGTGTTATGCAGCAGCTTCCCACTAGCTATCTATTTTACACTACCAAATGTAAAATGTCAGTGCTACTCTCTCACTTCGTCCCAGCTTCCCCTTCACCCCCCACCCCGTGTCCTCAAGTTCATTCTCTACATCTGCATCTTTATTCTTGCCCTGTCACTGGGTTCATCAGTACCATTTTTAGATTCCATATATACGAGTTAGCATACAGTATTCAACATAGGAATTTTGAGGGGACAATGTTCAGTCCGTAACACCCCCAGGAATTATTATTTTTAACAACATCCAAAGTTCCTATGTAATTCTGGAGGCCAGGAATGTCTGAGAAGCAGTACTTAAGAATGCAAATGACTCCTTCTGGCTGTATAAAGGACTCTGCCATTCTTGGTGGATGAATCTGTCTAATAATATAGGGATGAAACTTTAGGCAAGGATTTTGATAATAAGCTAAGATTTTGAGCCTATTGAAAGAGAAGCTACAAGATATGGAGGAAAATAACCAAATCCTAGCCAAGCATTTTGTTTTAATTTAAAAGTTTCTGTGGAGAGTCAGATTTTGCTCTTCAGTCTTATGGAGACCGAACTAGTCTGTTTATTGGACAGTCTAAATAGGGATGCAGGGGCAAAGGGTGAGTGAAGAGGAATGGTACTTTCTTCCATTTTTGTCTTCAAATATATTCTGTCAAATCTCCCTTTGCTGATCTCTGTTGCAGAGCTCAGAGCTTGCTAATAAAGTCCAGGTATTAAGAAGCTTGTCAAATCTAAGCCAGCTTCAAACTTGAATTGCAAATTCAATTTGAGGTATACCTCTTCTCGGCATCTGAGTTTGGAGTGGGAAGGCGTTTGTAGTTGCCTTTCCCCTACCTCTCTCTCTCTTATTTTTTAGCTCTTCAGGGTTAGGAAGGGTGGGGGAAAAGATTAAAAGGACAAAACTATTTTTCATTAAGTGGATATTGTGATCTTCCTGTGGCTATCAATGCCCTTCTGGGTGGCAATAACCTACGTACCTGCTATCTGTTTTGGGGGAACATAAGTGAATTCTGTAAGAGGCCCCTTGGGTGACATCTCTGTTTCAAAGTTCTCTATTGGAGAGATGGCCTGTTTTGATCACTTTTGAAATCCTGTTAGCTTCCTACCCCAGTAGATATACTCGTTTTTAAGATTCTTTTGCCCATCGTTCATAGTATCTCAATGATTGATGGAACACGCTGGCCAAAAATAGGGCAGATGGTGGGAACGCAAGATGTTTCACTGATGAATTCTCTCTCTGTCTCTGTCTCTGTCTCTGTCTCTCTTGTTTCCTCTTCCACCTGCTCAAATAGACAAAAAGGTAAATCAGCAAGTATGCTGCTGAAGCTGAAATCTGAACAGGAAATGAGATGCCAGCCTCCAGCAATTGCAATATTCTTCATCACCTAAGTGGTCCTCTTGAGGGCTGCCACTCTTGTTTCCACCTGGAAAAAGTTCTCAGGACTCTCCTCTGGGCCAGCTGCTCATAAAATGATCTTAGAATTCCTTCTCTCCCCTGAGTCATTTAATTATGTGGTCATGGGAAGGGAAGAGGACCATAGCAGGGATGATTAGCCACATCTTCACAGGTCCATAGCCCTGGGATAGGCTTATGGAGGTAGGAAGAGTATATTTTTTACCTCAATCCTTTAGCTGAAATTTGAAATAATGGGTAAAGTTCCATTCACATCTGCTTTTGAAAATGCTAATGAGCTGCATGGTTGCAAGTTTCTGCCAAAGCAAATTGTACATAATGGGTCCTGTGTCATTACATACTTCTGGAAGCTTATGATGGACCTTCTAATGATAGATGGTGTTTTTTCTCTACAGAGTAAAGAAATCCCTTTAGTTGACTGAATTTTTACATTCACTATTACTTTTTCCAGGTTTTTCAGTTTTCCCCCAATTACTCCCTCCCCTGTGAAATTTTAATACCACAGACATACTGTATAACTTTCCATGTGCTATCTGAGACTTTGTCCGCCCCTTCCTCCCAAACTGACTCGCGTCTTCCTGTGGGCAATGTTGGACTTACTGGAAGGATATGGTGTTAAACAGTAGCATTGAAACAGCAGATTTCAGAGTACTCTTAAATATAATATTGCTTTATAAAACTCAATCACCATAAATCTCATCCAATATCATTGTTAAAATGATTGAAATAAGCACTCCAGCTCTGTTCTGTAGCATTCTTACAAATCGCACAGCAGAATTCTCAGTTTGGGAAAAAAAAAATCAGAAAACTGGATCCCTTACACAGGCATTACCTGGGTGAGCTCTCTAATAGATTTTCCCCCTCAACTTCCAT
This sequence comes from Hippopotamus amphibius kiboko, assembly GCF_030028045.1. Lineage (NCBI taxonomy): Eukaryota > Metazoa > Chordata > Mammalia > Artiodactyla > Hippopotamidae > Hippopotamus > Hippopotamus amphibius. The sequence goes on along the minus strand of NC_080193.1, from coordinate 86,328,218 downwards.
TTTTAGCACTCTCAAAAGAAATTTCCAATAACCATAAGTCCTCAACTTCAGCAGATGGCTTCTTTATAGACATTGGACTTCATTCAAATTTAACCTTTGAGGACAACGCCAGCTCTGTTTCTTTTGATATTTAAGCATTACCCTTTGTCAAAGACTGGTTTTCACTCCAATCTGGAGTCTGTTATGTCAGAGAGGGACATAATGTGTGATTTTCTGCTTTCACCTTAACTGTAAAGGCGAACTTCAAATTTCAATTAGAAGTAATAGTCTATAAACCACCACATAAAAATGTACAATGTTCATTCCCAATACTTAGTCTTATTCTTTCTCATTAGAGAACCATATTGAACAATAGGGCTTTGCTTGCACATGTTAATGAAAGTGCCATGCCTGAAAAAAAGCCATAAAATGGGAGCCCAAAACAAAAGGTTTGAGAAATTTATATAGAGACTTTGGTTTTTATTGTAATCCTCTTGAAATAATGCTATACACAGTGCCTTTTAAATCTGTGCCATGACTATGGAGAGGAAAATTGAGAAATAATAGACCATTCCTTTATTCACACTCTCCCTTTACCTCCCTGCACCCTGGCACCACCCAACCTCATCAGCTAAGAATTCAATTGTAACAGTAATTACAAAATTAGGAATTAGAACTTGGACTTTTATAGAGTAGTTATATTTTCTATAAAAAGAATGCCACAGGAATGAAATACAAAAAGCTGAATAAAAGATAATAATAGAAAATTAAGAGTGAGGGGGAAATTGCCAGATAGTAATCTTCACATTTTTTTCATAATGGATGCATTTAACTACAAAGAATAAAAACCTCTAATAGCTTAAGTAAAGGAAAATCCTGGAGATGCAGCGTGGTATGATGCATGGCTCAATAATGTCCTCAAGAACTCAGGTTCCTTTCAGCTCTCTATTTAGCCATTTGTCCTCACAGGCTACTTTCCTCATGGTTTTAAAATTGCTGCTTCAGTTCCAGGCATCCCATCCCGATCTATGGAAGAGAGACAAGGTCAGATTTTTTCTTATAATTTTTTTAATCAGTCAGGAAAACTTTTTCTGGAAGGCCCCTAACCAACTTCTCTTTATTTCTCTCTGGTTAGATTGGTATGCATACCTGGAACAGTGAATAGTCAAAGGAGGTAGGACCACCAAGAGCATGTTAGAAAATTTCCCTAGGAGCTGTCAGTGGAGGAAACTTTCAAATGAAAACAAAGGTTGAGCAGAGGAGGATGGAAAACTAAATAACTTTAGGGCTCTGCCAGCAAGAACAAGCAGATGGGGTGGGGAATAGCAGTTGCATTTGAGGTCACCAGTGTCTGTTGCATAGTTCTCATTATATTTAACAGAAATGTTTCATTTTTCTTTTGAAAGACTTTGAGCTATAAAACATTCAACTTCTAGAGCTATTTTGTCCATTTTTATTGAACACTGTAAAAGGTGCAACCCCAATTCACTGTCCAGTGAAGTTCAATGCCTACTGTCAGTATCTTGGTAGATGTTGAAGAAGGTATTTCAATTTAGTTCTAGCTGAATCCAACTGTTTCGTTCCAGACCTCAAGCAAACCTCCTTGACCTCCACAGCATTTTCACTGCTATCTCTCCCCCAGCCATTTCCTTCAATCTTCTTGAAATTCTTCCTTCTCTTAACATTTGAGACCATTCTTCTCCATTCTCCCTTTTTTCTTTCTTTGGTTCCACTTCACCATATGATCACCTTTTCCTGAAATCCAAGCCTTTAGATCAGCTTCCTGTCTCTATTTTTGCTCCTTTGGAAATTTAATCTACTTTCAGGATGTGAATGGTCACCTCTACATTGCGCAGCTCAGAAGTAGCTACTCCTATAGTTTTATATTTTCTTAGGGAAATTCTCTCAAATTCAACATAGCTAAAAAATTATCATCAAATCTTTCTCCCCACACCGGTTGGCTCTCTGAACTTAAGAGCGTCATCATTGCGGCAGAACTCAGACTGAAAACTTTGTATCACAATTGACTAGTTTTTACATTAGCTTTTGAATTATTGAGCAAGTCCTTCTATTTTAATATTTTCTACTGAGAGGTAGTGCACATTGGCCTCTTAAATGAGATAGTGCATGTAAAATACTTAACAGCAATGCCAGCCACAAAGTGAGAAATCAATACATATTTGTTCCTGTTGTTGTTGTTGCAATTACACAGACTATCACAGTTGGGTTACTGGAAAATTCTTCTAAGTGTTCTTATTCATGCTTCACAGCTCCTTCTACCAACACTTGCACCATATTACCTTACTTATGATTTTTTGATTCTCTAATTCCTGTCTGATTTAGCGCTAACATCAACAAGGCTCTACATAACCTTATATCCCAAAGTTTTCCCATTGACTTCTCAGGGCAAATCTCTCCTTTCGTAGAACTGATCAACTTTTCATTTCTTCCTTTCTTGCTTATCTTGCCTCCCTGACTCTACATTCAGGGTTTAGTGTAAACTGAGTGTTTAATCCAACTCTGTCAGTGTATTGATGTGAAAACTAAGCACCAGAGATTTGTCCAGGGTCAAAGAATCACTGAGCCTGGGCTCAAACCCAGATGCTTTGTCTCCTTATTCAAAGCTCTTTGTAATTCACCAAATCTATTAATACAGCATGACAGTGCTGCTGACTTATATTTAATTCATAGTCAACTAACCCTTCTGTTTACTCATAAATGAGTGTAAATTCATTCTTACTGATGTCCTTAAACTTTTGACTCAAAATAGGGAATATTAACTTAGCCTTGATAAATTATTTTAGTCCTTTACAGCTCAGTGTTCTGGTCAACCAAGATCACATCCTCATCTCCATTCTTTATATTTTTACAGCTCTTTGAACCAAAATGCTATGGTTGACAACAGTTCTAGGCACTGAGTGAGATTCATTAACTGCCTGTTGACCAGATGTCCCCTAGAGCACAGGTTAAGGTGCCCACGTTGGTTAGCCATAAAGGATACAATTTTGTCTTGCTTATGTTTAAACTAAACCAGGGAATCTGGCCTCAGATAACTTAGCATAATTTTTATCTGACCCCAGGGTCAGAATCGTGTATATTGTGGCATATAGTCACATAAGCAGTCCCAAAGGCACTTTTACAATGACCTTGTTTTATAAACTGGGGGAAGAGAAGAGGGGAGGAGAAACAATAAAAACCCAAAGTTTAAGCTGCAAGCTAGAACATGCTTATCCATAACTTCATTTTCATAATGGATGTTTCAATAGCTTTGGCCTTTGGCTTCACAAAATGATACAAAGACTAATAATTAGGTCCCTGTTATCTGAATCTGTATGTTCCTACCAACCTTCTCATTTTCATCACCATCTTCCCATTCAAAAAAAGGGTGATGGTCAGTTTAACTCTCAGAACCAGAGAAAAAGACAGAAGGGGACATGAGGTAAGGGAGCTGGCAGGAAGAGCATGCATGATTTTTGTTTTAAAAAGCCTTATGTTGTAGAACATCTGGATGAATTCAGACCCTATATATGACCCTATATCAGATCCTGATACCTTCAAACAGGAGACAGGAAATGTAAGCTCTCCAGAATGTAGTCAATGTACAATAAAGTCTGTCCAAGAGAGAATAAAAGTAGAAATATGAGCAGGAAGACATAAATGAAACAATATCTTTATTTTTCAGTTCCCTTTGGCAATGTCTATACCACAAAACTCTTTTTCAGCAGTCTCTCATAGTCATGCATAGATGCTAATGTTGGGTACATGCATGAGGATAAGAGTCAGAGCGGCCTTGGTGGACCCTCAAGGAATGGACGGGCCAGCTGTGATCAGCAGTGTGAATACAGTTGCCCGAGGATGATGCCAAACGCAAAATTGGTTTGCAGAAGACAAATGAATTGTTCTTAAACCATGAAGAGAATACAAATTAGCCATTAGCTCACATCTCTGATTGCATTGTGCTGTTCTGCTGATGTACTCAGTAGCATGTGGGCAAGATTTTGATATTCTTGTTTAAGTCTTCATGCATTTATCTGGCTTCATTCTTCCTTCGTTTGTTTAGGAATATTTGGCTATTAATGAAAACAAAACTGTCTCCTGAGACAGAAATTGTTTTCAAACAGCCTCTGCGCTGACTCTGAATTTTTGTAACTGCCTCTTGTGTTATTCATATCTCTGACCTATTTTGTTTAAGTGCATCATTGCCCCAAGGAAATTATTCTCTCCTATTATGACATGAGACCCAATTATCCAATGAGTCCCTATCACCCAGGAGATAATATATGTTTGTCAGTTGAATGTAACTTTAGAAAGAATGAGTTAGTTTTCTCCTGAAATAGTCCAGTCGGATTCCCTTATAAAAGCAATCATTCATAGCACGATTAATTTCTCATTCAAATTGTACCCTGACGAGTCATTTTTTCACTTAGTAGAAAACAGTTACTGATCAAATATTGATATGATTAAAAGCATTTCAGCTTCTCCAAATTTAACAGTGAACTACTAAAATCACTTGTGTTTTAACTTTTATAGTTCCTTTACTCCCCAAATATAAAGGATCAATTACTTTAAAATAAGTTCAACAGAAAAGATCTATTTTAGTCCTGCCATCTAAGCTTGCAATATTTATTTTCCACCCCTGAGAAAATAGGACCATTCTGATCATTTCAATGCCAATAAAAATCTAATTTCTCACCAGACTAACGGAAAAACTATGCATCCTATTGTCTTATTTAGTTTGAGCTCTACCCCTCTTCTTTGTTTTTTAATTAACTTTCATTGGAGTATAGTTGATTTACAATGTGGTGTTAGTTTCTGCCATATAGCAAAGTGAATCCGTTATACATATATGTATATATATGCACACACTCTTCTTTTAGATTCTTTTCCTGTATAGGCCATTACAGGGTATTGAGTAGAGTTCCCTGTGCTATACATTAGGTTCCTGTTAGTTATCTAGTTTATATATAGTAGTGTGTATATGTCAATCCCAATCTCCCAATTTATCCCTCCCCCCACTTTTCCCCTTCGTAACCACAAGTTTGTTTTCTGCATTTCTTACTAATTTCCATCCCAAGATCATTTCTGCTAACTCAAAGATAATTTGGTTGTAAAATAACATATATTTGAGAAGTTAAGAATGCCTTGATGAGTACATGTGAAACAGTGACCAAAAGGAGAGAAAGATAGCAATGAAAGGAAAAAGAAGCTGGTCATTCTCTGATGAAGGTCCTTGGGAGCAGTGGTTACTTAAATTCATCTTTTCACTTGCTACCTTCCTTAGGCTCCTTTGCTCTGTTTCAGTCTCCTTGAATCTGGAGAGTAGCTACTTAAGATCTCTGTCACTTTGTAGTCCAGGACCTTGGTTAACAGATCTACTTTACTGAAATTCGATAATTCTTGCAGTTGGTCCCACAGCTTTCTGGTGACTTTCAGTTATTAAAAATTCTAGGCAAGGTTAATACAGTAAAAACTTAAATCTCACATCTAGTTTATATTTATTTCCTTGCCTCTCCCAAGCCCCAGCCAGTATTGAACCTAATGAACTGAGGAGTGAGGATATGGTCCAATCTGTTTCTGTACTTCCTTCCTCCTGCTACTTTTAGCTCTTCTGGTTTGGAGCTGTGGTAGAAAGGAATAGAGTCTTTTTTAATTAAATTGAGATCACATTTTAATACTGTCTTGGGTGTACATACTTCCTGGCCAGTGTTGACTGGTAGTTGGCAGGCTATAGTATATGGATCTATAGTGAGGTATGTATATGTGTTTTGGGTGTATAAGGGGAGACCAATAGGGAACGGAGGCCCTTTGAATAATTCCCTGATTTCAGACTTTCCAGTCCACTACCACTGTAAGAGGCACCTCTTCTTGCTGCTGGGACTCTAATGTAGCAGGCAACCATTTCTGCTGAGTACAGGTGCTTGCAGCTTGACATATAAGAATTGTGCATATAACAAAAATAAATGCAAAGGCTCTGTTTTTAGTCCCCACTCTTGGCCCTGCCATCTCTCCCCACTTCCTCTTTACTTCAGTGCAAATAGGTAAGAGGCAGATACAAAATTCTAATGGGACACGAGATGCCAATGTTCCCTTCTTGCATCTTTTCCAAGTCTCTGTGGAAGTGATTCTTTGGGAGTCGTCTCCATTTGACTTTTGCACAAGGAAGTAACTGCTTCTGCTCTACCACAGAGAAGGGAAGTAAAAGCCAAGTATACTTCAGTTGGCTTATGATTAACGACTCTATGATCCTTTCCTCACTCTTTCTTTTTTCCTTGTTTCCTCTTCTTCAAGGAGTGAGGGAAGAGAAGGAATAAAATGGTTGCAGACAACAGAACCTGTTTGATAACCTCTTAGTGATTACACAAGGAAATATCAGGTCCTTAATTACTAACTCTCATTAAATGTGGGATGTTTTGTATCTACTTGTCTTCGGTTCTATACTCTACTCACTCTAGAGCAGTCGTAGAAATTCTGCTCAATATCTTCACATCCTTATTTCTTTGTTTATTTATTTTATTTTATTTTACTTTAAGGTTTATTGAAATATAATTGATTTACAATGTTATGCTAGTTTCAAGTGTATAACAAAGTGATTCAGTTTTATATTATGTACATATATGTGTGTGTGTGTGCCTATATACATATATACTTATTTTAGATTCTTTTCCCTTATAGGTTATTACAAGATGTTGAGTATAGCTGCTTGTGCTATACAGTAGGTCCTTGTTGGTTATCTATTTTATATATAGTAGTGTGTGTATTTTAATCCCAAACTCCTAATTTATCTCTCCCCCAACTTTAGTAACCATAAGTTTGTTTTCTATGTCCATGAGTCTATTCATCTTTGGTAAATAAGTTTATTTGTATCATTTTTTTAGATTCCACATATAGGTGATATCATGATATTTGTCTTTTTCTGACTCAATTTAGTACGATAATCTCTAGGCACATCCATGTTGCTGCAAATGTCATTATTTCATTCTTTTTCATGGCTGAGTAATATTCCATTGTATATATATATATATATATGCCATATATACCACATCTTCTTTATCCATTCATCTTTTGATGGACATTTAGGTCGCTTCCATATCTTGGCTATAGTAAGTAGTGTTTCTATGAACATTGGAGTGTATGTATCTTTTTCAATTATAGTTTTTTAATTATTTTGAATTGTTCACTCAGTTTTGTGAGCTTATATTCTCTCTTATCACTGTATAAAAATATTTGTTTGTGTCAAAGCATTTTAATGTAGGTTTTGAACAAATCTGATACTAAAAAATAAAAGTGCAAGAAATCCAAATTACCTCAACTTAATCATATTCATAGCTTAAAGACAATTGATGGTTAATTCTATCCCCAAAACATATCTTCTGTGGGTAGGAAGAAAATATCCATTGAACTTAGTTCACTTATTTTTTTCAAAATACGTGTAGTAAAATATTATGACCCCTGGAAGATTCTGAGACAAGAAAGACTCATGACATGGTTCAGCACTGTGTGTTAGAAACATAATGTGAGCCACTTAGGCAATTTAAGTATTCTAATAACCTTCTTAAAAAAAAGAAATATATGATGCTGATTTTATGTATTTTATTGAACCCATTATATAAAAAATATTATTTCAACATATAAAAATATAAAATAGTATTATATGATAGTCTATTCGACTTTTCATAGTAAATCTTTAAAATCTGGTGTGTATTTTACACCTACAGCACATCTCAATGGCTACATGTGACAAGTGCATATCAGGATAGACAGCACATGGGTGCTCAGTTCACATTGCACAATTCACTTCAATATATAGCCAACATCACCTCTTTTGAAGTCTGCTCAAATTGGTTCACTCATATAACAAACCTCAAACAATTTTTAGTTTAGGATTTTACATTGATAGACCAGGACAACAGTAGACCTCAGTAAACAAGGCCAATGATTAGAAAGAAATGTGCTCTAGCCTGAACATGGAGGCATTCCATAGCTTTCCTACCAAGTTAGATAATGCATACAAAATCTGAGATGTACTTATGGACATTTACATAGGTTAGAAGTCATATAACAACTGAACAGGCACATCAAGTACAAAGATAGATAGGAACAGACCCTGAACATGAGGAGCTGCTATTGTAGCAGATAGATTGTGGGAGGTTCTGGCATATGGTAAGCACGCAACAAATGTCTAAATTAAAATAAGTCCCTAATTGTCTTCATTGAAGGGAGAAATTGGTTCACCCTAGGTTTATCAAGGTAAACTTCACAGAGAAAAGAAGAAACTCAGTGTCAGAAAAACTAACTAGACGTAGAATTAGGGTGTTGTTAATTATATAGTAGTGATTTAATTCTACTTAAGAATTATTCCAGTGGGGGAGTTCACAAGATAACAACTTGGGAGGTTTCTGAGCTCTCCTCCTCTCATGGATACATGGAATGTATAGCTACACACAGAGCAGTTTCTCTACAAGAGATCCAGAAACTAGCTGAGCACCTCCAATACAATGGACAAATGAGATAACACACACATTGAAATGGCAGGCACTAGGGGCTGGCTGAGGCCCCCCCCTCCCCCCCAGGGAGCAGGGAAGCCAGAGGACACAACTGCCTTCTCCTTACAACCTACTCCAAACCACCAGCATCTCCCTGGAAAGAGCTTGTGCATATATATGACTGTGCTCCAGATTTTATGGCTGCTGTCCCAGAAGTGGGTCCCCAGATGGCCTGGCTGTGATATCCAAAGTGGCTTGCATTCATGAGTCCCACGGGACTGTAGCAATCAAAGAAGCAATTCTTAACCAGCTCTCCTCACAGGGTTCAGTGGAGAGGAAGAAGGAAAGATCACCTATCTTCCAGTATTCCCTTGAAAGAGGTTTATCTCTATACTTTAAAAGCTGCCATTGAGAGCCAGACTTCTAATTTAGCATGCATCTCTGGACAGGGTGTGATTTTCCTAATGAACAGGGAAGTTGGTGGACACCTCTCATATGTTCTCCCTCTATCCTGATCCAATAATAAAACCAAGTCACCAGTATCTCCTTGAAGGAACTTGTACACCTATCTGGCAACTTAGCTTTTGCAGCAGCCACCCCAAAATGGGTCTCCCTCTCGTAGTCTGGCTGTAATAGCTAATGGGTCTTGCATTCACTGTAGCAAAGAAACAGTTCATAATAGGTATAAGAGCACCTTCCCACCATGGCAAAAAATGCCTGTCTCCCAGTTTCTCCCAAGAAGGCGCATAAGTACATACTTTCCAAGCCACTGCTTATAGTTCAGTTTCTAGTTAACCTGCATCTAGATGCGGACTGCAATCCTCCCCTTTAGGACATTGATGTTTCTTAGCACACTCTCAGTTACTGGGAGTTACTGAGAACAAAGAAGAAGGCTTGGACAATACAAAAGTGTGAGAGACAACTAGGAGCTTAGCTGATCAACAAGGTTCATCATCTCCTACACAAGACCATTCTGTCAAGACACAGAAAGATGTGTGTTTTATATAATGTGCAGAAACCAATATAGAGTGTCAACGAAAATGAAAAAACAGAGGAATATGAATAAGAACAAGATAAACATCCAGAAAAAAGCTCTTAATAAAATAGATATAAGTGCTTTACCTAATACTTCAGAATAATGGACATAAAGATATTTACATAGGTCAAGAGAGCAATGCATGAACAAAGTGAGTATTTCAACAAATAAATAAAAAATATTAAATCAAACAAAAATCACAGAGCTGAAAAATACAATCATTGAACTGAGGATTCAATAGAAGGGTCAACATCAGATTAGATCAAGTGAAATAAAGGATCAGCAAACCCAAAGACAGGGCAGTGGAATTTATCCAATCAGAGGAGTAAATGAAGAAACTGTTGAAATAAAGTTAGTTAATAAGGGACTCATGGGACACCATCAAATGGTCCTATACATGCATTATAATGGTCCCAAAGGGATATGGGAAAGAAAGAGAGAATGGGCAGATAGCTTATTCAAAGAAATAATGGCTAAACATTTCTCTAACCTGGGGAAAGAAATAAACATCCAGATCTACGAAGCCCATAAAGCTCCAAAAAGAGGATTCAAAGGATCCACACTGAGAAATATAATGAAATTGTCAAAAGTTAAAGACAAAGAGAGAATCTTAAAAGCATCAAGAGAGAAACAGTGTTAGTTACACAGGAACCACCATAAGACGCTGAGCAGTTTTTTCAGCAGACTTTGCGGGCCATAAAGGAGTGGCATATTATATTCCAAGTACTGAAAGAAAAAAAGGCCAATGAAGAATATTACAGCTGGCAAAATTATCCTTAAGAATTAAAGGAAAGATAAAGAGTTTTTCAGACAAACAAAAGCTGAAGGAATACACTACCACTAGACAAGCCTTACGAAAACGTTAAAGGAAGTTCTTCAAGTTGAAACGAAATGACACTAATTAGTAACAGGAAGACACATGAAAGTATAAAACTTACTGATGAAGGTAAATATATAGTTCAATTCAGAATACTCTAGTGTGGTAATGGTGGTGGATAAATCACTTCTAACTCTAGTATGAAGATTAAAAGACAAAAAACTGATTATAACTCAATAGCAAAAATAAAAAAAATCCAATTAAAAAATGGGCAAAGGGCCTGAACAGACATTTTTCCAAAAAAGACCTACAACAGGTCTATAGGTACATGAAAAGGTGCTCAACATCACTAATAATCAGGGAAGTACAAACATAAACCACAATAAGATATCACCTCACACGTGTTGGGATTGCTATTGTCCAAAAGGCTAGAGATAACAATGCTGGAGAGGATGTGGCGAAAGGAGGACACTTGTGCACTGTTGTTGGGAATTTAAACTGGACAGCCACAATTGAAAATAGTATGGAGGTCCCCCCAAAATTTAAAAGTGGAACTACCATATGATCCAGCAATCCTACTTCTGGGTATATATGCAAAGGAAACAAAGTGATCCCAAAGAGATATCTGTACACTCCCATGTTCATAGCAGCATTATTTATGATAGCCAAGGAATGGAAACAATCTGTGTCCATTGACAGATAAATGCATAGAGAAAATGTGATATATATATATGTGTATGTGTGTGTGTGTGTGTGTGTGTGTACATATACATTGGGTTGGCCCAAAAGTTCATTTTATATATATATATAAAGGAGTATTATTTTGCCTTAAGAAATTCTGTCATTTATAAGATAATGGATGAACATGGAGGATATTACGTTAAACTGAAGTAGCCAGACAGAGAAAGACAAATATGGCATGGTATCACTTATTTGTGGAATCTAAAAAAGATTCTTTTTAAAAGTCAAACTCAGAGAAACAGTAGAAAAATGGTTACGAAGGTGGGGATGGTGGGGGAAATAGGGAGAGTTTGTTAAAAAGGTAAAATCTTCCAGGGAAAGATGAATAAAGTCTGAGGATCTAATGTATAACATGGTGACTATAGTTGATAACACTATATTGGGTAATTGAAATTTGCTAAGAGAATAGTACTTAAATGTTCTCACCAAAAAAAAAAAAAGATAAATACGTGAAGTGATAGAAGTATTAATTAACTCATTGGTAGGAATCATTTCTATATATATATATATACAAATAATATCACATTACACACCTTAAATATCTTATAATTTTATCTATCAAGTATTCCCCGGTAAAGTAGGGAATAAAACTTTTCTCAGCTCCTCTACTGTTTGAATGATTTGTAGTTGCTAATATTATGGCCTCGATGGCCTCGAGCAGGGTACTTATGTCCCTGCATAAAGCCTGAGTTAGGGTGCCTATGATAGGATGAATTTTAGTGGGTTCCTGTCTTTCTGCATGTGCTGCAGGGCATTCACCATGCTCTGGCCATTATTAGCAAGTGAATAAAGTTCTTCCTTCTATTTAGGAAGCTGAGGAATGGACCTAGTGTTGTGAATCCAAACAAAGCTTGGCTCCCTTGGCTTTGGATGTCTATTTACTGCTCTCCTAAATTCATTGAGTTCTGAAAATCATGGATTGGCTCAGCAGGACTGAAATTTTGGTAAGCTTCAATTATGAGGTCTCTAAAACATATGTAACTCGTGGTATATTGTTATTCAGAGATTGCCTGATTTTGTTGATCAGGGGTATAAATGTCTTTATGTGTATTCATATATAGTATATATTTTTAATGCAAATATTTGCTAAATCCATTGAATTGTGCCTATTCCGTTTTTTATAGAATATTTTTATTATTTTTATAATAACACTATGAAATAAGTATTTATATTCTCACAGTGCAAATGAGAAAATTGCTTATTCTATTTTTCATCAGATGTGCTATAGAACACAATGTCACACCCATGCTTCTAATGGGCATACACTTCTGATAGCTTGTTGAAACCATATTTCTCCAAGATGGTGTTTGAATTGAACTACTCTGGCCAGCAGAGTGTTTATTTCTCCCCATTAGCACGGACATCCTTTGGGACAAGATCTCAATGATTATATATACTGTGTAAATTAATGGATGATTATGTTTTCCTAAACAAAAGCACATTAAAAAAAAAAAGCAAACAAAATCGATGTCCCTTTAAACCATACAATTAGAACCAATAAAATAAGCTGAGAAATCTATACCAGGTTAAAGTTTCCTTTGATTTCCCAAACATAACCCCCCGTAGCAAAATCTTTTGCCATGGCTCCGATGAGCTAAGAACCTATGGCTAAAACTGCTTCATCCTCTATAGAAACCGTCTTCTCCTAAAGCCTCCCCAAGATTGCTGGGCCTCTTACAACATAAGTTCTCCTTTCAAATGCAAGTAAGAACACAAGTAAATAAATAAACATGAAGAATCGATGCATGGCCTCTTCTTACACAAAACGTGCATTTCCAGGGCTCTTTGGAACACATGGATATCTCCTTTTAACACTTTCGTAGTTAAGTAGATTTTCATTAACAATTTAAAAATTATAAGGCCAAATAAATGGACTATTAGAAGGTCAACTGAGGTAAATCTTGTGCTGCATATTTGTTTTTAGCTTGTATTTTACTTTAAAAGTTGAAGATATACTATTTTCATATGCAAACACATTAATCCTTTCTAAGGAGTGAACATGCATGATAACCAAACAATCCACAAAAAGTGGAGAATTTAGTATTTAAACAAATGTATTGAACTTAAGAACAGTGTTTTCAAAGAGACACAGAGTTGCTTCTCAGATTCTTTTAGCAACACTCTACTAACATTTTAGCCCATTCAAATGAAAAAAGATGGTGCAGCAATATAAAAACAACAGCACCATTAAAGTTAAATAGTTCTGAGCCTCACATTCTTACAATAATAATATTGGCCTTTCGCCTCTGTTATAGCAAATGCATTAAATATTCATGATGATATTTATTTCCCAAATGTAAAATGGAATTAGGATAACAAATAAAGTCTACCATATGGTGATGGTGCTGGTTATATATCATATTTTTGTTTTGTGGGCTTTTACATGTTTGATTCAAGGTAGCTTACTGAATAATGTATAACATCTTTAAAAATGCATTTCGATAGTTGAGGTTTGTTGTCAGGTTCTCATCTTAAGCTGAAAATGTGATGATTTTCTTACTGTATACAGCAAAACTACAAAGACGATAGCCTTTAAAAACCTAATCGGTGTTGAGTCAAAATATTTTTGTGATATAAATCCTCTATCAGTGAGCTCACTTTCTAGAAAGAAAGCACAATATTATCTATAAATGTTGGGTTTCCTGAAGAATCATCTTAGGAGAGCTTTTTGTTTGTTTGTTTGTTTGAAAGTAATCTGAAAATAATTTAAAGGTATAAGAGATAAGCTATATTTATAAAACCTAAAATAACAAAATGATAGAAAGCTATGGAAGACAACATATCTATTTGCTATAGTTCCACCTTTTTGAATGGGTCGTTTTTATCCCTCTATTCATCATAAACTGGCGGTACCTATATTTATACTTTACTTTGAAGCTAAATAGATGCTAAAGGTTTAGCTTCTTCAATAGGGCTTTCTAAGTGGTAACTGTCTATGTTATGGACATATTACACTGCCACTTTCTGGGTTCTGATTCTCAGTTCTGAAGGTTCAGAAACATTTGTGTAAACCTACCTTGTGATTTTTTCATATTTGGTGGCAAATCACTTTTAATAAAAAAAATTCACTGAAGACTGAGAATATAAAATTCCATTTTATTAATTTTCAGTGAGAAACATAACCACAAATTAGATTGAGGACCAGCTACGTAATTGGTGGGGCCTGGTGCAACATGAAAACATGGGGCTTTTTTTCAAAACGAATAAGAATTTCAAGACGGCAGCAGTATAGCATAAAGCCAAGCTCAGGGCCCACCTAAGAGTGAGGGCCTTGCATAACTGCACAGGTCACAAGCCCGTGAAGCTGGCCCTGATTAAACTCATATATCTGCCAAAGATTGCTTACAAGTACAGAATTAGAGGAAGGGATGTGAACATACACCTGTATTCCTGAAAATACTGGTTAAATTTCTCTTTCCAACTTTAACAAAGTATGTGGAAACATTAGCACTTCCTGCTGTCGCCTCATCTTTATTTAGTTTATTTCTCTTCTGTTGGAGAAAAGCAGGAGCTTTCTTCATCATGTTACAATCCTGTTGCACTGCTAACAGGTTTTTGCAAAACACCCCATCTTCTTCGTTGGTTTCAGTAGGTGACCTAATCTCATCAGTTACACTTTCAAAATATATCTTAGTGTGCATTGTATTCTATACCTAACAGGCTGGTTTTTAGTAGTTTCCATTTCAGAGGATGGCCTTCCTGAGTCCTATTCCTAGATCTGAAGAAACTTATAGGAATCATCTGTGCACTGACTAGGCTTCATTCACTCCTTTGATACAGCTTTATTGAGTACCAGTCATATAGTATTAGGTGCCATATTACTTAGCATGTATTTTTCAACGTATATTGAAAAATCATAAATACTCAACATGTTATTCAGTATATGTTATTCTGAGAATCAACATGTATATTTGTCTAAGTTGGGCATATGTCTTAGTCAAGACATGTTTGTTTGCATTAACAAAATCCAACTCAAACTATTCTAAAGACAGAGAGATAGAGAAATATATAGATAGATGATAGATAGATGATAGATAGATAGATAGATAGATAGATAGATAGATAGATAGATAGATGATAGATAGATGTAGTGGTTTCAAGTGACTGCATTCAAGAATACAAAACGTCATCAGGACATCTCTCTTTCTTTCCTCTTCCTCCTCTTCCTTCTCTCCTCTCTCTCTCTTTCTCTCCACTGTCCCATTTTCTATGAGTGGGTGTTATTGTCAAGTAGGATCCCTCCATGTGGTTGCTAAAACAGACTCGGAAACCTCCAAGTTCATGTGTCAGAAGAAGAAAGAATCTCCCTAGTTTGAACAACCAAAATGATTATCTCAAAAGACTGATTGGTCTTACTCAGGTCGCACACCTACCCTGAACAAACAAGTGCGTCCTGGGTCTGGGATACTGTTATTAGTCATCCATGAGACCATGATTGAAAGTTCCATTGGGAAGTGGGGTGGGGGGGCGGATTTACAAAAGGAAAAGGGAGAGGGTTTGTTACCAAAGAAAGAAGAGATTCTGTGTAGGTAGAAACAATAGATGTCTCCACAAGCATGACACAATAGGAGTCTATAGTTGCGTGTAAAGAGAGCTTAAGATTTGAAGTCTGAAGAAAGGTAATACATGCCACTAAATATGTTACCTATGGGAATGTGGTCAGATCATTGTAGCCAGAAGAGCTAATCATTTTGATTCTCAAAGAAAATCATGAAGCAAATAGACCTACTTGTTCCAGGGTTCTCAGAGGAAACTCTAAGAAGTTTAAAACTCAAAAGAATCAAGCTGTTAATTCTGTTCAAGTTTGTTGCATATAGAGAGAGATGCTATTTAATTTTTTGAACTTGGTCAAAATATTTAACTTTTAGGACTCAGAGTTGCCGGTCTATTAAGTGGTCTATTAGGTACTCCTATTGTGCAGCCAATTGTCAAAGACAAAGAATGGCAGAGGCCAGCAATCCCAGGGTTACAATTATGTCTTGGTTGTCAATACTTCCAAGAGTTGCATTAATTCTTTATGCCTCCCAGCTACTCTCTATTATACATCTCAAAGGGACCAAGCTTTTTCCACTTCTGGCTCCCTAAGAGGCATACCCAAAAGCATTGGGACTGTTCCATATCCATTATATCTAATAATTTGTAGTTAGCCTTGATATTTTAAAGTACTTTTAAAATCTTAAAATTTATCCTCACAATAAACTTTGGAGAAAGATATAGTATTATTATATAATGCTGTGTGAGCTGACTAGAGATAAACAGCTCCTGAATGCACTTGTACACAGGTATTATGATAGTTAATCTTGTCGTATTTCTGCTTCTGCTTCACTTCGTGTAACACAAGAACGTAGAACAACCGCATGGAAAGCTGCTGCGCTCCACACAGAGAAAAGATGTGCTCTGTCACCCTCAAGTACCACCCCTTCACCCGCACCCACGCCCCAGGAGTTTGGCAGTGCACTCTGAGCCACATGACTACTGGCTGGAAAAATGTTGTTCTTGCATATATTCTTTATTAGTGGGGTGACGGGACCCTCAAGCTTGTCTCCAAAGCTCCTCACTTGCATCAGGGGACACTTCTGGGTAACACGATGACAGCTGATGATCACTCCATCCAGGCAGGGATTGGGCGCCACTCTTCCTTCTGCAGCTTTGCAGGGATGCTTAAGCAGGTTTAGGAGACAGCAGGCTCCACTGAGTGTTTATAATTTTAAGGAGGTGTTACAGTCAAGGAAACCCTGAGATCAGTGAATTACTAAATCACCAGGAAATACTAGTAAAGACAACGACAACACAATTAGCTCCAGAAAAGCCTGTGGTCACTTTAGCGTTGCCTAAATCTTATTGTCTTACTGTGGATTCTCAGCGAACGATGTTCTCAGAGAGCTGGGCTTCTGAGTCAAAGGGATAGTGGTGCCTTCCAACTGATGATAAGGGCTGCTTGGGGAACCAGAAGGCAGCAGCTGGTCCTAAATGGATAACAAAGACATTCTTAGAACATGGGTCTGTCACAGGTGTGACATCAAGGTAAAAGAAGAGAGGGGAAGGTATTGTATAGTATGTCATTGTTTTTACTTCAGGTGGAGGAGGGGGAGTGGAGGAAAGTTAAATAAATGATACAGACTCAAGTTCCAGGAACCAACTAAGGAAAACTAAAAATAACCAGCTCCCTAAATAGAGTGTAAAGGCTGTCTGCAGCGTGGGATTCTGGAGGCTACATCTCCCGGGGAATCTAGCAATGCTCTAAGAAGTCTTTTGTTTTCTCCCTTAATGGATCCTGTCAGCACTTTAATATCCTCAAATATCTCTAATGGCAGTAACGTCCCCAAAAGACCCGTTGGCAGGTGTCCGTGGGGCAAGCCTCTTTTCAGAATGGCATGGTTCTTCCTGTGGCCTGCTCCTCACACCCCTTGAGAACAACAGGGATATCCTTTTGGCCCGCACAGAAGGAACAAACCATAATTCAGTTTCAGATTTTTTTTTGCCTCAAGTTGCTGAAACTTGGTCAAAACAGTCCAAAATAAATTTATAAAATTTCATGAAAATAACTTTGTTTGCATTAAGTAATGACAACAGAAATAGCACAGTACCTAATACTAGCTTCAGGCTTAATTAAATCCATTTAAAAAAATCTTTTACTGCTTTCTCATGCTCACCAACACTTTTTTTTTTTTTTTAATTTTCAGACTTGTCAAACCTGAAAATGTTTCAGTCAAATCTTTCTACCCTGCAAGTTCGGACACTGCCTTCCATTAATATTTTTTCCTTTCCTTACACATTCATTCAAAGCTGCCTTAAGGCAAAATCATGGTCTGTGGCATTTGCCAACAGAGCCCCTTTCTTCATCTTTCATCACTTTTCCTCTACTCTTTTAAGAGCCCTTGCCTTCCCCTCCCTCCAGCGTCCAATGTTCTTAAAACTTCCGGCCCTTAAGAAGCCTCTTCAGTAGTGAGAATCCCTTTATTAACCTGCTGCCAGAGCTGTCCCAGGAGCCCTGGGGCAGGGGGCAGGGACTGGAAGAGAAAACACTGGGAAACTAGTCAAAAGTTTTGAAACTCTGGACACCTCAGTTGCCCTGCGCCTCACTTTTCTCATCTGTAAAGTGGAATAATACTTGCTTCAAATTCTCCCTCTTACCTGGAGCCCTCCACACGCAGTCCCTCCCGGCTCACCCTCAGCTCTTTGCCTCACCAGCTCGGTCCTAAGCTAGTCCTCCCTTTTTCTTCATGAAGTCTCAGCTGAAAATTTACTTCAGAGAGATCTTCCCAGCCCAGCCTACCTAAGAAGCCACTCCCCTCCCACTGCAAACACCTTTTTATTTAACTACCACAATTGAAGATTATCCTATGTTATTTTATCACTTTACCTTTTCTTTCTTTGTGCTTGTGTGTAGGAGTCTTGTCTCTCCTACTAGACTGTAAGCTCCATTCATGAGGGCAGGAACTATTTCTAGCTCTTTCATCACTGATGCTCCAGACCCTAGGAAAGCACAGAATAGTTAGCACCTAAAAGTCTCAATAGACATTTTGCTTGCCTTTGACCAGCCTGTGTGGAAATAAACTAAGACCACCCAAATTAGAACAAACAGAGGCTATTTATTCAGTGCGTGCTATGGCTGGGGAGTCAACCACCATTACTCTGGTTTGGCGAAGACTCAGAGACTTTTGGGGGGAGTGGGAAAGTTTAACAGTGAAAAGAAGGGAAGACTTTAATATGTTCTGATTGGAGGTTGTTGGCATGGGACAGCTGGATGTGGGCTGTCTAGAAGCAGGGCATATATGTGATTGGTTTGGGAGGCATATTTGGCTTCCTTAGGCTAGTCTTGAATTAGCAGTGGCAAAAATAGAGAAGTTGGTACTCACTGATTAAGTCCTGATGCTCTGGGCTGATTGCAGAGGTTGTAGGTCTGAGTATTATTGTTATGCATGGTCTGGCCCTTGTGTTTGTATGTCTCTCACATGATTCCTTCCCTTTTCTTCCCATACCTCGTGTATAACCTATACTCTATGACAAAGTATGGCAGGAGTATATTAATTAGCTGAGAATAAGCTGTTAATATAGGACAATATATTGACGAAGACCCATTTCAAAGAGAATTGGCATTTCTAGAGCAATTGAGGACTCTAACAATTGGATGGATAAGAAACGATAAAGACCAGTGAGGGGGCAATATTGGGGGCAAAGTTTTGCATTGGTTATTCTATTCAAATTACACTGTAGGAACCACTCTGCTTAGTCTTTCTCTTTAAAATATACAAATTATAAACACAGGGAGATCAACTCAATAATTGGTGATGACCTAGAGAGATGGGATAGGGAGGTGGGAGGGAGGTTCAAGAGGGAGGGTATATGGAGATATATGTATTAATACAGCTGATTCACTTTATTGTACAGTGGAAACTGGCACAACAGTGTAAAACTATTATACTCCAATAAAAATCGAAAGAAAAAAAATTCAAAGATATGAAACTCATTTAAAGGAGATCACAAAAGAGACTTTTGATGTCTATGCATTGATGCTTGAACACAACAGGTGCTTTCGTGCCTCTGCAGCGCCTCTGTCTGGGATGCTTCACCCTTCTCCTCCCTTATCTGAGGCTTTGACCTTCCAGACAAGCTCTAAAAGTCATCCTCCTCCATGCAGTTATTGCCAACAATAGGCTCACAGCTCTTCTGCTGTCTAAATTCTTAAATCTCTTATCTGTGTCACTCAACACTTAATGGCATTTTGCAGTGGGCTATTTCTTATGTCCATGTTCTTTCTTATCAACTAAACTGTAAATTTCTGTGACTTTTGTGTATCCACTGCAAGCAACTATAATACATACATACTCAATTCATTTGGCTGTATAAATGCTTTCATTCTCCATTAATAACAATAGGAAATTGATAGATTAAAACCCAAAGGAAAAAATATGAGTATTTTACCCTGTGTATATGGAAATAATGCTAAATGGTACTTAATGACATGGCTCTGGGTAAGGCTGTATGGTTCAGACCCAGGCTTAATTGCATCACAAGTACACATTTTTAGGTATGTTTTAAAAATATCACTAAACTTTGGGTTCCTTGTTTATAAAATGAGGTTAAGAATATATGTCCTATACAGAACATATTGTGTATAAGTATCAGGGAACCAGTAAGTGATCAATAAACATTAGTTCTTATTGTGTTATTTGAAAATTAAGTAAAATCATATGTTAAAATTCATTAGAAAGAATCTGTTTATTAAAAAATACATTTCTAAATGCTGAGTTGCTTTGAATGTGTTTGGGTTGTTTTTGAAGGTGTTTTAATTGACATGAAAATTAAATATATTAAGTATGCAGATCATATATTAGCAATATAATTATTTACTATGTTTGAGTGCCAAACTAGAAGAATCATGGTCCAATTAAAAAAGGCGGTTCCTTGCAAAACTAAAAATAGAGTTACCATATGACCCAGCAATCCCATTGCTTGGCATATACCCAGAGAACACCATAATTCAAAAAGATACAAGCAGTCCAATGTTCATTGCAGCACTATTTACACTTGCCAGGACATGGAAGCAACCTAAATGTCCATCAACAGATGAATGAATAAAAAAGATGTGGTACACAATGGAATATTACTCAGCTGTAAAAAGCAATGAAACTGGGACATTTTTAGAGACATGGATGGACCTAGAGACTGTCCTACAGAGTGAAGTGAGTCAGAAAGAGAAAAGCAAATATCGTATATTAACACATATATGAGGAGTATAGAAAAATGGTAAAAATCAACCAGTTTGCAAGGCAGAAATAGAGACACAGATGTAGAGAACAAACATATGGCCACCAAGTGGGGAAAGCGGGGAGGGTTCGGGGGGGATTGAACTGGGAGATTGGGATACCAAATTGTACGCTCTAAATAAATGCAGTTTATTTTATGTTAACTGTATCTCAATAAAATTTCTTAAAAAAAATAGATTGATAGATGATAGATAGATTGATAGATAGATGATAGATTAGATAGATAGATAGATAGATAGATAGATAGATAGATAGATGATAGAGGTAGAGGTAGATATAGATATGTGTGTGTATTCCATTAGCACACATCAAAACTACAGCGACAGTGGAGAAGTATCCTTTTCCTTTATGAGCCTCTCAGGCAATATACTCACCCACTGATCAGATGTTAGTTTAGTAAAAGAATAGGGGTCACTATAATGTGGTTTAAAGAGCCCTGAACTTGGAATCAGAACTCAAAATCCAAGATTTATCATTCTCTAACCATGTAACTATGGATAAACCACATATATTCTTTCCATCTTTTACCTCATTTGTAAAATGGAGGTAATGACATGACTCAAGATTAATAAAACAAGAGGCTACTGTTTCTGGCTATGATTAATGTGCTTATAGCAAACCAATATAGCAACAGAATAACTGGAAAAGTCAGATAGAATATATGTAAATACAATCTTGTGAAAGTACTGGAAAACTGCTTAGGCAGCCAGAATTTGAGGGTGAAGATCCTAGGAAAAAATGACAATCATTAAGATAAGCTCAGTTTATACGTGCTTCTTTTTTCAGAGCATTTGTTAATTTTTGATATTAGTAAGAGATTTTAAAACTAGGTGGAAGATAGCTGCAGAAGGGCCAGCAGAGCTTTTGGAAATATCATAGGTCTGGAAGACAAAAACTAGAGTCCAGGTCAATGAGACTTCAAGGTTTTGAGGGACCAAGAGCATGGAAAATAAAGAGGCACAGAGAAGTAAGCCTGATATTCTTTGTACTCCCTGTGAGGCATGTGCCAGTTCCTTATTGAACTGCATGAGAGGTTAAGAAGCTAAATAAAAAGCAGCTGAAAAGGAGAAGAGAGTTTTTGGCAATCTCACAGCACTGCGTAAACAAAAATTGGAATTCAGACTGCCAAGGAAAAGAGGTCCTAGAAAACAATCTATCTTTCAATGGGGACCCTTGGCGAGCTTCTCTCCAGGAATTGCAAGCGAAAAGTAGACTAAGACGTTAAAAGACTGTAAACTAGTGTTGGATCACATCAAATTCTGATTGGATTGAGGTGAATTCCCCCAACTCAGCTGTAGGATAGGGTGAATCTGCCCTGTAGGAAGAATATCATCCAAAAATCTACCTTAATCGACATTGACCCTGCCTGGCATTCAATCAAAATTACTATGCATAACAATGAACAGCACTCCAAAATCAAAAGACAACAGAGTTGCAAGTGAAATAGATACTAGGGTTTTTAGACATAGACCTTAAATTGATTTAAATTAACAATTTCAATTAACGCATATATGTGGAATCTAGAGAAATGCTACAGATGAAGTGGTTTGCAAGGCAGAAATAGAGACACAGACATAGAGAACAAACGTATGTACACTAAGGGGGAAAATGGAGGGATGAATTGGGAGATGGGGATTGACATATAAACACTACTATGTATAAAATAGGTAACTAATGAGAACCTCTGTAGAGCACAGGGAACTCTACTTAATGCTCTGTGGTGACCTAAATGGGAAGGAAATCCAAAAAAGAGGGGATATATGTATACATATAGCTGATTCATTTTGTTGTACAGCAGAAACTAACACAACATTGTAAAGCAACTATACCCAAAGTAAAAAAAAAAAAAAGATGGCGAAATGAAATTTCAAGAGATCAGAGAGCTATGTCCAATATTCCATAAAGAAAGTTCAGCCCTACCAAGAGATAGGATAACATGACTAAACCCAAGACAAGAGAAACATGCACGGGTGATGCAGATCTTAGAGTTAGTGGACAAGGACAATAAATAACTATTAATATTTTCAAGGAAATTGAGAAAAAAATGAACAAATAGATCAAATAATTTCAACAGAAAAAAAGAATATTTGTTATTTCATATGAGATTACCTTCTCTAGATTGGGTTCATACTTTACTAGTCATAAAAAGTGGGGCTTATCACTTATTTCCAGTCAATATACACAACTGAAGCCATTTTTGTAAAGTTAAGCCTTGGTCTACCTCTGGTTCTCTCCTATTTTTGGAACATAGTCCCCAGATCATTTGACTAAGACCCAGGGCATTCCCCAAGGGCCCAGTCCCTGGTAGGGTCTGCTCTCTACAATTAGTCTACTCAACAGTATGGGACTGAGGAACAGTCTGCTTTACTTTTCAGATTTTTCCAATTTAGCTATTTAATCCCTCATCTAATACAGCTTCGGAATTCAGCCAATGTGTTGAAGGAAAAAATGCCTGTAGAGGGCTTTAAAGTCCCCATTTTTGTCTTTCCAGCTTTATAGAACTACAAAAGTTCTGATTGTCATTTCCCAGTTCTCTTCCCAGGACAGATCCTGGATTCTCAGCCTGTTGCCCACACCAAGAATCTGCAAAATCCCCCAGGAACAAAAGCAGTTACACATCATAAACTCACATTTCCTCACTTCTCCCCTCTCTGGAATCTTAGCCCTTCTGGTTCCTGTTGTTTTAGCAGCTCTTTGATGCCTTTAAATAAATAATGTTTTATTTTATGTAGGTTTTGTGCTGATCTCAACAGGAGAGTTTGTTGTCCTTCAACTACCCCCTCCTGCTTGAGAAAACTAACAGTGCCAAGAATTGGCAAGAAGGTCAAGTAACTGACTTTCATGCATTGCAACTGAGTTTAAATTGGTACAACCATTTTGGAAAACTGGCATTAATATGTATATCTAATGACATAGAAATTCTACTAACCTAAGAAATACATTCGTATGTTCACTAAAGAACATGCACAAGAGCCTCAAAGTGGAAACAACCCAAACACCCATCCACAGCACAACAGATATAGAAATTGTGTTAAATTCATTCAAAAGAACAAAAACCACAACTGCATACAACACAATGAATGTCACAATGTTCACTGAGCAAAAAATCTAGATAAAATAGTACTTGAAATTTGAAAAAGCATTGCAAACAGCAAAGCTCACACACATAAGGAATTATCATCGCTGAAAATACACTTAAAAGTATAGAATGTTGCTATGTTCTGGGAATTTTTTTCCATATACGTTTAAATTCTAATATTCTATGTAAGTTTGGTGAAAATCCATGCATAACAGTAAAAAATAATGAAAGATGAAAACAAAAATATATTGGTTTTAAAATAAACTTAGAATCAAGACACTGCTAACAACAGCCCAAATTGCTTTTCATTCCTCTAAACTATGAAAAGCTGCCAATGTGTTCGACATTCCACAGTTTTTATCTCCACTGCTCAGATGCATAGCTGCATTTTTGCCTTGCTTTGGCTTGATATATGTTTCTCAATTTTGTCACTTATGTTTGAAAGTGTCAAATTCTAATTTGGACTGCTAGTTCTTAAATCTGATATTTGCGGAGGTTCAGTAATGTCGTGGGTACATTGCATGGCTTGTCTCAATGTTTTGACAATGATGAGTACCTTTTCCAGTGACCAGATGCTCCTGATCTCATTCTGTGGTTAGGCATCAGAATATTGTAGTTTTCCCCCGCACTATATCACTTTCAAAGGGAATATTTTGAGAAAGATCTGAGACATAAAGACCTTGACTGAAGTTAAACAATGCCAGTGTTTACCAGTAGACAAAGCTTACTCTAAAGGACTACCTATACTTGAGCAAGTCTCAAAAATAAAATAAATTATATATGAGGCTGGTTTGTCTCAAAAATACAAATTCTTAAGTTCAGAGTGTCAGCACGCTTGGTAAAAGCAACTTGTCGAAACCTCAGTTGGGGTCTATTACACACAAGAAGTTAAATATTTTTGCAGTCAGACATTGAACTTACTGCTTGACACATCTGGAATATCACTTCTTAGTGCAAACCAGCCTGCTGATGTTTTTAAGGGAAAAAAAATGTCTTCATGTTGAGTGACTTTTTAAAATCTGGAACTAAAAGCAACCTCCTTATTTTGATACAATTCCAAAGTGACAGAAAAGTTGCAGGAATAATACAAGGAATTTCTATATACCCTTATTTACCAATTATTTATAGTACAGTTAACCCCCTTGTTTTACCATATTCTCTCTCACTTCCTCTCCTGTCTCTCTTTCCATATATGTATGTGTATATATATATATATATTTCTGAATCATTTGAGAATAAGTTGAAGATAGCATGCCCCTTCTCCTTCATTGCAAAATACCTCAGTGGGTATTTTCTAAGAACAAGAAGTTCATCAGCCCTTTTTGTCCTTCTTGATCTTGATATTTTAAGTATTAAAAGCCAATTCGTTTGCAGAATATCTATCAGTTTGCCTGTTGTTCTTTCATTAGATTCAGGTTATGCATCAAAAATGTAGGAACACATAAGAAGTAATGTTGTGTCCTCAGGGTATCACATCCAGAGGAACACAGCATTGGTTTGCTGCTGATATTAAAGTTTGCTCATTTGCTTAACATATCCAGGTTTCTCCTTAAACGTGTACACATTAATTTTACCACCTATTGAAGATTTTCTAACTTCTTTATCCCTTCTACACTGGCTGATTGGTCTTTTGCTATGAGAAAGGGCTTTCATTTCTCTTCCATTAATATATAATTTATTAATTTATTTTATTACATTCATATGGAGTCATGAATTCCTACTTTAATCGATGAGTTATAATACATTTAGTATCGTTACATATTTACATGTTCAAATTGACCAAGATCTGGCTGCGTCTTCAAACTGGCTCCTGTGTTTTTGTGTATCTTTTTATATTCCCATCATTCTTTGAGCACATCCTTACTTCAGGGTCATAAAATAGTTACAAGTTCATTTTCCCCAGTTTGTAAATGAATCTTTTCTCAAAGGTGCCTCAGTTTGTTTTAGTGGAGAGATTCATTTTCTGACATGCCATTTCTTCTAAGTAACCTCAGCAGACAGAATTGGAAAAAATGTACATATAGGCCTCTATATTTTAAGTATATCTACATTTTATCTTTAGCTATAAAAAAGCAGGAGTTCATATTGATACCTTCAATTTCAATCCAGTATCACAGTGTATCTTCTACTCTTCTACCCTTTCATATTTGTAACTCCTACTCCATATCGAATGAATTTGCTTTTCTCTTTTTCTTTCTTGCCACTTTCTCCTTCCCTCTATCCTCTTTCCCTCCCTTCTCTCCAATGTATTTTTCTTTTTAAAATATACTCATTATAATATTTCAAAAGTTTTAAAATGTTAAATCAGTGTTAAGGAACTCCAAAAAAAGTTATGTTCTTAACACAATGTATATTTCTATAAAATTAGTGACTCCAATATTAAACACCATGTTTTGCCTATACACACGTTTTATCTACCTATTGTATTGTAGGTTTCTCTAAAATTTGTACAAAGGGATTTTTTTTTTGTTGGAAATCAGGGTTATATAGGGGTAAAAAAAAGGTAATTCATTTGGGAAATGTTTTCATTAAGTGGCAGGTGACAAATGGACATTTCTCTGATTTTGTAAAATTTGCTGAGGAAGGAGGTCCATACCTGAAATTGTCAAGCAGGATTTATTGAATATTGATGGCATGCAAGCCCCAACATTGTATTCTTTGCATCCATCAGCACTGGCAGGAATGACATCGATTATTTTTCCAGAGTGATACCCTTCCTTTGACTTTCTAGGAAAACAGACAAATATTATAGCCCCAATGTCTCTTCCCAACCTCCTTCTTAAAAGTGTAATCCACAAATAGCAACTATGGAGACTTCAAAATATTTTAAATCATCAAATAAAAAACTTCTGCTGGCAGGTAAATATGAGGCATATTGCTCCACAGTTGGGAGAAGAGGAATGTGTCTGATAGATGAGGTGGGAAATAACTGAATAACCACTGGGGAAAAAAAACTCATAAATAATAAAAATAATAAACACAAATATAGGGAAAATAAACTTTTGTATTTTTGTGAGGGTCTGCCTTTCAAATGACAGCTGACTTGGAAGTAATTCCTTCTTACCCATGAACGAGATATAACTGCCCCTCTGAGCACGCAGGGATAAAAAGTGACATTGGGACTAGAGAGAAAGAAAAGAACAGAATGACTTCCTGGATCTATGCTTCAGAATGAAATAGAGAAATGTCATTATAGACATTGGGTGTGAAGCCAGAATGTCATGGTAGCTGTTGATCAGTAAGTGCTAACTAAGTGTTTAGCCATCCAAGTCACACGGACACGAGCAAAGGTGCTTACACAAGTCCAGGAAGCCTGAAGTCAAAGTTTTGCATCACCAGAGAGGGAACCATTGACTGGAGAGGTAGATGGGAGAATGATGCATGAGTTAATGCAGTTCCAGAAATCAGAGCCTCTCAGAGCTTAACAAATCCCATCAGCCCACAAAGTACCACATGTTAAAATAAGCGTCATGTCTCTTGTAATGGCTGGACTTCACTTGTTCTTGGTTTTGTCTTTTTTGTTTCTTAATTAGGTGGGGAATATTGTTATATAGTCTGTATACTGCTGTGCAGGAATATGTAAATGCCAACTGGTGAGAAGGAGGAGAACTGAGAGACTAACAATAGCAGAACAGCTGCAGCTGCAAGAAAGCTACAGGTGTTAGTAACTACAAAAGTCCCACCTGAGATCTCTGGAGAACTGGACATCCAGGCTCTGGTGCAGGATGCTGCCCACCAGGACACATCATGAGGATGATGCAAAAGGGCATCAGGGCTAGTGATCTAATCTTCAACCCCTCAACATCACTTCTGTCATTGGAAACCTGCTAGGTGCCAGGCTCTTCATTTTATCTTCACAAGTCCATGTGCCAGAAGAAATTAATTTCCACTTTAAAAACAAGGAAATTAAAGTTACTTCAGTCATGACTTGCCATTTCCAGGTCTGGTGGGTTTTCCACTGAGGCATGTTGCTTTGTTTGGTGCTATAAATGTTTGTTGTAAATTTCTCTGGGCATGGGGGGATTAAGTGAGATTATAGACATTGAGTGGCATCTGGCAAAGACAGTCTTATATAACATTCTAAAACACAGAGGTTTCTATGTTGCTAAGGAAAGCATTATTAAAACAATAGCTGACTGGAATTCCCTAGCAGTCTGGTGGTTAGGACTTGGTGCTTTCACTGCCGAGGTCTTGGGTTCAGTCCCTGGTTGGGGAACAAAGATCCCACAAGCCATGCGGCATGGCCAAAAAAAAAAAAAAAATAGCTGACCTTATTTACAGCCCCTTGTGTGACTAAGAGTTTTAAACATATTTGTACATTTAATCATCACAACAGCCCTAAAAGGCAGGTATTATTATCATCATTTACATCCTACAGGTGAGAAAAATGAGACATAGAAGTGTCTAAGGTTACTCGGTATATTGGCTTTCGAGGGCTGCTATGACAAAGTACCACAAATTGAATGGCTTAACCAACAGAAATTCATTGTCTCACAGTTCTGGAAGCTAGAAGTCTAAAATCATGTTATCAGCAGGGTTGGTTCCTTCTGAGGGCTATGAGGGAAGAATCTGGTCCAGACCTTGTTGGGGACTTGTAGATGGCTGTCTTCTCTCTATGTGTCTCTACGTTGTCTTCCTTCTCAGTATGTCTGTGTTCAAATTTCCTCTTCTCATAAGTACACGTCATATTAGATTAAGGACTGCAATGAACTGAATTGTGTCCCCCCCAAAAAAATTCATATATTGAACCTTGATCCCCCATTGTGATTGTATTTGGAGATATGGCTTTTAGAAGGCAATTAAAGGTAACTGAGATCTTAAGGGTGGACCCTAATCCAGTAGTATTGAGGGCTTTATGAGAAGAGGAAGAAATAGCTCTTTCTTCACACACATGAACCAAGAAAAGGCCATCTAAAGACACAACAGGAAGGGAGCTGTCTGCAAGCCAGGAATAGAGCCCTCACCAGAACCCAACCATGTTGGCACCCTGATCTTGGGCTCCCAGCCTTCAGAACTGTGAGAAGATAAACCATAATTATTTAAGTCACCAGGTCTGTGGCATTTTGTTCTGGTAGCCTAAGCTGATTATGCTAGGGGCCCCTCCTACTCCAGTATGACTTCTTTTACCTAGCTATCTCTACAACAGCCCTACTTCTAATAAGATCATACTCTGAGGTCACGGAGGTTCAATGTGAATTTTGAGATTTTGGGTGTACAATTAAACCCATAATATTCAGCTTACAAATTGCAATCAAGTCTCAAACCTTTGCAGGCTCACTTGAGAATCCTCACTATTACTCACTCTGTTGTACAGCCCACTGAGTCAAACAGGATCCTAAAGCAACAACTGTTTATTAAGCACCTGCAGTATACCTCCCTTTCCTCTGTTGCTAGAGCTCTTTTATCTTCCCTAGAGAGGTTTTTCTCTGTTTATCTTTTCTGTTTCTGATAAAGTGAGGCCTTTTATCCCCTGTCACAGGACATTTTTCTTCTTGTTTTCAATTAAGCAATGGCTCAGTGAAAATTTACTGTGTAACCATCACAAAAGATGCTTAAGTCACGATCTTTTCACTTTCAAATAAATCCTTAGCAGATCCTTGCTAGTCTTCTGCTTTACACTGGTTATTTGTGTTCTTTGTGTTCTCCTAAAATTGCTGTATTGAAGTCCTCATCCCCCTTGGGATGGTATTTGGAGGTGGAGACTTTGGAAAATTATTAGTTTGGGATGAGGTCACGATGAAGCCCCCATCATGAGATTGGCATCCTTATAAATGGATGAAGAGTCCAGAGCTTTCGTTCTAGCATGTGAGGACACAGCCAGAAAACAGCCACCTATGAACCAGGAAACAGGTTCTCACCAGACACCTGATCTGCCAGCTCCTTGACCTTGGAATTCCCAGCCTCCGACCTATGAGATATTAATGTCTGTTGTTCATAGCCACCCAGCATACGGTCCTCTGTTATAGCAGCCTGAACAGACTGAGATACCTCTTTTCCTACCACAGGACCTCTTCACATACTGTCCTCCCTCACCATTGTATTCTTGGTGACTGGTCCATAGTTGAAACTCATTTGCTAAATGTTACTATTTCAAATGAATTTAGAATGCAGACTTGTCATAGCCCATGGTCGCAAGTTTAACTGGCTTAAGTGGGCCTCATCAGGCAAACTTACAAATATCCTGCAATTAGAATTAACAGACTTATTTTCTACAGTGAAACTGTCTCTGGAAGTATTTAAATAGTCTTTCCCTTTTCATAAATGTATACATGACACAAAAATAATGTGAGTTAAAATAACCCATAGGAAATGCCTGCCTTTTTAAGCTACATCTCAAAGAATGGCAGGATAGTACTTGACAACAAAATGTACAAATTTCTGTGGCAAATTAAGTGTTCTGCTGTGGACGTATGGATACACATTTAACACAGTTTATATGAATGAAAGCAATGTATAACTGACTTGAAATTAAATTAAAATGCTTCAGAAGTCATGTTCTCCCACCAATCTTACTGAGACTGCATCTGAGTTACCCTTCTTCCTGCTTCTACTCTCCTTTTTCTAGTTAGCCTTTTACACTGTCCCCAAAAACAACTTCATGAAATACAGAGCTGACTTTGTCACTCTTCTACTTCAAAATGTGGCACCAGCTGCCAACAGAATACAGCACAAAGTATTTGTTCCCAACTTATCATTTTAGCCTTTATCTAACTCATCCTCAAAGCCTGATATTCACATCCCATAGTTCTATTGAGCTGATTTGAGCCTTCCCTGCACCCTCTTGCTCTGAGCCCCTTTGTGCCCTGGGTCACTGCCTGGAATAAATGCTATCCACTCTCCTTTTTTCAGCCCATCCCTATTAATCCCCCAAGGCCCATTTGAGACATCAGTTTCTCTGTGAAGCCTTCTTTGACCTTCATCTCCTATTGGAACAACCACTCCTTTGTCCTCATTCCTCTGGAACATTGTTCCTCTGTACCTCTATCCCACACTATTCCTCCCCTACAACATAAACAACTTGAGGGCAAGTGCCATACCTTTTCCCCATTTTCTGCATCCCATTAGATGTGAGCAAACAAATCTCCACAAGTGCTTGGTAAACATATGTTGAAAGGAGGGAGGAAAGAAAGAAGAAGGGACATCAAGAAGGAAGATAGGAAAAAAGGATACCGTAAGATACTTACCCAACCCAATACAACCATCGATGGGATGGGCAGGAGAGTAGAGAGAGTTGTTTTCTTTTTCTTCCACAGATGTAGAGGAAGACCAAACAATGAGAAAAGCTAATTTTGATTCATTATGAATGAATACCTACCTAACTAGAGGTAACCAGGCAAACAACTTTAAAAATAAGGAGATGGATTTGCTGAGACCCGGAAAATAATTCCGGCTTCAGAATCCACTCAATAGTTGTGCATAACCAAGGTTAAACATCCAGGTGGAAAATAAAAAAAAACATTCCCTCACAAAATGTGTCCCAATATCCAGATGTTTGGCATGGTGATAGACAAAACATCTAGATGACAGATTGAATTTTTTTATTGGCCTCTTATGTGCTTTGACACAACTGGTGATGTTATGAGTCTGGAGTTGTACATAAAAGCCCCTGCATGTATCTATCCTGTAGTTTATACATTAAGACATTTACCAGGAAAGAGAGAATGACAATATAGTTAAGCAGAAGGAAATATAAACATGATTTCCTTTGAGTAGAGGATATTTAATGTCGGTTCTGATTACTAATACGAGAATGTAAGTTTCCACTGGGCACAAATAATAACAGCAGAAGACTTTTTTAGTCCAAAGGCACACCTAGATTTCCAATATGGTTACTGAAGGGTAAGCCAAGCAGACCTTTTCAAATTGCTTGTGGGTTTTGTAGTTTTCAGGGATTAGTTATATGGCTCTACCAAAAAGAGTTTAATTAAGATTCTAGACTAGCCTCAAGGTAAATTCTATTTTCCAAAGATGGCTACAACATTATCCCCATCCCTCAAGTTTTTCTCACACTGGGACTTACACTCCTCTTAAAAAGAGGCTGGGATCACATTCCCTTGAATAAAAGAGACCTTGTAATTATGGCAGAAGTAAAGCTATATGACTCCCAAGTCTAGATCATAGAAGATATGATACCCAGAGAACACCATAGTTCAAAAAGACACATGCACTCCAGTGTTCATTGCAGCACTATTTACAATAGCCAGGATGTGGAAGCAACCTAAATGTCCATCAACAGATGAATGGATAAAAAAGATGTGGTACATATACAATGGAATATTACTCAACTGTAAAAAGCAATGAAACTGGGACACTTGTAGAGACATGGATGGACCTAGAGACTGTCATACAGAGTGAAATGTGTCAGAAAGAGAAAAACAAATATAGTATATTAACACATATATGCAGACTATAGAAAAATGGTAAAAATCAACCGGTTTGCAAGGCAGAAATAGAGACAGAGATGTAGAGAACAAACATATGGCCACCAAGTGGGGAAAGCGGGGAGGGTTGGCAGGAATGAATTGGGAGATTGGGATACCAAATTGTACACTCTAAATATATGCTGTTTATTGTCTGTTAACTGTATCTCAATAAAAGTTCTTAAAAAAAAAAAGATATGATATATGATATGGGTTCTGACTAGTTTTCTTGAGCCTTTTGCTCTGAAGACTCCCCCACCCTTGCATGAAGAAAGCCAAAACACATGTGCAGAAAAACTGAGGCTCCCAGTCCCAAATCCTGATCAAACTCCCAGCCAATGGCCAGAACAAATGTGTCTGCCTCATGAGTGAGGCTTGCAGGAACTAGAACACCTTAGCAGGTTCTCTCTTGAGTCTCTAGAGGGAATACAGCCCTTGATTTTAGCCCAGTGAGTTTGATTTCAGATTACTGATCTCCAGAACTGCAAAATAATGCATTTGTTTTTTTTGAGGTACAATATTTGTGGTAATTTGCTATAAAGGCAATGAGAAACTAATAAAAGTAATTATACCTGTAGCTTAGTAATCTCTCCCCTTCCCTGAACTGATCCTGGGATCAGGACAAGCCCCAAGCAAAACCTCAACATAGGGTCATCCAATAATATATTTTAGGTCTGAATTAGAAACGGCTCTGGGACTAGAGCATCCAGCTCTGTGGTGGTGGTGAGTCTCTGAAAGAACTAGCGGCTCTTTCAGAGTCAGGAGATGGTCAGTGACTGAGCAGGGAGGGGAACACAGCTGTATATAACTCTGAGCTCTTCTCCTCAGCTGCTTGTCTTCAATATTTCTTCATTCTGGCTTTCTGACATCTGAGGGACTCTTTCTCTCCATTGTCCTGTGTTGTTCTACAGTCTCTAGCTGAACAATAGATGAGTTCTAGCCTACAGTTTTTTTCAATTCGCCTCCCCTTTAAGGCTACCAATGGTCCCTTTCTCTTCATTAAATTTCTTTTCTCTCTCCCCACCCCCACTTACTATCCCCTTTGATAACCATGAGTTTGTTTCCTATGTCTGTGAGTCTATTTCTATTTTGTAAATAAGTTCATTTGTAAACTTTTTTTGATTCCACAATATGAGATCATGTGATATTTGTCTTTCTGTCTGACCTACTTTACTTAGTATGATAATCTCTAGGTCCACTCATGTTGCTGCAAATGGCATTATTTCATTCTTTTTATACAGCTGAGTAGTATTCCATTGTACATATATATATATATATATATATATATATACATACCACATCTTGTTTATCCATGCATCTGTTGATGGACATTCAGGTTGCTTCCACATCCTGGCTATTGTAAATAGTGCTACAATAAATGTTGCAGTGCATGAATCTTTTTGAATTATGGTTTTCTCTGGTTATATGCCCAGGAGTGGGATTTCAGGATCATGTGGTAACTCTATTTTTAGTTTTTTAAGAAACCTCCATACTGTTCTCCATAGTGGCTGTATCAATTTACATTCCCACCAACAGTGTAGGAGGGTTCCTTTTTCTCCACACCCTCTCAGCATTTATTATATGTAGACTTTTTAAAGATGGCCATTCTGACCAGCATAAGGTGATACCTTATTGTTGTTTTGACTTGCGTTTCTCTAATAGTGATCTTGATCTTCATTAAACTTTTAATTCTTTATCTCGTTTGAGTTTTCAAAGACTCACAACTTATCTCAATGAAGGTGCAGTAATTTGCCATTATTCTAGGTTAATATACATACAAATGCCACCTTCAATTATTGAAGAAAGATTTTAAGTATTGTGGTAAACCAATGAAGGAAAAGATCTTGGTTAGACAGTAATTAGACCAGTCTAGTTACTTCTCAAGCCTTATCATCTAGTCTGATTTAGACTAGCTAAACCAATGGTGGAAATGTAAGTTTGTTCAGCCTTTTTGGAGGTCAGTTTGGCATCTCCCATCAAAAATTTAAATGCCTGAAGTCTTCTAACCCAGAAGCTTTATGTCCAGTTAAACATGTATGTGAAAAGATATGTGTAAAAGGATGATATTTATAAGACCAAACATTAAAAAAAGACTTAAGTGTCTGTCAAATAGAAAGTAGTTAATTTATGAGATGATACACCACGCTATGATAGGCTATGGAGCAATTAAGAAAAGATAAGCTAGAGTCCATTTATACTGAAATGGAAACTTATCCAACATGTATTCAGAAAAAAAAAGTTGTTGATCAGCTTATAGTATGGTCCACTTTGTGTTTTAAAAAAGCCATATTTTATATGCATATATACCTTTATTCAGAGAATACATATAGATTAACTGAGTCCACTTATTTATCTTTTCATTGAAATAATATTCTCAGGTTGACTATTTTGAGCAAAGCCAAGTATATGTAATATTAAATAAAACAGACACGGTGTGAGTTTTCAAGAAGTTAGTCTACTGAAGGATATTGACTATAATCCTTTTAAACTAAAAAGGTAACCTAAACATAATTAAAATATTGATAAAGCTTTTGAAAAAATGCAGGATGCTTTGAGATAGAGTAAGAGGATACATTTATATACAAGATGGTTTGTGACGCTGTCTGGAAGAGATGACATTTCAACTGAGACCTGAGGAGAACAATGGTATAATTCTTGACCCAAAGGACATGCAGAGTACTTTAGCCCCATCCTTTTCATTCTCTAGTGAGGAACACGAGAGATAGTGTCGTTGACACAACAGAGATTAGACCACAGGTTTACAAACTCCCATTCTAGAAGCACCAAATGAAGAGAAAGTTCGGAGTGTTCCAAGACTTGAAAAGGTAGCAGAGAAAAGATGAGTGTGGGGGAGAGAAGAAAGTTTAGATGGGGAAGAGACCACACAGAACAGAGTATCCCAAGACTCTCTTACTCACTTGAAAATTATTGAGGATCCCTCAAATTTTTGTGTGAGTTATATTTGTTGATATTTATGACAGTTACTATCAACGTGGAGAAATTTTTAAAAATATGTATTACTTCACATACAAATAACGAGAATAAATGCATTACATGTTCTAGTGAGTTGAATGGTGATAGCCTAAAGCGGTAAGTCCATGTCCTAACCTCCAGAACCTGTAAAAGTGATTTGTTTTTGAAAAACAAAAAAGAAAAGAAAAAAGTTTTTGCAGGTGAGATCATCTTGAATTAGAATACGCCCTAAATCCAGTGACATGACCTTCTAACAGAAGACAGTTATATTCGTATATGTGTTACTGAATTCAAACTTTGAGATATATTGTTTTTGGCTGAAGTCTGTAAAGAAATCCAGCTTCACATAGATATGGAGTTAAGAAATGAAAAACTGTTGTAGTATATTTTTGTAAAATTGTGGCTAGTTTTCTTTGATACTCGACAGGAGGTATCTTCTTAAAGGTTAATTGCAAAGTGGAATAAATGAGGTCATATCAATGAATTTTTCATACTCAGATGAAATATAGTGATCTGCTTTGCACTTTGAATGGATTTTTTGCACAGTGTAATTCTTTACATCATGTGTTGGTCATTTGGAAAATACTAGTTCACTGAATAATGTAGATCTTTCGAATGTTGACACATTTCATTGTATATTATCAAAAAATAACACATTTATTAAAATAATCACTGACCTCATCAGAAAAGATTTTAAGTATTGAGAAGCTGTCAAACTTATGGTGGTATACAAAGACCTCCAAAATTTTCCTGCTTGTTTGAAAGTTGGAATTTAACATTGACAACAAATGTTGTCAGTTCTTTTCCTTGAAGTGACAAACATTCAAATCTGAATAAGCATATTTTGTCAGTTATTCCTTCAAATAAAAATGGTATTATATGAAAAAATGAGGTTAGTTCAGCTCACAACTCAAACAATTTTTTGCGTGTTTTATGTGTATCTCCCATCTCATTACATAGAATATTAAAAAGACATGGTCAAGAGTCATGATTTAACAAAAAAATAATTTTAATTTTTAGTACTTCATCAAGGATATTCTTATGTGAAATTGCCCTTTTTTGCTCTTTTCTTAATTGCTAATGTGTGGTAGAAAAAAATGCAGTGGTTATTAGTATAGGTTGGTGCCACACATTTGATGCATACATACTAGGGGTCCAAAGTTTTACTTAACATTGCCTTTGCACCATATGTGAAAATGTTAGAGTGAAAAGGGAAAATGACATTTTAGTAGTGTTATAAAATTAGCTTGGATCAAACTGACCTTCAAGTCCAGGGAGCTACAAGTATCTGCAGACCATTATTTGAGAATTGTTGACATAAAGTGATGAGTCTTAACAAACTATGAGAAGGAGCTGTGTTTTATTTCAATTACACTTCATGGGATTTTAGCCAGGAAGAGATATGATTTAATTTGCATTTTTAAAAGATGACAGAAACTTTTCTTAATTGAGAAAGTGTTTGATGGCACCATTTACAGAGAGGTGGGGAAGACTGCAGGAGGGTGTAAACAAGGAAATATTAAGAGTAGTTTGAGACATGTTACATTTGAATTATCTATGAGACATCCAAATAGAAGAGTTTAGTAAGAAGTGTTGCATATAAGTCTGGGGCTTATAAGTGAGTTCTAGCCTGGCTTTATGTATTTCAGAGTTGGTAACATGTAGAGAGAATTCAAAATTAAGGTAATAGATAATGTCATATAAGAAGAGAGTACACAAAAGGAAGAGAAATCTGAACCAAACCCTGAACAGCTCAAAAGTTTAGTTATATTTAAAAATAGTTAATCTATTGGGAGTGGGTTTAAGGACACAGATATGTATAAAACGGGGAAATTACCCTTATATACTGTTTGAAGAATTTCCAGTGTACCTTTCTCTTGACATTTCATGTTATTTAAAATGCACAATTTGATGGTTTTGTCATATGTATATACCAGTGAAATGTTCACCACAGTTGAGATGAGCAAATCAAAAGGTTTCCTTGTTATCCCTTGTAACTCATACCTCTCTCCCCACTTTCCTCAGGCTACTACTACTACTAGTCTGTTAATATATAATTTTATTCAAAATAATTTTAAAAAGAAATCAATCTAATCAAACATCATTTTGTATGAAAATAAAGCAATGAGAAATGAACTAGCTCTCATAGATTGATGTAGCTTTTTAGGGACAAAAGGAGGGTTAGAATTCAATTTTCATGACTTCCATTTTGGGGAGCTTTTCCTTACACAAAACCTCCTCCATTTTTTGACCTGTCCTGATTGTGTACCTTTTTTACTTGACTTCTCATAGACAGTAACCCTTTTGAAAATATCTGAGGAAGAATTTCTTCTCTGCAGGTTGTAGTCACTACTTGATGTGTTAAGACACAGAAACTTCAGTTCTGACAGGTACTGGAGGCTGCCTTAGAATAGGTTTATTAGGCTTGAGAAACATACTAAAGATATCTCAATCTTCTCTTCTATCAAGAATTCCCCATTGCATTTCACTTTCTTTGTCATAAAATAATTCAACAAACTTTATGTAAACCTGAAGTTTTCAAACCTGCCAGTCTTAGAGCAAAACACTGTTTTTCAATGGGGAAAGCACTAAGAAGTAGAACAAAACAGTGAATTTTCATATTGTTGAAATCATATTTCTTCACAAATTATTCTATGTTGGGTTCCCCCAGAAGTAGATTCAAAATCAAAGAGTTGAATATAATTAAATGTAATATGAAGATGATTCCAGGCAGTTATGAAAGAGGACTGAAAAGTGAGACAAGGAAGGATGCAAGTCAATAAACTATATTTTATCATGCAGGTTATCACTTTGGGCAACTGAGGCTCAGTCTTGCTGGGGAACTTCAGAAGACACTCAGATTACATTTCAGAGATATTCCATCTGAAGGGTGGGGAAGCAGAAATATTTATCCTCCAATCCCGTCAGTCATTGGCTGAATGCATCTCCAAGAAGCATGAACCTTCTGGAATTTCCTGGCTGCCCTCCACACATGTGAGGACCATAAAAAAGCCCTCAGGTAATGAATCATGGTTTCTTGCAATAGGACACTTTTGGCGTGTATTGGACTTTTACATGGAAAGGAGATATATTCCGGGCCCTGATGGTGTCCACTAAATAAACCACATAATGGTTCATTTAAAAGGAAATCTCAACTTTCCGAGAATCATGGGATTTTCTTTTCTTCCTATAATTTCAGTAATGAGGCTGTAAGCAAGTTATATGAAACCTCCTGAGAACAGGATCCACATCTTGTTCATTACTTTATCCTCCAAGGGACTGATCGTAAGTGCTCAATACAGTTAACATGATTTCGTAATCAATAGACTGAAATACTTTGCTGTGAACTATAGTCAGATTAGTCATGAGATTGTATGTTGCAATGGTGAGGAGCACATACAGTAAGTCCCCTACATACTGATGAGTTCCGTTCCAAGAGTGCGTTAAGTCCAATTTGTTCGTAAATCCAATAAAGTTAGCCTAGGTACCCAACTAACGCAATCAGTTATATAGTACTGTACTGTCATAGGTATATAATACCTATCACTGCTGCTTTTACGCTTGCTTCCAGACATCCTGGGCTTGAAATAAAGATACTGTACTCTATACAGTACTGTACAGTAAAGTGCACAAAAGCACAATCGCTTATAGAGGATGCATGCACATGACAATGTACTCCAGACACATGAACTAACGTATGTGACTGGACATGTGAACGCATGTTCCCATCTTTGAAAGTTCGCTACTTGAAGGCTCGTATGCAGGGGACTTAACTGTATTCAAACCAGACTGTTTATATTTTAGCCCGACTTCATTGCTTATTAACTGTGTGACTTTGGGCAAATTTCTTAACCTCTCTTATTTTGTTTCTCTTATCTCTTACATAGATATAATGATAATTTCTATATGTAACTGTGTTGCTATAAGGATTAAATGAGATAATTTATGGAAAACAATTACCATAATATCTAACCCTTGTTAAATGCATAAGACCTATTAGCTATTGATATCACTAAGTAGTTGAGAAATGGCCATTAAGTTTGCCTAATGCTTAAAGTGACCATATTATGATTGGTGAAATCAAACTTCACACTTATGTGTGGTTATTATAAAATGGTTGTGATCTTGTCCGAGGCAGACTTGTCAAAACTGATCGTTTTCCATAAGAGATAGACGTAAATTTACCTTGATCTTTTCACTCTTTAACATTGTGTTTTCAAATATTTAACTTATTTGGGGAAGTAGACTTGTGTTTTGAGTTAGGTAGATATATCAACACCAACCATTTAAGTAAGACAGTTTAAGGGAGGATTTCAAATATTATTTTCCAACTTTACAGACAGTAGATTTTATTATGCACCCAAATACCAATTGTGCTGTCTCTTGGATTTTATTTGTGTAGTTTCCATTTCTGTCAATGGCTCATTTATCTTAGAATTCAAGGTTAGATTTACCATTTTACTTTATACTGTTTGTTAAATCCCTACTAGATAAGAAACATTGTGCTGGATGCTTGAGGTCACTTGGAACATTTTCTGCTTTTATGTACAATACTGAACATATCATAGGTAGAAAGAAATTTACTCTAGAAGGAATTTTCACAGCATTATCAAGAATATATTGCCATAATAAATAATTTTCAGTATGTGGCACACAGCTTAAGCATTTTTCTCTTCTTCCATCCCCCGTGGAAATGAAAAAGCAGCAAACTTTGTGAATATACTTGAAAATCATCATTGATTATCTTTATTTTGTCTGGGCCAGATGGTCTATTGTCTTTTTATCTTTTCAGGGAAGCTGCAAAATGTCATAGAAAGATTATTTAACAAGGGATAAGAAACTCCGATCTGGTCTTGGCTTTGCCTCTAAGACTTTGATTCAGTGATATCATAGACACTGTTAATAATACTTTCATTCAATGATATAACACTGTGGATCAGATCAGGAGTTTGGATGCATCTGAAAGAAAAATTAGGTAAAGCCTGGAATATAGATTTAGAAACATAGACACCAACTAATTATTATACAGATGAGGATCTGAAATAATAATCTAAGGTGGGCAGGGTAAGTAGCATTCTTCTATGTAGAGTTCAAGAGCTGAGGTTTCTATTCAAGCAAAGTCAGGCATATATTATAGCAAATGAACGTAGCAAATAGTTAATGAAAATCCTATCTTCTTAAGGGTGGTCCAGTAGCAGGAAAAAGGAGTCCAGGATTTCAACTTGGTGGCTGGGGTTCAAGAAAGAAGACAGATGCAAAACAACAAAAAAGATGGACTGTGTAGTACAAAGAATGTGTCATCCAGAGACAAAATGGCAGAGGGTAGAGATTTAGTAAAAGGAGATTGATAAAAACTTCTTTATAGGGCTTGAGAAGCAAAACATCTTTATAGGTCTCATAGACTGGGAAGGGGTGGGGAAATGATGGTGTATATTAGTTATCTATTGCTGTGTAACAAATTACCACAAAACTTACCTGCTTGAAACAATACACACATATTATTCTCATAGTTTCAATGTGCCAGAAATATAAGCAAAGAGATCCCTTGGCTTAGAACATCTCAACTGAGATGGCCATGAATGTGTTGCTCAAGGTTGGGATCTTATCTGAATGCTTAAATGATAACAACCTGCTACTAAACACTAGTGTTGCAAGGTTTTAGTTCCTAGAAGGCTGTTGGATTGAGGGCCTCCGTTCTTTGCTGCTTGTTGGCTGGGGGCCACCCTCAATTCTTTGTCTTGTGTGCCTCTCCATTGAACAGTTCAGAACATGTCAGCTTGCTTCCTCAAAGCCAGCAAGGAAAAGGTTCTGCTAGCACAATGCAAGCCAAAATCTTATGCAATTTTTAATGGAAGTGGACTTCATCATTCTTACTGAATTCTGTCTGTTAGAAGCTACCAGGGGTCTAGTCATGAAGCTGAAGGAGGGAGGGGATTACACAGGTCATGAATACCAGGAAATGGTGATAATTGGGGGTCATCTTAGAGTGTGTCCACTACAGGGAGCTGACATTTTATTATCTACTATGGCAAGTACGACGCTCAGACTGGTACCTGCAATACTCATTTACTTGGAGGTCCAGCTCTCAAGTAATGTGGACTTCAGAAGCATGGGAAATGAAGGATAATACTGCAACTATAGTAAAACTTTTCCCTTTTCTTCACTTCAGGTTTTTTCAGCTGTAAGAGCACAGGGCCTGGATTAATGACTCATCCAGTTCTTTAGTTTCATCCTTTCAGGGGTTTTCATAAGCCTGTCATTGACATCTTTCCCAGTTTTCCAGATTCTTTTTTAATTGTGAAAGCTGACATTGTACTCACTTTTCATAAAGGGTTGGCTTGAGTGTGACAAGGTTTTAAAGAGTTACTATAGTCTACAAAATGTACCTCAGCACATACAGCTACGACATTTCTGAAAAATAGAGCATAAAACACATTTTTGTACATCAAATAATTTTTCCGTTAATTATGAAAATTTACCATGAAATAAGCCTATCCAAAAAAATTTAAAAAGAACAATATAAGTAAGAAAGATGGGATGCGGGAGAAGTAGGAGGTAAGGTGGAAGCAACTGAGGTTTACGGAACACTATTGTGTACCAGGAAGAGACACTTGACCTTGTAACTTTATTTTGAAATTTGAGTAATTATTTTTTCAAAGGCTTTCTCATATACTTTTTATGTATCTATTGTCTTTAAAAATTCTGTCCCTGTGTGTTCCTTGCATTTCTCCAAGTTTTCAATTACTATTTCATATCATCCAACTCCACTCCTTAATCCCCTGAGGTTAATTTTGTGGAAAACATATCACATATGCCTTTGATAGTAAATTCAACTTGTTCATATTTTTGCTCCCCTAAGTAGGAGAAAATATTCCCCCTAGGATCCCCAGGATGACTGGGATTCGAATGTAATCATGAAAACCAGCAAGGAATTTACTGGTGTGCTGTCTACATGCTAATGCTGGTGGAGCTAGAACTGAAACTCAGGTGATGGAGATTGTGATTCTTGTCTTTGGTGAATCAGTGAAGCTTCCAATCTGTGTTGGAACAGCCCTTCTCCACTGGGTCAGCAGCCTGGCTAGATTCAATCATAGTTTCTAGCCTGGGTTTGATTCAGTAGCTCAGTATAGACACAGCTTCAATGCATGGTCTTTTACTGCTCTAAGACCAGTTTTCAAACAAATAACTGGCCAAATGATTTCCAGATGCTAAAATAAAAACTGTACAGATGCAAATATATTACATTTAATTTCAAGGCTGTTTAGGGTTTTTACTGTGCCTAGAGAAGACAGCTGTAAAAAATGCACATCACTTTAGCAAAGCATCCTTCATCAATTACTCCATTAACAATAACAATGTGGGAAATAAAGGGTGAAATTGAGTACAATAAAGCGATGAAGAAAATGAACATAAACAAGAAATGGAAATCATCCAGCAATGAATTAATATTGAATCATAGCTACCCAGGGTACCGTTCTTTCTTGAAAATATGATGGTTCTGACCACCGATCAATAGGATTTTGAATCACTTTTCTCATAATGAAGTTTGGGGACTTATGCAACCATGCTCCTTTGCCCTGTCCTCCTTATGACCCATAGTACACTCTCCTAAGATGGCTCTGGGGGCAGGGGTAGTAGTCATGGTATAAGGATCCCTCCTGTCAATTAGCCCTAAAACATTGTGTTCATTTGTACCACTCAGACAGTATCTCAACACTCGTATGATGCTAGGTGAGAATGGATTAATCAACTCCAAGGTTACAGGACTGAATGTACAAGTGGGCACACAAAAGGGGAGAAGTTAGGGTACAGATCTGTCCTCACTGTAGCTGGAAATGACATCCAATCAGAAATTGCCCACCCACTGTATTTCAAAACATGTAAATCAACACTCAGACTAGGTGGCATTGGAGCAAGGTCTCTAGATAGACAACATCCCAGAAAGAAATTAAAGGGAGAGTTTCACAAAAATTACATTGATAATTTGCTTATGGAACCCATGACCTTAAAAATGACATGATCTCATTATATGTAAGGTTTTAAACTATGAATTCATGATGTTTCCGGGGAAGGTAGAAAGGAGAACTATCTCATTGAGGCTATAAAGATTTTAAAAATTGGACATTAAAATTATATCAAAATTCCTTTTATAGGAGAAAAGTAGATCATAAAGAAAGGAAAAATAATCTAGCTTCATGTGAATTCATTTGATAAAGCTAAGAATGCTGAGTCAACTGTCTTTTTATAGTAATTCTTGTAAAGTCATGAATAATGAAAACCCTTTGGTTCCAAACATGTCATTTGGCCAATAGGCTAAAATAATCATGAAGAGAGAAATCCACAAAGTTTAGTGTGGGGAGTGAGAGTGAATAGGAATTTGATTCCATCAGAGCTAAAGCAGAGAGAATCTTTTAACAGTTGTGTCAGTCTGATAGCATGGAGGAGGTACCTCTCCACACATACCTAAGGTGGGAGGAGCTAGATACAAAGGTGCTGTAGCTGTCCTTTCATCCCTGCAGGTTTTAACCTGCACTTGAACTTGAAGCTTTCTCTCTCATTAGATTTCCACCTCATCGCTTCTGTATCTGGACGTTCCCATTCAGACTGACAATTTATGGTCTTGCTTTTTAAACTCAGTAACTTCCCTTTAGTCTCCAGTTCTACCGATCTTCTTCAACCCTTCTCACTAAAGTACAGAGGCCAGTGAACTCTGCCTCAGTATCCATTACTGGCTCCTGTTGCCCGTGGCCCTGACTTCAACACCACAGTCCTCAGGTTGTCTAAAAGGAGGGACAATATATATTCCTGCAGAACGAATTTGTGAGACCAAATCAAGTTCTCCCCCATACAACATAATCTCTGAGGATTCCACTGGTACATGTCTCTTTGTGTTGTGCCTCATTGCATCTGAGAAAGCAAGATGGGTCACTAGCAGCTCTACTGGAGCCATCAGAGAAAATTCAACCAGGGTTCTTACTTATGCCACATCTGCTCAAACTGGCATGTCTAATCCAGAAATACTGCTTCAGTATGTGCAGCCACTGTTTCCTCAGTACATAAAGGATATAGGCTGCATTAAGTTGGATAAGTGAACTTCCTTGAATGGACCACCCAAGACATCTACCTTACTGTGGAAATGATGCTAGCTCTTTGTACTTCTTCTTTTTTTTTTGAAAGTTAAAATCCCGCAACATTGTTTATTATAAAGGAGATCCTTGATCCTCATGATGGGCTCATCAGTAGGATTTCTGGAAGCAAACATAGGTACCAGGACCTACAAATATTTTGGACTCCCAGTGATGAGAATCAGCAGGATACGGTCATACAGAATGAGGATGTCTTTGATCTTCATCTTGGAAGCCTTAGCCACATATTTCTAGTAATAGGCCACCAGGGCTTTGGAGATGGACTGGCAGATTGTATAAATCTGGGCCACATGACCACCATCCTTCACTCAGACTCGGACGTCCACCCCATAAATTTGCTCCTTGCCCAGAAGCAGAACAAGCTTCAGTAACTTATATCACAGTGTGCATGGCTTGATGATCTCCAGGGGCGCCATTAACCTTGCTGAGGCCATTGCTCCA
Organism: Hippopotamus amphibius kiboko; assembly: GCF_030028045.1. NCBI lineage: Eukaryota > Metazoa > Chordata > Mammalia > Artiodactyla > Hippopotamidae > Hippopotamus > Hippopotamus amphibius. The sequence goes on along the minus strand of NC_080193.1, from coordinate 86,283,333 downwards.
TTTGCAGTGCACCATGGCTATGGCCATCTTCTTGCTTGCATCTGAAGATCTGCGCTAACTGCAGAGGGCCCTTGGATCACAGGGCTGCAGGTGTAGACAGGAGCTCCTCCCCTCACAGTGCTGTAACCAGAAAAGAAAAGTGTTACATGTACACATTTTGTGCTTGCATAATTTTCTATTCTGAACTTGCTCTCCAACCTTGCCCTATGTCTCCCAGCCTCCAGGAGAGAATTCAGCTTGATGAAGTTGAGGGGAGGCCAGGAAGCATGGTGTAAAAATCACTGGGCAACAAGTAAGGAGACCTGGGTTCTAGACATACAGATGCCACAAACTAGCTCTGTGATCTTGGAAAAAACACCTAGGTCAGGTGACTTACTTACAAAATTAACAAGTTAGACTCAGTCAGTAAGGCTCCTTACAGCTCTAGCTTCCAATGCATTTAATCAGAGAAGATTTAGTATTTTGCTGTATTTAAGAATCTGTGTTTTTCAGCCAGATGGATAAAAAATGACAGTCTTAGCTGAAGTTCTAGTGAAAGAATTTTTGTATCTTTGCCTGTAGTTTTCACTTCCTAACTTTATTCCCACCACAGAACTAAAGAAAAATAAAATATCAATGGTGTCTTTTCACATTTATGAAAAAGAAGCTTCCAAGAGACTTTCCATTCATCGTTCAGATTTACTACACTGCGAACGGATGGGATCCTACTGCATTTATTTAAACTTCTGTCACCATCATTGTGAATATAGCCAGAGGTCTCCTGTGGGCTACGAGATGAAATGCTGAATGGCAACAAAAGTAAACAAAGCAACATCTCGCTTTCTATTCTCCTGGCTGCACCATTGGTTCTTTAATGACATAAGAAATACCCAGAAGCTACAGTTGAGTTAAGCATGAGCATAAATAAAGTGACAGCCCAGCAAGCTAGAATGCTCATATTCTAAATTCTAAAATAAGATTCCTTTCTCTCCAGGCGCCCTTCAAGCTGAAGTTATATTTCTTTTCCTCTTATGAAATTTACTTCACCAGATGTCTTGGCTAAAATTGAAACTATAGTTCAGGAAGCAGAGTGGACCTTGGGTGAAGTTCATATTATGTCCACTCTCTTCCAGCTCTTCTGTGCTCTTTGGTCCTGAAATGGGCTGTTTTTTCATCCTCCTCAGAAATAGAGCATCTTCATGGTCTCTCATGTCCTTAAGTAAGAGCAGTAACTAAGGATTACAACAGTCCTAAATTTGGAATATTTTAAATGGCTAGTCTTTTTCTGGTATATGTAGCTTATCAATAAAGTGATCAGGGAACTGATCAGTTCTAACCATTCTAACTGGTAGTTTATCACAGTTAGAGCCAGGCTGTCCAAGGTCTGGGGAAGGTGGTAGGAGCTGTAGTGAATAGGTATCTCTAAGTTACAGTGACAACACGCACACAGTGTATCAGGGGAGACATGAGTTGGGGCAGGTCGCCTGAGGTTCAGGTAGACAATTGTTCTGAAGGACTGGATCAGAGTGGCATCAATGAGAGTCTGAATGAGGATGCCACCAGCATATGAGGAAGGGAATTAGGATCAGGAAATTAGACTAACCACATTTCCAGCACTGATTAACTTCTTGACTTTAGGAGAAAAATTGCATTTTTCTGAATCTGTTTTCTCATCTGAAAATGCATTCATTTGGTTATTTATCAGACAGGAAATTTCCATTTAATGTTTGTTTTAAAGAATGAATAGTTGTAATTTATAGGGAAAGGGAAGAACAAGAGAAAAGAAACATGGAAATCTGAAAACACTCAGCCATTTAAAAACCAGAAAATACTCTAATATGACCAAACCGCATGAGCTTAGTAAGGCAGAAGAAGCTAGAACTATTTGTTGATAGAGTTGTGAAGAACCTTTCATGTCATATCGTGGCATCAGAACAATGTACACTAGGCAATGGGGACACATTGACACTGTTTTTAAGTAGGGGAATGACATGATCGGAGCATGGTTTGCTTTATTGTTTGGAGCATAAATAATGTCTCTTTCTAATATTGAAGTTTAATTACTTAAGCCTCCATTTCTCAGATAAGCAGGGACTCCAGCTCCTTTCTCTAGACCTTCACCATACTTCTGCCAATAGTCTAAGAGTAGTCTAAGAATTATAACTCAGTCCAAAGAGAATAATCATGATTCTAAGCATGGGACTACAGGCCAAGGGAAAAAAATGAGATAATCTATTTTCTGCTGCCTCTGCTTCTGTCACTGATATTGTTGAAAAGTGGTTTTCTCTTTTAGAGAAGTGGCTTCTTCAAATCTGATGTTTTCCCTGTTCACTGCTGCAAGGATCACATTGCTTGATCTACAATGTCTTTTAAAGTAAAGAGGATGGAGAAAGTGAAGGTTTCTGTTCAAGTTATGGTGACCTCATCTAACTTTATACTTCGACCGGGAGCTCTGCACCACCATTAGCCTGATCTTTCAAATCCAATTATTTTCATTCGTTTACACAGTCACTTCCCCAGATCTCCCAGGAAAGTTGTATCAGAACAAGTTCTGGTATCTACACTAGATCCACAAATTCCCTTTGACCTTTCTATTTTGTCTTTTGAGTCTGAAATTCTCTCCTCATATTCATTCCAAGTCCATACCTATTTTTTATTGCAGAAAGAGAGACATATCTTTGTGGAGAAAAATCATGCTGTGTTACCACTGCATTTTAGATAACAGCCTGGAACAATTTCTCAAAATGAGAGCAACCTGTACAAAAAATTACAGGGGGATGACTAATCAAAGAAATATAGGTTGCTTAGATTACTGGGTCTCTTCTAGACCCAATAAATGAAGCTAAAAATGGGCTACAAATCTGCATTTTTCAACACATTCCTCCAATGGTTTTTATGCACAATGAAGTGTGAGAACCACTCACAGATCTGTTGAGGATAAATAGACCAGAAGGACACCAGGAGTGGGATACCCATTAAGAAGTTATTGTAATCATATAGATAAGCAATGATGAGTGTTGTTACTATGGTAGTGAATTTGGTAAAGGAGGAGAGGGTGCATGCATGAGAATCATTTCAGATGTAGATTTCAGAGATAGATTTCATCCGTTGGTAGCATTCAGATTGAGCCAGTTTATAAGTGTATGGAATCACCACTCTTAGGAATGGTTCTCTGTGCCGATTCCCTCAGCTACTTTGCTTGCTGACTGGTTACAATGCATCTGCGTTCAACTGATTCGGCGTTTCTACAAAATGGGGGCTTGGAGGCAGTTTTGGTCACACTTTTGGTCATGCTTTTGCTACTTTATTTTACACTTATAAACACTAACACAGCAGCTGGGATATAAAAAGAAGACTTCAAGGTGGATGGATGTTACACAGACTCCGAGCTGGGATAGCCAATAGAAGCAAGCAGACCACTGTCGACTTGAAATGTGAGAACACGTTATGCGATTCATTCTGTTACCATATGGCCCTGCCAGGTCCTGATGGCAGCTTCCTGAAAACTCGGAAATCCTAAGTGTATTGCCATGAGTCCTCTTGTGCTTTTGAATCTTCAGTCTAAAACTACCAGACTATATACAAGGGATCAGTAGGGATGAAGACATGAAAGAACAGAAAACCAAGTGTCGTGTATTAAGACAGTAATTCCCACACTCTGTTTTAAGGGACACTACCCTTCAGGGGGTCAGTAGGTTTGTCTCAGCAGAAAACACAATAAAGTAAATTGGTCAAATACAGGCTTGAACAATGTTAACCAACTTTCTCTACTGCACGACTCCCTAGAACTGCTAATACGATAATGTGCACAGAAGCTCGTAGGGTAACACTTAGGAACACACACCCTGGAGCAGGAATGCTGAGGTTCAGATCTTAGTTGGGCCACTTACAAAGGTATGAATCCTCTTTGTGCTTCAGTTTCCCTGTCTGTAAATGGCAGGTAATAATCTTCCCTCTTCATAAGGTTGTCAGGAGAATTAAATGAGACAATGAATGAAAGGGCTAGGGCAATGCTTGGCACCTGGTAAGTACTCAATAAAACAAGCTTAAAAAACAAACAAGAGGGCAAATAGCACTTTGTGAACTGACTTGACCTAGAATGATTTAGAGGGTGATACACGATGATATATCATTTCAACTACCATTTGAACTCCACAGATATGACCATATTTCTTGGAGTCTTAGAGAGAAAACCTCAAAATACTCTTAATTAATATATATTTTTCTTCTGGAGAACTTATCTTTCTGATTTCTAAGTCAGAGTCTGTGGTTTGAACAAGATTGGAATGTCTATATGTAAACCTGACTGTCTATAGTTTTCTTCTCTACTGAGAACATAAGAAAAGGAATAAAGTCTATTCCTCTCTGTATTTCTAACACTGGGCATTAGTGCTTTGATTATTGGGAAATTAAATAAATGCTTACTGAATAAATTTTCTTATAGATATCTCTTTAAACTATTTGGGTAATGAGAGAAAAATTTGCTATGCAGTTTATTTGCATAATAATAAAACTGAAGCTCCTAGGTAAATGGCTCACAAGCCATGATCTATGGACCACTGGCAATCTAAAGTGAATTCCTTGCTTGGGTGACAACTTGAGAAGTCTCAGAGTAAACTGATTATTAAATAATGTTACCTACAGGAACTTGACAAAAAAATGTGTGATTCCTATTAAATATCAGCCTTCTCTCTCTAGTGGAAAATTCACTGCAGGAAAATATAGTATGACAAAACAATCTTTTAATCAATGTGTGAATACTCAATTACTAGGAATCTCTGGATGTCTGTAGCATAGATAAAGTTATGTTAATTTATGTGAAGCAGTAGTTTTCAACTCTGTCTACATTTTAGAATCACCAGGGTGGGGAGATAGGGAAAGGCTTTAAAAAGTAATCATAGGTACACTCTAAATATATGCAGTTTATTGTAAAAAATAAACAAATAAAAAGTTAAAAAAAAAAGTAATCATAGGGTCCCAACCTCAGAGATTCTAATTTCATTTGTTATATTTATATTAAATAACTTGTTAGCATCATGTTTCACAGAATATTTAAAGGTAAGTAGCCATTTTCTCTAGAGGGGAGAATGACCAAGACTATCCAGAACTTTAATAGAAAAGTTGATAAGAAGAACATGAGAATATTTATGAACACCCAGTGGGTGGACTGCAAGTAGCACTTCTAGAAGTGGGAACAAGAATGAAAACTGGGAGGTAGAAGCCTAGAAAACACATTCTTCCTATGTATCTTTTTTGCCAAAGGTAGTTGAGGGCATCATGTTCCTGGCAATGAGCCTGATAGAAGAGAAATAATGATAGTGATAGTGATGATGGTGATGATAATGGTGGTGATGGTGATGATGGTGATGATGATGATCATGGTGATGATGGTGATGATGGTGGATATAATGAGGAAAGTTAACAATTACCAAGTTTCCTCTCAATAGTGGGAACTGAAGTTTCTCTTATTCAATTCTTACAAAATTTCTAAGAAATAGATATTAAATGTGCATATCCAGTTTCCAGTACATACCTGTCACTGTAATTTTTCTCCTCTCCCTTCTATAAAAAATTTAGGATACTTTGATCTTTAATAACTTTTGAAAACAGGAGTCAACAAAATGAAAAATTAATGGGCTTTCTTGGGAAATTAAAAGCTGGTTTAATTATAAAAATTATTTTTCTAACTACATTTCTTTGATGCTCCAGAAGATATAACTGAAAGATAGACAGACACATACACACACACACACACACACACACCCCTCTCTTGTGAACTATTGACATTTTTATTTATGAAAGCACTCAAGAAGTCAAAGAATTATTTTTCTAGTTGCCTGGATTCCAGGTGTTTTCAAAATTAGAAAGATGTTCAGCTACACCAAACATGTGAGGCACTGACCCGATATCATGTGGAACCCGGTGGTCAACCAGAACACCCAAAATGAAGTTGGACTCCAGATGTCAAGGACTATGGCCAGAATGATTCACTTTAGGGAAAGCCATTCTGGCCTAGGTCTGATTGTTAATGTCTTTATATAGCTGTCATAGTAATTAAAAATTCTTGATTATTTTCTGAAAACTTGTGTGAAGGGAGCAATGCCTGAAAGTTTCTTCATTTTGCCTCTAAATCATACAGACCTTCCAGACAATCCATATAGGAAACCTTTCTTAATTTCCTCACTTACCACTGTTGAATAATATAAGATAAACCTATGCTCAGCTTTTGCCAAGACAATGCACTGAGGGCTTCCAGTGTTCCCTGGGAATCATTACTTTGTTTTGGTTTGCTTGGGTTCAGACCCCTTGAGATGGCCCTTGAGTTTCAGGTTCATTTACACTGCTGAGTTGGGCCTGGTTTCCATCTGTAACCATAAAATTGCTTTGAATTTCTCCAAACTCAGCCCAGATTTGCTGAAAACTCATCTAAGAGTTGGCTAGGGTTCACTGAGAGGTTTGCAGATATATTTGATTATTTAGCTGTTCAGAACCCCAATTTGCAAATTGCCAGGTGAGAACTTTACCTGGTTGGAAATTCTCTCACCTGGAGGCATTTGCTTGCTATTCAAGCCCAAGTCTAAATGCTGTCTTTTTTTAAGTGTTAAGATATCTGAAAGGCAAATACATGTCTCTAAATCTCAGAATGCCTCTTGAACTTTTTCCCAAATGAATAGTAAAAACATATTATTAAACCCCTCTTGTATAGAACATGTGCCTTTATTCCCTGCTAGGGTCTCCTTTTTCATTAGAAGTTACTGAGATATATTGAATTACAATTTAGCAAATGTGAATGAAGCAGAAAATATTCTGATTTCAAAATCAATTAGAGACTAAATAGTGGGTGGAGGCAGTGGTACATGTGGAAGTATATGTGTGCCAATATGGGTGGATGGATGCAGCTTTACGATTAAAGGCAGAAGAATGGATCATGGAATACATTTTTGAGCTATAGAGGAACATGTAGGGCAGTTTCTAGAGAAGTGATATGTCATAGATGAAACAAGTTGAGTTCCAAAATTTCAGAAGATTTAAGACATTTAGAGATTTGTCTTTACAAATAAATTTTAGTAACAGTGGCTGATTTTATTTTTTCTCCCCCTCCTTCCTCCAATAAGTCTTCCTAAATTTAACTTAAACTCAGATACTTCATAATGATTTATATCAAAGACATTGTCATCATTATTTTAAAACAGGTTCTTTACTGGTAATAACTTTTGGAATACTACTAATCGGTACTGCTTCTCCATAACCAGAGCAATGCATATGGCTAAAATGAAAACTATAATTAAGATTTTAAATTATTTTGAAGTGATTATGGCTAACATTTTAAAAGATCATTTTGACAGATCTCTAGTAAAATTCAGGTTTGATGGTGCCAATATCTAATTTTACTTTGTCACTAAAAACTCCAATATCGGTGTCATTGCTATAAATTTCACAAGCCAATAATAATTATATGAGAAAAATTAGAAAATAAGACAAAAATTAGAATGTAAGGAATGAGATACATGGGTAATAGATTTTTTTCTGGTACAGAGAAATTAAGTCTTGCTAAATGTGCTTATCACACAAAACTGGTGTACACACATATCGTTAAAATTTTACACAGTCCATCCTGGTGAATACTCCAAATACAGTTAGAGAAAACTTTGAGAATTTTCATAATTTTGCTAATTTTTTATCTTCTCTATGAAACTTGAAAATGTTTCCTACTGACAGTGTGCATATTAGTCCTGATGATTCACACATAAAAATTCTCTGCTAAACCAGGGCACACTCTGTGAAGCCTGTCTTCAGTGGTAGTTCTGATTCTAGAGAAAAGGTACTTTTGTGGCATGATTATTTTCCTTTATTTGGCCTCACTATCTACAGTTGGTCGAAGCCTCCAAGACTGGATTCCATGCCTCTGCCATAGAGCAGAACAATCCACTGATTTCCTCGGTTACTTTGGAAATTAATGGCATTGTCGAGCATTGTCATTCTTCATCTGGCTTGTTAATCATTGCCCTCCTACTTTGTGTGATGCTCCCCACGTGAATGCAGACCCCAGGTCCTTTAACCATTTCCCAGCTTAGCCACCTCTGGATGCCTGCAACCCACAGTCTACCCTCCAAGACAGAGACCTACAGTGCTCACGTTGGGATTTAAAAAGTTTTTAAGCTAGTTTAAATGTGAACACACATTAAAAGAGATTGAGAAAGAGATGTCTGAGATTAAAAATGTCAAAGGTGGGACTTCCCTGGTGGCACAGTGGTTAAGAATCCGCCTGCCAATGCAGGGGACACGGGTTTGATCCCTGATCTGGGACGATCCCACATGCTGAGGAGCAACTAAGCCCGTGCACCACAACTACTGAGACTGAGCTCTAGAGCCCTCAAGCCACAACTACTGAAGCCCGTGTGCCTAGAGCCCATCCTCCACTGCAAGAGAAGCCACTGCACTGTTAAGCCTGCGCACCCACAAGGAAGAGCTCACCACAACCAGGGAAAGCCTGCATGCAACAGTGAAGACCCAAAGCAGTCAATAAATAAATAAATAAATCTATTTTTTAAAAATGTCAAAGGCTTTATCTTTGTCTTCAAACGTGTATAACTGCTAAAGGACCTAGTTGGAAAGTATTTAAGCAAAGAGGAAAACAATTCATAATGTTTGTCTTTGGTCCTTTAATCTTGTCTTTACCATTCCAGGAAAAAGAAATATGAATTATATTTTACGAAATCTATGTGTAAAATTCTGGGTTACTGAATATGCTTATCTCATAGAGATACTTCTAGAAGCTCTAAACGCAAAAGTGAATGTTTCTTCTGAAACAAAAGTTTTAATTTACAAGTTTTTTAAGATTATAAAAATTTATTTGCACACAAAAATTCAAAAGAGCCTCTGGTTTGGCTGACCTTTTAAGGAGTTGCATACGTTCTGTATTCATCAAACATTTATTTACTGCATCCATGATTTAGTCAATGTTATGGGCTAAATTATGTGTGTCCCCCCCATCCCTCTCAAAAATTCATGTGTTCAATGTCCTAACCCCCATTTCCTCAGAATGTGACTGTATTTGGAGACAGGTTTTTTACAGAAGTAACTAAATTAATATGAGGTTGTTAGGGTGGGCCCTATTCCCAGCTGAGTGATGTCCTCATAGGCAGGGTTGATGCCCCTACTTAGCCTTGAAGAAGTTACAAAAGATGGACCATCACCCCTCTGCTTCCCATAAGAATATGGGAGTAAAATCTCTGAGGGTGGGAATGAAACAGGAGGGAAGAGGGCAGGGCACAACCTTTAAAAGAATGAAATAGCCCAAGGACATGACATAAACTGATTAGAACCAAATAGATCCAAGATGGTGGACAAGTCAACTTCCACTAGACCTTGAGCATCAATGTGCCTCATTGTAACACATCAGCAAGCTAAGTGATACACCCACAGGTGCCATGACAGTTCCAAGGTTGACCAAAAAGTGGGTGGTGGCCCAATTTCCGGAAATCCCACCCCTTCTCCACAGCAGCTGGAATATTCCTCCCGCTCATTAGCCTTTGAAATTACCCACTCATATAAAAACCAACAACCCCATACCCTGCTGCCACTCTCACCTTCTAAGGTGGCCCACACTCTGCCTGTGGAGTGTGTTTCTCTCTAAGTAAATCCACTTCTTACCAAAAAAAAAAAAAAAAGAGGAAATCTGGAAGTAGACACGCCTAGAGGGAAGATGGTGTAAAGAGACACAGGAAGAAGATGGCCATCTATAAGCCAAGGAGAGAGGCCTGGAACAGATCTTCCCTCACAGCCCTCAGAAGGAACCAACTCTGCTGAAAACCTTGGTCTCAGACTTCTGGCCTCCAGAACTGTGAGAAAATCAATGTCTGTTATTCAAGCCACTCAGTCCACAGTACTTTGTATGGCAGCCCTAGCAAATGAATACAATCCATGAAACTGTATTGCGCAATCAACCATGTGGAAGGTGTACTAGGTCAAGTTATAAAAAGAATGCCGAGAAGATTTCAAGAGCTAGGTATGCCAAACACTGATACACAAAAATGAGATAACGAAGGGGAAAACGATGTGGTGAGGAATAGAAGGGAAGCAAAGTTTGTGGAATAGCTGTAGATGGCAGCCCTCTGCAAGTTGTTTGACATGGGTAACCCAATATAGCAGGGGTCCCCAACCCCTGGGCCATGGACCAGTACCAGTCCTCAGCCTGTTAGGAACTGGGTTGCACAGCAAGAGGTGAGCCGAGGGCTAGTGAGCAAAACTTTCTCTGCCACTCCCCATCGCTTGCATTACCACCTGAACCATCCCTCACATTACTGCCTGAATTATACCCCCACCCCCACCCCGCCAACCCCGGGTCCGTGGAAAAATAATTTTCTTCCATGAAACCAGTCCCTGGTGCCAAAAAGGTTGGGGACCACTGCAATATAGATCACATCAACAACCCACAGAGGCAAAACATTCCCAGTGATAGTGGTGTACACAGAGTGTCTCTTGGCCAGCCCCACAAAGAAATACAGGAATTCTTTTTAAAATCTCTCTCTTTCATTTCCTTGAGGAGGAAAGAAGATCCAGGGTGAGGAGGGAGGTGCTTACTGGGATCTGCCTTTGTGGTCCTGGTGATTTCTGTAAGGGAGCATCTTCCAAGTCGACGGAAGGGCTGGGTGGCCTTGAAGACTCTCTTGTCTTTTATAGTGTACAGGGTGTGTTCAGAGATGATTTCTTTTTTTAATAACTAAGTAATAATGTTTTCCTTTGGCCACAGAGTAGTTCCTCCTTTTACTTCTGTATCTGCCCCCAAAGGCCATTTCAACAAAGAAGGCAGGTGACATCTTTCATCCCCTGCATGGACTGGGCGCTCTCCTGACAAATCCACTTATAGCACGGATGCAATCGGGTCTCTTCTCTAGCACACTTGGTATTCTTAAATTGTCTTATTTAATCTCCCCAAGGCCTCTAAAAATGTTATTATTCAGTCTCTTTTATAGGCAAGATCGAGATCATATTTTAAGTAAATAGCAGAAACTGGATTTGAACTCAGACCTCTATGAATTCCCAACACCTATCCTGCCTCCTCCCCCTACAAGGATGGAAAGTGGGTAGAATTCTGACCATTTAAATGAGCCTAAGGCTCTTGGTCCCATAATAATATTTCACTCTAATAGGATTCTGATATAATCCCATAGAGCAGTAGGGTTCAATCTCAATGTGCATTAGAATCACCTGAAGAACTTTTAAAAACACAGATGACCAGGACCACAAGCCTGAAGGTTTGATTTCAGCTGATTTGAGGTAAACCAAGCATCAACATTTTTAGACGTTCCTAGAAAATTCTAATAAACATTCAGTGTTGAGAACTTCTACCCTAAGCAGAAGCTCTAAATTATTGGTGGGGCGGAAGGAAGATGGGAACAGGATTACTTCCTTCAAATTTCAAAACAAATGAAATCTGTTAAGTTGAACTTTTATAATGAGCTGAAGAGTTTTGACTGATTTAATAGAAATATACAAGGAAGTAAAAGATAGACATCAACACACAACTGCCCATTTTTCCACAGAATATTCAATTTGTAGACATTACTAATCACTGTTATTAATTTTTAAAAATATTTATATTTTTGTAAAACCCTAGAAAAAATGCTGAGAAAATCAAAACCCAGAGAGGTATGATCCATAGCGAAGACGTATGTCCTTGTTCCTATAAATTTTACTTCTTTAGAAATAATTAAAAACCTCTGGCTAAGGATTTTTTACAGCCTATTTTAAGGTCCTTCCTTGAGCTACAGTTCATCCTACTGCCCAGTTCTTATTGTTCCAGATGCAGGCTATTCATCTAACGCTTCACTGAGAACTAAATGTTTTCTTTCTTCCTTAGGCTTCAAAATTGAAGTCATGGTTTCACTATTTGAAAAATCCCAAATTCAAGCTGAACATGGATTTTAGTTCCACTGCCATGTTTAAACATTTTTTGATAGAAAATGCTTTATTGCTACTGATTCAAAGCCACAAACATGCTTTGAATCCAATTCAATATACTTCTTATTTGTTTCTGATTTTTTTTCCCTTTTAATTATTATTAGAAGGTATAAATTTCCAGAAAAGCTTGGCCCTGACAAGGCTCCATTATTTGCACATGACAAGGTTTATCAGAAACAGTTGGATTTTTCTAAGAAGCCTTTTATGTTTCCTCTATAAAACATAAATAAATGAAAAGGATTAGACTGAGGAAACAGAGTATAATTCATCACCAATGTGAAACATAGTCAACCGGTTGCAGATGGATAAACTGAAGAACTTGGGACACTGCTCCAGGCAAGAAAACCCTCTTCCCTGTGCCAATAAGACGTCTTTAACTTCAGTAAAAAGAGCAGGGCCTGTTTTGTGGTTTGTGATGTCATCTTAATTTATTAGCTTTCTTTTGTTTTTTAGCATTTAGTATATATATCTAAAGCTGGTTTTTACTCTTGAAAATCTATCATATTCTAATGTTGACTCAAAGCTATAGTAAAGTTTCCTCTCTCTCCCCTATCCTCTTTTCTCCTTCTCTCCTTCCCACCCCCAAACAAAGAGAAAAAATAAAACAATACGAAAATGTACAAAACACTGGCCACTGCAAAGGGAGTGGCTCTGAGCTGCCTGAAACACCATGTTTAGCAGATTTTATATTTCAAAACCAGTAATTACTAATTTAAGAAAACATTCACTTTTATGTGCATAAATGCAATTGTTCCCTACCCAGACAAAATCAAATCTTTTAGCTAGTTTAACGTAAAACATAAAGCAATTACTTTGGTTTATAGATCTGTCTCTAATTTTGTCTGCAGTGCTCACCATGCAGCCTCATTCTTGGTGAAATAGAAATTCATGGCACTATTTCCCCCTAAAATCTGTCTGAACTTTCGGAAATAAGAGACTTTTCAAGTCCCTTATTCTTTCCCTGCACTTCCATTCCTATCTAATAATAATAGAGTGCTTTATAGTATATAAATCATATTTCTGTTTAAAAGTGACCTTCTCCATGACCTTTTTGTCTCTGCCTGTCAGCACGTATTCTTCTAGTAATAATAAGCTCTAGCCAGGAACGAGGACTCAAAATTAAACTGATTCCAGGAACCACCCTTATGAAGGCTGGGATATAGCTTATTTTGAAGTTAAATAACTTACCGATTTTCCCCCAAAGTAGACGTGAACTGGATGAGTCATTTTAAAAAGAGAAAAGTTTACTGATAGTTTTGAAAAGGAGAAAAAAAAAAAAAAAGCCAATAGTTTGCAGTTTGAGAGAGACCTCTGAAAATGACAAAGTATATTTACGTCATTTTCTGTTACAACAAAATTAGGAATCTATTATTTGCTTTTAATTCTATCACAGTTCATAGAAACCATAAGACATTAGAACCTTAGTCTGCTATCTTTTCACCTGGAATTCTTTTGATCCTAGAATTCGTCAAAATTTAAAATACTATATTATAATGATTCATTTTAGGAGGACACATTCTACACTGAGCTGGCGCTTCTTCAAGGTGTATTAACATTCAATTACCAAGCTTTAGTACAAACACCCTAGGCACACAATTTTCTAATTTTAATATCTTCTCACTAAAAAGGTTCTCCTTATGGCTGTCACAACTATATTATTTATTTAGAGAAAAAGGATACAAGGCTGAGCTCTTAGAAGAGAGACCCACAGAAATATTTGAAACTGACTGTCTGATAATAGATGGAGAGAGATTATTTTTTCCCTTTCAAGTAAATGATTTTATTTTAAACCACTGGTGTAAATTTTATACAAATTTTGTTTTGGAGTGAATCATAATAAAAAAGCAGCTTTCCTCCATTAGGTTAATTTATATTTCAACCAATTCTACATTCAAGTTTGGCTTGTAACTCTGAGTTAATTGCTTTTACCTAAATGCACAGTTAGGAAGGCATGGGAGACCAGGGGTGCAACGCCCCAGAATATAAAGGACTTCCCCAGCACTGAAGTTCTTTAGGACAGTTCTATCAAGGAAGAAATGAAGGAGGAACATGGGTTGCCTCCAAGATTACAGAATCAAGAAATGTCATCCAGGTCACAAATCTTGGAGATTATCCACAAGAGCATCCCCCAGCTTAATCCAGGAAATATGGCTAGATGTACCACAGTGAGGGGCATCCCTGGTCAAGGATCTGGGGAGATCCAACAGGCTGTGTCTCCTCTTGGATATTCACCTTCCAAACTGATACGTAACAGACACTGAAATGTTTTGAAGGAAAGTAGCCCATTTACCTGTGTTGAATCCTATGTTCTCCCCACTCAGTTGAACATGAAAAACTTTGTACATGGTGAACCCTCACATCTTTTCCTTGTATTAACACTTAATTTCCTAGAACAGTGTTTAGTGGGACACTAATTTGAAATTCACCATTTTAAGAATAATGGAACGAAGTCAAGAAAAATAAAATATTAGCCCCAAGTCTCACAGGGAGCAACTTTAGAACCCTAGCTTCATAACTTTCACACACCTTTATTGGACACTTTCAATGAAGAGACTAATTTACGTACTACCTGTACACAGGAGAGCTCATTGCTTGTGACCCATCCATATTCTCATTTTGATTGACTGAGATTTCCTCATGAGAGGTAGTTTATCTGGGTACCCAGGAACTCTGGGCTCCATGAGTGGTCATGGCAATTGTCAAAACATGAGCCTTTTAATAACATCCTATCCGATCACACACAAAGACACATGGCTATACTCACTGGTAAGCTGAGTGCAATAGAAGATAAAAGACCCAAATTCATATGCTTAGACCCTGCCTTTAATAAATATCCTCCTAACATCTGGTTCATTGGCTGAGTTCCCCTGGGTATCTTCAAGTGGACCCGGCATCTCATTTTCTTTCCCTGAAGCTTAGGATGGTTTGGGAAGCAGAGACTGTGGGGAAGCTTCTTTCTTCTTCTCTTATTCACATCTGTGCATAACTCTGATTTCTCTCAAATAATAGCGAATCAACTCACAAGTCAACCTCATTGCTCAAAGCGTTGTAGAGTACTAAGATCTGGAGATACTAACTACTCTGGCATGGGATTTTTCTGTGAGCCCAAGTTCAAAAGGAACCCTTGATGGATTGGAAGAACCCATAATGGTGAGCAGAAAGAAGATGCCAACAATTGCTGGGCCATGCATGATACTCACCATTGTCCTGGCTACCCCCATCAGCAACTTTCATCTGAGTCCTTTGAATGTCCACCAGGGGTCAGGTGGGAGAGAGTAAGGATCTGTAGAATCTTCAGGGTTGAGTTTAAAAGGAAGATCAGTTGGCAGGTGGCAGTTGAATTACTGAGCTGTGCTCTCTTGTTTGTGTCAGCAGCAAGCTATTTTTCTTTGTCTCTTTCTCAGAGACAAACTGCAGGCCCCAGGCCTATCAAAAACAGTGACATAGAACCACAAAGAACTCTGTGGAGGAAAGAAAGATGGTGCTGCTGCTTCTTTTTTTTTTTTTTTTTTTTTTTTTATGAAAGTGATAGTTGATCAAATCACCATGTTTAAATACCAAAGCAAAACAACACAGATGCAAAAATGTCTATGGATCCTTAATCATTTGGGGTGCTGTTTCTCTTCAATGCCAACTCTAAATTTCTGCAGGATGTGTTATTTTTCTTTCTTAGTTTCCTTTTAAGTCAAAACTCTAGTGCAGTGCTTCTCAAAGTTTAATGTGCATACTAACCACCTGGGGATCTTGGTAAAATGAACATTCTGATTCAAGAGGCCTGGGCTGGGGCCTGAAAGATGCATTTCTAGCAAGCTTCTAGGTGGTGCTGATGCTGCTGGTTGACCACACGTTTGAAGCATCAAGGTTCCAGTATATTACAACCATGGCTGAGTCGCTGCCACTGTTAGCATAACATACTTGCAAGCCAATTATGAAGCAGCAGATTGACTTCACAAATAGTTGTTTTGAGTTGGTATTAAAGGTATGCAAGTTTACTTTTCTAAAGTAGGAAGGATTTTGTTGAGGATAAATGAATGAAATGAGGACTTTTCACTTCAATTCCTTTCCTTTTGTTTATCATCTTAGCTCATGAGCTTCAAAACTTTTCCGTTAAAAATGAATTGTAAAAGAAACCCCAAAAACCACCATTGCAGGCAGGTTTCAAGTGCCACTTGCCTGAACTTTTTCTCTCCTCTAGAAACTAATACTGATATTATCCCCCAAGGGCACCTCAGAATTCTCTTTTTGTCAACTTCACCTTTGCCAGATGGTGCCAAATAGCAGAAGGGCAATTAAGTCAACATTCCAATGAGTTCTGTATATTTTTGAAATTTGATCCATTTTTATTCACGTCATACAATATAAAGGTTAAACTCTGCACTGTAAAAATATAATTGAATCATGATTACTTATCCCAGCCAGTCATCCTGTAGATGTATTCTAAGGTGCTTACTCACTCTTCATTTCAAACAAGTAAGCACAGTTTTCAGAAACCAAACAATGCATCTGGCTAATTAAGTCACTGAATCAGCCAGATGTTTTTTAACTTTGTAGTAAAGAATAGGAACAGTGATGGAAAACCTCAGAACTTCTACGGATTCCTAATAAATATGGCCTTAGTCATTGGCAAGAAGTAGCATAAGACCCAAGGCCTCTTTCACACGTGCCAGTGCCAACATGACTTTCAAAACTCTCTTTAATAACGCTCCTGATCATTCAGGGTGGCATCAATCTTTCCTTCCCACTATGACAGCATTTTTAGGTTGAGTTGATGTGTGTGTTTCTGCCTCTTTTTCTAGACTGTAAGTTGTTCAAAGTCAGTAAATTAATCCTCTTCATCTGGGCATCTCTCTCAGATAACCTAGCATGAAATCTTAACATAAAGAAAGGACCCCCTAAATGTGTATTGAATTGAAGCTTATCCCAAAAGATATCTTTAAAATAATCTTTCTGAAATGGTATAGGGAGAAATGACTTTCAGTTAAACTAAATACAAAGCAAGATGTATCTGAAACAGTATTCTTTATATAAAATTCTATTTCTTCTCTACTTTGGAAAGATCTTAGAAAAAATTTTGCTCAGAACAACACTTCCCAAACCGAGCTGAATTGACTAAGACACCATTAAATAGGAGATGGTTGGGTTGAAAGATGAAGATCTTCCTAGGAAAGAAGACCAGGGATAAGACTTTGAATTTGTTGGGGGACACTGACTATTTAAAACTAGGTCAATGAAATTAAACAAAGCTATATCCACAAGACAATAACCTCTATGTATCTAATTAGAAGGTATGGTGGTTTTACTTTTTATTTTCATTGACATCTTTATTAGAATGCTCAATATATAGTGAGAAAAGGTAAAAACACCTCTGACTTTTTTTCCCTTGTTACTTTTCAATTACAGTCCAAATAGAAGAGTCTTACTGTTATCAATGTGAGCTTTGTTTAAAAATCAAAAGTTGTTCAAATACAAAAATTATATGGTAAGCATTGGGTTCCAACAGTAGGCTACAGTAGGGTGTGTTGTTTTAATCAAAAAGTAACAGTCATATTGAGGGTATTTTAAACATAAATGTTTGTGTAATCCTTCCCTCCTCTTCTCTTATCTGCTCTGCTACCAGGAACAATAAATTCCCCACCTGCCCCCCTTTGATCACCCCCTGAGTCCCTTCCCTCCTCCCTCCTCTCTTCTCTCACTCCTTCCCTCTCTCTTGTTATCAAATAGAGATGCTCTTCCATCATCTCCTTTTTATTTCAGGAAAGATGTCTCGATGGGACATTTGATCAATTTGGGATTCTTTACAATGAAGCCTTCTCAGGAGTCCCATTGCAGAAACATAAATTGTAATGTCATTGAAGAAAAATTTAGATAAAGGTGATAATTAAAAGTTGAGAAGCACCAAATGCTATCAATTAACTTTATTATCTTGAGCATTTAAAAAAAAGTATTGTACTTTTTGTGTTTGCATTTGCAGAACACTGCTGGGAAGAGGGGCCAACGTTACATTTTTTGTTGGTAGATTCACGCAGTTTATCAAAACACACATATACAGAGAGGACCCAACAGTTTAAATAGCCTGCTCCTCACATGTTTAAGCTGGATGCAAACTCTTTGTTCTTCATGTGTCTGGGGACTAGAATATATATTTGCTCAATCTCAAGCTTTATTGACTCCCTTCCCTAATTCTATTGATGGTTTAATGAAGGATTAATCTGTTATATGCATATAATTTATTTCTCTACTAAAATGGAGCAGTTTTCTTAATACAGTTTTTTGAAACTAGAACATAATTTGTCTTTACTTTTCCTCATGCTTTTGACATCATTGGGATGTTTGACATGGATAGAGAAATAAAGTGGCATGAATTAGTTCAAATGTCCTAAAAAATTAAAACAAGCAAACCTTTAATAATCCACAAGTCAGATATCATAAGGAAACTTACTTCTTGGTAAAGGTATGACCTCAGAGCTATAAACCCTTACCTTCCAAGGGTGTAAAACAAATTATAAAAGGACTAGGCCTAAATTCTCAAGGTGTTAAAACAAGTTTATGTCCTAAGAATTGATTTTATTTCTGCACGAAGTCATTAATGTACCCTTGTTTTACCTACTGAGATAGTTCCTCAGTATGAACTGCTTAATGACATCATTATTAACTTGGTTTTCATTTAATCTTTTCAATATGTTAGTTTTTATAGAGTAAAAGTTATATTTAGAAACTTGTTAGTGTCAGAATCCACTGATATTCTTTTTTGGACAAACTTCATGGTAAATTTCTCTTTCTATTGGGAGAATTGCATTCCTCTTTTTACTTTACCTTTTCCCTCTCAGTCTAGAGAGAAGAAACAGCTGTCATTTCTACAGATTTGTAATATTGAAGTCTATGAAACATGCCTTATAAATAAATTCATTGAAAAATCTTTGAGAAGCAGTAAAACTTTGCTCTGATTCTTGAGTCTAAACCAAGAAACTGGATGATTTACAACTGACCTCGGTTGAAAGCCACAGCAGTTTTGTTGGTTCTCTCTTTCAGTAATTTTGTAAAGCTCATATTCATATTCAGAGTTGAATAACAAAGCTTGCTAAGATCCTTAAATGTCTATTTCCCTAGCAGTTGTACTGAATAACTTATTTAAGTCACTGCCATATTTATTGCACCACTGAAAACCTGGCATTTGTAAATATTTCTTATTTTTATGGGGTGATTATAGGGTGCTATGCCTTACACAAAATTCCCTTACAAGATTTTTCTATTCGTTGGCTAATACGTAAAGTATTTGGCATCCTCATTTTTTTTTCAAAATTCAAAAGACCAAAATGAAATAAAATTAAAAAGGAACACAAAGACATTTCCAAACTAATAATACATTAAAAATGAAATTTGCTGTGCTCTTTTAATACTAAAGTTAACTAAATTCTCTTAAAACTGTCCAGGTCCCTAGTCCCTCTCAACTGAGAGAGCAAATCCACCAAACAGTTCAGATTTACCCAAGTTAAAATTCAGTGGAATCATAAAGAATTACATACTATCTACTGCTAAATGCTGCTTGGAATTTCAATAGCTACAGACACAACCTGAGCCTTGACTTCATCTCAAAGACAAAGTTTCTAAAAGCATGATCTTCATACTGAAAGAGGAGTCCTAAATAAGCAGCATTAATAACATCTTTAGCAATTTAAAATATTCTATGCTATGAACCAAGCGCAGATTGGGCCAAAATGCATTTATAACATGTTGCATTTATCTTTTAAAAATATTTTTCTGGGTATTTATTTTTTAACACATCTCTTCCTTCTGAGATAATAGTCCTAAAATATTCTTTTCTTGTAGTTTATATATTCACAATTATGTATTCATTTAAATTTGTTCAGTTATTTTTATTGTGCTATACTTATTTATTTTTATATAAACTTACTTAAAATATTTAAATTTATTTTTTATTTTTTTAAACTTTTATTGAAGGATAGTTGATTTAAAATGTTGTGTTAGTTTTTGCTGTACAGCAAAGTGGATCAGTTATACATATGCATATATCCACTCTTTTTTAGGTTCTTTTCCCATAGAGGTCATTACAGTGTATTGAGAAGATTCCCCTGTGCTATACAGTAGGTCCTTATTAGTTATTTATTTTATATATAGTAGTGTGTATATTGGGATTGACATATACAAACTTATTTGTTTTTGATACACTACATATATTATGTATGTATGTATGCTGGACATTGCTCCGGCTCAATATGAAGAGAAAGTACCAAGTCAGGATTGGAAAGTGAAATCAAAGAGGGCTAAATGAAAAATACTCTGCAAACAGGAAGCAAATTATGTACAGAAAGCAAAACAACTGTAATTAGATTTCACTTTTAAATAAATTTACACCAAAACTCTTTGTTTACCTTCCCCTCATCCTCAACTTCCCTCTTATCTGCCTTTCTTGAAGAAATGATACACTTCTCAAGTCCTCATATTTTTAATATGGCTTCTCAGTGGTGAATGATAATAATAATTAAAAAGAAAATGCTCATGATAAATCAAGTTAGTGTATCAGCCAAGTTATTATATCAGTCAGTGTTCCACAGGGAAAAGACAGCTCACTCAAATAAGCCAACTGAAGAATAGCTTCTTAATGAAGGAAGTATTTACGAATGTGCAGGCTGGACTCAAAGACACCAAAAGGGAAGGTGAAATTAACACCAGGAAGCAACTACCACATGGCAGAGGATTAAAGAGGGAAAGGAGAGACAGAATGGCTACTGGGATCTGGAGAGATAGCTTAGCTGGAGGAGAGACACCTGGGACAGAAGCCTTGGCCCTGGATAGTGGGACACAGCCATGGTCAGTCTTACCCACAGCCAGGAAGGGAAGAAGCTAAGGAAAAAAATGCCTCTCCTATTCTCTGAAGTTTGTGCAGTGCTTCTTGAGAGCCTCAGCCAACCAGAAGCCAGAGGGCAAGGGTACCTATGGACATCCATTTCCCAAGGTCCAGAGCTGAATAAGTCCTGGGATGTAATGTACAGCAATGGTGACTATAGTGAATAATGCTATCTCATATATTTGAGAGTTACTTAGTAGATCTTAAACATTCTCATCACAAGGAAAAAAATGTAACTGTGTGTGGTGATGGATGTTAATGAGACTTATTGTGCCGATCGTTTTGCAATATATACAAATATTGAATCACTATGCTGTACACCTGAAACTAATATAAAGTTATATGTCAATTATATCTCAGTTTAAAAAAAGAATAGTTCCTATCCACAATAGCCAAATCTATAGAGAAAGAAAGCAGATAAGTGATTCCCAGAGGCTGGGGCAAGGGGCAGTGGGCAATGACTGCTCAATGGGGTTTTCTTTGGGGGTAATACTAAAGTTCTGGAAATAGAAGTTCCAGGGATGATTGCAAAATATTGCACATACTGAACTTGTTAAAATGGTAAGTTTTATGTGTATTTTGAAACAAAAGAAAATAATTCCTATAGGACAACTTGCAAAAAAAATGAGTCCCTCTACCTCAAATATAAGACAATTCTATTTTGTATTTGTTTTGAAAATTAGGATTTTCTGTTTTAAGTGGATCAAGCAAATCCAATTAAAAACTGCTGCTTAAATTGACACGAACCCCAAAACAATCCCACTGACCTGGTTGAAAACATTTGCAAACTTGTGCACTCTTTACAAAAATTCATGTGCACATTTCAAGCTTAGAGATTTTGTTTAAGATCGCTATTCCTCATAGTCTGTACTTCCTTTACTGATTTTCCTTAGTGGTAAACCAATCATATCACTGAAGTGTCCTTTTAAAAGCCTTAGAATTCAGTAGCTGGTTCCAGCATGGGAACAGAGAGATTAAACATATTTGAGAGCTAATCTCCAATTTACATGAACTCAATTGTGGTTAAAGCAACTAAATAAAAGTACCCAACTATAAGACTTTTTATGGCTCACATGAGGAAATGATTCCAAACCACTGTTTTCTCTAACAAGGAATTCCTTTAGTGTATTTTGGAAACAATTCTATAAATGTCAGTATGTTTTATGCTAATTCTTCATATACAATGCATTAATTTTATGGGGATTTAAATCACCAGGTTTTATTATTCCTTTTACATTGTGTGTTTCTTTGAGAAGAAACATGACTCCTTGATTTATCTTTATACAATGCCTTAATTGTTGAATGGTATAGGGATTTTAGTAATGGGTCAGGTTCTTTGAGAATCGACTTTGCTGATAACTTTTGTACAGGTGTCAAAACTCAGACCTCCATCTGAGTGTGTATGCCTTCATTAGATGAATAGTGTCCTTTTGATTGGGAGATGGTTGTAAACAGCTTTAAGTTCCCTTCCAGGGCTAACATTCTATTTTTGACTTATAACTTTACATTTTTAACACATACAGACATACACACACAGTCTCATTGGATATTGAATCATTGAAACACTCCTATAGGCAGGGCAAGTATTTTCCCTGTTTGGCATATGAGGAAACCAAGGTTTGGAGGGATTATGTGACTTGCTCAAGATAAAGGCAGGACTCTAAAACTACCACACCATCAAATCTAGAATTGTATCATATAGAGATGGCTAAACATTCTCTACCTGTATTCCAGGGTAGATAAGCCTATCGTATCTAAAATTTCTTTCTAAGCTTTTTGGATCAACAAATTAGTTTAATCTAGTTTATTGGACTAAATTAAAGAAGACTAATAAGTGTGGGTTTCATTTGCCAGCCTCTGTCCCTTACAGACGAGCAGAAATTATGGAAGCTACTGTCTTCTAGCAGTCTTTTTATTAAAATGATTTGTTGTTCGTTAATAACGGCAAAAACAAAAATTTACCACTGCTTAGATTTTAGTGTATGTCCTTTGAATGCTGAATCATTTTCCTCTTTACAAAATGTAGAATTTTGTTTTCACAGAAGAAATATATTTGAACATTTCCCTTTGAAATATATATTCTAGTGATGTAGTTTATAATATATACATATTTTCATTGTTTCATTTCAAAAGTGTGGTGTAATTTTCTTAGCCAGTTTCTTCTTGCTCATCCTTTCAGTTGTTTTCTTTTTTTCGGAGAAACACATTCTGTTATCAGAATCTTTGTATGGTTTAGATAACTTCCTTAAGCTACAGTCCTACAAAGGAAACTACTGGTGAAAGAGTTTGTATATTTTTAAGGCTTTTAAAAAACTTTGGCCAAGTTTTTCCCCAGTAGTGCTATGAAAATTTAAACCCTGAAATACAGTACCTGAGGTTTCTTAATTCCCAATCTCTTTGCCAATATTTTTGATTTTGTAATATTTGCCAATATGATAGTTGAAAATGGTTTCTTTTCATTGGCATAATTTTGAGTGACTATGATAATGAACATTTTCCCTGTATTTATATTTTTCCTATTTTTATGTATGTATATATTACATATATATATATAGTATATATTATAATGTGTATATATATGTGTGTGTGTTGGTTGTGTTTGTTTTTTGGATATACATTTATTTCATTTTCTTTGTGAAAGATTTGGTTTTTGTTTAGAAAGGTCTTCCATGGTCAATATTATATAAATATTTATGTACATTTCTTTTAGTTCTATGATTTTATTTTGATGTACATATAATTTTAATACAGCTGGAATACATCTTGGTATATGATATAGTGTTCATTTTTCTTTCTTTTTAAATACATTTTATAGATTGTAATGCCAGCATCATTTATTAAAAAAACATTTCTCCTTGAATTCAAAATGCTATATTATCATGTATTAAATACTTATAAGTAAATTAATTTGTTTGGGTGGATATCTACTCTTTCCCATTAATCTCATAATTCTGAATCTACTTCCATACTGTTTATAGTTGCTTTATAATATATTTTCTTCCTAATGGTAAAAGTCTTACAACCTTATTTTGCTTTTTAATTATTTTTAGTTTTATTTTCAGATGAAATTCAAAACCATTTAGTCAAGTTTCAAAAAAGCTCCTTTGAGATATTAATCAGAATGATATTAAAGTTAAAATTTGATTTCAGAAACTTGATAATCCTCTAGTTAATTAGTACTAACTTACTCATATATTTGTTCATTTATCCGTTTATTTATTCAACAAAAATTAATTGGCTTTTTTCTATTCTCCCAGGACTATATCTGACATCAAAAAGGGCAGCAGTCTGGGAAAACAGGCTAGTTAGCCAAGAATTTTAGGATAGCTCCTCATATCCATCAGTAGTTCTCTGATGGAGTCCCAGTAGTCCTCAAACTTCTGTGTGCATCAGAATCCCTTAAGGAACTTGATTAAAAAAAAAAACAAAAAAAAAAAACCAATGCCAGGACTGGTTCAGTTTTAATGAGTCTGGACCTCTCTGTTTTATTATCTCTCTGGGTGATTCTTAAACATACCCAAGTTTGAGAACACTTCCTTAAACAATTCCTAAAATAAATTTCAGGTGGCTTTAAGTAAGTTTCTGGCATCTTAATAAGGGTGATAATTAATAATATTTATTAAGCACTTTTATAAGGACCTTTTCAGAAAATAAATAATTGAATCATCACAACCAAATTGTGTGGTGGCCACTATTATTGTCTGCATTTTACAGGTGAGGACCAGGAGGCTCAGCAAGGTGAATGCCTGGGGCATTTGGCTGGGGAATATTACAGGCAGATGGAAACCCATGTCACCTCATTCACCTTAATCTCTCTGCTATCCCATATCATCTGTACACTTCTTCACATAAAGTTTTATATGAATAAACTTTTTAGAGCTTAAGTACATTTATTTTTATAAGAAGCTTTATATCAGTAGCATAAATGGAAAACACCTATGATTTCCAAATATAGAAAGTGCTTGTAAAAATAAATTCCACGCATGAAGCAATGATTCTTAATGCTAGCTTGATGCTATTGTTTGAGCTTTGGGCCCAAGGCCTCCACTTTGTTTTTTAAAGGAGATTAACATGTGTAAAAAATTTCAAAGACTCACTAACCTCAATCTTAGACTTTCTCCTTGATTTAATTGCAAGGTTTAGAAGAAAACTAAAAGAATAAATGTATCCCTATATTGTTCAGGGAAAGTTAACTGTGTACTCACATCTGAAATTACATTCATATGTGATATATGAACCACACTGTGTGGTAACAGTGGATCAGTGAGATAGCTAAAAGGCCACAAAATAGAAAATATGATGAATATTTGTCTAAAGTTGGATCAAGCAAGGACTATAAATATGAAAGCAATAAAAGAAATCATAGAGAAAAAACTCAGTTTTATGATTACAAAAAGTTTTATACAATGTGTACCAAAAAAAAAAAAAAAAGTAAATAAATAAGCTGGTAGCACAATTAGAAAATACTTTCAAAACATACAACAGATAAAATGTTGGCATCTTCTAATGCAATGATCTCATACAAATAATTTCAAAAGTACTAAATAAATTGAGAAATGAGCAAATCATTTTTGATGTCAGCAGTGCTTTTTATCTAGATCATGGCTGATTTATTTTTCGTTTGCTACATTTCTATATTTTTCAGCTTATTATCTGTTAGCGTGTATTGTTCCTAAGTTCTGAAAAAGAAACTTCTCTAATAAACAGAATTTTTAAGAGAGAGTAGAAATATAAATTAGCTTATAAACAGAGAACCACAGAAATAAGATTTATCAGACAAGGTGCTCATACTAGCTGGAAAAACATGAATCACATATTAACTCTATCAAGTATGGTTTTAAAATATCCATTAATGGTATTTTGTTCTACATGAAAAATAAGGCAAATCCACAGAAAAGAAATGACAAATTGATGAATCACTCTCTCTGTGTCTGTCTGTCTCTCTCTCTCTCTCACACACACACACACACACACACACACACTACAGTACTCACATAGGGTACCATTTGGTTCACTAAAGCAATTCAACAGAGCTGAAAGGCCTAGCATTGAAAGCCGACATAACATACGTGTATATCTCATTTGAGTCTCCTAAAAACCCTGAGAGATTGGTCAGGCGATAACCAACATCATTCCATTTTGCAGAAGAGGATTCAGAACCAGCAACTTGACTTAGTGTTGTGTTTCTCAAACTGAGTGTGCATTTAGAATTGCCTCCCCGGGCATGCAGGGGCAGGGCTTGAACAAAGCAGTCCAAGCATCACCAATTACTTCAACACCTTGTGATGGGAGCCAGGGAACTGATATGTTTTAACAATGTCCCAGATGATTTGAATGTGCAGCCAGGATTATAAGTAAAAAAGCAAAATTTTGAAGCATGACTTTCTGACTTAGGTTTCTATGCTAATTTTACTACACCTGTCCACAAGGGATATACACATATGCAAGTCTTAAAGCATGTAGCTTTTTTACAAGTGTCTGATATTTGGCATCTTTAAGATATTTTCTCATGTCTGTAGTGATACAGGTTTAAGAGCTTATGTTTCTTGTTATTATGAATCTCTTAAGGAAGTATCTATTTATCTAAAGGGCTAAGTCTAGTATCTGTACTTTATGCATCAGATATGAAAATTGATCAAGAATTTTCATTGTAACCTTTCTGTCCAGACTCAGAAAATCAAAAATTTTGACAATTTAGGAGTTAAGAGAAATAAAAACATTTGCTAAAGTTTATTTAAATATGTTGCTTTAATATGCTTTATGTATTTCATACTCAATTTGAAGACATTTGTTAGTTCAAAGCAAAAATATTTGATTATTGTTTACTATCCTGCCTTAAGATTAAATTTTCAAAAATTTTCAATAGCTATCAGATGTTAATTTTTAATAAGTATATTAACAATGAGTTAACACCCATGTTTAATAATTAATATATTAAATTATACGTTCAAGCAAGTTTCTTCTTTATACATTTGTTGGGCAAGTGATAGTAATATTCACATTATCTTAACATATGTCTTGCCTGACTAAATTCATGAAGTCCGTTTCTGAGTCATTTGGAAGCTTTCTATGGAAGAGTTGATGTTTGCCAATGGTGCTTCATTTCCTTAAATGTTCTGTAGTACCAATTAATTAGTCTCAGAGGGTAGAGACCATAGAATTTATTACAGATGCTTGGAGGACTTTCATTTCATCAGTAAGATATTAAAGATGAAACCAATGTCCTTGTTTATGTTGCTAAACATGTTTAATATGTACTGGCACTTGCAACAGAATTTTGTGTAATGAAACGATGAGTTAAAAATATTTTACATAACAAATATCGGGTTAAAATGTAATCTCACTTCTAAAGCTTAACAATACTAAATTGATATAGTACCAAGTAGAATTTTTACTTTTACTTTTTCCTACTAAGAATGTAATCTCATATCCAATTTTCACAAGGAACCACTGTAATATGGAGAAAGATTCCTAGGAGAAGGAGGGAATTTTTCTTTCTGCAAAGTATCTGGGTTCTGAGGTTAGCAAGAGTTAAGTTCAAATCTGAATCAAATATTTGGTAGGTGAGGGAACTTTAAGCAAGTTTCTTCAAGGCTCTAGACTTCAGTTCCTCAGTTGCCAGATGGAGATAAAAATATCTACTTTGTGTGTTTGTTGAGGATTACAAGAGATGAAAAATTTAGAGCAACTAACATAGGGCTCAAAACATGATGCCACAAAATCATGTAGAACTTAGATTGAATCTGATTATAATCATCACCTTGCATTATATGTGACTTATTTCCCTTTTTCCTAAGTATGTTGAGAGCAGAGACCATGTTTTAATATATTTTTTAGTGTATAACACAATAAATATGATAAATAGTACTGAGCAAATAAAGAGATGTATATATTTAGTGATGCATTTATATAAAGGATTCTCTTTGAATGATATTATTAAGGATAGTACAGTGGAAATAATTTTTAAACTATAGTAAAATCTTGAACGTATCAGGAAACTATAATATGAATTTTGACTTCAAATGGAGAGACTTTTTTGCATTTCTACACTCTTTAGTTTTTTACTGAAGTATAGTGATTTACAATGTTGTGTTAGTTTCAGGTGTACAGCAAAGTGATTCAGTTGTATATATGCATATACATATATATATTTTAGATTCTTTTCCATTATAGGTTCTTACAAGATATTGAATATAGTTCCCTGTACTATACAGTAGGTCCTTGTTTATCTATTTTATATATGTGCATTTCTACCCACTTAATAAGATTCTTAGCTTTGGATAGTGATAGCAATTGATCCAATTAACTCTAAGTAGATGATAGGAGAGACATATTTAACTGCTGCTTCCAGAGACCCATTTTCATGGATGGGAACCATGCTGTTGTGATAGATTGCAATGTTAGCCCAGTTTCTCTCCTTGGCCCCATACCCATGCCCTGTGCCAAGCAACTTTGAAGTACAAACTTTTTCACCAGGGTCAAACACATGCATGACTTGTTTTGGCTAATGTAGTATTAACAGATAGGATCCAAGCAAAATCTTGAAGAGTACTTGCATTCAGGCTTGCTCTCTTGTGCCTCTGCCATTGTCATGAAGACATATCAGGGTCAGCTAGCAGAAGGATAAGAGAAATGTGAAGCCGAGCAGCCCCAGATGCCTGAGTTGGCAGATGACTGATACCCAAACATCTGAGACAGCCCTGCTAGATTAGCACAGCCACCCAGCCAATCTTCAGCTTTCCTAGACATGTTAACACAAATTAATTGTTGTATGCCACTGATGTTATGTGGCTTTTAAAATATATGCCATTTTTATGAGAACAGGTAACTGTGATAGCTATCCTTAGAAACTTTTTTTTTTAAGAAAAGGTGGTGTATAATCTGGAAAGTAATCTGTTACATGCCTGCTGTTTTGTTTTGTTTTGTTTTGTTTTTTTAGAAAAGCTTATAAAATAAGTGTAATAATGCCAGATTTTAATTTACAGTTGTTTCAATAGAGGTAGAGAAGGATGATTCCTGGGAGGAACATCCATCTGATGTGCAAGGTTAAATATCTCCACCTGGAACCAGAGCAAGATGCTCCCCAGTGCCCAGATAATCTCATGGTAGTAAGATGAGCCTCTGTGAAAGAGCTAAATAAATATTTTCAAAGGATTAAGTCACATACAGTTAAGCTTATGGACATGAAACTCTTGAACAGATACTGATGCCAAAGGCATTTTTCTTTCACCCGCCTTTGCAGGTTTAAGTCCCCTTTTCTAAAAATAGCAACATATCGATCCATTAACATTCACACTTTCATTACCTTAAATCCCTCCCTTCCCCACAAACTCCAAGTCCTGTCACTGGCTTGAACACCAGACAAATATATTCTACTGCCTGTTAGACATTTCCCACTAAAGGTCGGTTGGGCACCTCCTACTCAACATATCCAAAGAGAAATCCACTATTTTTCACTGAAAACTGACACTTGGATTTCCTGTCTCTATGAATGACTACACCCATCACAAACTCAAAATTTGAGACTCATTCTTCATCCTTTCTTTTCCTTCAGCTCCCCTCTCCCAAATCTTATAATGACTAAAGTGGTCCACATATTCCCAAAAACTATCCATCACAATTTGCTTGGCCTGCAGGAGCCCTGCTATTTGTATTTTAGTAACCCATATTGACCACTAAAATATCAAAATCATTTGTTTTCCACAATAATCTGCCTGGGGTTACCACACAGCCCCAGAGTAGAAAAATGTGGGGCCCGATTTTTGAACAATAATGCCAAAATCGTTGTTCATTTTAATGTTCCTGCAGCCATAAAGGGTTTTGAGAAGAGCATTTCAGAGAACACCAAGAAAGAAGGATTCCTCACCTTCTCTAACAACTAATCAATCCTTTTGAAAATCGGTTTTTTCAATGCAAGGGTTAAGGGGAAGAAAGGGGGTTTAAAAGTTAAAACACACCAGCAGTTATCTGGCACGAGACTCTCGAAGAAATTGTTAATGCCTAAATGTTCCATGCTTTTCAGTGGCCTGGTGCCTGAACTTAAACAGAACTTCAATAAAAGTCATACAGAAAAAATAAATGGAATGGAATCTAAGGAGCTCAGCAATTATGTTAGAAAT
The DNA here is from genome assembly GCF_030028045.1 of Hippopotamus amphibius kiboko. Classification (NCBI taxonomy): domain Eukaryota; kingdom Metazoa; phylum Chordata; class Mammalia; order Artiodactyla; family Hippopotamidae; genus Hippopotamus; species Hippopotamus amphibius. Next base: position 86,253,405 of record NC_080193.1, on the reverse strand, counting down.
GTTTATCTAAGGAGAAAAAAAACTAAACATCAATTTTTAAATCCTTTTTTATTATAAAATATAAAGGGACTGAAAGTTTATCTCTAAATTGTGCACAGGGCAAATGAAATTCATATGTGTTGAATATACACTGATTTTTCCCAAATAATGAATCTGCCATGTGGGTTTATTCAACTCTGCTTTTGGTGTGAAATCCTGAGCGTAAAGTCTGTATAGGCTTAAAGAACCCAGGGAGCTGAACATATGATGGCCTTGATGGTGGTATACCTTTTTCTAAACAGATACCCGTCTGTACATGCAAAAGACTTGAAGAAGCAACTAATGGAGCTAACATACATAGTTTAACAAATTTACTTTGGGTGTATAGTGAGCATCAGGCATTCAAACAGAACACCTTGATCTATTACAACTGGGGTGTGTGTGTGTGTGGTGTGTGTGTGTGTTGGGGGGGTTACATAATGAATAGTGGCATGCCCATTATTGGGATGTAGGAAGAGGAATCCAATTTTAGTCTGCCTGCTAATCAAGAAGATGACATTTGGGACTTCCTAGGTGGCGCAGTGGGAAAGAATTTGCCTGCCAATGCAGGGGACCAGGGTTTGATCCCTGCCCCAAGAAGATACCACATGCCACAGAGCAACTAAGCCCGTGTACCACAACTATCGAGCCTGCACTTTAGAGCCCGTGAGCCACAACTATTGAGCCCATGTGCTGCAGCTACTAAAGCCCACGCGCCTAGAGCCCGTGCTCTTCAGCAAGAGAGGCCACTGCAATGAGGAGCCCACGCACCGCAATGAAGAATAGCCCCCACTCGCCGCAACTAGAAAAAGCCCGTGTGAAGCAAAGAAGATCCAACACAGCCAATAAAATACATACATACATACATAAATACAGAAATTAATTAAAAAAAAAAGATGACGTTTGTACACATCCAACCTTGTGGCTCCATCAACAACAAAGCATGGAGGATTCAGAATAGAAATAGTCAAAACCTTGCAGGGACATAAAAACAATAAAAGGAATTCACCCCCAAAAATAAGTGATCTGAAGCAACAGGATTTGTGCAGAAGATATTACAAAAAGTAAGCTGTAGATTCTGTATCTAAAGCACAATGTGCATTTATAAAAGCAAAGATGATCATTTTCTTAATGTGATATTTGTCCTAGTAAAAATATGAGAAATCTCAAGGCAGGGTAGGACCATCAAGAAGACCTTCATCAAGTTGGCTAATACAGGGAAACAAAGAATCCAGGTAAGATCTGAGTAAAGAGATCTCTAGGAAGAGCTAAACGGTTAATTGATGAGATAACCGAAAATAAACATCAAAACACCATTGTTAAATATAATTTGTTGAATGTAGTTGTGACTAAAAATGTCCCTCCCCAGAGTTATGAGGCTTGTCTTAATATTTAATATTAAATTGGAAAGGACTCAGGCATATACGAGGGCAAGTCAAAAATTATCTGCACTCTGGCTGCAGAATTTATTTTAATTAACTTTTAGAAAAGACAAATGCATCATTTTTTGACATAATCTCCTTGCTTTTCAATACACTTTGTCCATCTGTCAACAAGCTTTCATATTCCCTCATTAAAAAATGTTTTAGGCTGAGCTGTGATCCACGAATGCACTGCTGTCTTCACTTCATCAGAAGTGAAACTTTGTCCTCGTAGGACTGCTTTCAGGGGACCAAACAGGTGAAAGTCTAAGGGAGCAAAATCAGGACCATAGGGATGATGTTTTAACACCTCAAAACAAAGTTTTTGCAGAGTGTTGACAGTGTGGGCAGAAGTGTGCAGACGTGCATTGTCAGGTAAGATCACAATGCCCTTGAATAGAAGTCTTCTGCGTTTAATACAAAGTTTAGGCTTCAGCACAAACTTTTCAAAATCTAATTCTGTCGTGGATTATTTCATAGGCAGAGCCATGGCTGAGTTGCAAATGATTTGCCACATAATCAACTGTTACCTGTCTATTCGACAGAATCATTTCCCGTGTAAGCTCAATGTTGTCATCAACCGTGGACATGGACGGGCATCCAGCTGCTTCTTGATGGCTAACACTTGCGCAACCTTCCTTGAACTTCTCTATCCATTCATACACACTTTCTCCATACCGTGCACAAAGTCTTTGATAAATAACGGCGCCAGGTACACCCTCAGACCACAAAAGATGAATCACTGCACACTGCTCTTCTTTCATATAAATCACATCCATTTTTGCTCACACCACAGATAGAAATGAACTGATGTAACATGTTCACACCTGCACAGCAGTGACTGGGGAGACACTAGCCTTGAATGAAAAGTGCTGATAAGACAGTGGGGCTAACAGAAGTTTTCATGTAACCTAAGTGTGGATAATTTTTGACTCACCCTCAAAAGTAAATACTCAGTTAATGGTAAATATTAAATACACAGCTTTTATTTCAACATGGGAAATCAATGATTCTCAATAGACCCTTTGGGTGCTTAATAAAATCTTGAGATTAATATGAGTTATTTCTTTAGGTAAACCAAGGTGTATTATCTTTCCCTGCAAAATTACACCAAAAATTAGTGGCTTAAAACAGTAATATTTATTATATCATAGTTTCTGTAGATCAGGAATTTGAACACAGATTAACTAGGGCCCTGACTCAGGGTTTCTCACAAGGCTGTAATCAAAGTGTTGGTTCAGGCTACTATAATAAGTACCATAGACTGGGAGATTTATAAACAGCAGAAATTTATTTTTCAAAGTTCTGGAGTCTGGAAGTCTAATGTCAGGTGTCAGCATGGTGGGGTTTTGGTGAGAGCCCTCTTCTGGGTTGCCAATGACTGGCTTCTCATTGTATCCTCACATGGCAAAAAAAAGTGAGAGAGCTCTCTGGGGTCTCTATCTACATGAATGGCATTAATCCCATTCATGAGGGCTACACTCTCATGATCTAATTACCTCCTAATACCATCTCGTAAGGGATTAGGAGGTCAACACATGAACTTTGGGAGGACACAAACTTTCAGTCCATAATATATCTTAAGGCCTGGATGGGGAAGAATCCACATCCAAGCTCACTTACACAGTTATTGGCAGGATTCAATTTCTTGTTGGGTGGTTGGATGAAACACATCAGTTCCCCACTGGCCATTGGCTGGAAGATGCCCTGTGTTCCTGGTCATGTGGACATCTTCATAGGGTGCTCACAGAATGATAGCTCATTTCATCAAGCAAGCAAGCAGGCACTGCCAATCAAGAAGAGTGCAAGCAACATGCCCTTTTTTTTTAAATCTGATTTTGGAAGTGACATCCTCCCACTGTTGCATAGTCTAATCATTAGATGGAAAGCCTGGTCCAGCCCACACTCAGGGAAGGGGATTCACAAGGTTGGGAACACGAGGGGTTAGGGACTATTAGGAACTATTTAGAAGCTGTGGACAACAGTGCAAATTGAGAAAACACTTCACCAACATCCTGAAAATCTGGACTTCACTTCAGAACCTACGACCACCAAGCTGTTCCATTTAAACAAGCTGCTTGACAGAGATATAGTGTTGCAGTCTAGAGTGTGGGCTTTGGGGTACACCACTTGGGTTTGAACCAGAATTCACATATTGTGTGACCTCAGAAATCTACCTGACCTGAATTTTCCTGTATGTAAAAATTATATTTGTGTAATACGTACTTCACGTAGTTTTTGTGAGATTTAAGAGAGTTGATACACATTAATCACTTAGAAGACTGCTGGGGAATAATAGTAATAATAGTGCTAACTAGCAAGATTGTTGAGAGGATTAAATGAGATGGTGGAAAGGAGGTCTTAGCACAATCACCACATTCAACACATGGCATCTGCTGTCATCAGTGTCTTCATCCCTAGAGAGAGGAGCCTCCTCCTGCTATAAGTACTGTTCCCCCCTCTGCTCTGTAAGGAGGTCAGAAGCACAACCTAAAGTGTCCCCAGTGTTCACGGCAGTCAGCCTGTCTCAATATGGCTATGTGACCCCCCATGTTTTTGTGCTACCTGGTCAAGTGCTAATGAGAATGTTGGACAGACATATGCAGCCTTCCTCAGTAGGTAGAGGAAAGGAGTCTGAGATCCCTCTGGAAGATTGGAGAGACTTGGGTGTCAGGCATGAACATGACACTAGCCAGGGAGTTCTAGCACACTCAGGCTTCAGCAAGGAGTGATGCCCCTTCAAACACAGAGGGGTGTGCCGAGACCAGCTCGGTGACTCGAGGTGAGTGACGGGTGCCGCAAGCTTGAAGAAGACACAGACACAGACTGAAGAGAAAGATGGGACCGGGGGACTCAAGACCTCTAGGATCAAGAGCCTTGCTGACTCATCCCAGGCTGCTTTTATTGAGTTCGTGGGCTTATATTCTCAGGTTACACTCATAAACAATCAAAGGCCTCACATGACTGGGGCAATGATCCTTGTTTGCCTCCTGGGTCCGAGCTGAGCAGGTGTGGATTTGAGCTGGGTGTGGAGAGCAAAACAGCCCTGGGGGCAGGAGACCTCTCTCAGATATTGGGGGTCTGTGCCCCACCCGTGTTGGCCCCTCTGCGACTGTGCCTGTCTTAGGTTGTTCCTCCCTTGAGGAATCTTACCCGTCTTTGGCTAACCAGCCATCCCTCAGGACCAAACAGGGTGATACTAGTCTCCACGCCCCGCACCCTCAGCTCCTCCACCGCTCAAGCAGGACACCCTGAATCCCATCGCTCGGCCCACATACTTCAACATTTTCAATGTTTCAGAAAGGTTCCCGAATGTCTTCCCACAGGGGTGAAACCCATCTCTAAAACCCCAAGATGAATGGGAACATTTTGCAAGATTTTGTTTAGGAACATGAGTTTCAGTAGACTCTTGTTGAGGTCCCACTGGGAAATAGTGTTTCTGAGCAGTCTGGATGGAAATGAAACGTTGGCATTTTTAGAGAAGGAAAATAAACTTGCTCTTTCTTAAACTCAAATACTAGAAATAAATACTAGAATCTAGGGTCCTTTTAAAGTTGTTTCAAAGCTGCAGAAAGAAACACAATAAAAGTCAAATAAGGATTTGTGTTAGATAGTCATCCACACAAGCAAGTTGACGGGTAAATATAGTATAGAGTGATTATTATAATGTAGGTCACAGACAGTATAATTATGGGAATTTCCTGCATTAGGGAACTAAGCTTCTTACATTAAGTGAGGCGCATTGGATATTTCATATGGTTTTTACAAGCAAAACAGAGGTCTGTAAATGGAAGGTCCTGAGATGACAGGGGTTGAGGTAAGTTCCACCTTGCATTGAATTCCAGGGGAACATATATTTTATGGTTTCTTTTATGGAACAAGAATATCTTTTCTCTCATCGTCCCTAACTCAAACCACTCCCTGGAACTTACTGAAAACCTTTGGTTTTAGAGGCCTGGCTTCACAAATAATAAAGACAGACGAGAACTAAGTGACAGCGAAATGTAAAGAAAACTTTTCAACGTGACCTGTTGAACAAACAAATGAGGATAAAGCAGAATAACCCCAAAAATAAAACTCTTTGGGAAACAATTATATATACACATATATATATACACACACATACATATATACACACATATACCACATATAGATACATGATACTAGCTCTGAAAGAATAATATATATATAAATATTTATTTTAACATCGAAAGACAATGAGATATGATATTATAACAGAGAAAAATATAGGCAGTCCCCAATGACATTTCAGAATTATAACAGACAGTGATACCTTTGACTACCTGAGCTTCCAAAATTTAGAAATTGGTATTTATACAACAATAAAGTGAAAAGTGTTATCAAGTCATGAGAATAGGAGTTTTTAAGCAAGAATCACTTCTCAGAATGAATGACTAATAATCCCGAGTATTTTTAGAGAATTATGGTTGTTACTGTACAGAGGGTAGACATGTGGCTTAACAAAAGCCATGGAGGGAATCCTGCGAAGTGTTTTACTAGTGGAGAATATCTGGCCCCTATATGTTTATTTTTTATCGTTTTTATAATATTTGATATATTTTTTGAAAGAGTTATTTCATATTTATTTATCTATTTATTTATTGGCTGTGTTGGGTCTTTTTTGCTGTGCGCGGGCTTTCTCTAGTTGCGGAGAGCGGGGGCTACTCTTCATTGAAGTGAGCAAGCTTCTCAGTGCCGCGGCTTCCCTTGTTGCGGAGCATGGGCTCTAGGCGCATGGGCTTCAGTAGTTACAGCACACAGGCTCAGTAGTTGTGGCTTGCGGGCTCTAGAGTGCACGGCTTAGTTGCTCTGCAGCATGTGGAATCTTCCTGGACCAGGGATCAAACCCGTGTCCCCTGCATTGCCAGGAAGATTCTCAACCACTGCGTCACCAGGGAAGTCCCAGCCTCTATGTGTTTATATGATAGAATTTACATAACAGTGCTCTTTAGAATCACAACAGACACTCCAGCCTGATCCAGTGTCTTGGAAGAAGTCAGAGCAGGCCAGGGTCAGCAGTGCAATGCCAGGAATGGGGGCAGTGGGGTGTGGGTGGAGGAGGCACACATTACAGACCAGTTAGGCATTTAAACTTGAGGCTGGAAATCAGAGGACATGGACCCTAGTTTCACTGTATGCTTTTAAATAGCAGTGGAACTTCTGAAAATTTAACTAACCTTGACAAACCTCCTCTCTCTCATCCTTCAAGGGGATAATGAGACATAGCTGATTTCTTGTATGAGAATTAAATGAGATAATATATGTGAAACACTTAAGACAGTACACAGGCCATTTGAAGACCTTTGTCAGGAGTAGCCACTATTATTATGACCCTTGCATTTTCTATTTGGAAACACTTTGTGTAATATCCCCTATTTATAGGCCCTAACAATGCCCAGGGATGTCTTAAAAGGAAAATATTGGAGAGAACAGCTTCATAATGAGCTGAATATATTAAGATTCACTATAAGTATAGTCACGTGGTAAGAGCTTGGGCTAAATCTGAAGAGGGCTGGGTTCAAGGGTCATGTGAACTTCCATGACTTTGAACTTCCCTAAGCCTCTTTTCCTTCATCTGTGAAATGCAGATGCTAATAATAACCCCTTATTTATGGGAAGGTTGGGTAAAATAAATGCCTGTAAAGTGTTTGACATGTGATTGGCATATAGCAAGTCCTCAATAAATATTAGTTGTTAATAAAATTAATAAAAATAATTGCCTATATTAAAGAACTAAAAAAGTGTTTAAAATAACATTTTACATTTTTGGTAGCAGTCCTATACCAAAGATATAAAGCAACAAAAAGGAAGCATGCAACAGTCAGGTGTTGCATGTGACAACACCTGACTGTTGCATGTTTCACAAGAAGAAAACCTGTCAAGGAAGAGAGGAGAGACACGATGCCTACTTGGGAGGAGTCTTAGACTGGAGGAATTAAATGTAGAATCAGAAGCAGTCTTACCTCCAGAACTTCCAGACTGTGAGCAATGCTAACTCTAACTCTTCCTGCCTCAGGGAGGTCCTGGGTATTTATTCACAATATGACTCACTTCCCTTGAGTACATTTTTTCTAGTCATCCCTGTGAGCAAGAAGTAGTTGTCTATGAAAATAAATCTCTGTTCAAGATGAATAAGTCCAAATTTTTTTCTTGTAAGACTTGCATCATCATTAATGTTTCAGTGTTCAAGTAAAATTGATCCCATTGTATTGCTTTTTTAAAATGAGATGATTATTTTACTTTTTGTGAAAATTCATTTAAATGAGTTCATTTAGCTTAATGTAATCTATTTTCAAAAAAAGCTTTACAAGGGGAAATCAATTTGAAAACAAATGAAATCATCTCTTTAAAAAAAAATGAAAACAATTCCACTGTATTACCCGAAGACAGCAGAAAATAAAAATATAAAGAAAAATGACATAGCCCTATATGTCTCTGATAAATATGGAAAGCAATTTTTAGATAAAAAAATTCTTCCTAATTTTCTTTTATTGTATTCATATGTCCTTGCAATTATTATGACATATTTGTGCCTAGTTGGAATCATTCATTCATATAGCCAGTCATTCATTCATTAAATATTTCTGGGCATCAATTAGTGATTAATAGGACAGAGCTAGTTCTTGCTCATATAAATTCTGTTGTCTGGTGGGTGTAATAAAAAATAAACAAAACAAAACTACACATTTTTTTCTATGTGAGAATGAGGATGAGAGCTCTGATGAAGTACAGAGCTCTACAAGAACATTTAGCAGTAAACCTAATTTGGACAGTGGGATTAGGCAGAGTTTTTCTGAGAAATGAACATCTTAGCTGGGAAACAAGTGGGAGCAGGAGGTAGCTGGAGGCAGAGGCCACTGGAAGCATGAAGTCCGTGCTCTGGGAAGATGTGAAGGTCAACTTTCCAGGCAACAAGATACCAGCCTGGCTAGAGTATGTGAGCATCAGGAAAAAGTGCTACATGAAGCAGAGAGGATTCAGAAACAATGGTGGCTTGGCTGCTGGTGATAGATTTGGAAAGAAGTTGATGGATCGAGAAATATTTGGGAGACAGAATCCACAAGACCTGGTGGTTGAGACTCTGGGGCAAAATGGTGAGGGAAAGATGTCGAGGATAACTAAGAATATGAAGGTCCTAGTGAGCAGTTGAATAGACAGTGATGCTCTTTGCTGGCAGGGGGTGCCTAGAAGAGCAGATGTATGGTGGGGAAGGTGAAGGGTGTGGCAGTAGTGGTGGAATTGAGTTAAATATTAAGTAAAAACATAAAGAAAATACACAACGAAGATTTTTTAAAGCAACGAAATGTAAGATGCAATACTTAAATGGAAGAGTTAGGAAAAGAGCATGACAAAGCATTACTTACTGAAAGCACCAATGACTTTAGAGGGAGATGTGGTCTGTTAATATCAAAGTAGTTGAAGTTTTCTAAAGAGAAAATACTTGCTTAAGAGCAAGCACAAAGCTCCAGAGTTACTTTTAGAATTGCTGGGCAGCAATGCTCCTCATAGACCAAAACAAGTAAAACTAGTAGTATTAAGAATGCCCAGTGTGGGCTTCCCTAGTGGCGCAGTGGTTAAGAATCCGCCTGCCAATGCAGGGGACATGGGTTCAAGCCCTGGTCAGGGAAGATCCCACATGCCTCAGAGCAACTAAGCCCAGGCGCCACAACTACTGAGTCTGTACTCTAGAGCCTGCAAGCCACGACTATTGAGCCCATGTGCCACAACTACTGAAGCCTGCTCACCTAGAGCCCATGGTCTGCAACAAGAGAAGCCAAGGCACTCAGAAGTCGGTGCACCACAACGAAGAGTAGCCCCCGCGGGCCACAACTAGAGAAAGCCCATGTAGCAACGGACCTAACACAGCCAATAAATAAGAATAAATAAATTTATTAAAAAAAAAAAAAAAAAAGAAAGCCCAGTGAATGTCAGTTACCGGGGAAGGTACTTTCATATCTTATATCTTATCTAACACAATCCCCACACTAACCTCAAGAGGTAAATCTATTTTCCGGATGTGGAAATGGAAGCTCAGAAAGAACCAGGCACCCAGCTAATAAGTAGCAAAGGCAAGAGATTCTAACTCCAATGCCCATGCTCTTTCCCATTTATTACTTTGCCCCTTATTGCAACAGGCATCCTAAGTGATTTCCAGATTCTTTTGCTTGCCTAGCATAAAGTTCCTCATCTGTCGTCAATAGCACCCTTAATTCTAGTTGGGTAAATTCCTCTCTGACATGAGAGGGAATGGTTCCAGTGCCCTGTGCTCCTTATGATAAGGAGCTAGGAGGGCTGGTGGCTCGGAATAAACTAATATAAAGCTTTCTTCCTGGAACTGAAATTAGGAGCAGAATGAGGCAAAGTCTGAAAACAGTGGGAGCTGGACCATCGTCAAGCAGGCGGTTAAGCAGTTTCTGCTGCCTTGTTCCCTGTGCTTCCAAGCATGTACTTTGGGCAGCCCCGTGATCCTGTTAGGCAGCCCACTTTTTTCCCAAGAATTTCCCTTTTGGCTTATGTTAGGTAGATCCAGTTTCTGCTCTTTTCAGTCCCAAAGCGTCCGCAGCAACTTTGAGCCCATTCCATGTAGAAGATCAAAGAGCTGTGTAGAATGAGCCATCTCAGCCCTGCGGCTCTGGCCACAGCATGTTCTGCAAAGGGAGAGGCGAAGAGGAAGCATGTTCATTAACTCCTATGGATTGCAGGAGAAAGGGTGTTTAATAAAGTTCCACAGGAATGGTTCTGGGCAGCGGCTAGCCTTTCTCCAATCTGGTTAATAAAGAGAAGTTTTCATAGAGATAGTTGGATTTGAGCAGAGTTTGGAATGAAGTCGTAGAAGGGAATCAGTAGATGATTGGTAGGAAGTTGCTTTTTAAGTACAGAGTTGTATGAACTTTCTATGTCAGGGATGTACTTTTACTAGGTACAAAGGCAAATGGTTACTTAAATGCACCCATGTCTAATGACTACTAACCTGCCCTGGATTCAAACCAGATGCTTCATAACAAAATATTTTATATGTTTGCATTTATCATAAGCCATTGGCTTTTTGAAAAATATTTTCCCCTTAAAAAAGATATGGTTCTTCACATAACTTCGTACTCTTCCATAATGAATTATATCAACCTCAATCCATGAGATGATGTATTTTTCTGAGTTAATATCCAGTCTTATTGGGAAGACCATTCCTACAATTCCTAGCTTTTGAAAAAAGAAACTACTACAGATTATGTTAAAGAGTATAAAACCCAAAACCCCTAACGGTGCTCCACTTAGCTATGCCTAAAGGCTAAAAAAGTCCTTATTCTGCTGCTGTTAGGTTCATACTGGTGGACCATTTGGGGAATTGGGACAAAAAGTAGTAATCTTTGTAAAAAAGATACTTCAGAGTGCAAAGAGGGGGCAATTAATGGAAAATTAATTATCTACTATTAATTATGATTTCATAATTGCACAGGATTTGTATATGGTACGGGTGTATGATTACATTGTAAGAACGTGCTATATTTGGAATCTTATGTGCATCATAAATGGAGAATTTATTTCTACCTAAATCTAGGAGCTTACTTTTGATCAAGGTTTTGAGTCACTTGTATGTATAAAACAGTATTCCAGTCCCACTTGAGGTCCTAGGTCAGTAAGAAACAAGTCTTGCTCTCCAGAAGCATACAATCCGGTTGTGGGGGTGGGAAGGAATGGTATATGGTAAATGACTGAAATCACATATAGTAGGGAGAAGGTAGTTACTTCTAAAGCTGGAGATCAAACAAAGTTTTATGGGGAAGTTGGCATCTGAGCTGTTCCCTCCAGCTCCTTACACATTCCCTGTGCCTCCTATAAGGAAAAAAAAAAGTTAACTGCTATGGAATGAGTGACCGTTAGAGAAATATCTGAGGAAGAAGGATGGATGAGCCCAAGAGGACAGAAAGAGAACATGTGGGACTTTTGCATGTTTGGAATCAACAGCCTCCAAGGAAAGGGAGTATAAGGCTGTACCTTGGGCACCTCTTCTCTGCCTTTGCAGGAGGAGGTACAATGACCACCCATGAGGCTGACATTGTGGGAGAAGCTGACATTCAACATGGCTGCCAAAAACACCTGAGTTTCCTGTTGAGAAATGGGCTCACAGTATTTCTGAGTTGAAAAGTAGGCACTGTCCTTTCTCCTTTCTACTCATCTTTCCGGTTGAGTAGAGTCTGTTTGTGGCTTCTTTTCCTTTCAAGAGTGTTGTTAAGAGGTAGACATTGACCTACTTTCATTTTACGAAAGTATTTCAGAAAGTGGGAAAGGTGATGCTCTTCACCTATGTTAGGGATGCTCTATTCAGAAGAGCCTGAAAAGTACACAGCAAAACAAAATATGACATTTGCACTTTTGCCTGATTCTGGGGCAGAGTGCTGTGGGCATCAGCAGCAAGCGCAGAAGTTTCACATGGTTTCTATGGGCATCCCTTACAATGCTGGGAACAGCCACCATTGCTGAGCACCTAATATAAGCCATCTCTGACGACTCACCTCCAGTGTCTAATATGGCACCATCAGATAAGGGGACTGGTTACCATTATTTAGGAGAAGATGGGGAACTATACTGAGCCCTTTCCATCGAGCCAAGGACAGCAATGTGTCCTCCTTGGAAAAGAGTCAGACCTCTGCATATACCAACCTCTAAGGAAACTCCAGATCTGTTTCATCAGAGCTAACTGTGTTCTATGGAGCCCGGACTTCTGCCAATAGCCTGACATATGCGGATCTGGCCTTGTCATTAACTTTGCAGGGTCCACAACCAGTTGGTCTCAGAGAGGGGTGGAATGGCCTACTGAACTAAGTTTTGTGCCAGCCTGAGGTTCTTGGTAGTGGAATGTTTTGTTTGGAACCACCGTATCAGTGCATGGTGCTAGCTCATCCATACCAAATACGAGGATCTGGAAATCAAGAGATGGAGTCAATAAGGAGAGCAATGCAAAGTCCATGAGGAGAATGAACAGAAAATGGACCATGGTCAGGCTAGGCTGACGGACCCCTGAGTAGCAATGCCAGATTTGGGGGGGGAAATAGAAGACAGAAGTATGTATAGAAAACTTGAGACATACTTATACTAAAATGTTTTCATTGTTTACTTGAAATTCAAATTTAACAGGGCATCCTACATTTTATCTGGCAACCTTATCTGTGAGACAAGGGCTGTAATAGAGGAGAGAGTGATTCTGTAGAAACCAAGCTGACATAAAGCAACTCAGACAAGAGCAAGTCTCACTGGGGAAAAAAGTTTTCTTCATCAAATATAAGGCAGATCTGACTTCAAGAAATTGTGTCCCCTGAAGACTACATTTAGAATCCTTACCATACCCTCTTGGTCAGTAATTTTGGCCCATTTTCCACTCCCCCACCCCACCCCCATTCTCCACAATGCCTGGGTCCTCATTGCAGATGGAGTCTGCTAGGTTTCTCCTGAGGGACCCTGTTGGATTGAAGGAGCTCACAGGGCATCCTTTCCTATTTTTTCCCACCACAGATATTACTATTTCATGTTTTGCTATACTCAACATTAGGTGGATCCTGCCCTCCAGGAAGTAAGTCATAGTCGGAGCACTTTGGGGAGGGAGAAAAGGAGACTGGAAAGGCTGCAGTGTTCTCATCCAAACCCAGCTCAGAGATGGAGGGTGGAGGGAGAGAAGAGGGGACCCCTTCTTTCTCCCCACTGTGGCTGCATCATTCAAATTCTGTGTGCACATACTCTGGCAAGAACAGTGTTTGGAGGGGGGATAAAGTTTCAACATGATATCAAGGTTTCTGTGTTACCCAAATGGAGTAACAATGTTTTACAGTCAATCAGTCCTGAGAAATTTTACCCTCACCTCCAAAAGGAAGGAGATAAAGAGGAACAGTGACAAGACTAGACTAAGTGTTGTAGGATGTACAGGACTAGAATTTATTCATTCAAGAAATACTAGTTGAAGAAATACTGCAGGGCTATTTTTATTATTTAGGCAGTATAAGCCCACTGTCCAGTACCTAGAAAACATTCAAGAGCTAAAGAAATATCTGAGACCAGAAAAAATATATTTTTTGGCTCTAAGATACAGAAGAAAACTAAAAACAATAATATTCAATGGTTTACCAAATATCTAAAAATATAATATGTCAGTTACGCAACCTAACTTGTGTCATTACATGAAAAGTTGAAATCAAAAGAGCCAACTCAATAATTTCTTCTTTAAAATTCCCCAAATGGTAAAAGTTAAAATCTTTTTCCATTTTTTTCCCAGTAGAAACATATTTAATAGGGAATGCAAGTGTGGTGAGACAAAGGGTATTTTTCTGAAGTTATAGTCCTTCATGCATTTTGTATTGACACTCCACGTTTTCAGTTATGTCTCCTCTTTAATTTTCTCAAATATGGGAATTAGGTCATATTTTCGCTTTTCTATATTCATTATATATGGAGTCTATGTCGTCTATAATCCTTTGTTGTTGTTATTAAGTTATTCACTGATAGTAATTTCCATTTTAGATCCTTAATTTTAGGACATATTTCGTAAACATTTAGTTATCATAAATACATTAGTTCTGAAGCATCTTTGAAAAATTCTCTGGTACAATGCCTTCATTTTACAGATGAGAATATTGAGCCCCAAAATAATGAGCTGACCTAGGTTACAAGGCATAAACGACAAATACAGGACTCCAAATTGGGATTTCTGGTTCCACATCCAGAGTTCATTCACCCCAGCACACTAACTTTGAAACATTTCCCAGAAACACTTTTCCCTCTTTTGCAAAATAAAAGTGCTGATGTTACATGTTGGTTCATCCTGTTAGGATATAATAGCAATGTTATTCTTACCCTTAATTCTCCTGCCCAGGCACACAATTAGCTGCCCCAACTAAACTGAATGACAATTATCCATGATAGGGCGAAGATAATCATTGTTTATTTGCAAATCCTTTTCATTTTCACTCTAAGTTTAGAGTCATGCCAAATGAATTTGGGTATAAATGTATTTATTACTTCAGTTTGCAATTATTTGAAATTATAAAAGCAGATATTGAAATAAAAGTCCTTTGGGGTGACCTTGATACAGTGTATTAATTTTAATTACACGTTTCACGATCATGATATGAATTTATCCCTTGCTTCTGAATTTTCTTACACAGAAATCTATTTGTCCAAGAATTTCTATACAGCCTATAACCAGAGTACTTAAGAACTCTAAAACGAGGGCAAGGTTAGCACAATAATAGCTTTCTTCCCTCTATAAGACTATTTTAATGTAGACAAAATGAGATCATATTAGAACCAGAATTATACAGCGGAATTTTTTTAGTCTGTGTTTCAGGTAGGCCTGCTTCTACTTAGAGTCCTTAAAATCTTAAAATAGTAAACATAAATATCTTGTTGAAAATATGTCTTACATCTTTTTTAGTCTGACACTACGATTGTTTCTTTCCAGGTTTAAGTTTAAACTATGTTGATTTCTTTTTGTGCTTCGTTAACTTCTTTAGTTACTTTAAAAAGATGTGTTTGTGTTCTTTATATTAAGCAGAAAGATCATATTATTATTCATAGAAAATACGTATTTTAAGACTTTAAATTTTTTTAATGTTTATTTATTTATTTATTGGCTGTGTTGGGTGCTCATTGCTGCGCACGGGCTTTCTCTAGTTGCAGTGAGCGGGGCTACTCTTCCTTGTGGTGTGCAGGCTTCTCATTGTGATGCCTTCTCATGTTGAGAAGCACGAGCACGGGCTTCAGTAATCGCGGCTCATGGGCTCAGGAGTTGTGACACAGAGGCTTAGTTGCTCCGTGGCATGTGGGATCTTCCCTGCTCAGGGCTCGAACCCATGTTCCCTGCATTGGCAGGTGGTTTCTTAACCACTGTGCCACCAGGGAAGTCCCTAAACAAGGACTTCTTGTTTTTTCTTTTGTGCAGCGCCACATGGCTTGTGCGATCTTGTTCCCCCACCAGGGATCGAACCCAGGCCCACTGCATTGGGAAGGGGAGTCTTAGCCACTGGACCACCAGGGAAGTCCCCTCAAACTTTTTTTAATCTTTCAAAATCATGATTTGCCTCATTGTTGTGTTTAATATACAGGGATAAATACAAAACCTTCATTTTAGTAAAATCTCTATATCCAATCCTAGTGACATTTCAAATTCAAAGTAGTTTAAGAACATTATTAGAATAGGCCTTTGGTATAATATTTGACAGATGGTTGTGACTAAGGGGAAGCCAGCTTTGGAACTCTTCCACTAACGAGTCATAAAAGAAATGTCACCCCCTTATTCTTCATCTTGACTCCATTCGTTAAAAGTTGCCTCTCATTTGTATTAGATTGTTAACCCTTCTAGCCCTCATTATCCCGATCTGTGTTTTCAATATTTAGAGAGTCTAGGAAATTCCTTTTCAGGTTTGCAGGCAAGCCTTTAGGAGAACAAACACGTGCATGCACAGAAGATATTTTCTTTTCTTAATGAAGTCAGCAGATCCCTATGACACAAAGATGTTTGGAGAATGAGGAAGCACCTTGGGAATTCGTAAAATGATTTGTGTCCGACTAGTATGTTGGGAGGAATGACAACCAGTTTTCTTGTCCAAACATCTATCAATTAGCGGTGGATCTTCAGTCTGAGACCAAGTGCATACGCTTCTGCGCCTTCAGAAAATAAATAAATAATGATTTTTAATGTCACCTAGGCCAGATCTCAGGGTAGTTTTCAATCTCCTCTTCCTTCTCATCCATTTTGCTCCTCCTTGTTCCATGCTGCTTTGTCAAAATATATAAATTAATAGTGTGACCTTTCAGAGCAAATGTATTTTCTCTTTGCTATATTCTCTTTCTAAAGCCGGAATTCTCCCAAACCTCAGAAATAGAGATGGAGAATGTCTTGTTGTGAGTCTGTTTCCTAGTAGGGGTTTCCAAACTCTGCTTTGCAGAGTACTAGAGGTTTCTCAGCTCCCCCAAAGGAGCCACAAGGTATATAATGAGGGTAAGGAGATGGAATTCTGTGTGTGTGAGAGTGAGTGTGTGTGTGTGTGTGTGTGTGTGTGTGTGTGTGCGCGCGCGCGCGCGCGCGATGCGCACTCGCCCGCGTGTATAGGAGAAAATTGTCAAACTGCTGCATTCACGGGATTATCAGCATTACCAATTAAAGTTTCTTACATTAATTTGTTTAAACAACGAATCCATTTTTTAAATTAAAATAATAAAATGTTTGGAAGCCAATGGTCTGAGGGGATAAATACATCCATCAAAGCACTTTAAGAACCAGGTTAAGTTTTAGCTCCAATCCTAATTAGATCTCAGACCTGGGTAAGTCACTTGATTCTTTTAACCTTCAGTGCACTCACCTGCAAAGTAAGGAGGCTAAAGAAATTATCTCTAAATTCCTTCTTGGTCCATGAGAAGCTCAGTATTTTGTCCTCCCGATATACTTATTTTATCAGTCTGCTATTATTTAAAGGTATAATCTTTATGGAGGTGCTTCTCAAATCTAGGACCAACTGTCCTCATCAGTAGAATTGTTGTCTAGATTTAGTGATTTCAAAAGTCCTTCTCGAATCCAAAATTCTACAATTTTATAGTCTGTTTATATGCTATTATAAGTCTACAGGGATACAAATGATAAACGTAGAGGATTTGCAGTCTTTGCTTTCCTCTGCATAATAATAGGAGAATTTTATCTTAACTCTCTCATTCTCTTTTCCCTCTTTATCCTTCTAGAAAGTTCTTGCATTTGTAACTAAACAATATGTGGTGAAGGGACTCTCAGGAGGCTGTTAGATGAAGCACAAAAGGGGTTTTTCTAGAAACAGGACATTGGAGCAAGATGCAAAAGGATAGCTGTGGTGGTGGGAACGGTGGACCACAAAGAGAAAATAGATTCTAAAAATATTTCTGGGATCTATATATAAATGTCTTGAGATATTTTGAAAGGATTTCATTGCAAGGGTTAAGATCCTTTATACTGGGATACACCTTCAGGATTAAACTACAGGGTTCATAGCTTCATATGTGTTCTAGAAAGCAGTAATATTTAGTGAAATAAAAATTAGGCCAGAGTCTAAGCTGTAAAATTATTGAAAACATTTGGGGTTTCCGAAACTCACAACAGTAGCCCTTCTGCTACTCTGTGAATTGTTCCTACAAACCTACTCACAGACAAGGCCATGTCAACAAGTTTTAGCTTCTGAGTCCATAAGGAACTGAACCATTACTCTCACAGTCTCTGCCTCCCCATCTCTCATCTCTCTAGCTCTCTCCCTCTCCCTCTCCTTCTCCATACTCTATCTCTGCTACTGTGAATATCTAATTCATCCTTCTATCTCTGCCAAACCTCTTTCACTGGTTCCATTTGCATACAACTTTCTCATATCTCCTGTGTTTATTTACCCTTAGTTCCAGACATCAGCAAAGATTAACCAATTCCTTTCAGTTCCAATTCCAAATCTGTAGCAGAGAGAATCTGACCAGGCCTCCGTGTCCGTACCTGATGTCAGCCTCGGCCAGACAATAAGTGTACGAAAGAGCCTCCTTGACGGCAAAACTCCAAACAAACATAGAGGACTATTAGTATACCTCAATCTTGCAAGTCTACCACTCCTAAAATTCTAGGATCCTGTGATCTTGCTACACACAGGTTGAGAATGTCCTGTGCTTCCACCATCCTCCACTTTGCCATGTCATGAAGAAAGACGCGTAGCCCATTACCCCACAAGCAAACAAATGCATGCAAACAAATGTAATGGGAAGAATCTGTGCACTGAACCGTGCATTCTCCCACTGCTGTAGCCCAACTCCACTGGCACAGGTTAGAAGACTTTATAATGTAGGCTTCTATTTCTCAAAGTAGGAATTCTCTAGTGGTCACGAGGTTTATCACTGCCTATCTCTTCCCCTCTGGTGTCCTGAGTGTTTTCTGACTGTCTCCAGGTGTTTTGCCAGTAACAATGTCAAAAAAAAAACAAAAACATAGATGTTTTTCAAGCAAGCTATGAATGCCAACTAATAATCCCTCCCAAAGAGAGCTGACTAACAGGTCTCACCGTCACAGAGGTAATGAAGGCATCTCGTCTAGAAACAATGAAGTGTCGCCTTACTTGCACAAGCAGCTTTCAACAGGCCTCGCCCTATTTAGTCAGTGACTGATATGGACTGAATTGTGTCTGCCCAGAACTCATATGTTCAAGACCTAACCCCCAGTGTGACTGTATTCAGAGACAGGACCTTTAGGGAGGATATTAAAGTTAAATGAAGTCACAAGAGTGGGGCCCTAATCTGATAGGACTGGTGTCCTTACCTGATAAGACAAAGAAGAAACACAGAGCTGTCTCTCTTTCCACTGTACACTATGTGAAGACACAGGAAGAAGGCAGCTGTATGCAAATCAAGGTGAGCACTCTCACCAGAAACTAACCCTGATGGCACCTTGATCTGGAAATTCCAGCCTCCAGAACTGTGAAAAAAATACATTTCTGTTGCTGAAGCCACTCTGGTGAATTTCGTGATGCCAGCCCAAGCAGACTAACACAGTGACGCTGCTGACAAATACTTGGAAACAAAACAATGGATATTCATTTATGGCCCCTGCCACCTCCAGAGGAGATGATCAGTTTCTCTCCCTATGTCAATTGCTCTGGTGGCATTAACATCTGATTTCCACTTAATGGATCTGATCAACTCTGCCCTGAACTGAACCAAGACAAGTGAAAGCCCTGAATCGACCCTGCCACCGTCTGCTGTTTCTTAGTTGTCTAGACATAGTCATAAATAACTGGATGACTGCCCACTATAAATTTTTAATGAAATATTTGAAATTAGAAAAGGAGGGAAGTAATTGCAATTTATGACCTGGAGTGACTCAATAAGCAGGGACCCACCTGAAAAGCCAATACCGGACATCCATCAGCTCCCCCACATCATCTGCATCCTTGGTTATGCAAGCCAGAGTATCAATCCTATTTTTACTTCCCCCATCACCCTGGACTCTTCCTAAAAAAATCCCATGATACTTCCTCCTGATTCTTAGCTTAGGGAATGAGAATTTTTAAATAATCCAGAAAGCATCACTTTTAAGTCAAATGAAAATCATTTGGGAATTCTCTGTTATTTTGACTATGTAGTTCTAAAGCAAGTTGGATCAATGACCAATCTTTGAAAATATGAGATGGATAGGCAGATATAGGCCTTCTCCCCAGGGAATATCTATGTATTGCAAAGAATTTTGGTAAATGCACAGGCATCTTGAAGCCTATTCATCCACGTACGCATGTTAGGTCAGTACCCCTACAAGATAACCTGTGTCCCAGCTCCCTTCTCTGCCATGGATCCGGGTTTTTGGAGCTCTGCTTCTATATAAACTTGGATATTCAAAAAACAACATACCTGAACTACATTCTGTTAAACTGTGCTTACTGAGTTAGCTTATACAACTGTGCAGCCAAAGAAAGATAAAACATTTCAATCTACATGCAGAACGTGTGTGTGTATGTTTATGTGTGTCATTTTCTTTTTCATACAAACCTGTAGTAGAAGACATTGTTCATGACGTTACCCGATGTGTCTTTTACAAAATGATCCTAATAACTAAATTTGTTCCCCTAGTTTTTCCCCACTGAGGTTCCTCTTAGAGGCAATAAAAATTATACAACTCAACAGTTTACCTTTTTTCTTGGCGCCCAGAAACCTTATAACTAAATCTTATTGCCAACAGCAATAACCAATTTATTTTAAGTTCCTGGAAACTGTCCTTTAATTTTAAAAGTTTATTTAATTATTTTTAACTAATGTAACCCACGAAACATCTCCTTTTTTGGGGGGGAATAGGCAGGGCATAAATGATAAAACAGAAAAAGTTAAGCCAGTAGACAATTACCCTAGGCAGCAAGATAAATGACAGTTTTTAGAAGAAAAAAGTTACTACTACTTCTAATATTGAGTCAGAAAAGTGAATACTCTCCTCTTGGTGCATGGATGATCTGAGATGTTTCACTATCAATGGGATATTCTTTTATTCTTTGGAATGCAGCTTGATGCCAAAGAGTCTACTACGTGGACATTGATTTACAAATCAAACAAAATAAAGTTCTGCCTTTAAGAGATGGGCCATTCTTACCTTGGGAGATAGCCAAATAAATAGACAAATAAAGCAGTGCAAAAATGCTATGTTGGAGTACACAGAGGAGCAATTTTTGTAGGTGATTTTTTTCAGTAGCTGAATAGATATGCAACCCTTCTATTCAGCTCTCAATAGCACAATCAGGCCTGCATTTTGTTACAAAGTCAACCTTTGCTTTCCCACTTAGCTTCTTTGATCAAGAGCTAGAGTTTCAACTTTGCATTTGATAAGAAGAAATATAAATGACCAATAAAAATATTTTCCTTACAAATAAAAGAATTTCAAATAACAATTTGCTACTTTTGGTCTGGCTAACAATTTTACAAAGTGAGCATGATTAAGCATTGATTAAAGTGTGGGAGGGGTGGAAAACACTATCACCTACTGTTAGTAGGAGGCAAATTGTCAATAGATTTCCAAAGCTTTACCATGTAAATTATTTTTGAGTCAACATCTTCCTATAAATTTACTTTAAAAAATAACTGATTATATATGAGATACATATAACAGTATTATTTATAATAATAAAAAATCTAACCAGCTTTAATACATAAACTACAATAGCTATTGAAAAGGGTACTATAGAAGCATATTCTTTATCATGCAAAAACTTTCATGGACTTTCCGGGTGAAAATAAAGCAGGTTATAAAACAGAACATCTAGTAAGGTAGGTAGATATATTGGTAGATATACAGCTAGATAGAAATACATAAAGGTATACAAATACAAAGGTCTAGAGAATATGTATTGGGACATTATCTCTAAAACAGTGTTCTTCAGATGTTTTCTGTGGCCCAGTAGTTTAACAATCTATTATACATTTTGTTAAAGTGAAGATTACAGGGTTCAAGCCCAATTCTCTGATCTGGAACACTGGGAGTGGGGACAAGGATTATATTTTAACAATCCCCTCAGGTGATTATTATGCTATAGAAAAGTGAAATGTACAATTTAAAAAGAATAATATTAACGCCAATTTCCAATAAAAATTGCTTCCTGATACAGGAGGCAAGCCAAAGTACTTCCCAATGACCAAAGTGGAACAATTAAAGAAACAATATGAACAATGAGAGCATTGGATTCTAACCCACAGAATAAAGCATGAATAGCCGTAAGTCCATATTGATAAAGTTAAAGAACAAAATGAATTCTTCCTTACCAAATGATAAATGTAGAGAGAAAGAGAAAAATAGAAAACCATCATTAGGCAAATACCATGGTAATTATTGCAGATAAGATCAACTAATGAGCTAAAATTGATGGATACAAGTTTGAAGGGGAAAAAAAACGATGTTTGTATTATCTCAAAGTATGTCCCCTAAGATATTTATGAATTACGAAGGGTAATATTATAACTTTGTAAAGAAACTGGCAGCTCCTACCTTATTCAGGAATCAAGGTTAATATCATCAAGAATAAGAAAATACAGCATCATGAACCCCTTGATATGATGCACTGAGAAGGACGCAGCATCCCTTTTGCCAAGAAAAATTACAAGCTCATTATAACACAAGAACACATCAGACCCAAATTTAGGAACAAAGTAAGTGACTAGTACTCTTCTAATGTGTCAAGATCAAAAAAGACAAGAAAAGACTGAGGAATAAGGGAGTCTAAGGAAAAATAAAAAAATTTGGGACCCTGGATACAGTCCTAGAAAAGAAAAAGTACATTAATGGAAAAACTAGGGAAATCCAAACAAGATGCAGTTTAGTTAGTAGTACTGACTAAGGTTAATTTCCTGGTATTGGTCATTGTACAATGGTTGTGTATGATGTTAACATTAGTGGAAGCTGGGTAAGGGATACAAGCAAACACCTTAGTATTCTTTGCAGCTTTTCTGTAATTCTAAAATGCACTCAAATAAAAAGTTAACAAAAATGGCTAAGCAGTCCTTTGATTCAGCATCTTTCAATCTCACTAACATATTTATAAATCACAAAGGCCAGAATAAAACCACCACGAACTAGGCATGCCAGAGTCTTAAAGGGATTCCCTCTAAATCAGGCTGATGATGCTAAATGGAGAAACTCAGTTGGTAGCCACCATAGTTAAAACACTAAAAGGACAGTGAATAAGCCAGTAGGACTGAAAGAAAGGAGGAAGACCCCTTATCATTTCCTCACCGTCTGCGCTTGGCTCAGAAACTCAAGGTCTGTCTGAATGAGAAAGCTGGACAGCCATATTTCCATGAGGGTGCAGCTTTCTGAGGCAGCAGGAGCTGTTGAACTTGGGTGGACACCTCTTGGGTCCTCCACTATCTGCCTGAAACACGAGGAAGCTTTGGCACAGGGAAGTCTCCGGAGCCATAGCTTCACCTGTGATGGTGGGGTACCCCGCTCACCAGACTTTTAGGGCAAAGTCCTCAGGGTGGAAATGGAGCATCTTCATAATGTAGGCAGCCAATTCAGCAGCCAACATCACTGAAAAAACCTGAAGCAGGAGAGGAAAAATTTGGCGAAAACACCAGCTTGTCTGTAATCACACACGAGACATCTCGGAGGATTTTCGGAAGTTACTAATGATACTGAATGGCAAATGCTGGTGACAGCCACAAGGATATAGTTTACATCTGTGCTCCTAGCATATAGGAAAGACTCCATAAATGTTAACTATTATTTTTATTGTTATCCCATTTGTACCCACTGGCTAGGGAAATCTGATCAAGCACTGCTTAAAGTAGGTCTAAGTTGATAAGAACTGCTTTCCAGGTGATATGTGAGCTGAAGGCAGCAGTGGCGCAAACATGAACTGGGGTCCACATCAGGTTGTTGGTTCCGGATTTGCATTAACTTGGACCAGCAGCAGTTCTTTTCTGAGCTTATCTCTTCTGTAAATAACCACCAAGACTCTTTTCAGCCATAGAGTTCTTTAACTCTGCATTCTGTAAATTCTTTCATTTCTCTAATTCCTGAACCAGATTGCAGACATTGTTGACCCTCTTCTAAATATTAATAAGAGATAGAATGAGCTTATTAGAAATGAAAATTCTCAAAGCTCACTCCAGAGCTGATGAATCAGAACTGATGCTGAATAAAGTCTGAGAACCACAGAGCTCTTGACTCTCTCATTTTTCAGGAAAGAAAATTGTTATCCTAAAGAGACATGGCGTGCTCCTAGTCTAGAAACACGCTCCTGTTGGGGCAAGACCTGAATCCAGATACACTTATTACCCTAAATAGTAACAACAATAGTAATAGCTAACATTGAATAAATGCTTCTTTTATGTCAGACACTGTGCTGAAGATTGAACACAAATACCATATTTAATCCTCGGAAAAACCTGAGTAGGTAAATATTATTTGAATTTTTCTATTCAGATCTGTGAACTAAGGTTTATATAGAGAGGTTAAGGAACTTTCCAGAAACCAGCTACAGAGCTGACAGTGTGGAACCCAGATTTGAGTTCAGTTAGTGAGAATCTAGAGCCTCCATGTTGACCTCTTTATAACAGAGGCTATAAATCATGTCTTTTTTTTTTTTTTTTTTTTACTACAATGGTGATTCTTATACTGGCTACATACATTCCGAGAGAAAAACAAAACCAGAGGACAAGAATGAGCCTTTGAGTATTAATTTTCCTTAAAGTTAATTTAATGACATTAATTTCCTTCAATAAAATATTAATATTTCCTTGAATACTATTTTTTTCTTAAAGATGTTAAGGAAAATGTTTCTATTAAAACAGGCATTATGGCTTAACAAGTAAAATTTACATAGTTTTATCTTAAAATGCTAAAATAAGCATTTTAAAATGCTTATCTTAAAATGTTAAGATCAAACACAAAACTTTAAAGCACATCTAAGTGCAGATGACTGCTTCCACTCACCTAATAGCCAAATAGGGTTAAGTATCCAATATTCTCTACATATGAAAATTCTACTACGGAAAAGTTTGAGAATGAAGCACCATATCACTAACACCAACATGTTATTTTTATAATTAAGCAAGGACACTTAATGAAGAATAGAATATATTTAGTAAGTTTCTGCCCTTTCATATTTTAACTGCTAGCACAAAACACTGCAATGCTTGGCATACAGAGCAGGGGCTGAATAAATATCTGTTGCCTCTTTCATCAAAAGCTCTCACCTGTCAGTTCACCTATTATCTTATACTCTATCCCTAGCTACTCAAAGTATGATCTTCAGACCAGCAGCAGCATGAGGTCAATTATGATACACAGAGAATCTCAGACCTCGTTCTCTTTCTACTCAATCAAATTCTGCTTTGTATCAAAGCTCAGATGATTGATATACACATTAAAATTTGAGAAGGATTACTCATCTCTCCTACCTACTCTACAACTTTGGTTCTTAAAGGGTGGTCTCTGGACCAACAGCAGCCGTATCACCTAACACCAACTAAACCTAATAAATCAGAAACTGTGGAGGTAGGGCCAGAAATCATTCTTTAACCAACCCTCCAGATGATTTTTAAATTTTTCTTTAGTTGAAAATAATCTGGAAGGAGAGAGGATTCTAGGAAAATGGTGGAGTAGTAAGCACCAGGAATCTGCCTCTTCACCTAGACAACAATTGCACTGGCAAAATCTACCTGATATAACTATTTCGGAACCCTGCAGTCTATTGAAGCCTGACAGTGTCCAGGGGAAGACTTGGAGGATATATCAAGGCTTGTTTTGGTCAATTTCAGCTCTTAGCACTATAGCAGCTACCTATCCCCCACCCCAGCCACATGGCAGGCAGCTGTGCATGGTTTCTGGAGCAGCTTGCACACAGCTTAAAGGAGCCAGGATGGGCAAAAAGGACCCTATCTTCCAGATATCAAGAATCTGTGCTCTGATTGCTGATTGCTGCTTTTGATCATGGAGGTATAGATAAAGAGGCAGGTGGCTAATTTTGTTGCACTTCCCCTCATTGTTGCAATGTCCTCTCCCACAAGCTAAAGTGACTTCTAAGGGATTTAAAAAGCCAGTGTCTTTTATCCTCCCTTCATTTTTCTCTTTTCCCATTTGGGGAATCAAATATTAAAAACTAGGACACTTAAAAACAATTGCAGACTTCCTAGGTGGCACAGTGGTTGAGTCTGCCTGCCAATGCAGGGGACACGGGTTGGATCCCTGCTCCAGGGAGATCCCACATGCCATGGAGCAGCTAAGCCTGTGAGCCACAACTATTGAGCCTACGTGCCACAACTGCTGAAGCCCAAGTGCCTAGAGCCTGTGTTCTGCAATGGGGGAGGCTGCTGCACTGGGGAGTCCATGCACCATGGTGAAGTGTGACCCCCACTCGCTGCAGCTAAAGAAATCCTGTGTGCAGCAATGAAGACCCAATGAAGCCAATAAAAATAAATAAATAAATAAATTTATTAAAAAAATAAAAATTAAAAAATTAAAAAAATAAAAACAATTGCATATACAAGGAAAATTGGGAAGTAGCTGTCCTTGTCCAGGAAAAGACTCAGAAAATACCTGAGAAGACCTTAAGTTTACCCCTCAAGATGATCCTTAGCACAGAGACAGTCTACAACAATCAAAAAACCAAAAAACAATATTAAAAACAGCAAACCTTGGGGAAAGGAGATACTCTGACTTCCAGAGGTAAACATTATTAGATTCTAATGTTCACTTTTGAACAAAAATCACAAAGCATGCAAAGAAACAGGAGAATATGGCCCATTCAAAGGAGAAAAATAACTGTTCCTGAAAAAGATCTGATGTCACATTTACTAGACAAAGACTTCAAAACAACTGTTTAATAAATGCTCAAAGATCTAAAGGAAGATGTGAAGAAAGTGACGTATAAATAAAATAGAAATAGAAATAGATAGAACACCTAAAAAAATTGGAGCTGAAAATTAAATAAAAATTTAAATAAAAACTGAAATAAAAATTCACTAGAGGGATTCAGAGGCAGATTTGAGCAGGCAGAAAGAATCAGCTAACTTGAAGATAGGACAATGAAAAGTATTGAATCTGAGGAACAGAAGAAGAAGGAGGAGAAGGAGGAGGAGGGGGAGGGGGAGGAGGAGGAGGAGGAGAAGAAGGAGGAGAAGAAGAAGAAGGAGAAGGAGAAGAAGAAGAAGGAGAAGAAACATCAAAAAGAGCCTGAGAGGCAAATTCTATCAAACATTTAGAGAAGAGCTAACACCTATCCTTCTCAAACTCTTCCAAAATATAGCAGAAGGAGGAACACTCCCAAACTCATTCTATGAGGCCACCATCACCCTGATACCAAAACCAGGCAAAGATGTCACAAAAAAAAGAAAATTACAGGCCAATACCACTAGTGAATATAGATGCAAAAATCCTCAACAAAATACTAGCTAACAGAATCCAATAGCACATTAAAAAGAGCAAGCGGGGTTTATCCCTGAGCTGCAAGGATTCTTCAATATATGCAAATCAATCAATGTGATAAACCATATCATCAAATTGGAGGATAAAAGCCATATGATCATCTCAATAGACGCAGAAAAAGCTTTTGATAAAATTCAACATCCATTTATGACAAAAACTCTCCAGAAAATGGGCATAGAAGGAAATTACCCCGACATAATAAAAGCCATATATGAAAAACCAATAGCCAACATCATTCTCAATGGTGAAAAACTGAAAGCATTCCCTCTAAGAACAGGAACAAGACAAGGATGCCCACTCTCACCATTATTATTCAACATAGTTTTGGAAGTTTTAGCCACAGCAATCAAAGAAGAAAATGAAATAAAAGGAATCCAAATAGGAAAAGAAGTAAAATTGTAACTCTTTGCAGATAACATGATACGATACATTGAAAACCCTAAAGATTCTACCAGAAAACTGCTAGCACTCATCAAAGAATTAAGTAAAGTAGCAGGATACAAAAGTAATGCACAGAAATCTCTTGCATTCCTATACACTAACAACAAAAAAGCAGAAAGAGAAATTAAGGA
The DNA here is from genome assembly GCF_030028045.1 of Hippopotamus amphibius kiboko. Classification (NCBI taxonomy): domain Eukaryota; kingdom Metazoa; phylum Chordata; class Mammalia; order Artiodactyla; family Hippopotamidae; genus Hippopotamus; species Hippopotamus amphibius. The sequence goes on along the minus strand of NC_080193.1, from coordinate 86,225,935 downwards.
AACACTCTCATTTACCTTTGCAACAAAAAGGATAAAATACCTAGGAATAAACCTGCCCAAGGAGGCAAAAGACCTGTACACAGAAAACTATAAGACACTGATGAAAGAAATCAAAGATAATACAAACAGATAGAGGAACATACCATGTTCTTGGATTGGAAGAATCAACATTGTGGAAATGACTATACTACCCGAAGCAAATTACAGGTTCAACACAATCCCTATCAAATTACCAACAGCATTTTTCACAGAACTAGAACAAGAAATCTTTTGATTTGTAGGGAAACGTAAGACTCCAAATAGCCAAAGCAATCTTGAGAAGGAAAGATGGAGTTGGTGGAATCAGGCTCCCTGACTTCAAACAATACTACAAGGCCACAGTGATCAAGACAGTGTGATACTGGCACAAAAACAGAAATATAGATCAATGGAACAGAATAGAGAGTCCAGAGATAAACCCACGCACATATGGGCAGCTTATCTTTGATAAAGGAGGCAAGAAAATACAATGGAAAAAAGACAGCCTTTTCAATAAGTGGTGCTGGGAAAATTGGGCAGCTACATGTCAAAGAATGAAATTAGAATACTTCCTAATACCATACACAAAAATAAACTCCAAATGGATTAAAGACCTACATGTAAGGCCACACACTATAAAACTCCTAGAGGAAAACATAGGCAGAACACTCTGTGACATCCATCAAAGCAACATCCTTTTTGACCCACCTCCTAGAATAATGGAAATAAAATAAAAAATAAACAAATGGAACCTAATGAAACTTAAAAGCTTTTGCACAGCAAAAGAAACCATAAGCAAGACAAGAAGACAACCCTCAGAATGGGAGAAAATACTTGCCAATGAAGCAACGGACAAAGGATTAATCTCTAAAATATACAAGCATCCCATGCAGCTTAATATACAAAAAGCAAATAACCCAATCCACAAATGGGCAGAAGATCTAAATAGACATTTCTCCAAAGAAGACATGCAGATGGCCAACAAACACATGAAAAGATGTTCAGCATCACTAACCATTAGAGAAATGCAAGTCAAAGCCACAATGAGGTATCACCTCACACCCACACCGGTCAGAATGGCCATCATCAAAAAATCTAGAAACAATAAATGCTGGAGAGGGTGCAGAAAAAAGGGAACTCTCCTGCACTGTTGGTGAGAATGTAAATTGGTACAGCCACTATGGAAAACAGTATGGAGTTTCCTTGAAAAACTAAAAATGGATCTACCATATGATCCAGCAATCCCACTACTGGGCATATACCCTGAGAAAACCATAATCCAAAAAGAAACATGTACCACAATGTTCACTGCAGCACTATTTGCAATAGCCAGAACTATGGAAGCAACCTAAATGCCCATCAGCAGATGAATGGATAAAGCAGATGTGGCACATATATACAATGGAATATTACTCAGCCATAAAGAAGGGATGAAATTGAGTTATTTTAGTGATGTGGATGGACCTAGAGACGGTCATACGGAGTGAAATAAGCCAAAAAGAGAAAAACAAATATCTCATGCTAACTCATATATATGGAATCTAAAAACATGGTACTGATGAACCCAGTGACAGGGCAAGAATAAAGATGCAGATGTAGAGAATGAACTTGAGGACATGGGGTTGGAGGGATGCGAAGAGGAAGCTGGGATGAAGTGAGAGAGTAGCATAGACATATATACACTAACAACTGTAAAATAAATAGCTAGTGGGAAGTTGTTGTATAACAAAAGGAGATCAACTCTATAATGGATGAGGCCTTAGAGGGCCAGGACAGGGAGGGTTGGAGGGAGTTGTGGGAGGGAGGGGATATGGGGATATATGTATAAATACAGCTGATTCACTTTGGTGTACCTCAAAAACTGTCACAATGGTGTAAAGCAATTATATTCCAATAAAGAGCTTAAAATAAATAAATTAATTAATAATCATGAAAAAAAAACAGCCTGAGAGACTGTGAGACATTATCAAGCACACACATTTTAGGAATCCCAGAAGAAGATAAAAAGAAAGAAGCAGAGAGAATACTTGTTGAAATAATGGCTGAAAACTTCCCAAATTTGATGGAAGACATGACTATAAATAACCAAGAAGCTCAACAAACTTGGGAATAAGACGAACTCAAAGAAACCCAGACTGAAACATATTATAATCAAAATCTCAAAAGGCAAAGACAAAGAGAGGATCTTGAAAGCAGCAAGAGAGAAGCAAGTTGTCACATGCAAGTGTGCCTCAATAAGTATTATTAGTAGATTTCTGATCATAAATTTCAGAGGCCAGAGAGAATGTGTTGATATAGTCAAAGTGCTAAAAGAACAAAAAAAACCTGTCAACCAAGAATCCTACATCTGGCAAAACTGTCCTTCAAAAACGAGGGTGAAACTGAGATGTTCGCAGATAAACAAAAGCTAAGGAAGTTTGTGAACACTAGTCCTACCCTGTAAGAAATGCTCCAGGGAGGCCAGAAGGATAAAATAAAAAGGAATTTGAAGCCATGTGGAGATTAAAGATCTCAATAAAGGTAAATTATAGCAATTATAAAATCTAGTATTATTGTAAAAATGGTTTATAACTGCACTGTATTTTCTACATGATTCAAGAGACTAGTACACTTAAAGAAAAAAACACAATTACTAATCTAAAAGCTAATATTATTGTAACTTTGGTTTGTAATTCCAAATTTTACTTAGTATATAATTTAAAAGGCCAATGCATTGAAAAGAATTAGCATCATTTGGGGGCACATGAGATATAAAAATGTAATTTTGTGGCATCACCAACAGAAAGGGATGGGGATAGAGCTGTAAAGCAGCAGAATTTTTGTATATTATTGACGTTAAGCAGGTATAGATTCAAATTACAGTGCTATAACTTTAGGATGTTAAATGCAACCTCCATGGTAACCAAAAAGAAATCGCTGTAGAATACACACAAAAGGAAATTAGAAAGAAATTTAAAAGTCATCATCAAAATAACAACTAAATACAAAAGGTGACTAATGCAGGAAACGAGAGACAAAAAAGCTATAAAGCATATAGAAAACAAACAGCAAAATGACAGAAATCAGTCTCTCCTTAGCAGTAATTACTTTAAATGTTAAGTGGATCAAATTCTCCAATCAAAAGATAGAGATTGGCAGAAAGGATAAAACACATGATCCAACTATATGGATCTGCCTGCAAGAGGCTCACTTCAGATCCAAAAACACAAACAGACTGCCAGTGAAAGGACAGAAAAAGATATTCTATGCAGATATTTCCTTTTTTAAGTTATGAGTATTTTCCTACAATTAAAAAAATTGAAAAAAAATCTGGAAGATATTTCTAAAATCCTAATGCTTAGAACTTGCTTCATACCAATTAAAATATAATTCCCATTGGGAGACTGGGGTTGCCATACATACATTACTAATGAGAAAAAAATATATCAAATTGTATGCTTTAAATATATGGAGTTTATTGTATGTCAATTGTATCTCAATAAAAGTTCTTAAAGAAAAAGAAAATATAATTCCCCAGACCAGTGGTCCTCAGCTCTGAATGCACATTAGTATCACCTGGGAAGCTTTTGAGACATGCCAATGTCTGAGCCCCACCTCTCCAAAATTACCATTCAGTTATCAAGCGTGAAGCCTGGATTTGGTGTTTTTTTTAAAAAAAATATCTCCCAGTACTACTTTGTTACTATCTGTAAGTGTACCACTTCCAAAATCTAATTAACCTTCTACTCTTTGACTATTTTCTCCTATATTTTCAGCTCACTCCTCCTAGTACTCACAACACCAGACTCACTAGAATATGAGATCCATTGATACCTATCATCACACTGGTACCTTTGCAACATCACATACACATACACACACAAACACACTCATACCACTCTCCTCACATTCTTCCCATTATTTCATAGACCATTATTATAAATGCTCTCTTATGTTCACGATCTATTCCCTTGTCCTTCTCTTCTTCCTTCTTCTGTACCTAGAAAAATTCCAACCCTGATTAAACTCAACTCCTTTCAGATGCTACAGCTGTACTCAAATAGCTGACTGTGACTGGCCTTACTTTGTAATTTTGATAGGAAATTTCCAGTGGACCCTCAGCACTGCGCAGCACTACAGCTGATTTACTTCCCCAACTCCCACAGGGCCAGGTAACATGTTTTCCTCACAGCTCAAACCTCAAACACCCCTTCTCCTCTATGCACTCCTAGTTGATGACTTGGCTTCTCGTTTCACTGAAAAAAGAGGATTCAAAACGGAGTGTTTTTCCTTGCTCACCACCAACATTTCACATCCTCTGCCTCTGTACGCTTGTGCTCTGTCTTTCTTCCTCTTTTGCTGAATGAATGGTCTGGGCTCCAGTCTAAGACCAATATTTCCACTTGTTCTCTGGATCTCTTCCTATGCTCTCACTCAAAGATCTTGCTCTTGTAATTTTCTCCCTTCTCTATAGTATCGTCAATTTTCCTTTTCTTTGGATTACTACAGTTGGTACACAAATATGCTGTAATATTTTTGTTAAAAATCTTTCCTTTGAGACCACATTTCTCTACACTCCTGAATCATTTGTCAGCTCTGCTATAAAACAAAACTTGAAAGTGTCATCTACATTGCTTTTCTCTATTGCCCTATCAACCATTCTCTCTCAAAATCACATAGGAAGCACCATCCCAATACCCTCACTATTTTCCTCCTCTTACTGAAACTCTCTTAAGGTAACCAATGACCCTTATGTTGGCGAATTCAATGGTCAATTTTCAGTCTGTATCTTTCTTGACTTCTGAACAGCATTTAACAAAGCCAACCATTCTGCCCCTTGAAACATTTTCTTCTCTTGGCTACTGAGAAACCAAAATTCTCTTCTTTTATTTTTACTTTACTGTTCTTTTCTTCTCATCTCCTTTGTTGGATTTTTCTGTCCTCTAACTTCTAAATTTTGGAGGGCCCCAAGCTTTAGTTCACCTCATACATCTTCTGTAGCCATACTTATTCCATCAGTATTTCATCTAGTGCCATGGAGTTAAATACCATTTACAAGGTTGATGACTCCTACATTTGTTTCTGTAGCCCCAGCGTCTTTCCTACACTCCAGATTCCATCTCTAGTCACCTTTTTGTGTTGCCTCATGGCTATTTAAGATGCATCTCAAATCTAGCATATTCAAAGCCAAATGCTTAGCCTTTCCCCATAAATAAGTTCCTTCCTAATATTTTTCAACTTACTCTATGGCCAAACCACTAGCTCAGATACATCAGATAGAATTCATGGAAACATCACTGACACTTCTCTTTCTCTTGCTGTCTTGATGTAATCCATGAGCAAACACTGCTCATTCTAGTTTCAAAATATATTTCAAAGCTCTTACCAGACAGTCTTATCTTCAACCCCACTACCCCATTAGTGCTTCATCCTGAGCAGTACAGATGTGGGCTTGGCATCAGCCCTGAATATGCCACTTCCTGGGTATTTTACCTAGGCAAATCATGCCATATTTGGAGTTCAATTTGCAGAAGCTGAACATGTATATGTATGTATGTATGAATATGTATATGTATACGTATGTGTATATATCTATGTGTGTATGAAAGATAGATAGATTGGTCCCAAATATAACGTCTCACCACCTCTACCATTTTCCATCCCACTCAATTCACAGCCATCTTTTTCCTGGATACTTGACAAATGCTTCCAAAATTTTCTCCCTGTTTCCTCTCTCGTCCATCCCCACCCCCATATTCTGTTCATTAGCAGTCTGAGTGATCCTTTTCAAACATGTCACATTATGCCAAGCTCCCATTCAAACTCCTCCAGTCACTTCCCATTACAGTTCGAATAGCATCCAAAGACCTCAAGATGGTCTACACAGCACTTCATGATCTTGAGCTCACCTATCTTTCCCACTTACTCTTCTCCAGCTACCCTGGGCCCCTTGATCTTCCACTAACTCATCAGGCATGGCTGTGCCTCAGGGCTTTGCAATGGCTGTTTCCCCTGTCTGAATACTCTTCTCTCATAGATCTGCATTGTTCCATGCCTCTCTTTATTTGAGGCTTCCTCTCAAGTATTACCTCTTCATAGAAGCCTTCTCCATCCACCATTGGTATGCTGGAGCCAGCTTGTATGAGCTTGCAAGGGGCAATTATGAGCTTTTCTTCCCATCTTTGAATTCAGTAATAGCACGGTGCTAGCCAAAATTGGTCAGAGCAGGAGTGTTTACACCAAGGAATCAGAAAGGCTGTAAATCATCTTTTTTTTCCAGGACATAGAATCCTATCTAAAATATCACATCTCTTAGCCTATTACTTGGTTTAATTTTCTTCATGACTCCTGTCACTATCTAATACTATATTAAAATGTATGTAAATATTCATTGTTTATTTCTCCCATTGGAGTATAAGTTCCATGGAAGCAAGGATTTTGTCAATTTTGTCCATCATTGTATCTCCAATGTCTGGAAGAGTGCATGACATAATAAATACTCTGTAAGTGTTTATTGATTGAACAAAGGAATGAATAGATGGTGGATAAAATCCCTATACTTGAAAAGATGATATGTGCAAGTTGCTTTCAGTTATATTATCAACTCATTTCTTCATTTCTTTCCTTTTCCTTGCAACCTTTCTAGTTTCCTCTGTTTTCCCACTCCCAGGATGGCATTCATTTTTTTTTTCTTCCAAAGATTCAAAGTTCCTTAAATGTCAACTACTGCTGAGAATTCTCAATGCTAACCCCCTTATCTCTTTAACCAAAAGCTTGGGATCTTTGTAATCTCTAATATGATCAAACCACTTGGATTTCTGACCTGTTTCTTTGAGTCCTATCACATAGTTCTTTCCATTTACACTGTGACACAACACAGAATCATTCTTTCTGCTTTTGTGGCATAGTTCTTTCCATTTACATTCTGATATAATTCTTAACCACAAGTTTGTGTCTCATGAAACCAAGAAAATGGATCTGTGAAGAGATGGAAGCAAGAAGGGCTAGAGATGATGAAAAATGCTCTATGAAATTGAAAAGATATGCCTACTCAATTTTTTCTTTTGAATGGGGTTCTATAATTAAACCATTTTTGTTCCCCTTGGTTTTCAACATAAGCTTCCCATTGTCAATTTCTGTACCATTTTTCCACCTGGGAAAAATCCGCAGCAGTAGGAACTCCATGTTTTAAAAGCCAGTGACCTAAAACTGATGCTGTTGAGCTGTTTCTGTTAATGGACTTGATGCACACAGGGAAGGACACTCATGTTACTGATCTTGATCCCTTTGTTTCATTACAGGGGCTTGTAGACAATCAATACGGAGTCAGACAAAGATGTATTAAGGTGAATAGCAAAGCATGTTTGGATTCCCTTGTATCGTGTCAGCAGAGTCTGTGATGGCTGAGCTTTTCTGCAATGGAGACCTATCCGTGAATGACCACACGGTCACAGAAATTTGATTGTCAGAGGCTACATTGCAGAGAATGGCTCAAAGAAATGAACTATTTTCTTCTGTCTTCCTGCTTTGTTCCAAAATGGTGACATGTAAGAAATTAATCTGTTGCATTTGGTGTAATTTTATAAGTTTAAAGGGAAAGACTTGTATTAATTTTATTAATAATAATTTGACAGGAAATACATGGGATTAGTTTCCTCAAAACTGAATTGTGAGATGACTCATAAATTGTACTGTCATTTCTTTCTCCAGCCTATAATCCCTCACATGTCAGGAATGGTCTCACGACTGAACAGGTGTTTTAATAATAGACTGGAATTTGCTTTAAAATATATCCCTGAAATGTCTTTTTGAGGGACTTAAAGCTGAAACCTACATTATAAGAACATCAAACTGAAAATTACCGATCTAAAGAAGGCCTGTGTTTGGGCATAGGTGGAACAGGTAACAACTGGGGCTTGACCCCAGGAATGTGGAGAAAGCTCTCCTGTCCCCAGGCCCTCCCCCACCTGCCTTGTAAACCTCAAATTGTTTCAAATTTATTAGTAGGAGATCTTCCTTTGGCCTAATACTTTAAAAATATCCCTAGCCAGATAATTTTCATTCATTATGTATGTGTGTTTGTTTGTGTGTTTGTTTGTGTCTATGTGACTATCCATGTTATTGTGTATGTGTTTTATGTGTGTAAGTGTAATTTTCTAAGTTTCTATTTTTAGTATGATTGAGCCTTCTTCCTGAGACAGCACACACCAAATGAAATAATAATAGTGAAATCAGCAGCTGTGCATAAATTCAGGAGTCTTCCTTTAAAACGTTTACTTTGTATTAATTGGCACTTTATGGGAGAGTTCCTTCCTGACCACCCCACATAAAACAGCCCCCCTCACTCCCTTTCCTCCACCCTGCTTCACTTTTCAGTTTTCACTATCACTACATGATATTTGGTTCTGTGTTTGATTACATATTGGGAGTCTCTGCCCGCAGAATGTGAGCTCCACGGGGAAGCCCAGAGTCAGGAGGAGCCCGCCTGGGGCACTGTTATTCCAACTTTCCTGCCCAAACCCCAGGTACCTGGCAAGGTCCGGGGCTGTACATCTGGATCTGCAGGCATAATCGAAGAAAGGGTGGTGGTCTTAGATACTCATGGACCCTCTGACCTTGGACTGACTCTTATGATAGCTGTAGAGCAGCTAGTTCGAGTCTGGGAGTCCAAGAGGTTTTGCAGGAGCAAGAGGAAGACTGAACATGAGGACACCCTAGGACATGCTTGCTCTTTGTGATCTAGAGGAGAAACTTAGAGAGACCGAGGCACAGAATAACCTGCCTGTTTTATGGGGGGTTCGACAGTCAAGCCTTCTGGAATTTAATACTGATGCTTATGGACTATATGATGTTGAACAGCATTCGTAACTTCTCTGCTGCTCAGTTTTCTAATCTGTAAAATGATTTACAATCTGTACCAAAAACAAACACGCTTCTTTGTTCTTATTAATCTTACATATAATCACATATACGATTAGTATTGGAATCTGTAAGCCCTCCATTAATGTATTGCTTTTGTTATTACTGTTATTACTGCTCACGTGTACTCTGCATCCTGCTGCTACTCTCATTCTACGCCACTGACCTCTTGGATCTGGAGGAATAACTGATTAGCTTTTGAAAACAATTTGTGAAATGTATTGAGGCTCTATTGTGTACAAGCTACAGAGCTAAATGCCATGGAAAAATCAGACATGAAGAAACCATTGCCTGGCATCCATTTATGATCCAGTAGGGAATGTAAGAAATACAAAAGTACAAACCAAACCAAAGCAAGGCAACATTTGATAAATATTATGGGAGAGATGTAAACCAAGGGTTATGAGCCCTGTGAAAACAGAGCGCTTCAGCTGAGGGTTCGTTTATTCAGGCAGGCTCTGATCAGGGCGGTGAAAGAGGAGCAAAGAGGGGAATGGAAAAGTCATTTCCACAGATCCGTTGTGCAGGAGAATACAGGAAACACTGAGGACAACTCCCGTGCTCTGAGCCTAGAAATCTAGGAGATTAACAGAAAAATGAATGAATGAATGAATGAATGAATGAATGAATAACAAAGCAGGAAAAGCTTGTGTGGGAAGAAAAATGATGCTTACTCATCCAGGTGGGCACTGGACCAAACATTTACAAGCACCCTCTAAACTGAATTTTGCCTTGGCTGAGTTCTCCCCTACTAGACCGTGTAAGTATTTGTTTCCTTCCCACCTCAGCTTCAATGTTTACTCATCATTTGTATGCTGGGTTTTTTTTTCCTATTCTGATAATATTGCCCTTGGGAACAGTCATCCATGAGCGTGTTTCCTCACTGTGTCAGCTAACCCTGCACTGTGAATGAAAAATCACATTCGCCCACATTTCTCCCCAGCCAAACTCTAAGCCATCAGTAACCTCACCAAACCCAAGGTAGCACACGAGGCTCTTCAGAGCCAGTTGAATAATGCTTGCCATAGATCATTCCTACTAATGGGTGATAGATATTTGTTATGGCTGTGATGTATTGGGGAGAGATTCGTACTCCGTGGCTCTGGTATTTCCACCTCCAACTGTGTTGTGTGCCATTGTTAGTATTTTGGACGGGAACAGAAAATATATTGTAGAAATAGCAGCTAGCTCCTGTGTAAGACACCCAAGTTAATTTTTCTTCAAACACTGTGTTCCTTTGTTCACCTGGACTAATTATTTTTCTGTTCAAAACAAAACAAAGAGCATGCTGCAGAAAAGAGAAAGGAAGTGATTGATCTTCTGCACAAGCCTTTTGGCTGTGGTTAAGGAAAACTGGGGGCCCTGGGGGAACTCAGACTGGGTGTACTAGCGTCATAGGATATTAGCTCTAGAGGTAAGGTGTAATCCCACAATGTATTGATGGGAAAGTGGGACGGAATGGTGAAATGACTAGCACAAGTTATCATTATTAGAAGTGACTTAGAGGGAGCATCACAACTAGAACCAAGATTTCTTGCACTGGAGAAATCCTAATTTTAAAAGAAAGAGAAAAACATTCAGAGAAGAGAAAGCCATGGAGGGAGGGTAAGGAGGAAAAAGGGAGCCAATTGTTTGGAAATATCTGTACTTATATACGTTTATAATCAAATTCTTTGTGGCTGAGATAAGATGGTAACCCCAGACCACTGGTGACCTCAGGACCTATCAGCATGTGTGAGCGCAGGAAATCCCACCAGAATCCTCTGATAGGCAAACAGTTTGTCTTTTCGCGGAGCAAGAAATGTAGGTTAGGAAAACTGGCTGAGTAATGAAACAATTTTTCTACCAACTTTTACAGCAATCCGTGTCCTTCTTAAACTTGCTTTTCTAAATGCACAGGATTGCGGACAGCCTCTGTGCACTCCACAGTTTCACTGTGTTTTTGAAAATTGAGGTAGCAGATTGGAAGTTCTTGGAGTATCTATTAAGACCTTCCCCAGCTCTGAATTAATGGATCTGAGAGAAGTCAAGTCAGGGCCCTCTGTCCTTCTCCCTTAGGAGATTAATGCAGAGGCACACACCCATCTGGGCAATCAGAGTTCACCCCTTATTCTCATTCTCCCCTTCCCTGACCTATTTGAATTTGGTCTCCAGCATCAGCTTCTAGGGCCTCACATTTTCCTCTGCAGAGACTGTTGTCATGAAATCAGGAAAGAGATGGGAAACAGGAGGCCAAGAAGTCCAAATATAAGCTTCCTGGACATCCCAATTTTTTCCCCAGGACCTCCTCATTAACCTTCACATGACCATGGACAAATAAAAACCATGTGCAAAGGTATACTGCCCATATTTGGGGCACACACAAGCAACTTAATAGAACACAGCTGTTAAGTATCAGTATCTGTAAAGAACCAAAAGATCTAACTATTTAGGTATTTGAGGGTTTGGCTATAACCGTGGTTTCTCGTTATGGAGGAAGACGGCAGTGGCTCTTTCAGATTAATGTCTCCTAACTCCCAGTCTACTTCAGTGTAATGCACAGGAGATTTTCCAGGATAAATAATTTCTAAAGACATTAACCTACCTTAACATCTCTTCCTGTGATAAAAATGAAGCAGCCTATATCTTGACAATGATGGCCTTTTGTTTAAAGCAGAGCCGAGTAATTCGCTTGGATGTGGATTTTAGTTCTGTTTAACGGAAAAACCAGACTAGCTACTTAATTTGACATCAAGGAAACAATAAAACTGGTTTGCTTTCTCTTAGTGGAAGCAAATGTCCTGTTTATACCTGTGATTATTCTGGCTGGTCTATTTGATTACTTTCAGGGATAGCAGAAGAAGCGAAGGGCAGGTTTGCAGAATCAGCTAGCCCTTTTAATTAAAGATTGAATCAACCCATCACTCTATTCAAGGTGTAAGGGTTTTATACACTTACCTTTTCTTTCCCATGTGTTTCTTAAGTCGGAATTCAGTGTTATTTGGGGGCTTTCTTGCACTACCTGCTGGGAATGTATATACCCTTCAGATACCAACTTTCCCTTATGGTGGATTAACAAAGGTGACAAATTCTTTCCACTCTTCTCATGGGAAGTGAAGTCCCTTCTCCTGCCTTTGAACCTGGGGTGGCCTTCAGACTTGCTTCAACCAATAGCATGAGTAACTTTCAACATTCTGTCTAGAAATAACTTTTGCCAGACCCATGAGTTCATCAACTACATTTTCTTCCAAGCTATCATAGGCAACAGTTTCAGTATTTTCTACCAGGACATAACTTGGGTCCTCTTTTCTCCAACTTTCCAAAACAATGTTCTTGCCGTACTTTTCAGCTTCACCAGCAGTCCCCTTGAGGCCTTTCCAGCTTCTGCTTACCAGCAGTCCCAGAGCCAACGCAAACGTTATTCTTCATCATGGCAGCTCCTTAAGTCCAGTACCAACTCTGTTTCAATTATTTTTTGCTATGGAACAACCAGTCTAAAACTTAGCTTGCTTAAAATAGCAACTTTTAAAATACTCTCTCACAAATCGTGGGTTGACTACATTCAGCGGTGTGGTCCTTTTGATTCAGGTAATTGCATATGGAGCTTGATTGGGCTGGACACTCCAAGATGGTCCTCCTATGGCTGGTAGGTGATGTGATTGTGAGGCAAGAACTCAGCTGGGACTGTCTGCTGGGACACCCAAGGTGGCCCCTCCACGTGGCTTGAGATTCTTACAACCTGCTGGCTGGGTTCCACAAGGAAGTCCCCCAAGAATGAGCTTTTTGAGAGAGAAAGTAGAAGATTACAATGCTCCCAACCCACTGGATCCAGAGCTATCATACCATTCCTTCCACCACATTCTATAGGATAAGGTTTAAACAATCACAGTTCTGGGAATGGGAAATACATTCCACTTATTGGTGGAGAGTTTGTGGCCTTCTTTGATACACTCTAACCTTCAAACATTATTTTCCTTTTGATTGCTTTTTCTAGTTTTACTTGATCCTTTCCTTCTGTGTGTGCTCTCCTTTTCTACATTACATTCCCTGCCCTACCCCCATGTTCTTAGATCATCTGGAAGACTTACAGCATCTGGAAACATCATCAGTCACTAATTTTATAAATATAAGATTACAATAAAATACATGTAGGGTATCGATAAAGCAAAACTGTCATCAGTTGATAATTGCTGAAGCAGGTAATGGGTACATGAGGGTCTGCTATACTGGCTTTTGTACTTTTGTACATATTATGAATTTTCCATAGCAAAAAGTAAAAAAGGGAGGTAGTAGTAAGGATTGGGATATATTCTTATACAAATAATCTTGTAGCAGCCCCTAGCTGACTAACAATACTCTTAGCTACTTGACAACCTTTTAAATAAGTTTTCAAACTCCTGGAATACCTGGAATATAGACAAAGTCACAGGGAGCCTAATTAAATGCACAGATTTACCTGGTTTTGATGATATAGGAGGAGGACACTTCTTAAAGTAGGTAATTGACAAACCTTAGGAGGCATATCTGTGCAGTTACAGATAGAAACATAAATGCTTGCAGTAAACAGAAATGGTCTTGGTGAAGAATTTGTTATAAAAGCCAAACTTTGAGCTATTTTATACATAGAGATTTAGAATGCCCTTCATAACAGGGAAGTTCTGATATGTGTTATTTCTCTAACATGCTTAAGAATACTTCTTGGGATATCATAAACACTACAACAGCATTGTTTATTGTTATTATCAGCAGCAGCTGCAAGAAATGACCTGGCTGACACAGGCCAGGGTGACTCAGTGTAGGATCCTAACTATTGTTGGATGCAGAGTGGAATAACAGAGGTCATAGAATGAGGACAGTGACTAAAAGAGACCAAGGCTCACTCAAGGACACACGTTATCCTGGGAGTTCCATCTAACTCACAGAAAAAAAGTCTTGGTAGATGATCCCAGACTCCACTGCTATGATGTCTACTTGCCAGTTGTAGTCTGCTTAGCTGATCAAGCTTATAAAGTCAACAGGGGAATTCATTGGAAAGAATCACGGCAGTGTGGAGAACCATGGACCTGCATCGCCAAAGAGCCTGTATCCTTAGGCCTCTTGTTGCACCATGAAGTCACCATTGCCCTTGCATCTTTTGTCTCTCTTTCGACTTTATCATCCCAGTCGGTGACTTGATGGAGAACTGGTGCCTAGAAAATTTGCAGTTATTTTCTTTAATGTATTTGTTTAATGCTTTTCTCCCCTATTAGAATACAAGTTCTTTAAGGTCAGGACCAAAAGTCTCTCTTATTCTCCATTAAACCTTCAGTACTTAGAAGAGTGCCTGACATATCCTGAAAGACTATGTGTAATGACTTAAGAGTTTACTAATGTTCTGACTTCAGGGAAACTTTTTGGGTAACAGGTTCCCAAATGGTTGGATAGAATCTATATTTTTTCACCATCTTGGTTTCCAAAGTTGATAATAGAGGTCATCTTCCAAGCTGTTACCTGAATAGGAACCATTCCTGTTTGGATACTCTCCACAAATGGTCAAGTGGAGTGTGATCAGTTCAGTAGTTTCTTAATATATCCTGGCATGAGTTTTGCTTATTTTGTAGGAAAATAGAATTTTAAGATATATATATATATAAATATTTACATCTCTATTTATATATCCCTATCTATCTATCATCTATCTATCTATCTATCTATCTATCTATCTATCTATCTATCTATCTATCATCTATCTATCTACATACATACACACTCAATATTCCTCTCCCCTTCCACCTCTATTCCCACCAAATAGTAACTGGTTTTTGAAGTGATTAAATAATCAATAATCAATTTAGGTCTAAGAGGAGACAGAGTTATTAATATAGTTTGGAAAATTCCATCAAAGATCCAAAGCATGACATAACCTCTTAAAAACATGCTGGCAATAAAGTTTTATATAATACAGTCATTGCCATTATTTTAATCTGTCCATAGCTGTTAATACTAACTACTGGAATATTTTATAGTGCTTTATAGTTTGAAAAGTACTTTCATACAGTCATCGCCCATTTGGTCTCACAATAACTCCACACCTATTGTTTCTGTTCTAGTAAAACCACACTTACAATATTATTGTTCCTGTCCTTCAGATGAAAACAACTGAGGATGGAGTTTCTTGATTGACTTGCCTTGAATCATAAAGCTATTAGAATCCTTGCATATTTAAATATAAGAGATTCCAAAGGGTTTTAATTACATGTAAAGCACATTTTTGAAAGCATCCATTTGTGCTATGATCAGACCCTCTCTCTGCACATCAAGAGAGACAAAGGTGACTCTAAGGTCACTTGGACAATATGTGGTCAAACACCGCTGACTGTCTAGAAGCTGCAGAAGAACGAAGATCTCCTTTGACTCAGTTTTCTTCTTTCTGAGCTAGCTTTAAGAATTCCACCCCTTTAGAATTCACATCTGTTCATGACGTAATGCTGTGGGTCAGCCTGGGTTCTGTCACAATGAAGCTGGTATTACCAAATTCCAAATTACAGTATGTTTTACTAACCAGTTTTATAGACTAGGCATTTCACTCAGGCAGAAAGGAATTCCCACTGCGCTTGAGGGGTAGCAGAGCCTCCAGAACAGGCTACTGGTTCTGCTTGGCTCTGTCCTGCCTACCGTCTCCAGGAACCCCAAAGACAAAGGGGCAGGAGAAATTGGGTGAGGGATGAAATTATGAAACCTGCCTTCTGGATTTTAATTTAGCCTATTCATGGGGAAAAGCAAGTGGGTGGCATGACCTTATACTCCATTGTAGCAAAGAGTGCAAATCTAAAAAGAAAAATCTCTTAAAAACAGAAAACAAGTCTTAACAGTTAATGAGCGAGAAAGCACATTAGAAGTCGTGTTTCTGTTTGTTTGTTTGAGGCTTTTGCTCCAAAAAAATTCTACAGAATTAATATAAATATTCAATGCAGCTTAAATTATACCTCTTCTCTGGCTTTACTTAGCAAAAATCACATCAAAATATACTATTTTATTACTTAGACAACCCCATCAACTTAGTTGCCATTCTTGGAGGAAAGGAAAATCAGTAAGTGAAGCAGAAGGAAATTAAGGGGAGATGCAAGACTACTAACTTGATACAAAGTGGCAGAGAATGGCCTGAGGGCTTTTACAGACATTTTTGTTCACACATTAAAAAAAATTGCCCGTGGATTTTTTACTGAACAAATGTTTACGTTTGTGTAATGAGGGTCCCAAATTATGGTCTAAGATCTGCAGCTGCTATAATTTTGTTTGCCCATTTATTTATTTCTTGACACAACTAATAGTTACTGCATGGCTAGGATGTGCCAGGCACTATTCTAGGCACAGGGATACAGCAAAGAACAAAGAGAAAAAAAATCCTGTCATCCGGCTCCTTGTATTGTAGTGAGGGAAACAGAAAATTAATAAGCCAACAAACACACCTTCTATCATTTCAGGTAGAAATAAGTTCTATGAAGAAAAGTAAAGCAGGATCAGAATTTAGAAAGTGAGCAGGATAGGGTGCTATTTTAGGTCAAGTAAGGAAAAGCTATATGAGCAGGTGACATTTGAGCAGAGGGCAGAGACTTGGACTATTCTCTAGAGAACATCACAGAACTTCATGGAGAGTCACTGAATGGACACAAGGCACTGCTGTTGACAGCCAGTCCCTAGGGCTGGATGTTTTAATCACCAGGACCTCTCTGGGCACCTGCTCTGGGAGAAGGAATTAATGAGGAGAAGCAACCATCAAGGGAAGAAACTCAGAACATAGGCAGCAGCGATTAGGGCGTGATTACTGAGTCCAGCGTGACGTAGTCGTCACACTCCACAGGTTGACCTTTAGCTCAGCCCAGGGATTCATTTATGCCAGAGCCCATGCGAGATGTGCTTCAGAAAAAGAGCTATATTATCCAGGTCTTCAAAAATTCCTCTTTCACTTCTACAGCTAGTCAAAGAAAGTAACACTTGTACTGGGAAAGGACATTTTATTTCATTTTATTTGGCACCTGGAAAAACTAACTCACTTCGGAAGCCTCAAAGTATACCATCAAAGTAACATGGCTATGGAAACATGCTTGGCCTCTCTGATACCCTCTTTACCTCCTTCTTCTATTAATAGGACCCCTTTTTCCTGGAGGAAACCCATCAGCATGATCCGGTGGAGCTAAACCCACTTCCTATAACAGCAGCAATTATTTGACCCAGTCAGAATCGACATGCCTCAAATAAACTAATCAATAAAAGACGGGCATGTGATACAAACCAGACTTGTTAGAATCCTCAGAAGAATGTTTTTAGGAGCCATTGGAAAATTCTACTGTTTTTCTGAGACTGATAAAGCTGAAGAGATGAGTGTAGAGCTTTCTATTGCCATTTGTGACTGCTTTGAAAAGTGTTAAGGAAGGAGAAAGAGACAGAATCCTGGTTGACATTTGTGAGCCCCTGGATCCAGCTACATCTGAAGACATTTCTTTTCATATATGTCCCAGTATGTGGATCAATAAATTTCTGGGTTGTTTAAACAAGTTTGAGTTGGTTTACTGCCATGAACAACTGAAAAAGACCCACATAATGAGAACTAGGGAAACAGAAAATGTGAGCGATGACAAGAAAGATACCAGAAGCGTTGGTTGCTGGCAAAAGTCAACAAAATGGGCCATACTGGAGAACAAAGTAAATGTTGTAAGAAGAAAGAGAGCTGTGGTTGCCTATAGTTACACATCAGACTCTTCAGGAATGTCACGAAAATGGCAAGAAATGGTGAGTGGCATTCCAGGTATTCTGGCAAGAGTCCACTGATCATCCCTCTGAGATTATACCTCTCAGATTGTTGTGACCTAGACAACTTGAGTTTATTATTTTTGAATAAAAACATTCTTTGATAGTTAACATTTGTAGAGAGGGCCAGCAGCAAGTCATGGGGTATGACTTTCATTTAGCACACATCGAGTGAATGCCGATTTTTGCTAGGCCTATGTCAGGTAGCCACTGGAAAGACAACAATACCATAGTTGATGTCCTTTAAAGTCAACCAAAGTGGCTACCAATATAGCATGCTCCTTGGTCCCCCTGAAAAATTATAAAGGTAAAATCTGGGGACCAGTAGGTTCCCAGGGAATAAGAAAACAAAAACATCAAATGCTTCCTGAAGAATGCATATGAAAGCAGTAAGGTAACTTTGGTTAATTTCAGCTGACTTGTGTGTGGGCATGTCACGGAGTATTTGCAGCAGGAGCTGGGGTCATCAACTGTTTACCTCTCTTGTTCTGAACCCCATCCTGTCTCACTTCCCAACCACCTGCAATGTGGCCTTGCAAAATGGTGGAGAAGAGCAGGGCAATCCTGTGAATTCCATTCCTACCCCTCCTGTAGGGTCAGCTCTCTTTCCTTGATGGAGAGATTGCTCTAAAACATCTTACATTAAAAGACTTTCCCTTAACACGAGAATGCTAGTAATATATACTAGTACACATGCTTTACATGGTGACACATGAACACTTTGACGGGGAGTAGCACAAGTCATAGGAAACACTCTTTAAACCTCCCTGCAATCCCTTCCTTTCTCTTGCCTCCAGTATGCCACCTGGAGGTACCACCTTGCATTGAGGACAAGGGTATTTGATGTAGAAAGTGCACATGGCAAAGGTCTGCAAAGCAAACCAGAAGGTGGGACTGGAATGGGGATGACGTGGCAATTCCTTTGGGGATAAAACAATGACGATTCTGAAGGAAATGTCTGGGGTCAATAGGTTAATTCTGTGAGGTAGAGTAGCAGACACAGCTGGTACAGGATTCTTACAAAAGGGGTATGAATAACCCGTCTTCATCTGGATCTGATTCGTCTAGCTCTGCCACTGCCACTGTCTCACCCTTACACTCACAACCTTGTCCTTTTTCACAATGCACTGCAACGCTCAAGAGAATTAATTTCACTGCCTCCATTGCAACCAGGGATGAGGTTCTTTGGGTAGCTTTGGGCCTGTGACCAGCCACCTCAGGGAATGGAGGAGGACTCCCTCTTCTCTGCATCTGCAAAATATGAAAGAAGACAAATTTCTAAATGTCACTGAGTCCTCTCACAAAAGGACAAAGAACAGAGCTTCTCGGGAGAAAGCGAGGTGGTGGGGGCGGGGGGGCGGTGGTGGTGGGATGAATTGGGAGATTGGGGTTGACATATATATGCTAATGTGTATAAAATAGATAACTAATAAAAAAATGTATTTTCGAGGAAAAAAAAACAGAGCTTCTCAGAGTCTCCTACGGACATGCACACAGTTCATTTAAACACATTCGAATTAACAGACTGTGTTGACTGAAGGGTGCATTTCTCTCTGTTTTGGATAAAAACTAATTTAAATGTGGTGGTACCAGGCTGTGAGCACATTCCTACAATGAAGTAAACAAACGTTATTGCCTGCACTTAGACAGTCTTGCCCAATTAGGTTGATTATAGTGATCACAGCGATGTCTCCTGAATGCACAAGAATGAAGTAATGTTCAGATTTGTTATATAATATTTATAGATTCTGTGGTATAACTTCAGACGAATTAAAATATAGAGCCTTGTATTTCCACGGACCAAGGCAATGGGATTCACGTGTTTGCCAAAAGCAGGAGACAGAGACAGCAAATTCCCTGACATTTACGTTGATAAGACCTTCTCTGAGAAATTGTAAACTCCTGCTGTAAACTGCTATTTTAAACAACAGAGAAACAGCTCATCTCTGTCACCTGGAAGTTTAACCCCAAATCACGATTTGCTCTTTGCTTGACTTTAGAAAATGTCTCTATCATTTTCTCCTAAGTGGATCAACTTTAGAAAGCATACTCCATAAGAAAATAACCTATGTTACCTCCTATTCAGTCTGATTATCTTATTATCAGACTCAACGTGTTACTAGTAAGCAGAGTTACTTAGATATTGCCAGGAATAAATATGGGCTTTACCATCTTTCTGTGACTGGTAAGAGGTGTGTCAAGGTCATTAAAAAAAAAGAAACAATTTTTAAAACAGCTGCTCATTTTACCAATAGCATTTGTTTGTATTATAACTGAATTGATGAGGAATCACGCATAATAAAAGGGCAATGTTGATGCATGGTGAAATTTTGGGACCCTGTTTCCTTATGTGAAATGATAGTTATTATAGATGATCTCATAGGTTTTTGCAGTCCTCACCATCTGTGGTATTTGATTGTTAACACACTGACGCCATGGGTGGTAGCCAGGTTGGGCGGACCAAGTCTGAGGAGGCTAAGCTGTGACAAACACTATTTCAGTATGACAGTCATTTGTGGTTATTTGAAAACAAGAATAGGGAGTCTTCAAGGACAGGGATACAGAAAAGATTGCAAGAGCTGTAAATAAATGAAATGGAGACACACACACACACACACACACACACACATAGCGTTTGGAAGAAAATACTTGCTGTTAAAGTAAACATTTGTTGCAAGGTCTTTTGCATAATATGTGTCTTGGGGAAGACAGTTCGTTGTTTAGGGAAAAATGAGCCTCTTTGATTATAAAAACTAAATCTGGTTGTGGGACAGGAGAGAGTCAAAGGGACCTTCATCCCAACTCCACTCATGTCCCTTGCATCCAAAAAATGCAAGAAAGTAACTAGTATCAAGAGAGAAGTTTTCCTGGCCAGCTTTGCAAATCTGATTTCTGTGCTGTCTCCTTCACTTTCTAGCTGTGTGAACTGGGGCAAATGCCTCAACTTTTCTGGACCTCAAGCTTCAGAAAGTGATGGCTGTGTCTATTATCAGTGTTTATGAAATGTTGGTGGCAAGGCCTGCCTGGTCTTTCACCTGATTTGAACTACAAAGTTGGAAAGATTCAGTGTGGACTGAGGAGCACGCATGCTGAGATCACAGGTGAAGCCAGACCAGGGAATGCCTTTTGGTTTCTACAGATGGTAAATCAGAGAAAGAGGTAGAACATGAAAAACCACCAACTTTAATAGCATTCAGCTTAGTACCAGCCATTCTTTTGTTGATGGCATCCCTCATTGATCTGTTGTCCTTCATTCCTAACCTGGAGCTGGATGGCTGAGAGATCCTATGGTTTTGATGTTGGTATCAATACAGTGTGTTTGTTTAATTATTCCTTCACTCATTCAATAATCATCTCCAAGCTGCCAGATATTCTGGAGATCTTTCCTAGAGGTTTTGATTGTGTTGTGTGGTTAGAAGCCAATTTTTTTTTAATCATGCTTTCCAGATAACTCTGCTCAGGTGATCTGAAGATTCCATCTTGAGAAACTCTGACCTAAAGTTTCCACAGCCAAAGTCCACCAGCTTCCCTGGAACCAGAGTTTTCCAGTCCTTTCCTGGGCTTGCCTTCGTTCTGCCCAGGCTCTTGCCAGTTCTGCTGCTTCACCGCTGTGCATGCCCCTCAAACTGCCCACAGACTGGCCCTGAGCATTAGCACAAAATTGCACAAAGAATAAATGATATGTGGGTTTGGCTACTCACCGAGATGAAATGAATTACAGAATTTGGGGGGAGTAAATGCAACTGAGTCTGTGACTCATCACAGCACATAGTGAAGCAGAGATTGGGTAGCAAGCTGATGAACTTGACCGGGGAGACAGTTCACTTAGATAAAGCAGATCCCAGTGTGTTTCAGAGAAATTTCTAGACTTGAGTAGACCTTTACAAAAATAAAATCACCCCTGCTTGCTGATATTTTGTAGGTCATTTGCATGTAAAGTCACAACTATTGTTTAATTGGGAGCCACTAGTTCACGACAGTATACACCATGTAGATAACACAGAGACCTAGATTCTGTCAATTCAACAATAAACTATCATGCCTAAATGTTTCATGATATATAAAGAAGTGTAAAAAAATACTCAGCTAGTGAAGCTAGGATTAAGAGAGACTGATGAAGTTAATCAGATTGAGGCCAAATTTTGAATCAAAATAATCAATTAATCAATGCATCCACAAACCTGTATTGAAGATATGCACAAGGGTTCCTATCTGTAAGTACCTAAGAAAACTATTCCATGGATAGGAAAGCACAGCTGGAAAATAAATTGGGGAAAAAATTTCTGATCTTTTTTTTTTTTTGAGTATTTTGTTTGATTCATTCCTTCCCATAATTGTAAAATGCACCTGGGAGTGAAATTTATGATCCCCATGCATTAGAAAAGCATAATCTTATGTTAGGGAAATGATGGGACCAACTGCTGGTTTCTAAAATGTGGTTAGGATGTGTATTTAAAGAGGACCCTATCAGGCCTTTATTCTATAAAATAGCTAGACAAATAAATCTGAGGCATCTGAGGGTAATGGCATCTTGAGAGATAATGGATATTCAATCTGGGAGATGAGAAGGAGATAAAGGTTTGGCTGGGGTATGTTTAAAAAAAATTCAGACTGCCTGTTAAACTGCTGGATAGACTAGTCCCTATAAATTTTCAAAGGAGTGTCCTGGGTTTCATCCAAGAGACTATTGCAAATGAGATACTCATTGCTAAAACTCTCCACAGCGCTTCAGAAATTTTAGGGCCAGTTCATGTAACATATACCTCATGTCTGGGGTTAATCACCAGTAGTTCTTGGCAGAATGTAATCGTTAATACTCTTAAAGCGAATCCATGAAAAAGTGGAAAAAACTCCACTAGATTTTAATTCAAAGATGAGGTAGGTATATCCCTAATCTTATCCACTATCAGATATTTTCCAAATTTTAAAAGGAAAATCAGGGGTAATTCTTATTAGCATTTTTGCTTGTTTGTTTCCAGGAAGATTGTACTTCAACTATTTCATTTACTGAAAGCACGCATTGTCAACCCATAGGACACACGGTTTCAGTGTGATGCATTCAGTGACTTCTAGGACATTCATAATCAATACCACTATCCTTTGGACAACTTTTCACTTTTATAGCAAAAACAATTTTTCATGAATACTTTCCCCTCATAACAATTTTTGTTAGTGATGGAAGAATGGAAGCAGGGTTGCAAATATGTTCTTCTCCACTTTATATTAGGTAAATGCAAAAAGTCTTCCCTCCTCCCTGTGTTCATGCTCTTTATGTCACTGTGACTTGGTTCTTCCTCCCCTTAAGGGGTGGAACCTATTTCCCATTCCTTGATTCTGGGCTGGACTTGTGTGTGCTTTGGTCCAAAGGGATGTGATTGAAGGAACAGTATGACAGTTTGGAGCCTAGGACTCTTTGAAGACTTCTTCTCCTCCTCTTGGTCCCCTGACTCTATCATTAGATTAAGCCCGGCTAGGTGAGTCAAGGATGGGAGACCAAACCAACATCTTCCCAAACAAACTTATAGGCAGTTGACCTCCAAAGATGTAAGAAAGCCCAGCCATGATCAACAGAGGCTCTGTCTGATCTGTAGCCAATCACAAACACACAAGCATGTCTAGTTAAGTCCAAAAGAACCAGCCAGTTGACTAGTAGAGTCATGGGCAGTAATAAATGCTACAAAGTTTTATGATCTTTGTTAAGCAATAGGTCATTAACATAGTTGGTTACATTAAAAAATAAATAAGTAAAGGGAAAGAATCAATATATGATTTTCTCTCCTTAAGAAGCAAAAATATGTATGTTGTGTTTTCAGACTTCACATCATATTTGGTGAGGTCCAGTGCTTTGTGTTCTTTTAGATTTGGATGTGGGAAGTACACATGGTGATGATGACAATGGCATTGAGGAATTACAAACTAAAAAAATCCCAAAAAATTGTGGGTGGGGCTGATGTAGACGGGAGAAAATTTCACGTACCTAATGATATTTTCTAAAAGGACTTTCAAATCTGTACCATACATTCAGGCCATGCATCTCATTAGGCTATACATTTCATTAGGCTATAGGCTTCATTAGACACTTGAATCAAGAATCTCATTACACACTCCAGACACACATCTCATTATGCCATGCATCTCATTAAGCTCTCAGCCAGGAACAGATGTAAAATAGACAAATTTCACCAAGGCTTTCATTCCAACCCACATGGCATTTTCATTAACAACAGAGCAAGGGTGGACCAACAATTGGGTGATTTTTGAATGACACTTGACAGAGGAACCAGTTCAAGCAGGCACTATTAAGTGACCGAGGAGAAAAATAGCTTGGTGCCAAATTCCACTTTGCTGTCCATTCCAGGAATGTGTTCCAACTGTCAATCAGGAGTCATCTATCAGCGAAGAGCCGGAGATGGGGTGGAAGAGGGCATGTGTCTGTAACATTGCAATCATCTGTCATGAGGCAGACATTCAACAAAGGGTAGCATCAATGTCACCTTCAGTTTGACTTTAGCAATTGTATCTGTTCTGTGTCCCCAGCTCTAATCAGTTGTTTGGCATCATCATGAATGGATCCACTGATGACGTCCTGGGTTAAGCAATTCATCTTTGGTCACCAATGATAAAAACCCAACTCACACAAATTTAAGATTAGAATGTACTGAGAAGCCCAGACGTGTGGCTGATTTCAAGCACAGCTATATCTAAGGTCTGAAGCAACATAGCTAGGACACAGCTGCCTTCCTATCTCTCAGTTCTGCTTCGCTTTGTGTTGGCTTCACGCTTAGCACATTTTCCTCATGAGATGGTTGCAGGTGGCTCTAAGCTTTCATCATCCTCACAGCTATCAATCTTAGCAAAAGATAGTGTCCTTAGAAAGAGGCAAGTAAACACTGGAAGATGGCTCTCATTGCTCAGTTTGAGTCAAATGACCATTCAGAAACCAATCATTTTGTATCAGGAAGATGGAATAATCTGAGTGCCCAGTCCTGGATCATAGCCCTCCCCTAAAAATAGCCATAGATTGAAAATGGAAGAAGGGCTGAATACCAAGGGAAAGTTAGACAAAAATAGCCCATGTCTGCTTTGCCTACTCTGTCCTGAGGATACTCATAGGTCTGGCAAGAATTCTACAATATATGTGCACTCTGAAAACTGGGGGCCTATGTCCATGGTCACACAGAAAATATTTGTCACTAATATTCAAATAAAGGACATCTGTAAAGCAATCTAGGGGCTAAGTAAATACCACAAATGTTTCTTTGGCTCTTGTGATACCACAAAATGTAAATCATCAATATTCTGGGGAATTTAGGCTGAAGTGAGTAAGCCACCTAAAGACAGCATGATTTCCATAAGACATCCAAGTCTTCTGTTTGGAAGGCTGAAACATTTCTTCTAACTACTGGCTCACGCATGAATGTTTTTAGGAAAGGTTCAATTAGGGAACATAACAAAATATAAAAAACAAACAAAACAGAGGGGAGAAAGTAGAGTTGACTTAATTCCACACCCAGTTGCAAATGACATGTTGAGTGTCTTCTTGAGAGTAAGTTTGAGGCAGAAAAATGTAAAGGAGCATCCTTAAGAATACCAGATAAATGCTAAGAGTAGAAGGGCAGATAAGAAGACATGGGATAAAGGAGAGGAGGAGGAGGAGGAATGGAGAATGTCAGACATTACTGAGGGAAAAATACTTCCACTGCTTGGTTTGCCTAGGGATGTCCTCAGGTAATACTCTACAACTCTGAATGAATGCAAATTCTCTCTAACCGGAAAGGATAATGATTTTGATAGATAGCACTATGGAGAGATGTCTAACCAGAACCAGTTATTAAAGAATATTTTCACTGGATTTGCTAGACAGTCTCACTCTGAAAAAAAGACTGGTTATCCATCCAGTCTTGACCTTACAGGTCCTTGTGAAGCTCCTTGCCTGTGAAAACATTACAGTGTAAACATTCCCTTCACATTCTTTTGAGATGAAGCGCTACATCACTGATTGTCCAAAGTAGACAAAGCAGTTTCCTTTTCCAACTTAGCAGATTTTTTGTCTAAAAAATCATTTGGCTGGAAGATATTAGAGCAGGAGAGAGGTTGGAGTAACTGTTATGGGTCAAATTTTAGCTTCATGTAGTAATAGACTCCCTCTGGTACCACATTTCATTGAAACCAAAGGAATGAACTATGTCTAATTTGCAATTGATTTTTTACCCCAAGAACACCATAGAGCTAGAGGAATTTGATATGTTTGTGTTAATAAAAGCAAACTTTTCACATACTTAAAAAAAAAACCCTCTCATCAGGTCTTACATATTAAAAAATAATAAAGCACACATGCTATCATTATAAAATTATGGTTTTCCCCCTTTTGTTTGATAAGGCTTATTTTTGAGCTTCTTAGTTTGCACTCTTTCCGTTAAATGCTTGGGTCCATCACACCATTCTTGAATGCAAAGGTCAATTGGTAAATACTTAGCTTCTCCAATCTTTCTTGGCTTTTGGAAACACACCTTCATTCTTTGGTCCACTCTCAACCTGCAGGTGATTAAGAGAGAGAGTTTCTGTGTAGTTAAAAATGAAGAATACATAACTCTAATAGACATTTGATCTCACATTCAGAATCAGAAGCAAGCTATCTTCCCCTCTTTGTCTCGTACATTCAATTTTGAAACCACAGACTGAGATTTTAATCACAGGATAAAAGGTAAAAGTCAACATGCTTGCCTGTGAGATTTGCCCCCTATAGTCCTGAATACAAAGACATGTGATTATGAAAGTCTATGCATCTCAGCCCTCCTCCTTACATCCAACTTTCTGAACAATATGGCAGATGGGCTTTGCAATGAATGTTAATGATAGTGATACAGAGCAGGACCCTGTGGGGCTCCTGGGCACAAAAGCCTTTCTGTGTCCCCCATTTCTTGGTTACAGGAAATAAACTTCATTCAGCCTCCATGACCTTCCCTGAGTTCCAACAGGCAAATTCAAACAGTTGCTAATTAGGGAAAGGAGGGGATGCAGAGAAAAGGGAGGAACAGTCAAGAAACAATAGTGCAGACTTGAGGCAGGGTCCTGGATTCCCTTCAAGGGATACACATAACAATATTTGTGAGCTGTTTTGTAGACACTGAAAACCCCACTTGGTGGGAGAAGTTAATGGGATGCTGCCCACAAGCATGTAGACCCCACACCAGTTGAAACTAGAAGGTTGATGATGCTGACTCCCACTTACCTCACCACCAACCAATCAGAAGAATGTCCGTGAGTTGATGTCCTCTTTGAACCATTACTATAGAACTCCTCACTACCCCCTCTTGGTTGGGACACTGTTTTGAGGGCATTAGCTCACTGTGGTCCCCTTTGCCTGGCAAAGCAATAAAGCTACTCTTTTCTGATTCACCCAAAACTCTGTCTCTGAGAATTAATTCAATGTCAGGGTACAGAGGATAGATTTGGCTTCAATAGTTACAAGACAGCTCATGACCCCATTTCCAAATAATGCTTAGGAGATGATTGAACTTTTAAAATTATCATAAGGACATTTAACATGAGATCTATCCTTTAAAAGTTTTAAGCGTACAGGGGCTTCCTTGGTGGTGCAGTGGTTAAGAATCCGCCTGCCAATGCAGTAGACCCGGGTTCGATCCCTGCTCCAGGAAGATCCCACATGCTGCAGAGCGACTAAGCCCATGTGCCACAACTATTGAGCCTGTGCTTTAGAGCCTGTGAGCCACAACTATTGAGACCATGTGCCACAACTACCGAAGCCCATGCGCCTGGAGCTCATGCTCCGCAACAAGAGAAGCCATGGCAATGAGGAGACCATTTACCACAACAGAGTAGCCCCCACTCACCGCAACTAGAGAAACCCCACGTGCAGCAACGAAGACCCAACACAGCCAATAAATAAATAATAATTAATTTTAAAAAATTTAAGTGTAAAATACATTATTTTTCACCATAGGTATAATGTCATAGGGAAAAAATTAGGGACTCTGCAGCCAGTCAATTTCAGGACAATAGTGAGAAAAATAAGTAGTCTTGGTGTCCGGTTGTCAATTTCATGCTTATCAGGAGAGTCTATTAGCCCAGAACATGGTCCCCTGGTGGTCCATGCTGCTAAAAAAAAGATGTGAGCCTTTAACAGAAAACACCTACTTCAGGGTTTGGGGTCCTGTACCTCTGCAATGTCTTTTCTCATCATAACAAGCCCAGGGTAACACTTTCTTGTTTCCATTTTGTTGTGAAACTCTTGGCACTTGGATTTCATTTTACATACACTATTAAATAATATTTAGATATTCAAAGCTAAAAGGATTTGCTCACTTGGCTCAGGTGGTAGCACATGCAGACTTTCAAAAAGAAGGCGTTCTGACCTTTGGGTGAACAGTAGAACTTAAAATGCTACTGTTACAATGTGGCGGAGAAAGCATGATTTAAATGTAAATCTTTTATCTCCAAAGCCATAAAAGACTATGCCTTGGAGGTATGAGAAAATGCAAGCTCTAATGTGGAGCATATAAAAAAAAAAAAATTAAAACATTTAGTGCGGCACCAAATCTGCTTTTCTGAACTGCATTTTGCTCATAAAATACTTGGAGTCTATGGTATTGTATTTATATTTCAAATGAGCCATTCTTTAACCATTTAGTCTTCAGCTCCTTGGCTTCTGGTTCTAAAACTCAAGACATCTCATTCCTTGTGAACCTCGCCTTTCTCCTCCCTCTAACCTCCAAACACCTTATGTGCCTTTCAGCCTGCATAGCGAATGTCCTCATGTGCAGATCTACCCCCTGGAAACTCTCCAGGCAGCTCCCATCTCCCTGAGCTGCACAGATAGCCAGGAAGGACAATGTCAGTGTGGAAGGTCATTTCTCCATTTTTATTTCCTTGACCTGCTCCATGGCTTTGAAAGAGAAGAAATACAATCCTGCAATTTGGACAAAGCCATAGGTAGGACTGGGTTTATGACAGGTTTGTATATGGGCTACAGATTGGGCACAGTTGGAAGTGAGGATCCTGCCCAGATTCTGCTCACCGTTTTCCATATGGCTCGGTTGGTGCTAATTGTACCTTTCCAATCCCAAGTATACGCTCCCTTCTGGAATATCCTGCCATTCCCTCGTGTTTTCACCACCTGCTGGCTTATCTACTCCTGGCACCAGTTTCCCAGACTATTTTCTCTGATACCACATGCGGACCAGGCAGAAGTCTTCTCTCCTTGCCACCAAAAGAAATGAATGTCTTGTGTAGCCCCGACTGGGGTATTTCACTTGGGTCCAAGTTCTCTGGGAGCAATTTGAACTAGAAACCATGTCTTTTGTGCCCTCAGAACTGGCATATAATAGACACTTGATAAGTTTGTTCAGTGAATAAATGAGTGCATTTCACATCCTTCTGAATTTTAAACTTTAACCCTTTGTATAACCTGAAGTGTGCATAACATACTTTCAGAACATTTCCTGTTTCTTCTACCAGGAATCCTCTAGGATGCTACATCTTCTTCCAGCTTCCCCCACACCCCAGGTTAGAACTGGTCCTCTCTTGTAAGCTCTTAGCGCATCCAGCGTTTTCCTTCTTAGCCCTAGTGCAACTAATTAAGTGATGATATGTGTAATTGAATATTTATTGTTGTCCCAGCTAGACTATATATAAGCTCATGAGAACAAAGGATCACATTTATCTTGTTTCTCACTGATTCTATGATACCAAGATGCTGTATAATAGTATAAAAAGTATACTATTACATTTGTCAGATGAAAGACAGAGAATCAATGATTTTCAAAGTGTGTATGTGTTTGCTTGGCTTCCTGGTTTGTCTAAGACATCTTTAGTTACAACTTCAAAATCTTCTTTAAATTTTCCCCTAAATCTCCACTCTCAGCTTTGAATGTCTTTCTCTGCTCAGTGTTCTCTACTTATAGCCCCTTATTGGGATGCTGTAATGTAACATTCATGCATGTGAATTCAGGATGATCTCAATACATTCCCCTCATCTATTCCTCTGCACCCATAAAACTTTCCCCTGCATTCTATTCTCATGACAGTTAAACATAGCCCAGAAGTTTTCCCTTATTCCTAGCAAATACAATAATATACATCACAATTACACTTTCACCTTACACCGTAAGACCATTAACCTGTGAGACGCGCAGTGCCATCCCCTTCTGCCGTTAAGGAATCTCAGGTTCCGACATACACAGCAGAGGAGTTATTGATTCCCTCTGTACTGTATGGCGGGTCTCTTAGTCCAACATCATAATTACTTCCTATAGTATTTCCTTTTTTTCTGTTCAAATAATCACAGTCCTCAGCCAGATGCTGATTATTTCCAACTGAGACTAAGAAACTTTTTCATTTCTAAAATGCTTTTTTTAGATCTGTCTTTTTCATTTCTCCTATTATTGTATCTAAATATTAGCACTTTAAAGAGTTCCCGTGGTCATGCTATGAGGACTTTAAGAATGGAATTCCCCAAAGGCAAACAGCTCAGCAAAATTATTTACTATCAAATATGATTAATAAATAATATCCTTAATATATAAAGAACATATGTGAGATAAACATGAAAATTCTAAAGTTTATAATTGAAAAAAGAGGTGAGATTGCACTTATCTAATAAGAGGAGGAACACTGTAGGCTGGTAAACACAAAGAAAAATATTCCTAATTGCTAGCAATCAGAGACAGTAAAATAAAGAAAATGTAAAGATTTTTTTTTAAATGATTGTAGTTAATGTTCACTATGTCTCATGCGTACTTTCCTAGATTTTTGGTCAGATGACCACCACTTTCAGCAACTTATACCAACAGTCATAAAAATGTCTATGTCTTATAACCTCATAATCCTTTTAAGAATCTAGTATAAAGAGATCATTATAAATTTAAATAAAGTGTCACATAAAAAATGTTCTTCACTACGCTGGATTAGATCCTAGACAGAAAGAAAAAGAATTTGAAAATGGACTGTGGATTAGATAATAGTATGATATCAACATTAAAGTTTCAAATTTTAAAAATTGTTCTGTGGTTATGCAAGAGAAAGTTCTTGTCTTTAGGAAATGCACACTGAAGTGTTTTGGGGTAAAGGGATAGTTTATTCTCAAACAGTTCAGAAAAAAGGAATGCATGTTTGAATATGTGTGTGTGTGTGTGAAAGAGAGAGAGGCAGAGAGAGAAAGAGGGAGGCAATGATAAAGCTAGGTAACAGTTATATGGGAGTTCCTTGTAATATGCTTGCAACATCTTTTCTCTAAGTTTGAAATTATATCAAAATAAAAAGTAACAAAACATGTTCTTTACTGTGTTATTTATAACAGTGAGAAAAAACAGAAACAATCTACGTGTTAAAAAATAGGAGAAAGACTAATTAAAGTATGATACAGCTACATGACGGAAAACAAAGAAGCTATTAAAATTAACAAATTGTTAAGAATATGGAAGCATGCTTACAGTGTGCAGCAAAATGAAAAGATCTAAACAAAAGTCACAAATACAGCATGTTATTAGCTACACAAAACAATCAAAATTATTGATTGCTGGTAGGATTACTAGTGAGTTTACTTTTTTGTTCTTGTTATACTCTTCCTTACTTTCCACATATTTAAAATGATAAACATTAATTTTATTTTTTTAAAAAAGGAAAATATTTCCATTTCTCGTCTTCATTTTCCTTTTTCATTATCTATTGATTTATTTGCTAGGAAAGAAGAAATGTTTCACCTTGTCCCATGAGAACTTTCACTAGAAGAACAAGATCAGGGTCCAATGGTGTAATAAAATCCCATGCCTGGATGATGTCAGTCTGCTTTTTAGATGCTTGTCCACATTTACGCTCTCTCTTGACATTGTAAACTGCCAATGTGGGAAAATACACATTCATTTCTATTTTCTAATAGCTCAGCATCACATGGACTATGCTGCTTCTTGATAACGGCACTGTTTTCCACTCTGGACACTTGGTGTATAGAATATTGGAGCACTGGCTTGGAGGCTAGGAAAACCTGTTTGAAACTTGACCGCTAACTAACTATATGACCTTGGGGAAATTTCTAAGTCCCTCCAAGCTTTAGTTTCCTCACCCATAAAATTTGAATGTCAGTATTTACCTTCTAGGGTAGCGGTAAAGATTAAATGGGATAACGTGTGTAGAGAAGGTTGTCTAGTGCATCCTCAACTTCTGAGACATTAACATGGCTGTCGATATCGTCTCTGGATTTTTTACACCCTGGGAGGTTGATAAGGAATTCTTCTAATTCTCTAGAACAGATAAAGAAGAAATTGAAGCTCCAAGACCTGCACCTACATCTTGTCTCTTGACTGAGTTCTCAGTCACTAAAGATTAAAGAGAACACAAATTAGAATATCATCATGTTAATCCCCTTCAGGGTTCAATAAGTCATCTTTTTCCTTGAACTTCAAAACCACTCACCTATCTCTAAAAGAAGAGTGAGAGTCCCATACCTTTCTTAAAGATCAGGCAATAAAGAAATGCCAGAAAACCAAAATATTTCCCTTTTCTTCCTTCCTTTTAATGCCACTCATATAGGAGTTATTTGCTGAAAATCTCTTTCTTTAAGACTTTTGAGTTTTCGTGGCACGCAATTGTTTTCTCCAGATGATTAAATCCAAGTCCACTAAGTTTTCCTGCCAAAGAAGCACAGCCTCACTCCCGAATAAGCCAGGACGTGGTGGGCAGAGACCAGGGGAGCGTTGTTCCCTCCCCGGCAGCATTATGCTGTTCCTCTTGCAAAGGTCACCTGGGTGGGGCAGAAGGGATTTAGAAAGGATAAGAATTTAAGGACCAAACACATAAAAAGTGTAAGCCCTTTGACTTGTCTTCATTTCTCTCTGCAAAAGAATGAAAGCGATGCATAATGTTTCTTAAATGAGAAATAGTATAATCATTCAGCCTGCACGAAGGCATAAGGGGTGTTTAGTCTAGTAAGGGAAGATGCGGTCCCTTCTTAATTCTTTCCTATTGCCATCTCCTGAAAAGAAATGTCTACCAAGAATTTTCTGTTAAGGATATCACCCTAGTGCAGACCCACCCAAAATCAGGTCTGGAAATCAAATTGTTCTGCGACAGAAGCAGAACACCTGAGTGGGTTCAGTGGCCAGAACAGTGATAAGAATGGGATTCATAAGTACAGACCATCTTCCCAGTTCTCAGGGCCTTCCTACTTCACCAGAAACTCTTAAGTTCTCTCCTGGCATCCCTGGCTCAAATGGTTCCTGTCCTCTTGCAGAGCTCCGCTGACAGTCTGTAAAACAAATATTAGTTGACAACAAAGATGTGCTCTCCTTCTCCCCAAGTGCATTTGCATCTAAGAATAAATTAGCTTTCATGTTCCCAGAGAATGAAGTTTGATGATGGAATAATCAACACTGATTTTGAGATTTAATGTTCATGCTCATTTATCCCATGAATTCCATCTAAGTATATATGTACGGTCCAATCTAAAAGAACTTACAGCCTAGTGAGAAAAAGCTCACAGTCCAGTTAACCAGTCTAGTGATAAAATACCCTATAAACCAGCTTCAGAAGAGGTCTGCAAGGATCACCCGTAGCACAGAGGAAGGACATCTGGATGGGGAATCAAGACTGCCGAAGAATTCCACATATAAGCAATATCATGTGATATTTACCTTTCTATGGCTGGCTTACTTAGTATGATGATCTCTGGGTCCATCCATGTTGCTGCAAATGGCATTATTTCATTCTTTCTTATGGCTGAGCAATATGTACCACATCTTCTTTATCCATTCATCTGTCGATAGACGTTTAGGTTGCTTCCATGTCTTGGCTATTGTAAATAGTGCTGCAATGAACATTGGGTGTATGTGTCTCTTCGAATTATGGTTTTCTCTGGATATATGCCCAGGAATGGGATTGTAAGATCATATGGTAGCCCTTTTTTTAGTTTTTAAAGCAACCTCCACAATATTTATTTAAAAAAAAATTAAAGGGAAAAAATGTTTTTAACTAAAAAAAAAGAAACTCAGAGAAAAAAATGCATAAGAATAATGAAAGAGCCCTTTCCTTTACCAGACAATTTCATATCTCTTATAAACATTAATAGGATCCTGAGGCAGGGGATTCTGTCCATTTCGCAGGTGAGTATGCTGAAGTACAGAAAAGTTCATTGGCATGGCCAGGGCAAAACAGCCAGTAATGGTGGAGCCACTATTGACATAAACCCAGACCTGTCCCTGCTCAGTCAGAGTTCATTTACCATGTGTGCTCAGCCCACCTCTTTTCAAACCCGGCCATGTGTTTATCTGCTAATGATAGCATTCAGTCTTCTTAAGAGCAGGACCAATCAACCTGGCTTAAGTGACTCAGGAGTTTCAGAGCAAATCTACATGCAATCACCATAACATAGAACATGGACTAAGCTCTCCTACAGTCCCTCCATGAAAGTGAGGGAAGTGAGATGGGGACCAGACACTGCTTTAAAAGAGTCAGGCAATTCAGAAAGAACACGGATGGCTTAACTCCCCAACCCAGCCCTCACTGGTGAGAAACCAACCGCTGACTTCCTGAAAAATACGTGATATATTAGAGGTGCTTAAAAAATACAAATAAAAGCAATGCTTTTTCATTATTTCCATTGTAAAGAAAAAAATCATTCTTATAAAGTTAGGTGGAGAAGAGTCTGATTTTTCCAAAGCCCATGGAGTGAGAGCTTGACGATATCTTAATGCTTTAAAGCCTGCAAGAGTCCATTCATGTATTTATTTAACAAATGCTTGATGCCTACAGTAATCAGACACAGTCATAGGCCACCTGTGATACAAAGACTAATGACACAAGGGTCTTGATTTCAAATACCTTGAATCCTGGTAGAGAGGAAGCCAGGCAAAAGAGCTTCTCGAGCTCAGTGTGGCTAAGTTCTATCCGAGAACATGGTGCGTCACATAATCCAGACGTGGGAACATGAAGCCAAGTGGGCTGCCCACACAAGGATGTGAGCTGATGTTTGCGTAAGGCAGGGGTAGCCAGTACTCAAGTACAAAGAGAGACAAGAGGCTTCCAGGCAAAGGGAGCAGCACGGGTGGGCAGGAGGGCTTTTGAGGAATTGAAAGGGATTGTGGGGAGGGATGGGTAGAAGTGAGGTATGAAGGGAAAACTGAGGCCAGTAAGATATCTGCAGATTTTATGGGGAGCCACTGGAAAGTTCCGAGCAGATAATGTGACCTTCAAATGTTCACTTTAGACAGATTCCATTGCAGGCTCTGAGAGGATAATAAACAATGATCCAGCTGACTATAAAACCCCCACACAACCATTTGGGGGGAGAGAACATGTAAGAGAAGAAAAGAGGCTGAATTCCACCAGATAAAATACGACTTCATTAATTTATACACTGCTATTAAGAAAACGGGCCTAAGTCAAAGTCGGTTGAACTAGAATTTACCTTTGCATTGTTGCAAAAACAAACAAACAAAATATTTCAAGCAAGATAACACTGTATAAACAAGATTGCTGTGAGGCAGTTTTAAAGAACAAACTCTTTTCCTGGTTTTGTTGAACTAGTAGGGTATCCACTTACTTATCAAAACGTCCCTGGATCATTCCAAATGGGTATTATTCATTCATTAACGCAGATGTGCTAGTTCAGTAATCTTAAAATTATAAAACTTCATTAAAAATTAAAAAGAAAAAAAACACCTAACACTTTGGTAGTTTAGACTGGCCTCTCTCCAATTTAAGGATTTACCCCCCCCCCCCCCCCAGCTTTAACTGATTTGCCCATGAGGTTAGCCAGCACTTTTGGAATTGTGTAATCAAAATCTAAATGCATCTTAATAGCCCCCAAGAATTAATACGTCTGTTACTGCGTGAGCAATTTATTCCCTTCACACCAGTAGATTCTGGTTCAGTGATTATTAAATTCTGGATTATTTGTAGGAAAAACATTCTATGAACAAAGTCGTCTTTTAGATTTGCCTGTTTTGTTTGATTTTGTTTATTTTCGTTGGGTCTCTTCCATCTCTAGTAAGTCACTCATTTCTCAAATACGGGGCACAGCTATGTACCCACACTGTGCTATTCATCGCAAGGTCTTGGATGACAAGGGCTCCGTCTCTTCCTTCAAAGGGATCGGCATCTGGTAAGGGATACTGGGACGTAAACAAACCCCTATTAAATGATGCAATAAATCCCATAACGGGAGTTTACTTCAGGAGGTGATGGGAATACAGAAGAGCTAGTACCCAATTGTCCAGAGGGTGAGTTCAGGGAAGGTTCCCTGGGAGAGGTGACTGAGCAGCTTGATGAAATGTTCGAGCAGATTTCTTCTGCATTTTAGGCAGAAGGAACGAAGACATGAAACTACATTGTGTGTGTGAGAAAGTGTGACTAGTTGAGAATGGACAGAAATGTTTCATGGGGAAAAGATATGGGGGGAAAGGATGAGGATGTAGGTGAGGCATCTCAAATGGGGTTTCTCATTCCAGGCTGAGTGTCTTGGAGGCAGCTGCTAAAGCATCTCTACACGAATTTCATGCTGACTGCCCATTTCTCTAGCTGTGATAAGCTGTTTAATTCTGTCCCATCATTCCCAGCAGATCTTGACCTTCTGATCAAATGATGGGGAGGTGATAGATTCTGGGATCCCCGGAAGTGAAGCCTAATGTCTTTCCTCACATAGTTTACAAGTTAATAAGATTATGCTCAGTGTATCTGCTTTCATTATTTTTGCAGTCCCCTCCATGGACACTCAGATAAGATTTGAAAAGGGCAAATGAAATTAAATACCAGTCATTTTAATCACACACACACACACACACACACACACACACACACACATACACAATGAGCCAACACAATTTTACAATATGAGGAAATACAGTGGGAAAATCTCTCCAAAATTGTGTGTGTGTGCATGTATGCCTGTATGAGTGTGTGTTTACTTTCTCTTACCCGCATCCACTTCAGCAGAGGTAGATTTTTTGAGATGTCCTACCCTTGGAGTAAGGAGTTTCAAAAACTTGATTTACATATCAAGAGCAAATATGGGAAAACTCAGAGCAAAATATTTATGTCATAAATCTCTGAGTGGGAACTTCCCTGGTGGCTCAGTGGTTAAGAATCCACCTGCCAATGCAGGTGACACGGGTTTGATCCTTGGGCCGGGAAGATCCTACATGCCGTGGAGCAACTAAGCCTGTGCGCCACAACTACTGAGCCTGTGCTCTAGAGCCCGCAAGCCACAATTATTGAGTCCATTGCCGCAACTGCTGAAGCCCCAGAGCCTAAAGCCTGTGTTCCGCAACAAGAGAAGCCACCATGCTGAGAAGCCTGCGCACTGCAATGAAGAGTAGCCACAGGTTGCCGCAACTAGAGAAAGCCCATGTGCAGCAAAGAAGACCCAATACAGCCAATAAATAAATAAATAAATTTAAAATAAATAAATAAATAAATGTCTGAGTGAGGAAGAATCCAGGATGATGCAAGAGTTGTTTTCCAGCCACCCCACGAGGGGATTTGAATATTCTTGGGAAGGAAAGAGGGAGGGAGAGATAAAGCAGAAGAGAGAGCCTAATGTGGGATTCCTGGGGTGGGATTCCTGCTTGAGAGCATGTCCCAGGGGGATCAAAGAAGCCCAAAAATACATCTGCAGGATTGCAGAACAAAATTTAGCGAAAAAGAATTTTTCCTAGAAAAGTCACACCCTTCTTAGAAGAGCCAATTCCTTCTTCTGTAGGGGGTAGAGAAACTGACAGGGCAGAACTAACTGAAGGCGGGCCTGAGAGTCTCCAATTTTTCCATGGCCATGGGGCAGTAGGGTGAAGCAGACCAAAGTGTTCTGCACCTTGAGGTGGGATCCAGAAGAATATGGAAGACCCAGAACTAGTTGATGTTTGTGTCGGGGCCAGAAGGAGACAGTGCTTCAACTCAACACACGTGGCCACAGCAAGAAGAGCAGTGACCAGCTGAAGCCACATTAGTGCAGGATAACGACATAGGACCTGCAGGACTGGTTACCTGCTGAGAGGGCTGGCAGGGTAGAAGATGTGCAAGGACCAATACCAGCCTGCCCTCAACCTAGAAGCAAAAAGTCTAGGGGGAAGATATAGGAATTGATTGGGCAGCTACCTCAAAGTGAGTGACTTTAAAACCCCAAATGACTGAGTGACCTGGATTGCCAAAACTATGTTCTCTGACACAGCAGAAATGGGATCTCGTGAGCTTGGTAGACCTCAGTAATTTAGAAATAAATTCTATTTTGTACACCTGAATTCATCATTGCACAATTTCTCTTCGTGTCACACATATTCCATCTTAAGGGAGGTAAGTGGAACACCCAAAAAGGTCTCTTCTAAACTATGAAATATCAAGGAGCTTAGCTGATGGAGATAAAGTCATTGTGGAGAGCTTTGCATTCATTGTCAATTGTGAAATACGGAGAAATGAATCAGCCCATATTGGAATCAGCTCAACAAGTTTGAGTTTATGGGCACTTTCCTACGATTCTCTTCAAACTGGATGAGCATGTAGGGTGAAAACATAAAATAGGGATCTTAAGCCTCTTGATGAAAGCCGACTCCCCTCCAATCTTGCCTTCCAAATGGCAGGAATTTGGGGGAGCTGGAGTAAATGGCCACCTGGTTCTAAGTGTTTCCATGGGGGACCTGAGCAGAATATTCTTTGCCCCAGCTGTGTGAGGAGTCCTCTATAGATATGACTTCCTAAGGGCCACATCCATGGTGCTTCTCGTTATAAAACCTAAGACATTTATGAGAAGAGTCTGGGGGGTGGGGGGTGGAGGGTGGGTCAGTCCTGTCTTAAAGGACAAGTGAAATAAATAGTGATTCTAGAGGTCAAGTCACACTTTTATAATAAGCCCGGCTATCAACACCGTTTTGGGAGACACAGCCTAGGCTTGTTACCCAACATCCAATGTGCCATACAGGACAATTCTATCCCACGCTCTAAATATCTGAGGTGTAAACTTATTGCCAGGAAAGAAAAAAAAAAGTGTCCAAAAAACCTCACATTACCCCCAAACTATATTATAAAGAAACCAGGTCAAATAGTTGGCTCTAGAAAGATGCTTTTTTTTTTTTTTTCAATGTAGTCATTGTGTTTAATTGGAGAAAACAAAATTGATCTCTACAAGTCAGGACCTAGAAACAAGTGTGTAATTACTAATTACACACTTAGGGGTTTATTCTCCCCTAGATACACATGCCCAGCTCCCACCAAAATTAATCTGAGTCGCATTCAAGTGTGGAGGGAAGAATAGGCTCCCTGGCTGTAACTGCAGAAGTCATGAAATTCCCTTATAAGCCCATGTTGCCTCTTAATAATGCTCCAATATTGAAGCTCAAGTTTGTTAAGTAGCAAAGACTCAATACAACTATTCACTGTGAAGCCTTCCCAGGAAAAGACCCCAGTGTATATTGAATATTTTAGTATTTTCTTAGAAATGATTAGTTTTTTAATTACTTTAAGTAGGGGGAAAACAACCCTTTCAAAGTTATTCAGGGAAGGGGTAAGTTATAACCCCTTGGATGTGGAGGTGAAGTTGGGGCGTGGGTAGAAATAGGATTTTACCAAATCCTTCATTTTGCCCTTTACTTTTCAAGTACATTGAATCACATATTTCTTAATGAATGAAATAATAATGTAACATACAGCCAAGAGTATGGGGTGAAACTTTTGCTGGCCATTATTTATAATGAAGAGTTGGAAGGCAAAAACAATGGAAAGGAAAAGACTCAGGCAGTACCTTTTTTTAACAGAAACTTAAATTGCCACTTACTGTACTTAAGTGTATTTTTAACGTAATTATTTTCTGCTTGTAGTTTAATACTCATTGGAGAGAAATTAGAAAATACAAGGAAAAAATTAAACTCACTCAAATTCCACCACCCAGACACTATCAATGTTCATATTTTCTGGTTTTTGACTATTTTCATTGATACATTTTATTTTTATGAAATTAAAATTCAGAATCTATACAGTCCTGTATTGCTCTTTTATGACATTTCACATGCATTTAAAATTTTATTAAATAATCTGTGAAAACAGTATTTTAACCAATTTGATACTGCAAGCATTATCTTAAACTCCCTCCCCTTTTGTGCTATAAATAGACTATAGACTGAGACCTATCCTTTTGTATTAACTCTATATCAATTATCTGAGTATATTCCTATACGTGAGGCCATTTTTGTAGGTTCCCCCCCCTTTTTTTAATGTTTTTAACAAGTAATGTGCTACCAATGCAGGGGGCCCGGGTTCAATCTCTGGTCAGGGAACTAGATCCCTCATGCCACAACTAAGAGTTCACATGCCACATCTTAAGGAGCCCACCTGCCACAACTAAGACACAGTGCAACCAAATTAATTAATTAATTAATTAGAAACAAAACACAAAACAAAAGCAAGTAATGCAAGGGCCTGGGGAGACAGAGAGTAAAAAACAGAAACACAGCAACAAGTCAGTCTCCGTCCCCATCGTTTGTCCTCCTGGTGTCTTC
Source organism: Hippopotamus amphibius kiboko (assembly GCF_030028045.1). Classification (NCBI taxonomy): domain Eukaryota; kingdom Metazoa; phylum Chordata; class Mammalia; order Artiodactyla; family Hippopotamidae; genus Hippopotamus; species Hippopotamus amphibius. The sequence goes on along the minus strand of NC_080193.1, from coordinate 86,185,760 downwards.
CTCAGAGACAACTCCAGTACCAGTTTCTTCTGTGTATTTTCAGAAAGATTGTGGCATGAAACTCTATTTTAAAGATTTTCAGTACATTTTCATTGCCTTTTTTTCCAGCGCATCTCTTACTATCACTGGTACCAAGAATGAGGTGCTGTGGGTGCAGAATTGAATGGTGATGGATAGCAGTAGCTACCAGCTCTGTTTCCCTTTCTCTTCCCTATTATTGGAGGAAACAAGAAAAGGCCAAGGACCAAAGCTAGGCTGACCATAGTATGCCGCCCCTCCCCAACACTGAAATAGTTTCAAGGATTGTCACCCAAGGGAAAAAACTGATGGCTGTTATATGTTGTGACAGGGAAGGTTGAACCCAACTCCTTGCTGGCAGTCCTCCCCTGCAGTGCTGCATTCCTGCGGCAGCTTGTAGAAAGCATGAAGCCAAGTCACAAGAAGCAGAACTCAGAAAGAGAAGAGAGCACTGAGTGGCATCTTGTGAATATCTACCTCTACCGGGTGTGATGGTCAGGTACTAAAGTCAGCAAATCCACTTGACTTTTTTTAAACTAGTTTGAGGTGTCATTTCATTACTGGTAACTGGAAGAAACTTGATTTCCACAACAAGAGATGCCCTTTTCATGTGTAAATACAACCTGCCAGCAGCAAAAAGAACCCATAGATCACCCCATGCCAGGAAAAAATACAGCTAGAGAGAAGCTCCCAGAAGGACAGCCTCTGAGAAGCAATATATAGGCACTCACCAGACTTGGGAAATTGAGGGGGAATATACCACAAACGCTATGCTCTGCATGTGGTGTGTGCAGGTGTTTTACAGAATGGAAGGTGGGAGAGTCCTTGCAGAAACCTGACCTGGTGCAGGCTGCAAGATAAAACTGTGCAGCCTCTGTGCATTCAAGTGAGCTGTATCTGGCTTGTTATTTTATGAGTTTGGGTGTTTGTTTGTTTGTTTTGCTTTACCTGAATTAGAGAAAGAGCATAGAGTAACTACTTCGCAAGGCTGAGCTCCAGAAACACAGATTTAAATATAATTCAAACCAGGTCTGCATTACTGGCGGGGAGTACTCATCTCTGGTATCTAAACTGCTCCTTTCTGAAATTTGCACTCGGAAGACCCAGAACCAACATAACACTCATTCATCCATGGATGAGGTGGACAGCCCTTGCCCTTGCACTGGGCTGAGTAGAGAGCATCAATCCGGCTTAACAAAGATTTAACGTATCTGCATGCACCAGCATGCTCACACACTCCTGCACACATATAAGCAGACACACATACATGCGAATGCTCACACACTTGCACTTATAAATATGCCAGGCTTGATAAGTCCTTAGGCCAGCACTGTGATAACAGTGTTCGCTGTGGGAGAGGAAGAAAAAACTGGAATCCAGCCTTAAGCGTCCAATGTTTCATTTGAACTTGAGTTTACACTACCAAAGAAGGAAAATGAGAAATCTGCTGGCATTTTGTCATTTCCTGACAATTATTATTTGTAACAAATCCCCAGGTAATTTGGACTCATTAATGCTCTGATGCCCATCATCTAATTGCTCTCTTTAGTCAAGCTATTGAGGGTTGGAAGATCTAAAAATGCTCCCCACCCTCCCACATCTCTGCCTTCTGTCTTTTTGATATGAATTGGAGGAGGAAAGTAAACAGAGGGCTCTGTTAGAATTTCCCTTTTTACAAATGAGCCATAAAATTGTCCATTAATCAGTCCTGTCTCCCAGGGGCCAGTTTGCATTGTGAAGGTTTCCTTTTCCTTTTCTGATCCCCATTTTGTTGAAGAGATTACTCAAAAGAAAAGAAAAAAAAATCACACAGCAATAAGCCCCAAAGAATAGGCTTAGGAAAGCCAGCTTTTTTTTTTTTTTTTTGTAAGCAGCTTTTGGCCTGAGCCAGATTCTCATCATTCAGCACCATTCAAAACTTTCAAATTTACTCTGCTCACTTTATTTCTTTTAAGGTTTATTTTCTTATTTATTTATTTTTGGCTGCATTGGATCTATGTTGCTGTGCACAGGGCTTTCTCTAGTAGTGGAGAGCAGGGGCTACTCTTCATTGTAGTATGCACGGGGTTTCTCATTGCGGTGGCTTCTCTCGTTGCAGAGCATGGGCTCTAGGCGCGCGGGCTGCAGTAGTTGCGGCACACAGGCTCAGTAGTTGTGGCACACGAGCTTAGTTGCTCCATGGCATGTGGGATCTTCCCGGACCAGGGCTCAAACCCGTGTCCCCTGCATTGGCAGACAGATTCTTAACCACTGTGCCATCAGGGAAGCCCACTCTTCTCACTTTAGATTTCCTTTAAAATATAAAATATTCTTCTCCCCTTCCTAGAGGGTATGGTTCTCCCATTTACTCCTACAGATACTGCATGTTAAGTCTTTATCTCCATAAAAAGATCCCTTTAGATGTCGGGGCAAGAATCCATGAGCACAGATATACTGAAATCTTGGAAGAATTCACTCTGTGTTTGGCGGTTTCAGGGCTTCCCCCAACGTAACTGCTACATGAGATGTCAGTTCTGACAGTTCTTGCATTTATCTTGAGGGTATTTCCTTTAGGAGGCAGAGGAGGAAATACAGATCAAGATTGGAGCTGTGGGAGAGAAAAGGCAGCAGGAGGTACACCTTTTAGCTGTAGCATGCTCATTGGACAGCTGCTTGCACAGATCAACCTGCCCACCTGCATTTTTCTGGTGAACCAGATTTCTTACCTTCAGCAAGACTCCTCCCACCCCACACAAATGTAGACACTACACAAGCACTGTCAATACATAGGCTATTTTAAAATATATATATTTGCCATCAGTTTTAAGTATAATAGCAAAAGAAAAAGATTGTGCAAAAACTGGCTTTAATGGGACTGGAACAAAAGAATTTTCTTTGTTTGGTTTGGGGCTGCTAGTTTTTGTTAGCCTCTGACCCCTCAGTGCCCCTCTCCCTCTAGTTCTCCAATTGTATTTTGTCCTTTATTTACACTAAGCATGAAACTTCCATAAGCTGTCTTAGGGGATTTCTTTATTTTCCTTTACCTTCTTTTTTTTTCCAAGCTAAACTGTTTGTCTAAGCTGGGGGGCGGGGGGGGGGGGTGGTTAGGCGGGAATGGAATAGCCAGCAATGATTTTTATGTGTAAAGGAGAGTCATCCTGAGGTTAACTTGGAAGCCAAACAGTATTAACACTTTATCTCACAAATGTTGAAGCTAAATGCTGTAGTGTGGAGTGCCCTGTGTAAAATGGAGCTATTTCTCTTAGAGGGACCCTTTGTTGATCTGGTAGGTGGCTTCTAAGCTCTTTATATGAGCTGTTAGGAACCAGGAGTCCCCCTTCTTTGGTCATCAATGTTGTCTGAGTATCACCCTTGGGAAATTAAATACATTGGTCTGAATTGATTAATTGTTCCATAAATCTTCTTCTGAGAAAGTAGATGGCCTCATAATCATTCTTCTCCGTGAGAACTCTTCCAATAACATTGCACTTATGCACATAAAATTCCGGAACGTCTGGACTTGTGTTTGAAGTGACTCACTCACACCTAGTGAACCATTCCTCCCCTTCGGAGACGACAGAAGTTTGAGTTCCTTGAATCATTGATTTCCTTCGCATAAACATGTTGGATTCTGCTAACATACCTTAAGACTTTATTAGCCTACCTTATTTTATATGTCCTACAGGCTTTGGCAGTTTTACACATTTAATTGAAACGCATTGGCTTCCATGAAAGGAACTTGCTTAAATCAGAAAGGAATTTCTCATAATCTCTCTGATATTAACACTTGGACGTTTGACAGTACCTGCTACATCCCGCGGCGTTGCATTTATGCAGCTTGGGTCTTAGTGTCTGTTTCAGTCAAGCTGCAGGGAATCTCTTGGCTGTCGTGCGGACGGGGAGGAAGGTCAGGTGCGGTGGGGGCGGAAAGCTGTGTCCAGACTGGACGCCAAGAGCAACCTTCATTATGCATATTTTCATTGGCGCCTGTGTCACCTAGGAAAACTATCCTGGAAAGGAAGTAGATGAAAGGCCAGCTCCTGTGCCAAGTTGCTTGGTCTATCTGCCCAGACCCCACTGACTTACGTGGGTTACAGGGTTAAGTAACTTAACCCTAACTTACCTCTGGGCTAGCCAACTACTGAGATCCTCCACTAGGCAAATCACATTCCCTTTCTTTGAAACAAACGATGCATCTCAGGACGAACATTTGCAGCCCTGGCCTCATTCCCTGGAATGACATTGGAAGCCAGAAGTGATTCCTGCTATGTGCCGGTTAGGAGTAGGTGAAAATCTCAGATAATCCGCATTCCCCATGTAGCTGTTCTACTAATTCTTTCCTTATCGACCTTCACGGGAAGCGGCAAGGTTGTTCTTGGACACCGAGGCAGGGTTGCAAACTTACTCACACTTCACTCAGATGTACAAAGGAAACAAGTGCCTTCACGTCTCTGTCGAGGCACCAATTTCTCACAAAGCCATCCACACGTATGGAGAAGTTGGAAAGAACTTGCACCCTAGATGTGGTGCAAGTCAGCAATTTACACTTTCTTGAAGCACTGGGTAAATGTTCAGTTTTTCAAGTTTCTTCTCATCCTCTCCAAGATGGGGCCTGGGTTTTGGAGAAGGGAGCTATGTATGGTCACATGGAGCAGGGACTGGTGATGGGAGATGGTGGAGGCATTCGGGGTCTGGTCCTGTTTCCCTCCTCTAAGGTCTGAGGATCATCAGCCAAGAGCCCTGGATGACTAGGTCCCAGTTCTGTGCTACCTCGTGCCATGGTCTCCAAGGTGGTCTGCACTGAGGGCCTCTTCTCACCACTGCCCCCTCTTTGGCAAGCTCATCAGTCAGCACCCAGAAGACACAAGAACCTCTGGGTACCTTCCTCACTTCACTAAAGCCACAGAAGATGCTGAGAGCACAACTCAGTCCTTGCTTCCTTCTGACCTTGTGGGTTCTGATGAAGCTGCCTCAGGCCAAGATAGGAAGATTTTTAATTCTTTTTAGAAGCCAGAGTTTATTTCTACTTAAACGATACTCAAGGGATTTTCAGACAATTAAAAGACCCAAAGATATCTGGGTTTAATATAATAATATCATAGCCAGGTGCTGGATGTTGTTGTCTCTGTTTTGAAATCCTCAGGTTGACCCTGGGCAGTTCGAAGCCTCACTGATTCTTCTGGTGTATTCTGAGTTTCCATGTGATCCATTCAAAGCCATCCCTCCTTTAATGAAAACAAAAACAATGCTGGAAGAAATCATTGTCTTTGAGAAGAGGAAAGGTAAATGATCAGAGAAGAAGGCCACCACAGCAAAATTTTTAATCCTCTGTAGAACAAACAGATGTGACTGTGGAATTTGTGTGAAAACCTTTTTTGCTTTATTCTTTGAAACCAGGTTCACTGACTATTAGCTTGAATAGCTGGGATCATGATGAGTCGCATATGATTAAATGAATCTCCTTAACAACAAACAAATTCCCTTCAAGATGTGGAATTTCCACATATATATGGAATATTACTCAACAATAAAAAAGAATGAAATAATGCCATTTGCAGAAACAAGGATTGGCCTAGAGATTATCATACTAAGTGAAGTAAGTCAGATAGAGAAAGACATACATCATATGATATCACTTACATGTGGAGTCTAAAAAAAGGATACAAATGAACTTATTTACATAACAGAGATAAACTCACAGACATAGAAAACAAATTTATGCTTACCAAAGGGGAAGTAGGGAGAAGGATAAATAAGGAGTTAGGGATTAAAATATACGCATTACTTTATATAAAATAGATAATCGAAAAGGACCTTCTGTATAGCATAGGGAACTATACTCAATCTCTTGTAATAACATAATGGAAGAGAAAGGAAAAAATAATATATATACATATATATATAAATGAATCACTTTACTATATACCTGAAACTAACACAACATTGTAAACAAACAATATTTCAATAAAAATTTTTAAAAAGATGAAACATCTGAAGCATAGATAATTTTGAGGGCTTTCTTTAAGGAAAATAAAAGGGGGGTGGTGATAGGGATGAAACATTATGAATACAAAGTGACGTACAAAGGTTAATATTAATTTAAGTAAAAAAATAAAACTACAAAATTTAAATTCTGAAAATTATCACAAATACTATAGAAACCAAGAAAAATATAATATTTGTGTTACATTGCTATCTGGTGCACATCTATTAGATTTTCCCCCGTAACTTTGGCTGTATGCTTTTTTTTAAATTGCTTTTTCATATGGCAGTCATTTTTATTATGTTTCATAGAGAGAATAAAAATAATATGTAGTTGGATTTACTATGGTTGATCAAAATTTGTTTGTAGTATTGATAGTTTAAAAAGTGAACTTCATCTTTAAAATATCTCATTGAGAATGTCATTTTAGTTTGTAGGATTACGTACTGTCAAATTTCTTTCATGTATGAAATCTTAACATTCCAGGATATTTCAAATTGTCTTACTCAGTGACTAATCTTAAATACTCTTTAACTGATAACACTGACTAACCAGTAGTGGAATATCTGAACTTTAAGTTATCCTTACCCACGTCAGTATTTTATACCACATCAGCAAGAAATTTAAAGTTTTTCCAATGTGTTTATATAATTTATTTCTCTTCATTAATGAATTATCAAAAAATCCACAAGTCTATGTATCATTTCAGTAGGAAATTCCTTTCTTCATTTTATATGACTTTAAAAAATATGTATTACAATTTGCTTCTTGGTTGTGGAATAATTTCTGTTGAAGTCATAAAAGATATGAAAATAATTTCCTTGTGTGGCTCATTTATAATTATGTATGCTGCATTATTGAGTGAATTCCTGTCAGAATAGAATTTTGATTTTTGAGTGTCAGTAAAGACTGAATCCTGTATTAAATGTTACAGAAATGACAATAAGGAAAATTTTATTTTAAAGACTGACTTCTGGTCCTGTACCCTTCACATACTGTTTCCCCTTTAGTGTTCCTATTAAGAACCAGGATATGAGAACCTTCTGTCCCTACACTATGGTATCACAACAGCAGGTGAGTCAGTGAATTATAACCCTGGCTATTACAATGCAGGGCATTTGTATAAACATGCCTACAAAAGAAATGATTATGAATTTCTAATATATTCCACTACCACCAGACCAACACTCTCCCAAATCAGCTTCCCCTCAGCCATATCCCAACATTGTCTATTGACACCTGATAGAAAGGGAAGGTGTTGTTAATATACTTTACTTTTATTTCTCTTTTTTTGCCCCTTGCAGGCCCTGCAGCTCAAGTTTCATTAACTTCACCGTAAATTCAGCTTTTGGTAGAGACTGCAAGGTGAATGCTTACAAACACCAGTGTTCCTGGTCTGTATGGGCAGTGGGAGCAATCTTGTCAGAGTATGGACAATACAAGGGAGGATTTACAAACAATAATAATATTAATATTATTCTGTGAACCAGCAATTCTAAACAATGCTAAAGGTGAAAGTATTCCTTCCCTCCAAAAAGTATTTTGTTGTTCTAAGTCCAAAATAATCGGTGCAATAATTATTGCGTTTTAATAATACATATGTAACGTTCAAAGTAGCACATTTTTATTATGTATCTTTTCACAAACTTGGAAGCTTATTTGGAAGATTATCAATTACACACTGAGTTCCCAAAACAGAGTCAGCTAGGAATAGGATTTAGGCATCTCCACTTAAAGGTTTAATAAGCATTTTAAACCCAAGATTTTCATATCTTCACCCCAAAATCTGCTCCATCCACAGCCTTCCTCAACTCACTTGATGGCAACTCCATCCCTCCAACGGCTCCAGTCAAAATCCTTGAATGCATTCTTAGGTTCTTCTCTTTCTTTACATCCTGCACCCAACCAGCAGATCCTGATGGCTCTACCTGTTAAAATATATCCAGAATACAACCTTCTCGGACTCCACCACTATGACTCCAGTACGAGTCCCCATCACCTCTCACCTGGACTACTCTAGTAGACTCTGTTCTGGTCTTCCAGCATTGCATGTGCATTGGACCCCATGGTTAGCAGCCAGAGTGATCTTTTAAAATCATATACCTACTGGCTCTGTGGCACGATGGAGAATTCATTGCAGTTCCGAAATCATATACCAGATCGTATGTAATTTCTGCTCAGATCCTTCTAGTGGCTCTCCACTTCTCTCAAAGTAAAAGCAAAAATGTTTACAATGATTTACAATCAGGTACAGCTGGCTCCTCCTAAAACTTTGCATGAATTAAAGAAAGGTGCACAAATTGGAAGTATGACACCTAACACCTTTGTTCCACTAATAACTTTTCTAATAATGTATCCTAAGGACATAATCATAAACAAAGCTAAAATTATTTTATTTCTCACAGCATTGTTTATAATAACCACAATAATAACCACAATAGATGTCATTGATGGAGTGCTTATTACATGCCCTTTTCTAAGTACTTTGTACAAATCAAATAATTTAGTCCTCACAAAACTTCATAAGATATGTATTATCATTGTTCCCATTTTATAGGTAAGGAAACTGAGGCATTGGCAACTAAATTGATCAACCAAGGTCATACGGCCAGGAAAAAGTATAACCAGAATCTAAACTCAGGCAGTCTATCTGCGGAAATCTTGCTCTTAACTATTTTACCAAAAGAGCAAATGAACTAGAAACCATGTCAACGTCCAAACATACAGGTTTGGTAAAGAAAGTAAGGGGTATCTATAGAATCATTAAACATCATTTTTTAAACCTTTAATGATAGAAAATATTTGTGATGTTAAGTGAAAAATGAGTAGAGCATAAATAATCATCCGAATTTAAGTGTACACACATACAGACGCATACACATACACAGACATACACACATATACATATTTGTGTATAAAAAAGCAAATATCAGAAGGACATTTTAATAAAGATTATTTCACAAAAGCCCAATTACTAGGTGATTTTATTTTCTTCAACATACTTCCTCTTGTTTTATACATTTTCTTCTGCAACTCTTTCTTTTACAACTGTGAAAACATCTTAATTGAAAAAAGTTAAACTTTATGTCAAAATTGCTACCTAAATGGATACATGGTAAGTTCATAATAAAATCATGAAATTTATGGCAAAAGGTAATGATAGTATAACAGAAGTTTCCAAACTTCTTTCCTACCATGGAGGATTTACAATTTTCCCCATTTAAATCCCAAAGTTTAGAAGATCCTATTTACTTGAAAAGAATACCTTTAATTACCTTTACCCATTTAAGAAATACTCAAAGACATAGAACTGAAAGATTCATACCTTTATGATCAAACTGAGACACCAACTTTGCTAGAATTCCTAACAAAAGCCAAAAAAAAAAAAAAAAAGACTCAATTCAGTTAAATCAAATATAATATCACTATGCTTTTTTAAATGTTGAAGATTACTTGAAGACTCTCATTTCCACCCTACAGAGAACTTTAAATTTGGAAGCACCTCTGTAAGTGATGGTGATAAAGTGTTAAATGAAAAGGCGGAATAGAAAATTGTTACTGCACTTGAATTTCTCTGTCGGTTTGGAATGCACTTGGCTTTGAGGAACAGAGAATTCACCTAGCAGAGCTGGGCAGTACCAGTCATGCCTGTACAGACATGTACTATCGCACTTCGTCCTCACCACAAACCTAGGAGGGGATGGCACTCTTACAGATGGAGAAAAAGAGGAACATGTTGGTTAAGAAACATATCCAAAAACATACAGCTATGAAATGGCAGATCTGGGATTCAACCCCAGGCACTGGACTCCAGAATCCCTTCCTTCACAGCATCCTGACTGCAGGAAAGGGAGGGACTCCCTACTTTATGCAGGGTCTCTTCCATGGTTCCTGCAAACAGGGAGCTTGGGGGAAGCATGAGGAACCCAGAAGTCAGCGTATTTTTTAAATTTAGAATGGAAGCCATTTGGGACTTGTGCTAATGCAGCACTTTCTCTACCTTTCTGTCTGCAGTAAAATTGAGTGAAATGCCTTCCTCCTCATGGGAAAGAACCCGCAAATGAAACCAGGAGACACAGTTGTTCTCCTCGGTGAGCTGTTTGAAGGGCAGACAATTCCTGGCCCATCCATTACCACGTAAATAATTAAACACCCTGAGCCGGCAGCCAAGGTTGGGAAGTCTGTGGAGGCAATTTGCTGTAAATATGGGTGAGTGCAAACTCGCTCAGTCATCAGCTCCTCCTAGTGGTTCTTTGGCCTTCAACCAGAAGGAGGCTGAGGTGTTGCTGTCTTGAGGAAAGGAAGCCCTAACGGGTGATTAGCCTGAAGTTTCCTCTGAAGTGACAAAACCGTTCTTCACCTCTCAAGTCACAGGAGCTCACCTCTCAGTGTGAGCTGCTCCAGCCCTAAGCTTGGAAACTGAATTGGTCAACCGACTGCATTTGCAAAACCAGGACGGAGTGTGGTATGGTCTATGTATAAGGCATTTACGACAGATGGCCAGGCGACTCTTTGTGCAGCATGCTATCAGTTGAGTCCAAACACAATTATTGTCTTTGCTGAAGATACGTAGGGACATGAATAATCCAAAAAAGACAATTTACTTTTGACTTCTGTTTTGCTCTTATTTGTGAATGATGACGTATCTGCCACGCTTCACTTTAATCACTTCAAGTAATATAACAAGGCCACACCTGTCAAGAGAGAGAGAGAGAGAGAGAGAGAGAGAGAGAAATCATCTGGGAAGCTGTCCAGGTTCCCGAGCTTGCCCTCCTCCTCAAATCCAATGTGGAAACTCCTCCACATTATGAATCAACAGATCACCCTTAAGACTCATGCAAGGGTTCACCCTGCCCCAGACCTTCCTGGATTAGGTGAAGAAGCCTGGTGTTTGAATTTCAAGGGACATCATAGCAATAAAGTAAACAGAAAGAGCTGAGATGTCAACAGAGGCCTCCGTGTGGAGTGGGCATCGTTAATGAACTTGAAAGCCACGTGAATAAACGTGAAATCCACATGAAAATAATCTACCCACAGATAATCCAGGATAGTGGCAGGAGGCAAATCCAAACAATATTGAAAAAATAATTAAGGAAATCTCTTTATTCTGTGATGGTGCAAGTATAATCAGGGGGGAAGACATTCCAGCTACCCATCTTGCTAGTGAGCCCAATCACATCATTTGATACGTGATCCATAATCTATTCCACACTGGGTAAAAAAATGTACTATTGATTTTATTATTACATCCATAGGTGTTAAAATTCCACCTCTTTTCTTCGGCAGGAAGGTAACACACTTGAGTTGCCAAAGTTATTCCAAATATCTGTCCCATTTATCCATCCAGCATTGTTTAGAAATAGAAGAACATACATGTATTTGCCCATATGTGCTTTTACAAACACATACGCCCATACATTGCTCCAGGGCAGCTTTAGAGCTCTAAGAATCACTTGCACCACCTCAGAAGCCCTGGAAAATCAGCAGCTACACTGGAAGATCTCTAATAAGGAGGGTGGTGTCTAGAAAGAAACTATAGACTCTGGAGTCAGAAATTAATCTAGGTTAGTATCCTTGGTCTACCCTTGAACACTGTTTCCCCTTAAGCAAACTGATGACATCTGTAAGCTCCAGTCTGAAAGAGCACCGCTAATCCCTAATTCACAAATCTGCCTGTGGGAAAGAACTGATCCCATATATAAACTGCTTAACTGTGCCTGGCACAAAGTAAGGGCTTCCAAATGCTTGGTGTCCTGCTATTTCCTCTTCTTAACAAGTTCCTGTTCTGGAGGATTTCCAGGGAGGTAGGTCAAAGTGGACACACTCCTGAGAATACTAAGGTCTCTGGAATATTCTTTCCCTTCTGATTTGGGACCTCCCAGTAAGATTTTTAAAAATCACGTTTTGTAATATTCTTGGCTTCATAGATCAGTATTTTCCTGGGGTCTGCCTGACATATCCCCGGTCTGTCATCAACACCCAGCCCATGCCTTTTTTGATATCTGTGAATCTTTCCTAGGTTTTGTTATATGTCCTTATTCACTCACCCATTCATTCAATGAGCAGCATGTGCTAATCTTATGTTGGGAATATATGGTGGCTAAGGCAAGCTTGGCTCCACCTTCTTGGAGATCATGTCTTTGAGGTAGAGACAGACAGAAGAGAGATAACCAGGCACATTGGGTTTAATTAACACTTGGGACATTGTGGTGAGTATTGTGCTGGGGACTCCAGGAGAGGATGGACGTGGAAGTGTTGGGGTGCTGGTTCTAGAAAGGATGGGCAAGGAGGCCTCCCGAAGGAGGGGGTCATTAGGCCAAAACAGGGGTGGACTTCCTGGCAGAGGAACAGCTTGTGCGAAGACCTCGAGCTGGAAGAAAACTAGAGCAGCTGCTCCCGGGAAGCTTCAAAATGGAAACAATTGGGAATACAGTACGTTGTCAGATTCTCTTTTCTAGATTCTGCTCCTCTTTTACAAGCCTGTGCTCCTTCCTGAGGACTTATTTGCATAACCATCTCGAGATAGCTTTCTGTGACTTTGTCCCTATTTATTTATTTAAAATTTTCTCTTTGTATGTCAAGAGGTCAATATACTAAGGTAGATTCTTTTTATCTTCACTGGAAAAATCAGAGATAAGTGTTGCCTGGACTCCTCTGCCTTGGAACCATGTTCTACTTTTTAATCTATGCAGGATTTGTGTGATTTTGTTGGTCTTAGTGCTTCTGTGGGAAAAAAACATGGGCCACGTGCATGGTTCCCCACCTTACTGCACGAAGCCCGCAGCCCACTACCCTCCTGTCAATGCTGTGAACACAGTCCCAAGGTGGCCTCCTGTGTCCTCCTCACACCCATCCGCTAGGGAACCTTCCTTCACACTCTGCGGGTACACAGTTCTTCCAGAGGCAGAAGCTCCCCTGGGGACAGGATTTACAGTCTACAAAGGCCAGCTCTGGGGAAAGGGCTGTGAGGCTGCAGGTGTCTGCTGTTTCGAGCAGGAGTCTTCAGCCAGTCTTTCCTCCCCCAGGGCAGTGCTGAGTTTTCTTCCAGCTGGTGCTCTGGAAGGCACCGCAGGCTCTTTGTGGACCACATCCCACCTTCCTCATCTCTCCTCCTCTTTTTCCCTCCCCCTCCCTGCCACCCCACATACATCCTGTGCTGATTGACTTACGGCCAGGCACACGTACCAGGGAATCAATCAAAAGATCCCTCCCTGCACAGAACAGCCCTCGCTTCTCCTCCACAAGCTGCTACCTCTGACATTTCCTGCATGCCCAGACTCAGCCTGTTTGGAAGCCTCCCACCTCCTCCAATCAGTCTGGACTCAGGCTGGCATCTGGGCTCTCAGGGCTCCAGCGGCGGCTGCATGGAGTCCTGACACTCTGCCACTTCAACACTGGTCTGGCCCATTTTCCTTAGCACTCACCCGCTGGACCCACACTCTCCCTGTTGGCTCTATCTCCCCGTGTGAAAGGGCTCCCTGATGCCTTAGCTTCTAGCAGCGCGCCCCATGCAGCCTTCTGGCTAAAGGATGTTGGATCAGCTCAGAGCCTTGGTTCACAAAAAGAAATCAGTTCAATGCAGCTTTTACACACTCAAACAGCTTTCCTTGCAGATCGTAGCTGCCGGCCTTGGCACTGCCTTTCTTTTTTGACTTTCCTGACTGTCTTCCCTCCTTTCTGTGAAAGTAGAATGGGCTCAAGGACCTGAGGGAATTCATGTGTGTATTTCGTTTGGACTTACTTAAAATTTTTATTAAGCCAAATTCTTCCCCTTCTGTCTAGGGAAAAAAAAAAAAGAGGAAGGCTTCTCTCACGGTCTCTTTCCCACACCGATACTCTCTCCTTTCTTCTCTGGTTCCAACTTAGAGGTGGCTGTGCCCTGATGACAAGGCTGCTTCTTATAGCATATTTCAATTAATTCCTGTGTGTCAACTAATTGGGAAACACAGAAAACCACAAAGAAGTAAATTTAAAAGTCATCTGTCTTTAAAGAGCAGGAGAGCATATCTATTCACACACCAGGGTGCACGCTTACAGCCGTCTTCTCTGTGTTAGACACACAAAGAATAAACACATACATATAGGTGATCTTTTTTTTTTAATAAATACTTAAAAGTGATATTACTTTACCCAGCAATTTTCTCTAACTAGCAATTTTGCCTCTAGAATGGACAAAATCATCAGAATATGTGTATGAAGCTATTCACTATGACCATCACCATTTTAGCCCCAAATTAGAGACAATTTTAATTCCCAACAATACTGGATTGGTTAAATAAATTGTGCGCTAACTGTTTAATATAATACTACAAGAATATTAAACATTGTGACATAAATACATACTAATTAATATACAAACATGGTCATGGAGTATTGAGTATGTAAAGTATGATAAATTTGTGCATATATATTTCTCTTTGAAACAATATCCAAAATATTAAAAATGTTTCTTTCTAGGTGGGTATTTTGTGAGTAATATATGTTTTTAGCTTGTGTGATTACATTAGTATTTTTACAATCAATAATTTTGCTCGTGTAAAAAGTTAATAGGAGAACTATTATGGAAATATTTTCCATGTCATTATTTTTCTCAGAAAATGAGTTAATAGGAATTCCCTGGTGGTCCAGTGGTTAGGACTCCACACTCTCACTGCCGTGGGCCAGGGTTCAATCCCTGGTCAGGGAACTAAGATCCCAGAAGCCACAGGGCATGGCCAAAAAATAAAAATAAAAATGACAGTTAATGGCACTAGGTACCACAATGTAGTTAACTACTCTATCTCAACTCCTTTATTTCATGGGATGTTGGGGGAATGATGGTGGTTTAGAAACAAGAAGTACTTGACTAATTTATGGACAAGCCTGGATTAGAATCTAAATCTTCCGTGGCTTTGCAGGTGTTATAAATTCAGGAACATTTTTGATAGATTATAAGAATGCAGTGTGTGTATGTAACACATGAACACAAATATTACGTTATTATTTTAAAAAGAGCAGTTTGAGGTTAGCTTATAAAATAATCAGTTATACTTTTTTGGACCGCTATTGTCATCCCAGTTCCGAACTTGAAAGCCATTTCCTACTCTAATCTCATCTCAATTTTCTCTATATCAGTTGTTCTCAAACTGTGGTCTCCAACTGGTAGCATCAGCTTCAAGTATCAATTTGTAAGAAATGCCGTTTCTTGGGCCTCACTCTAGATGCATAGAATCAGAAAGTCGGGGGTGACAGGGGAGGGGGTAACTTGTCCTCTGGGTGATTCTGATGTCTGCTCAAGTTTGAGAACCTCTGCTGTATGTACATCACACCAGCAAGGTCAACAGGCAAAACTAAGATAAGGCAAAAACCAACCAAGAGAAAAACTAGAGTGGTCATTATTTCTCATTTGTATTTTCCTTCCTCAAATTAACTTTCTTACTGCCTAAATTGCCTCCTCTTCCCCCAAATAATCCTAAGTAATTGTAAAGAATGTGGATTCTAGCATCAGGTTGCCTGGGCTTCAATCTCAGTTGTATCACATATTAGCATCATGATTTTAAGCAAATTATTTAGTATTCTATGTCCATTTCCTCATCTATAAAATGGTGTGAAAATCATAGCACCTACCACTTGGCAGTATTATACATATAGATTTGAGTGTCTGGCTCTGGTAAGCATTATAAGTGTGTATTAGCTATCATTATTATTCTATCCAAGGCCCAAATTCTATGCTATGTTTTGGGTCTATGTGTTCTAAGTACCCACCATCCGTATTCACATTTTCAGGTCCTGTGTTCAGTCACCTAGATTTTCTAGATGGGTAATATAATTTTCTTACATTCCACTCTGTACTAATGATTTCCAGTCTTGGGGGGTTGAATTGTGTCCCCCTAAACTTATGTTCAAGTCTTAACCCCCAATACCTATGAATGTCACCTTATTGGAAGTATTGCCTTTGCAGATATAATTAAGTTAAGATGAGGTCATACTGGATTAGAGTGGATCTTAGTCTAATGACTTGTCCTTTAAATTTGGACACAGACACACACAGGAAGAAGAACACTGGAGGATGCTGCCTTCAGCCAAGTAAAGTCAAGGTTTTCAGGAACCACCAGAACCTAGGAAAGGGCGAGGAAGGAGCTTCCCGCAGGGCCTTCAGAGAGAGCATGGCCCTGCCAACACCATGATTTTGGACTTCTGGCCTCCAAAACTATGAGACAATAGATTTTTGTTGTTTTAAGTTGCCCAGTTTGTGGATATTTGTTACAGCAGCCCTAGGAAACTAGGATATTATTGGTTCAATATATAGGCCCTGTAGTTCACATACATTAGTATTCTACTAATCTAGAGGACATATTTTCACCATTTTCAATAGTACAAAGAATCGTCATGAGCCTTGGACTTGAAGTCAAAAGCCCTGGATCTAAATCACAACCTTAATACTTTCTAGCTATACAAATTTGTATAAATCCTAAGCTCTCGAAATTATTATTTCAACATGTAAGGTTGCCAGGTAAAATACAGCACACCCAGTTACATATGAATTTCTGATCAATAAAAAATAATTTTTAGTGTAATTATGTCCCAGGCAAGTATGTCCCAGGAAACATACTTATACTTAAAAATAAATATTTATTTGTTTAACATTAACTGGGATTTCGGCTTTTTTTTTTTTTGGTTAAATCAGAAAACCCTACTCACATGAAAATACAGTTAATAATATCTAAGTTGCATTCTTTTTGCACAAATCACAGCAAAAATTGTATGTGAAAATGCCTGTTACTTTATAATACTTGATAAATGCAAATAATGATAAACCAACAGAAATAATCTTTGAGAGACTCAAGTAGAGAACATAAGTTATTTCATGAAGGACCTCTCGGCCATCACTCAGATTCTACTTATACCTGATTTTCAAAAGCCTGATTTTTCTCCTATTTTATTAGAAGAGAGAGGTTGAAGGTAGCTAGTGGTAAGATTATGGGCAGCGGTCACAGAGACACACACAGATACACACAATATATATATTTGCATTACACATATAATTACATATGTGTGTTTGTGTTTTATAATTGTTCTTTACGAGTATATATACTTGGCAGTAAAGGATGGAAAGAACAATTATAAAAAGCAGACACAAATACTTGGAAAGCCATAGTTTGGGGTCAGTATAGGGGAAAAGCAACCTTATGTAACAAGAAATCTCAAGCATATCATGGTTTCATCCATCATAGTAAAATGATTAATGACAATAATTACAACTCTGTCTCATCGGATAAAGGTTGACTTGTGTTTGTTATGCTGTCTTTGTGACAGCAAGGCTGCATGTAACATCTCAGAAATATTTCTCCCCAAAACAAAAATCTAAACACGTTTGGGCACAAAGGAGTGATCTTCACTCAACTAGACATTCTGCTCCTCAGTAGATAAAACATTAGCACATTTTAAGAGTAGTCTTCTGGAGATATAGGGCCTTAATCCCAATATTTGAGGTACTGGTGGAAATTTCCAGTATTTCAGATCCTTGGGGAGCCCCTCAACTGACAAGGGAAGGGTGGTTACTTATTTTCCTCCACAGATAGCTGGTCTGCAAAAAGTGTTTTTAGATGACCAAGTCAAAACAGAAATATTGAGTAATTCATTAACTGATGGTTAGTATGGAGAAGTGAAAATAATATAAGGCAGAAGAACAGTCTGTTGGATAAAAGTCTAATGGAGTCATATATTTTCACATCTTTAAATGACAGAATTCAATTCCAAACACAGTGCAAATTTTTGAGAACCTAATATTTGCAGACACCTTCAATGGTTAACTATTGAATAAAAATAAAATGGAAAAATATAGTCTTTCAACTCAAGAGCTTAGTAAGATAGAAAATAGGCATCTATGAGGCCATCACAGACTATTAGCCCTACAATAATGAAAATTTATTAATTTATGCCTGCAATTTCCAAACTTATTTGACAGTAGAAACCTTTTTTTTTTCCTCTCAATTTCAAGGAATATCTACTAATATTCAGTGAAACACACTTTGGAAAACACTGAACTGCAGAATACCCATCACTATTGTCTAACACTTGCCCAACTTTTTTGCATCATCTCTGGCCTCTGCTACCCAAACCTTTTGAACATGAGCCACTGTGGAATATTTACTATCAAGTTTTTGAAAGCAGCGATTCTACAAAGTGGAATGGGTATAACATAGGGAATACATTAAAACTTATTGGGTATGAAAAAACTCAGAATTTGTGTTTCTGTACAATCTAAAAATTAAAATACAATAAATTTTGTAGCTATCTAATATATAGACTAACATTATTACATATATGTAATTTTTAAATTACATGTATATAATGAGGGTCTATGCTCAAAGTATTTTTCCTGAAGGGGGTGTACAATTAAAAATAAAAGGACCACTGCTCTAAAGATTCTGGGGTGTCTTTTCTCATACTATTTCTATTCCCATTGTCTTTTTTTGTTGTTTATGTGTATGTCTATTCCACCAGACTACAAGTTCCTTAAAAGATCTTTGTAGACCCCTGAGCCATTATAGCATTAGGGATTCTATAAAGATTTTTTGAATAAATGGATAAGTGAGCAAATGAATTCCCAAGCTTGGATGCATTGTTTGAATTACAAAGGAAACCTGAAATAGCAAATCACCTTTCTGCCAATTTAGATTCCTTCTTGCCAAATTTATACCCTACTCAGCCAAACATTCTTTACCTTGCCTTTGTTTTTCAGAGAGGATAACTAGGAAATTTTCGCTTTATATCCGTTTCTGTCTAGTCTTCAAAGCTTAGCTAGATGAGAATGCAGAAGATAATCCCAGCTAGAAATTAGAAGCTATGGGAACATGTAAAAATTGTAATTATTTATGGTGGAAAAGATAATTAACTGACAGATGCCTTGCCCTAATTATAACACTCTGTCAATTACTTGGCCCCATTTATCAAGATCTCCAACTTCTCTAGATCATTTTGCTGCTCAAATTAGTATGTGCAGGGATATTTTTTTTTCTACTCCCTTCATTAGACTAATGTGCTTCTCCTCTTGGAAGTTTAAAAATGATTATAGAATCTTGTTCCACTGCATAACACTTCCCCAGGCACTTTCTCATGTAAGAGAAAGGCTTGAGACATCTTTCAAGATTATGTCTGTATAGATCCAGATTGTTCCCTATATACCTTAATTACATTGAATTTAAAAAATATAAAATAAAGATTATGTCCAATTGTTCAAAGTAAATACTGAAGGAAAAGAAAGGCTAGCAGGAGAGATTTGTTTTAGAAAAAGACTCTCTATCATTAAGACCTATGGAGTATTAAAAAGTAAGAAGTGCCACCCATGTTGGTTTAGGGCTTGCAGCATAAGATAAAGAAGTCTGGGATTTTTTTCATCTTTAAATTTACCTGTAGGAAAAAGTCAATGATTTTTCAAGGTCCTTTCAAACTGTTCAGGGATGGGAACACTGGCTAGGCGTGAAGATTGCCAAGGATACAGAAGAGACATGGTGGTGATTTATACATCTGTTTGCATTTTGCATTATGCCACAGAGTGAAGAGAGGAGGGCTAGTTCTGTCTTGAATTATGACTGAGAGATGGTGTTGAGTTGTGGGTTGGTGAAATCACACCTAGAATACCACGGTCAAGTTGGGGCATCACAGCTGCAGAAAGAAGGCAGTAGATAATTTGGAGGGAGTTCAGAGACAAGCAAGGAGAGTGATAAAGGTATTGGAAGACATGACTTATGCGGCAAGATTGATGCCTCAGACTATCTATCCATAAATATGGCCTGCCAGAGGGATGACTAAGGTGATGACATGATAATACTTGAAAAGCATAAACAACCAAGGATCAGGAAGATGACTGGGGGTTGGAGATGCCCATAACTTACATGGATGAATAATTAATGTTTCCAGGGGCTGGAAAGGAAGGGTTAGTCTGAATATCAGGAAACAACTGTGCTCTCTCAAAGTACTTAACTAAACTGATTGGGATTTGTTTTGTTTTGTTTTGTTTTACCAAAAGTATTTGGTTGTTCTTCAATTACGTGATGTGCTAGAGAAAGAAGGAAAGAAACAGAGTTCTGGGCAGTGGAGGGTAAATCCACAATTACTATACCTTCTTAGGACCACAGAGTCTTTGAAGGAATCTGCTGGGTAAAGCTAACCAGGATTACTTCTTGTAACTGTAATGTTGATGTCAAATCTTCTGTGAACAACTAGCAACAGAGTACATAAAAACACTTGACATTTCTATGTAACTCTTTATTACAGGTATATAAAATAGTTGACATAAAATTTGAGGAAATACAAGGGGCTAAAGTGTTATAACTTATAATTCTTTTCAGGGTTGCTTATTCCTAAAAATATGTTTGAATCTCTAGTCCTCAGTTTCGTCTTCTATAAAACAGTGCCTGGGATGAGACAATCTACAAACTGTTATTTGATTAGAAAAGCTTACAAGTTTCATTTCTAAGTCACTCATCCTCTTTTAATAAGTTCTAATATTTAAAAACGTATTTTAAATATTTCTTCTTTTTCTCTTCTAAACACTCTGATAGTTCAGTGGTCAGCAAACATTTTTTTGTAAAGGACTAGAAAGCAAATATTTTAGACTATGCATGCCACATGGTCTCTGTCATAATTAATCTGCTATTGTAGGAAAAATCAGAAATGTGTAATATACAAACAAGTGGGCATGGCTGTGTTCCAATAAAACTTTACTTATGGACACATATTTGAGTTTTATATTATTTTCATGGGTCACAAAATAATTGCTCTTCTTCTGATTTTTTTTCCCCAAAATTAACATTTTTAAAAAAATATTTTTAGCTCAAAGGTGGTAAAAAAAACAGGCAGTGGGCTGGTTCTTCTAACCTAATCAAATATGTGAGTAGTGTGTCCCATTTTTTTTTC
The DNA here is from genome assembly GCF_030028045.1 of Hippopotamus amphibius kiboko. NCBI lineage: Eukaryota > Metazoa > Chordata > Mammalia > Artiodactyla > Hippopotamidae > Hippopotamus > Hippopotamus amphibius. The sequence goes on along the minus strand of NC_080193.1, from coordinate 86,164,879 downwards.
CAATCATTTATTATAGGATTAAGCAACTTTTGATTCTAAAGTTGACATATTAAAATCTCTGAATGGAAGGAAGTTAGAAAGTCCTTCAGCCACAATTGGACTGACAGAAATTTATGAAAAGCAATGATGATGATGTTGGTGGTGACAAGAAAAATATATCATCATTATATGAAATTAACCTGGGGCCTCTGTAAGTTACCAACTACTCTTACGTCATAGAAATAATTAGGTATTTTTCCCAAAAAGAAAGAACAAGGGAGATAACACATACGGATGTTCTCTGCCTACTCTATGCTTTTCTTTATCTGCGTTTCCCTAAAAAAAAAACCAATATTCATCCTTCTGTGTTACACAATAGGCATAGGAGATTTAAATTTTTCTCAGTCACTTAGATCTTCATTTTGGATGTTTAACCATACAAGTATCCTTTTTGCTAGTTAGACAATCAGAGCACAGGACATTGGCATTTCCTTTCACTTCTGAGTCACTAGGATGTGGATGAAATATTACCAAAATATGAAAATTAAAGCTACTAAGAACTTTAGATTCATTATTAGAATTAATTAGGTATTCTTATAAATCAGAATGTCTATCAAAATGGCCAGTTTGGAGCAATCTCAAAGAGCATCCAAACTAAAAGTTCATCTCAATGGAATGACTCTCTTAAAACTGATGCCTCTAGTTCAGATGGTGACTCACAGGTGCAGCAGCCTTAACTGTGTATGTTATTTTGTATGTATGTGTACTAGAGAAAGGACAGCTTTGGTTTCTACTGCTTTCAATTCACTTGAGTAAAAACGATATACAAATGAACATGTTTAACTTTGCAAGTAAATAGAAATTATTTTCCCTTGAGCTTTATAGAGTTTAGGAAAAATAAGTTGAGACTTCACAACTGAAACTTTCCCTCAGATTTATAGAACAGTTTTATGTTTTTCAACATCTTTTAATAGGTTTACAGCATCAAAGCTGGCAATGTTTAATAAAGCCAATAAATAACTGCATTATAATTTTGAATGTTTATGTTGCAAAAAGGTAACAAATTCACCTTGGGAGGAAATGTTTTAGAGCACGTGCATAAAAGAGAAAAAGAGAAGAAAAGCAACTATATTTTAATAGTTATAAGGCCAGTTGAATTACTACCATTTTCTAAATCACATGAAGCAATGAGAATTTATAATAAAAGAATATTGTCTCTGTGAAATGGATTGCAGATTTTGATCACTGCTTCTAGCTTAACTGCATATTCCATACCACTATAGATATGCAGTAAAATGAGAAAATATTGTTGATGCTGGAGAAAATGCATACTAATTTGGATAAATTTATATGGGTTACAAAATTAAATTTGATTAGTTTCCAAATCTCTAGGAAAATAAATTGGAAAATACATGAACACGAAGATACACTGAAGTTTAAGACAAGTGGGATTGGTTGATTCAAAGGATGAAGTATTAAAACAGTGACACAACATGAAGGTGCCCAGGAAAGTAAAGATTGGGAAAGAACAAAATACATGAAAACAGAGGATTAACCGTGAATCATTTTATGTCCTCCTCCACTGCTAGGTGATCAAGGCCAGGACTGGAAAATATTGTAAAAGTGAAACTTTAGCCTAATGTTTAAAATCACAGGCTTGGGAGCCTGGATTCAAACCCAAGCTCTGCTATTCATCTGCTGTGTGTCTTTGGGCAAGTCACTTAGCCACTCTGTTGCCTTAGTTTCATCATCTGTCAATGCCTACTACCCATAAATTTATAATGAGGATTCACTGAATTACTATTAGTAAAATAGTACCTGATTGGGAGTAAAAGCTAAATAAATATTTGATAGTGAAATAAGAGTTTATCTTGTTTTGACCCTTGTCTCGTCTCTGTTTATCAACCAAGTCCTCCAAGACTCACAGCAGTTCTTTTGCTCACCTTGAATCCTCCACAGGAAAGTTCATCCCCATCCCATTCCATCATCCATTCAATAACTCCTTCCCTTTCATCTTATCAAATCTTGCTTTTCCTACATCAGCTTGCTAAATCTGATAAGCTACTCATCATGGCTAATATCTTTGAAATGTAAATATGCCCTGCATACAATGCTAAGGTCTTTCCATATAACATCTCATTTAATTTAATTTAAACCTGTGGGGTAAGGACTCTTCATCATCTCAGAGCTAAGAAAAGTGATACTCAAAAAGTGAATAAATTACACAGGATTAGAAAACCATCACCTGGTAGGGTCTCAATAAAAGCTCCGGAATCTGCGCTGGTCCACTCCACCACAGTGTGTCCACACTGCAGATCAAATCTGGGACGATGTGGAAACTCACTGTTCTGGTTGCACATATGCATTTTAACAAATGCCTCTGCAGCTCACCCCTCAACCCCAAATTCCAGTTCCCAACAAACTAATGAAGAAGTTTCTGAGGGAAAAAAGGAGTTACAGACACTGTCCAAACCATCCCTTTTTTCTTATGTCACTCTGCCCATCATTCCCTCGGAAGAGCTTGTAGACTATAGAGACAGGGTAAATTCGTCACGGAGGAGGAACTATGGGGAGAGTTTTTGTTTCTTTCTTAATGGAAAGAAAGACCTCACCCTGCCCTAAATCACATAAGTACTTTGACTGGATAGCTCAGCATGGAATTGTACGCCACGAAGTGTGCACATGTGGAGCTAAGCAAGGAGAGGGGCTAAGGAAGTCATTCTAGTAAGGAAAGGACTGAAAGTTTGGAAAGAAATGGGGAGTGACTTCGCTTCTCCCTCCCTCTATCCCACCTCTACCCTTGGAACATGCCTGTGGCAGATCAAGAAATGTTGACCTATCTCACTTTCCTCCTCAGAGAGTTAATAATGTATTTCTTCACCGAAGGTCTCCCTGATCATTATTTAGCTTCATCAGATGAAAATAAAACCCTACTTATTTACTGATCCTTCTATATTATTTGATCATCTTTCACAAGGATAACACATGTCCTACTTTTAAAGCAGGAAAGTAGCCAGTTGCTGAGAGTAAGAGGGACTAGCTCCAGCAAAAATGGACGTGTGAATAAGTTTAGGAAGTCGAGTAACTAAGTCCACACTCTTCATGTGTGACTCTTTTTCCAATCTTTGCATTTTCAGATTTTGAAGTGTAAATTCCTTAAGTCTTCTCGGTGTCACTGTACGCTATGGAATCCTACAGCTCATGAATTCTGTTTACATTTGGAAATGACTTCTCAGACATAAGCCTTGACACAGATAAAGTCAAAAAACAAAATTAAAGAAGTGCATATTACTCTCCTCCTCCAACAGAGATGCTGACGTTGAGAGAACACTTGGTAGAAGCCACCATATACATATGCACCCACCAGCCCAGTTTTCTTTTTCTATATTGCTAATCATTCATTTGCCTATAATTCATCATAGTGTGTTTAATTTTCAAATTAATTCCCCAGCTAATTTTAAGATTTATGGCCCAGTCTCTGTCTCAAACACTGACTACACTAGGAAAAAAACTCAATTGAAAAATAATTACTCTGGAGTTTCAAACTGTCTTCACATTGAGTTGCAATGAGTACATTATCAGTCCAATAAAGCAGGTCTTGTTTTTTTAATAAGTAAAAAGAAAATAAAAAATAGGCAATCAGATTACATTTCCAGCAGGTCAAATTCTCAAGAGGCCCAATATGTCTTTAATTCTGAAGAAAAATTGCCTGTCCCAAGAAGAACCTGAAGAGAGGAATGGCCATGATTTAGACGTCGCCAATGTGTGGTCCCTGGGGAAAGGACTGGCAAGTATATTTGATAGGGAGATGAGGAAACTGAGGCGCAGAGCCATTACACAACGTGCCTGAGGGCTACACACCTGGAGAGACCCACCATTTCCTCTTCCACCCTTCTCCTGCTCCACCTCCAGCTCATAGGCCCATTTTGGGGGGTTCCAGGAACAGGCTACGATTTTTTTCCCTCCTCTTACCAGGCCCTTCTCCTGCCTCCATCTCATAGTTCAGTCTCAGCTTAGATCCCTTGAGGCCTTCCACGACTACTCTATCTGGAAGGAGAGCTCCTTTTCTCTTTGTTCTCAGCATGCTGTTTGTTTGCTTCATAGCGGTTGACTTTTAAAAGTATAGATTCGCTTGGTTGTTTCTCAGCCTTCCTCTTTCATCCACCCACTAAAATGAAAATTTCAAGAGGGCAAGGCCCTTGCTCCCTTTCAATAAACGCTACTGTAAACAAAGCACTGGCACAGCACCTACTGCGTTAAAGCCTTCCAGGAAGTATTTTTTTTTAATGGATAAAGGCAAAAAATAAACAGAAGAAGGAAAGGTGGGAGAGTTGAATGGCAAGAAGAGACTGAGCCCAAATTCTATCTGACTGCAGGATGGTGGATTTGAACACCTTTGTATCCTAGGTAGAGAGCAGCTAGGATCGTTAGCAGCAGGTAGGAAAGTTGGACATTAGGAGTGAGAGATGTGTGATCTTGAGAGTAGTATAAACCATTGGCAAGAGTGGAAAGACAAGATCTAAGGGACTTGCTGTCAGCCAATGATTAATCTGAACAACCACTCTCCATGCAGGGGTACCTGCACCAACAACAGGGCCAGGGAAGTTAGCCCATTGGTCACCTGTGGCCCTCTCCATCCAATGGACTGTTTGCCTTGCAGGGGAGATGTGCAACTTTCACCTTTGCATTCTTTGTTTTCCTTGAATGGTTTTCTTTTTTTATTCTCTTTCTTTTATTCTTTCTTTTCTTTACTGCTGAGTTTTTAAGATGTTTGTATTTATTTAAATTATCTTATTCTAATTATTTTAAACAGTGTAATTTTAGTCTCTCATGCTTTATTATTCTTTTTGATATTCTAATTGGTATTTTTCTATTAAAATATTAATAAGGTTTTTTTTTTGCCTCTTTAAGATAATTGTATTAACTTGGGCTGCCGTAACAAAATCGCATAGACGGAGTGGTTTAAGTAACAGAAATTTGTTACTCGCACTTCTGGAGCCTGGAAGTCCAAGATCGGGGTGCCAGCGTGGTCAGCATATTCGGGTCTGGTGAGAGCTCTCTCTCTGACTTGCAGACGGTGGCCTTCTCACTCTGATCTCCTACAGCTGGGAGAGAGACAGAGCAAGCTCTCTGGCATTTTTCCTTATAATGACATTAATCCCATCATGAGTGTCTCATGAAGCCAGCAGACACTGGGAAGCACAGGGAAATATGAATTCTAATAACATCTACTGTAAGTTTTTCCAGTTGCCATGTTTTTAAACGTGCTTTTCAAATATTTTTCAAGAAATCTTCCAGATAGGCCTTTCAAATTTTTTTTTCATAACTCAGATATATAACTTGAAAAAACTACAACTATTTATTCCTCCATTTTTATGCCACCACAAATGTATTTATCACCCAGTTTCCTTCTACCCTTTTCGCCTCCCATCCCCTTCCCATAGGAGGTATACAGTTTCTGTTTATCAATTACTAATCGGTATTAAGGGGTTATTATCAGAGAGGACTCAGTCAACTTTTCAAAGGCTTTTCAGATATTTGAAGATCAGAATGCTTACATGTCAACTGAGAAAAACATTGCTCTGTTACTTTTCCAGGTCATCCTACCTGGCCCCCACTATATTCGAACAATAAAAGTATAAGAAGAAGGAAGAAAAATAATTAAGCTAGATAAATTCTCTGGCCCTTTACACTGTTCTTTGTCATGTCATCAGAAACGTTAGGTATTCTGTGTTTGAAAAAGGCAACAATGATTAGTCACCCACCCCACCCGCCTGCAGCAGCATCCATCTATAGCTTACAATGGTAACTGAACAGTGAATGAGTAGATCCAAAGTTTCCTGACCAGTCAATATGCAGTAAATAGTTTTTCAAGTTAAGAACAGCAACAAAATCCAGAGTAACAAGGTATCTTGCATTTCGTAAGAACTCGACATAAATGTGGGTTTGATTGTGTACTGTTTTAAGCTGCTTAAATAACCAAATATCAGCAACCAAGGAAGCAATATAAATCATCTTGCTAAAAAAAAAATAGCTCCATTACTGTGGCTAAAAACATGAACCGTTAATTCTATGAGGTGTTGGATTTATGAAGAGGCACAGATCATGTAAGGGCAGAATGTATCTTGCTGCATTTTGTTCTTCTCTTACATCATTAAATACTTGTATAAACATAATAGAAATGGTTAAACATAATTTTAACAACTAAAAAAATAAAACAAGTGTTATTAATTATTAATGTACTATACCAATGATTTAACATGTTAAATAAAAGTTGAGTTTTATTTTTCTCTCTCTAGCACACAATTAGATAAAAGTGACAATTTAATTCAACTGGGATTTGAGCTTTGGGCAGCTTTATATAAACATCTGGATTTTCTTTTAACCAAATGCATTAGTTGCTTTTAAACCACATAAAATGGATAGATTTAAATAATTTTTAAGAATATAACAGGAGGATAATTTATTTTTGCATGAAGATTAGAAAGAAATGAGACTGACTTTTCTTGTTTGCTCTATAAGCTTATTTTGAAAGCAATTAAGGGCTTCCTAGGTGGTGCAGTGGTTGGGAATCCACCTGCCAGTGCAGAGGACACGAGTTCGATCCCTGCTCCTGGAAGATCCCACATGCTCCCACATGCAGCGGAGCAACTTGGCCCATGCGCCAAAAAAAAAAAAAATTGCAGAGGAAAGCAATTAAAACAATTTAAAAATATATACATTTAAAATGCATATATACATACATTTAGTATCCATTGAACATATGTATGTAAGGGTTCAAATTTCAGCCTCTGGCCAAACATTGCCCGGTGATCTTAGGAAATTAACTTAAACTCTCTAGGCTTCAGATTCCTCATCTATTAAGTGAAGATGATAGTAGCGTCTCCCATATAGATTAATGAAGGTTTAAAAGATAATAGATGTAGAAAGTTCGCTGTCTGACATATTGTGAGTACAGGGTACCTTCCAGCTGTTATTATTGTTATTACCATTGGTGTTGTCATCTTCCAGCTTTCTGCCAGCCTTGTTAAAAAATTAACATTTTTACTTGAATTTACACAACTTCTGATCTTACTTTTTTTTTTAATAGCGTGATGGTAGTTGATAATGCACTTTAGGACAGATAAATAGAATATTTAGACAGCCATAAAGGGATGTTGAATGCTAGTCCTATATGCAGATAAAATTATTTAGAAGAAGGAAAATACATGGGCAACATGAGAAAAACAATGCTGAGACTTGTTAGTAATTTTATAGCAAATTAGGAAAAGTTGCCGTGTTGTAAACATTCATGTTTGTGAATTGATGCGGTGTCTGCAGACACTGCAAATATTTTAATGTCCAGCCATCTTGGACTTTATTTTCTATTAGAGCCTGCAAGAGACCTTTGAATCCTTACTCAGTTGTGCTGGTTTATAAATCCCTAGGGATTAGCTGCTCATTGACAACAAAGCCTGGGAAATGCATTTGGTACTGGTTCTTGTTAATAAATGTTAAAATACTTATCTAGAAAATTCAGTGCTGATTAGATACAAATCTTGAGCAAACCAAAACCCAATTCTAAAAACAGCTTTCAAGTTCGGGAGGTTTTCTATCTGTCTCATGAAAGCACAAGGAGAAGCATTAATTGCAAAGTGTATTTAAATATAAAGACTCCACGGAGCATTCACTGCTTCCTTATGTGAATTTTCGGTAGGAAAAGAAAGGTCTTTCATGGAAAACAATCTCCAACTACTCCATTCCACTCAGAATTCATAATTACGCTTAATCTGCTACTCCTTTTGGCTCGTTTACAGGTCCTGTTGGCAGGTAGTGAATGCAAAATCATTTTAATGGGGGGTCCCCTGGGAGGGGAGCAAAAGTTTTGAGCATTTACCGGTGGTTCACAATGGAATATGGCCAGCTGTTGGGCGCCCTGAGCACCCGGACCACAGCTCCCTCAAAGCTGCCATTTGTGGGGATGTCTTCAGGTCAGCAACCTGGAAAGGAAGAGGCCACCTGCGAGAGTGGGAAACAAGCCATTGAATGAACTGCCTGTGACAAAACCAGCCAGGAAAGCCCCTGCGTGATAGGGCAATGCCTGGGTCTGCTTTCCTTTTGGCCAAGGGCTGCCCTACCCCTACGGGGCAAGTGCTAATGAGAATAAGGCTCCCAGAGAGGGGAGATACTTGGCTTCATCAAAGGGCCCTTTCACAGCTGCAATGTCCCTTCCAGCCACTCAGGAGCTGCCAGACTGGATCAAGTTACTATCCTCTCCGAATACCTTAAAGGTATGGTTACTAGCAGACCAATCAGACAGCCTGGGAGTAAAAGAGAAAGCATTTCTAATTGTGTGTGTTAGAGATTGACGTTTTGTGGCATGTATTTTACTTGTGTGTGTATGTGTGCATTTTATTTTATGTTGAAAGTAAATTTGAAAGAATCTTAATGTTTCCCATTTCAAAGAAAGTTCTTTGTCTCTCTATCAAAATCATTCACTCATTCATTCACTCGTGTAAATAAATATTCTTCTGTGTTTAGGGCATTAGATTATAAATCCCCTGTGCCCTTCAAAAGAATAAAATTGTTATCAAAAAGAAGTTTGTTTAGCTATTTTTTGTAAAGAACCTCATTCTCAAGCTCCCAGCACTTTACAGAGGCACTCCATGTTTTGCTTTTCTCTTTCTTTGCAGGAAAAGATTTTTACCAACATAAAGTATTACTTTTTTACTCCTGGTTTCTGTAGTTCTTTAATTTTATATATAACATATATGTTTATATACTTATATACATACAGATATATTTATTCATAAATAAAATTATTTATTAATCATGTACTATGTACTGAGATCTGGACTACATGCTGGGTGTAGAAAGAGGAGTAGGACACAGCTCAGACCTCCTGAAACTTAACCAGAAAATAGGAAAACATGCTTGGTACTAGAAGCTATTAAAGGCTCTGAAAGTAATGTGTATTAGTTACAGCAACAGTCCAAAAGAAAAGAGATCTTCTGCACCAGGAAATGTGTGAGAAAAAGATGTCTGACTTGGATCCCACTGTTACGCTTTAGTTTTAATCAAAAATACCAATAACAACGTGTTTCTAAATTTCTATCCAGCATCTCTTTTATTTTGAACTAGCCCTGTAATTAAGTCATGATCAGGGCTCACAGAAACCACATGTCGATTGGGGGCCAGAGTTCTGGACTGTTCAGACAGGGAGGCCAGAGACTCCTACATGGGCACTCATGCATGGAAAGCTTGAGGTCCTTGCAGTGAGAAGGAAAATGTCAGGGGTTATTTGTTTGGGTCCTTAGCTATCTTTAGACTCAAGAGAGATCCAAGGAGTTCAATATTCAATTAAAAAGAAAAGAAGAAAACCCTTGATCATGAACGCTTGTTGTTTTTTTTAATTTTATTTTTTAATTTTTTATACAATTTTTAAAAATTACACTTCATTTACAGTTATTACAAAATATTGGCTATACTCCCCATGTTGTACAACACGTTCCTATAGCCTATCTGACACCCAATAGTTTGTATCTCCCACCCCGCCAACGTTACATAGCCCCCCTGCCCCCCTGTTAACCACCAGTTTGTTCTCCGTATCTGTGAGCCTGTTTCTTTTTAGTTACATTCACTAGTTTGCTGTATTTTTTAGATGCCACACATAAGTGATAGCATACAGTATTTTCCTTCCTCTGACATTTCACTTAACATAATACCCTCCAAGTTCATCTATGTTGTTGCAAATGGCAAGATTTCATGCTTTGTACTGGCTGAGTAGTATTCCATTGCATGTGTATACCACATCTTCTTCCATTCATCTGCTGACAGACACTTGGGTTGCTTGCATATCTTGGCTATTGTAAATAGTGCTGCAAAAAACCTCTTTTCAAATTATTGTTTTTATTTTTTATTTTTTGGATATATACCAAGGGGTAAAATTGCTGGGTCATATGGTAGTTCTATTCTTAGTTTTTTGAAAAACCTCCATACTGTTTTCCACAGCAGCTGCACCAATTTACATTCCTACCAAGAGTGTACAGAGTTCCCTTTCCTCCACATCCTCGCCAGCGTTTGTTATTTGTGTTATTTTTGATGATGGCCATTCTGACAGGGGTGAGGTGATATCTCATTGTGGTTTTGATTTGCATTTCCCTGATGATTAGTAATGTTGAGCATCTTTTCATGGGCTCATTGGCCATCTACATTTCCTCTTTGGAAAAAATGCCTACTAAGTGCTTCTGCCCATTTTTTAATCAGGTTGTTTGTTTTTTAATGTTGAGTTATATGAGCTGTTTATATATGTTGGATATTAACCCCTCATCCCTGGAAAACTTCCAGAAAACCAAATTGAAAAGAGAGCATAAGTCTACATTTTTCATTATAGGAAATGTCTACTAAAAAATTTTATGTCTAGCATTTTTTGTAATAATAGCTGACTAGAGGATGTGTAATACCGAGACACACAGACACAAACACACAGACACACACACAAACATTTCTAACCAATGGCAGTTAAGTGTTAACATCAGAGAATCTGGGTGAACAGTGCTAGTCTTGGAATGTTTCTGTAGGCCTAAAATGGCATAAAAATAAAAAGTTAAACGAAAAAAGAAAGAGTTCCTCCCTGGCTATCCAGTCACCTTTCATACCCTTCACCTATTTCAGTTCTCTGTATGCCACCTGTTGATATGATTTGATACGATTCCTGACTTTTATGTAATTAGTTTATCTGTAGATGTTTTGCCTTTCCTACTAGAATGTGAGGTTACCGAGGGCAAAGAACTTAAATGTCTTACCTTTGGTATAAACTATAGCTAAAACATTCCATTTCTAACTCATAGTTTCCTTAACTGTCTCATTCCATTCATCACTGCCATTCTAAGCTAAGCCAGCCTCATGCCTTGGATGGAAAAATTTGAGGACTTTCTAAATGTGCTACTTCCATTCTTACTCTGGTGTAGACTGCTTACCGATTAGTAGTAATAGTAATCACATACAAATATAAATCAGGTTTTAATTCCTTTCACAATGCAATAGCTTCCTTTTAGATTTAGAATAAAATTCAAAGTCCTCACTGTGGTTCTTGAGGCCGCCTCTTAGATTTTCTGTTCACCAATTTCCCCCATCTTGATCAGAATCACCTAAAATGCTGTTTCCTGTGCCTCAAACATGTTTTTCCCACATTATCCCCCAATTATTCCCATCTCTGCTCAAATGTCACCTCTATCACGCCCCTTGATCTATTTTAAAAGGTCTTCATACAGAGTGAAGTAAGTCAGAATGAGAAAAACAAATATTATATAATATTGCTTATATATGGAATCAAGAAAAATGGTAGAGATGAATTTTTTTTACAAAGCAGAAATAGAGTTACAGATGTAGAGAACAATCTTATGGTTACCAAGGGGGGAAGGGGGGAGTGGGATGAACTGGGAGATTGGGATTGACATATACACACCATTATGTATAAAATAAATAACTAATGAGAACCTACTATATAGCACAGGGAACTGTACGCAATGTTCTGTGGTGACCTAAATGACAAAGAAATCTAAAAAAGAGTGGGTATATATATATGTATGACTGATTCACCTGGCTGTACAGCAAGAAACAAACACAACATTGTAAAACAAATTTACTCCAACAAAAATTAATTTTTTTTAAAAAGAAGCCTTCTCCTTTCTACCCCACCAATTCTTGTCCTTAATCTGAATCCTTTGAAAGTAAATTGCCCTTTTACCTCTAAGTATCAATACTTTCTCTCTCACTATTACCTAAGATTATTTAACTTATATATATATGCCTCTTTGTCTCCCCTATAAGTAGGTAAGTATGGTTTTGTCAGAATGTTCATCACTTTATCCCCAGCCTAGGCACTTAGTAGGGAATCAATTAATTTGTATAAAATGAATCAACATTTAATGCTTACTGTAAATGGTAACTATAATAAAATAAGGCTTATAAATGAATATAATGTCTTATTTAGTAAAGCAATTTTTATCCATCAAAGTTGGGCCCATATTTTTTGATTGGTAGGCTATACATTTATTAATGGTCATCGCAACTGTTTTATGAGATCAGCCCTGGTCCTGTAATCTCAGGGTCACATGGCTAGGTTGGCAGGCTTTGAAGGACCCATCAGTACCCCATGCCCAGAACTGCCACCCTGTATTGAGTCAACCTGGTCTCCAGCCAAGAAAAGGTCCAACAGTTGCCACCACAATACCGTGGTTTCCATAAATGCCCCAACATCTCTCAGAATGTTCTTGGCATCCTGTGAGAGATTCATCATTTTGCCTTCATGGTTTGGAGCTGGCAGAAACAGCTTCTGAGGAAAGCATCACAGTGATATAACTTTCCTAGAAAACAACAGATTATTTTCTCTATAGCTATCCTCAATTCCTTTTTCAGAAACTTTTCCCACACTGGTGGAAGTAAGACAAAAACATCTGTGCTTAATATTCAAAAGCCATGGCTTACATTCAAGCTGCTGCAATCCTGGTGGGGGTTTGCCACAAGGGAAGCCGGTAGTACCTCAAATCTCTTAACTCCTCTGGCCCCATTACTTCATTTTATGTGCCAACATATACCAAGATTTCAGAGTCCTGTGGATGATCAGGCAAATAGACAATTGCCTCAATAGTCAGGATGGCATATTGGAAAAAGCACAATTTTCAAGTCAGGCAGATTTTTTTTCTAACCTTAGTTCTACTACTTACTTTGACTAACAAGTGACTCGGGATAAGTGACTTAATCTCATTGGCCTTTTGATTCTTCAGGGGCTTTCATTTCTGACTCAGAAGGATTTGGGGAGGATTAAAAGAGGAAACAGATGTATGCCACCCAGCCTGGAGTCTGATACACAGTCAATGCCCATGGCTTAAACATGCCTACTGTGTTAGCCAGGCACAGAGTAGGAACTCAATAAACATTTGTGGATGGTTGGGTGAATGAATGCCTGCAAAATGTGAACTCCATGTCCCTTCCCCTCGCCACCAGTTTCAGACTCATTCCATCTAGAAAATTTTCACAATAGTAACAATAATGTGCACTAAATTTTATGAATGTGAATGATTTAAAATTGTATCAGGGGGATTTCCCTGGCAGTCCAGTGGTTAAGACTCCGCTCTTCCACTGCAGGGGCCTGGGTTGGATCCCTGGTCAGGGAACTAAGGTCCTGCATGCTGCACCGCACATAGACACACACACACATACACACAGACACACACACACAGAAGATACATCTGTGGTACTGCCTTAGAAAAAAATTTAAAATTTAATAAGTGGAGAAAAGCAACATGCAAAACAATATGTAAAATTGTATCAGAAAGTTTTGTAGATGCATTGGCTTTCAGAGATAAAACAAAACACAAAGAGAATACAACACAAATTTTTCTGTCAGCAAAAGCCTCAATCGAAAGCCAAATTTCCTAGCAGATGGCACTTCCTAGTGGGGGGGAGAAAAAGAAGCGAACTAGTCCACCATTAAATTAAAATTAGATCTTCAATTAGTATGTAAACCTGGGACCATTCATCACAGTCACTTATTTTACTGAGTGGTTTGATATCTGAAGACAACTTGCATAAACTGAACTGATGTGGCAGGTCATTATACCGGCTAACAAGGGCCATCATTCTTCCCAATCCCACTGTTTATGGAAGAGACTTATGGATATTCCTCCAAATCTATATTCTCTTATTATCCAGGGCACACAACTAGACTGAATTTTCCATTCTACTTTGCAGTTAGACGTAGGTGTTGAGTAAGCTCTGGCCAATGGAAAAGGGAGCAGAAATAAAGTTTAGGTGTACCTTGTTTTATTGTGCTTTACTTATTGTGCTTTGCAGATTTTTTTTTTACAAATTGAAGGTTTATGGCAACCCTGCACTGTCAGATAATGGTTAGCATTTTTAGCAATAAAGTAGTTTTTAATGAAGGTATATACTTTTTTAGACATAATGCTATTAATAGACTACAGTATAGTGTAAACATAGTTTGTACACGCAATGGGAAACCAAAACATATGTGTGACTTGCCTTATTGCAGTATTTGCATTCTTGTGGGGGGTCTGGAACGGAACCTGCAGTATCTCTGAGGTGTGTCTGTGCACCACGTTCAGCTGTGGTCCATTGAAACAGCCCACTAACTGCTTTCCATGTTTCTTGCCTTCTCTCTCCAAGAATGGAGTCAGCCTCAGGGTGACCTTAGAAGCTACATGTTGAGGATGGCTACACCTCTCTAAACCTGGGTCCCTGAATGACTTCATGGAGATAAGCCATTTCACTAACCCATTCATCTGCCCTGTTATATCAGCAAAAACTAACCTATCGTGTTGAGTCATTTTACATTTGGGAGTCCGTTTGTTATAGAAGTTATCCTGCTCTATCAGTACCTTGCAAAAAAGCAAACTTTCCCCGTCATTCATCCCCTACAGAAATAAAAGGATTGCAAAATCAACCAGTGTCAGAGTGGGCAACATACAGACAACCCTTAATCTTTATCTTGGAATTCCTCATGCTTAAAACATTTTAAGACCAATTATGGGAGTTTTCCGTCAGTATTTGTTTTGCTTTGTCACATTTCATGGGCCTCAGTCCATCCTGCACTGAGCATTACTTCAGCTAATACTGAGACAAATGATTTTTATATTCATTTCCACATTTCTATTATCAACTCTTAAGTACTAAACAGAGTTACTGCTAAACAAATTTTACATCCAGTACAGATTTCAAAAATCTGCATTTTCTTCCTGCGTTACATGTGATGAATTTCTCAAGGGCAGGGCCAAAGTCTCTGATTTATGAACTTCCCGGCCACAGGACAATGCCTACATACAGAAGGCACTCGGTAAATATCAAGCTTCTTGCAATCAAAGAAGCAAGTTGTCATGGGAAATACATTTTTGCATTAACTCAGTTTCTATACTTTGGTCAATCAATAATATATAATATGGACCTGATATTTGCATAGCAACGAAGCAGGCTGTTTAAGAAATGGGACAAATGGTAAAGGAAGAAAAGAAATGGCCTCTGCTTTGATGAACCCCAGGAAAGTCACACACCACACAACAGCAGTATTGAGTTGGAGGATGTGACCCCCAGAAGGGGCTTGTCCTGAACTGGGGAAGACTTCGCTCCTCTGGCTTTTGGCCCGATGCATTTGCACGTCTCGCTAGGTCTAGGGCTGTTCTTAAAGGCTACTTTAAGACTCAGCAGCCTATAAGTCTTTTTCTTTTCTTAAAGAAGCTTTCCTAAGCCTTTTTGTTACACAAAGAAAAAGCTGTTTCTCCAAAAATAAAGAGTTGCTGAAAGCCAGCAGCTTTTGATTTAACAGAAAACTCCAAACTCATCGATTTTAATCAACATTAAATTGGGAGATTTCAGGAACTTAGATTTTGTACATTTCTTAACATCCAGTGTTTTGGAGAATATTTAATTAAATCAGCTAACCTGAAAAAAAAAATTGAGCCAAGGGGAAAATACAGAGAAATGTCTTAAGGCCTTACATAGAGAATTCTTTTATTCATTGTGAAAGCTGTAGGTTCATGGGACTATAATCCAAGAAAAATTAGTTCATTCATCTTTAACCATATGCAGAGATGTGCCTCTCATATTTTTAACCTGCCTACACTAATTTATAACTGTCAATAAACTTTTTTTTTTTTATTATTATTTTTTTATTTTATTATTTTATTTTATTTTTTTGGGGGGTACACCAGGTTCAATCAACTGTTTTTATACACATATCCCCATATTCCCTCCCTTCCTTGACGCCCCCCCCCTCGAGTCCCCCCCACCCTCCCTGCCCCAGTCCTCTAAGGCATCTTCCATCCTCGAGTTGGACTCCCTTTGTTATACAACAACTTCCCACTGACTATTTTACAGTTGGTAGTATATATATGTCTGTGCTACTCTCTCGCTTCTTCTCAGTTTCCCCTTCACCCCCCGCCCCCTCCCATACCTCGAGTTCTCCAGTCCATTCTCTGTATCTGCTTCCTTGTTCTTGTCACTGAGTTCATCAGTACCATTTTTAGATTCCGTATATGTGAGTTAGCATACAGTATTTGTCCTTCTCTTTCTGACTTACTTCACTGTTTATGACAGATTGTAGTTCTATCCACCTCATTACATATAGCTCCATCTCATCCCTTTTTATAGCTGAGTAATATTCCATTGTATATATATGCCACATCTTCTGTATCCATTCATTTGTTGATGGGCATTTAGGTTGCTTCCATGTCCTGGCTATTGTAAAGAGTGCTGCAATAAACATTATGGTACAAGTTTCTTTTGGGATTATGGTTTTCTTTGGGTATATGCCCAGGAGTGGGATTACTGGATCATATGGTAGTTCTATTTGTAGTTTTTTAAGGAACCTCCAAATTGTTTTCCATAGTGGCTGTACCAACTTACATTCCCACCAACAGTGCAGGAGAGTTCCCTTTTCTCCACACCCTCTCCAACATTTGTTGTTTCCAGACTTTGTGATGATGGCCACTCTGATTGGTGTGAGGTGATACCTCATTGTGGCTTTGACTTGCATTTCTCTGATGATGAGTGATGTTGAGCATCTTTTCATGTGTTTGTTGGCCATCTGTATGTCTTCTTTGGAGAAATGTCTATTTAGGTCTTCTGCCCATTTGTGGATTGGGTTATTTGCTTTTTTGGTGTGAAGCTGCATGAGCTGCTTGTATATTTTGGAGGTTAATCCTTTGTCCGTTGTTTCATAGGCAATTATTTTTTCCCACTCTGAGGGTTGCCTTTTAGTCTTGTTTATGGTTTCTTTTGCTGTGCAAAAGCTTTTAAGTTTCATGAGGTCCCATTCATTTATTCTTGATTTTATTTCCATGATTCTAGGAGGTGGGTCAAAAAGGATGTTGCTTTGATGTATGTCAAAGAGTGTTCTGCCTATGTTTTCCTCTAGGAGTTTTATAGTGTCTGGCCTTACATGTAGGTCTTTAATCCATTTGGAGTTTATTTTTGTGTATGGTGTTAGGAAGTGTTCTAATTTCATTCTTTTACATGTTGCTGTCCAATTTTCCCAGCACCACTTATTGAAGAGGCTGTCTTTTTTCCATTGTATACTCGTGCCTCCTTTGTCAAAGATAAGGTGCCCATATGTGTGTGGGCTTACTTCTGAGTTCTCTATTCTATTCCATTGATCTTCCTTTCTATTTTTGTGCCAGTACCATACTGTCTTGATCACTATGGCCTTGTAGTATAGTTTGAAGTCAGGAAGCCTGATTCCACCAACTCCATTTTTCCTTCTCAAGATTGCTTTGGCTATTCGGGGTCTTTTGCGTTTCCATACAAATCGTAAGATTTCTTGCTCTAGTTCTGTGAAAAATGCCATTGGTAATCTGATCGGGATTGCATTAAATCTGTAAATTGCTTTGGGTAGTACAGTCATCTTCACGATGTTGATTCTTCCAATCCAGGAACATGGTATGTCCCTCCATCTGTTTGTGTCATCTTTGATTTCTTTCATCAATGTCTTAAAGTTTTCTGCATACAGATCTTTTGCCTCCTTAGGCAGGTTTATTCCTAGGTATTTTATTCTTTTGGTTGCAATGGTGAATGGGAGAGTTTCCTTAATTTCTCTTTCTGCTCTTCCGTTGTTAGTGTATAGGAATGCAAGAGATTTCTGTGCATTAATTTTGTATCCTGCTACTTTACTAAACTCATCAATGAGTGCTAGCAGTTTTCTGGTAGAGTCTTTAGGGTTTTCTATATATAGTATCATGTCATCTGCAAAGAGTGATAATTTTACTTCTTCTTTTCCAATTTGGATTGCTTTAATTTCTTTTTCTTCTCTGATTGCTGTGGCTAACACTTCCAAAACTATGTTGAATAACAGTGGTGAGAGTGGACACCCTTGTCTTGTTCCTGTTCTTAGAGGGAATTCTTCCAGTTTTTCCCCATTGAGAACAATGTTGGCTTTTGGTTTGTCATATATGGCTTTTATGATGTTGAGGTAATTTCCTTCTATGCCCATTTTCTGGAGAGCTTTTATCATAAATGGATGTTGAACTTTGTCAAAAGCTTTTTCTGCATCTATTGAAATGATCATATGGTTTTTATCCTTCAATTTGTTGATATGATGTATCACGTTGATTGACTTGTGTATATTGAAGAATCCTTGCATCCCAGGGATAAACCCCACTTGATCGTGGTGTATGATTTTTTTAATGTGCTGTTGCAGTCTGTTAGCTAGTATTTTGTTGAGGATTTTTGCATCTATATTCATCAGTGATATTGGTCTGTAGTTTTCTTTTTTTGTGACATCTTTGCCTGGTTTTGGTATCAGGGTGATGGTGGCCTCATAGAATGAGTTTGGGAGTGCTCCGCCTTCTGCAATATTTTGGAAGAGTTTGAGAAGGATAGGTGTTAACTCTTCTCGAAATGTTTGATAGAATTCGCCTGTGAATCCATCTGGTCCTGGGCTTTTGTGTGTTGGGAGATTTTTAATCACTGCCTCAATTTCTGTACTTGTGATTGCTCTGTTCATGGTTTCTATTTCTTCCTGGTTCAGTCTTGGAAGATTGTATTTTTCTAAGAATGTATCCATTTCTTCCAGGTTATCCAATGTATTGGCATATAGTTGCTTGTAGTAGTCTCTCATGATGTTTTGTATTTCTGAGGTGTCCGTTGTGACTTCTCCTTTTTCATTTCTAATTCTGTTGATTTGCATCTTCTCCCTTTTTTTCTTGATGAGTCTGGCTAATGGTTTATCAATTTTGTTAATCTTCTCAAAGAACCAGCTTTTAGTTTTATTTATTTTTCTTATGGTTTCTTTCCTTTCTTTTTCATTTATTTCTGCTCTGATCTTTATGATTTCTTTCCTTCTGCTCGCTTTGGGGTTTCTTTGTTCTTCTTTCTCTAGTTGTTTGAGGTGTAAGGTTAGGTTATTTATTCGATCATTTTCTTGTTTCTTAAGGTAGGACTGTATTGCTATAAACTTCCCTCTTAGAACTGCTTTTGCTGCGTCCCATAGGTTTTGGGTTGTTGTGTTTTCGTTGTCATTTGTTTCTAGATATTTTTTGATTTCCTCTTTGATTTCTGTAGTGATTCCTTGGTTGTTTAAGAGTGAATTGTTTAGCCTCCATGTGTTTGTATTTTTTGCAGTTTTTTTCCTGTAATTGATATCTAGTCTCATGGCGTTGTGGTCTGAGAAGATGCTTGATATGATTTCAATTTTCTTGAATTTGCTGAGGTTTGATTTGTGACCCAAGATGTGATCTATCCTGGAAAATGTTCCGTGTGCACTTGAGAAGAAAGTGTAGTCTGTCGTTTTTGGATGGAATGTCCTATAAATATCAATTAAGTCGAGATGGTCTAATGTGTCATTTAAAGCTTGTGTGTCTTTATTGATTTTCTGTTTGGATGATCTGTCCATTGATGTAAGTGGGGTGTTCAAGTCTCCCACTATAATTGTGTTACTGTCGATGTCCCCTTTTATAGCTGTTAGCATTTGCCTTATGTATTGAGGTGCTCCTATATTGGGGGCATAGATATTTACCATTGTGATATGTTCTTCTTGGATGGATCCCTTGATCATTATGTAGTGCCCTTCCTTGTCTCTTTTAATAGTCTTTACTTTCAAGTCTAATTTGTCTGATATGAGTATTGCTACTCCAGCTTTCTTTTGACTTCCATTTGCATGGAATATCTTTTTCCATCCCTTCACTTTCAGTCTATATGTATCCCTTGGTTTCTTGTAGGCAGCATATAGAAGGGTCTTGTTTTTGGATCCATTCAGCCAGTCTGTGTCTTTTGGTTGGAGCATTTAATCCATTTACATTTAAAGTGATTATTGACATGCGTGTTCCAATTACCATTTTCTTAATTGTTTTGGGTTTGTATTTGTAGGTGTTTTCCTTTTCTTGTGTTTCCTCCTTAGAGAAGTTCCTTTAGCACTTGTTGTAAGGCTGGTTTGGTGGTGCTGAATTCTCTTAACTTTTGCTTGTCTGGAAAGCTTTTGATTTCTCCCTCAAATCTGAATGAGATTCTTGCTGGGTAGAGTATTCTTGGCTGTAGGTTTCTCTCTTTCAGGACTTTCAGTATATCCTGCCATTCCCTTCTGGCCTGCAGAGTTTCTGTAGAAAGGTCAGCTGTTATCCTGATGGGCTTTCCCTTATATGTTGTTTGTTGCTTTTCTCTTGCTGCTTTGAATATTTTTTCTTTGTGTTTAATTGTCGTTAGTTTGATTAATATGTGTCTTGGTGTATTTCTCCTTGGGTTTATTCTGTATGGGACTCTCTGTGCTTCTTGGACTTGGTGAATTATTTCCTTTCCCATGTTGGGGAAGTTTTCCACTATAACCTCTTCAAATATTTTCTCAGACCCTTTCTTGTTTTCTTCTTCTTCTGGGATGCCTATAATTCGAATGTTGGTACGTTTAAGGTTGTCACTGAGGTCTCTGAGGCTGTCTTCTAGTCTTTTTATTTTTTTATCTTTTTCCTGCTCTGTGGCGTTTATTTCTCCCATTTTATCTTCCAACTCACTTATTCGTTCTTCTGCCTCAGTCATTCTGCTGGTTAGAGCATCTAGAGTATTTTTAATTTCAGTTATTTTGTTATCCATTGCTGTTTGTTTTTCTGAGTTCTTATGAACTGTTTCTTGTACTTTCTCTATTTTGTTATCGAGATTTTGTATCATTTTTACTATCATTACTCTAAATTCTTTTTCAGGCATTTTTCCTATTTCCTCCTCATTTATTTGGTCTTGTGGGTTTTTTTCCTGCTCCTTTGCCTGCATGGTGTTTCTTTGTTTCCTCATGGTTGTCCAAGCTTTTGGGGTTGCTTGTCCTGGTGATAGAGGTGTTTATAGAAGACTGTCCAAGCCTCAGACTAATGTCCAAGTATTGGATTAGACGAATATTCAGTCTAGGAAACACATACATGTATAAGACACACAATTATTGAATCCGTTAGGACATAAGGCTCTAGAAAGACCTGACAGAACCCCAGTGTGCTATCAGATATTCAAAGAGAAACCCAGCAGAAATTGACAACTGAAACAGAACAAATCAGAGACAAAAGCAAAAGCAAACAAACAACAAATAACACCCTACACATACAAACTTCAATCCAGGGAGATTTTGTAAGCTAGGATCAAATATAGAAATGAGCTGGAGTACCACCAGAGAGAATGGAGATTCTCCGAATGTAATTAGACAACTGTACTAAGAACTAAGATAAAGACAAAAGCCTAATATTAATACCAAGGCAGTGCATCATCTGGAGAATAGAGCAAGGAGTCTGAGCAGACCGATAGTGTTGCTTATAAGTATGTTAAGATAAAATACACTTAAAATGGCTGGAAGAAAGGGAAACAGAAGAGCGTAATGTGGTTGGAAATATGCAAAGAAAAAGAAAGGAATAGAAGTGTATAAAAGAAAGGGATGAAAGGAAAGTATGAAAGATATTTTGTCCGTACTACCAAAAACTTAGCTAGATATAGAAGTATATAAAAAGGCAAAAAAAAAAAAAGAGTAAAAAATATGCTTAAAAAATTATGTTGTAAAACTTGTAGATCCCTTAGGGCTAAGATCGTATTTAATAAATCAAAAAAAAAAAAAAAAAAAAAAAGAGAGAGAGAAAGGAAAAAAAAAAAAAAAAAAATCCAGAACTGATCTCCGAATGGACCAGTTCAATAGGTATTGATACTACTATTTCTGTTTCCTTAGCGTCTCAGCTGTAAGTGTCCTTCTCCTTGCCTTGGGTTTTTTTTTTTTTGCGTTATTCTGTGACCAGCAGAGGTTCCTTTATTGTTCGTCTGTAAGCCTCGGTGTGTGGGGAGGGAGAGGGTGCAATAGTGGCTCCTTCTCCTGGGAGTGAGTGAGCAGTGGCACACTGTTGCTTCAGTCAGGCTTGGAGGTGCCTGTTGCAGAGGGCGCCGGTGGCTCAGGCGTACACAGAAAGTCTTAGAGTTGGGCCTCTCTCGGGGTTTTTTCTTTTTGATGCTGGTTTTTTTTTTTTTTTTTTTCTCTCGGCAGCCTCCCTGCTGCTGGCTTTGCAAGGAGTTTTAATCGAGCCCCGCCCGAGCGCCTGAGGGTGGTTGTTATCCCTGAGCGCCTTAGGTGGCCCGCAGGGCGTCTCTGCACTGCCTGTTGCAGAGGCACCGAAAGAGAGGGAGAGGCTATGCGCGCGGCTCCTCCCCCCCGCCCGGGAGCCTGCAGCCTCCAGCCGCCATCATGGCCGGGCAGCTCTCAGGGACCAGCACTCCTCTCCGCGGACCTCCTCCCTCCTGTCCTCTTGGTCCGTCACCCTACCGGCAACAATGTTTCTCACCCTGAACCAGCTCTCCGGTTCCCACGCTCCCGCTCCTGGACCCTCCGTTCAGCCGCGGATCGATGTCTCGGTCCGGGAACGCTGAGCTGCGCTGCGGACCCTCTGTATGTTTCTCACTCCCTCCCGTCTGCCACAGTTCCGCTGCTTCACCCTCTTTGAGCCCTCGTAGATGCCTCCCTACCAGCTATGTCGGGCTCCCCGCAGCCCTTTCTGGTGTCCGAGGCCGTCTGCTGGTGTTCAGCTGGTTCTCTGTGGGAATGACTGCGTCCTTCCGTGCATTCCCAATGCATCTGTGGAGAGGGATGCACTCCACGTCTCTCTACTTCGCCGCCATCTTTTTCTCCTTGTCAATCAACTTTTAAAACCTTGATTATGTTTGATGATCTTGGTGAGGTTAGCCGGCCATGTTATAAAATCCTCCTCAAAATCATTACATTTCCTTCAGTGTCCCTGTTCGCCACCTAAATGGAATCTTCTTTCCAAAACTGTCTACCCTTGCTTGCTACAAGTGTCAATATGAGGGGCTTTGTAATAATTTTGAAGGTAATATTCACTTAAATACAGCATGAAAACCATTAGCTAAAAGAATTAGCCAATTTTAATCACTAAAAGGATTAAATTTGTTTTTAATCTTTCTCATCATTCTTGGCAGTTTTAGTAATTGTGTTTCCTTCTCTAGTACTGCAGAAAAATTATTTTCTCACGTTTGAAATTCCTAAAATATTCTGACTATTGTTTAGGAGTTCAAAATTGACTACGAAAGACTTGCAAATCTACCCCCAATTGTATGACTTGGTAACCACATGGGGGTATGACCACATTTTCAGTCTGCTTTTGAAAACAAAAATGATCATACATGAACTTTCATATATATATGAAAGTTTTTAGTTTCTGTGTGGAGTTTTAAATTTTATTTATTTATTGAGTAAAGAATACATTACATAATTTAAAAACTAAAAATGTTTTGAGTTTTAAACTGAATCATTTCATTTTCTTCCTTTTTCTAATTCATTGTCCACACATTGTACCCACTATTATTCATTTCTTGCATATTCTTCCAGAGTTTCTCTCTGCATATACCAACAAATACAAAATACTTATTACAATTTCTGTATTTTTGACACAAATGGTCCCAGGAGCTACACACTCCTCTATGTCTTCATTCTTATCCTTATCAGAGAAAACTCTGTAAATATTACTTATACTGTCTGAAAAAGTCACCTACAGTTATTTTTAATAGGAACATTATTTAGAGAAGAAGAAA
Source organism: Hippopotamus amphibius kiboko (assembly GCF_030028045.1). Taxonomy (NCBI): domain Eukaryota; kingdom Metazoa; phylum Chordata; class Mammalia; order Artiodactyla; family Hippopotamidae; genus Hippopotamus; species Hippopotamus amphibius. Next base: position 86,141,356 of record NC_080193.1, on the reverse strand, counting down.
ACAGTGACTAGCTGAACACATAATAAAAGGCAAAGACTAAAATGAAGAAATTCTAATTGCAGAGCACAGTAGAAAAACATTGGCAGGGCTTCCTTGGTGGCACAGTAGTTAAGAATCCATCTGCCAATGCAGGGGACATGGGTTCGATCCCTGGTCTGGGAAGATCCCACATGCCGCGGAGCAACTAAGCCTGTGCACCACAACTACTGAGTCTGAGCTCCAGAGCCCACAAGCCACAACTACTGAGCCCACGTGCCACAACTACTGAAGCCTGTGTGCCTGGAGCCCTTGCTCCACAACAAGAGAAGCCAACGCAATGAAAAGCCTGCACACCACAACGAAGAATAGCCCCCACGCGCAGCAACGAAGACCCAATGCAGCCAAAAATAAAATAAATAAATGAATAATAAAATAAATCTTTAAAAAATAAAAAGAAAAATGTTGGCAGGCCAGGCACCGCAGGACAATGAAGCTCTTCCAGGAGCTGCTGACTAACCTTGAATGGGTCACTTAGATTCATTTACAACAGTAGGGTACAAACAAGAAGCATATTTTTTAAAAAGTGATTCAACAAATATTGAACTTATACCAGTCCACTGCTGAGGATATAGCAGTACATGAGATGGAAAATTCCCTCTTCTCTCGGAGTTTATACTCTAGTGGGAGGGGGGTGAGTTACTTGAACTGGGTGATGAGGGAAAGTCTCTGGGTAGACAGCAAGTTTTAGCGGGTTCATGAGAAGCCCTGTGGGCAGAGAACGTCTGGTGAGGGGAACCATGAATATTAAAAGAAATGAACATGGCAGAAATGCTCAGGAGACTCTCCAGGTCTGGTAGGACCTTGTGGTTTGTGGTAAGGAGTTGGAGTCTTTTATGAGCGTAACAGGGAGGCACTGAACATTTTGTCGTTTATTTTTTTTGAGAAGGAAACATGTTCTTTTTTCCTCCAGCATAATGTTTAAGTGAATTCCTGCAAACTCTTTCAGTGACTGAATGTTTAAGGGGCAGATTTTGAGCTAGGAGGGAAATCTAACCTCCACCCCCTGGAAGGTGGGGCTCCCTCTGCTTGCTTTACAAAATGCCGTAATCAAATAATGTCTGAATCTTGGCATCTGCTGTGATCTGTCTTTTTAACTCTCAAAGTAACTCTTAGCCTTCAGTCTTTTCAGACAGGGCAAATTAAACAGTAAAATGATAGATCAAAAATAAATGTCTTAAAAGTTCGTGTCTTATTTCCTAGGGAAATAGATATATTTGTGATCATAAGAAAGGTTAGTAGTTCTCTCAGACTTGAGTTGTATGACTGAACAAGATCTCTTTAGAAAATCTAAACGTTTCTATTTTACTACATATGTCAGCAGAGAAAAGATTTCCACGGTATAAAATGCAGATATTTAAAATACTTTACTGCTAGGAAAGGGTGGTTTTCAGTTTGTTGATGAGATATATGTTACTGGAATATGCCTATCATGTTGATAACAAAGATTTGGTTTCATCCATTGATCCAGAATTATACAATGTTATTAACACCCAGAGCAAAAAAGAAAAAAAAAAAAAAAAAACACTGGAGGCATGAATTTCCCAAAACAACAAAAGAAAATTCAAAACATTTTCTAATAAAAGGAGGTTTAATTTATTGTCTGTGTATTTCTATTAATTTGATAATGATAGCATTCCTTTCTGCCAACAATTTAGTAGCTAGAAGTATTGAAATGACACACATACAGATACTTTGAAAAGGTTTAACATATGTACATATATTTGTGTATATATATATGTATGTATATATATGTAAAATATTTTGTATATTGTTCAGAATATAAGATTATGTCTTTATGTAGAAGATCAAATTGAATTCAATGCTTCATTCATACAGATTATGACAATGTAGGTGGAGAAACCATTAATTCCCAATCCCTGACATCCAGAAGGTTGTGTATACATTAATTGAAGCCAATATTTACGGAGCACCTAATCTGATTTGTGTACTATAATAGGCACTGTGACACAAGCAGTCAATAACATAGACAAGACCTCTACTATCATGTAGCTTACATTCTAGCAAAGCCACAATGAAACGTATTGCTCATGTGATCTGCACGTGTGCATTTGTCCTTTATTTCTTTGTATTCCATATTTTATTTTTTATTTTATTTTACTTTATTTAATTTAATTTAATTTAATTTAATTTTAATTTTGGCCATGCTGTACGTGGCATGTGTGATCTTAGTTTCCCAGGGATCGAACCCACACCACCTGCATCGGAAGCATGGAGTCTTAACCACTGGATGATTAGGGCAATCCTTGTATTCCATATTTTAAATGAACATATTTCTAAAAAAATTAGTAATCACCATTTCTACCCAACTTTAACTGAGGGGACTCAAATCTTTTAATGGCAAAAATATGTGTAGGCTTGTAATAGTTTAGAATATCTTTTTCTGAATATGTTAAATCTTTTTAAAGTATCTAAAAATATCCATGCAACAAGTTCAGTAAATTTAAAATATCTTAGACTTTCTTCTCCGTACTCCTCCATTTGTGTTTTTAAAAGAGTTCTTTATATATAAGTATATATAGAACAAGATAATGACTATTTTTTATATCAGATGTGAAAAGCGTAAAATTGAATCTCTAAAGATAAGCTCTGTTATCACGGATTTGTTACAGTTCTAGAATCACGTTCAAGGGTTTTGTTTTGTTTTTTAAAATCTCTTTGCACTCACTGTTCTTTCTTATTTTCATCCTTTTTCCAGTGGTGGGGTAGGAAGCAAGAAGAGACACAAAACCTTTTTTTGTTTGTTTTACTTTAACAAAAAAAATATTCATCTTTTCCCATGAGGAATCTCTGGCCTCAACCTAGACTACACTGCAAACAAAATGGTCAGCTGATTGTAATCACAGTAAAATTTCTCTTGGCACCCTCTGGGTCAGATCTCTATGTTACCTTCTCAAAACTTCCCAAACAATCATTGAACTATAATAGGTTGTAGCCCCAGGTCACCATTGCCTGCAAGCTCAATGCATTCTGCATCTTAACCACGTCACTATGAGAAGTGCAGAGTCTTAGAGTCAGATTCCCAGTTCCTAAGCACGTGACGTCGTATTGAGGATATATAAAGACATAGGTGCAAAGGCAGGCTGACTTTTCTTCAGAACAGTTGGAGCAGCTAAATACATGATACAAACCAATACTGGTACCATAAATAGTAACATGACTGGAGGCTTCTCCTACACTAAAACCAGAAATGGAATGCTTAATCAGAGGCACGTCTTAATTTGAGGACTTTTTCAGATGACCTCCAAATGGTCTGTGAATTACTAAAGAGAGGTCCTCCTTTGTAATGCAGCGGAGTCACATATTAACAGATTTAAGAGAACAAGGACAGAGTGAGACATTAGAAGCTATAACAGCGTACACGGTCAAACCAGATTCCTTGACTAAAAGAATGAGGATTAGGTGTGGGTAACTATCAACTATTCACATGTAACATTTGTTCCTCTCCCTGCATCCAGTCAAGAAAAATAATTCTTCCCATTCATAAAGGTATATCTCTTAATCTATTCATATGCTTGAGATTTTGCTCTGTAACTCAGAAAGGAGAGGGAAGGTTTCAGTGATAAAGAAAGAGGAGGGGAGAGAAGAGTTTCAGACTCTGTCCCTCACTGTGTCCAGCTGAATCATTTTGACTGCCTGCCGTGAGGGAGAGTTAGAGGCCAAAGCTGATAGGGTCTTTCAAAGAGATTTTGTGTGGAACAAGGTATAAGGTGGGCTTCTACAGAGTAGAGAGGAGCATAAACCTCTCCCAACCATGCATATACCCTCTGTTATCAGAGTACCTGGAATTTGGGAAGGTGTGGAGGCATCCCAGGACACTGGAGTTTCCATGGGCCATGGCAGTGGTGTGTTCTATGTACTATAGTATGGACAGGACATGGACACATGTCCTAAACCGGAGAAATCAGCAAGGCCAAGTCTGTGACAACTTCTGCTAATAGACCAGCTTGCAGACTCATGGGAGGCATTCCTTCAAGTGTTCTCCTAAATAGTCGGTGTTAGCTTTGCATTTGCGGGGGTGGGTTGCGGCTAAAGTCTACTACTGGGAAGTTTGGTCTATCAAGACAGTAGATATTCGGGCTAAGAGGTGGTACACAAAGGAGACTGTGAACTACCACAAAAGAATTTGAATTTAATGAATATCAGGTAATATTTTGAGAGTTAACTATAAAACTTACCCAACTAGATCATAATGGAGATATGAAAAATCATTTGAAAGAGATTAAATAATTCTTGGACATGCAACCCTTGTTTATACCTTGCTGATAGGTTTTAATGTATCTAATAAAAGAACGTATCAGTGAGAAAGGGGATTTTCAGTTAAGGGGTGTATTAGTATCCTATTGTTGCTGTAACAAATTACCACAAAGGAAATGTATTACTTTGTAGTTTGGGAGTCAGGAGTCTAAAATGGGTCTGCAGAGATGTGTTCCTTCTGGAGGTTCTAGGCAAAAATCCATTTCCTTGCCTTTTAGAGCTTCTAAAGGCTGCCCGCATTCCTTGGCTCACAGACCCCATCTATCAATAGAATCAGTCCAACCAGTTACAATCTTTGCATCTCTTGTTCTCCCTCTGCTTCTGCTCTCATGTCGCCTTCCTTGACTCTGACCTTCCTGCTTCCTCTAACAGGGACCCTTGTGACTATATTACACCCACTTGGATGATTCAGGAAAATCTCTCCGTATCAAAAGACTTGTCCTAATCAAATCTGCAAAGTCCCTTTTTCAGGTTAAGTAAGGTATTCACAGGTTCTAGGGATCAGCACATGGACATCTTTGGGGAACCATTATTCAGTTTACCACAAGGGTACTAAAAAATGAAAGATGCTGGCAGAGCTCAAGGATGTAAGATTGGCTCGAGTGGAGATCCAGTCAGTCCAGAGGGCTTGCCCTGACTGTGGGAACAAATGTATGAAGCTGTTTTGTCCTCACACTGTTAATCTCCACTAGCTCTACCTCCAAGCTTACCAAGCAACCTCCTGTGGACATGGTGACCCATGGGATTTTCCTACTTGGAGCGAAGGCAGTGGTCAGGCTGATACATGTGTGGACACGTCTGACAGCTTCAGTTCTCACTGTGAATGATGCATTTGGCATCTGGCTGTCCCCCCAGAGCTTTCTTAGCTTGAGAATTACTGGTAAGAATAATATCGCTCACTATTATGTACTACACATACCTGCTCTGGGCTATACTAGGCATATAGAGTTTTGTTTATTTAATTTTCAAAGTAATCCTGGAGATACTTTTAATTTTGCCACAACTTTTCTTTCAAAATTTATTTCACATACTACCCAAATATTATCCCAGAGAATAGATGCTGAGTCCATATCAAGCCAGGTTACTTTATGATCCTTACTGAGATTTCTCCATCTGTATACATCTGTTTGACTCACAAAAGTAGAAAATGATGTCATGTTAAAAGGTTGAAGAAACCATCACTCAAGTAATTAGGAAGGAAGAATTCTAGCATGAGAGGTGACTTAGACAAGTTCATAATTCTAGGTAGATTTAAAACTTAAGATACCTAGTCTGATTCTTCCTCATTTTATCATGTTGCCTTCTAATCTGATCTAAGGTTAGAGTCAGATTTCTTCTCTTTTCAGCAAAACCCAAGTTTCCCTGACTGGACCATTTTTGCTTATCTGTTAAATGGAAATCTGATATAAGGACTTTAATTTTATATGCTGGCTTGTGACATTAAATATGGTCATCAAAGGCAAATACAAACTTTCAAAATTGATATTGCAGACTGCAGAAAGTATGTTAAGAGAGGAAAAAAACTTGAAAGAAATGTGGCATGAAATTTACCTAGGAAATAAGGCTCAGTGGAGACACTACAATAATAACAGAAAAGAAAAATTTGATTAAATCTAATTAAATTCCTCAATTAACGTTCAAAGTGGTGCTACAAGAGAATCCCCAGTGGAAAGAGCCCTGGGTAACTAAACTTGCATTTGACCTCAACCTTTTTTCATTTCTCAAAGAATGGTGTATGAAAGGGTATATATATATATATATATATATATATATATATATATATAGGCAAACATTATTTTGGAAGAAAAATTATGTAAGGGAAGAGACATGAACTTTGGGGGCAAACAGCTGTGTACCTTGTTCTGCTGCTTCAGAGCAATATGACTTAGGATAAATTTCTCTATTCTTTAAAAGAAGATAACACTCCCTCTGACCACCCCGTAGAACAGCACCAGGGAGCTTCATTCTTGGAGTTACAGACTTGGGCAGTGCACAGCCTATGTCTGATGTGCCAAGTACAATAGCACATCTCAGCAATGGCAGGATTACATGGTCTGTGCTCATACAGCATCTGGGACCAGGTGGGTGCTCAGTAAGCTTTTATTACTTTCCCTTCTTACAGTTATTGAAAAAAGAAATATAAGCTCCATGGGGGCGGGAAGCCTTTCTATTTTTTCATTCCCTAGCCCTAATGTCCACAGTGTCTAGATCAGTATTTAGCATACAGGAGCTCAGCACAGGGGATTTTGTTATATCACTGTTTAATGAATGAAAACTTGAGAGCATCCAAGTGTTACAAGGAAAACTATCAGCACATAGTTGGCAAGGTACAGTCTGCCTGACTCTTTACTATTGGACATGACAACATAAAGGAGACAGTATATGACATTTTTCTTCCCCATCAACAGAAATAGCTCTAAAATCACAGGCATACTTCCTTGGAACTCGTTCTTTTTCCTAGACTGGGGTCAGCAAACTATGGCCCACTGCTTGTTTTTGTACAGATCAAGAGATAACATTTTTCACATTTTTAAATGGTCAAAAAAAATCAAAAGAAGAATGATATGTGAAAATTACATGAAATTCAAGTATCAGTCTCCATAAATAAAGTTTTATTAGAGCACAGCCACAGCCACTTGTTACACGTCATCTATGACTGCTTTCATGCTACAATGGCAGAGCTGAGCAGTTGGGACAAAACCAATATCTCATGGTAAGACTAAGATATTTGGTCTTTCCCAGAACAAGTTTGTCACCTGCATCCTAGACAACACATTTGCAATCTTAGTGGTGGCCAAACCAAAGTGCAATGATGGCTTTTTTTACAGGGTCATATGAGACAGATGGTATTAATGAAAGGGAGGTCAGTACACCTTATATATACTAACAACACTTCTCTAATAACTGCATAATATTAGACACTAATTATCTATATCTATGTAGCAACATGGAAGAATACTATTTGATGGAGGCTTTTAAAAAACAGGATATCAAAAGAAGAAACAGATGCTTTGACACCAAGCCCATAGTCCTTAATCTTTTTCTGAATTATTTATCTTTTTGAGATGAGAATTATAAGCTCTTTGTTATGAGCTGAACTGTGGCCCCCCAAAATTCATATGTTGAAGCCCTAACCACCAGTAGCTCAGAATGTGAATGCATTTGGAGACAGAGTCTTTAAAGAGGGAATTAAGGTTAAATGAGGCCATATGGGTGGAAGCTAATCTAATTTGACTAGCATCCTTTTAAGAAGAGGAAATTTGGACACACAAAGAGATACCAAGTATACATGCACAGAGAGAAAAGACCACATGAAAAGGCAGCAAGAAGGCACTTATCTGTAAACCAAAGAGAGAGGCGTCAGAGGAAACCAACCTTGCCCATACCTTGATCTTGGACCTCCAGCCACCAGAACTGTGAGAATGTAAATTTCTGCCATTGAAGCCACTCAGTTTATGGTAGTTTGTTATGGCAAACCTCATCCCACACAAAAAAATTTGCACATGATTTTTAGGGGGGTGGGATTGGTCTTCTTGAAAAATTACATTGTCCATGGGATCCTAGTTTCAGAACTTTTGCTGGAACAATTCTTTGTTATCATTATCTGATATTAACTTTGCTTAACTTGGAGCTGAAAACTATTTCTTGAACAATTCTTTATAAGTTCTAGCAAAGGAGGCCTGTAGCTTATAAAAACTTGTTTGAAAAACAAATTTCCGTGATTCTTTCCTTGAACAGCCTCAGGAAGGCTGTGCCTGAAGAAGCAGCTTAACCAGCCAGGTCCATCCAGTCAACCCTGGGACCAGTGAGTGACAGACAGATGTCACAGTCAGAGCACCCTTACGTACAGAGTTCTTTCTGAAGTCACAGAAAAATTCTCCTTCTTCCATCTGACCAACTCCACCAGCTTGTAATTAATTCCCTACCCTTATCCTCAAAAGAGATGGCAGTCTTTTAGGTCTGCTAGTGGCCAAAAATAAAATCTACCTCATTCTTCAGTTAGCTCTTTGACCTTCTGATTTTTCTTTCTCTGTTGTTAAGTTTTTACCTTTGTTTGCTTGTTTTGTTTGTCTTGTAAACTCCCTTAAAAGGAACAAGGTGCCCAAATGCCTGCGATTTCTCAGGGCCTCTCATTTGCTGTCAGAATCTGAATATCTCTTATTTACACCACTTGGCAGCCATGCAACTGGTACTTTACTTGTTTCTCTATTCCCCCCTCTCTCTCTTTCGTTTTAATCAACAACAACCTGTGGTCCTTTACTATTTTCTGTGCCTGAACAATTTATCGCTAGCTTTGATCGAAGCTCTTTTGATGTGATTTTTATAATGTAATCTATCCTTGGTTTATTGTATGTTTTCATCATCATTTGGAAAGAAGTCTTTGTAATGCAGTGCTTTATAGTAGCCACTATCTTCATTTTATTGTCAATTTTTAAACTCAGAGATGACGTGTTAGAGATGTTGTCTCTATTCTGGAGAGCCTAATTAGAGAGGAGTTGGCAAATACCTCAACTATACCATATCTCAACTTAAGCTTCGGCAAATTTCCAGGTCTCACAGACTTCCAGATCTTTAAAAAGAATTCAGTATCATTTCAATGCTGAAGATGTTCAAGTCAAGGAGGAGTAAACTTGGTGGTTAGAAACATATACTCTGGAAGCAAACTGTATGGACTCAAATCCCAGTTTCCTGGGACATGTGACCTTGGGTAAGTTCCTTAAATACACATTGCCTCAGTTTCCTCATCTGGATAATCCAGAGAATATTTGGATCACCTCACAAAGTTGCCGTGATCATTATATTAAATAACATAAGAATTAAAAGATAACCTGTCACAGACTAAATGCCATGGAAGAGTTTGCTGTATCCAAATCTTATGTATATTCTTGCTTATACAGAAGAGTCATTTAACATCCCTATAATTCAAAATTGGCATCCTTGCCATGCAATCCCTGTTATCGGTGAGATAGATATTAGCCAAAGTTGCTCACATGGTTCTATATTCCTGAATCCGGTGGGATCAAAGATAAAACTTTTTTATTCTGAACTGTGCACCATAATGAATTACATTAAAAGGCTCTAGTGTATTGGGGCAGATCCTGTTCCAGGACATTCAAATTACATTAAAGTTATACAAATCTAATAAGTTATCTTCCTTGGGATCCTGTTCTAGGGCATCTAAATTACATTAGAGTTATACAAATCTAAGATATTATCTTCCTCTTTGTCAATTTTGCAAAGACTGGCAACGAGGCTCCATTGCCTATTGGTGCAAATCAGTCGGAAATTCTTATGTGTTATGTTCTTGTGCAATTTAAGATGCTTAATCAATAGGTTTATAGATCTCTGAGAAGGGATTATATATATCCTGCCACATTTAGAAAAGATGACAAGAATGGACAATAAACTTAAAATAAGATGGGTCCCCAGCTGCATTAAGTAGGGGGTGATGAGCAATGCATCCTCCTCTTTGGATACATTTCTCCAAAGTGGTAATTTTCTTGGATAAGGTAACAAGAGTGTTTCTCCAGCATTCACAAATATTTTCTAGATAACCCAAAGACAAGAACCAAATTGGGCTTTCAGAGACAACGAAATGAAAACTTCAGATGAATTTCTGAACTCATGGTGAACTCATAAGACTGGGTTAAATTTCACAATTGAAATATAAGCCCAAAATATTTCCACTAGATTATTAAACTTTTATATTGCATAGTCTTTAAGCTGTGTTTATGACTCCATTTTACAAGTGAAAAGAAAAAGATGGTTTTAAGGGAACATATATTTGTTTATTTGTTATGCAATGTAAATACTTTGTCCGGAAGATTTTGTCATTGAGCCTAGCAATTGTTTTAGTGTTGTTTGAAGAGAATTAAGTAGAATTGGGTTCAAGTTCAGGTGTATTCTAGGTGAGACAGATTGGGTTGGAATGCCATCCCCACCTGCTAATAACCTTAGGTTAGTCATGCAATCTCTCTTAAAACTCAGTTTCTTCAACTGCAAAATGAGAATTAAAAATAGCTCCCTCACAATGTTGCTAAATGATTGAGTGATATAGACAGAATCCCTACTACCACCAATGGCCCATGGCAAGTGTTTAGTAAAATGGTCTTTTCTAGGACTAGGAGAGTCAGTCAGGCTCCAACACTTTAGCATCTGATAAGTATCTCCTCAAGAATCTAGTTTATTCCCAATATCTTCAATCAGATTTTGTCTTTTGTTTCCTTTGCAAGTTTACTTGCTTGAACAACATGTGAAGCTCTATGTCGAAGCCTTGTAATTTAGTCACTAAAAGAAACAATCATGATATTAGAGCTGGTGGGGCAAAGCTGCAGTACCACAAAGAGATCACCTGAGGAGCACATTGCATAAGACTGTACATATACTCATCAAAAAAAAAAAAAAAACTAGAGAGCTTGGCACCAAATTTCCTGCCTGCTGTCTGTTTCCATCTAGCATCTAGTCCCAGCTCCCCTGGCTCGACTGTAATATTTTGCAGTAAATTCAACTAAAATCTTCTTCCTTGTTGCCCGTGTCACCATCCTTGCCTCCAACGACCACTTCCCTTCTTCACCTGGCTGACTACTGCTATCCTGCCAACCGCATCTAGGCATCAGAACCAGAAGTGACACCCACAACCATCCCCTCTACTCTTCGGCTACCAACTTGCCCTCTGTGTTCTCAGAGAGCCTATAAAAAATGACATGCCTGTGCTCTTCACACTGAGCAATGGGACAGCTCAGTGGTTCTGTGTGGGGACCCTGGAGCTTGACCTCTTGGATACAAATCCCAGCTCCACCAGTTACTTGTGTGATCAGTTTAACTTCTTCTTTCAAAAATAGTTATTTATTTTTTTAAATGTTTTTACCTAAATTTTTGTTTCACAGTGTCCTCATCTATATATATATATGCAAAGATAAAAATTATGATGCATATAAAACACGCCTAAGATGCATCTGCTTCTTGTAAGCCCAGTAACAACGTAGTAATTTATGTCTGTCTTCCTCATGCCTAGCACAGAGTCTAGCAAATAGTGCACATGTGTGCGTGCACGTGCACACACACACACGCTCACACACACACACGTTGAAACTGAGCCAGCTCTAAATGCCAATCTCAACAGTGGAATCCTTCTCAAAGGTATTAAACTTTTTGTTTTGCGCCATGGACCCCTTTGGCAGTCTGGCAAACTCTGAATTCCTTCTCAGAAGAGTGTTTTTAAATACATGAAATGAAATGTGTTTAGGATTAATTATAAAAATTCCAACTGTATTGAATTACAACCACTAAAATATTTAAAAATAAATTTGTGACATAGTAATATTGTGTTTTTTCATACTAAATAACAAAATGGAGTAATATTGTGCTTTTTCTTATTAAATAACAAAATGGAGTGACAGATCTAACTACTGTAAAATTTCAAAGAAGTAGTAAAACTTGAACAATACGGTGAGGTTGCTGCAGCACCAGTAATGTGATACGAAAATAACCACAGCTGCTTTGGTATCTAAATCAAAGGCACTGCTCATACTACAGTGATGTTTTGCTTTGATTTATTGTTGAAAGAAATGCTAAATTTCCATTAGAGGCTAGCAAAAATCTAGATGTAATGGTTTCCTATCTAAGTTCCCAGATCCTCTTCATCTGAGGTTAAGGTCTGCAAGTTTGAAGCTTAATTCATAAAAATCCATGAAGTCTCTTAACAGAGACTGCAGTCACTGCTGGGTGAAACTGTTGATTGTATCTGTCTCGTTCACGAGCTTTTCAGGCAAAACCAGCCCTCACCAGGAGTGAGGGTAATGACTGTCCAGTGGGGTTGATTTGGATGAACAGGTTGTGATGTTTCAGAAACAAAATGGCCTTTCCTGACCTTTCCTAATGCTTTCCTTCAAACATGGTCCAATTTAGAAACTTCCTACTTAATGGCTTAATTATTGCATTCAGAAAAAGTAAATATGATACTTTGGCTTTAGTTAGAGGGGAAATATGTCCCATTTACAGTGCTTGGCACCGTGTCGAAGTGTGAGGCAATTTGCACTAGAGAAAGCTCTCTCTCCTTTGGGCTGGAGCCAAGAATCTTGATAATGCTTGCTTTTATCTGAGTTAATCCTGGGCTGATGCCCTGCTAATATATTCAAGCTCTTTTAATTCTAATTCTGCCTTTTTAATATAATACTAAAATCAAACAGGAGTCTGCATTCCCAGTTCCCATCTTTTAGATGTCATGAAGTTGCATTGTTTTTTTGCATAGGGAAAAGACCCGGGGAAGGTGCAAGAGACATTCAATAATTAAACCCATTGAATGTCTTCGATGGAGAATTAGAAATCATCTGGATAATTCTAAATTTATATTTTTCTTTAGATCGTTGAAATGAAAATAGTGAGTTTATTTGAACTAACATGGTTACAGGGCATGAAAAAAGCGGAAGACTTGAATGAGCCCCTTCCTGACTGAGCGACCTTAAACAAGTTTTTTTGCACTATTGGTGAAAACGAAGACAGTGCAGCATTCCTCACCAAGCTGTTGGGAGGAGTCAATTGGATATTTTGTAAACTACAGAGCACCATGAAAATAGTAGCTCTCATTATTGGGATATTCACATTATTTCCTCAGTTTCACTTTGTTGGTCAAGAACTATTGTATATAATGGTAAAAATTATGTAACACTTAGAGGGTATAAAAATGAAATAAGCAAATTTCAGAAAATCAATAACTTTTTGATAGATTGGGAACTGTAAACACTGCCCCCCCCCAAAAAAAATAGTTTCTCTAAAGAATATTTGAATTACTAACATTTTAAGATATTTGTTTAAATGTTAGTATAAAAGTGATGATCCAAGAACTGTCCAACTCTGTAAAGACTGGCATAGATACGCCCAACCATCTATAAAGCAGAACAGATTGTCAAGTGTAAAGTTTTACAGGACATGTTTCATGTTTGAGGATTGGTGTCATATGCTTAGTGAAAAGAAGGAAAGCTATTTTAACTCAGCTGCTGGGGTTCTTTTTCCCCCAAACATCTGAAATATCAAACTGAATTGGGCCATTGTTTAAGATATTATTAAGGTCAGTTTTCTCAATACTAAAAGGCTGTAAGATCCATGGAGCAGTGCAGAAAAAATGCTTTGCAGTGGGATTGTGTATTTACAAAATATATGACCCATGAAATCCTGGACTCAAAACAAAAAGAAGTTCCAAGTTTCCAAAATGATGAAAGGTAGAAATTTGTCCTTAATTATAGTATAAATCTTAGTAAAGACATCTCTATTTAAGTGGCATTCTGCTCTCACCATTCTGTTCATTAACTTTTCATTCTATGTGATGTTTTGGACTATTAATTCTGGTCAATAAGAACAGTTCAATAATTAGTTTTGCAGTGTTATTTGTCTTGTGGAGTTTTTCTTAGTCAAAAGAGTGGGGCATTAATGAATAAAAAGTAACAAGCTTAATCAAACTTACAGACATGAGAGCTTTATAAGCAGAAAGAAGAAACCTAAATGGCATTCATAATGCTATATGATTTCCAAAGTCTTCTTTCCCAATTATGTAGTAGTATTAAAACTTAAATTAAAAATATGTCATGACAATACCCTATAAATTTCATCCTAGAAATTACAATTGGGGATTTTACTAAGACAAAATAGACATCTGAGGCTATGATACACAATTATTTTTAAGCAGTAAAACTTCACAATCTTTAAAAGGGAATCCTGCAATCTAAAGTTGACTCTTTTTTTTTAGGAAAATGAGGATTCATTTCAGAAAAACAGTCTGAGGCACGCACTTTAAAAAAAATTAGGTTGTTTCCCCTTAAAATGTGGTCTATCTGATTTGTCACAGCTCATCTTCAGGGCCAAGTCATGAGGCCAGAAGCTGAATGCAGGGATTTTTCTGAACCAGGTGGACCTTATTTTCACAGTCTCACATCCAGTTTGCTGTCTGTCATCACACGGACTTAATGTCGGGAACTGACACGTTTCAAATATTGATGGGCAAACATTGGTGAATTCAGAAACTTGGAACTTGCCCAAAATATCCAAATCTCGCATGTCTGTAAAATCAACCAGGAAAACAGGCTATTTTGTGAAATGTCCACAGCCTCTTATTTTCACTTGAGATTTTTTAAAAAAATACCACAGGAGAAAACTGCCCTTTTGATATTTTAATCCATGAATTTTTTGAAGTTTCACCACCTGGCTTTAGAACCTAGTTTCAAATAGGTACTACAACTCTGCTAGAGAAACAATAAATTTCTTCAAATGTGTTTGATACTTTAAAAATTTACTTGAGAGTATTTTTTATTCGTTTTGTTTCCCTTAATGTTTTTTTTTTCTATTTCTCTACATCCATGATGTTCAAGAGGGAATATGAAATTTGCTTTCTACTTCAGAGAGTGTCATGACCTCTCAAATAAGCTCCCTGTCTGTGTGGCCTTGTCTCCTTTTGTGACAAGTACACTACCTAGAGTCATGTATGTCTCAAAGAAATCTGTGTTGCTTTTTTCGCTTTGTTGCCTACTGCATTTTTTTTCTCTTCTGTGAAATGAGGGAGGAAAGGAAAGTTACAATTGTGCTGGTTCTGTGTGTAAACAGTGTGAAAGCTCTCACCCTGATCTAACCTAGAGGAGTGATTTAATTTTCTTAATTATTCCATGCTAATGAACTGCTCATTTTTTGTAACTAGGACTGGGAAATAGTGGAATGCATATGAAAACGAACATTCCATACTATCTTTCAAAAGTTTTACTTCGTGTGTGTGTGTGTGTGTGTGTGTGCGCGCGTGTTTAAGATACAGATATAGAACCAGGGTGTGTCTACTTGAAATTCTAATGCTGCAGGAGAGAGCCGATTTCAGGATTTGAATAATTTCATTTAGTCAATAAAGGGATAAATCAGTCTGCAACAGCTATTTTTCCTTGACTCGACTTTGGATTAGAAACTCAGTCCATCTCAGAGAAGCATTTATGCAAATACGGGTGTTAGTGGTGTGGCTGATCACATTAGACCCGCGGGTTACCGGATTACCTGGGCAGCTGTGATGAAAAGATCAGTGCATTTTCATGCTGAGATGCAATGATGCAATGCATTGTCTCATGTCATCAGCAAATGTCATTTTAATAGGACTACAAATCATTGTGACATCAACAACCTGAAACAAATCTTCTGGATATTTAAATACACTGATTCTTCCCTGGATGCCAATGAAAGATGTAAAAAGAAACTCAAAAAGAACGGCTCAGTCATAAAGTAGCAACATCTAGACTGTAGAATTTTCCATTTATTTTAAGCTGTAAACTAACCTATATGGCCAGAGGACAAGGGATGCTGTGGCTTTTATGAGACTGTGGATGATTAATTCCCAAACAACTTACAATCAACTTTCAATCTGTGTGCTGGAGGCATGGAGAACAGTGGTACAGATTTTTTTAACGGCAGAATAATCAGAAAAAATTTCAGGTACGCTGTTTATCCCTCCTATCCCTGGAATTAGAAAGAAAGAAATAGCTCTGGGCAGTGAGGAATACTGCCAGCAATAGTTTATCAGACAACCTAGACTTCTGTAATGCATAGATAATCAAATCTGGCATTTTCGCCTATTAGAAATACTCAAAAATGCCTGTGATGACACACAATAGTTTCTTGATCACAATATCCTATGATCCTTCTATAAAAAAAAAAAAAAGAAAAAAAAAAGTACAGGCCCCAAATTATTTTAACACAAATTTGACTCAATCAACAAAACTAGATGAGTGCCCAGGTTTGTTCTAGAATGCTATGGCAACTAGATAATAACTGTGGCTTCTTTTATTAAAGATTCAGCCCCTATGTGGTACACATAGAAAATGAAAATATACAAAATAATGCATTTAAAACATTACAATGGCAATTCAGATATGCTTTTATCATTTGACTTCAAATTATTAGAGACTTAGAAGAGAAACAGGAGAGGAAGTGATGGAGTAAAAAATCAATTTAATGTGTCTTTTCGGCGCCCTTTAAGAAAGTAAATTTAGGGCAGCCTTGCAAACACTTATTGTCTAAGGAATACCATTCTATTAACTTCTTAAAAATACAGAAAAAGGCAAATATGAAGCCACAAATGTGTTGGCTAGAACAACAGAAAACTTCAGTAAAGCCAGGAAAAGGAATCTTGGAAATGTATCTGAGATTTCAGTTGAACTGCCCTGGCTACAAATTCAATTGACGGGGTACTGAAAGTGACAAGGGGCATTATCTGCCTAAGCGTATTCCAAGTTTCTCTTATTCGGAGATTTTTAGAACATGAAAGTGTTTATGATGTGTTCTGTCTACGGATAAGAGTCTGTGGTCACACTTTAAGCTATTTTGAGTGCAGAATTATTTCCGATTTAATAAGACAATGCCATGTAAAATGGCAAAAGATTACTTAAAGCATAATTTTGCAGAGACTTAGGAAGAAATGAAAATAGCTTATTTTGTCTACTGTCGTGGGTTCTCCTACCTCCCGCACTCTGCAGCCTAATCATTGGCGTTTGCACTCACAGAAGTAAAATACTCCCTTTGAAACAATTACAAATGAGGAGTCTATGCTTTTTTTTTTTTCCTGGAGAAAATATCACAATGTTTTCCTTTACCTCTTGTTTCTTTAAAAATACATAGTCTCTATGGGAAAACACTTTTTGGCTTATCTTCTCTTTCAAAATGATGGTCAGCTACTTTCTCTCATTGATGAAGTTTGATACCATATTACACTGTAGAAATAATGACAGTTTGATAACCTTTTCTTTTTAATCTTAAAACCTAATGCAAGTTCTCTACTGACAACTGATTTTCTTGTCTAACCAACTCTTTATGAATTGTTTAATGCATAACTTATTCCTAATAATTTATTCTTGAAATTGTCCATATATATATATAAGTATATATATAAGTATGTATGTCCCTATATATTTTTTTTTCTTTAAATAGAGAACCTCTTGGTGGAGGGGGTACTGGGAGGACTTAATTACTTAATAGAAATGCACTAACTACCCTAACTACCAATACTATAATAACACAACAATTTTGTAAATCCTTACTAAAAAATAAACTTATTTCATATTTAACCATATCACTGTAAGAATGAGTTTTAAATTGTGTGAGTTTAAGAGATTGGAATTATCTAGATAGGCAAGGCTGTGCTCTTAGCGATGATTCAGCACGTGAAGGGTAGCCACAGAGCCTAGTGGAAGGTGTGCATTCTCAAGGACGATCACATTGAAGAAGGTGCTTCCCCAGGCTTTCCTTGGGATTCTCAAGGTCAAAAGGAAAGTAGGAACAACGTCTGGATTGCCCACTGTTGTGAGTTAATAAAATAAAACTTGCCCAGGATGCCATCTACAGTAACTCAGGGATTTGGAGGACTGGAAAATCTTTTTTAATTGTATAGACCTATTGCCAACTTTTTATGTAAGGCATTAAAGACATTGCTATTAAAAACTACATCTACTAACGTTATCATTTCTAAAATAGTTCAGAATCAAGGACATGCCTTTAAAGTCGTCTAAGTTTCCTCTTAAATCATGTTGCCAAAAACCAGTGAAAACTTCATCGTGGAACCTCATCTGTCCCTTTGCCAGCATTTGTGAACCATTTAGGTGAATGCATTCAGGCTTTGCATTCCTACACCTGGATCATTCACTCATTAATTTCTTTACTCTAAAACTATTCATTTAGACTCCTTCTACATGCCAGTCCCTGATCTAGACACTGACAAGGGCTGAGGAGCCAGCACAGACACTATCTCTACCCTAGTTCATGGGCTAGTGGAACACAGCTCTACCTCCATTTAGCTGTGTTACCTTGTGCTAATTACTTTAAAAAAAAAATGAGCCTAGGTGGTGTCCTCTTAGATAAAATGAAGATAAAAATGCCCCCATTGCAGAACTGAGAGGCAAATTGACACCCAAAAGGCATTCAACTGATGAAAGCTAGTCTCATCAAAATCATTAAATGTTATCAGAGCAATTTTCTTTAGAAGGAAAAGGAGGTGGAGAAGTAGCAGATTGTCCTTCAGACATTGTCAGTCTCCCAGATCCTCAGAGCACAAAGACAGATGCAGAAGAGATGCCTATGGTACCAGCGTAAACGGATACTTCCCAGTGGCACCAGCATCAGATTAGGTGCCCGCAAATATGTTAAACATGTCTGATGAATAATTTCACCAGTTAAGGGCAGAAGTGCATAAAAGCACCTCTTAGAACTAAAATGCACAATTTATCACAGGGAAATAGCCCAAAGAATTGAGATACAATCTAAATGGTATCATAATTGGGCTCTGGAATTACATTTTTGTTAAGGACTGTACAGCTTAGAAGAATCTAATAAAACATCTGACAAAAGCAATAGATTCTGGCTGACAGCGTGGCCTAGAGGCATGCGTTCCCACTGACTAGGAAGTTAAGATGTCACCAAGTCCTCAACCCTTCCCTTCACTTTAGCCTCTAAGAATTGGTTGTGAAGTGGAGTAAAGGCACTGTCAAGTTTAAATTTTAAATAGATACATATGGAACAACCAGGGTTTTCTTAGAAACATTTTTTACTCACTAAATCAAGAAACTAACACCGCCTTTCCATGAACTGTGTTAGGGCCCTTGATGCCAGCTGTATTTTCACCTCCACACAATGCAAAGTCTTGCAGAAACTTTAATTCCCACTGAAGTGAGATTCTACAGGTTTCCCAATGGGATTAGATAGGGATGCATTTTCAATCTCTCTCCTGGGTCCTTGCTTTCTCCATTATGATTCTGTCCACAACTTTAGGCCTACAGCACTCCCTCCCCAAATCTGCTTATGTTTGTATGACTCTTACTCTCATATTCTTTATTTTTACTAGATTATAACGGTCTTTATCGGTTCATTTACTTTAGGCAAGTTTGCACTAAAAAGCTAGGTACCAGGGCAAAAGGTAAGAATCACATGAACAGATTGGGATAGAAATTTAATGGAAGCTACTCCATAGACAGGTTTTATTTCTAGGGGCAACCCAAACTCTTCCTTTAAATTTAATCCCATGTGACTACACTGCTCCCCAGAATTCCCTATGCCATGATGGCCCATCAAGCAGGTCATATAGAGAAACCAACTCACCTTGACATCACAGGAAGGAGAAGGCCAACACTGAATGTGTTGGTGAGGGGGGCATGTTTCCTGTGAAGTTTTCAGTCTTCTTCCTACTATAGATTTCATTGGCCACAGGAAAAGAAATACTTCAACAAAGCAAAAGACACTGCAAAATAGAAGACCATCTCTAGATCGTACCATTTTTCCTTTGTTTCAACATGCATTTGGTTCTGTTTCAGCACAGCCTGTAGCTTGTGACCTGAGAGCTTCACAGAAGTCTGAAACCACTAGTTTCAGAGCAGACTGAACTTTGATGGCTGCCGCTGCATGATATGCTGTACATCTCAGGACCCCACCATCCCAAACACACTTCCTTTATAGCATCCCTCACACAGGTCCTTCTTCTCACCCCCCTTTTGCAATTACTTACAACCTCACAATTGGGTAGTTTCTATGCATCCAAATTAGGTTCCCTGCCACCACACACACACACACACATTCACATACCAATCCCACCACCACCATCACCACCATCAACTGAGTACCATGGACCCCACTTGAGAAACAGGTGACAGGTTCCTGAATACTGTTTTAATATCTTACTTCTTTCTCAAAAAAATTGCCTGACTCTCACCTGTGGATTTAACCAAATCCAAATTAGTTTAACAACAAAGATCCTTAGTTACAACCTTACATGTTACTGTTCCTTGTAAAAATCTCTAGTATTTCTTGTACAAAAATCTCATGTTCCTTCTATTCTGGTCAGCTCAGCATTTCAGAACAGGTATCATGCTCCCCACACCCTATGTTATTTAAATTGTTACCAATTTCTCTATATGAAATTCTTCCTTTACAGCCCCTTTGACAGTTAAAAACATTGATGCCCTTTAAGGTCTAGCCTACTACCAGATTTACCAGATTGAGGAAAGGACTTAGCCAGGGATATCACTCTTCCTGATGCTTTCTAATAGTCACTTCAAATATGCAAAGTATTCTTCAAAAGTTATAAAAATATCATAATTTATTTTTATTCAGAATCTAGTGCAATTGATATTTTAGGGAGTTCCATGCCTCCCTGATTTCTTAGACTATTAAGATTTAATTTTTTTTAAACTAATGTTTCTAAACATTAGGCTGGAAAAAAGGTTAAAAGAAAACTAGAATGTGGTAGAGGAAACATGAAAACTCTACTGCTCACACATAATTACATAGCTACCTTTCAATGACCTTCCTAAGATGGTGGGGAGCACAGGAAAACAAAGAAGTGGTGCCTGGGTCTTTGGGTCTACACCCAGTATCTCTTCTATAAAGAATGGTGGAAGAGACTTGGAATTATCATGGCCATCGAGAATTAAGAAGAAGCCAGGATAGGAACAGAAATCCCCTCAATGTGAAGGCTACTCAGCAGGATGATTGTGTGGTGCTATAAAATTGCAAAACTCATGTCCTGTTTCATGAACTAACAGAGCCTGTTATGAATAAACTCAGATTTATCAGTGAGGCAGACTGGATTCCAATTTGATAGGCATCGAATGGATGAAAAAGACATTTCTAAACACTTAGAAATGGAGAAGGAAAAGATCATTGAATCCCTTCACTCATTGGTTAGTTTCTGAAGCTACAATAAAGACTAAAATATGCACATTTCCTGCTTTCATGGATCTTCAGGGTCTAGAAGTTGATGTATTACAGCTGAGACAGGAGGTAGGGTGCGCTCTTTAAAGAAAAAATCTGGTAGTTAATTCCAGACATGGGACCCATAGGAAAAAAAAAAAGACAAAAAAACAAAATCCTTGCCAATTAGAGAAGTGAAATTTTGTTGTGCAGTGTCCTTATTACTGCAATGTAATATTGCCTGTTAACTGATCCTTCAATTCTACCCACTATATCTCATTCCTTTATTATTCAAATAATACACACCCAGATGAAATGCATAGGGTGTTTTGGAAAATAAATGAGGAGGGAAAACTGGTTTTGTGAAAATTACCTCTTTTCCTTGAGGAATAGCATATTCACTGAAAGTACATCTTTATGTACACTGTTTTATTGCTCTTTCCATGAAACAAAAATCATTCTAAAAATCTGCAAACTTTGGTGTATAATATTAATGGAAGATTTATAAATATTTTGACATAGTTATTGCACACATATATGTGCTGGTACAAACTTGTACAAATGTGTATGTTTATATATGTATGTATATATATATATACACATACACACAAACACGTAAAAATGCACACATACTAAGGCACGCATAGCTTTTGCACAAACAGCTGGCAATATCTTCAAGGAGAAAAAACATTCTAAATATACTATTCGGGACTTCCTTAGTGGTCCAGTGGTTAAGACTTCACCTTCCAATGCAGGAGGTGCCGGTCCGACCCCTGGTCGGGGAGCTAAGATCCCACATGACTTGTTGCCAAAAAAATACTAAAAAAAATAAAATAAATAAAATAAAATAAAATAAAATAAAAATAAAAAATACACTATTCTTAAGTCATTTTGTTTTTAAATCAAGTCTTTTTGTTTCATTATCTTTAAGGACTACCATATTTAATAAAGATTTTAAAGAGAGAGAATATTTCATATCAGCAAGGATGTAGGGAAACTGGTACTTTCACATACTGCTGGTGAGAATAAAATTGGTGAAAAATTTCTGGAGAACAATTTAGCAATCCAAATCCAAAAATCTTAAAATATGTATGTCATCTGATGCATTAGTTCCATTGCTAGATATTTATTAAAAGGTGTATCAACATACAAAAATGTATTTTAAGGATATTCGTTATAATAAGTCTGTAGTAGAAAAAGCTAGACTCCATGTAGCTATGATAAAGTACACTATGATAGTCATAAAATGCATTTAATTCTACACACGTTTAAAATGAAGATGTAAATGTGTATTTATTGGCATGGAAAGATGTTCATGGTACATTGTAAAGTAAAAAAGGGATTCTAAGCAAAGTCATACTAATCACTAATATTTACATAGTGCTTACTGTGAGAAAGGCACATGTCTTGACATACAGCCACACGTATACGTATATAAAGTACATATACTTTATATATATGTATACAATATAGGTACATATACATATATATGTGTGTGTATATATATATATACTTTATATACAGTGACTCATTTCAATCTCTTTGATATTATCCCTGGTTTATCCGTGAGGAACCAAGCCTAGGGACCTGAAGTGATTCACCAAAGATAAAACAGCTAGTAAGGGACAAATGTGATCTTTACACTGAGGCAGTCTGGCTGTCAGAGACCACACTCTCAATCTCTCCAACATAATGCCTATCTTTGTATAGATACTCATGGGCTTTTGCTCACATGTTCTTTTTTGTACGTGCACAGGCAGAGAAAAAAGTATAGGATAACATTCATCAAGATTTAACATGGTTATCCTTAAGTGACTGGAATTTTATTTTAATTTTTGTGTGGCTGTGTTTTCTTTAGTGAACAATGCATTACTAGTGTACATTTTAAAGAGGGGGAAATGGCAAGGACTATGAAAGTATTCTGCTCAGCTGTAGCCACAGGTCAGTCCTCCTGTCTTCCTGGCCCAGCTGATGGACATGGCGAATGAGGAGCTCCCATGGGCCACAAATAAGGCACAATATAGAAAATCTGCATGTGGGTGATTGAACATCGAATAAATTTTATTTTCTCAGCTCCTGTGAAAGTGAGGCACCTTGGAATATTGAATTATTTCTTCTGGTCAATAAATTATTGCTTCCTTACAAAATGCTAAATGATGCCACAGTGGCCTAAAAGTGAATGTGTCTCTGAGAAAGCCTGACTCTCATTACCAGGGTCCCAGGCAACTTTAGAAGCTGATGGTCCTGACACTTGTTTCTGGGTCCACACAAAAATGAGAAAATTTACTTGAAATTTACATGTAAGAGACCGCAAAATACCTTGTCACAGTTTAGATTTTCTTTTCTTTTCAAGTTTAATCGATATGATTTGTTTGCTACCTTTTCTAATCCAATAAGCCTAAAGGGATGCTGAAGAAAACTGAGAAAAACATCATCTTTGAGTTCATCGCTCTGGATGGAATTAATCCAGGCTTGCTGTGTGTCTCAGAAAGGATCTCTTTTGCTTCTGATAGGGTACACCAATAATGACTTCCAATTTTATTAAAGTAATACAATTTTTTGTGTTATAAACTAATACAATTTTCTGGTTATCTCCAAAAAGGCAAACTTAAATATCTGTACTATGGTTGAGTGAACAACTATAGATAGATTTTCCTCCTCCCCTTCCTTCCTTCCTTCTTTCCCTCTTCCTTCCTTCCTTCCTATCTCTCTTCTTCCTCCTCCTTCTCTTTCTTCTCTCTCCCTTTCTCCTTCTGTTTCTGTTTCTCTCTGTCTCCCTCTCTCCCTCCCTTCTGCCTCCTTTCTTCCATACTAAATAACTATACTTTAGTTTCAATGCTATCTTACAAGAACCGTCCTACACATAGATTGAGACAATCTGAGCACAGTTCTCTTCGAGTAACTCTGTAACCCTACACTACACATGCTATCAGGAAAAGCTACGTTTTCAGGGACTGAAACTTTAGCCACCACTGCATGCTGCTCTTGTCTGAGCTCTGCGATTCTTCGTTATTTCTCCCCTGAGGATTCAGTGGATTTGGTTCAAGCACCATTGAACGTGATGCTGTATTAATTGCCCTGGAGGGTAGCAAGGCCTTTGAACTGTGGCTGTGAGGGATATTTTGCTGTAAGACATGTGTCAGCACTTGGCTGGTTAACTCTGGGGCTGGACTGTACAGCATGCTGGGACTAAGGATCTGGAAAACTACTTTGCATCCTAATCTTACATCTGTTTTCCATCATGCGGTGAGATTGACTGGCTATTCTAACAGGGAAGCATCATTCTGCTATAGCCAGAGTCTAAGTACAAATATTGTACTGTCAAAGAATATTAAGAATTTTCCATCATTTTTTCAGGTTCTCCCAAGCAGCTGGCATGCATAGGTGAATGGGTGATGCAATGGATTAATTACCTGACCTTTCACTCCAAGAGGAATTGTCTGTGCGTAAGTTGTGTGTCAGCATTATGACACTGAAACTTAAATTGACGATGATTCCTCATCTTTCAATGAAAATAAAACCTCATTTTTCACTGGCCTAATTTTGAACCCATTCTAGGTTCCCCCTGCCACTCAGAGTTTATTCATACTCAGTTTAAATGCAGAGTTATATCTGAAATACAGTCAACACCTGTCTTTCAAAGAGCACAGACTAGTTGATTCATCCAGAATGTTTTTTTCTTTCTTCCAGCCTTCTTGAGTAGTAAACTGACATCTCCATTGCTACAGATGGGGACAATGAAGAATGTTTACAATTGCATAGGTAGTCAAATAATTTTAGATTGTAGTTATGGAGCTGTAATTATATTCCTAGACTTCTGCATAGCAGATTACTTTTGTTTCCTCTAGATGCTACAGCCTCTCAAACAATATTGGTCATTCTTACTTATGTCATTGAATCCCAGGTTTACAGTGGTTACAGATACACTTCATAAATGCATACCATATAGGCAGGAAGAATAGGGCAAATGCTAAATTTCTATGGAAATATCAATTTTAAGAGAGTCATTTATTCTCAAAGTTCTGTGATAAAAAATGAATGTAAAAGTAATCAGTGATTGTCTTCCCAGATGCCTCTTTAGAACTTGATGCCCTAAAATGTCTACACATCTCCTTCTTTGTGAAGAAAGGGGGAAGGTGATAGAAAATAAGGCCAGGTAAGAGCATTTCCATAGTGGATGCAAGGAAAGAAAATTGAATGCGTATCAGTAAAGCATTTTGTTTGGAAACCTCAAATAGTGTAATATTATGCTTTCCCTTGTTTTAATTTTGAATTTTTATTTTGAATTGATTGATGGGTTGACAGATTGAGTTGTGGAAATGGCTCCATATTTATGGTGGTAGCAAAACTGACAGAATGTGTTAACACTGTGCCACTTTCCTTTATTTATTTATTTATTTATTTATTTATTTATTTATTTATTTATTTGTATTCCGGGTTGGGTTGAGCAAAGTCTGTGCAATCTGAGATCTTGCTCAGAAAGACTATGTGTGCTCAAGACTGAGGCTGGGATAGATAGTTAATGGACAGCATGCCACTGGACAGTTTTTAAGTCTTTGATGCAGGAAGTAAGCCAATGCCTTTAGAGTCTTGGGTCTGTGGATCGTCTTCTTCCTGACCTTTTTGGGGGCTTTTTTCTCAACTTTAGGGCAAAGGTTTCATTTTTTTGGTGTTAGTAGTCAGTTGCTATGATTGTCAACGTGGATATATGCCTTTGTAAAGGGTGTGCACTCCTTTACTGAACTATTGAGCTCTTTCTTTTGTGTATACATGGGGGAAGGTGATGTATCTCTATACATATGATCACTATGTAAGAAACTGTGATCTCATTACAATATAAAGTAGTGTGCAATTTGTAAAGGGACACTAAAAATGTTGAGAGAATTGAGAGCAAATGCTTGCGAAAGTATTTTGTAATTCTAAAGCACTTTGATAATGTAAGCTGTTATTCCAAAGTAGCAAAGATTATCGAAAGAAGGATTAGAAATCTGACAAAGCCCTCAGGTTGACAGCCATGATCTGTAGTTGTAGGACAGCCTGTAAATTTTCAATCTGTTTTTGGCTCTTGCCTTGTAAGCACCACCTGGCTTAATGGGAAAAAAAAAAAAAAAAAGCATAGATTTGATTTCTGGCTCTACCATTGCTGGGGTAAGTCACTTAACTTTCCTGAGCCAAAGTCTCTTTGTATATGAGAACAAATATGACTTATAGTATATATTATTGTAAGCATTAAATGACGTGATGTTTGTAGAAGGCCCATCAAAAATAGTCCTCAATGGATGATTTCTATCATTGTCTTATAATTATTGTGATTACAATTACTGTTACTATTGTTTCATGTTAGTGTTAAAATCAGAAACCATTATTTATAGCTATAACTTCTTTTAAGCAATAAAGAACAAGTCAACATTATGGCTGGATTTACCATGATTAAACCATTTATTTTCTATTTTCAGCAAGTGTGACTTCTTATGAAAACATAAAAGCTTTTATAAAGAGAAACATTTGTAAAACATGGAATATCTGACAAATAGTTCTGATTTTACAAAATATTTAAATGTGAAGTACTAGAAATATTTTACAATATTTGAAAGACTAAAATTTAGCATACTGTTCACCTTTTACCCCCCTTCAGATATTGGTTCATTATTTTGTTGCTATAATTTTTGCAGTATGAAGTTGAAATTATATGGAGCTGGCAATGAGTCTTGGGGCAGATTAAATATATGTTAAATCAAATAGAAATTTACATGTAAAATATAAAAATACATTTTAAATAAAATATGTATCTCTCTCCCTAGATAGAAAGAAAGATGATAGATAGATGATAGATAGATAGATAGATAGATAGATAGATAGATAGATAGATAGATGATAGATAGATGATAGATAGATAGATGATAGAGATATGCTTTTGTCTTATTTGAAGTTTCATATATAGTCATAGAAAGGTTCATATATCATTAAAGGCAAATGAGTTCATTATCAGCTCTTCACTAGGGTTCGATAATAAGGACAGATCTGTGATGAACAAAGTAAAGGTAACAATTAAAAAAATGAGTACTAAAAAAAAAAAAAAAAAAAAAAAATGAGTACTGTGCACAAAAAGAATGTATATTAGCAAAAAGAACTGGAGATATTGAAGGCTCAATAGAATCATGGTTAAGCCAATATGACAGAGCCTAAGATGACTATGTGTACTTATGTTTATCATCCCAAAAAAACACATTTCCTTAGTTTTAATACACACTTATTCTTCAGTTATCAGTTCAGCCAATAGTAGAAGTAACTCTAGAGCCAAGCCAGGAGGATCTGTTGATTAAGAGAGATCTGGGAATTGAGAGAAATCCACTAGCACAGACCAACAGATTGGTCCTTGTCCAAAGCTGCCCTCTGTGGCCCAGAGACGTGTCCCATCACTCATTCTCCTTAACATAGTATTACTCAATATTTTTTGATAATTCTTTACTTCATGGCATACTTTTTCATACAGTGCCTTATAGATTATTTCATCAAATTCTCATGACACTTTAGGTAGAAGAAAACAAGGCTCAGAGAAGTTAGAGTGTTTCTCAAGAAAATGGCAATTTTCCAATTTGAGGATCCTTTCTCTTACACTATAACTGCCTCTGAGATGGACCCAGATCAACTTCTATTTATCCACTTCCTTACTCAGAGAAAAAAAAGGCACATTGATGGTGAACTCCTATGATTGTGCTACAATAATCATAAGTATGAAAGCAATAGTGACTACAACAGAGGGTTTTTTTTAACATTTGTAAAGCATATAGTCCTGTGTCTGGCTCATAGTAAGTGTTATAAAAGTGTTTTTAGACAAAAATAAACAGAAAAAACTTTTGAGCAAAGAAATAAAACTGTTTATTTCAGAATTCAAAATAGATTGATGGACGCAGCCCTTCTTAAAACTCAGGAGAGTCGCATGGCACAACTTCTTAAAGAAGAACAGGGGAAAATGTTTTATGTGCCTGACTGCACTGAGAACCAGGTGCTCTTTATGGAGAAAAGGTAGCACCAAATTCCACATGGGTAATACTTCCAGAAATGTGTATGTCAACTTAATGGAAATCTTACTTGCTAAACTATACATGACTATTGTAGGATGCCTGAACTGGGTCTACTATGCCAACTCTCCCAGAACCCAGCCCTCTCTTCACTGCCCCGACCCTCCTGAGAATACATTAGAACCAACTCATCTGGAAAGACTTGTGCCAAATTCTTTGCCCAGACCTCCCAGACAGCAAGGACCAGTAGCCTATCTTCATTCCACACCTGTCCCAGGCATGGCTGCCAAGACAGTGCACATAAATACCCTGGTCCAGCCAAAGATTCTTTTGAAAATTATCTGATGCTATCCTGTACCCTTTATCATAGCACGCTCCAGAAAGAGAACATCCCTGTTCCCCTCTGACTACTTAAATGTCATCCAGTTGCCAAATCCTGAGTCAAATCTTGCCCCTCTGTAGAACTTTTGCATGGGGTAGCAGAAAGGGTCAATTTTTAAATGCTTGGTTCTACCACTTACTATCTATGTGAACTTGGACAAATCCCTTCCCACTGAGACTGTAGATTCCTTCATCTGTGAAATGGAAAATACCTAGAATGTATGTAAAGATTCCCGAACATGGATGTAAAGCACACACTAAGAATTCAATAAACTATATTTTAAAAGTTATAATTCAAGGAAGAATTAATCTTTCCAGTTCTTCAGAATTTCCCTAGCATTTATTCTTAGCATCTCTTGTTTCGCACTCTGATAGTTTCAAAATATCCCCACAAATTCTTTGACCTTCCTTCCATCAAAACTTTGAGTCTAAGTGTCTTTCCCTTGCATGTGGGTTGAATATGGACTGACCTTGATGACTTGCGAATAGAATGGAGTGGACATGACACTCTTTGATTTCTAAAGTCGGGTCATAAAAGGCTATAGAGCATCTTTCTGGCTCTGTCTGTCAGGATGCTTGCCTGTGGAATGCAGTCACCAGGCTAGGAGGAAGCTGGTGCAACATGGGGAGGCTCACTTGGGAGGGAACTGGGGCTCCACCTCCAGCCCCTGCTGCACTCCAGGTGACAGTCAGTGCCAACAATGTGGAAGCAGATTCTCCACACCACAGTCAAGCTGCTCCATCTGACACTGAGTGGAACAGAGACCAACCTTTCCTGCCAAGCACTGTTCAAATTGTAAATTTGTGAGCAAGATATATGATCCTAGTTGTTTAAAGCTGCTAGATTTTGAGATGGTTTGTTACACCATAATAATAGGTAAAAGGAAGAGTGCTTATATTCAACACCATATGGAGGAAGTCATCTTCTTACATGCAGATGTGAAAGCTTTTTGGAGAATTTAAACATTTGCATGTAGCAACACTCAGAGCTTAACAAGAACTTTGTTATTAATTACTTTAATTGATATGGACACACTCCTATGACCAAAAGAATTGTTTTTCACTTCCTTTGTTTGTTTGAATTGAATAGGCATTTTGGCTAGGAAAATAGGGCCTTGTAGCAAAAGTGTCCTTTTGCAGTTTTCTCCTTTGAGAGGCTTATTTTGAAGTTGAGGTGATCAAAACAACTTTTAAGAAGCTAGTACTTAAGCTGAAAGTTACATTTTGCAAGATAGAAATTGCTTGTCACATTGAAATATTTGGAAGAAAAAAATATATAGTATTGGAAGTTTAAATAGGTAAAGGTGACATTTTCCCTTGACAAGAACTGTCTTTTTCATGTACCTGCCTTCATTTTTCACCACTGATTATATGACAGATTGGAATCCAGAGTTTTTTAAATGAAGAACAAAATATAACCCTCTGCGTGGATTAGTTCTGAGATCTAGAACATACAGTCCACGGAGTTTGATACTGTGGTGTCTCAGAAATCCTCCACTCTTCAATGAAGTGGGCATGCAAGGAAATGGGAGCTTTTCAACTTTTATAAATTTCTTAATCATTTCCTTCACTTTCAGGGAAAAAGGAATATGATGTGAAAATAGAAATTCTATTTTTTGTTTAAAATGATAATGAAAATATGAGGTAAGAAGTAGACATCTATAAATATACAGTAACCCAGTGGTTTTCAAGTGGTACTTGTTAGGAGGAAAGGGTCCTGGAAGGAAATGCTATTTATGCCATAGGGAAAACGTATCATTCAACTGTAACAGCCTTAAAAGCCTGCATATAACTCAAGGGAGAGAAGGATATACTAGTGGTCCTGAGAAGCTTTCACATCTCTCTAAAAACGTCAGCCAAATTCTTGAGTCATGTCCTGTGAAGTATAGCTAATTAAGGCCTATGAGATGAGGCAGCAATCTGATGAATTCAGACAAAAGCAGAATTTGGACTTGAATTACCTTCATTACTGTACTTGACTGTATATTTTATTCTAGCTGGATAAATCTGAAACTAGATCATAATTATTTTTGATAAAATATTAATTGTATCTAGGCTATTTCTTTACAAAGACAAAAACATTTATTTATTGGAGGTCATCTAACAAAATCCACTCACAGGTCTATACTTTCAAGCCCTAATTCTGAGGTTTGTGAGTTGAGTCCTGAAATAATCTATGACAGTAGGGTAGGGGAGAGGCAGAGGGTAGAAAGTACATAAATGACCAAAGTCTAACTTCAAAGTAATTGGTGCTAAAGAAAGAGTTTTAAACGGAAATCAGGAAAGGTAACATTTTGTCTAGTTTTGGAGCTTTATATTACAAATCAAGTGACCCAGGATCTAAGATGGACTTGGCCACAAACTTTTTTAAGTATATAAGATGTTTACCTGCCCTCTGTCTTTCCTCAACTATACAGTAAAGATATTATTAGACTAAGGGAGAGCTAAGCTTCTTCCCTGTATGAATAGATTTCTTTTCTTTTCATCCTTATTGAGGTATACTTAATATACACAAAGTCGAACATATTTATTATATGCATTTTGATGAATTTCAGCATATACTTACACATATGCATCATCACAAACAAGGTAAGAAATATATCCATAACTGCCAAAAGATTTCTTGTGTCTCCCCTTTTTTTGTTTTTGTTGTGGTAAGATCACTTAGCTGAGACCTATCTCTTAATACATTTTTTCTTAATAAATTTTTGAGTGCAAAGTATCATGTTATACGCTCTATGCTTTATAGCTGATCTCTAGAACTTATGCATCTTGTATAACTGTAACTTTATACTCATTGAACAATTCTGCATGTCCCCCTTCCCCATCCCTGGCAAACACCATTCTATTCTCTGCTTCTATGAGGTGGACAATTTTAAATACTTCATATAAGTGGAATAATGCAGTATTTGTTCTTCTGTGATTGATTTATTTCATGTAGCATAATGTCTTCTAGGTCCATCAGTGTTGTCACAGATGGTAGGATTTTTTTAATTTTTTCAGGCTGAGTAATATTCCATTGTATGTAGATACCACATATTTTTAATCCATTCATCTATTGATGGACATTTGGGATGTTTCCAAATCTTGGCTATTAAGAATAATGCTGCAGTCAATTTGAGAGTGCAGATATCCCTTTAAGACAAATTTTTATACATGTATTTCTGAATCACTTTGCTTTATGGCAAAAATCAACACAACATTGTAAATCAACTATACTTCAGTAAAATTAAAAAGCACACACACAGAGGACTTCCCAGTGGTCCAGCGGTTCAGACTCCCTGCTCCCAGTGCAGGGGGCCCAGATTCCATCCCTGGTCAGGGAACTAGATTCTGCATGCCGAAACTAAGAGCCCACATGCCACAACTGAAAAATCCCACTTGCTGCAACTAAAGACCTGGTGCAGCCAAATAAATAAATAAATAAATAAATAAATAATTTTTAAAAACACCCACACACAAAAGACAAATAAATTTTTAGGTTAATTTATATAAAAGGAAGTAAAGAGGTCTATATAGATTTAGAAAAATAACAAATTAGCTCTACATCACGACAGTGAATATTCATCTAAATTGTAACTATTCAGTACCCTACACAGAGCTGAAGTTTAAGTCAGGTACTACCAATCTGGAACTTATTGTGCATTTTGAAATTAGACAATCTTGTGCTGAAGCTAGTTTTTAAAGAAAAAGAAACTAGTTAAACTTCTCAAATCCCAACTGTCAAACAATACATTTATACCATCTTCAGAAATGTACTTTGGCAACCATTTACCAAGACAGCTTATTTGAGGGACACTTAACAAGTCAATTGCAGAATAAATCCAGCAGATGAAATATGAGTACTCTGCCTAACTCTGTCTTATGAAGTTGCCTTGTTATTGATTTTTAAAGCATTCTTGGAGTTCTCAGGCCTTGAATTGATTTCCATGTTGATATTTAATCTGATTAAGTTTAAACCATCTGTCTATAAACACTTGGTAATTTTCTTCTCTAGCTTTAAAAAAATCAGATACATAAGAAATAAAATGTAATAAACCAACTTGTAGTAATTTCATTATATTGTGGTATTTTAGGATCATTCATTGCTTATAGGAATTTAACCCATTTAACAATGTTATATGCATATGGATATATATACTTAAAGCATGTATATATTCCATACACACACACACACATACACACACACACTCTGTATAAAGTCATTTCTGACTCAGTGTAGTAAAAATAAACCCAGTTTGCTATTCTATTTTATAAGAACTTTTATTGAAGCTTAACTTTTGAATACTTTAAAAATTTTCCATAAAGTTTCTTCTTCAAGGACAATGCTTATGTATTAGAATTCTAGTACCAATGAAAACCAAATTTAATTTTAAGTTACATTTGCATTTCCTTTTCTCAAGTGCAAATGCAATTTTATTTATTTTGTGTATAATATCATATAGATTAATGGCTAGGGATATTAAAAGCTTTTTAATGCACTCATTTAAATAAAAACTATGACAATGTTTTTGAGTTATTTTTAAATGTCTCTATATTAAAATGTACCCTTTAAATTTTCTTATAAAAGCATTTTATTCGAAGTTGATATAACTTGAAAAATAAGGCTAGGGACTTCCCTGGTAGCACAGTGGTTAAAAATCCACCTGTCAATGCAGGGGACACAGGTTTGAGCCCTGGTCCGGAAAGATCCCATATGCCTTGGAGCAACTAAGCCCTTGTGCCACAACTACTAAGCCCACATGCTGCAACTACTGAAGCCTGAGCGCCTAGAGCCTGTGCCCCACAACAAGAGAAGCCACCACAATGAGAAGCCCTTGCACTGCAATGAAAAATGTCCCCCACTTGCCACAACTAGAGAAAGCCCACACGCAGCAACAAAGACCCAACACAACCAATAAATAAAAATAAATAAATAAATAAATAAACATATTTTTAAAAAATAAGGCTAAAATACACAAAGACGTATTTTTGTGTGTCCTTGTGTATGTCTATGTACATGTATATGTATATAAATAATCATTTCTATATCTAATTGGTGGGACAAATATGGCAACTGGAGGCTGAATGTGGAATGTCAGAATTATTTTTTCCCTTTAAAATCTGGCTCGCACTATGGTCATTTTAGTGGGTTATAAAATGCCTTCTGGATGGAGATTGCTGGTTTCTTCTCAGTGTAGAAAAATTAGAGTTTTAGAATTCTGCTTAAACTGCTAGGAGTCTTTGCTAATGGATAGGTTTAGTGTTTCCTAGGAAGAATGGAAGAAAAAAAAATATTCTTAAATATACTTTGCAAAATAACAACCTGCAAGTTAAGAAAAGTTATAAAATTGAAAACATTGCCATTCAACTGAGTAAAAATTATTTCACTCTTCCCTAAGAATGTTATTTGTATTTATTCTCATATTAGAAGGAAAAAATAACTACCACCCTCTGCACCAATAACGCATCTTAAGTAATTCCCCGTTTTAAATGGTATTAACACCCACACAGAATTCGTACGTCTATTTGTGAACAAACATTTACAAGGATCATTACTCAGAAGCCATTTGAAATATGAAATTATAAGTAAAAATAACACCTTAAATTTGTGCATTTCAGTCATTTTATGCGACCTTTTCTTTCATATCCACTTTGCTGTGTTTCTTTGCCAAGATACAGTACCAAGCATTGAAAGAAAGAATTATTATTTCCAGTGTATTCATATAGTTTACTGGCTTGGTTTTATGTTTTGTCTAGTTTAACTGATGCTTTAAAAAAATTCCTTTCTCAAAAAAAAAAGAAAAAAAAAAAGGAGGGGTGGTGGAAATTTACTTGTAAGAAAAGGAAAAATATGACCAAGGGCTTTATTGTTTGATTGGGACATCTATAAATCTCTAACCTCGGCTCTGTGCTCTCCGTACTTAGCTGTCATTTTATTTATCTGCTGACATTTCCTCCTAGTTCTACGTTGGAGATTCCATAGTTGTTATAATCCCCTGAAACCTGACCCTATATCCCTATCCCCCAATCTAAGCAGATAGCCTTCCTTCCTGCTTTTCTGGACACTACTCAGCAGTTACCTCTGTCTGTTTTCCTTCACTGACACGCCGTGTGTGTGCATCCTCATTTTTAATCTCTAGTCTCTCCGGAAGATTTGTCCTCTTCCTGCCCCTTGCTAATCCCTGCACCTGTGTTCTCCAGCCCCTCTTTTCTTGTTGTCTTTGTCTCATTTCCATTTCTTTCTGCTCATTCTGTACATGCTCAGATCAACACAGTTATAAAGGTGAAACCTTTCCTTCTATCCGGCAACACCTTCAGTCTGTTAGTTTTTCTCTCACTGCCCTTGCAATGCCTGGATGTTTGGAAAAGAAGTCTAGCCCTTCTCTATGCACCTCTTTAAATATCCATTTTTCTTTTAGTAGATGAAACATGGCTTTAGTCCCTCTCTCTGTCCTGAGGATCACCAAATGACTTGAAATCACCAATTCAGCCACAATATCCCTCAAGCCTTGTTTTCTTAGCCTTGCCTGGACGTCAAACACTGAGGAAGAGAAGCCGACTGTCTACTGAATGCATCGACCCCTCCTGCAGCAGAGATTTATTTCTAGGAAGAGGCCTCCTGACTCTCGCATCTATATTTGACTGTGGCTAGTACTTGCCAACATCAGCAGAAGGCGGTCAAGTCATTTTCCGATCGAGGACCTTTCCAAATCCCTCTCTCTCAGACCATAACTGCAAGGTCCTGTGGGGTCTGGTGTCACGAGATGGAATGGGTAGTTTTCCCTGAATCACCCAGCAACTATGACCACCCATCTTGGACCACTAGGTGAGCAAGAAATAAACACCTATTATATTAAAACATTAAGACACTTGAATTTATTTGGGACCACGCAGAGTCCATCCTGACAGAGGCAGATGAGGCAGACCAGTGTCTCCTTTGCCAAACACCTTGCTCCCTAGGATTTTATGATGTGTGCCTTCCTGGCTCTTCCCTACTCTCTGATGTCCCTTTCTATTTCCCTCTGATTGTGCCTCTTCCAATTCCAGCTCCATAAGTAAACTGATGAAGTCTGGCTTTATTTTCTATCCCTAGGCTCTCTTCTCAGTGTTCTCTTTCACATTTATCGGCCCGTGGTTCCAATGACCATCACTACAAGCATGACCTCAAAATCGACACTCCCAGACTCCATGCTCACATTTGCATAGCTCTACCCAACTAGTTCCAGAATTATTATGGTTGCTTGGGTAAGCAAAGGAAATAACAAAATTTTTAGGAAGATAGGAAAAATCGCACCTGGGGAATGTCGACATCAGGACACTCAGTTTTGGGAATGTGTGGTCCTCTATATCTGCTGTTCAAAAATGGTTTGTTCAATGGACTGTTAAGTTCAGCTGAAATCTTTTCATAGCAAGACTTTCTTGACAAAGAAAGTGGTGTGTTGATTGATATTCTGGTATGAGATCCTCATCTCTTTGCAGATGGGCTCTTTGATGAACATGGGTCTAGGGTGCCACCACTAGAATGGAACAGCTAGCTACCAGCTACCAGACCAAGAATCTGGTTGGCCTGCTTGAACCAATTGCTTTAAGCTAGACTAGGATCATGGGCTAAGTTTGAGAGGAATTACAATCCATGAAATGAGATTCCTGCTACCTCCTACATGTGAGATACTTAATCACAGAGTGATACTGAAACTGGGCCTCCACTCTCCATCAGTGGCCTAAAACTGAGGTAGATTATGACATATGAACTGGAAACAAAATAAAGTCTAAATAGCTCTATGCTTCTGGCTTAATGATTTGATGATAATATTAATAGTTAACATAATTTATTACTTATTTTAGGTGTAGGAAACCTATTAAGTCATTTTCCTGCATCCCTTTGTTCACCTCTCACCATTACGGGAGTAAAGTGTTGTTAACATACCTACTTTATAGATGGGAGTTAATAGTAATGTTAATTCTTTCCATCCAAGATAGATAATCAAATGCTATATAAGCTCAAGAATACTGTATTAGAATTGTGGTTATCACAGCAACGTAATAAAATAGATTTATCACAACTGAAGAAAACTATCAAATTATGTTGAAATAACTTTTTTCTTTTATTAAAATTTGCTCTGCATTTGCACTATGCCTGATGTTTGTGACTGGGACATAAGATTGAACTCTCCTAAAGAAACTTATAATTTAGTAGGAAATACTGACAGGTGAACTCAGGGAACTTGGGACCATGCTAGAGCCATGAGGCATAATAAGAACAGTCATAAAGATTTCCACAGAAGCACAGAGAAATACATGTAGGCTAACTTTATGGGAACAAGGAGAATTCCAAAAGGCCATGCCGAACTGAGTTTCCCATTTCTAAATATCCTATGATTATAAAAGTAATATATATAGAATATTTGTAAAATGCAGGCACATCTAAACATGAGTCAAATGTAATCTCTATATGCAGAGATAATCACTATAAACATTTGATATATTCCCATCTGATCATTGTCTATGGTTATACATAGATAATCTTCAGATAAAATTGAGAACATAGTGTATATACTGCATTGTAAACTTCTTTTTCGCTTATTAGTATATCATATTTTCCAACGTCGTTAAAATTCTTAGAAAACCTTATTTTAATGGCTGTATAATATTTCATCATATGAGATATATCAGTCAATGTTACTGGTTACAGTCCATGGAAACTGGCTCTGGATGATTTAAGGAGAGAGACATTTATTGAGAGGCTATTGGGTATCTCATAGACTCACTGAGAAGGTTGGAGATGTTGGCTCATAAAATAACACGAACAATAGAAGAAGTAGAACTAATCTCGTGAGGACATTACTGCTTCTGCCTCTTCTTTCCAGAACATATAGCTTCCAACCCAGCACTACAGTTACTATGAACCCAGAAACTGGATGTTGCTTTCAGAATTACCTTTTACCTCTGCCAGAATGAATTTTCTACTGCCTGTGCTTCTTTGTGTAACTAGTTCCAATTCAAACTCCAGAGGGAATGAACCTGATTGGCTGAGCCCAAGTCAAAGGCTGACATCCTCTTAGAAAGGGAAGCTGGGTAGGTGAGCGTTTTGGATTCAGTTGTGGGTCTCCAAAACTCGTATGTGGGAGTCCTAGTCAGTAGTTACCTCTTAACGCAACTGTATTTGGAGATAGTCTTTAAAGAGGTAAACAATTTAAAATGAGGTTGGTAGGGTGCGCCTTAATCCAATATGATCAGTATCCTTAAAAGAATAGGGAATTTGGACACAGCAGGTATAGATGGGAGACACAGGGAAAAGGTCATCTAAAAGTCAAGTAGAAAAACCTCACAAGAAACCAACCCTGTTGAACCTTGATCTTGGACTTCTAGCATCCAGAATAATGAGAAAATAAATTTCTATTGTATAAGGCACACAGCCTTTGGTTCTTTGTTACAGCAGCCCCAGCAAACTAAATACAGAGCAGTATGTTACCTTTTCATTTTCTGTAACAAGTGAGACACTCTGCCCCTTCCCACCTCAACAAGACTTAGAAACTGGGAAATTCTCTAAACAAAGGATGGTGATTCAAATGCTGGAAAACTGAAACAAAAAACAAAAAACACTGCACAGATGTGCCATATTATATTTAACTGATGTTCTAACATATGTTTAGACTACTTTTCCATTTTTAATAAATTCTAAGAAGGGAAAGTTTTGATACTTAGTGTCTGAAGAAGGTTGTACATATATTCTCATAATTTGAATTTAAAAATTGTCACATACACCCTTATTAATTCAGAGAATTAGCATTGATGAGACATATACTATAAGCATTTCTTTGGATGGTGATACTGATCAATCTGAATATTTGTGTATCACTGGTTATTTGTAGCTCTTTTGACTATTCACATACTTTGCCCATTTTGAATTGTTGATCACTTTCATTCTGACATGAAAAAGTTATTTGTATATTAAACTGTTATTTTACTGTTTCCATATTAATGTGAAATGTACTATCTTTTCATATAAAAAAGTTTATTGTTTTAATAATAGACAAATATGTCACTAGTTTCCTTGATGGTTGGTTCCTTTGCTTTTATATTTAAGGAGGACATTTCTCTGTACTGAAAAAATCCACGCTATCCTTCACTTTTGAAGTCCCACCAACGGTACATTCCACCATGACAACTTTGGAAAGTGGTGGATGCATTAACTCTCTCCTCCTGAAATCACTGGCATAAACAGAGTGGATGTGGGCTTGAAAAAGAGAGAAGCTACTTGTCTCTACCACATTAACCAGTGGCAGCTACTCTCCCCGTAGGAGTTCCTCGTTCAGCTGTTCCACATAAGACTTAATTAAGGTCAAAGCATCTGGCTTCAGGAAATATGAACAGATAATTTACTAACCAGAATGACTTTTAAAAAGGGGTTCTCACTCTGGATTGCAAATGAGAATCACCTTGGGGAGCGCTTAAAAATACCAATTCCAAGGCCCCACCTCCAAAGAGAGGGATTTAATTGTTATGGCATGGGGCTCGGGCATTATTATTTTTGAACTTCTCAAGTTATTTATGTATAAACATTTTTATGTTTCATTTATGTATATATATCCCACATTATGTTGCATTTATATATATATATGTATATCCAACATTAAGAACCACTCTTTTAAAACAATTTAAGAGAAAAAGTGAAGTAATCATATTAACTCTTCTAAATAAATGGAAAAATAGGTTATGTTCATGGATAAAAATATCATTATCTAAATGATATTAATTCTCCCCAAACTTATCTACAGATTCAATGTAACCCTAATCAGGAGGTGAACAGAATTGTTGGTAGAACTTGACAAGCTCATTCTGAGATTTTTATGAAAGAGAAAAAGGACTCAAAATAGTCAAAGTGCTCATAGGGAAGGGAAAATCCTCTCATCCTCTAGATACCTCTCGTCCTCTAGATTAATGATAAATTATAAAAAAATAAGATGGTATATCAAATCATTCATTGTATAACTTAAAACTTACAAATATTATATGTCAGTAATATCTCAATAAAGTTGGAGAAAAAACATGGTATAGGGTCAGGCAGGGAAAGACAACTGGCAAACAGAATAAAGGGAGCAGAAAGAAAACCACACATGAATAAACACATACATAAATACAGATGTCATGGCAGATTGTTCGGCATAAAACCCAGAAATGTTATCTGTATGGAAAAACTGAAAAAAGATTTAAAACATCCCTATATCGTAAAATACACAAAAATTATTTCCAGATGATAAAAGACATGAGTATCAGAATAATTTGAACAATTTTAGAGGAAAATATTTGTGAATATTTTAAGATCCTACATTAAAAAGAGATTCTTAAATAAGTCCTTAAAGATGGATAGTCATAAAAGTGAAGTTAATATGTTGATCATTTCTTAAAAGTAAATAATATATTTTAAAAATTGACAAAAATACATGAACAAGTATTACCAGAAGAGAAAATTCATACGACCAATAACATGGAAAGATGTTCAGTCTTATCATTAATCTGAAAAACATACATCAAGATTGCAATTAGAAGTCATGTTTGAATAGCAAATATAAAGAAATCTAAAGATTCAGTGTTGGATATCTCATGCTTTGTTGATGGAAGTGTAAATTTGCTAACCCCCTGCATGGCAATACAGCATTATATTTATTGCCTTTTCTTATGACTGCAATATTATTCCTTGATAAAATACCCAAAAATTGTTCTACATGAGCTTCTGTATACATGTACTGGACTATTTATTTTTAAAGGGGATTGAAACGTCAGAATCTGAGAGACAATTCAAAATCACCTATCAATGGTAAAATATACCAAAAATTGTGGCATAGTCACACAACGGAGTATTATGTAACAGTGAACATTCAAAAGCAGTTACTTGCTGCAACATACATGAATTAGAGTAATCACGTTGACTGTAAAGTGGAAGTGCCAAAAGAATACATAAAGCATAATCTCTTTAATGAAACTTGAAAACAAAGATAAATAATATGCTGTTAGGCACACAAATCTAGGTGATATAAAAGTAAATGCAAAAACGACAGGAAAGACCAGCAAAACTCAAAGTAGTAGTTACTTCATGAGGAGGTAGGGAGACAACACTTGGGTTGCTGTAAGACATTGGTAATGTTTTAGTTCTTGAGTGGGTTTGGGTGTCCATTATTATAGAAACAAGTTACA
This sequence comes from Hippopotamus amphibius kiboko, assembly GCF_030028045.1. Taxonomy (NCBI): domain Eukaryota; kingdom Metazoa; phylum Chordata; class Mammalia; order Artiodactyla; family Hippopotamidae; genus Hippopotamus; species Hippopotamus amphibius. The sequence goes on along the minus strand of NC_080193.1, from coordinate 86,100,767 downwards.
TAAACAAACAAGAGAGCTATGCAATGATGCATCATTGGTTATCAAGCAAGGATTATGATTAATCTGGTTCTGTGGACCTCCTTAAATTAGGAAAAAAATTCTATATAAATTCAGTATATTTCTCAATGCTGTCTTTAGATCTTAGTGATTTTTAAAAGTATTAGCAGTCTTATTTGTATTCATTCTGGGAGTAAGAGTGGCAGTCAATTTAGATGCACCTGTATTTGTTGAGAGGAGAATGTATCTACATATTGTTTGAAGCCTCATTTCAGATACTTCGGGGTTGAAAGCAACAGAATACACAGGATACAGTGTCTTGAAAACCATGAGGGATATGGAGCTCTTATAACTTGAAAATTTCAGAAGCAGTTAAGGCTCAGGCTCTGCTTACCAGGATTTCATCTCTATGTCTCTGCAATTCTTTCAGCAACACCTTTCTCCTTTTGTTTAGCTTGTGTGAGGTAAGGCTAAAATGTTTGTTGCCTTGATGTCCATTCCTTTCCTTCTCTTTAACCCTTTACCCAGTTTCCCTGAATCTACCCCACACCCACCCAAATTAAACATGTACAACCAAACAATACACCTCATGAGGACATCTCTATGTCCTCCCATGATCTCCCCTTCCTGTTGACCTAGGTACATTCAAATTAACCAACAAGTAGGCTTCTTACATGCCCAAAGCCATCTGGCCCTTGATACCCACCCCTCCATAAAGGCTGCTGTCCACTAGTCATTCGGCTCTCTCCCTCTTTCTCCCTGCATTCAGCTTAAGAAATCCCACTTCAAGGTTTTGGGGATCCTCTGTCTGGCCCTCTGGGTTTTCTGTGCATCTCTCTTCTAGGACCTATGAGTATAAAAAAAAATCTCTTTAACTTTCATGCATCCTGTTGATCTGATAGTCAGTGTCTACAGCAAACTGATCATCAAAAAGATTTTTTAATTAACATAATTACTCCTCACAAAATAGCTAGCCTTACACTTAGGTATTCTTTTCTTACATTTTCAAGACTGGCATCCACACCCAGTACCACCCAAAAGAAAGAGTTCCCAAACCGTAAACTCAAGCCTCCAGCAGGAAACACCATACACAAACTCTGGTGTATATGGCCATACTATGCTGAGCCCTGTGCCCAGTGGAGGCAAATCATAGTGATTTGCTTTGATCCCTTGAGTCAAGTGCTGGAGGAGAGGTAGCATGCCCATACAATCTGAACAGCTGGGGTCTTATTGGGAAGGAGAAAAGGGGAAACATATGCCAGGAAAACAACCGAAGTATCTACTGCACTTAATTAGAAATTAATTGGAAATTAACTATCATTTAAATCCCAAATGAAAACACTAATAACAGAAATTTTTCATATGTGAATATCATCTTCATTTTTTAGGAGTCTCTTCCTTAGTGATATCACATACTCTTGATTACTGGCTCTCTTTTTTATTTAATATTCTGAGGAAGTGAACTTGAATATCAGAACCAGCATTTCAAGCCAGCAAAGTAATAATTATGCAATTTACTTTCACTAGCCAAATGCAATAGAATTCAAAAAGCTTCTTTTACTTAAGATGCTTTAATCATACTAATTTTTGAAACCGTAAAACTAAGTACACAGTGTTTAAGGAGACAATTCATTAGCCTTACAGATGAGTTAGTAATAAAAAGCCACTCTACAAATGGAAAAGAAAGCGATGAATCTTACATACTTAGATTTCCAAATTTCAGAGTAATTTCCCTCATCACAAATTATTTCCTGTTACTTGATCCTCACAAATTAATGTTTGCTAACTGCTTTAATCTAGGGCAAATTATTGCTTTATGCTGAAATAACCACATTTTCAAATGTCATCTACATGAAACACAATGGTCCACCATCAGGTAATTAATGCAGCAATGTGACTGTGGGCGCTGATATGTTGCAAGGCTGTTGCTATTCAAGGTTAATTTCTGTTGCTTTAGCATCATAAGATGATATTGTATCTCTTTTCAAAGAGCCTCTTTTTGTGAAAATACACAGGAATTGGTAATAGGAATGAAATATCATCAGACTCAAAAAGCCTGTGCAAACATTTTCAGTGTTATTATTCTGTATTATAACACCACACTTCAGAGTCAATGTGGCAGGAAGAATTATAGCCCCCCAAAGATGTCTGTGTCCTAATCCCTGGAATCTATAAACATGTTGCCCTATATGGCAAAAGGGACTTTACAGCTGAGATTAAATTAATGACCTTGAGATGGGGAGATTATCCTAGATTATCTGAGTGGGTCCAATATAATCCCATGACTCCTTAAAAGCAGAGAATCTTGCCTGGTTGTGATCAGAAGGTGATCTCTACAGAAGCAGGATCAAAGAGATGCAACATTGTTGGCTTTGAAGATGGAGGAGGGGGTCCTTGAGCCAAGGAATGTGGACAGCTTCTAGAAGCTGGAAAAGAAAGGAAACTGATTTTCCTCTAGAGCAACCAAATGGAATGCAGCCCTGCCAACACCTTGATTTTAGCACAGTGGGATCCCTGCCAGACTTCTGACCTCCAAAATTGTATAATAATAAATGTGTGTTGTTGTAAACCATTTAGTTTGTGTTGATCTATTACTGCAGCAATAGATCCTTAATTTACTAGCCAATACCGCAAAGTCTGAAGTACATTCAAAATTTAATACCAAAATTACTTTCCATTTAAGTGAGGTTTTATGTATTTATTTTGATGTTTGTTTTTTATTCCTCCTCCAAATTCCTGCTTCTTGTTAGAAAAAAAGGTAGGATTTCCTTTTATAAGATTTACTCTCCTCGAATATTCTTTATTTCTCAATGTAACATGATTAATCATCATTAAGTAACTTTGAAATGCTCTTTCTTATAGTTCCTCCTGAGATCAACTATAGTACCTGATCTGCTATTGTATTGCAAATTTGAAGTGTACCTCCATAAGGGTAAAAGAGACCTTTAAAAAGCATCAGTCAGCAGACAAATTGAACCAGAGTTCTGATCTGTACCGTGTACTGATTTTCCCAATGATGCGAAGAACAGCCCTAAAATCAGAACTAAATTACTCTGCAGAATCTGCTCCAATGAGACAATCTAAAGTGACCATATACACAGGGATTGCTATTTACCTGTGGTTTCAGCTGAGCTGAGACTGATGTTGACCATAATACCTGGCGTGTATGACTTGTTGCTGTTGTCACTGTCACCTGCAGAAGGGCTGCACCCCAGCACCTTGGCTCCTATTTCATCACTTCATTACCCACTTCACCTGCAAGGCGTGGCCCACAGTGACCTCCCTGCTCATTCTCACCTAGTCACACCCTGTTCGCTCTTTCCAAACTTTTAGATTCCTTTCCAGAAAATATATACAGAAGGTGCAGATGTTTTGCACACATCTGCATAATGTAGTGCATGTCTGTATATAGCTGTTTCCAGGAGTCCATCTACTGTGCGGTAACATGCAATTCTAACACCTACCAAAATGAGGGCAGCTTTTGTATGGTTAGATTCTGTAAGAGCTGCTGCTTCTCTCTTACACATAGTAACACAGTGATGTACATCCAAATGTATACATATGTATGTTCCTGCCCTACCTTACAGCACATACCAACTGGAAGAAAAACACAGAGAGACCACATACAAGCCCATACAAGTCTTGCTCTGGAGAGAGAGAAAATACATATTAATGCTACTCTGTCAGCCTAGTTCATCACATCCTTCAGGATGGAAGTGATAGCCATGCTTAAATATGATCCTTATTCATAAAAAACTGCAAATTGTTTTCCACAGTAAGAAATAACATGGCCAGATTTTTTTCTGATTAAGTAATACTGTCCCCTTGTAAATAATTAGCACAATACATAAAATTAGGATATAAACTTAAAAAAAAAATTACAGAATCTCCTCTGTCTGCGACAAACACCAAGAACAGTTATGCTCATGGGCAGCTTGCAGCACAGACACAGTAAATTTCACATAAATGAGTAAACTGAATATCAAGACTTCCGGTTTCGTATGGAAGCCTTTCAATTTTTAAATCCAGTCTGTGGTGGTTGTTTTGACTTCCTCATCCCTCGCTCCTCTCTGATTTTTACCCCTCTCCATGACGATCTAATTACATGCAGGTTTGTGCGTGTGTATGTGTGCGTTTCTGCTTTTTTTATTTTTTTTTTGCTGCTAGTGGAGAGGATTCAGAGAAGGTAGGACGTTTGTTTTGGAAAGTACTTCAATAACTTTTCAAAATGCAAAGTTCAGCCTGATATCTAGTATTGATTGAGGGAGGATCATTGCTCTGCTTAGAGAAGGATGATTCAGGGGGAGAGTTAGTGGCTTCTAGCTAAAAAGGGAACAGATTTCCAAGGTGAAGTGAGAAAGGCCTGAAAAAGCAGTGGGACACCAGGACCCTACAGGATTGGGTGGAAGGAAGCACAGCCAATGACAATTTCCTTGTGACGGGACAGCCAATGGAAGGGGAAGAGTCTTGACTTTTATTTTACATTCTTGTCCATATCATGCTGTGTTGTCATTCTCCTTCATCACCTGTAGCCTTCAGTAAAAATCTGCTACGCTGTGAGTGGCCTCGTGCTGTCAGGGAAAGCAAGGACTAAGTGGCCTACATAATATGGAGAAATGAGTGAAAGGAGGACAGGGGCAGGGCTGAATCTGTAAATGCTATGGAGAAGGGAATTGGCCTCAAGAAAACCCTCAAGAATTGTGGGAAAGAAGTGGCACTGTAGAAATACTCCATGGGAATGGCATTTGAATATTAAAGGAAAATGTAACCAGGAGAACTTTAAGGCTTAGGAACACTGAGCAGGCAGTATATAGATGGTAACTTCTATAATATTATGTGGATTTTCCTAAGCAAAACTACCAAGTTAAGGACTAAATATTTTCTAATACTCTAAGTACCTACTGATAAATTACTCTTCAAATTGTACTTCCATAAAATGTGTATGTCAATACCTGTTTTTATCATATGCAGAACAAAAGTGAGTCTTTTTTTCCATTTGTCAATTTGGTAAGTTAAATATTACATATCCTGGTAGATTAAAATTTTAGTTGACTTCTGATGAGGTTGAAAATCTTATATATTAAAAATATTTTGTGTTTATTCTACTGTGAATTTAGATACCATAATTAAATTTCAAATAATGTCCACCTAATCCAGTTATCTACTCCTAAGAATATTGTACAGCTTTTCAACAAATAATTTTATAAATGTAATAAAATTGGCATTGTTTTAGAAGCGCCAAACCCATATTGTAAAATAAAAACTAGGTTTTATTTTTACTACACAGCTAGCTTAAGCGTAATTATCCATCGCAAACAGCACGGGATTTTTTTAAAGGCAGTAAACTTTCTATTGGTTCTTCATGAATATATGCTGGAAAGTTGGAAACCCTGAGATACATGTGACCAACAGAACTGCACGTGTCCTGATCCAGTTGGAGTTTCTTTTCTCGTACTGTCATGTTCTGCCCCCTTTGGGTCTGCATTTGAGGAAGAGATAGATTGAATTCTGCCCCATTTGCTAGAAAGAATGTTTTCCTAGTTAGGATTTGGGCCAAAGATGAGTCTTCTGCTGCTCAAAAACATAAAGCACATGAAACTTCCTATAACTATTCTGAGATGCAGGATGTGTTAGTTTGCTAGAAATGTCATAATAAAATAGCACAGACTGAGTGGCATAAACAACGAATATTTCTTTCTTGCAGATCTGAAGGCTGGAAGTCCAAGATACAGTGCTGGCAGAGTTGGTTTCTGGTGAGAGCTTTCTTCCCGGCTTCCTGATAGCCACCTCCTCCCCATGTCTTCACATGGCCTTCACATGTATATGCGTACTCCTGGTATTTCTTCTTGTTCCTATAAGGACACCATTCCTATCGGATTAGGGCACACACTTATGTCCTCATTTAAACTTAATTACCTTCTTAAAGACCCTGTCTTCAAATTCAGTCATATTGGCATTAAGGCTTTAGCATATGAATTGGGGAGAAGGGGACACCATTCTATCCATAACCTAGAAGTTCAAGTTTTACTGTTTATGTCACATCCTGTAATATGTGAGTTATGCTACAGTTGTAGCATATTATTCAAAGAGATACAAAGTGGGGTTCCATTACCCCAATTACAGTGTAGAAATGATATTTCTGGTTTTCAATAGGAAATGGAGAATTTCATGTTGAGACATACATCAATGAAATAAATAACATAATTTCAGATTGAGCCATAAAGCATTGGAATAAATAGGGGTACCTGCAACAAACGAAAGGCTATATGCAAGGTATTAAGCATAATGAGAATTACAATTGAAAAAATCATTCCCATATCCAAAGCCAAGTACTTCACTGTGGTAACTACAATTGAAAATGACTTAAAAGATTGGGTCTGTGTTAGTACATTGGTGTATTCAGAAACCAACCATAAGCAAACATTCCACCCAGGAATTTTATCCTTAGTTCCTTTTGACATTTATAAAGTTCCCCTCCTCCTTCCTCTTTTTATTAATGAATTAGGGGCTTTCCACCTGCAAGGCAGCTTTGAAGTCACATTTCTTTCTAGAAGTACAGACTTCCTTCAGAGATTTCTCTCTAAATCCTCTTAGAGAATATGGTGCTCAGAGCTTTTGTTCTATATAATCACTCCCTGATGGGATGAGTGAACTCAGGACCAAGCAACCTGGTGCCTGAAGCCCCTTCCAGTGCAGCCAGACCCCAGCAGGTGCTGCAGGATTGGGGGGAGGAAGAACCCCCCACCTTTGAGAAGGAGCTGTTCTCACCAGCGCAGCCTCATTTGAAAGCATCTCAACAATGTATGCCAGGTGTGTGTGTGTGTGTGTGTGTGTGTGTATGACACGCAAAGCCAAGTTATATATGTTCTTATTCATATATGTCTAATTTTTCCCTTTGAATTCCGTTTACCACAAACATCAAGAAATTGAGCTTCTTTAAATATGGAGTGTTCCTTTTATTTTACTATTTAAAATAAGAATCAATGTGGTATTTCCAAGCCATCCGAACACTTTTCACAAAGGTCTTAAATGTTATCCTTTTGTTTTATGAACTTTTACGATCTCTAGACAATTCCAGAGACTTTGAGTTATGTTCCTCAGCATGACTTTGGCTGCTGCCAAAAGAAAGACAATCATTAAATATTGGCCCACGAGGGCTGAGTCTTACAGCCAGACAGTTTCAAGGAGGATTTCTAATCTGATACGATATTAGTGCTCTAGATTTCTGTATGATTTGTTCTCCGAGAGTAAAGCAAAACTTTTTATGCCTTTCTGAAATGCTGTTAAAGAATAAAATAAAATTCCTTATAATCCTAATTGGAAATGCCAAGGATTTGATTAAATTTCTAACTTGAGGTGTTGTTTTCTATCATTAAGAATGAGTTGTACTACCATCAATGCAGCAGAGAAGTGATCCATCTTCGAAATATCCTGGGACTATGAAATGTGGAACGGAAGGTAGCCACAGCCCAGGGTCTGGTTGTCTGCCAGCAGCTCTCATGTCTGCTGTTTGGAGCCAGCGTTTGACCTGTGATTTGGAGACTCTTTCTTCAAAACAAGTTCTGTTTTGGTTGAACTTCCTTCTTAGCTTTTCAGTAATTATTACACCTCGTGTAATAAGCTTTGGGCATAATGTTATTTCAAGTCATCTCGGGTGTTTCTTATACTTGGGAAGACTCAACTCACAACGCAAGAATATTTTAGATCATCAGCAAGGTTTTTTGCGGCCTGAGGACTGGCCAAATGTTTATTAGTCTGTTCCAAAAACTGTTTTTCCTCCATGTATGCTACATTAGAGGTCCAAATGGGTTGTACTTAGCTTGACCCTCATGTAGCCTAAAATATGATATTTTAAAAAGGCAGGTAAGTAATGAATAGGCAGATCACAAAGGATTTGAGGGCAGTAGGTAAACTATTCTCTATGATACTACAATAAAGAATACATATTGCAGGGAGGAAAGAAAGATTCTTTTCTTTCTTTATACTCCTCTCTGAGTTTCTGACTGGGACCCTGCAAATTAGACTGACAAAAGAAAATTTAACAGAAAAAAAAAAACAAACAAGTTTCTTAATGCATGCATCATGCATATATACAGGAGAATTCAGTCATCAGTAACTCAAAGGCATGGTCAGAATTTGGGGCTCACATAGCTTCTGAACAAAGAACAATATATTCATAGAGAAGTGACAAAACAAAGAAAGAGGTTTTGGGGACTTCCCTGGTGATGTGATGGTTAAGAATCCACCTGCCAATGAAGGGGACACGGGTTCGATCCCTGGTCCAGGAAGATCCCACATGTCATGGAGCAACTAAGCCCGTGTGCCACAACTACTGAGCCCAAGTGCTGCAACTGCTGAAGCCTGTGTGCCTAGATCCTGTGCTCCGCAACAAGAGAAGCCACCGCAATGAAAAGCCCACACACCACAATGAAGAGCAGCCCCAGCTCGACACAACTAGAGAAAGCCTGCACGCAGCAACGAAGACCCAACGCAGCCAAAAAGTAAATAAAAATAATAAATAATTTTAAAAATAAACAAAGGGGATTTTAGGCTTCAAAGGACAGCAGACTGTGGGAAGGTAAATATATGGAGAAACTAGTGGAGATACAGACTAGTTAGTAAGATGTGTTATGTAGATTCCTCTGGTGCTACCTCTGGGCTGAGAAGAGTCTGAAATTGTCTCTGGTGATTAAGAATCTCCTGACCTTCCTGGTAGAGAGCAGGAGGGCAGAAAGTTGAGCCTCGGTCTCCTTTTCCTCAGTTCCCTTCGGCTTAAAATGACCCTATGCCAGAGTAGCATATTGTGGGGTGGCATACCCTAAATCCTTTCAGTGTTTAAACACACTTGTCAAAATCCATCGGTGTACAACACCATACTTTTACTAATATAAAGTATGGGCTTTGGGTGAGAATAAGTTGTCAATGTAACTTCATTAAGAGCAACCACTATTTATCAATAGCAATCCCAAGGTACCACTCTAGGGACGGAGGGGAATGTTGATAGCGGGGGAGCCTGTGAGTGGGCAGAGGACGAGGGTATGTGCGAATGTGGTACCTTCTGTTGTTTTGCTGTGAACACAAGGCTGCTCCAAAAAAAAAAAGAATTAAAGTCTATTAAAAAAAAGCAGGTATGGTGTAAGAAATATTTTGTTCTTTGTCCCCAGTTCCTGACAGAGAGCCTAAAACCTTTGAAATTTCCTGAGTGATAGGAATGTTCTTTGTTATTCATAGCAAGGCCCCTTTTGATTCTACCTGACTTTATTCTAATATGATAACTTAAGGCAGGACCTCAGAGTGGGGCTGGAAACCAGAAAGAGCAAATTATTAGAGGGTTGAAATTTTCAGCCTCACCCACCAACCTCTGAGGATGGGATGAAGGCTGGAGATTGAGTTATGAAAACTCTTGAATGGTAAGATTCAGAGAACCTTCAGTTTGGTGATCACATGAAAGTGCTCGGAGGGTGGTATACCTGGAAGGAGAATAGAAATCCATACCCCGTGCCCATACCCTGCCCTATGTATTTCTTCCCTTTGGCTGTTTCTGAGTTATATCCTTTATAATAAACCGGTAAATGTCAGTAAAGTATTTTCCTGAGTTATTCGTGCCACTCTAGCAAAGCATCAAACCTGGGGAGGGGGTGGTGAGAACTCCTTATTCATAGTCAGTCAGTCATAAATACAGCTGGTCTGGGATTTGTGACTGGAATCAAGGTGGGGGCAGTCTTGTGGGACTGAGCCCTGCAATTTGTGGGGTCTGATGCTAACTCCAGGTACATAGTGTTAGAATTGAATTCAGTTGGAGGACACCCACTTGGTGTTAGAAAATTTGAGATTCTCACAGTAGATAATGCAATTGAAAAGTGCTTGGATGAAAAGAAATTTGACATGCATTAAATACAACATTAATCTCATTGTATTCCATTTTACGGCATCAAAGTCATACAAACGAAAAAGGCTCCCCATGTTCTGTGGACACTCCCAAATTGAGATGAAGAGCAAACAACAAACCAATGTGGCAAAATTCATGTTGAATGGAATTGGACATATATTCCATCTTGACAGAGTCCCACCTAGCCCTTCTCAGATATTCACTTCCAAAACTATAGCTAGGCTCAGTTGTGATGACAACAACCAAGAGAATACACAGGCCACACTCTGGACATCTTTCAGTGTTTTCTGCAGCAGTAGGTGGCTCATAATAGTACCTTAATAGTATTTGTAAACGAGGAGTACTGTACATACAGTACTCCTCATTTACAAGTATTTTCATATTCACTATTTCATTTGATCTCACTTATTTGCCACCAGTACTGCTCCTGCATTTTGGATGTCATCAATCAAATGTAGAACTCTAGGTGAAACTCAAAAAGGAATTCATCATTCTTTCAGGTGTTACAAATGAACCAGCTGGGTGGTTCCATTCATTCCTCTGATTTTCTGCTGTGCTCTTGCAAAACTGAAATTGTAATTTAAAAGGCATATTGCACAGCCTCAGAACAGTGCCACAGAACATATTTCGAGCTCTATTTCCTCCTAGATTTTTAGCCTAAAGTGGAAAGCATATATTCACTAGTATCCCCTCTACTTACGACTCAAAAAGTATGTTCAAAAAGATCTCTGTAAATGACCAATGATGAAAGCGATTATTATCATAGGTGGCTGATATAAAGAAGAAAGGAAATGTTCTTGATGATTCCAAAAACTTCAAAAGGGAGGAAAGAAAGGGAGGGTCATTCTTAGATTACTAGGGAATAAAATAACATGCCTCTAAGACTAATTCAGTAAAAAGAAAATCTAAATAAAACGAGACTAAAAAATCTTTATATATAAAGGAAAGTATAACTAAATTTCTCTCCCTTACACTGAGAGAACCACTAATAATAGCTTCATGTTTGAGATGAGGAAAACATTGATACGAGACACTACCAAGCTGTGGATCTATTTCATCAGATGCACAAAACAAAGTATTGCAAACTGAAGCACAGATTTGGGTCCTAGAAAATTATTATTCCTCTTCAAGTTAGCAAAGAATCTAAGAGTTCCCAACCAGTCTCTGGGATCTCCTTATCAAATCCTTTGTTCATTGGGATTCCCCAAAGCTTACATATTTTACAACTCAAAGTGAACAAATTACATATATTATTAATGCAAATTTATTCAAATCATTCAAAATATACGTACTGGAAAAAATCCAAAAGCTTTAGTTTTAAGAGTTGATTTACGTACCCAGCAAAGTGATCAAATCCATTAATATTCCTGTGTATTGAGACACAGTTTGCAACTCAAAAGCCATGGAAAGGCTGCAGAAGCCCAAAGAAAAAATTGCAATATTAATATTTAACCCCAGTTCAACCACTTCTGGCCTCACAGGTCTGAGTAGCTTTCCCTTCTCAAGGATGGTTGTAAAGTCATGTTCTTGCAGTCATTCAGGGTTTAAACCCCAGCTCTGTCACTCAGTCTCAAATACCTAATCAATAATTGAATTCCATTTAGGGAATGAAATGAGATAACACTAGTTTATAAAGTACTAACCAATGGAAGAGTTTAAATACCAAGGGGGAAAAAGAGTAGGGGTTCATTCAGCCATGCACAGAAATGAGCCAATTGTCCTAGTTGGTTTGGGCTACTATAACAGAATACCATGCTGGGTGGCTTATCTATAACAGAACTTTATTTTCTTACAGTTCCGGAGGCTTGAAAGTCCAAGATCAAGGTGCCACGGTGTTGGTGTCTGATGAGTCCACTTCCTGATTTGTAGATGGCTGTCTTCTTGCTGTATCCTCACATGATAGAGGGGAAAAGAGAACCCCTTAAGGTCTCCTCTATAAGGGCACTAACCCCATTCATGAGGGCTCCATGACCCAACCACCTTGTTATTGAACCGAACTCGAGTCTGCTCCCCAACCTCACAGCAAAGCCAATCTACTATCTCCAGGTTGTGGTGAAGGAGAGTACAATGTTTACTGCAGGGCAGCAAATGAGGAGAACAGGCAGCTCATGCTCAAAAGACCCAAACTCCCTGACGGCTTTCAGGGAAGTGTTTTTAAAGGCAACATTTGAGGTGAGGCTTGCAGGGTACATGATTTTCTTCTGATTGGCTGGTAGTGAGGTAACAGGGTGGTATTTCAGGAATCTCAATCCTCAGTCTCTGGTTCCAACCAGACAGGTTTACATGCTTGTGGTCAGCATGCAGTTACCATCTTCCACCTGGGGAAGGGTCTTAGGTTGTGCAGAATGGTTCTGCATATTTCTCAAAAATATGCATGAGATTGTTACATATATTCCTTGAGGAGGAGCTAGGACTCTGTTTTATCCCTGAACTATTCAAGCTATCTTGCTTAACTGGTTTTCCTTGGTTTCTGCATTCCATCACTCCTCTAATTAGTAATTGCTTGAGTCTGCAATTTGGAACCCAGGGAAGGCCTAGGAGAGGAAAGCCTTTTTCTACAAACAGGAGATGGGGGACACAGAGGGGCTTTTGTACCCAGGAAGGCCCCATAAGGGTTCTGTTTGGTTTCAATTCCTGCTTTTGTTTGATACTCCTCAGTCCTGAGGGAAATGGGGGCAAGAGAAGAAAAGGGACAAAGTTTTGGATGGAGAGGTTAATCATAAACTCCGTGGGGAAACTTGACTTTAGGGGGAGACTGGGTTTCAACCTCTCAAAAGCCCCATCTCCTATTACCATCTCACTGAGAATTAGGATTTTGACATATGGATTTGAGGGGGACACAGACATTCAGTCCACGGCATCAACCATCCAAACTCAGAATGGCTGGGAAGGAAGAGGTGACACGTAAAACTGTTGAACATATAGTCATCCTTGCATGTACTGAATATCTACCAAGGGCCTGCCAGGTGCCAGGTACTGTGCTAGGAGCAGGGAATACAAAACTAAACACAGCAGAATTCTTGTCTGCAAGGTATTCACAAGCTAGTGAAACATTTAATGTCCTAGGACAGATTTTTTTAGAGTTTCTTTTATGGGGTGTTAATGGGTTCTCTGCTCAAAGGTTTGGAAAATCCTAGATTGAAAATAATAGCTGTTTTATGTGCCAAGCACTAATCGAAGTGTTTTATGTATATTAGCTCTTTTAATCCTCAGTATTGCTATCATTATCCTCATTTCACAGACAAGCAGACCCAGAGAGGTTAAGTACCTTGCTCAAAGTCACACGGCAGAGTTTTCCGATACTTTGCATTTTGAATTTCTTAGAAAGATTAGAGTACAAATATTTCCCAATTTTTTGACTATGGGAACTTTTCCGCTAATGCAGCATTTCATAGGATCGATGTTTTAAAGGAAATATCTGAGGAAATGTTGTGGAACAAACTAAAGAGAAAGAATAAAATTTTGTTTCCAATTCTCCTTTGCTGTATATCAACAACCACGTTGAAGACATGGCTTACTTCATTCCTTTCGAGAAAGTTTAAGTCCCAAGACACTACCTACATGGTGTAGCCTTTGTGCAAAGATGTTATACTCTCACTTCTAACAGGTTTGGGAACACAGCTGGTAGACAGACAGGGCCCTGTGGAACAGAAGCTGAAGGCTGGCTTTTCAGCATACCTAGTAGCATCAGGGAAAGTGGGATCATTATTGAGCCATAACTTAGGGAAGAAAACGAAATCTGACAAGTCTTTTCCATAACAAGATCAAAGAGATTATGACAGATTGTGAAAATACGGTCTTATTGTTCAAGTTGCTAATTTGTCTTCTTGCTGCTCCCCAGAGAAGAGTGTATGAAGGGCCCTTTCTTAGAGGAAGTTTAGCAAGTAGTTAGGATAACTTCTTGGCTGGATGGTTTAACCCCTATGAACAAATAGGGCTTTTATCGATTCACCAGTGACAAGGTGCAAAGAAGAAAAAGAACTTTAAAAAATTTATTGTATTTGGAACCTGAGTTTTTAGCATTGCAACCACAGGTCATTGTGGATTTCTTAAACATAAGGTAGAATAAAATATAGGGAACTGTGTACCACCTATACTCAGCATTCGAACCCAGTGACTAATGCTTAAATTGGAATGCTCTGTATTCCAAATGTAAATGTTCTTAGAAAGCAATGACAAAATAACCAAATTGCTCATTACCTTGAACAGACTTAAGTAGCTCTTCTTGTGCCTTGCACGCTCATAGCACACTTTTTAATAATGCTAAATTTCACAATAGTGTCCTATAGTTAATATAGTCCCTATTCTGTACAACAGTTTAATAGAGATCAAACTTGAGAGGGTTTTTTTTTTCCTGAAAATATTCCAAATGCATTAGATATCTCCAACCAAGAATTATGGAATCATAATAATAGTTAATATTTATAGATCCTGCTACTATGTACAAAGTACAGATGTAAGGAGGTTGATAATGTTGGTGGTGGGCACACAAGAGGCCTGTGCTTCTATTCTCTCCAAGGAACATGAGGAAAGGCCTTTAGCAGGTAGAGTAGGGACAGACGGAGCGCCCACCTGAGATTTGTAATCAGAAATTTAAAGTAAAAATACTCAGCAAGTGTGTGTATTTCTCTCTGGGAACATGTGACTCAGATACAAGCATAAAGTATTCAAGAGTTTTTCAACCAGAGTCTGGGCTTTTCCATGAACACCTGTAGGAGAGAGAGAAAGGTAAGGGAGTTAGAGGTTTTCAAGGGAGTGTTGTTGTTATAGATAATAGTCTGATTTGGTTAAAAAGACAAATGAAGACACAGGATAGGTTGGCCGGGAGTGTGACAGTGGTAGGTTTAATGGACAGGAAGTCTTCTGAGGTTGAGGATATGACCATGAAGGCCCATGGCTTAGATTAATGGAGAACTAAACTTTGACCTTCACATAAATTATCTGAACTCCCTCTCACAAGGCCAAAAAGGAATTATTCTCCCCCATTTTACAGTTGAGGAGAATGGAACGCAGAGAATTTCAGTGTCTTGTGCAAGATCACAGAGTAAGGAACAATGGCAGCCAAGACTGGAGCCCGGTCTTCCAACTTCAAACCCTGAACTCTCAACCCATGAATAAAAATATTTTTCTAAGAAGATATTTTGTGGCATCTCTACTATCCATTTAGTCCACTGCCCTTGAAAAGAATGCCTTTTCTGGGAAGACTCATAACAAGCAAAAGAAAAGGGGGAAAAGATGCATGCAATGCTGAGTGCTGGGGCAGCACAAGACTAAAGTTGTGTCTCTTTGTGAATATTCTCTGCACAACATGGGGAAATAAAATTTAGGGGCTCCAAGATTTAAAAAGCATTTTCAATGCATCATCAGAGGGGATCTATGCAATTGTACATGGTACTGTAAATTTGCAGTACAGCAGAACAATGCTAATATACATCTACCCTATTAAAACTCATGATGACGAGGAAGAGCTGCTCCTGCCACATGTCACTGGAACTCTCAGTTTAGGGGCCTGAGTTTAAAATTGCTTCTGTTCCTCAAGGTGACTGGGGATCCTTGAGATTGCACATGATCAGAAGCACATGTGTGATTCCTGACCATCCAAAGAGATAACTACACTACAGAAGAGTTTTCCCTGAAGGAAAACAAGGTCTATGTAATGTCTGCTGGGAAGCAAGAAAATTTCAGGTAAGCAATTCCAATGTAGATTGTATGAACCTTGCCCAACTAGGCAGATCTTGGGAAATAAATACAACAACAGTCAGAACACAAATAAACCAGCAAGTTTTATAATCCATTCAATGCTTTTATTTTATGGATACAAAGTTTATTTATTTATGTCCTGCCTTATTTTTCAGTACAAGTTATGAGATATAAGAACTCTTACTGTAAAGTATAAAAACATATAAATAAGGATGCAAAACCAGAGCCAGGGGACAATGTACAAATGAGCAGAAAAAAAAGATAAATGAGAAAAAAAGAATGTGCAAATGCACAGGCTAAGAAGTTCTCCTTAATTGTGATAATTGATCTACAAATGTGGTCTAAACTTCCTGGTAGCATGGAGTGGCAGGGGATGGGGGGTGGGGGGTGGGAGGAAGTCAACTAAGTAATCCCTTTAACAACCAATATTTATGATTTGAAACGGGGTTTTCACAGCTCCGAACTCAGAGTTCTTCCCCTCAGGGTTCTTTCTTGACTTCCTCACATTGCAGGTGCAAACTCCAGCTCAGTCCACACCTGGTCCTTAGACCGGCCTCACCAGAGGGCCACCACCACCCCCAAAAAGAAGCCTGGGACAGCCAGGTGCCCTTGCTTAACAGACGCCTTGGGAGTTGTTCCTTCTGGTTGATCCCATAATTATCTCTACTTTGGTTTTTGTTGTTATCAGTGCTGCTGGTGGTTAGCTGGTTTGTATACAACCTTTCCTAACACCTGGATCTTCTGGTTTGGGGGCCACCCTGCTGATCTGTACCTGACCCTGGATTATACACTGATGCTCAGGTTAGAGTCCCACATGTATTCACTGCCACTTCCTTTGGGCTCCTGGTCCCTCCCTCTAGTGGACAACGTGCCGATTTAGCCCTGATGTTCATTCAAGGTCTTCTCTCCCAACCTGTACAATTTAAACTGAGAGAATCTCAAATATACCCTCACACTGAATTTAAAAGTCAGTGACAACCCACCGGATTAAGAATATCAAAGATTCTTGGTGAAGGACCGAAGTCATCAATGAAAGTAAGTGAAATAAGATAAAAAGACCTAGGCAATGCCTATGACCTTTCTTTCCTCCTAAACCAAAGGCACATTGTCACTGTGTTATTACATATATTGATCTCATTTGTGTTGTCTGCAACACGGCTCTAAAGCTTGGGGGCAGGTAGAAGACATACTCAGTCAAATCTGGCACAATACCCAGCAGAACATTGAGTGCATGGGCACGATGAATATTACTGATGATGAAAACTTAGGAAGGGTGGGAATAATTTGGAAACCCTTCAGAGGAAAGCAACCAAGATGGCTATTAAACAGTTGAAAAGTGATCTACACTTAAGAAAATGTTCGTAGAACTAGGCTATTTAGCCTGCAGAAGAGGCAGTTAAGTGCAGCGTAATAATAAACCCAGACTTGTGTGCTATCTCTCATACGGAAGCTCATAAACAGCTCTTCTTCACCCTTGGCCGATTATGGAACAAGGAGGAACGAATGTGATTGGCAAATCGGACATTTCAGCTCTCCTTTGAAAATCAAAGTTTTCATAACGAGATTTGCTTTTTGGGGAGAGAGAAATTACAATTTCTCTTCTGGGCTTTGCCTTTTTTTTTTTTTTTTAATAGGACAGCAGCCTCTTATCTCCCAGACATCTTTTTAAAACAAAAATTTATTTTGCTCACCAACTGCAATATTCTTTCATGTTTTTCCTATTTTGCATATATATGCATTTAATTTAATATCAGACACCTGGTTAGGAAACAACAGGCACTTTGTGTGTTTGATTTTGTGCCTGAAAACAGTCATACAGCCCAGTTCCAACATGTTACAAAAGTAAGAGCATCCGGAAAAAAATACCTTCTATCTAGTCCTTTTCAGCAGTCTGCTTAAATTGCCCTGATTATCTATTTTGAAGTCATAAATATGCTAGCACCCAGAAACTGAACCTCCAATGAACCCATGTTATTTTTTAAGGTTGTTATAGATGGATTTAGTTACTAATTTTTAATGGAGCAGGGACACGTGTGCCACAGAATATAAACAATTTCTCCTCTTGCGTAAATCACCCTTCCTCCGTTCCATAGACTAACCCTTAGAACAGCTGGTATCTGAGGATGGCCATTTACTTTAGACTCTGTTCTCATGTAGATAAGAATTGTCAAGCAAAGGAAATATACATATATTTGTGTGTGTGTGTGTGTGTGTGTCTTATGTATGGAGACATCTGACACAAGACATAAAATCTTCGTGATTTAGGCTTTCTTTCAGTATTTGAGAACATAAACAGGTCCATTTTGTTGGATCTAGCTTTGCTCAATTAAAGCTGAATTTATATAATACCATCAAGCATCAGTATTGACATTTGGTGGCATTCAAGATGGTATTTACACTCACTGTTCTGAATGTCCGTGCAACTGTTTGCATTAGGTTCAGGCCTCCTGGTCCCCTGTTTGTTGAGGTTCACCTAACATAGTTTAGCCCCATAAAGATTCCTGAAAGAGGCTCTCCGTGCTAAAGCAACTGCATAGAAAGCTGTGCATGTGCAGTACAGAATATATCAGCCATCTGTCCAGAAAAATGTATCCATATGCTTTCCAGGGCATTTGCTGAATTAGACTTCAGCACAAGTCTTCAACCTCCTGTTAGAGAAAGACCAATTCCCTCCTCTCTCCCCATCAAATACATTAGACTGAAAGGGCTTTCTATTTTACTGTTTTCTCATATATAATTTCACTTAATTCTCTCAATAACCCTCAGAAGTAAGTATCATTACCCCCATTTTACAAGGAAATTGAGGCTTAGGGAGATTGAGACTTGCCCCATGTTGCATGGCCAGTAAACGGCAAAGCTCCTGAACTTCCAGGAAAGGGAATAAACCTTGTTTACCTACACACACATGGGTGGGGGGTGTATCAACAAACCATAAGGTTAGCAAATGTCCCCACCTTCTACCTCTCTGTAGTAGTTTAGAATCTTTAAAAATACTTTTAATAAAAACATCAGGGTTTGATTAGGCAGTACTTTGAAGTCTTAAGAAAAGCCCAATAAATCGCAGACATATTAGATTCAACTTTGCAAATATAAGAGGGGCCTTGCCCTGTAAATCTCTTGGCCCAAGAAAGAGAAGTAATTTTTCTTTACCTCAAAGCTTCACAATATCATTGTCACATTCTAAATATTTATTGAATTAGATGTGTTCATCTTGTCCTCTACTTTAAACTGCTCAGGTGCCAGCCAGGGAAAGTTGGAACATTCCCTATTTGTTTTTCCTTTGGCTTCAGACACTGAAGGCTCCTGCCCGAGAATAGTAATATATCATCTGACAATGACTAAACAGTTATTACTTATTAACATCTTGGCACAAGGTAAGCTAAAATGTAACCCGCCAAACATATGGCGAGACTTCAAGACTGCAAGCTCAGGTAGATGGTAGGATACATAGCTAGAAAGGTCGAGAGCCAGGGGGTTCCAAGCTTTTTCAGTACCTATTCACAAGACAAGTCAAAATGGTGGCTGGACAATAAAACTGCATCGATCACAAGGAGGAGTCGAGACGATAGTACTAAATATATGTGATTCAAACACGAACCCATGGCTAAAGAGGAGAGCATTGACTCTAAATTCCCTTTGCCAGTAATCTTGCTAAATATCTGAGTTTCATTATGTAATTTTAAAAGAATTAAACCTGAAGTATAATTAGTTACATTCAGTTTCTTTCATTTGTCCAGTATTAATTAATCCAATCTGTCAGCAGGATTGCTAGAAGGAATTTGTGAAAGAATAGTAGTAAGAGCAGATGCTTATGTCCACCCCATCTATCGGTACACGTGGACTCAGCAAATACGTAAAAATTTCCTCTATTAAAGCTCCCCGGTGCTCATAGTTGGGGAAGGATGTTAGCTGATGAGGTCTAGAGTTTCACTATCCAATATGGCAGCCACTTGCCACATGGGGCTATTTAATGTAAATTAAAATTAAATTACATTAAAAATTAGTTCCTTGGTCTCATTCACCTTTAAGTGCTCACTAGGCACAAGTAGCCAATGGCTACTTTATTGGGCAGATATCAATGATTTCCACCATTTCAGGAGTTTTATTGGACAGCATTGTATCTAGAGCGTAAGATGCATGGTATTTCTCTAAGTTTAGGCTCCAAGATTGCTATCTTAGGAAGGAAAGGGCAACCTGAATACACAGAGAGGCCTAGTGTGGGATTGGATACTTATTCAGCCACAAGAAAGAAGGAAATTCTGCCATACGCAACAATGTGGATGGAATCTGAGGGCATTGTGCTACGTGAGATAAGTCAGAGAGAGACAAATATTGTACGTTCTCACATATGTTAAATCTGAAGAAGAAACAAAACAAAACATGGAAACAGAAAACAGATTGTTGGTTGCCACAGGTGGAAAGCAGGGAGTGGGGAATTGGGTGAAGGTTGTCAAAAGGTGCAAATTTCCAGTTATAAGTAAGTTCTGGAAATACTATGTCAGCATGATACCTATAGTTAACAATACTGTGTTTTACATTTGAAAGTTGCTAAGAGAGTAGATCTTAAAAGTTCTGATGGCAAGAAAAAAAATGTAAGTATGTGAGATGATGGATGTTAATTAAACTTGTGATAATCATTTCACAATGTGTACATATATCAAATCAGTATGCTATACACCTTAAGCTAATACAAGGTTATACGTCAATTACACCTCAATAAAAAAAACTAGAGGAAAAATAGGAATGCTGGCAGAGCGACTTCCCAAATTCACCAAGGGGTAGGTACTTACACACATACTTCAAATATATGTTCTCACCCAGTTTAAAAGGGTCTTTAAGGACCCTGAACCTGTTCTAGAAGAGGTGGAAGTCAGATTGGGCAGGAATTTCAACTTGGCCAGTAACAAATTACATTGCCCATGTTGGGAGGAAATGGAACTTCCCCCATATGAAAATATGCCCTAGCTGTGTTAGCTTCTGTTTATAGGGAAAAGCCCCCTCTCTAATCATTCACATCCAGGAGGTTCCCAAGCCCTCTGAAATAATGTTTCCATCCTTTTCCCTGAGCCTCACAGCCTTGACTTAGTTCAGGTTTTCATGGTCTCTTTTGCAAGAGTCTCCTAATGTGTCCCTTACCTCCATTCTCTTCCTCTAAAGGACCTTTCACCCTGCCCACAGAATTTCCTCCTAAAACCTACATCTGATTACTTCTTTCTCCACAGGAAGCAATTGCAAACCCTAGCATCCTAAATTTCCCAGATTTCTGGAGTCAGTTTTCTTTTGATGTCCACATTAAAAGATAAAAACAAAAACAAACAAAAAATAAAACATAAGTCCTTATCGTATATCACTGCCTAAAGTTTTGCAATATCCTAAATATTCCTGAGAATTCCTGAATGTGAATACTCATCCTAACAGCCACTTTTACCTCTTGCTCTAATGTCACTCAAAGGTCCTCTTTAAGTTTCCTTTTGATAGCTACTAAATGTGTCTGTAGCCAGCACCATCTCCAGCACCTCCTTGCCTCAAGCAACAATGCAGTTCTTCACTATATTATGAAAACACTGCTAATCCAAAGCTACAACAAGGTTTAATACTTTGCTGTCTTTCTGATGATCTAAGGATCACACAAGAGAGTAGAAATGCAAAAAAATGTGAATTCTGAGCTCCACGTCCAATATTATCCACATACCATATCTGATCTGCAGACTCCCCTGCTGACTCCCTCTGCTGTGAGGTCATGCTGTAGGGGCCTGATACTGCTCAGATCCAAGTCTCTGCAACCTTGAACTTCCCTGCCCACGTCCTAGGAGCCCAAGGACCTACCTCAACTCCCCAAAGCAAAAACTCAATTAGTGTAATTTCCCATTCTCAGAAAACAATGTATTCATTTACCCTGCAGAACTATTTAACTCCTCTTCCCCTGATCTCTTGGGACTGGATGCTAGGACTTGTTTTAATTTAAATAAAAACCCAAGGATTTCCCTGGTGATCCAGTGGTAAAGAATCCATCCTGCAATGCAGAGGACTTGGGTTCAATCCCTGGTGGGGGAACCAAGATCCCACATGCCGCAGGGCAACTAAGCCCAGGCCACAACCACTGAGCCCATGCACCCTGGAGCCCGCACACCACAACTAGAGAAGAGAAAACCCACATGCCACAACTAGAGAGAAGCCCGTGCCCCACAGGGAAGAGCCCATGTATCGCAACAAAAATCCTCCATGCTGCAACTAAGACCCAGAGCAGCCAATAGATAAATAAATAAATAAACAAATATTAAACAAAATAAAAAATAAAAACCCAAATAGAGTATTTATCAAATTCGAATATACTTGTTTCCCAAAAAGATGAATTGTGTTTCCAACTCTTGGACACAAAAATGCTTGCAGGAATCTTTTATAAAACAGTATCCTACCCATGCCTTACAGGATGAACTCTGCATCATATAGCTAGGAGGGAATGAAATGAGAGGAGGTACCGGAAGAATAGCTGCAATTCGGCCATCTAAGAATGGGTATGATATTATATGCCCCAAGTATTATAAACTGGGATGCCCAATTTGGAGGTCATAATTACCATTGTGATTATTATTCTGTCCATCAAGGCTTACCACTCTCTACTCCTTCCTCCTTATCTTCTGCAAGATAACAAACGTCTGCCTAGATAACTCACTTACAAATTGCCCTACACAAACATCAGTCTAGATAACTCATTTTTTTCCCAAACAGGCATGACATTTTCTCACCATAAAACCATTGCTCCAGAGCAGCAGTCTGCAAACCATAGTCCTTGAGTCATCTCTTACCCAATGCCTGCTGTCCTATGGCCCTGAAAGCTAACAGTGGTTTTAGAACTTTTAAATGGTTGAGGGAAAAAGAAAATCAAAAGATGAATAATGTTATGGGAGGTGTATAATTATATGAAATCAAATTTCAATGCCCATCCATAAAGCTTCGCTGGAACACAGCTATGTTTGTTCCCTTATGTATTGTCTACGGTTGCTTTCTCGCCACAATGGCAGATTTGAGAAGTTGCTGCACAGACCAGATGGCCCACAAAGTCTAAAATACTTTCTATCTGGCTCTTTCTAGAAGATATTTACTGACTCTGTGCTAAAAGCTTCCTTCTTAAAATGCCTTTCCTCATGTCGCCTTTGCCCATGACAATGTTTATACGTATCAAGACCAATGCCACCTTCATGGGGTCTTCTCTGTTAGCCAAGCCGAGGACAGGGAATCCTCCCATAGGTTTCAGAGCTCTCAGAAGCACTTACTAATTCCTCAATAAACATTTGTGAAATGAGTAAATTAAGATCTCATTTCTCCTAAAGACATAATATTTCAAGGGGCATTGGAATAGCACATATTAATACAACTTTTATTGCAGTGTCTAAACAGTATTTTCTCCAGTGAAAGCATTTAAGTGATATGTATTAAATGAAATATAACTACTAAAAACAATAATAATAGTAACATTTTACTCATAGTTTACAATCTGTCTGGAATGATACTGAATTCTTTACACAGAACGTCTAATTCATTACATTATAACCCTATAAGTAAGATATGAGTATGCCCATTCTTCAGATAGGGAAAGTCAATAATTTGCCCAAGTCATACAGCTAGTAAATGGCAAGAAAGAAATTTGAACATACTTACATTATGGATAAAGTGAAGCAAAATCATAAAAGTCTTTAACACAGACTTCCCTGGGGCTTCCCTGGTAGCATAGTGGTTAAGAATCCGCCTGCCAATGCAGGGGACATGGGTTCGAGTCCTGGTCCGGGAAGATCCCACATGCCACGGAGGAACTAAGCCTGTGTGCCACAACTACTGAGCCTTTGCTCTAGAGCCCACGAGCCACAACTATTGAGCCCATGTGCCTAAAGCCCGTGCTCTGCAACAAGAGAAGCCACCGCACTGAGAAGCCCGTGCACCACAACGAAGAGTATCCCCACTCACCACAACTAGAGAAAGCCTGTGCACAGCAACAAAGACCAAATGCAGCCAAAAAATAAAAATTAATTAATTAATTAAAAACAAACAAAACAAATCAAAAAGTACATACTTCATTTCTAGACCAGGGTTCTTAAAACTGGGTCCAGGAATCCCTGATGTCACTGATCTATTAAGGCAGTTCACAAGGCCAAAATTATTTTCATAACAGTACTAAAATTTTATTTGCCTTATCCACTCACATACTCTCACAAGTATACAGTGGAGTTTTCCAGAGTCTACCTGACATTTAACATCACAACAGACTGAGTGAAGAAGCAGATATGCAAATCCAGCTGTCTTCTCTTTAGACAAACATTTAAAAAGTTTGCAAAAATTTAAACACCGTCACTCTTCTCAGTAATTTTTTTTGTTTGTGTTAGAAAACATAGTCATTTTTCATTAAAACTATGTTCCTTATGTGAACACATAAAAATTTAATTTTTAAACAAATTAATAAATATTTCAAATTTTTGAACATGTTAAGTTTGGATTAATATAACCCACATAAACAAAAGATCTTTGAGGTTCTCAAAAATTTTAAATAAAATAAAGTCATCTAAAGACCAAACAGATTCGAGAACTGCTGAGTAGGTAGCAGAGAGCTGTTGAAATACTTTGATGAAGGGTGGGACATGGTGAAATCACAGCCAAGATTAGCAGAGCCATATACCCAACTGCAACTGATCAGATTCATGAGTCAGTCCAACTTGAACAAGAACCATTCAACCAGCCTGGAGGCTCATGAGCAAGAGTAAATGGCTTACTTTAAGCCATTGAGTTTTTAGGTGGATTATTATGCATCTATAGTCAACCATACAAAGAGTCACTATGAGAAGTAAATGAAGTCTGAGACACAGTAACTGTTTTACCCTTGAGACTTAGTGGACATGTTTTGCCCCATCCATGGTCTTTGTCTTGTCTCTTTGTCATTCAAACCCTGTCTGGGCAGACTTACTGCTCTGAGGACCTCCAGTTCAGCCTGGACACTCTCTCCCTAGTGCTCTTTGCTCCAAAACCACAAGGGCCATCACTGAAGACTGGATAGGAGATTGTCTGCTTTCTCTGCCAGAGTTTAACTGGGTGAGATATGTTCTGGGATCCCGAAGTGGAATCTTGCCTCCGTGTTCCCTCTGGAGAAATATGAAATGTGGTGCTTAAGTCCATTAGTAGTGTAAGAACGTGTTTGATGCACCATGCGTTGATTGAGCCCTCATGAGCTGACAAAAGAACAAGAATTATACACTCACTTTTGATTTTGATCAGCCCGCCAACCCCTGCTCCTCTGGAATACAAGGAAGTCATTTAGGGGACTGCCTGGAGTAACTCCCTAAGTCTTTGAAACCAAAAACCATAAAATCACACCAAACAGAAAGCATTCAACATCCGTTACATAAAAATGACTTTTAAAGAACACAGCCTTGGTTTGAAACAATTTCCTGGAGGATATATATTTTATCACTTATTTTTGGAGCCCTATCCCCAAACTCCTCCCACCACTCTCAACATGACACCAGCCCACCAGATTCCCTTTAAAGATCTGCCTTAGTAGAGCTAGAGATATGCTGCTCTCTTGACATCAGTCTTGTAAAGAAGGATAGACTCATAATGGATTGTAATTGAAACGGGAAGGCTTAGTTTTACAGATACTCAAATATTTGACTTAACAGTGTTCCAAGATGTATAATTCAGAACTGAGTTGAGCCTGCAGTTTGAAATTTTCTTACTTCTGAGAATGAAATGTTGCTGTTTTGCTTGGTTGCAACAATGCATCAGTGTATTCTTATTTATTATTACTCAGGGTTAAAAATCTCCAATTAGTATCGATCAGATTCATGCCATATTTAGGTTATATATGTCAAAAAATTTAGCATAATTCATCACTATGTTTGGTTGTTTGTTGTTTTTGTCTTTGTTTTCCCCTGTGATATCCTTGATCATTTTTCCAAAAATCTGTGATAAAGTCAATATATTCCTTTTTAAAAATATCTTAACTCTTCAAAGGCCAAGTTGTACAGGATATTTCTCAAGGTTAATTTACTATCTGATTTTCCCCTTCCTTAGGGAAATAAAAAAGAGAGAGACAGATAAATAAACAATCTTTCATGCATTCATATACTTATTAGTATAGAGAAGGCTCTGAGCTCATGAAACATACTGTTTTCAACTGTGTCGATAATCTATAGCTAAATGTACAGATTTCTGTATTTGATAATTAGGCTTCAAAAACAAATAGTTTTGAAGGAGTAGATTTGTCGAAGCTTTGAGAACATTTCTTGGGGAGAATAACCAGGTTCTTAATTATACCACACATACAGGAAATGTTTTAAATTGAGATTATGGTCAATTTCTATCAAATTTCTATTTTGTGTGTGTTTGTGTGGTCCTTCATAAGCATCCATGGCAAAGAGGTCCAGAGATTTCCTAAAAGTTTGTTTTGAAGGTAAATCCAAAATCTAGAAGAAAATGCATCAGGAATGCACTAGAGAGACTTAAATACCATTTCTCTTTCTGTCATTATCACTTTACCTGATATATTTGTTCCTGACTTTTGCCACCATGAAGGAGAATCATTGAGCCTCTCCTTACAAAAGAGTTGGAGGTGGCTGCCTTCCTCACTGTGTCCCTCATCACACATCCACTGAATTCTGGTGCCTGAGGATGGTATAAAGATGCACTAAAAGCAAGAAGAAATGGGCAGGACTTCCTACGTGGCGCAGTGGTAAAGAATCTGCCTGCCAATGCAGGGGACACGGATTTGAGCCCTGCCCCAGGAAGATTCTACATGCCACGGAGCAACTAAGCCCATGTGCCACAACTGTTGAGCCTGTGCTCTAGAGCCCGTGAGCCACAACTACTGAGCCCATGTGCCACAACTATTGAAGCCCACACACCTAGGGCCTGTGCTCCACAGCAAAAGAAGCCACTACAATAAGGAGCCTGCGCACCACAATGAAGAGTAGTCCCCGTTCACAGCAACTACAGAAAGCCCGTGTGCAGCAATGAAGACCCAGCACAGCCAATAAATAAATAAAATAAATAAATAAATTTATAAAAAAAAAAAGAAGAAATGGGCAGCATGTTTAATTTCAATAGCCATTGGCACCATACCTAGAATCAATTAAAGCAGTACATTTTGACATGGCTAAAAAGTGCCTTATAAAATGCAAAATTGGTTTCCCGTCTGTTTTTGTTTTTATCTCTTTACCAAATACCGTGTCTAAATGATATCCTACCTATTATTCCACCCCAAATCTACTCAGAGACAGCCATTTTCTTTAGTTTTTTTTTATAAATTTGTTTTATTTATTTATTTATTGGCTGTGTTGGGTCTTCTTTGCTGTACACAGGCTTTCTCTAGTTGCAGCGAGTGGGGGCTCCTCTTTGTAGCAGTGCTTGGGCTTCTAATTTCAGTGGCTTCTCCTGTTGCAAAGCACGGGCTCTAGGTGAATGGGCTTCAGTAGTTGCAGCACACAGGCTCAATAGTTGCGGTGCACGGTTTTAGTTGCTCCACGCATGTGGGATCTTCCTGGAGCAGGGATTGAACGTGTGTCCCCTGCATTGGCAGGTGGATTCTTAACCACTGCACCACCTAGGAAGTTCCTGAGACAGTCATTTTCTACTTTATTAACACATTATCTGTATTTTTAAGAGTAGTTATTACTTTCATTCATTTTAATCCCAGCAGAGAAAGGTGCAACTCAGAACAGCTAAGTGTGGATGTCACAGACATTTAGGGATCAAAGGGGAAGCTATCAAAAGGCCAGCAGTTGACGTATTTTGTTTGGTCAATGCGATATTTGTTCATATTATACTTTGAATTGAATCCGAATTTCAGCTTCTCTTGCAAAAGCTGCAGATCCAGAATAACGGTTTGGCAATAAACCTAATAAACCTACTGAAATGGAATAATGGCCACCGGGTTGGGATGGGGCATGTACTCTCCAGCTCACCACAAATCCTCACCATTTCCATGCTGTTGGCTTCCCTCATTTCCTTTAACTACTTCATTGCTGTGGGCATTTGAGTTTGGGATGCCTGGTTTAGAGAGTGCAGTGATGCCCTCAGCAAGCCTATGGAGAGAACCACTCATATGACCCTGGACGTGAATTTTCCTTGAAAAGGAGCAGAGAGATGCTAAAAACAAGCTGCATACTCAATAGGATTTTGCCTGGGGATAGCCTGCATAGCTACGGTGAAACAGAAAGTCATGTGCAAAATAATTTCTTAATTAGAACTTTCTCCCTTTGAAAATATGTGAAAGTGAGTTTTTATTTTAATTATAAATAGAAAGCTCAAAATATTAAGAGATTTAAGGAGAACAACACTTTTCTAATATTCACATGAAAATTATTGGTTAAAAAGAGAGGAAGTAGTGATCTCCAGTTTAGAAGCTGTAACTTTGAAATGAAAATAGCTCTGGCAAGGAAGACGAACTATTTAAGAAAAGTTCATCACAAAGAAAGAAAAATATAGTTTTACTAGAATAGATGATTATAGGCCTAAGAAAGGAGAAACTTAGACCTAGAAATATATTCAATTTCTATTTAAGCCATTTATGAAGCACATTTATACATTTACCATTCTTGACCTAAAATATGGTACTCAAAAAAAGCAGATAAATAATGAACAGGCAGATAACCATCATTGGTTAAAGCACCAAGCACTGTCTAAAACATCCAGCACTAAACCATCATCTTACAGCTCTGAAATATTATTTTGAAGTATTAACACACCGTTTAGGTAGCTGTAAGGGTGAAAATTTGGAATGAGTTTGCTCATGAGGACGTTTCAAATGATAGGAAACAATTTACACGTGGGTTGGCAAAATGACCAAATTCCAAGGTCATTTTAGATTTGTCCTGGGGCCTGGGGGAATGCAGGGGGATTGGGTGAGTCTACCTGATTACAGTTGCCCTCTTACCTCTCCCCAGCCCCATCAAGACATTCTCTCAAGTTTTACTCTATAAGAACAAGGTAATTTCTGCTATGGGCTTCACCCTCTCACTAGCAAGGCGGGGCCCCAAAGGCAGTGGATTGCAAATTGCCTGACTTAAATCTAGGGCAGAAATAGCTGGGGAAAAGCTGAAAAGGAATGGTCTGAAGACTAAGGCAGGGTCTAGAAGGCAGTGATTGTCAAATTAGAGTCTGGATTCCAGAGAACAATATCGAATGCTAGGTCCTAAAGATAAGAACTGAGCAGTAGATCTGAACCAAATTAGCATGCAAGAGTCAGGCTTTAAAATGTAAATGCTAACTGCTCACACTTACTGTGTACTCACCCTACCCTTATGCTGGGCACTATTCTACACTATATACATGTCTGTATAAATTCATTTTAAGTCTCAACACCGATAGGCTCTGTTATTAGGAAACTGGGCCCAGTACATGGGACAAGTGATTAAAAATCTGCCAGCAACAAGACAAGCAGAACAGCCACCCTAAGAAAACTCTGGAAGACTGAAGTAGCTCTTGACTGATTCTTGTGCCAATCCTAGGAGACTGAAGGTCACAGCAAAAACCATAGTGGAAGAATCAGCAGCATCTGACAGACAGCGACTGATATGTATTTCCTTTATACATCATTTCATAGTTAGATACCACTTTTCTGATATTATCGGCCTAATCTTTCCATTAGGGGTGTGAGAAAAGGAGAGTGAAAATGACTTGTTCAAAGTTATGAAAGGCAGAGCAGTAACAGAAAGTACTTTAACACCTTCCAACTAATCCTAGGCCCTACCTGCATAGGATTTCGGATGTGCTACATTAGCACTTAAAAAATAACTTTCTAGAAAGTAATTATGACTTGGCTCTGTGCCTTGGCTCTATACCTGGAATGCCCAATGGGGCTGTTGTGTTCCTGCCAGTTTTGTGAGGATCAGTGTACAACAGGATTTAACAATGTGGCAGGTGGGGGGATGGGGAAGCCAGGGTGGGGGGAGGGGAGAACAGCACCATGAAGTCTACGGGGGGGGGGGGGGGGGACGCAAGGAAGTGAGAAGCGTCAGCAACTAATGCCACAGGGCAGGGCAAAGGTAGCATCGACAAAGACCTGGAAAGAAAATAATAAAATAAGCGCTACTGACAGAATGAACAGTAAAATAAATCAATAGTAAAAATACGACAGCTATTCCCTTAGGTCTTATTACGGCAGGATGTTGAACATGTGTTCATTTTCATTTTCAATGAAAATGCCTTTCTGTTGCCTTTCAATAAAAGGCAATTATTACGATGGCCATTTTCTGGATGTGGAAACTGAGGTTCAGACCAGGGAAGTCAGTTTGGTCTACACAGCGACTAGATGGCAGGATGTGGTCCTGAACCCAAGTTGGCCTGTCGGCACTGTGGTCCATGCATGGGTATGTGGAGAGGCTCTACTGCTTCAAGTCATTCACTTACTACCATCTCTAGGTCCCACTGCAACTAAGGCAGACCCTTTTCAGTGACACTGGACCCTCATCAGCACAGCCCTCTCTTCCCTCATGTGGAACTCTGGCCCACTGAGAAATTTCAGCAAACCTGATCTGTGTATCTCAGGCTGCAAGAATTTCCCAAATGACTGTGCTGTGTTCGGCTCTCTCTGGCATCTTTGTTGTGCAAAGGGAGAGTTTCAGATATGGCACAGGGGTGGAAAACGAATTCCTTGACAGTCTATATAAAGCTTTTGTCTAGAAAATACTTGATCGTGTGACAGAAATAAGTGTCTTGAATTAAAAATATCCAGGGACTCCAAAATGGGCTAAACTGTTGTTTCCACAACAAAACACGGCTGCCCACTGCCATCTGTACCCACTTACTCCACAGCATAGGAAGCATGTTTACTGATGGAGAAACAGAGGTACTGGGGGAACAGGTGCCCGTCTTAGGAACAACAGTAAAAACAAAACAATGGGACTGTAACTGCAATTTTTGCCAGCGTCCAAAATTTGTATTCATTTCCAGCCCCAAATTCCATTCGTTGATTCCTTTCCAGGGACAAAGAGCGAAAATGAGGGAATGGTGTAGAGTGTTCTACAGCGTAAGTCCACATGTACTATTTCATTTTACAGTCATATTTTTTTTAGTCCTCATTGAATAGATCAGAAAACAGAGGCTCAGAAAAGAGTACGCACAAAATAGGAATGGATGACCATACCCCAATTGTAACAATCTTTCTGTACATGTGGTACAATTAAGGGTCTTG
Source organism: Hippopotamus amphibius kiboko (assembly GCF_030028045.1). Taxonomy (NCBI): domain Eukaryota; kingdom Metazoa; phylum Chordata; class Mammalia; order Artiodactyla; family Hippopotamidae; genus Hippopotamus; species Hippopotamus amphibius. The sequence continues at coordinate 86,070,003 of NC_080193.1, read as the reverse complement.
TTATTCTCTCCAAAAAGTGTTCTCAAAGTTAAGACAGAGAGAATAAGTGAGTGAGGGAAACCTCATACCCGGGTGTTGCCTCAGTCTCAGAATAAAAAGTGGGTGAGTGAAATGAAAGATCCAGAGAAAAGACAGTAGCTAAAGAAACAGCAAAGTTCCATTATTTAGAGTTAGTGCTTAAATTCAGCTCCATCATTTTATCAGATATTTTCTGCCTTTATTTCTCCTCAACAAAATGGTGAAGAAAAACGCCAGGATTTTTGTGCTGGCCTCTGCATTCACACCACTTTCTCTGCCCCACACATACACACACACACACACACACACACACACATACACACACACACACACAGAAAACCTTGCTCCATTATTCCATAATCCAGGGCCCTGCTCCTCAAAAGTATACTCCTGTAAACCAGCAACATGAGCCTGGCCTGGGAGCTTGGTAAAAATGCAGACTCGCAGGTCCCACACCAGACCTAGTGAATTCAACAAGGTGGCCATGTAAGCAATTAAACTGGGAAGCACTAATCTAGACTTTTCCTAATCTCTCTCTTTAAAGCAGGCAGACACTCCTTAAAGGAGACTAATTCTGCCCCCTGTTTCTTCCAATCCTAGATATTAGCAGTGAAAATACTCTAAATTGGCTAAATATAGGATTCTTTCCAGTTATTTCATGCTGAGGCTCAATTAAAAATCTTATGTCCCTAAGAAACCCTTAAAGAATAAAACTCTTGACATTTTAGCAGGCCAGTGGGGGAATATTTTGAATCTTCTTTTCGTTTGTAATGTAAAACCTTGCTGGCCATCACCTGTTCTACTCAGGCGGTGGACACCACTGTCCACATCCTCTCCCTAGGGCACAATGTGAAGGACAGCATCCCAGAGTCGGGAAACCTGAGCTGAGGGACGACCTCTGCCACTGCATAACTTGACCACCATGGGTTGTACCACCAAATGCTTCGACCCCAGTTTCCATCTCTCAGAGACAGGGGTGTTGAGAATCGAATTTTTAAAAGTGTCTCCCACAGAACACTAGTTCTCACGCACACATGTACTGCATTTGCACTTATGCATGCTAAGTTTGGGGGGCATTTCTTTTATGGAAACTCAAAACGCACTTAGCTATTCGAGGGCTTGAAAAGTCTTGCAATAAAGAAATACATTGAAGAGTTTAAGCAAGCTTTTCTTAAACTAACTTGCCCAGAAACACTTCCTTTCTTCTTTCTTCTTCTTCTCCTTCTCCTTCTTCTTCTTCTTCTCCTTTTCCTTCTTCTTCTTCTCCTTCTTCTTCATCTTCTTCTTTCTGCTTATTCCTCAATGAAGATTCTGTGTCTTCAGACCACACTTTGAGAAACATTGGGCTAGAACACTTCTAAGAATTCTTCCAGCCCTTACATCTTCTCATTTTACCATTTTACCCTTTCATATCAGAAGGATTCTGCTGTGTTTTAAACTTGTCATCTATTAGTTTTCAGAGCAATATTCATACTTATAATCCTTATTTGAATACCATTTTGCGTTAGAGCACAATGAAGTACATTCGAGATACCACTGTTCCCTGTTTCTATTTTCCATACACATGAACCTGGAGCAATTAATCGACTTGGTATAAACAACTTGTATTATTCTTTGTGACCCAGAGTGTCGCTGACAAAGTGAATTTGTATTTGAAAACTGCTTTTAATTCATTTCAAGTCCAGGTTCAAAGCGGTTATGCTGTACTTGTTCAACTATAGATATTTTTTTGAAATGAATGCACACCAAAACATACCTTTGACTTGTTACAAATATCTTTTGTCAGCGCACATTCAGCCTCTGTGAAATTATATGTTTTTCAAAATACTTAAGAAAAGTTTCTCTCCTCTGTAGGTTCTCTACCCCCTGCCATTTGTTTTATAAATAAACATGTTTTTCCCAAAGAGATATATGTATATTCACTGGCTTGCACCGTTTTCATTATGGTGTTTGGTCTTTAAGTCTAACTTTGACTTTCACGGCAACAACTCTGATGTAGTAACATAAGAGAAAACACTTTTATACATGTTCTATATGTCCCTAGTATAGTCCTATCTTTACATGGAGCAACTTATAATTGAGTTTTCCTCCTGTGCTTTCTCCTTTTTTTTTTCTTTTTTTTTTGGCAGACACACACACACACAACTTTTCAATAACTCTGTAGCAATCAACAATTAATCAAAGTATAGCTTTTCACTACAACAGGAAAGCTGGGTAATAAAAGGTCCATGTAACTTTATGGGAACCAATAACATCTGAATTAGGCAGGACAAAATAGCGATAAGGCTAATCAGATCTCTTATTTCCAAGTGTAAACAAGTTTCCTGGGAGGATCATAAGTCCTAACCTCCTGGATCCAACGTGGATGGTAGAAGGGGAGCAGGTAGGTGAGGAGGAAAGGTGGGTATAAGATTTATTTCTATGAAAGAAAATAAATGAGAAAAGAATGAAGTTTTCTATGCCTTCTGTATTCTCAAAAACCTATTATCTAACTATCTGGAAACCTTTTATTAAATTCAGCTGTCCCTCCCTCCTACCTGTTCCTACGCAGGCCTGAATGTGTGTTTATGACATGTAAGGGGCAGTGTCTGAAGAATGTCTGTTGTGTGATTGCCCGTTGAGCTCTTGCTTTGCACCGTGTGTGGCCAGATCAACCTTTCATCAAAAGAGCCCTTGTCACAAATCTCAGTGATTTCAATCATGAGGTTATTTTCCTTATTTTAAATACAAGTGTAAACACAATTTTAAAAGGTTTTTTTTTTTAACTTTTGGAAATGGTATGATGGCTGATGTGAGATAGGGTTGCATAATATTTGTGTTTTAAAAAAGAATATCAATTCAATTTTTTAAATTCTAAGACTTTTATTACAAAAGGCTGTTATAACCCATGGTAATTTTATTCCAATAACTCATGTAGTTATCATTTCCCCTTGATCTAATATGCTTCCCTGTTTTTCACAAAAGTCTAGATTAGCCTTGCAGGATTTATTTATGAAAAGTGTCTGATTGCTACCCATAAACATGTTTTGCTAAAAATTGATTTGAGTAATTCATTCCCCCATGGTTTTTTTCGCCTTAGACCATACAGGTCTATAATTTACAACTCACCTTACTAGTATTACCACTTGAGTCAAGTCAGATAAGAGAATAGCTCCAGGTGCTCGAATCATTAACTAAGGATATTAAATCCGTAAATAAGATCTTCCTGTATGTGTTTTACCAATGAAGAGTGTTTCGTATTGCCAACAATTAACGCTAAGAAAATTAAACATCATTTACAAACAAGATTAAAGACATTTCTCCTTCCACAACCAATTAAGAAAATCAGAAGGAAATGTTTTGATTCATGCCCATCATATATATGTAAATATATCACATAATGGCTCATATTTAGCAAATATGAAATACCAAAACACAAATGAAAAATATTTTGGCATCAGTCCGGCCCTTGAGCTGGCTAGCGCAAAGTGTGATTTGAAAGTGTTTGAGTCCTGCTGTTAAACATTTACTGATATGAATAAATTAATTACAGATTATTTTTATCAGAATCACAGTGAACTTTTAAAATACAGTGAGGAAGGGGTCTGTCCTAGTCACTCCCATGCAACAGACGATGAGAGGAAAATGATTATTGAAGAGTTGATCCAATTGAAGACATAAAATCAAGAAGATTCCACGGAAGACATCTTTTTGGATCAGTAACAGAAGAAGGAGATCCACTCACACAGTTGTGAGCAGGAAGAAAGGAGACTTGAACCTGCTGGCACCCATGTCAAGAATCCATGTGTGGGGCTCTCCTGGTGGCACAGTGGTTAAGAATCCTCCTGCCAATGCAGAGGACACCGGTTCCATCCCTGGGCCGGGAAGATCCCACATGCCGCGCAGCAACTAAGTCCGTGTGCCACAACTACTGAGCCCATGCACCGCAACTACTGAAGTCCATGCAACTAGAGCCCATGCTCTACAACAAGAGAAGCCACCGCAATGAGAAACCTGTGCATCGCAACAAAGAGTAGCCCCTGCTCACCACAACTAGAGAAAGCCTGTGTGCAGCAATGAACACCCAACACAGCCAAAAATTAAATAAATAAATAATAAATAAATAAATCTTTAAAAAAAAAAGAATCCACGGGTAATAGAGGCCAAAAGGAGCCCACGTTTTAGGATGGACTGGCACCAGGCTCATGATGCTACAAGTCAGGAGTAGAAGAGGTAAAATAATACACACATTCTCCCTAGGACTGCAGTGTGTGTGAAGTTGCATACCTGCAGAAAGAGTACAGAAGGACTGAGAGAAACCCAGTTCAGCAGCTGGATCTTCAGCACCCACAAAAACAGCATGGCATGGTGGCCCCAACCTACCAAGACAAGGTTCACACTGACTTGAGAATGAATGAGATCAGGTGGACACAACTATCAGTGACTAGACAGGAATAATTAGGCAGAGAGAGAGAGAGACAACTCCCACTCGTGAGGATCATATAAATGAAAATTCCAAAACAAATGATGGAATGAACATTGAGGACAACCATGAGGAGCTGGGTTAGTACAGCCATCTTCCCCTGCAAGAAAGCTGTCGACACCCACCTATGTAGCATGGGTGCACACACCCTAAGGGTTAGCTTATTAATTTGAGGGTGTGTGTGTGTGTGTGTGTGTGTGGTGTGATATGAGAAAATATGAAACTATGGTAGCAAACAAAAACACATGCCACACTGAATTGCAGTGATATTAAAACACACATTGTTAGCTTCAGAGTCACTGAAGCATGATTCAATATGTAGTTTCCCAGAATTTCAAGATAATTTGCCTTACTATGTAAGTACACTATAACTGCTCATCAAGTATAATGAGAAAGGATGTCCCATTATGCTAGCATTTATAATTTGGATCCTAATGAGAGACAAGAAAACACTACATGAAGAGTTAAAGGATTAAACTCAGTCTACAGCTTGCTGGCTGAATGAACTTAGTAAGTCAGGTAGCCATCTTTGAATCTCATTTTTTTCATCTGTAAAATTGATCATGTTATCTGAATACCTTAAAGATGAAAATATAGCAAAAGAGTGGATAAAACGCACCTCTCCTCTGCTTCAGATCTCAAAAAAGAAAAAAAGAAAGATGATATAAATTCACATCAGTGCTTGAAAACAAGGAAAACGTCGTTGGTGTGCCAGAGACATTGACAAATTCCTGAGATGAGAAGCTGATTGGCTCACATTAAGGGATAAGTAGAAGCAGGGAAACCACAAACTCGCACACATTCAAGAGAAAAGAGCTCTTCCAGAAATTCCAGGGATAACCCAAGCTCAGGAAAAATCATGTTAAAAGCAGGACAAAGGCATTGGGTAATTATTAGAGGAAGTAATTAAAGAACAGCATTTAAAATAATTGGACAGTCTTGTCTTTCTTCTGCCAACCATGAAACAATGATGTTTTCTCTCCATTTAAACACTACTGAAATATTTTCTTTACAAAAAAAAAAAAAAGTGGGTGGGGGATAGCACAGCAGGGGAGGGAGCTTAGAATGGGGGTTGGTACTAGACTGAGACCACTGTTGACCTTGGCAGCTACAGCAGGAAAGAAAAATAGAAGGACAGGAGTTGATTCCAGCATTCCAGCATTCTCTGAGCACTGTTCTCTGAAGTGGGGGTTAGAGCCACCCTGAGCAGGCCCTGGGTAGATAACCCAGGTAACTTACTAGAAGGAAGAGAGCCCCATATCCAGAAGAGAAGCTTGTCCTATACTCTGCCCCTTCTCTTGTGTAAGCTCCAATGGCTAAAGCAGGGTATTAAAAATAAAACCTACAGCCACTAACAGTGATGAAGATGAACCAAATACCAAGATAAAAATTATAACCCTGAATATCAAAATGCATGGATTGTAATGAATACATTCTTAGTCAATCCTAACCATTTCCCTAGCAAACACTTTTCTGATTTCTATCACCATAGATTAGTTTTACCAGTTCTAGTTTTGAAAGTGAAAAACCTTGCCCTATTGCCAATCTCACAGTATAGTCTTCAGTATTTCATTATTAAGTATAGCACTATCTGCAGGTTTTCTGTAAGCCCTCTATCAAAAATCCCTATTTTGGACTTCCCTGGTGGCTCAATGGTTAAGAATCCACCTGCCAATGCAGGAGACAGGGTTTGATCCCCGGTCCAGGAAGATCCCACATGCCGCAGAGCGACTAAGCTCTTGCACCACAACTACTGAGCCCACGTGCCACAATGACACAATTACTGAAGCCCGCGTACCTAGAGCCAGTGCTCCACAACAAGAAAATCCATTGCAATGAGAAGCCCACGCACTGCAACAAAGCGTAGCCCCCGCTCACCGCAACTAGAGAAACCCGCACACAAAAACACAGACCCAACACAGCCAATAAATAAATTTATTTTTTTAAAAATCCCTATTTTATTGAGGTTAATTTTTTTATTTTAAATCATAAATGGGCAAATATTGCCAAATGTTTTTTCTGCATCTATTGAGATTATGGTACATTTTTTCCTTTTATCTTGTTCATGAAGCAAATTGAACTAATTGATCTCCAAATGTTAAACCATTGAAATAAATCCCACTTGGTATTACTCTCTATTGTTGTTATACATTGCTACATTTTTTAATATATTGCTATATTTAATTTGTGTTCTAAGGGATACTAGGCTATAGCTTTTCTTTAATTGTAACATCTTTGTCCAGCTTTGGTATAAGAGTTTTGTTGCCCTAATAAGACGAAGTAAAAAGATTTTCTTCCTCCAGTTTCTAAAAAAAGAAAAAACAAAAAACAAAAGTTTACGTAGGATTTGTATTTTTCTTTACTTAAAGGTTTCAGTTCACTATTGAATAATAGGGATTTATTTGTGGGAAGTTTTTAAATTAGGAATTCAATGTCTTTAACAGAGGGGCTAGTCTGATTTTCTATTTCTTCTTGTGTCAGTATTTGGGTCTTTCAAGGCTGTATCCATTTCATCTGCATAGACAAGCTGAACTGCATAACATTGTTCACAATATCTCCTTACAATATTTTACTATCTTAAAGATTTGTACTTTTGCCTCCTCTTCTGTCCCTAATAATGATCAGTGTAACTAACGGTTTGTCAATTTTATTGAGGCTTTCAAAAATTCAGCTGTTGGTTTTGTTGATTTTTCTCTCGTTTGTCATTTCTTGTTTTACTGATCTTTAGTCCTAACTTCATTCTTTCATTTATTCTATTTAGGTAAATTTGATTGATTAGCAAGGAGCAAGGTGCTGGAAAACTTCTATATCTTGGTGCTAGTGTGGAAAAGTAAGAATATACATTTGTCAAAACTCATCAACTTGTATTCTTAAGATTTTTTCACTCCACTGTATGCAATTGTACCTTGAAAAACTGTAAACAAATATGAACTCTAACTGATGCGTTTGTGTTTTCCAGTCATATGGTGAACAATTCTGAGACTGCTTTTCATGTGTTCTAGACTTGAGCAAATCAGTATTTACATTAAGGGTGAGGAAAGCCAAGTTTCTTACTTTTGGAGAAGGGAGTCACAAATATTGAAAATGGCAAAATGCTGTGATGTATGTTTGGACCTGGAGACACAATGTCTCTAACTTACTCTAAAATGTTTCGAAAAAAATAATATGACATGCGTGTGTGTGTGTGTGTGTGTTTGTCTCTGTGTGTGTATGTGTGTCCGTGTGTGTGTTTATGACAAGAGAGAGGAGAGAAAATAAAGCAAAAGAAGCAAAATATAAACAATTGGTGAGTAATATACAAGTTCTTTTCCTTTTCTTGCCTTTTTTTCTGAAATTTTGATACCATAAAAAAATGTCAAATTACAAAAAATAAACTCTGATATACAAATGAATGTTGATTTATTTTATTATTTTGCAGCAGAGAGGTGCTCCCTTAGCTAGACAAAGGATGATAGATTTCCATGTTGGAAAGGTAAAGAACAGAAGCATAGGGCACATTCTCTGGAAAGAACATTGTTGAGATACATTTGTTCTTAAGGAAACTAAAATAGAAAGATTTCTTTTTAAGAACATTTGCTTTTTTGTGGGGGGTGAGGTGTAAAAAAAACCTAAAACAAAAAACAACCAGCAGTGGGCACAGCGATGTCTGAAACCACCTTAGGAACAATTTCTATAACGTTTCTAGTAATTTTTCATGCTCTGGACAAAAATTGTCTCTAATTCTCAATACTGAAAACAAACTGTCCTTTTCCCAAGAACTACGTGACACACTCGCTCCCACCTTTCTCCTTTCCTAATTTTGGAACAAAGCAAGCCATTATTAGGTTGTCTTTTTGCATTTATCAAACAAAAACCCCTGCTGGGGCCTTTCGTGATAATTGAAATGAAGGAAATTTTGTATATTGTGTTTTTTTTTATTTTTCTTTTTTCCTATTTTTTTCTCTTTTTGGTGTGTGCATGTAAAGGTAAACATTTCAAATTGCCACGATATAATTTAATTCCTTTGAATTCCTGACAATCTCTTCATAACAACACGTTAAAAGAGCTGTTTAAAGTTCCTGGCTCAGTTTAACTTTATATCTAACTACTTATCTGTGTACTTTAATCCAATTCTATTGTGCTGCAAAATATACAGCACTTTGGTTCTGACCTGGTAGAAACATGTTGACATCACATCAGAGAAGGGGATTTTCTGTTTTCATCTCATGTCTGACTCTGAGACTCTTCAGAAGCCCTTTTTTGCATGACTGCTATCTCTGTAAGCTTGAACACGGCCTTAAAAATCAAACTTTTTCGTAATTACATAGATTTCTATTGGGGGAAGAGACTTCATGTTTCTAAAAACTACATTAAAAATATGAATATGACTTCAGAGAGTAGCCTACTTCATTTCTAATAGGCTGTGTTTTGGGTTCTACCAGATGTTAGCATATTCTTAATTCAAATCATTAGGTTCAATTACATCACTAGGAAGGGTTGTTGTGTTCTACCTGTGTTTGAGCTATTAATAAAATATGTTTTTAATTTTCAAAATTGCTTGGCTTTGGAATGGGCTGTTACTCTGGGCAGCTGGAAATACAGAAAGGCAAGCAACATATTTGGACCACTGAGGTTTTCTAAGACACACAGCAAAATAAATTTTTATAACCATTTCTCCTTTGATACTTTCACTTGTGTTGTCTCGATGCAACACTGACTTACACACTGATGATGGCATTTTCATTAGAGCACGTATAACTGGTTAATGAACCCAACACCACCTTAAATCACTGCAAGACAAAGAAAATACAAACGTGTATGTGTGCGTTTGTACACACTGTAAAGACAGTCAAATTCTTTTCTACAATTCAAAGCCAAGAGAGTGCACCCTACAGGATGCATTCAGCCAACCTGTGCAGGAATATTTTGGCTGTGAAGTAGTAGGGACATATGGAAATCATTTTCCTTACACAACACATGGCTGATATAAGTCACACCTAGGCAAAGGTCCCCACGATCTTCAAGAGCCAGAGCGAAGGCACGGCCCTACCTTTCTACTTCTTAAATGTCAGGGATCTTACGGGTCAAAGGGAATGAGGAACTTACTTTTTTCAGTCTTAAAAAAGATATTTTCTGGCACATTATTGTTTATTTAAATTATTTTCAAGTGTACGTATTGTTGCTATTATAGCACCATTTGATTTTACTGTCTTTTAATAGCTGTAAAGGTTATATTTCACATTAAGGAAACCAGAAGGCAATTTTACTGACGTTATAGGTAAGAGGCAGTACATCAAAAAACTGTATGGAAAAAATCTTAAGGCAGAGATGGTAAATAGGTTTCCAGGGCCAATATGAATCAATTGGTAGGGATTATAGGAAGCGTGGATTCACAAGGAATCTGAAAAGATGTCCAGGCTTCCTGGGAATGAGAATCTTTATTGATTAATTCTGTCTGCCGTGGACCCAGACTGGAAATTTACAGCACTTCTCTTGTGCGTTTACCAAATCCACACATGTCCAAATTTTGTCTGCTCTTCTCAGGTATCCTTTAATTACACACTCCAAAATATGTCTTACAAAGAAACAGTTACAAATATTATAGCAAAGGAACATGAATTTATGAAAGAATAAAAATATGCATGGCTCAAAGTAAGACAAGGACATAGACTAAACAGCACAAGTGTTCTGCGTACTGCAAAAGCATCGCAGGTTGGGCCCTGGGTTTTTATTTACCATTTTAAAGGGGAAAGCTTGGATACCCAGTTCACAGTGCCCCTAAGATAATAAAGGAACACTTTTTCAGGTGGCACACATATTCTTGATATGAAGATTGGTGAAGGATTTTACTCTGAAGTCACAAAGAGGAAAGAATATCCTACCATCAAGAATACCCTGAACAAAAATGCCACAGGTAACTTCATAGACCTGGTCTGATAATGACTTTCCGTATAAGTTGATAGCATGCCACCAGAATAGAACACGAACAGCAATTTTAAGGTGGCCAAAAGGTACAAACTCCAGTTAGAAGATAAATAAGTGTTAAGAATACAATATACAACGTGATAGCTACAGTCAACATTGCTGTGGTATACATGAAAGTTTTTAAGAGAGTAGATCCTAAGAGTTCTCATCATAAGGAAAAATACTTTTTTCTTTTTCTTTTTTTTGTATCTATACGAGATAGTGGATATTACCTAAACTTACTGTAGTAAAAATTTCATGATATATAGAAGTCAAATCATTTGCTGTATACTTTAAATGTACATGCTTCTGTATGTCAATTAAATCTCAATAAAAGTGGGGGGAAAAGCACAGCAGTTTTGCAGGAGACCAACCAAGTGTACTTTCTACTGATCTCGTGAAATTATATTTTTAATATCCAAGTCAAGAAATCTTTTAATATTTATCTACCCCCAGAATTTAGACAAAAAGTCAGCAGCTATAAGCTTAAGACTGTTCACTAATAAGTATATATGCCGTGTATATTTTCTGGTTGCCAGGAATAGGTAGATCTGCATGGCTTGGCACACAATCTGATTGAAGTAAGTGTCAATCTCAGCGTGGCTATTGAAGCACCAACACAGGTTCAAGTGTCTGGATGGAAGACCAACCTGTCACTGCGCCCAGGGCTGCAGCTAAGAGGCCAGCAGCCCCTAACTTTCTACAGCAGGAGCTGAAACATTCAACCTTCTTTGTAAAACAGAGAAGTGCATCATGTGTGAATGCAGCACAAAATCCCAATTTTTCTATTAATTTATTTTCAGGCCAGTCCTATATCCAATGGATTTTTAGTTACAAAAACAATAGAATAAAATAATCTGGCACAACAAAAATGGATTATCTAGAAGCCTAGTCACTCTAGGAAAGAGTCATCTAACCAAGCAAGTTAGCTAAAGCTTATGTTAATCTGGGTAGCTTCTCTCCCTAGACTACAGCTTTTGAGTTTGAGTTTATGAATCTGAGTAAGGCAATTATCTTGGGTGGTTAGAGCATGTGGTAATGATGCTAAAGCAGGGAGTTGTCCCCTAGGAGTCAGTAAGCATTGAAAAGATTATATAATTAATTAAGTAATTAATTTAAAGAATCCTTTCCATAGCCATGACCTGGGTCTTTAACCACAATTGCCCACCTCACAAAAGTTCTTCCTGATTCGCAGCTGACACTGGGTGGGCTCATGTGGATGGCTCAGAATCACTTTTCACCATGATAAAGTACAAAAGCACACCTGATCCACTGATGGTAAGCTTCTTTTAGAAGGAAGAAATTCCTGTGACTTCTGCCTTTAAGTCCAATTACCTGTGCTCTTCCTCTGCCAAATATACATTGCTTCTTTTCATTGTCAATTAAAACTCAGTTCAACAAGGATAATGAAATCCAGATGTAAGAGGGCAGAGACTACCTTTTATTAAGCATCTATTATGTCGGGCCCTTTTGAATACCTTACACACATTATGTTATTTAATCCTCACATCAACCCTTTTAGAGAACATTTGTACATATGCAAGTATACACTTGTAACTCCAAAACTGGGTTTTGTGTATCAGGGTCAGACAGACTTGAGTCCCTAATCCCCTAATTGCTAGTTGGGTAACTTACGTGAGTTATTCAGCTTCTCAAAACCCAGTTTCCTTGTAAATAAATGGGGATATCAACAGTACCTTCCTCACAGAGGAAATGGTAAAATTAAATGGAATAATACAACATAATATGAAGGGTTTAGCACAGTCTCTGGGACATGGCAGTATTCAAAATTCATGGGAAAAAGGGAATAGAGGAGAGAGAGAAAGAGTAAGAGAGGAGCAAACAAATCAACTACTTCAAATATTTATCTTCATAGTCTTGTATTCTGAGACCATTTTAATAACAAATGGTGATGTCTAAAACAAGAGTTGGCAAACTGTTTTCTGTTAAGTGTCAGATAGTAAATATCTGGGTCTTTGGAGGCTGGATGGTGTCTTTTACAACCACTCAACTTTGCCATTATAGTGAGAAAGGAACCAAAGACAGTTCATAAAGAAATGAACGTGGCTGCACATCAATAAAACGTTGCCAAAAGAGGCAGCAGGCCAGAATTGTCCCACAGGCCATCGTTTGCCAAACCTCGGTCTAAAAGTTTTTTTTGTGCTATTTGATTCCATAGTAATAACCTGTAAAATTTAACTTTCCAAAGTGAGACTTTTAAATCCTGTATAATTTCTAATTTGTCATTACTGTTAACAGTTTTCAATGGCTATCTTTCAAAGCTCCTTTGTTCAGCTAATAGAAAGATCAGCTAAATTTGGCCCTAATTACAATGTTGTTGGGCAAGAACAAGGAAGTAGGGAACAATAGATATGTTTAAAAAACATTTACTAGGAAGATAGAATCTCAGCATGCATCCCCTTTCCCATTTCCCAGATTTTACGAATTAATAAATCAAGGACATAGATTTTTAAATCAGGCATCTCAGAGTGCAGTCAGGGTTCCTCTTCACCCTGGAAAAATCCAATGCTTGTTTACAGCTTGTAGAAATCTCTGGATCCTCCCTTACCTTCTGGATATAATAAGGTCTAAGGTCCAATACCAGTGCTCCGAGGAGAAGATTCTCAGTGCTGTTGGCCAAATGATTAACGGCCTGGGACTTCCCTGGTGGCGCTGTGGTTAAGAATCCGCCTGCCAATGCAGGGAACACAGGTTCGATCCCTGGTCTGGGATAATTTCACATGCAACGGAGCAACTAAACCTGTGCACCACAACTATAAAGCCTGTGCTCTAGACCCCTCGAGCCACAGCTACTGAGTCTGCGTGCTGCAAATACTGAAGCCCGCATGCCTAGAGCCTATGCTCTGCAACAAGAGAAGCCACCACAATGAGAAGCCCTTGCATCACAATGAAGAGTAGCCCCTGCTCGCCACAACTAGAGAAAACCTGCATGCATCAATGAAGACCCAACACAGCCAAAAAATAAATAATTTTTTAAAAAAAGATTATAAATGGCTTTAAAATTGTGATTTAGGCAATGAGACTTAGAGATTGATAAAGGAAAAAAAATTGCACAAAAATATTTTTGTGTGTTATCTAAACTCTGATTTATAACCAGTACCATCCCTAGTATGTGTACAATTTCTTCACACACGGTGATTACTTTTCTAATACCCTTTTTTTTGGCCTTTGTAAAAAGAGTTCCCGCTAAAGATAAGATGTAGTCACTTGTTCAATAAATTCCAACCCCATTTAATTTAGTATGGGTGACCCAAGCTTACATTAACTAGCAAAATGGAGGCTGCTTGACTAAAAGAGAGAAAATTGAGAAGTAAGAAGAAGATAAGAAAAATAGCCAGGCTTTGTGAATATTTTCGTAAAACACATCAAAATAGAATCATTTTATTTGACTTCATTTGTTTCAGTCTGATCAGCCTCTTATACCTAAAACGCTTTACTCCTACCAGCTTGCTGACTGACTACTCAGAAATCTTTATTTTATTGTCATTTTCTGTTGCCATATAAATCTGGAAGACTTATAGGGTAAAAGAATTTTGAAGAATTACAGAAGAATTTTGGCTACTTCTTCACTTAGCCTGCTTTTATAGAGTTGCAAGATTCACAAAAGAAAAGGCTTTGTCATTTCCCTCTATAAATCCATTCCTGACATCTTCCCAAAACTCACGTGCAGATGTTATTGTGAGCTGTCCTCTTAGAATAGTGCCGTGTTTGTATCATTGGAATGTCGGTTCCCTGATGCAGATGATGAGAAATAAGTGAGAAGGAGCCTAGTTCCTCTGCATAGTTTCATAACTACCTGGTAAAGACCATCTGCTTTCCTTCCTCACCTCTAAGACTCTTCCCCCTCACACGTGTTCGAAAAATGCGAGGATGTTTCTCCCTACTTGTGACAACTTGAATTTCTTAGCAACCCTGGAAAATATGGGTTTTAAATAATGCAATGCCAGTTGTATAGAAAGGATAGCTAAAAAAGGAAACATTCATGACAGGAGTAATTTCTGGCAAGGCTATTCATTTATTGTATCTGAATACACCATCCTGCCTCCCCAAACCCAGGAGCATAATAAGGACATTCTATTTAGCAGACCCCATAATGAAATCTAAGAGGAGTCCAGCTAATTAGTTCCCAGGTCCAAAGGGTCAGCACAATTCAATTGCATTAAAAATCTGGTAAGTGTGACACATAAGAAATGTGCACGTTTCACGTGTGTTGTAAATATTTGTGGCACTTAAATGCTTTGGCAATGTTGCTCATAGATTATTTTATTTGGAACAATTAAATTTGTTTGGCATTGTTAATATATAACAAAGGAACATACATGTTCAAAGGAACTGGACCACATTCTTCTTCACTCTGGCTCCACGGCAGAAATATGACCTGGTTCGGGCACATTCACAGGAAGGTGTCTCCACCTCCATGTGGCTGGTAGGGACATGCTAAATATTGCTCCAAATTTTCAGCAGTGTGGGTGGCAACTAAAACAGGCCTAAGACCTGGAAGAAATTTGACCATACCCAATGGAAGTTAGAACCCAGGACAATGAGAATCATGACAATTTTTATTGACACTGTACTTCTTTGAAGCCATTATACCTAGTTGCTTTAGCTAGGATATTAATATAAGGAAGAAGCATTGTTAAAAACCAGTATAATTACACAGTGTGTCCAAACCAATGCATTTTTATTGTTGTTATTATGAGCATATCAAAACATGATGATTGACATTTATATTTGTTTTCTTTTCAATGCCCACTTTGTGTTTAATATCTTATTTAGTTTCCCTAAACCTTGACAACCTGGTAGACTGAACATTAGTATTTCTACTTAATCCATAAGGAAACTATTGCCCAAGGTGGGTCACGTCATGTCTGTTAAGTAAAGTGGATTGAAATAGGATTCATACTTGACTCATTAGATCTTCTAAATTTAATTTGGCGTTGTCAATAGAAATATTAGTGTACTCTTCTAAGCAGTACCTAAAAGGGAGTGTCTCAGTATTTTACTGGCTCTTCTTATCCATCAAATAGTTTTTAATATTCAACTAACATTATCATTGCACATGCAAAAACAATATACACAACGGCAGATACCATTTCAAAGTTCAGCCCTCAACATGGGGAAAGGGATTTCTTCATATTTTGAATTTTTCTTTGTCACTTTAAACTCTATGGCCACCATGAGTTCTATGGAAACACACAAACAAGGGAAACCAAACAGGAAACCCTCTATTTTTTTTATTATCAGCAGGAAATTTAGCTCAGGAAGTACAATAAAACCTTGGCCATTCAGAATCCTTAGGGAATGGATCCTTCCAGAAAGCCAAGCTTTGGAAATCCCTGAGGACAAACCCCCTTAAGTCCTGGAACTAGGTTATTTAATTACTCTGAATTGAAACATTCTGAAAATGGACTAGGCATTCCCTGCATGTTAAAATGAGTTGGTTATTTCTTAATTAGTCAAAAGCATTTTAACGTTAATCATTTACTTTAATACTACTTAAATGTCTTTAGATTCAACAGAAGAATGTAGAACACTTTGGCAATTAATTAAATCACTCCAGTTTGTGTGTGTGTGTGTGTGTGTGTGTGTGTGTGTGTGTGTGTGTGTGTTTTAACTGTGCTTGCCTTTGGAAGATTTTCTGTCACCTTCTTTGCAATCAACTCTCTCTCATTCTTTAGTAAACTCTCTTCCCTTTTAATTTGCAAAATTGAGTGTAAATAACTAAGCCAGTTAAAACTATAGTAAGGTAAGAGCAAATAAGCAGTAGGCAAAAACCTGAAGAGTTTTTCTGCGGATATCTAGAAAATGGCTTTACCTCATGGACTTTGCGATATTTCAACAAAACAAAACAACACATAACAACAGTGAATGTACTTCTACAATCTGGATCCAATTACTGTTCTTAACTGGGTGGACACAGTCTAATAGAGAATGGTTTAGACAAATTTAAAAATAATAGTACAATGGACATACATCTGAGTTCAATGATAATTTGGGTCCTTGGGGATTTGGAAGGAACTATGCCCATATTCAAATTTCTTTTGGAGTCAAACTTATCATAACTTGTTGCTTTGAAGCTACCAAGTTAAATATCATCAATTAATGGATTAATTCAAGAAATATCCACTAAATGATAACTATGTGTAGGCATTGTCTTGTGTCCAAGGTACAGCAAATAGAGTCACACTGAGATGCCTATTTCTTATCAAATTTTAATTATTTAGCTGCTATGTATTTAGTTATTCAGTCATGTCAGTACTCATTAAGTGCCTTCTTCTTCCAGGGATCATGCTAGGTTTTGAGGAATTAATGGTGAGCCCAAACACGCATGGTCCCAGCTCTCATGTAGCCAATGAATTCTTGGGGGAGTTAGATAATCAAATAATCAACAAATATGTAAAAACACACTGTGGTTAGGACAATGCACAGGAAGTCCTGGGCCCAATGAGAGCACACAACTGGGGACACTGAGCTTGACTGGGAGGTCATCAACTCTTCTGTGAGCTAAAATTGAATGAGTGAGGTTGAGGTAAAAGTGAATGAGTTGGGCTTCCTAGGTGGTGCAGTGGTTGAGAATCCTCCTGCCAATGCAGGGGACACGGGTTCAATCCCTGCTCCAGGAAGATCCCACATGCCGCAGAGCTACTAAGCCCGTGCGCCACAACTATTGAGCCTGTGCTTTAGAGTCTGTGAGCCACAACTATTGAGCTCATGTGCTGCAACTACTGAAGCCCACTCACCTAGAGCCTGTGCTCCGCAACAAGAGAAGCCATGGCAATGATGAGCCCGTGCACCGCAACAAAGAGTAGCCCCTACTCACCGCAGCTAAAAAGAAAGCCCGCGCACAGCAAAAAAGACCCAACACAGCTAATAAAATAAATAAATAAATTTATAAAATAAAAAAAAAAAGTGATTGAGTTAACCAGGTAAAGAAGAGGTGCTGGGCTGGTTGAAGAGCATCCCAGGTTGAGGGAACAGTCCATGTATAGCCTGGGGGTGGGGGCACGTATGAGGCTCCGCAGTCGGCCATGTTGCTGATGCTCAGAGACTGAGCAAGAGGGTGGAGCCATGTGACACTTGAGAGGCTGGCTGGATGATAAAGGGCCTTAGAAACTTTGTAGGTTTTCTTAGGAATTTTGTTTTTAACCTAGAGAATGAAAACCAATTGAAATAACAATTTTAAAAAATTTTTTATATATATTCCAATTTCTATATATATATTTTTAAATTTATATGTATGTATATATAGACATTCTTTTTCAGATTCTTTTCTGATATAGGTTATTACAGAAAATTAAGTAGCATTTCCTGTGCTATATAGTAGGTCCTTATTAGTCATCTATTTTATATATAGTAGTGTATGTATGCCAATTCCAATCTCCTAATTTTTCACTTTCCCCCACGTTTCCCCTTTGATAACCAGAAGTTTGAGATCTGTGAATCTGTTTTTTTTGTAAATAAGTTCATTTGCTTTTCAAAGGACAAAGTCAATGTGCAGTAGAACGGAGTGGTTTCATATAGAAATCTAAATGGATTTCACATTAACATGAAATATGGAAGGATAACAAAACTTTAAATGCCCTTTAAGTCATTCTTCTATGCTGCATGGACGTAACTGATGTGAATTAAAGATGGCGGCGAAGTAGAGAGACGTGGAGTGCATCCCTCCCCACAGATGCATTGGGAATGCACGGAAGGACGCAGCAATTCTCACAGAGAAACAGCTGAACACCAGCAGACGGCCTCGGACACCGGATGGGACTGCGGGGAGCCCGACATAGCCGGTAGGGAGGCATCTACGAGGGCTCAAAGAGGGTGAAGCGGCGGAGCTGTGGCAGACGGGAGGGAGTGAGAAACATTCGGAGGGTCCGCAGCGCAGCTCAGCGTTCCCGGACCAAGACATCGATCCGCGGCTGAACGGAGGGTCCAGGAGCGGGAGTGTGGGAGCAGGAGAGCTGGTTCAGTGTGGGAAACATTGTTGCCGGTAGGGTGACGGACCGAGAGGACAGGAGGGAGGAGGCCCGCGGAGAGGAGTGCCCGTTCCTGAGAGCTGCCCGGCCATGATGGCGGCTGGAGGCTGCAGGCTCACTGGCGGCTGGGAGGAGCCACGCGCATAGCCTCTCTCTCTCTTTCCGCGCCTCTGCAACAGGCAGTGGAGAGACGCCCTGCGGGCCACCTAAGGCGCTCAGGGATAACAAGTACCCTCAGGCACTCGGGTGGGGCTAGATTAAAACCCCTTGCAATGCCAGCAGCAGGGAGGCTGCCGAGAGAAAAAAAAAAAAAAAAAAAAAGAAAAGAAAAGAAAAAAAACCCCCGAGAGAGGCCCAACTCTAAGACTTTCTGTTTACGCCTGAGCCACCGGCGCCCTCTGCAACAGGCACCTCCAAGCCTGACTGAAACATCAGTGCGCCACTGCTCACTGCCTCCCAGGAGAAGGAGCCACTGTTGTACCCTCTCCCTCCCCACACACCAAGGCTTACAGACAAACAATAAAGGAACCTCTGCTGGTCACAGAATAACGCAAAAAAACCCAAGGACAAGCAACCCCAAAAGTTTGGACAACCATGAGGAAACAAAGAAACACCATGCAGGCAAAGGAGCAAGAAAAAAACCCACAAGACCAAATAAATGAGGAGGAAATAGGAAAAATGCCTGAAAAGGAATTTAGAGTAATGATAGTAAAAATGATACAAAATCTCGATAACAAAATAGAGAAAGTACAAGAAACAGTTCATAAGAACTCAGAAAAACAAACAGCAATGGATAACAAAATAACTGAAATTAAAAATACTCTAGATGCTATAACCAGCAGAATGACTGAGGCAGAAGAACGAATAAGTGAATTGGAAGATAAAATGGGGGAAATAACTGCCACAGAGCAGGAAAAAGAAAAAATAATAAAAAGATTAAAAGACAGTCTCAGAGACGTCACTGATAACATTAAGCGCACCAACATTCGAATTATAGGCATCCCAGAAGAAGAAGAAAACAAGAAAGGGTCTGAGAAAATATTTGAAGAGGTTATAGTGGAAAACTTCCCCAACATGGGAAAGGAAATAATTCACCAAGTCCAAGAAGCACAGAGAGTCCCATACAGAATAAACCCAAGGAGAAATACACCGAGACACATATTAATCAAACTAACGACAATTAAACACAAAGAAAAAATATTAAAAGCAGCAAGAGAAAAGCAACAAACAACATATAAGGGAAAACCCATAAGGATAACAGCTGACCTTTCCACAGAAACTCTGCAGGCCAGAAGGGAATGGCAGGATATACTGAAAGTCCTGAAAGAGAGAAACCTACAGCCAAGAATACTCTACCCAGCAAGAATCTCATTCAGATTTGAGGGAGAAATCAAAAGCTTTCCAGACAAGCAAAAGTTAAGAGAATTCAGCACCACCAAACCAGCCTTACAACAAGTGCTAAAGGAACTTCTCGAAGTAGGAAACACAAGAAAAGGAAAACACCTACAAATACAAACTCAAAACAATTAAGAAAATGGTAATTGGAACACACATGTCAATAATCACTTTAAATGTAAATGGACTAAATGCTCCAACCAAAAGACACAGACTGGCTGAATGGATACAAAAACAAGACCCTTCTATATGCTGCCTACAAGAAACCCACTTCAGACCAAGGGATACATATAGACTGAAAGTAAAGGGATGGAAAAAGATATTCCATGCAAATGGAAGTCAAAAGAAAGCTGGAGTAGCAATACTCATATCAGACAAATTAGACTTGAAAGTAAAGACTATTAAAAGAGACAAGGAAGGACACTACATAATGATCAAGGGATCCATCCAAGAAGAACATATCACAGTGGTAAATATCTATGCCCCCAATATAGGAGCACCTCAATACATAAGGCAAATGCTAACAGCTATAAAAGGGGACATCGACAGGAACACAATAATAGTGGGAGACTTGAACACCCCACTTACATCAATGGACAGATCATCCAAACAGAATATAAATAAAGACACACAAGCTTTAAATGACACATTAGACTATCTCGACTTAATTGATATTTATAGGACATTCCATCCAAAAACGACAGACTACACGTTCTTCTCAAGTGCACACGGAACATTTTCCAGGATAGATCACATCTTGGGTCACAAATCAAACCTCAGCAAATTCAAGAAAATTGAAATCATATCAAGCATCTTCTCAGACCACAACGCCATGAGACTAGATATCAATTACAGGAAAAAAACTGCAAAAAAGACAAACACATGGAGGCTAAACAATTCACTCTTAAACAACCAAGGAATCACTAAAGAAATCAAAGAGGAAATCAAAAAATATCTAGAAACAAATGACAATGAAAACACAACAACCCAAAACCTATGGGATGCAGCAAAAGCAGTTCTAAGGGGGAAGTTTATAGCAATACAGTCCTACCTTAAGAAACAAGAAAATGATCGAATAAACAACCTAACCTTACACCTAAAACAACTAGAGAAAGAAGAACAAAGAAACCCTAAAGTGAGCAGAAGAAAAGAAATCATAAAGATCAGAGCAGAAATAAATGAAAAAGAAAGGAAAGAAACCATAAGAAAAATAAATAAAACTAAAAGCTGGTTCTTTGAGAAGATTAACAAAATTGATAAACCATTAGCCAGACTCATCAAGAAAAAAAGGCAGAAGATGCAAATCAACAGAATTAGAAATGAAAAAGGAGAAGTAACAACGGACACCTCAGAAATACAAAAGATCATGAGAGACTACTACAAGCAACTATGTGTCAATCAATTGGATAACCTGGAAGAAATGGATACATTCTTAGAAAAATACAATCTTCCAAGACTGAACCAGGAAGAAATAGAAACCATGAACAGACCAATCACAAGTACGGAAATTGAGACTGTGATTAAAAATCTCCCAACACACAAAAGCCCAGGACCAGATGGGTTCACAGGCGAATGAAATAACAATTTTAAAAAATTTTTTATATATATTCCAATTTCTATATATATATTTTTAAATTTATATGTATGTATATATAGACATTCTTTTTCAGATTCTTTTCTGATATAGGTTATTACAGAAAATTAAGTAGCATTTCCTGTGCTATATAGTAGGTCCTTATTAGTCATCTATTTTATATATAGTAGTGTATGTATGCCAATTCCAATCTCCTAATTTTTCACTTTCCCCCACGTTTCCCCTTTGATAACCAGAAGTTTGAGATCTGTGAATCTGTTTTTTTTGTAAATAAGTTCATTTGCTTTTCAAAGGACAAAGTCAATGTGCAGTAGAACGGAGTGGTTTCATATAGAAATCTAAATGGATTTCACATTAACATGAAATATGGAAGGATAACAAAACTTTAAATGCCCTTTAAGTCATTCTTCTATGCTGCATGGACGTAACTGATGTGAACTCTATGATTATTTCAGTCACTACCATGCAATTCATTTCTGTTTCATGTTCTCTATGTTGTTTCCTGTTCAGGAGAGCAGCATATGATCATCTCCAGGTGACAGTACAGGTCACATGAGGGCCCTTCCTATGCTGACAGCAGGAAGATACCAAGGGCACTCCACCCCGATTGGAGAAGATGCCAAAAGAGCATCCCAGATTGGAAAAGAAAATGAAGGTTCCCCCCACCCCGAAGAAAGTGGGACTGATGCATTATCAGATGAATTGAGCACTTGGAAAATATTACAGATAAGCATTTAATAGATGTATCAGAGCACTTGGGGAAAAAATTGCAGTAGGTATATAGAAAACTAAGCAAAATAAAAAATTAGGTGATTATGAGCTTCAGAAAAAATAAAACACCATTTAAAATAGGAAACATAATCATAGAATACTTCTTGGGTCCACAGAGGCCACTTCATGTAAATATGTACAATCAGATAAAAGGAGAGACTGAAAGTGGAGGAGGTATGTGTCTGTGTGGTATAAGATAATTAAATCTTCCCATATATCTTTATGCATATCTTATGTATATTCAATAGCTTATACATAATACTGATAAAAATCACTACAAGGATATTATTTAAGAATATGGATTTAATTTCCAGAAGAAACAAAAAGAGCTCAAAATGATTACCTCAAAGAAATGGGACTATTAAGTTCAGAAGGAAGAAGGGAACTACTGTTTTTGTTTATAAACTTTATCAGACAATTGGACATTTTTAAGGTACGTGTGACTATATAGCTTTCATACACATTAAAATTAACATAAAAACAAGTATATTCATATCATCAAGTCACTTGAATTTATCTGATCAGGGTAAATAAAAGTTTGGCCTGCCATTCAGACAAAATTTAAAACAAGTTAATATAAATCAACTTGGGAAGAATTTACTGATATTTTCAAAGGTCTTTTCCTTGTTCGTTTCCATTAAAAATTTTTTTTTCCTAGAGCAGCTCAGGAATTGCCAGTACTTCCCTTCTGGTCATTTTTTGAGGTGTGAGTTTAAATGGAAAATATTTATCTTGAAATTCTGCCAAGAGATAAGAAGTATGGAAAGGAATCACACGGAGCTCCATTATTCTGAAACAGATACACAATGGCAAAAATGCAATCCATTGAGTTCAGCTTCATGATTCAACCTGAAATAGTCACAAAACTACCAACAAGTTTTGAGCTTGGAAAACATTTTCAGAACCTGAATGGCATGACCTCCCTCAGATTTTAGAATTTATCAACATCTCTGGCTTATTGATGTTTAAAGATCAGAAAATTAAATAGAAAACAGCAGAGAAATACTACTAATTATGCCTAATTAGTATTAAAATGTCCATGAGTGTACAGGGTTATTTGAAAGGCTGTTTAAGATATTAATTTGAATTTAGAATCTTTTGGAGTAAAGAGCAGTGGTCAAATATTCATGATGTATGGCTTGATGACGAAATTGCCTTCTGAGAGAAGCAGTTTGTGACAAAATGTACAATAAGCACATAACTTTGAAATACCTTTAAATTTTCATTTTTTTCCTAATTATTTAAAAACAAGTCATTCTATCAACCCAGATAATTGGGAAATTTTGATAGTAAAAAATCAAGAAATTCCAAACATAAATCCCACTAAATGCCATCGTTACCAAAGTACGTACTTCATTTCATTTTGTTCCCTGTGCAAGGACATGCTTTAATACCCACATAATAATCTTCTCAAAGCTGGAGGAGTAAGAAGTGTGACAGGCTCAGGGAGAACCTCAGTGTGTGAGTCGGCAGTCTAGTTGCAGACAACAATATCCACTCTGCCTGCTTCAAGCAGAAAAATAATTTGTTGGGGTGCAGGGGGCTTACAAAGTTACTGGAAATCAGAGAACCAGGTGTGAGTGCTGTGCAAGAGACCTTCTGCTGGAAGTTTCAGTGACATGAGCCAATACAGAAATATGATTGGAAAAACCTCATCATTTTCTGGGGCTTCTCCCAAGAAAGCACTATTACCACCTCCTTATAGCTTGCCATGACTTGCATGGGCACTTCATTGGACTAGACACCCGAATCTCTGCCACCACTGCCCCCCAAGAATCAGATGAGTCTACCACCCAATCACCAGAAGATGAGTCTGACACAACTAACACCTCACTGCGCTCACTTCTAAACTGAAGTCTCCTGCAGATCTTTGGCTGGCTGGACCCTAGATCACACCACTTGTCTGGGCCTGAGGCTCCAAGGAGGCTGGGAAAAGAAACTCTTTAGCCCTGGAAGGTGGGCTTTATAGCACAGGAAAGTCTCCAGACTTGAGAAAAAATATTAAAAAGGTCCTGGGCAGCCAGAAAAAATGACAAATATTTAAAAGTCACAATAAATATAATTGGTCCAATTCCCATCCAGTGACAATCAATGCCTACAGAGTTACCAGTAAATCAAATTATAAAGCAAATTGTATAAGGTAGAGTTCAGGCCTATATATAAGGGAGCTTTGATAAGGGTAGTAAATGGCCCAGAGCAATAGTATTCCTGGGATACAAAATGGATTCTTTGGTGAGTGTTCTTTCATAGAGTGATCATGGAATAATGATGGTAACAGCTAATGTTTACTAAATGTTTTCTATCTCTTGGGCACAGCGCTGAATGCTTTAAGTAAATAAACAGCTCATTTATTTCATGCAACAAATGCATTAGGTTGGCATTAGAATTTTCCCATTTTACTGATGATGAAACCAGGGCTTAATGAAGTCAAGGAATTTACCAAGAGGTAGGTGGAGTTAGACTTTGAACATGGGCAATCTAAAAAGCACTGGGGTTCTGGGATTAGTAAACCTGCGATTTCAGTCCCAGCTCTGTCACTAACAGAATTTTGTCCTTTGAGTCTTGATTTCTTTACCAGTAAAATGGGAATTGGAGCTCCTCTCTTGCCTCTTCTACATGGGTATTTTGGAAGTCAAATATGCAAAAGTATTCCATATATTATAAAGTGCTATTAATATGCAAGGTGTTATTACAGCTAGTAATTCATAAATGCTTTTTCAGATCTTGGTTACTGTTATTTATTTAATATTGTGTCATAAGCATTTGTTATGTTTGTTCTCTAGCTTCTATATCCTCTCCTTCAGGTAACAATTTCTCCCTGCAGGAACCTCATCCTATGCATTCCCCATTGTATAACATTGATGTACTTGTCCTCATCCTCAGCTCCAGGAACAAGTCCTAATTGGCTTCAGTCAAAGTTCATATCTGATTCCACCAATCTCAGTGATCGGCTCAGAGAGGAGCACATTACCCAACCAGAGCTCACAGGTTAATAAGAGATATTTGCGGATATCTCCTATTTTATTTAGGAGATATTTAATCTGATATTTAATTTAATATTTAAATTATTTAATCTGATATTATATCTGATTTTTTTGCAGATTCATTTCTGGCAATGAATTGCCTCTCCCTTTACAAAGCTCTGATAGGAGATCTCTTTAGGTAGCATAAAATAAATCTGAGGTCTGGAATTTTTTGTTTCTGTAAGAGGAGAGCTGGAGCTGGCAGGGGAGCCACCTTGTAGAGCCTGAAGAAAGGGCCAATCCATGGACAGCAGGACAGAGAGGGAGAAACTTGGACCCCAAAGACATTGCCTAAGTTATGAATCCAGCACAACTGGAAGGCAGACACTCTACTGGGCGTTTCAGTTACCTGGACCAGTACATTTCTTTGTTGTTTCAACTAGCTTAAATTAAATGCTATGTTTACAACACGGTATTGCATGGGCTTTTCAAAGTGATTTTTTATCCTAAAAAATGATTATCCTTCAATACCTTGTTAGTTTTTCCCATTTAAAAATTCTAAATAAATTTCTTAACCACTCAACAATAACAATAACATAAATAACATTTAAGGTTCTCACAAACTTGGATGATTCCATGTATAAACAATGTATTTCCCACATTTTCCTACTAGATTCAAACTAAAATAGTAGAGCTGGAAGGAATCACTTAGCCCATATACTACATTATATAGATGGAGGAGCTAAGTTTCATAGTGAAGTGACTTGCCTAAACCCAGCTCATTATTTGCAAACCTAGGGCTAGAATCCAGGTATTCCGATCTGGGTTTTTTTACTTATTAATTCATAACAAAGAGACTGCCGGGTCCTCCTTCTGTTGCCTTCAGATCAGAGCCTATGGAATAATCTTTTGAATCCCTTCAATGTTAAGAAATCCCTATCCTTTGAAGATGGATTTGATTTTTGGAAACAATCAAAAGTCATTTAGAGCCAAGTGCAGTAAACAAGGTGGGTAATCAAACCAAGTAATTCATGTTTTGGTCCAAAAAGGGTGTAACATTGAAATAATGAGGCTGATTTTTTTTCATGTAATTCATAAACCAGCTTTGATGTGATTATATTAAAACTGAAATTCCTTTGACATTCATTTTGGAGTTATATTATTCACAATTTGATTCTGTCGTGTTTCCCCAGATTTTAAAGGAGGCTCTGTTGTATTTCTATATAATTAAAGTAACAGCAATGATATGGAAATTTTTCTTGCTTCAGTAGTTGGAACTGAGAGAGAAAAACAAATAATACAATTTAATTTAGCAATAATTTGTTGAGTGTTTATTGTTTATCAAACACTACTGAAGACTTTGATAAAAAGACAAGAAATACATTTACTCTCAGCTCCCTATTTCAATAATAAGAAATTGAGGCTCACAGAGATTAAGTGAACTTTGTAAAGATTCTTGATTTCCAGACCGGTGATCTTGGGAAAGAACCAACATGTATTAACATTCCACCCCTGATATAATTAAATGCAAAATAAAAGCAGTCTTGAGCCAAGCTAGAGAATGAATTGGCACCAAAAATTAACCATGCACACTTATAAGCATGACCTGGAATATGTAAAGTCATAATTCCTATTTAATTTCAGGGAATTAAATAGGAATGCTAATATAGAACTGGAAAGGTGAGGAAAGTGATATCATCTGAAAATCATGAAACACAGTGGAAATCAGAAAATCTGCAAAAAGGGATATGGCATCTTGAAAAGTTGAGTGGAAGAAAGATCAGTATTAGTATTAGCCCAGTATAGTACCAAAGGGGAAGACTGTTCAAGCAGAGTACAGAAGTACCTTTTCCTAGATGAGAGTGTACTCCAAAAAGTGAGAAAGGGTTTCTAAATAGCTCATGATTTTGAGCCCTTGTTTATGATTCCCCAGTCACTATGCAATTCAGACATTCATTTGGTTTCACAAATATGTTTCCACTATAAAAGTCTCTGATAACTCCTCTCATTGCATAACCTCTCAGGGTCCTGCCAAAGATCTGGTGCCTTAGGAATGTGAGACTGGTTTGCTAGGGAGAAGGCTTGCTGTGGATTGAGGAACTGGCATTGTGTCTCAGCTTAATCAAACCTGTGGAGTTGATATTCACGTTCAGTTGAAAAGTAGAATTGATGTCCAGACCCAGGGACAGAAGTGAGCACTCCAAAACAGATCACCTATTAAATTTTCCCCAGTTATTATGGACAAAATTATCACAAACCAAAATTACAATCTTAGTGTATAGTGAGAGCACAGATCGCTTCCCCTGGCTTTGAACATTTTGCAAGAAAGGTAGAAACGAGTACTCCAGTAAAGAGAAGACAAGAGATGATTGCCATGTGTATGGAGCATGGAAATTAACACACACACACATATGATATATCTGGGGAAGGCAGGTGTTTGATGGTCAAATGGCTGTGTCTTCCCCCTAACTTTCCTCCTTCATCTCGGTCTGTCAGAAAACTCACAAATGTGCCATGACCTGAAAGAAGTCTCATGGATTATGAAATTAAATGATCCAGATTCTGAATGCATACCCCACAGGAGAAAGGGGAGAGTTTAAACATACATAAGATTGATATTCAGCTGTTATACACAAGTGTGGGTGCAGTGTGATGAGGAGGTAGTTAGCTATTTAATACCATCCCTGACTATCGGTATTCTGTGAAAAGTTCCCTATGGTGATTCTGACGTGCTCCTTTACCTAGAAGAGAATCCTAGAAGAGAAGCTTCTGAATTTGTATAGAAACAATGGACTGTGGTCCATAGGTAATGTGCTATCCATTGTACAGTATTCTCTTTAAAGTTGGGAAAATTTGTTTTAAAATATTAATCAATACTTACGGACTCTATGAACTTGGGGTAATTTAATCACCATGAGCCTCAGTTTCCTCATCTGCCAAATGGTTGCAGGAATACGTATGACAGGATTTTGTGAGTATTAAATGAGAATGTATGTAGAAGAACTAAAATAGTGATATTTCATAAATGGTAAGGAAAAAATACCGTCTTTAATCTCCCCAGTGGTTAAAAAAATATATAGCATCAACAGGAGTTTTTGGACATTAAGATAGCAGAGTGGGGATAAAATTGAGTTCCCAGTATAATATTCTTTACCTAGTTACACATTTAAATATCAGCATCCAAATATTTCATCAGACAGTTTTTATTTCTCCTGTGTGTCACGCTTGGAATAACAAAGCTTAAAATCTCTCAATGACTTCCTTTACTCCAGTATGGGAAGGGGCGTGTTGGAATGTTGGGTGGAGTTACATAAAGTCATCATCCACTGACTAAAAGAAAATTATCTTTGTATAATAACAACAAAATTAATAACGCCTTACAGATACATGAGCATCTTCTGTGTCAAAGTTTTACCTCTAAGATACACAGAGCACAAAAGTCTTCCCCTAACTTTAGAACTAGTCTCGAACAAGAATTGAAATCAAGTAAGACCACCAGTTAAATTCATATAAAGAATTTGCTGATTATTCTACTCACTTCTTATGAAGAAACCCCCCTCTAAGGAAAATGGTTATAAGATTTTTAAAAACACGTATTCAAATTTCCGTTGTCTTTTAAAATATAATCTAAGAAGACAAGATAATACAATTTTTATTTACCCTTATGCAACTTCTTTAGTTTCTCTGCCACTATAAGAGGTTTTAATGCCAATTTCTATCTCATAGAAAGTGTGCCCAAGAAAAGGAAGAGTGATAACTACTGGTTTCATTTTGTGAGGATATGCCATGATGCCAAAAAGGAAGAAAGGAGTACATAAATACAATTTTGCAGGATGTACCAGTCAGAGTTCCATTGGGAAAAACTGAAATCAATCTAGGTACTTAAAGCACAGGGAATTTAATATGATAATTGGTCACATGGGTGATTAAAAAAAATTTTTTTTGAAAGACCAGCGAGAGAGCTGTGAAGTCACTAAGAGATTAGCATTAACAGGAAGCCAATCTCGGCTCTAGTGCCAAAGGTACAAAGAGAAAAGGTCATTTTTACTGCAGCCCAGAATTAGGGGCCACCTAGCAGAAGCAGCAACTACAGGGAGTTGTCTGGTAAAATCTGGAGCCACAGAGAGGGGACTATCTGGTAAGAGATGAAACCAGAGAGGAGATGCAGCCACCAGTAGACACTCAGTCTGGCCAGAGAGATCAAAGTCATAATATTCTTGGTTTTTCCTTTTTCCCCACCCTTTAGAATTACAACCAGTACTTCTCAGTGACCACGTGTGCTCAGAAGCCAGAGGTCATTAAAGAATGGCAAGCATTTCCTACAATACACAAAGCAGAAGCAGAAGGAATAGATCAGACAGCAAACAGGTAAAAAATTGAAGCTCACTTATGAACATGGACACAGAAATCCTCAACATAGTAAGTGTAATTAATCCAGCAGTGTATTTTAAAACATCATAATCAAGTAACTTGATTAAGGAGTGCTACAATTATTCAACATCATAAATCCAATTTAATAAAAACATTAAGAGAAAAAAAGTGAAAAACCATAAATGCAGAAAAATCATTTGATAAAATTCCTAAGGAACTAAGGATAGGAAGAATGTGCTTTATCTGATAAAAGGCATCAACTATATACCTACAACAAATATAACTAATAATGTAATTTTCAAAGGATTTCCATTAAATCAAGAACATTATGTGGATGCCTTCTACTTCCCATTAGTTCAGCATTATAATGGAGACTCTAATCAGTTTTTTTAAAAATAAAGAAGTATAGGATTAGAAAAGGAAGAGAAAAACTGTTATTATCTACAGATATCCTGACTATCCTTATAGTAAAACCTAGAGATTCTACAGATAAACTATTACAACTGGTAAGAAAGTTTAACACATTTGCAGAATACAAGATAAATATCAAAATTTATTAAATTCTTATACACTAGCAATAACCAGTTAGAAAACAGAATTGTAAAGGGAGATATTTATATTAGCCACAACAACTAAGAAATACCTAGGAATATATTAACAAAATTATAGAAAAATTTTATGTAGACAATTTAAAAAGTTGTCATTAAATGAGAATTTAATAAATATGTACGTATACCATTTTCATGGAAGAAAAAATTTGACATGGTACCAATTCTCCACCAAACTCAATGTGATTTGAAAAAAATTCCAATACGATTCTTCATGGTATTAACAACAGGATTCTAAAATTTACAAGATGATACAAATGAACAAGAACACTCAAGACAATTTGGAAGGTAGCCAGAACTTGCCCTATGAAATACCGAAGCTTACTATGCATTAGTGACTGACTGCCTGGCATCGGCACAGTGACAGTCAAATAGATCAGTGAGTCCTCAAATAAGTACTCACTGTCATAAATATGGATGAAATTACTAAATTGGGAAAAAAGAATGGACTAGTCAGTAAATGTTGTTGGCACAACTGGCTTCCCATATGGAAGGAAATATAATTATATCCCTACTTCACACCATGCATGAAATTAAACTCCAGATGGATTTAAAAACAAACAGTGAGAAAGTAAAATTTAAGTTGTTGAAAAACTATAGTATAAGATTTTAAATTTTTACATGAGTATAAAGGAATTTCCTAGCTCATTTCATCAAATGTCACTTTCTTGGTCAAGTTTTTCATAAAGGATCCATAATAAAGAACCCTCTCTATTATCTAGTATTATGTCATTGTATTTTTGTATAATTTAACAAACATTGATATAAAGCTTACTATGTGTTAGGCATTTTATATCATATAAAATATATGATGTAAATATATATTATATATTATTTATACATTTTATTATTTTATTTTATTATTGTATATAAATATATCATATAAAATATTTGTGAATATATAGTATATATAATATAGCATAGTATAATATATATTTATTACATATTACTTTTATAATAATATATTTAAATATTTTTACTATTTTATTTTATTATTATATAAAATATATATCACATTATCATATAAACTGTATATATATTTTATGTATAGTATAGTATAATGGATATTATGTATAGTATATTATAGTATAATTAAAGTATACATTTAATTCTTCAAAACAACCGTATCAACTAAACATTATTATCTTCCTCATTTTATGAGTGAGGAAACTGAGGCACACAAAGGTTAAAATTACTGCCCTCAGCTAGGAAGTGGCAGAGCCAGGATGTAAACCCAGGTAGTCTGGCTCCAAAGACTATTCCCTTAACTCTGTTGCTATGCTACCTTTGTGCTATTTTACTTTTCCTTATAGCAGTTTTCATCACCTGACAGTTTTATATTAATCAGGTTGTGTTTATTTTCTGTTTTTCCTACCACTTTTTTAACTAGCATATTCTCCAGTGTCTAGAAGAGTGCCTGGAAAATAAATAGGTGCTCAGAAATATATTTGAATGTGTAATGTAAAAAGAGAGATATTTCCTGAAGTCATCAAAACTAGAACTCATAAAATAAAATTGTAATAAACCTGACTCCATCAAAATATAAAACTTCTTTATTAGAAACTATGCTTTGAGTAAAGTTTAAAAGGTAAGCAAGAGGATAAGGAAAGATACTTGCAATGCAAATAATTAGAAATCAGGAAATATATGAAACATTCCTACAAATCAATAAGAAGACAAACATCTAATGGAAAATTGAAAAAAAAATTATAAACAGGCAATTCACAGGAGAGATAAAACAAATAGTCAATAAATAAACATTTGTTCAACCCCACTAATAATCAGGGAATTGCAAATAAAAACAGCAATCAGGCAACATTCCCCACATTTGAATGCTAAAAACTGAAATAACTGAGAATACCAAATATTGGTTAGGATGTGGAAAAATGGAGAGTTGCAAAACTGCTGTTGGAAGTATAGTTGCTACAAACATGTTGAAGAATCATTTAGCAATATCTCATAAAGTTGAAGATAGGCATGCCTAAGACCTCAAATATACCCTCCAATACAAATGCTTAAAGACACGGGTGTAATTCAGATTTACTCTACATTATTTGTACAGTTGAAAATCAAAAACAACAGCAACAATTCCATCAACTGATGAAGAAATAAGTAAGGTCATAGCCAGTCAACAGAATACTACACGAGAGTTAAAATGAATACGTGAGCCTATGGACGAGTAAACTCCTAAAAAACTGATTCTTTTACAAATGACACCTATCAACTCTGGACAAAACACAAAAAAAAACTACCTGAGGATTCTGGTGAGTTGACTGAAGCCAGGAGATTTTGGAAGGCAGTCAAAGCTTAAAGAAAGTGACTAGCATAGAATGAGTTCCCTGTCTTTGAGGGGCACTGTCCTGAAAGCAGCAGTCATGGTGGCAGCATCCCCTTAAATTTTGGTTGGGGAAACATGAAAGAAGCCAGCTAAAACCAGGGCTGCCAGGGAGCAAGAAGGAGCCTCAAAAATGAAAGAGGTGGGGAAAGGGCCCTCCAGACTGTGTGTAAACACAGCCTATCTCTGGCTGACCCCTGAACTAAGTGGACACAGACAAACTGAAAGCACTAAAAACTAAGGATTAAAAATTTCACTGAGCTCACGCATGACATCCTGAAATTTGTGTCTAACGAAGTTCATTGCCTCCTAAAACAAAAACATCAATACTTCTTTTGGAGCAACATGACAGAACCCAGAGTTAACACAGTATAGTGTTCAATACCCCCAAATTCTCTCAACATACAAAAAACCAAGAAAATGTGAACTATTTTCAAGGGAAAAGATAATCAACAGATGTCAACACTAAGATGACCCAAATACTGAAACTATCAAAGATTTTAATACAATAACTATCTTGATGATCAATAAGATAAAAAAAACTTGAAATGAATTAAAACAGAGGAACTCTCAGCAAGCAAATAGAAAACTCAAAAAAGTACTAAAGCTACAATATCTAAAGTTAAAAAAATTATTGAATGGACATAATAGAAAAATGGAGATGACAGAATTGTCAGTTAACTTGAAAATATAATCTTGAGAAAAAATTGAAAAACAGAAAATCTGAAGAAGACAGCTGAAATTGAAAAAAAAAAGTCTCAGGACCTGTGAGATTATTGAGAAAAGTTTAACATGCAAGTAAGTAGAGTCACATTAGGGAGAGAGAATGGAGCCGAAAAAAGAATAATAGTTTGGCAGTTTTTAAAATGTTAAACACATATTTACCATATGACCTTTCTCATTTCCTCAAGAGAAAATAAAAACATGTCCACCCAACGACATGGATGTCTCTAGCAGCTGAGTTCAAAATAGCCAAAAACTGGAAATAACCTAGATGTCTTTAACAAGTGAATGGATAAACAAATGTCCATGCATTAGAATACCACTCACCAATAAGGAGGAAAACGCTACTGAAACAAACAACATGAATGAATCAAATAAATTTGCTGAGGGAAAGAAGCCAGTCACAGGGAAACACATACAGTATGAGTTAATTTATATAAAATGCAAACTAAGCTATAGTGACAAGAAGCAAATCAGTAGTTGCCTTGGTCTAGGGACAAAAGGGAAAGAGGCATGGGGAATCTTTTTGCTGTGATGAAAGGTTGTATCTTGATTTTGCTGGTGGATTAGTGAGTGTGTACAATTCAATGAATTGTACACTTTAAATGAATACAGCTTATTGTGCATAAATGTAAACAAAATTGATAAGAAAAAATCAAATGAATGAATGAGATATATACATATTACTATACTTAGTGAATATTTAATATGGTACTTAATATCTAAATGAAAAAAACAACTTAAAGAAGTTGCTACATATCCACAGTATGATACCACCTGTATACACAAAAATACCACTACATATAATAGATATTATATATATTATATATTCAGTAATACATGTTAGTATTAGATAAAACTATGTATGTGTTAATATATGGTTTATGGATGAATATTCATTCAACAAATATTTGGGCACCTACTCTAATGTAGTTACCAGCAATATACACCAATGGTCAAAGTCCCTGGTCTCTGCCCTCCAGAGGTTTCTGTGCTGCTACATTCATGATAGTGGTTGCCTCTGGGGAGGGAAGGAGGGAAAGACAAGGATGAGGGGTGGGAAAAGTGACATGAGGCACTTGAACTTCATAATAATATTTCCTTTTTTTCCCAGCTTTATAATAATAATTTTTAATCTGAAGCATTTAGAAAAGAGTTAATATTTGTGCATTTTGAATGGTGAATAGATGGGTGTTTGCTATATTTCATCATTTGCAGTATTCTATATTTATTTTTAACATATAATCAAATGTGATAGAAATGCATTAAAACTAAGGACCTGAGAAATTAAATTAAGGATCTAGATTTAGCACTGATTGAAGGATAAGTAAAACTAAGTATATACCTCAATTAAAGCTTCACTATTTTCTTGATTTTTTATAGAGGGAGAAAGCGAAAGTCCGTAGAAAATGAGAAACATTAAGGAAAATGTGTCTCAATTATTTGAAAAGGGTGCAAATGTCTGGAAATTCAGAAGGACAAATACCAAAATATTGAGAATAATTCTATATTGGCATTTAGGGAATTCTTATTTTCTTTTTTATTCATCTGCTTATATGTATTCTCTAATTTTTTTAAATTATGTGAACATCTTACTTTAAAAGATGTTTTAAAAATACTACTAATAATATTAGTTTAGGTATATTGTGATTACTATCTGAAGAGTCGTAGTATATTTAAATATTGTATATGAACAACCACACCTATCTACTTACATATAAAAGCATAAAAGCTGGCACCAAATGATACAGTACAGATAAATAATTACTGTAGATCTGAATGTATATACAATTGTGAAGAATTATTTATTATGTATTTATATATATATGCCGACTTTTTATTCAAATATAGTTTGTTTGCAATGTTGTGTTAATTTCTGCTGTATAGCAAAGTGATTCAGTTATACACACACACACACATATATACATTCTTTTTCACATTCTTTTCCATTATAATTTATCACAGGATATTGAACATAGTTCCCTCTGCTATACAGTAGGGCCTTGTTGTTTATCCATTCTGTATGTAACAGTTTGCATCTATGCCTACTTTTACATCTATATCTTTCAGATATTTAAATAACTGGCAAGAGACTTTTTGGTTCAAAATGTTGTCAAATCTTTACTATTTACACATTTCTAAATGGGCATCTTTCCACACAAATCTTTTTGTTTGTTTTTTTGTATATTATTTAGTTTAGGTCCTTCCAGAAGAATCACTAGGTTAAAAGATGTGACAATTTCTCCTTTATTCCTTTCTTTCTTTCCTTCTTCCTTCCTTCCTTCTTTCCTTCCTTCTTTTCTTTTCTTTCTTTTTCTTTCTTTCTCTTTCTTTCTTTCTTCTCCCTTCCTTTTTTCTTTTTCTTTTTCTTTCTTTTCTTCTTTCTTTCTTTCTTTTTCTTTCTTTCTTTCTTTCTCTTTCCTTTCTTCCTTCCATCTTTCTTTCCTTGCTTCTGTCTTTCTTTGCTTCCTTCCTTCTTTTCTTTCTTCCTTTCTTTCTTCCTCCATTCCACCCTCCATCCCTCCCTCCCTCTTTCTTCCTTCTCCCTTTTTTCTGCCTATCCTTCTATCTATGGATTTATCTGTATATTTTCTTTTTTTTTAAGCTCTTTATTGGAATATAATTGCTTTACACTCTTGTACCAGCTTTTGAGGTACACCAAAGTCAATCAGCTGTATTTGTACACATATCCCCATATTCCCTCCCTCCTTCGACTCCCCCCCCACCCTCCCCGCCCCAGCCCTCTAAGGCATCTTCCATCATCGAGTTGATCCCCCTTTGTTATACAGCAACTTCCCACTGACTATTTTACAGTTGGTAGTATATATATGTCTATGGTACTATCTCACTTCGTCCCAGCTTCCCCTTTGCTCCCCGCCCCCCCAACCTCGTGTGTATATTTTCTTTATCCTGTTGCCAGATTATGTATGAAAGTGCCCATCTCATAAGGTCTTAGATAACTGAGCATGTTTTAATTTTTTTTAATTTTATAAGAGAAAAAGGTATCTTTTTTTCTGAAGTGATTGCAATTAAGACAGTACCACAGTCACGGAGAAGCTCAAGCCAAATACTCCCCTGGATTTCTCCAGCTCAGAGCCAATCACCCTACATGCTCTATATCACATTATCCACAGGAAATCAAGCTCCTATTGGTCATCAAGGGGAGCATCAAGGCCACCCTAGTTCAGCCGTGGGGGACATGTTAACACAGGGAGGGACATTCCCACTACATTGGTTCCTCTGACCTCATCTTTCTTTTTCCCTTTTTAACTTATCATCTCAGCTCAATTCTTAGCTGTTTAAAAAGCAGAAATATGCCTAATGTTCCCTTGTGGTTTTCAAAATGTCTAACAAGTAGTGGCACTTCAGAAATACTTGCTGATGAAGAAATTGCGATTCTAATATATTGCCAATCAACTCTTCCCTTATAAACAGATTCCCCAAACGTACCTAACAGTATTTCAGCTATCTGTAACTCTTAGGAGCACCAGATAGCCTCTGAGAAGGCAGAAGGAGGAACAAGGGAAGAGAGTGATTGCTAGAGGTGACCTGTGTGTGAGCTGAAACAGAATGAGCACACAGGGTCCCTCGGGTCTAAAGCGGCATTCTCTCACCCAGATGTCTACAGCATGACAATATGTTTCAATTTGTCTGGAATAGTCCTGGGTTTTGTTTCTTGTTTCAGCATAATTATTATTTTTCAAGACTTTCACTCTCAAAAACACGCCCTTCCATGGATGGGATCCAGACAAGTGCCCTGTGGGAATGAGCCTGGCAGGTGAGGGCTGTGGTGCATTGATGTACAGGAGAGAGCATGAGAGGTCTAAAGAGAGTCCTCCCTATGGCTGCTATGTGCAATTATTGGGAATCATGTTGGGAGATCTTGGGATGTCAAGAAAAGTCAAAAATTGCATTTTCAAATGTTGGGAATGAATTAAGACTTCTGTTCTTTTTTAATTTTTGAAAAATACTGTGTAGATCAGATTTGGTCTGGGACTACTGCTTTTTAAA
The DNA here is from genome assembly GCF_030028045.1 of Hippopotamus amphibius kiboko. Classification (NCBI taxonomy): domain Eukaryota; kingdom Metazoa; phylum Chordata; class Mammalia; order Artiodactyla; family Hippopotamidae; genus Hippopotamus; species Hippopotamus amphibius. The sequence continues at coordinate 86,032,818 of NC_080193.1, read as the reverse complement.
AGTTATTCTCTAAAAGGGACTACCTAGATCCAGGTCCTTCTAGCCCTGAGGATGTCTCCCTTTGGACTATATATTTTACTAGGTAAAAAATAGAAGGGGTCAGGGAGTAAGGGTGAGAAGAAGGTCTAACCTTGGCTTTATCACTTATTACCTGTGTGATCTTGGGAAAACTTTCACAAGCCTACATTGTATCATTTATAAAATAAGAAACAGGGGTTAAGTGTCACCAGGATGTCCTCTGAGCTTTAGGATTCTATAATTCTATAATTCTGACCTTAATCATTGCTTTTATTTTTTTCTAATACATTTACCATCCATCTTGAGTAAGCTAAAAGGGGCTCAGTTATTCATATTTTCCATTTGTTAAAAACAAAATTCATTTCTCTATGTCTCAGATGTCTGATTCTTAATAGGTGCACTATTGAAACAACTGAGTAAGACTAAAATATAACCCCAAAGTACAATACACAATCATATTAATTTTTGACCCAAGCATTGACTATCTTTCATCTTATGTATTGATATTATTACTATTGTTGAAAATTATGTATAGGCAAAAACTTGAAGAAAATATATCAAATTGTTTGCTGAATTTGTGTTGCGTGGCACTTGTCAATGTTTTTTATTCCCCTGTTCTTCTAGTTTTTGAATTCTATCTGTTGTAACTACTTTGCTTCCATAGTAAAAAAATATATATATAAATGATCTTATATATGAGTAAATAGAAAAAGAACCAGAAAGGATTCATAGCAAACCATGGGTGATGGTTACCTTTGTTGAGGGAAATGAGATGGGGGAGAGGTATGCATATGAGAATTTTCTACATAATTTTATATTATTTAAAATTTTTTTATACAAAACACTTATTCATGCATTATTTATGTATTTTAAATGAATTAATTAAACTTTAAAATGAATTATTTACTTTGTATTTAGAGAGACTGGGTCTTCCTTGATTGTAAAATGCTTTGCCAATTTCATGCCAATCAGAACCCTTATGTATCTGCCACAGTTTCTGCATTTTATTAAAGACAGGCTGGGGAGGGCATGCAACTTGTCCAAAGGAGCAAAGAATGTTGGAGGCCAGGTTTGGGCTGAAATTCAATTCTGCCTAAGCCAAGTCTGCAGCATTTCTATTTGGCTTTTAAAATTGTCTTCCTGAGTAAACATGCATTTGTGTTTAAAAATCTTTGATTTCTTTCTATCTTAAAGTCTGTAAATATTTTGCAGATGTGAATCTGGGGGTGGAGGGAAACATAGGTTCCCTAACATCTTTGTTGAGAACATACCTGTGTAAGCCGATTTTTATTTTCTCCTTTTTTGGGGGGAGGTGGGTGAGAGACATCAGTTGAATTATTCTTTGCATGTATATCATAAATTACCATAAGTTTAACAGATTCATATCTCTGTGGAAGTAGGCAGTTTGTTGCTTGCAATTTGTTTCCCTTCAAGTCCAAAAGGAGCCCAGCCAGAATCGCTGTCCCCAAGAGCAAACAGCATTTGTTTTTTCAAAGCAGTCTTTTGCTTGCACAAATCCCAACCTCCCCCCAACCCCCTCTCCACCACACACACAAAGTCATCTATTCTTGCTTCTTTTAAAAGCTACCCAAGCATCTTAATCTCCATTCTTCTTACCTTCAGCGGGAGCCAAAGATACATCTTACTTGGGCTACTTTTTCTTTGAGAATATCCACCGTCCCTTTAGTTTGGGGCTTTTGGGTATTATCATGACCAAATCACAACTGGAAAGATTTGAAGAAATTTCTACTTTTCCCCTTTAAAAAAAGAATCAAGATTGCATTTCATCAACTTCCATCCCAAACTTTAAGATTTCTGTATCTTCACTTTTGGGGTACTTGTTTCCCTTTTGTCTGTAAATGCACTTTGGGCTTTGGCTGTTGCCTGGGTGAAATGACTAACATTAAATAATATATGGATACATATGTATAGATGCATATCTGCACATAGGAAGTTTACAATGTGTCTCAATTGATTTCCCTTGAAAACATCCCTCATGCCCTTTATGCAATCAGCCTCCCCAACACAATCCCACTCGTTCCTCCCCGAGATGGCTGACCCACATGCTTGACAGGTGAGGGACTCTCCTGCCAATTTCCTGTGGCTACTTCTCTCTTTCCTCTCGTTGTTCCTTTTCTTCCTGTCCCTCCATCTGCAGCTGCCATTTCTAAGTCATCCCTATCCTTTCCTCCTTATCTCGTGTCCTTTCATGGGCTGCGTCATTACCTGGTACTGGCGGATTCTCTACCCGCTCTGTTTAAACTTGTTGTGGATCTAGGACAGGTGAGGGTGCCTCCACCTCCTTATCCCCTTATTATTCTCTCCTGCCCCGGGGTGAATGCTTCTCTTCTTTGCAGAGGTTGCACCACCCCCTCTCCCCACAATGGTTACCTTTGTGTTCAGAATGGCAGCACCTGAAGCATCAGAGCAGGCTGCATACCACACTAATTCTGCCTGTGTGGATTACAGGATTAGAATGATCCTGGGGCCGTGCCCTGTGACCTCCACAGTCAAGTTTCTCTTCTGAAGCATAGCATTCAGTGGTATCAGAATGGTCCTGCTTGGGAACAGGACTTCGGAGGAATCCATGTCCTTTTTTTCTGGAGTTCTACAATCTCTGATTTGCATCTGAACCCTCGGGGAGGATCACATAGTTACCCCTTAAGTGCATACACAAAAGCAAAGATAATTAGAGTTTCCCCTCTGTAATTTCAGTGTAGGCTGGAGTTGGCTCATATAAGAGCCAATTGGTAAATTGTCAGAAATTTTTTGAATCAGTTGACATCAGGTTGGTAGCTTGAAATTGGTCATTGGGGGAGTATTTATGCCACCAAAACCAGCAAATACCACTAATCAGCTTCCCCACCCACCACCCTTGAGGTCTAATTGTTAAACATTCACCAGCATGCCAACGGCATGGCTCTGATAAAAATTTTTAAAAGAATGAAATTTTGCCATTTGCAGCAAAATGGATGGACTTGGAGGGCACTATGCTCAGTGAAATAAGTCAGACAAAGACAAATACTGTATGGTATCACCTATATGTGGAATCTAAAAAATGCAACAAACTGTGAATAAAAAAAAAAGAGGCAGACTCACAGATACAGGGAAGAAATTAGTGGTTACCAGTGGGGAGAGGAAAGGGGGAGGGGCAATATATGGGTAGGGGGAAAGAGGGGTTACTATGGAATTATATGAAATCATGTGTATGAAACTTTCAAAAATTGTAAAGACCTAGAGAATATAAAGAATCTTTCATTCAATAAAAAAATTTTAATAAAAAAATTATGTGAAATGTGACAATTCAGCTTTATGAAAATTCTTTGAATTTCATATCTAAAATCTTGTATGAACGCAAAAGGCCCTTCTTTTAAACAGGGTTTATCTTGGCATCTCTTTCTTCCTAATAGCTGGTCTCTTTTGCCTCTGACACTTGAGCAACAAGTATCACACCAAAAATAAAATTACTAGAGAGAAGAGATGGCGGCGAAGTAGAGAGACGTGGAGTGCATTCCTCTCCACAGATGCATTGGGAATGCACGGAAGGACGCAGTCATTCCCACAGAGAACCAGCTGAACACCAGCAGACGGCCTCGGACACCAGAAAGGGCTGCGGGGAGCCCGACATAGCCGGTAGGGAGGCATCTACGAGGGCTCAAAGAGGGTGAAGCAGCAGAGCTGTGGCAGACAGGAGGGAGTGAGAAACATACGGAGGGTCCGCAGCGCAGCTCAGCGTTGCTGGACCGAGACATCGATCTGCGGCTGAACGGAGGGTCCAGGAACGGGAGCGTGGGAACCGGAGAGCTGGTTCAGGGTGAGAAACATGGTTGCCGGTAGGGTGGTGGACCGACCGAGAGGACAGGAGGGAGGAGGTCCGCGGAGAGGAGTGCCGGTCCCTGAGAGCTGCCCGGCCATGATGGCGGCTGGAGGCTGCAGGCTCACGGGCGGGGGGGAGGAGCCAAGCGCGTAGCCTCTCTCTCTCTTTCGGCGCCTCTGCAACAGGCAGTGGAGAGACGCCCTGCCGGCAACCTAAGGCGCTCAGGGATAACAAGCACCCTCAGGCACTCGGGTGGGGCTAGATTAAAACCCCTTGCAACGCCAGCAGCAGGGAGGCTGCCGAGAGAAAAAAAAAAAAACAACAGCATCAAAAAGAAAAAAACCCTGAGAGAGGCCCAACTCTAAGACTTTCTGTGTACGCCTGAGCCACCAGCGCCCTCTGCAACAGGCACCTCCAAGCCTGACTGAAGCAACAGTGTGCCACTGCTCACTCACTCCCAGGAGAAGGAGCCACTATTGTACCCTCTCCCTCTCCACACACCGACGCTTACAGACGAACAATAAAGGAACCTCTGCTGGTCACAGAATAACGCAAAAAAACCCAAGGCAAGGAGAAGGACACTTACAGCTGAGATGCTAAGGAAACAGAAATAGTAGTATCAATACCTATTGAACTGGTCCATTCTGGGATCAGTTCTGGATTTTTTTTTTTTTTCTCTCTCTCTCTCTTTTTTTTTTTTTTTTTTGATTTATTAAATACAATCTTAGCCCTAAGGGATCTACAAGTTTTATAACATAATTTTTTAATGATATTTTTTATTCTTTTTTTTTTTTGCCTTTTTATATACTTCTATATCTAGCTAAGTTTTTGGTAGTACGGACAAAATATCTCTCATACTTTCCTTTCATCCCTATCTTTTATACATTTCTATTCCTTTCTTTTTATTTGCATATTTCCAACCACATTACGCTCTTCTGTTCCCCTTTCTTCCAGCCTTTTTAAGTTTATTTTATCTTAACATACTTATAAGCAACACTATCGGTCTGCTCAGACTCCTTGCTCTATTCTCCAGATGACGCACTGCCTTGGTATTTAATATTAGGCTTTTGTCTTTATCTTAGTTCTTAGTACAGTTGTCTAATTACATTCTGAGAATCTCCATTCTCTCTGGTGGTACTCCAGCTCTTTTCTATATTTGATCCTAGCTTACAAAATCTCCCTGGATTGATGTTTGTATGTGTAGGGTGTTATTTGTTGTTTGTTTGCTTTTGCTTTTGTCTCTGATTTGTTCTGTTTCAGTTGTCAATTTCTGCTGGGTTTCTCTTTGAATATCTGCTAGCACACTGGGGTTCTGTCAGGTCTCTCTAGAGCCTTATGTCCTAACAGATTCAGTAACTGTGTGTCTTATACATGTATGTGTTTCCTAGACTTAATATTCGTTTAATCCAATACTTGGACATTACTCTGAGGCTTGGACAGTCTTCTATAAACACCTCTATTGCCAGGACAAGCAACCCCAAAAGTTTGGACAACCATGAGGAAACAAAGAAACACCATGCAGGCAAAGGAGCAGGAAAAAAACCCACAAGACCAAATAAATGAGGAGGAAATAGGAAAAATGCCTGAAAAAGAATTTAGAGTAATGATAGTAAAAATGATACAAAATCTCGATAACAAAATAGAGAAAGTACAAGAAACAGTTCATAAGAACTCAGAAAAACAAACAGCAATGGATAACAAAATAACTGAAATTAAAAATACTCTAGATGCTATAACCAGCAGAATGACTGAGGCAGAAGAACGAATAAGTGAGTTGGAAGATAGAATGGGGGAAATAACTGCCACAGAGCAGGAAAAAGAAAAAAGAATAAAAAGACTAGAAGACAGCCTCAGAGACCTCAGTGATAACCTTAAACGTACCAACATTCGAATTATAGGCATCCCAGAAGAAGAAGAAAACAAGAAAGGGTCTGAGAAAATCTTTGAAGAGGTTCTAGTGGAAAACTTCCCCAACATGGGAAAGGAAATAGTTAACCAAGTCCAAGAAGCGCAGAGAGTCCCATACAGAATAAACCCAAGGAGAAATACACCAAGACACATATTAATCAAACTAACGACAATTAAACACAAAGAAAAAATATTGAAAGCAGCAAGAGAAAAGCAACAAACAACATATAAGGGAAAACCCATCAGGATAACAGCTGACCTTTCCACAGAAACTCTGCAGGCCAGAAGGGAATGGCAGGATATACTGAAAGTCCTGAAAGAGAGAAACCTACAGCCAAGAATACTCTACCCAGCAAGAATCTCATTCAGATTTGAGGGAGACATCAAAAGCTTTCCAGACAAGCAACAGTTAAGAGAATTCAGCACCACCAAACCAGCCTTACAACAAGTGCTAAAGGATCTTCTCTAAGTAGGAAACACAAGAAAAGGAAAACACCTACAAATACAAACCCCAAACAATTCAGAAAATGGTAATTGGAACACACATGTCAATAATCACTTTGAATGTAAATGGATTAAATGCTCCAACCAAAAGACACAGACTGGCTGAATGGATACAAAAACAAGACCCTTCTATATGCTGCCTACAAGAAACCCACTTCAGACCAAGGGATGCACATAGACTGAAAGTAAAGGGATGGAAAAAGATATTCCATGCAAATGGAAGTCAAAGAAAGCTGGAGTAGCAATACTCATATCAGACAAATTAGACTTGAAAGTAAAGACTATTAAAAGAGACAAGGAAGGACACTACATAATGATCAAGGGATCCATTCAAGAAGAACATATCACAATGGTAAATATCTATGCCCCCAATATAGGAGCACCTCAATACATAAGGCAAATGCTAACAGCTATAAAAGGGGACATCGACAGGAACACAATAATAGTAGGAGACTTGAACACCCCACTTACATCAATGGACAGATCATCCAAACAGAAAATAAAGACACACAAGCTTTAAATGACACATTAGACCATCTCAACTTAATTGATATTTATAGGACATTCCATCCAAAAACGACAGACTACACTTTCTTCTCAAGTGCACACGGAACATTTTCCAGGATAGATCACATCTTGGGTCACAAATCAAACCTCAGCAAATTCAAGAAAATTGAAATCATATCAAGCATCTTCTCAGACCACAACGCCATGAGACTAGATATCAATTACAGGAAAAAAACTGCAAAAAATACAAACACATGGAGGCTAAACAATTCACTCTTAAACAACCAAGGAATCACTAAAGAAATCAAAGAGGAAATCAAAAAATATCTAGAAACAAATGACAATGAAAACACAACAACCCAAAACCTATGGGATGCAGCAAAAGCAGTTCTAAGAGGGAAGTTTATAGCAATACAGTCCTACCTTAAGAAACAAGAAAATGATCGAATAAACAACCTAACCTTACACCTAAAACAACTAGAGAAAGAAGAACAAAGAAACCCCAAAGTGAGCAGAAGGAAAGAAATCATAAAGATCAGAGCAGAAATAAATGAAAAAGAAAGGAAAGAAACCATAAGAAAAATAAATAAAACTAAAAGCTGGTTCTTTGAGAAGATTAACAAAATTGATAAACCATTAGCCAGACTCATCAAGAAAAAAAGGCAGAAGATGCAAATCAACAGAATTAGAAATGAAAAAGGAGAAGTAACAACAGACACCTCAGAAATACAAAAGATCATGAGAGACTACTACAAGCAACTATATGCCAATCAATTGGATAACCTGGAAGAAATGGATACATTCTTAGAAAAATACAATCTTCCAAGACTGAACCAGGAAGAAATAGAAACCATGAACAGACCAATCACAAGTACGGAAATTGAAGCAGTGATTAAAAATCTCCCAGCACACAAAATCCCAGGACCAGATGGGTTCACGGGCGAATTCTATCAAACATTTCGAGAAGAGTTAACACCTATGCTTCTCAAACTCTTCCAAAATATTGCAGAAGGCGGAGCACTCCCAAACTCATTCTACGAGGCCACCATCACCCTGATACCAAAACCAGGCAAAGATGTCACAAAAAAAGAAAACTACAGACCAATATCACTGATGAATATAGATGCAAAAATCCTCAACAAAATACTAGCTAACAGACTGCAACAGCACATTAAAAAAATCATACACCACGATCAAGTGGGGTTTATCCCTGGGATGCAAGGATTCTTCAATATACGCAAATCAATCAACGTGATACATCATATCAACAAACTGAAGGATAAAAGCCATATGATCATTTCAATAGATGCAGAAAAAGCTTTTGACAAAGTTCAACATCCATTTACGATAAAAGCTCTCCAGAAAATGGGCATAGAAGGAAATTACCTCAACATAATAAAAGCCATATATGAAAAACCAAAAGCCAACATCGTTCTCAATGGGGAAAAACTGGAAGAATTCCCTCTAAGAACAGGAACAAGACAAGGGTGTCCACTCTCACCATTATTATTCAACATAGTTTTGGAAGTTTTAGCCACAGCAATCAGAGAAGAAAAAGAAATCAAAGGAATACAAATTGGAAAAGAAGAAGTAAAATTGTCACTCTTTGCAGATGACATGATATTATATATAGAAAACCCGAAAGACTCTACCAGAAAACTGCTAGCACTCATTGATGAGTGTAGTAAAATAGCAGGATACAAAATTAATGCCCAGAAATCTCTTGCATTCCTATACACTAACAACGGAAGAGCAGAAAGAGAAATTAAGGAAACTCTCCCATTCACCATTGCAACAAAAAGAATAAAATACCTAGGAATAAACCTGCCTAAGGAGGCAAAAGATCTGTATGCAGAAAACTTTAAGACATTGATGAAAGAAATCAAAGACGACACAAACAGATGGAGGGACATACAATGTTCCTGGATTGGAAGAATCAACATCGTGAAAATGTCTGTACTACCCAAAGCAATTTACAGATTCAATGCAATCCCAATCAAATTACCAATGGCATTTTTCACAGAACTAGAGCAAGAAATCTTACGATTTGTATGGAAACACAAAAGACCCCTAATAGCCAAAGCAATCTTGAGAAGGAAAAATGGAGATGGTGGAATCAGGCTTCCTGACTTCAAACTATACTACAAGGCCACAGTGATCAAGACAGTATGGTACTGGCACAAAAACAGAAAGGAAGATCAATGGACTAGAATAGAGAACTCAGAAGTAAGCCCAAACACATATGGGCACCTTATCTTTGACAAAGGAGGCACGAGTATACAATGGAAAAAAGACAGCCTCTTCAATAAGTGGTGCTGGGAAAATTGGACAGCTACATGTAAAAGAATGAAATTAGAACACTTCCTAACACCATACACAAAAATAAACTCAAAATGGATTAAAGACCTACATGTAAGGCCGGACACTATCAAACTCCTAGAGGAAAACATAGGCAGAACACTCTATGACATACATCAAAGCAAGATCCTTTTTGACCCACCTCCTAGAATCATGCAAATAAAATCAAGAATAAACGAATGGGACCTCATGAAATTTAAAAGCTTTTGCACAGCAAAAGAAACCATGAACAAGACTAAAAGGCAACCCTCAGAATGGGAAAACATAATTGCCTATGAAACAACGGACAAAGGATTAACCTCCAAAATATACAAGCAGCTCATGAAGCTTAATACCAAAAAAGCAAATAACCCAATCCACAAATGGGCAGAAGACCTAAATAGACATTTTTCCAAAGAAGACATACAGATGGCCAACAAACACATGAAAAGATGCTCAACATCACTCATCATCAGAGAAATGCAAGTCAAAGCCACAATGAGGTATCACCTCACACCAGTCAGAATGGCCATCATCACAAAGTCTGGAAACCACAAATGTTGGAGAGGGTGTGGAGAAAAGGGAACTCTCCTGCACTGTTGGTGGGAATGTAAGTTGGTACAGCCACTATGGAAAACAATTTGGAGGTTCCTTAAAAAACTACACATAGAACTACCATATGATCCAGTCATCCCACTCCTGGGCATATACCCAAAGAAAACCATAATCCCAAAAGAAACTTGTACCATCATGTTTATTGCAGCACTATTTACAATAGCCAGGACATGGAAGCAACCTAAATGCCCATCAACAAATGAATGGATACAGAAGATGTGGCATATATATACAATGGAATATTACTCAGCTATAAAAAGGGATGAGATGGAGCTATATGTAATGAGGTGGATAGACCTACAGTCTGTCATACATAGTGAGGTAAGTCAGAAAGAGAAGGACAAATATTGTATGCTAACTCACATATACGGAATCTAAAAATGGTACTGATGAACTCAGTGACAAGAATAAGGATGCAGATGCAGAGAATGGACTGGAGAACTTGAGGTGTGGGAGGGGGTGGGGGGTGAAGGGGAAACTGAGACGAAGTGAGAGAGTAGCACAGACATATATATACTACCAACTGTAAAATAGTCAGCGGGAAGTTGTATGGCAGGGGGAGTCCAACTCGAGGATGGAAGATGCCTTGGAGGACTGGGGCGGGGAGGGTGGGGGGGACTCAAGGGGGGGGAATCAAGGAAGGGAGGGAATACGGGGATATGTGTATAAAAAACAGATGATTGAACCTGGTGTACCCCCCCAAAAAATAAAAAAAATAAATAAATAAAAATAAAATAAAATAAAATAAAATTACTAGTAACAGATATGGGGTGTCTCCTTTCTGTTTCCGGAGTTTATTTCCTGTTTTGCTTTTTTATCCTGGGTTTTTCCATTGCAGCCATTGTTTGTGGTTAACTGTATCAGGGAAACTGTATCAGGGAAACTGATTCCATTGTCTGTTACTCACTTATGACCCTGATTCTGCAACTTGTGCCTTGTCACATCTCCTTTCAGCCCTTCCAACATCAGTTGATTTTTTCTTCCCTGGCCATTTTCAGAAATTTCCCCCAGAAGCCTCTTCATGACAACTTCATCAATAATGGAAGGCATCTTGTGGGCTTGGGGTGAGTGAGAAAGAATTCAGGATGCTGTGACACCAAGAGATATTGACTCTAAAGAACTTTACTCCCTAGCACAACAAGAACTAGAACCCAGGTCTCTGAACCTAGTATTATCACTAGTAAACAGCCTTGCTTATTTTGATGCTGGAGTGCTTGTTTTTTGTTTGTTTGTTTTGTTTTTTAAGAACTTTTATTGAGATATAATTGACATACAATAAACTGCATGTGTTTAAAGTGTACAATGTGATATTTCTCTTCTTATTAGTAATGTATATATGGCAATCCCAATCTGGAATGCTTGTAATTCATTCTCCTTAACTTCCTAGAAGTTAGGCCAGTGATTACGACTACATTCAAAAAGTTCAAGCAAGAAAAAAGAAACAAAATGTATTGGTTCACATCTGGGATTCAAGTTATCAAGCAATATCATCAGGAATCTTTCTCTTTATCCCTGGAATCTGCTTTCCTCTGTCCCATCCTTCTCAAGCAGGCTCTCCCTCATGTGATAGTAACCCAGGAGCAACCAGCTTACAACCTACCAGTTTCTTTGAAACTCTCTGGAAAGTTCTGTTTGATCTGGCACCGGCCAACTGCCTCTTTCCTGGAGCCGCAGGTTGGGGTCAACTCCACTCATGCCAAAAAGAAAAATGCGGGTGCTATTTTTAAAGACTAGAAATAAATTGATGGATAGACAAAACACAACAGATGTCCAAGAGAGCCCTGTGGAGAATAAAGAAAAGTTACATCTGCCTTTAACATAGCTGCACTTGTGCCTGGCGATGGTGCCAATACAGAAATGCCACTGTGTCTTCCAGCCTCCTAGAGCATGAAAAGCCAGAATAGACATTTCCGAGGTGAGTCGATCAGCATGGTGAAAGCACGAATGTTGCTGGCAGATGGAAAACTGATACTCTCCCCGTTCTCAGTGGCAGAGAAATCGACAAATAGTAGCTTTCTTAACTCTTGATGGTTTTGTTGAAAAATATTTTTCTTCCAAGTATCTTTTTTTCTTGACTATCTCACTTTCTCTTTTCTCACAATCAAGTAATTTTGGTGGAAATGGATGAAACACCAGATAGTGGCTCTAGACTGACAGGATGATGAAATAGATTATGGCCTGGGTCTATCCTATTCCTAATTTCCATGATTTTTAAGAGCATAGGCTGCTGACACAAAATGAGACAAGTAGGAAAAGTGTTTGGAATGTAAACATGAAATGTGTCCAGATGTGTGATAGGCTACCTGCTCACTCCCCCAACCTGCCCCAAATGGGTATATTTTCTATAATCCAATCTTTCATTTGGTCTCTTTTCCCAGTAATGAGCTGCCTTTCTCCTATGTAATCTGAGCATCAAGTATGTAGCAAACAATATCACTAATTACTAAAGAAATGCAAATCAAAACTACAATGAGGTATCACCTCACACCGGTCAGAATGGGCATCATCAGAAAATCTACAAACAGTAAATGCTGGAGAGGGTGTGGAGAAAAGGGAACACTCTTGCCCTGTTGGTGGGAATGTAAATTGATACAGCCACTATGGAGAACAGTATGGAGGTTCCTTGCAAAACTAAAAATAGAGTGACCATCTGACCCAGCAATCCCACTACTGGGCATATACCCAGAGAACACCATAATTCAAAAAGACACATGCACTCCAATGTTCATTGCAGCACTATTTACAATAGCCAGGACCTGGAAGCAACTTAAATGTCCATCAACAGAAGAATGGATAAAGAAGATGTGGTACATATATAAAATGGAATGTTACTCACCTATAGAAAGGAATAAAATTAGGACATTTGTAGAGACATGCATGGACCTAGAGACTGTCATACAGAGTGAAGTGAGTCAGAAAGAGAAAAATATCATATATTAACACACATATGTAGAATATAGAAAAATGGTACAAATCAACTGGTTTGCAAGGCAGAGAGACACAGATGTAGAGAACAAACATATGGACACCAAGTGGGGAAAGTGTGGGGCTGGGGGGGATGGTGCTGGGGTGGGATGAATTGAGAGATTGAGATTGCCACATATACATTACTAATAAGAAAAAAATATATCAAGTTGTACTCTTTAAATGTATGCAGTTTATTGTATGTCAGTTGTATCTCCATAAAAGTTCTTAAAGAAAAGAAAAAAAAGTATGTATCATGGCCCACCCTGAAGCACAGTGTTTTCAAATAACAAAATAATTTTGCAAATTTTTTTAAATAAAATATAGTGTTAAGTAATAGAATATTCTTAATAGGATTTTAAAATGTGAAATATATATGTACAAAATGTCATATATACAAAAAATGTGATATATATATACATATGTATGTAGAAATGTAATGTCTAACTGTAGGTGCACAGAATAAGAGTTTTCCTGAAGTGATCCAAAATATTCTGAGCCAGAAAACTCTGGAGGTGCAGCCCAGCACTGTGTTTATCAAGTCCTCTAGGTGATGCAAGCTAAGGCTACAGAATCATTGAGTTTTACCTTTTAATTTCCCTAAGCCTAAGTTTCATCACCCATAATATGTACATAACACCTGTTTTGCTGGGCTTTCATGGGGATTAAATTTGACCAAAATTGTGAGCATTATTATTAATATTAATAACAAAATAGGAAAGCATGTGAAAGTTCATAAGATGCTATAATTTGGGTATAATTTGAAATATCTTATTGTGATACAAAATGAAATATCCTTTTTTGCTTAAAAAAGGTGGACGCCAGGAATCAACACTGAGTACCAACATAAAAGAATCATATTCTCAATGAAATATGGCAATAAAATGATTAGCTCAGTGTCTGACCCCTTTGGCAACTGCCTAATAAATAGTATCTACTAATACTATTACTAAATTAATTTATCAAATTTACATTTTAATGGAGTTAGGTAAAGTAAAATCCTGTTTCAGTTCCAGAATCCTTTTCTCCAGAACAAGACAGAGCTTGACTTAAGGATTCTTCTGCTCAGAGAAAGAGTAATGAACACTAATATTTCATGAACACCTTTTCTCAAGTGGACATAGTCACATTTCCATTCAGTCATAGGATTCTTTGAATCTATGAAGGAGTTTCCAGTGATCTGTTATCTCCCATTAGAATCTTATAAAACAGATGAAAATCTTTTTGCTATGATTAACTTTCATTTCATCCCAAAATCTAATGAAGAAACTACTTGCATGCTATAATAAATTCTGGCTAAATTTATTTTGAGCTTTAGAGCCCTAGATAAAAGGGACATGAGAAGGAGGTCTCCAGAAGGAGGAAGAGACATATATTAGGTTGCAATTAACCACCTGGGAATGTACCTTGCAGAGCTGCAGCACCCTTCCAATACCAGCTGCACACGAGGGAATCCCTCTCTTTTTTCCTCAGGGAAGAAATAGAATTTTTACTTGCTCACTTATTTGTAGACTCTTGAAAAACTATAGTGAAAACTGAAGAGAATTGAGCTCAAGTAACCTCAGCTTGAGGAGCAATAAATTGGGATTTTTTTTTTCCTGTTACTTTCATCCCAGACAACTTTGTTTACTTGAAGCACAAAATATCTAAGTCACGAAAGCAGTTGCCGCACTGTGAGGAGCAGCAGTTCTCAGTTTTAGTGTGATTATGGTTCAGCCCAATAATCTGATTTTACCAAACATTGTCCTCCCCTCGCCCTTCTCCCCAGCAGCTCTAATTCACATCTGTAAATATATTAAGAAACACTGGCAGAGGGAAAAAGGGAGCAGGATTTTGAATCAGAAAAATATGAATTCTGGGGGTGGAAGGGTGGGAAACGTGGACAAAGAGTGTCGAAAGGCACAGATTTCCAGCTATAAAAAAAGCTAAGTCTCGGGGATATAATGTACAGCATGGGACTATCATTAATAATAGTGCATTGTATATGTGAAGGTTGCTAAAGGGTAAATCTTAAAAGTTCTCATCAGGCTTCCTAGATGGTACAGTGGTTGAGAATCGGCCTGCCAATGCCAGGGACACGGGTTTGATCCCTGCTCCAGGAAGATCCCACATGCTGCGGAGCAACTAAGCCCGTGAGCCACAACTATTGAGCCCATGTGCTACAACTACTGAAGCCCATGTGCCTAGAGCCCGTGCTCTGCAACAAGAGAAGCCACAGCAATGAGGAGCCCGCGGCCCGCAATGAAGAGTAGCCCCCACTCACCGCAACTAAAAAGAAAGCCCGTACACAGCAAAAAAAGACCCAACACAGCCAAAAAAATAATAAGTAAATAAATTTATTAAAAAAAGTTCTCATCATAAGAAAAAAAACTAATTTTGTGTGATGATGGATGTTCAGACATCGTAGTGATCATTTCGCAATATATATATATCGAATCATTGATGTTGTAACCTGAAACTAACATAATATTATACGCTAATTTCGTCAATATCTCAATTTGAAAAAGGAAAAAGAAAAATACAGATTCAAGGTTCATTTCCACCATTTGCTGGTTGGGGCAGCTTGGCTGCCTTGCTTAGTATCTGAGGCTCACTTTCCAGGTCTATAAAATGGAAATCATGATAACACTTACTTCAGTTATCATTCTGACAACTATATAAGGTAATATATGCCCACACGCCTGGCACATACATGAGTTCAATAAATATTTGTCTCTCCTTTCAGCGGGCCTTTAGAAATACATCTTTAGGCTATAAAAAGAGATGCCAAGAAGGTACGCACGGGTGCACACACACACGTTCACATACACACACAAATCTCCATTCTGTGATTTTCCCAAATTCATAATGAAAATAGATATTTATACACCACTGTTTACTTTTACTCTGTCACTATTTGTAGTACTGTCTTGTACTGTTATTTAATGGTTAGTGTGTGTGTTTATGTATCTGTGAGCACAAGTGGGTCTTTTCTGTACAACTTTTTGGAACACAGGGACTACTTGATGTTTTGTCAGAAATATCCAACAGCGCTGTGTACATCAAAGGTGCTCAATAAATTGATACCGGATTAACGTATTTGCTGCAGTAAATAATGCCAAATTGCTGAAGAGTTGGGCAACTCTCTTCTCCCCTCCACAGTTACTAAATACAAATAAAAACAGTTGGATCAAACAATCCTGTCTTAGTTGAACCATGGTCTCAGATGAATGTTTAAAAAGCCTGCTGTACTTTTTACTTTTTAAAACATGTATAATGATAATAGAAAATAATAGTACCTTGGGTTTCATATAGTTCTTGACAGTTTTCCATTGTTTTTCACAAAATACATCTATGTTTACTATCTGAAGGATCAGTGATCTGAGAATTTGATGAAATCATCATAATAAAATATGGGGTATCAATTGAGACCATCCTTGGAGCAGTACAAACATCCCACAGAAACAGGTAAACACACTCTGTCATATGCCAAATAAACCAAGGAAAATGACACATTTTTAAAACTGCAGTTGTTCTATCTTTTGGGAGGGGGGTATAATAATGAGTGACCAAATATCACAAATTATCTATGGCAGCAGCTTTACTCAGATTCTCAGCAATCTGGGCTGTGTATACACCCCATGATCGTTATGCTATATCCTTTACAAAGAAATACCCACAAGCTCTTCAGCCATCCCTACTCAGACCTCTAAGATCATTCTGCTTGCCTGGGTCAGAAGTTGATATATATAAACAGTCTTTCTGTGTTTGAACTTGAAAGAAAAATCAGTCATCTGTACATGATCTGTGTTAGAGCAAAATGTAATTTTTCCCTCTGACAATGTGTTTATGGTTGTTAAGTTATCTTGATTGCCAAGAGAAATCTGTTTTGTGTGGCAGGCTTTTCTGACTTAAAATGTCAGATGCCTCACCCTCCCCACCCCCACCCTCACATCGAGCTATGCTTTCAACTAATTCACAAATTGACTTGACTCTTAGCTAGGTTAAAAAAATAATTTCCTGAAAATTTAAAGTCTGGCACAATACTGCACTAAAAGTCCATTTATCTTGTCTATTTTTATAAAGCTTCACTGCAGCATCTGGCAAAATGCCCACTTCCAGTAACAAAGGTCCCCAAGGACAGTTGGCAGGAGAGGCTTTTCTCCCAAGACCCTGAAAATGATACCGAGCTTCCTAACGCAAGAGTTAAAAGCTTGACTAGGATTTGTAATATTATCTTCTGTATTATTTTTTAAAGTCGGAAGTGAGTGAAAATACTGTGGAGGTGAGGGAACCACAAAGATGGCAGGCTTTGAGCTCTACCTCTTCATTGACAAAATTAGGGGCTCACCGAGAGCTCGAGATTTCTCTGTTACTATGAAACACAATGGCTAAAAATTATCTAGATGGAGCAGTGCAATGATTCACTCTTGTTTAATCAACTACAACCTGTGTTAAGCTCTATCTTCATCTCAATATAAACCAGGCTAATCTTTCCACTTTCCTGCAGGAAACTGCGATGGTGCTTGTTTATTCATCTCTCCTGATCTTGAGTAAATCCTTCCTTTCTCTTCCCTCCTCCCCCCACCAATCATTTGGGGGGAAGGTTTCCAGCACTTCCAATCTAAGACTGATTGGGCTTTCCTGTTGATGTCAAGTTGAAGCATTCCATTGAAAAAGCAACCTCAAGACTGACTTTTCCTGTGGCTTTGGGCTAAACAAGTGATTACACTAAGTGTACCCCTCTTTCATTCTAGGAAAGAGAAGTAGTCCATGAAGAATTGTTTGCTTGGAATGTTTTTCTGAGGAACTGAACACTTGTGCTGAAGAAACTACAGATGTGCTTCACCCAATTTGATATGAGGTTTTCCCTTTTTTGACCACAGTTCCACTTACCAGATCCTTCCTTTCGCATGGGGTATGCTAACAGAAGCCACTTTGTCAGTTCTGTGACTTTCGAATCAATGGTCACTTTGCCTCAGTGACTTATTCCATAAACCTAAATGTCATTTCATCTGTGAATCCCTGATATTAAAACTACTGATACCAAATTCCAATGTGATTATAGAATTAGGTTGGGTTTTTTTCTTTATTGCATTTGGAATATTGAGAGGTTTTTTTTTCTTTATTAAATTAAGTGGTTTAGAAGAGTTTGAAACTCTTCTGAGGCATGACCAAAGGCACAATTCCAACTGTTTTATTTTTCTTATTCATGACATAGATGATTTTATTTTAAACAGTGCATGCATTTCACTTTAATTCTTCTTCATGTCTGTCAGAGCACATCATCTGTGATGTGTGGATAGTTAACTGTAGCACTTTGCAGGAAGATTTAGGCAGAAAGTGAAAACAGCTTTGCAAAAGAAGTCAGCAAAAAGTGGAAGCTGAATGCTTATTGTGCTGCTGTATATCCGTTCTGTGCTGAGCAAAAATGTTAAGGGCAACCTGTTGGCTCCTGAAACCTATTGGAAGTTGTTGTTCTCATCCATTTAGTAATGGACCCCTTTCTCCTGGATGAGTGTCTAAAGTTCCAATGACTACATCCTATGTGGATGTTTTGTGGCTAGGATAAAGGCCAGGGACAGAGCAGCTATATAAACGGAGACCTCCTCTGGGAATGCTCCTTTGTCTCACTTCATTGATGTACAGTTGTACCAGTGCAAAAGCTTCCAGCTCTGAACACTTTGGTCTGCCCAATTCACCATGTTTCTCAAACTAGGGTACTCACACACCTTCCTCACCCCAGCCACACAGAAAGCAAGTAGGATGCTGAGGTCAACAGAATTAGTGGGCTGTTTCTTCCTAGAACATCAGTTTTGCTTGATGATAAGAAATTTGGAATAAATTCCATACCAGAAAAGCAAGCGTAAAAATACCATGGACAGGAAGAATCAAGATGGCAGAGTAGGAGGACGTGCCCTCACTCCCTCTTGCAAGAGCACCGGAATTACAGCTAACTGCTGAACAACCATCAACAGAAAGACACTGGAACTCACCAAAAAAAACCACCCCACATACAGAGACAAAGGAGAAGCCACAATGAGACAGTAGGAGGGGTGCAATCACATTAAAATCAAATCCCACAAATGCTGGGTGGGTGACTCACAAGCTAGAGAACAGTTATACTGCAGAAGTCCTGAGGGTTCTGAGCCCCACATCAGGCTTCCTAACCTGGGGGTCCAGCAACAGGAGGAGGATTCACCAGAGAATCAGACTTTGAAAGCCAGTGGGATTTGATTGCAGGACCTCCACAAGACTGCGGGAAACAGAGACTCCACTCTTGGAGGGCACACAAAAAAGTGTGCTCACCAGGACCCAGGGGGAAGGAGCAGCGACCCCATAGGAGACTGAACCAGACCTACCTGCTTGTGTTGAAGGGTTGCCTGCAGAGGTGGGGGGCAGCTGTGGCTCACCAAGGAGACAGGGGCACTGGCAGCAGGGGTTCTGGTAGGTGCTCATTGGCATGAACCCTCCCAGAGTCCACCGTTAGCCCCACCAAAGAGCCTGTAAGCTCCAGTGCTGGGTCGCCTCAGGCCAAACGACCAACAGGGTGGGAATACAGCCCCACCCTTTAGCAGACAAGCAGATTAAAGTGTCATTGAGCTCCAGCCACCAAATTGGATTAAAGATTTACTGAGCTCCACCCACCCAGCCCAACCCACCATCAGTCCCTCCCATCAGGAAGCACCCACAAGCCTCCTAGACAGCTTCCTCCACAAGAGGGCAGACAGCAGAATCAAGCAGTATCAGCACTATTTCATCTTGTGAAACTGAAAACCACAGCCACAGAAAGACAGAGAAGATGAAAAGGCAAAAGACTTTGTACCAGATGAAGGGACAAGATAAAACAGCAGAAAAACAACTAAATGAAGAGGAGATAGGCACTCTTCCAGAAAAAAAGTTCAGAATAATGATGGTGACAATGATCCAGAAATTTGAAAAAAGATTGGACGCAAAGATCGAAGAGTTGCAAGGAAAGTTTACCAAAGACTGAGAAGAATTAAAGAGCAAACAAACAGAGATATGCAACACAATAACTGAAATCAAAAATACACTAGAAGGAACCAATAGCAGATTAACTGAGGCAGAAGGGTGAATAACTGACCTGGAAGACAGAATGTTGATAATCACTGATGCAGAAAAGAATCAAGAAAAAAGAATGAAATGAACTGAAGACAGCCTAAGAGACCTCTGGGACAACATTAAACGCACCAATATTCACATTATAGGGGTCCCATAAGGAGAAGAGAGAGAGAAGGGACCCGAGAAAATACTGGAAGAGATTCTAGTTGAAAACTTCCATAACATGGGAAAGAAAACAGTTACCCAAGTCCAGGAAGCGCAGAGAGTCCCAGGCAGGATAAACCCAAGGATAAACATGCCAAGACACATAGTAGTCAAACTGACAAAAATTAAAGACAGAGAAAAGTTATTAAAAGCAACAAGGGAAAAATGACAAATAACATACAAGGGAACTCCCATAAGGTTAACAGCTGATTTCTCAGCAGAAACTGCAAGCCAGAAGGGAGTGGCATGATATATTTCAAGTGATGAAAGGGAAGAACCTACAACCAAGAATACTCTACCCAGCAAGGATCTCATTCAGATTTGAGGGAGAAATCAAAAGCTTTACAGACAAGCAACAGCTAAGAGAATTCAGCACCACCAAACCAGGCCTACAACAAATGCTAAAGGAACTTCTCTAAGTAGGAAACACAAGAAAAGGAAAACATCTACAAATACAAACCCAAAACAATTAAGAAAATGGTAATAGGAACATACATCTCGATAATCACCTTGAATGTAAATGGAATAAATGCACCAACCAAAAGACACAGACTGGCTGAATGGATTCAAAAACAAGACCCATATATATGCTGTCTCCAAGAGACCCACTCCAGACCTAGGGACACATACAGATAGAAAGGGAGGGGATAGAAAAAGATATTCCATGCAAATGGAAATCAAAAGAAAGCTGGAGTAGCAATAGTCATATCAGATAAAATAGACTTTAAAATAAAAAATGTTACAAGAGACAAGAAAGGACACTACATAAAGATTGAGGGATCAATCCAAGAAGAAGAGATAACAATTATAAATATATATGCACCCAATATAGGAGCACCTCAATACATAAAGCAAATGCTAACAACTATGAAAGAGGAAATTGACAGTAACACAATCTTAGAGGGGGACTTTAACACCCCACTTACACCAATGGACAGATCATACAGACAGAAAATTAATAAGGAAACACAAGCTTTGAATGACACAATAAACCTGCTTGATTTAACAGATATCTATAGGACATTATGCCCAGAAACAGCAGATAACACATTCTTCTCAAGTACACATGGAACATTCTCCAGGATAGATCACATTTTGGGTCATAAATCAAGCCTTGGTAAATTCAAGAAAATTGAAATCATCAAGCATCTTTTCTGACCACAATGCTATGAGATTAGAAATCAATTACAGGAAAAAAAACTGTGAAAAACACAAACACATGGAGGCTAAACAATACACTACTAAATAACCAACAGATCACTGAAGAAATCAAAGAGGAAATCAAAAAAATACCTAGAGACAAATGACAATGAAAACACAACAATCCAAAACATAGGGGATGCAGCAAAGGCAGTTCTAAGAGGGATGTTTATAGCAATACAATCCTACCTCAAGAAACAAGAAAAATCCAAATAAGCAATCTAACCTTACACCTAAAGAAACTAGAGAAAGAAGAGCAAACAAAACCCAAAGTTAGTAGACAGAGAGAAATCATAAAGATCAGAGCAGAAATAAATGAAATAGAGACAAAGAAAACAATAGCAAAAATCAATAAAACTAAAAGCTGGTTCCTTGAGAAGATAAATAAAATTGATAAACCTCTAGCAAGACTCATCAAGAAAAAGAGGGAGAGGACTCAAATCAATAAAATTAGAAATGAAACAGGAGAAGTTACAATGGACACTGCAGAAATAAAAAGCACCATAAGAGATTACTACAAGCAACTATATGCCAATAAAATGGACAACCTGGATGAAATGGACAGATTCTTAGAAAGGTATAACCTTCCAAGACTGAATCAAGAAGAAATAGAAAATGTGAACAGACCAATCATGAGTAATGAAATTGAAACTGTGATTAAAAATCTCCCAACAGAGGGTGTGGAGAAAAGGGAACTCTCCTGCACTGTTGGTGGGAATGTAAGTTGGTACAGCCACTATGGAAAACAATTTGGAGGTTCCTTAAAAAACTACAAATAGAACTACCATATGATCCAGTAATCCCACTCCTGGGCATATACCCAAAGAAAACCATAATCCCAAAAGAAACTTGTACCATCATGTTTATTGCAGCACTATTTACAATAGCCAGGACATGGAAGCAACCTAAATGTCCATCAACAACTGAATGGATAAAGAAGATGTGGCATATATACACAATGGAATATTACTCAGCTATAAAAAGGAATGAGATAGAGCTATATGTAATGAGGTGGATAGAACTACAGTCTGTCATACAGAGTGAAGTAAGTCAGAAAGAGAAAGACAAATATTGTATGCTAACTCACATATACGGAATCTAAAAATGGTACTGATGAACTCAGTGACAAGAACAAGGACGCAGATACAGAGAATGGACTGGAGAACTCGAAGTATGGGAGGGGGCGGGGGGTGAAGGGGAAGCTGAGATGAAGCGAGAGAGTAGCACAGACATATATATACTACCAACTGTAAAATAGATAGTCAGTGGGAAGTTGTTGTATAACAAAGGGAGTCCAACTCGAGGATGGAAGATGCCTTAGAGGACTGGGGCGGGGAGGGTGAGGGGGACTCGAGGTGGGGGGAGTCAAGGAAGGGAGGGAATACGGGGATATGTGTATAAAAACAGATGATTGAACTTGGTGTACTCCAAAAAAAATAATAAATGAATAAATAAAATTTAAAAAAAAAATCTCCCAACAAGCAAAAGTCCAGGACCAGATGGATTCACAGGTGAATTTTATCAAACATTTAGAGAAGATCTAACACCCATCCTTCTCAAGCTCTTCCAAAAAGTTGCAGAGGAAGGGACAGTCCCAAACTCATTTTATGAAGCCACCATCACCCTGATACCAAAACCAGACAAAGATATTACAAAAAAAGAAAATTACAGACCAATATCACTGATGAATTTAGATGCAAAAATCCTCAACAAAATACTAACCAACAGAATCCGACAGCACATTAAAAGGATCATACACCATGATCAAGTGGGGTTCATCCCTGGAATGCAAAGATTCTTCAATATATGCAAATCAATCAATGTGATACACCACATTAACAAACTGAAGGATAAAAACCACATGATCATCTCAATAGATGCAGAAAAAGCTTTTGACAAAATTCAACACCCATTTATGATAAAAACTCTCCAGAAGGTGGGCATAGAGGGAACCTATCTCAACAAAATAAAGGCCATATATGACAAACCCACAGCAAACATCATTCTCAATGGTGAAAAACTGGAAGCATTCCCTCTAAGATCAAGAACAAGACAAGGATGTCCACTTTCTCCACTACTATTCAATATAGTTTTGGAAGTCCTTGCCACAGCAATCAGAGAAGAAAACGAAATAAAAGGAATCCAAACTGGAAAAGAAGTAAAACTGTCACTGTTTGCAAATGAGATGATACTATACACAGAAAATCCTAAAGATGCCACCAGAAAACTACTTGAGCTAATCAGTGAATTTGGTAAAGTTGCAGTATACAAAATTAACACACAGAAATCTCTTGCATTTCTATACACCAACAAGGAAAGATCAGAAAGAGAAATTAAGGAAACATTCCCATTTACCATTGCAACAAAAAAAATAAAATACCTAGGAATAAACCTAACCAAGGAGATAAAAGACCTATACTCAGAAAACTATAAGACACTAATGAAAGAAATCAAAGACGACACAAACAGATGGAGAGACATACCATGTTCTTGGATTGGAAGAATCAACTTTGTGAAAATGACTATATTACCGAAAGCAATTTACAGATTCAACGCAATCCCAATCAAATTACCAATGGCATTTTTCACAGAACTAGAACAAGAAATTTTACGATTTGTATGGAAACACAAAAGACCCTGAATAGCCAAAGTAATCTTGAGAAGGAAAGATGGAGTTGGTGGAATCAGACTTCCTGACTTCAGGCTATACTACAAGCCTACAGTGATCAAGACAGTATGGTACTGGCACAAAACCAAAAATATAGATCACTGGAACAGGATAGAAAGCCCAGAGATAAACTACAGTCAACTAATCTATGACAAAGGAGGCAAGCATATACAATGGAGAAAAGGCAGCCTCTTCAATAAGTGGTGCTGGGAAAACTGGACATCTACAAGTAAAAGAATGAAATTAGAACACTTCCTAACACCATACACAAAAATAAACTCAAAATGGATTAAAGACCTAAATGGAAGGCCAGACGCTATAAAACTCCTAGAGGAAAACATAGGAAGAACACTCTTCGATGTAAATAACAGCAAGATCTTTTTTTGGTCCACCCCCTAGAATAATGGAAATAAAAACAAAAATAAATAAGTGGGACCTAATGAAACTTCAAAGTTTCTGCACAGCAAAGGAAACTATAAGCAAGATGAAAAGACAACCCTCAGAATGCGAGAAAATATTTGCAAATGAATCAACAGACAAAGGATTAATCTCCAAAATATATAAACAGTTTATCCAGCTCAATATCAAAAAAACAAACAACCCAATCAAAAAATGGGCAGAAGACCTAAATAGGCATTTCTCCAAAGAAGACATACGGATGGCCAAGAGGCACATGAAAAGCTGCTCAACATCACTAATTTTTAGAGAAATGTAAATCAAAACGACAATAAGGTATCACCTCACACCAGTTAGAATGGGCATCATCAGAAAATCTACAAACAGTAAATGCTGGAAAGGATGTGGAGAAAAAGTAACGCTCTTGCATTGCTGTTGGGAATGTAAATTGATACAGCCACTATGGAGAACAGTATGGAGATTCCTGGCAAAACTAAAAATAGAGTTACCATCTGACCCAGCAATCCCACTACTGGGCATATACCCAGAGAACACCATAATTCAAAAAGACACATGCACTCCAATGTCCATTGCAGCACTATTTACAATAGCCAGGACATGGAAGCAACCTAAATGTCCATCAACAGATGAATGGATAAAGAAGATGTGGTACATACATACAATGGAATATTACTCAGCTGTAAAAAGCAATGAAACTAGGACATTTGTAGAGACATGGATGGACCTAGAGACTGTCATATAGAGTGAAGTGAGTCAGAAAGAGAAAAAAATATTGTATATTAACTCATATATGTGGACTATAGAAAAATGGCACAAATCAACAGCTTTGCAAGGCAGAAATAGAGACACAGATGTAGAGAACAAACATATGGACACCAAGTGGGGAAAGTGGGGAGGGTTTGGAGGGGATGAATTGGGAGATTGGGATACCAAATTGTACACTCTAAATATATGCAGCTTATTGTAAAAAATAAAAAAATAAAAAGTTTAAAAAAAAAGTCAAAAAAAAAAATACCATGGAGTAATATATGACATCCTCCAATTTTCCATAACATAGGCTTTAAGGAAACCTCAATAATTATAGGCAACATGGATGAACTACACCTTCAGAGCACATAGTGACACTTTCTTGGGAAAGTGTCATTAAGTTTCTGAGCTCTAAATCCTCTTTCAGAACAGCACCCGCTATTGTATTTTCAGACATTTAACTCCCAAGTACTAACATGAGTAAGATTGGAATCATCAAGTGCTGCATAGTTGAATTGCATATTAAGTTATTTTGGTTGAAGCTCCCAGAAGTTTCTAGCCCTTGAATTTCTTTTATGCATTCCTTAAACATCTACCCCAATAAAAAGTGATCTTGTGGAACTGTTTCAAGCCATTATCGGTTCAATTTCACATGAGATGTATCTACAGGTTATAATATTTATTCAATACTTATGGAACACAAACTATGCATCATAGAAATAGTTTGGGATCAGTTTTATGATGCCATGCTTGGTAAGGTTCACTAACTTCAAACATTTGGAAAAATATGACTACAGAATTAGACATGTTTTTCTTTGTTGCATTAGGAATAGGAAAATTTTTTTTCATTTTTAAATTAAGCACCTGAGAAGAGTTTGAAAGTCGTCTGAGATATAACCAAAGACACAATTCCAACTGTTCTGTTCATGCGAGGTTCACTTGCAGGTTATAATATTTACTCAGTACTCACCTTATAAAACACAAACTGTGCTCTCTGGAGATAGTTTGGGTTCAGTATGATCACATTGTACACACTTAGATCCACTAAGCTCAAACATTTTGAAAAAAGTTCCCAATTGCTCATTGCATCATGACTAAAGACTGCAATTGATGCTTCAAGATTGTTCCTGCCCATTCTCTTTCAGTTCATTATTAGTTTTCCATTTCTACTTGCAAAAAGAGATGCTCATGGGATTCAGAAGCTCAACTGCTTTTAGAGGCCAGACAGGACACACAAGTGAATAAAGCTTCTGGGTAAGATATTAGATGCAAAGATAGTCATGTTTTGACCAAACATTATATCTCCCTATTTACATAAATGTTCTGCAGGCCAAATCAAACACAGGCAATTGCCAAATTCACCCTGTAGGCCTCCAGCCTGAAATTTCCACCTGGAATGTCTGTCTCTTCCTTCTTGAGGTAGCTTCCTCGTCTTCTAATGCTCTGTTCAAAACCCACTGCCTCTGTGAGTAGATCCCCAGTTATTCCCACTTACGCCTAACACAGCATCCAAGGTGGACTCCCATGCATGGCTGTGCAAATAGTACCAGGCAGGAGTAACAGCTCACCTCACAAGAGACACAACTGGTTGGGACAAGCCATGTAAGGCATTCTATATGATTCTGCTTACCTGCTTTACCCATCATGACACCTGAGTCATGATTATAATTACCATGTGGAGTCCTTCAAGTTCAAGTATGCGCTATAACAATTCTTACAGGTGTTCTCCACCTCAGGTAATAAAGGCAATAATAGGCATCATTGTGAATGAGAACCCACACTATGGACATGAATTGTAATCAGTTTACTAAATTGTGACCAGAAGCATAGTCATTAGTATCTATCAAACATATTACAAATGAAAAGCAGCTGTCTACTTCAGATTATCTACTTCCCATTTCTCTTCCCCACACAATTACTGGGGCCTTCAGTGGGTATAGTTAAAAGCAATGATTCACTCTTAGCTCTACTTATATACTCTTATTTTTTTGTGGCCCTTTGATTTTTTTTATATCCTATACCATCTGCCTTGGGATTCCTGAATTAGAGATTTTAAAACAAATTGCTGATAATTCTTTCTCACTCTGATAATAAGTATTTAAAGTTCAGATCTTGAGGGCAATATCTAACTGCAGGCACCCTAGCAGAGCAGGCAGAAGGCAATAAACCAGGCAGACACAGTATCACAAGCACAGTGCTTGGTGAGAAGAACCCTGGCTGGCCTCAATTGATCTACAGTCCTTGTGCAGTACACAAACTGCCCAACCATGCATGCCAGCACCACACCTTGGATTTTGCTTTAACTGGTTCCCAGTTGCTTTTGAACTTCATTTATATTCTCAAGTGTGTTTTCTTTTGTGTGTATAATACTTGAGTATGTATCAAAAGACTATGCCTTGAGGGAATTTATAATCTAATGAGGAAAATAAACTTACTAACAATAGATAGAAGTAAAAGTATGTTAGGACAAAAGATGAATGCGGCTGAATCTAGAGGAAGCCAATTTTAAGATGCTGAAATGACACAGTGCACCATGCCATGTTTCATTTTTAATTCCTAGCCAGCAGTGTGGTTGATGATAAAGGGCCTCGTCTTGAGTGTCAACCATTCCCAGAATTAAACTGGAAGCTCCTTAGTTGCAGGGACAAAGGCTCCTTCCTCTTTAGCTGCCCTCTTCAGGCGCTAGCAGAACCCTTGACATTTATCAGGTATGGAAGATTCATCGTCATGGTTGTCCCTCCTCACATCTAAAATATCCATGGAAAGTTTGTATCTATATTGCATTCTGTGTTTTCAGTTATGTTTCTGTGACACCTTTTATTCAAAAGAACATAGTATAAAAATTTAGAATTGTAGCCTTAAAATAGGAAGAAGTAATATGTTCTCCTCTCAAGGGAAAGTAAGTTTCGTTACCTCCCAATCAGAAATCTTGACAAATATATGGAAATTATTATGCATCTCATCTATCCTAACTTTTTTTTAATGTTCTCTTCCTTCATTTTGAAACTTTGACATATTCCTATGCCTTAGAATACCCTAAACAGTGTCATATCCCTTTTGCCAACACAGTATTTTCATCTGTTTTCAACATGCGTAGGTCATGTACATCACTATTGCATCAAAGTCTTTTAAAGTAATAAATTAATTGAATTACTGCTTTGTGGTGAATGAAGAACAGCAGAAGCCTCACTGCCATGGCTGCTCCTTTCAAGTGAACACTTAAATTCCCTGGGCACAGAAAGGAATTCCCTATAAACTAGATAAATGATCCATCTCTGTGTGATATGTCTATTTTTATTATACCTGCAGGTAGACATTGATGTACCCGTTCTTTTTACCCTAAAGCAGAGACATTAAGGAACAAGATGAAGTTATAGCTCTCAAAATGGGGTGATTTCTTACCTAAATGACTGTCGATATATGCCAAGTCCAGGAAAAGAGTAGAAGGAAATGAAGAGAGAAGTGGTGTAGACATATTCCAGAAAGATCTTCGAGAAAGCTCTGATTTCTTTGTTTTGTTCCCAGAAATTTTCTTCCCTAAACTCTATGAACTTTGGCTGAATGCACTGAAAGAATGCTAATGGTTCTTTTGTATCCTAAAAGAAAAGTTAAAAGCTACCCTGGATTTTGAACTTACAGTAAAGCTGAAGTCTGTATTGTAATTTCAGTGGGATTTTGACACTTAGGAAAAAAATATTGAAATTATCCCAGGAGATTTATCAAGTAAACACTTTGATAAGAAAACCAGCATGGCACTGACAAGAATATGTCTAGTCTGACCAGGCTGATATCCCTGTGGGAGTTCTGGTCGACCAAAGGAAGTCAGAGATACAATCAATCTTAAGTTTTAACAGGGTCTTTGATTCTACCCCATACAACATACACATCAATTAAGTGGAAAAACAAGGTTTGAACCGTTCAGTTATGAGGTGAGTGGAAAACCAGCTGGAAAGTCAGACCCAGAGAGAGGTTATCAATGGATCAGTGTCAACCTAGGGACACACAGCAAATGGTGCCACGGTTCTTCTAGGGTCGGCTCTGAACCTGTAGTTGTTTAACATTTCTATCAGTGACCTAAGGATTCAACGGAAAGAAGGTTCTTATTAAGCTCTGAAGGGTAAAGGAAATTCCAGATTCTTGGAAAAGAGGCAATGAAATCCAAAGCAACTGAGTAAATTGCCAAAACAATCAGTTACAACTAGAATAAGGTCGAATGGGGATAACTCTGGAGTACTGAAGAACAAATTATGCCAAACGAAAACAGGGGAAAGTTAGGTGTATGTAAGTCCAGCTGTAAAAGAATTATTTAGAATTGCTGTCACAGGTTCTTCTTTGGTGACAATCAAAGCTCTTCCCTTTTCATCCTTCCCCCCTCAAAGTTTTTATTGCTGAATCCAGTGAACCTGTATTTCTGAAATCTCTGGGAAGAATAGGCAAAAATGTGATGAGACCAGTATCAGATGGCTTTTTATTTTTTTAATTTATGTTGTTGGTAAGTATCTAAAACTAAGAAGTCTCAGTTCACAGAATGAGGATTAGTCTCACTCCAAAAGCCTAATATGTGTGTGTACAATATTCATATAGTGCTGATTTGCTGAGCTCCACTCCTGTACACACCCACTCACACCCCCTCACTCAGCACACAAAGTCCTCGGCCAACAACTTGCTCCTCAAGGAGGCAATGATGACTTGTGTTATTGTCTCTCCCCCTAACTACAAGGAGGGAAATGAGCAAGGAAAATAAATAGACCTGGCACAATTTTTAAAGATCAAGTACAACGCAAAGAAGCACAAAAGTAAAAGCCCTAAGATAAGATCTTTCCTCTAGCATGAAACTGTTTGGGAAATCTGAAGAAAATTTACTTTGGAGCCATAAAAATGAAGAGTTAAAGAGTGGAACAACTAAAGATTCTGAAGTCAATCAACACAGAACAAAGCCTAGAGGAAGACTAAACATCCAAGTACAAGAAAAATGCTTACAAAGAAGTATTAGAATTATTGGTTCTTTAAGTCCATAAAGAATGTGGGGATGGAAGAGGGAATGAGCCTCAACTACAAAATGAAAGAATAAAGTTATACATAAATAATATCTTCCAGGGACTTCCCTGGTGGCGCAGTGGTTAAGAATCCACCTGCCAATGTAGGGGACATAGGTTCAAGCCCTGGTCCAGGAAGATCCCACATGTCACAGAGCAACTAAGCCCATGTGCCACAACTACTGAGCCTGTGCTCTAGAGCCCATGAGCCACAACTGCTGAGCCTGAGTGTCACAATTACTGAAGCCCACACACTTAGAGCCGGAGCTCCACAACAAGAGAAGGCACTGCAACGAGAAGCCCGCGCACTGCAGCAAAGAGTAGCTCCCGCTCACCACAGCAAAGAGTAGTTCCCGCTCACCACAACTGGAGAAAGCCTGTGTGCAGCAATGAAGACCCAAGGCAGCCAAAAATAAATAAACTAATTAATTTAAAAAAAAAAGCACTGATTTTTTTTTAAATAAGTAAATAAATAACATTTTCCAGATTGTGCATATACATGAGGCAGGCAAGGCATTCTAGGTGAGGCAAGTAAGGCACTCAGGCACAAAATTTAAATTTGGGGACACCAAAGTCTCAGTCATCAACATACACAGTATTTTAATGCAATATCTTAAAAAATCGAGATTAATACCAAAAATCTATGACAAATGAAATACTATAATTTTAAATAAAGAATCAATGTTTCTAACTTTTTTGTCGCAGTCTCCAAAATGGCTAAGCAAAAATACGACCAACCCAAAGGCTTAAAGTTGCTACATATGGGAGCTTGAAAAATCTATCTTTGGAAAACCCCCAAAACAGTATGATTTTCATCCAAATATGTGTATGCTATGAGGTATCTTTCTTAAAAAGGCAGATTTGTTAAAGCAAAGGTATATTAGACTTCGAGTTAGCTTGCCTTTATCTTTTCCAAGAAATTTAGCTTAATGCCTTACATCTCTTTTTTTATAAATCTCTTTTCTTTTTTAAAAAAATTAACTTATTAATTTATTTATTTTTGGCTGTGTTGGCTCTTCGTTGCGGCACCCGGGCTTTCTCTAGTTACAGTGAGGGTGGGCTACTCTTCGTTGTGGTGTATGGCCTTCTCATTGCGGTGGCATCTCTTGTTGTGGAGCACAGGCTCTAGGCACACGGACTTCAGTAACTGTGGCACGCAGCCTCAGTAGTTGCAGCACATGGGCTTAGTTGCTCCACTGCATGTGGGATCTTCCTGGACCAAGGCTTGAACCCATGTCCCCTGCATTGGCAGGTGGATTCTTAACCACTGCGCCACCAGGGAAGTCCTGGCTTGCATCTTGGTTAAAATAGTCCTAATGCAAGGCTGACAAATCATGGATCAGCATATGTCCTCTTAATTTTCTGCTGAACCCAAAGAAATAAAGAAAATGAGAAGATGCTATCTTTATTCCAAAATCACCCTTTTTGGCCAAGTCTTTTTTTTCTTTTCTTTTCGTTTAACGTTAAATCCCATATTTTTGTTTGAATTATTTAATCTTATAAATATCTATTTCTTCACATTATTGCCAGGAAGGACAGGTAGATTTTTTTTATAGCTTCCTGTTCCATTATTTTTTTTTCTGGTAACAACATAAATAAGTGAGTATTTCCCTGAAATCACTCCTGTCAAAAGCAGTAAGTAAAATAAGATCTCAGATGAATATGAAAATCAGGTCTTCAATAAAATGTGATACTATGCTGTAAGTATCTGTCTCTTAGACCTCTGATAATTTATAAAACATCAAATGATCTGCTTTAGATGTGAAATCTCGAGTGATTCCAGCATGTAAACTTGCTTAACTGCCATAAATTGAAAGATTTTAATGGGATTTTACAAGTGTTAATAAATCTCAGTTTCAGCCCCTGTGTATCTCTTGCGCGCTCTCTCTCTCTCTCTCCCACTCCCCCAATTTAGATATTAACCTTCACATTAAACATGTTTTCTCATGATGTGAATCATTTATGCTTGCTTGATCCAAACATTCCTTACCAATGGAATAATTAGATATCATGTTGCTTTCACTCCTTTTTTGGATTATTAAGTAATCCCAGGTGGCAATGAAAACATAGTGCTATGGATGACACAATATGAGAATAGTGAGATACATTTCAGTGTGCTTGAAAGTAAATGCTTTTTCAAATATGGTTCACAGAATTTTCATGAATATATAAGATATTAAATTGTAAGTGGCCAAGAAAAACCTGAATACACAATTAGGATGAAACAGCTAAAGCACAGTTTTCCGTTGTACAGATGTATTTATACATCCATGTACACATTTACATTAGAAAGTTTTTGCACAAATAAATATGTGTGTTTGTACCTCTATGCTGCAGAAATAGAGAAGCCTGGGAATGGTACAATTAATTATGAAGACATTTTGCTTACTCACGATGTCAAATCAAATCATTCAAGCCTAGGGGTTTTATTTACTTGAGTTTTGCGGGGTGAAAGTGCTAAATCATCAGGACTGAGTAGGAAAACCAGTTAGATTCTCAGGATAATATACAACCATCATTTCTCATGGACCCATGAAATAAAATCTAAACCCAAGTCTGAATGAATTATCTTTTCCAGAATTCTAATTTAGATAGTCCAAGATATATTGATTCAAATAGGTGGTGGGCTGAAGGGATGACCTGGCAAAGCATCTGTAATTCTCATTCTTATCCTATCATCTGAGTATCAAATTCAAAAGAATTGAATTGAAATCCTTCCTTCCTCTTGTGGTCTAGAAAATTACCTTCCCCAGTCTCAGAAGAACTCCCAGATGACAATAAAGTACATATTTCTTTTCTTAGTAACAGAAAATCCAAAGACTTTATGGAACAAGGGTTTGGGGAGAAGTGTGGGAAACTACAAAAGTACAGAGTGAAAGGGGGGACGCTAACAAGATTATGATTAGTGAATGATGTGATTTGTGTGCCATAGAGCTTAATGTTTTCTTGGATTGCATTAATGGCGGTCTAGTTTCTAGAAAAGGGAGGTGATGGTCCTTACCTATACTGCTATT
Source organism: Hippopotamus amphibius kiboko (assembly GCF_030028045.1). Lineage (NCBI taxonomy): Eukaryota > Metazoa > Chordata > Mammalia > Artiodactyla > Hippopotamidae > Hippopotamus > Hippopotamus amphibius. The sequence goes on along the minus strand of NC_080193.1, from coordinate 85,999,800 downwards.
CTCCAACTACTCCTGATAAATTTGCTACATTCAGCCCACAGTGATTAACCACGTCATAAAAGATTGGGTGTTTAGACTAGAAAAGAGACATAATTGTGGGGTTTAAATTATTATAAGACTATCATGAGAAAGAGAGCATAGATCTGTTCTTTGTGATTCCAAAAGTGATAAACTAAATTCCATCACTAAATTTACTTCCAAGTTTCTTTTTATTTCTGGGATCCTATGACTTTGATCATGTCCTTTGCCTTTCAAACCAGGTGATAGTTGAATCTCTCCAGGTATACGAGAATCCTTTTTACTTTAAAAGGTCTCCATAGAACAACATTTACTTATGTACATTGATTACTTATTTATTTAAAAGTCTACATTCTTTGCTGAGGTGGAGAGAGCTATGGGCTACTCTTCAGGGAAAATGAGAATATACTGACATTCAGTACTTAACTTTATTTAGGTAAGAGGTACAACTTAAAAAGAAGTGCTCATAAATAGAAAGAGGTAGGATTTTTTTTTAGAAAATGTAGGAAAATAAATAGGAGAAATAATTTTAAGAAAGCCTATTTCAATAACCTTAAGAGACTAAACTCTCCAAAGAGAAAATTATGAGGAGGTCAAGAAAGATAATCTTTGTGGAATTATATTTGCTGCACAAATGTAATGCTTTTGTACACACCTAGACACACATATAGTTAGAAAATCCTGATTGGCTGAACAAAAGAAGCTAAAAAAAAAGTAGAAATATTGAAAGATTCTGTCGTTATTAAAAGAAAATATATCTTTAAAACATAGAAATGGAAGTTTTAAGGTATAGTAGAAATTAAATTAATATAAGGGAAACCTCTCTCTTATGTGGGAATGGAAGCCTTTAATGAATAACATTGACACTTTCTAGGAAGAATAATGCAAAAAATTTCCATAAAATAACTGTGAAATTAGCAAAATAGAAAACATGTTTTGTACCTTGGATGGGGTTGTACATGAATTAATGAGCCAAGGCACCAAGTTATAGTAAAATTCCACCTTCAGAGACAGTGGTTCTCACAAATAACAAATGTTGGCGAGGATATGGAGAAAAGGGAACATTTGTGCACTGTTGGTAGGAATGTAAATTGATGCAGTCACTGTGGAAAACAGTATGAAGCTTTCTCAAAAAGACTAAAAATAGAACTACCATATGACCCAGCAATTCCACCCCTGGGTATATATCCAAAAAAACCAAAAACACTAAATCGAAAAGGTACATGTACCCCAATATTCATAGCAGTGCTATTTACAATTACCAAGACAGGGAAACAACCTAAGTGTCCATCAATAGATGAATGGATAAAGAAGCTGTGTTATATATACGATGGAATACTATTCAGCTATAAAAAAGAACAAAATTTTGCCATTTGCAGCAACATGGATGGACTTGGAGGGCATTATGCTCAGTGAAATAAGTCAGACAGAGAAAGATAAATACTGTATGATATCACTTACACATGGAACCTAAAAAAATGCAACAAACTAGTAAATATAACATAAAAGAAGCAAACTCACGATATAAAGAACAAATTAGTGGTTACCTGTGTGGAGAGCGGAAGGGGCGATATAGGGACAGGGGAGTAGGAGGTACAAACTATTGGGTGTAAGATAGGTTCAAGGATATATGTACAACATCGGGAATATAGCCAGTATTTTGTAATAACTATAAATATAAAGTAACCCTTAAAAATTGTATAAAAATAAAAAATTAAATTAAAAAATTAAGTCATGGAGATGTAAAAAATAAATTAATTAAAGAGAAAAACACTCTACCCACAAAAAAAAAAACCAAAACAAGAACAGTGGTTCTCACCTTGGATGACCTCAAGTTTGTTTCAAGGCATAGGTATTCATATACTTTTTAAGACTGAATGTAGGACTTCCTAGGTGGCACAGTGTTTGAGAATCTACCTGCCAATGCAGGGGGACACAGGTTCGATCCCTGCTTCAGGAAAATCCCACATGCTGTGGAGCAACTAAGCCCATGAGCCACAACTATTGAGCCCATGTGCAGCAACTACTGAAGCCCGCTCACCTAGAGCCCATGCTCCACAACAAGAGAAGCCACCACAATGAGAAGCCCGTGCACCACAATGAAGAGTAGCTCCCGCTGTCTGCAACTAGAGAAAGCCCATGTGCAGCATCAAAGATCTAATGCCACCAATAAATAAATAAATAAATAAATAAATTTATTAAAAAAAAAGACTGAATGTAGAATGGCTGGATAAATAATATTTCATTTAAATACATGATTATACATTATATGCATTTGGTATATATGATATCATAAAAATATATGTATATTATTATATAGTTATCTATATGTACTATAAATGTATATATCTATGCCATATGTGTATATATCAGATATATAAAACTCATATCATACAAAAATATATATAATTTTTAAAAAATTTACACAGATGCTGCTGTGATTATACAACATAAATTCATTTAAAAGCATTATTAAACTCAAAGTAGCTTTTTGCCATGCTGTTTTATGATTCCACCAATAATAAATTATGAGTACTAGCACACTGGAGAATCTTGAAAATTTTTTTAGAAGAAGGTTCTTAGTACTTAAAACACTTGGAAACCATAGTTTCTAAAGTTTCCTCTACTTCTTATAAATGTCATTTCTAAGCTCTTGAAGACATGCTAGAGACAAAATTCTTAGTGCATAGCAAATTCCCAGTAAACATTAGTTATAATTTTCTTGTTATTTAATTTATGATACTTTTTTCCCCTCTTGCTGCCACTCCCTGACTTCTCAGACTATCTATAATGGCCATAGAGTGAAAACCATTTCACTGTTTGATGAGACAGATTCATACCCAGCCTTACCTTTTGATCTTTTTTTAAATTATTTGCCAATGGCAAGTATCCCATACCTAAGAGGGAAATTTTAGACTTCAATCTATGAAGACATTTTAGAACCCCCCTTTGTTCCTTGGCTGAATATGTATGGAAAATCTTTATGTAATTAATTATGATGGGAGAAGGCTTGAATTCTTGGTTTATATACTAATTTATCCATGTCAGACTAAATGAATGATATCTGTTTACTGATAACTTACAATTAGGGGTTATTTTGAGTTGAGGTCACCCACAAAAAACTGGCAAGCGAACATTTCCCTGAAATGACTGTAGACCTTCTTACATAATATTTTTTTATTCAGTTGTAATCCTTGTGATATGTGTATGCGTGTGTAATAAGTGCATGTATGTATTTTTTCCAAAAATAAAATATTTTTATTACCTAACTAGTGATTGTTTAGATCTCATAGGAAAACTCAGTTTTTCTTGTCACTAATTTTTAATGTCTAGAGCATTCTTATGTGTATAGAATTAGACAAGAGATTTGGCTCATGCCCACTGAGTTGTATGCCGTGTTCCAGTCATCAATGTTAATAAAAATCCTTTTTTCCTATATAAACCTGCTGTGCATCTGGTTGAAAAATATATCATAGATGATCAATATATTTTATTTTAAATATTATGCATAATGCCTTTCTCTAAATGTTTAATGTCCATTAAAATTCCCCTACCTATATAGTATTACACACAGAAAATGACTTTGGAAAAGTAAATCCTTTTGAAACTAATATGTGTAACAAAATCATATGGTTCATTGAAAGGTCATGGAGTCCAATTCATTTTATGTTGACTGAACATAAGTTGGCAAAGCAGATGACTTTGAAAAAAATAGCTGTGTGGTCTATTTTAAAATAATTGCTAGGATAGCAGCCTACGCCATATGTTTAGTACACGGATCTGGATCTATAACACGATAAATTATGTCCTCCAAAGAAAAAGTTCGCATAGCAAATATAACACAGAAGACAAGTGACAATTTTGTCCCAGTACAAAGGTTATTTATAAAGACATTATATTTGATATTAAGTTTAAAAGTGAATTTGAGACCTTTACTTTTAAGTATAATCTGTTGATGTAGAAGTTTTCTGTTGTTTGACCAGAGCTTTTAAAGGCATTAGACCAAACTCAGTTCTTAACTCCATGCATAATACAAATGGAATAATATGCTGCATGTTCATATTCAGTTTGCCACATTGCCTCTTTAGAAGTGTATCAGTCACATCAGTAGGTTTATCTGAGAAGTAAAATATATTATGCAATGTTCACATTTAAAATAATGTCCAAAAATTGTTCATCAGAAGACACGAATTTGAATCTAAGCTCCACCTATTCTCAAGAATATGTGGCAGTAAAAAAGATTTCATCTTAGAATCAGCAGATGTATTTTTGAGACCCAACAACTAGAAATATTTTTGAAGACCTGTTTCTTCAAAGATTAAATGTGGAAAATAATACCTATATTATAGATAGTGAAAAATAGGTATCTATGAAAATACTTGGCAAAATATTTTTTAAAGTGTCCACCACTTGATAATTGCCTTTCCTTCCACTAACTGGTAACATAATCATAGGAAACTCTTTTAATTTCCATCAGCCTCAATTTTGTTATCTGAAAAATAAAGCAGTTGGATTCTGTGATGTCTAATATTCTGTGATTCTTCTAGAAGATATTCTCTAAACACAAACAATGTGAATAAGTACAAAATTTCTGTACAGCCAATTGAATGAGTATCTTATTTTTTTTAACACCAGAAGATGGTGACCTTCTAATCTCTGTTCATCTGGAATACTATTTATCTTCACATTTTTAAGATTAATTTACAATTAAGACCAGATGGGTCAAGGCCACCCATTTTCATATCCAGAGCTGGTTATCTACTTATCAAAATCTTCAATAGAAATATGTTGGTCGGATTTGCGAATGCTTGCTGAAAGTATGATCATGCACATGAAATACAAACATATAAAAATGACATGATTTTTGAGTATACTTACAAAAAGTGAGCATTTATATTTAAATATTGTCTAGTATAACAAGATGCTGTATGGAATAATGACAATGCATTAGGCTTATGCTAGCTTTGTCACTTAATCTCTTTTACCTTGGTCAAGTAAACTGACCTCTTGGAGTCTTCATTTCCTCATCTCTAAAATGGAGATCTTGGGTTAAATGAGCCCCAGGAGTTCAGAACTTAAAACTATATTCAAATATGGAGAAATGTGTTCTGTAATTTTCTTTTGGGAGTCTTCATAGACTATCCAGTTGTGTAAAGTCCCAAGGGCATAATATCTACTTTCAAAGAAATTGAACTTTATAGTTACATTCAGACAACGGATGGGTGGCAGTCTGGGGATTGTCTGGGTAGGTTTTTAGAGCCTGATTCCTGGCCTCTTTTTATCAGACTTGGTAATAAGAAATACACCTTTTTCTTTGTTCTATCCCTTCATCCTCTTCCATGCTTCAAGAATATATGATTCAGTTTGCAATTAGGAGTGGGTATTGCATTGGAAAACACTATTCTGTCTAAAGAAGACAACAAATGAATTTGAGCTGACATTGTGTGATCCTGCTATGTTCCAGGCACAGTTTGGAAAGTGTAGTATTTAGTATGACATATTGTTTTTATATGCTAATTATTAAAAAGTATTCACCATTACAGCAACTCTATAGAGGACTGGTTAGTAATCCCCCATTATCACAGAAGAGGAAATGACTACTGGAAGTTCATAACTTGCAGAAGGCCACGTGGCTAGTAAGTGTTAGAAAAAGACTGTGAATTCCATCTGTCCAGTTCTTGCTACACCACCATCCTGTCTCAGAAATGAAGTTAATGGAAATCTCATGAAATAAATTTGTGCTACAAAAAAAAGAGTCATGGGCATTTTGTTTAATTACTTGGAATTAAATGAAATGCTTTCAGTTTCAAGTCAAATTAAAAGGAGTACAGAATACATCTAAAGCACACTTTTCTGAATTACCATATATACATACAATGAATCATTATACATCCACCATATATCATGTTTCCTAAGAATACTTGATGATATGCTCTGGTATTAAAAATAAATCATAAACTGTATATGCACTGATAAGTCTAACATGCATAGAAAACCATTGGGAAAATGCACCCAAAAAGGTATAAATTAATCAATGAACAAATATTAAGTTTATCAAATAGTTAGTATTTATCATATATTAATCAATGAACAAATGCCTGTTTTCTTCCATATATTGTGCCAGGTACTGAAAATACAGTGTAAACAAGTCAGACATTGTTCCTACCCACATGGTACCTACAGCATACTAATTAGCTTGACATTTCTGGATAATGGGTTATTTTTATTTGTTTGGGGTTTTTTTGCCTTTTTCTCACTTTCTAAATAATCTATAATATAAATATAATGTCTTTCATAATCAGGAAATATTATAAAATAAACTTTCATCTTTTACAATCATGTATAGAGTAGGTATTGATTTCTTCCTACTTTCTCTGGGCTATGCTACAGTTAGCAGAAGCTATATATATATGTATCTATATTGACATATGTATATATTTTTAGTAAATTATAATGAAGAATACCTGCACTATAATATTATACAGATCTTTACTTATTTCATTGTGGTGAAGAAAAATTACAGAAGGCATATGTTAATAATTTACATTAAAATTTTTTTAATGAATGTTTCCAGAAAGAAAAATTCTTATTTTTATATTTCTTATATGTTATAGCAAAATAAGTTTAATATCCACTGACTCCTCAGCCTCATGATTCACCCCCAAGCCTAACTGTCCATCTGCCTAATTTTCATCATCTGTATGTTTTTACCTGATTAAAATTAAATTTATAGAGCTGGTCATTCTCAAACATATCTCCAACTTTTTCTCAAAATTTCTAATTATTCATTCAATCCATCAATTTATTTGTGTCCTAATGCTCCCTGTGTTCTGCTCATACTTTTCTTTTTTTTCATCCTTAACATAGAGTACGTTAAAGATTTTTTTTATGTATTGGACTTTTCTTATAGATTGTAGGGTTCCTAAGATCAGTCAAATCATTTATTTAAATAATTGTTTCTAGAGAAAGATACTTTATTTCTAAAAAGCTCAATTTCATAATCATATATGAGCCATAATTTATTTTTGAATTAGCAATTTCTCAATAATACCTCTCAATACAAGAACCAGGTTAGAGTCCAATGCCAAAATGCAAAGACATTGGGTGGGATTTTCCCCCTGGTAACTGTAAACATCCACATGTATGTAAATTTCTAGTACGTTCTTTATGATAAAGGAATGTATTTAAATAAATTAGTAGAATACATACCTTAACTAAATGACCTCTTTAGTTAGTATTAGAATTCATATGGTGATTGCTTTAAAAATTAAATGTAGGGACTTCCCTGGTGGTCAAGTGGTTAAGACTCTGTGCTCCCAATGCAGGGGGCCTGGGTTTGATCCCTAGTAAGGGAACTAGATCCCACATGCCACAACTAAGAGTCTGCATGCCACAACTAAGAGTTCACATGCTGCCACTAAAAAATTTTTCAAAAATTAAAATTATTTGAAAGTCATTTTTAGTTACACATTTTTTTTTATTATTTTTCAAACAAATACAAGTACATATTTAAAAAGTCAAGTTGTACTACATGGATTATAATGAAAAATAGCAGTCTTCAGCTCAACTTTTGAATTTGTTTCAAAGGAGGTAATTAAATCAACTCTCCTAGATGTTTTTCTTTCTTGTATTACTTTCATATTCCTTAGTGCATTTTAACTTTCATTCCCTGGTTTGTTCATTTAACATTATCCATTGGCTTTGTCTACTAGAAAATGCAGATATAACACCCAGCCGATCCATACCTCTATTTCTTCTTTTCATCTTGCTCATATTTTACATTGTGATATTTTTATTAAATCAAAATTGTATTAATCTTTTTATCACTATGCAAATATTGATCACACTGAACCAGATAGTATAATAGGATTATACTTCCCTTTTGGTAGCATAGTTTGTTATTTTGGGAACTAATAATTGTGTCCTTTAAAGAAAAGTTGCTTTCAAAAAATTGCTCATCAGTTTTTTTATGTATATATCACTAATTTTTTCCAAACTTTCCAGTTGAATTTTAAAACCTCTCAATATCATTTCTTACATGGTCAAACACATACAGTATTACAAAATTGTTTTGTTTTGTCTTGTGCTTTGTTTTGTTTTGTTTTCTGGAGTTTTCCTTCATGGAATCTTCTGATGTCTGTCTCCAATTTGGAATGATTACCCTCAAGGTTTGGTGCAAAACTACTATTCTAGCATTTCACATACGGTCTCTTCTGTGTCAGTCCTCTTGCTACATCTCATTTTGTTCCTCTTTGTTGATATACAAGCTATATATATGTTAAAGCATGTTCTTCAGTCCATTTCTAAATTTTTTAAAAAAATATTTAATAAAATACTTTCTATGTATTTGTTTTTAAGACCTTAAATATCTAATATATCTTTATTCTTCTCACTCATTATAGTGATATTTTGGTTGGGTATAAAATTATAAGTTGAATATCACTTAGAACATAAAGGCAATGTTCTACTTCTAGCTTCTAGTGCTGCTATTATTGAGAGTCAAGGCTACTCTCATCCACAATCTTTTGTATATAATCTTCCTTGCCCACCCCTCCATCTAGAAATTTTATGATTCTTAATGTCAGTATTTTCTAAAAGCACACAATGATGTACTTTGTTTCGACTCTTTTTCATTAATTGTGCTGGCCTCTCAGTGGGCCCTTTCAATCCAGAGACCTGTAACTTCTAATTCTCAAGAATTGTCTTCTATTATTTATTAAATAATTTCTCACTCCCCATTCCCATTTGACTTATTTTCTCTAAAATTACCTTTATTTGTATATTGACCCCCTAAATGAAAACTCTGATTTTCTTATCTTTCCTCTCCTTTTTATTCCTTCACTTAAAATGTCATCTTCTACTTTCTTTAGGATTTATTTGTTTTACTTCCAAGTCTTTTACTAGTGTTTTCTAATTGCTATCATTTTTTTAAAATTTCTTAAGAATTCTTCCTTTTTTAAGTGCTCACTTATGATAGCATTTTTACTTGTTTTATTGATGCAATAACTTCTCTTAACTCTCTGAGAATGGTAAATATAGTTGGGGTTACTCGTCATTGGAAGTTTCCTTTTGATCCTTGCATTGACTCTGATACTTCTGTGGTCTTTTTGTCTGTTCTGATCTCTGCTTTTTGTGTTGGAGATTTTGCTCAAGTGGCTGTTAGGGCACTGAAAAGCTGAGTACAAATTCTGAGAACAGGAACATCTTTCAAGTATAAGGGGATCTGACTGTTTCATTATGAGATTCCCAAATGTTAGTATCCATTTTTTTCAAGAGCTATTGCAGTTTTTTCAAACATTAGTCTGGTTTCTTGAGATTGAGCAGCAAAAGTATGTTATAGGTCTCACTTTTTGGTGTGTTTTTCAGAACATTTTGCTGTGAGAATCTCCTTAAAGCAAAAAATGATTCTGTTTATGGCCAAGTTATTGTAGGAGATATAGAATTCTAGATCCTTCCTCTTGGAGAATCATTGTGTATACTAATCTATGAAAGGCTGCTCACTGTCATTTCATTTAGTGTGTTCAAAATGATTTGACCCAAGTACATTTTGTCCTTTCTTTTTTTCCTTTTTCTTGTTGAAGAAGAAAAGAAGGAAATATGGGATTGTATACCTTGCAGGTACTAAACCGAACACATCTAAAATATCATCATCTCAACATGTAATCAACATAAAAATTATTAACACAATAAGTTCTTTTTGTACTAAGTGTATTTTACACTTGCAGCGTATCTTTTTTTTTAAATTTTTTTGTAAAGTCTTTTTTATGTGGACCATTTTTAAAGTCTTTATTGAATTTGTTACAATATTGCTTCTGTTTTATGTTTTATTTTTTGTTGTTGTTTTTTTGTTTGTTTTGTTTGGGTTTTTTTGGCCATGAGGCATGTGGAATCCTAGCTCCTCAACCAGGGATCAAACCCACTCCCCCTGCATTGGAAGGTGAAATCTTAACCACCAGACCACCAGGGAAGTCCCATACACTTGTAGCATTTCTTTATGCGGACTAGCCACATTCCAAGTGTTCAATCGCTGCATGCAGCCAGTGATTGCCATATTGGACAGCAAATATCTAAATCACCTGGTGGCTTAATACCCTTTCAAGGTGCCATTTGTTTATTTGGGAGAATTACTCTTGCCTTGTTCTGTTGATTAAAATGTTAAAGTAATAGACTTCACAAGAACAATTCCAGCTTTCTAGATGTTCTTGAAAATGGGGTGGTTTTGACAATACTAGCCTGTATTCCCATTGGGCAACCTATTATCAATCTGGCTGCTCCTGTCCTGTTTGTCACACCCATTTACAGACCATTTCACGCATTTATATTACCCGCCTGGCCCCCACAGTGATTTTAGTTTACAACTCCTAATCTAGATTAACCCATTTACCTTACAGCTGAGAAATCTGAGACCCAGAGAAGTAATTTGTTATTCCATCTATAGATGATGACAGAGCTAAAACTAAAACCTGAGTACATGATAATACTTTCTTTCTCAGGACATCATACTATTTTGGGAAGCCCAAACGTAAATCTTTTAATTAGTCTATTTTCCCTTTACTCCTCCCATGAGCATATAGAAAAATGGCACCAAATTTTCCTCTAAAATCAACTTACATACCTATAGACACTCAGAGTCTGGCTAATCTTATTTCCTCTCTCTGATAAAACCAACCTTAATTTTAGAAAAAAATAAAGGAAGTGCATTGTTTGTGAACTTTTAAAATCTCTGTGGCTCTCTGCTAGCCCTAGTATTTTTTGCTTAGGATTAAACCTTTTTTAAAAAAGTAAGTGCTTACCATGTATCAAATTTCTTTGATAGCAATAGGACTAAAACATAACATGCAGAAATTACTCTGCTTGTCACTCTCCTACACTAACACTAGATTGGCATTAATAATGTTAATAATTTTATATATGAATCCAGACACAAAAGGGAACATGTTATAATTCCATTGATATAAATTTCAAGAACACGTGGAACTAACCGATGGCAATAAAAGTCAGAATAGTGGCTACTCCCTAGAGAGGAAGAGGTATATTCATCTGGAAAGGGCATAAGGAAACTTCTAGATTATTAGACATGATAGATATTTGATGTGAATGGTGATTAAACAGGTGTATATATGCAAAAATTTACCACTTGAGATTACTGAAGTTTCACATTTTATTGTACATATGTTATACCTCATGTTTTAAAAAAGAGAAGGTGGAGGAGGAGAAAACAGTTGTTTATTTTATTGATTCCTCAGTTTATTCACTTGTTTTAATTTCCAACTAAAATGTGTAGAGCTTTACATGTCAGACTGGAGTCAAGTAAATGAAATAATAAGAGAGTCCAAAGACCCGGTAAGATAGAAGGGAAGCTTAAAGATGGACTCAGGGTTGCTTGCATAGTAATATCAGTTACTCCGCAAAAGAAGTCATGCACAATAATCCGATCTTATATATGCTAAAACATGCGATCATCTAGTTTGAGAGATTTTAAAATCAGATTTTGCATCTGCTTGTGCCCCAGGACAGTCCGACAGTGACTGATGCCAGTAAGCCTATTGTGTGACGAATATAAGCAAACTGCATTTTTTCTGGTTGGTTTATTTTGTTTAAATTGTGCTAAGTACTTAAATAATTAGTTTAAACGTGCACAGAGCCAAACAAAAGTAAAAATATCACAAATGAAAAGAGAAAACGTGTTTGCCTTTAGTCTTAAACCAGCAGTATACTGCATGGAATTAGCGTGATTGACCATTGTAATTGCTTGTTCTGGAGTGAGGCAGAACCACGCTCTCATTCCTCTGCCACCACAAATACTAAGCAGTCACTGGAATCTCTCTTGTGGCATATTTGTGGGTTTATATCATGTCACTTCTACTAGGATTGTAATCATTAATTGCTTAAGAGTTCATTCAGTGTAAAATATTTTCCACCAAAATCCACTTTCAAATAAATACTTGGAATAAAATGGGAAGTCAGGGGCTTTTCAAGTGTGGCATTTAAAAGCAAACTTTAACTGTTTCATACCTTAGATTATAAATTGTGCCTATTTCAAATGCAACCCATGCACTGGATTTTTTTTCACTTAGGAATACTAAATTATTTATCCCTCAATCCCATACCATTTTATTCATTTTGGTTTACAGTACTTCAAACGATTTAAAAAAGACATTAAGACAGAAAGACCTCACAGCCTTTGGCAACTAATCCCGAACCTTCCTTAAAACAAACCTGTGGGGGATAGATTCCAATAGGAAATTGCTTTCAAGCAATAATTTTCTTTCTGATGATGTTTCAACAATGTGGAGTCGACCACTATTTCATGTTATATGAAGAGCAAAAAAGGGAAACGTTTTTAGATAAATTTCACACTTTACATCCAAGTCTTTAAATACTTTAAAAAATTATTTCTTTACTCTCACAGGAAGTAATAAATTGCTACCTTCTGACCTAGGAAAAGAAATAGTTGAGAAAAGCTAGTTCTCCATTCCCTCGGCAATGGATCCCCTAGTATTGAGCAACTGTTTATATAAATGAGATATTTGCTTTTTAAGCTTTATTTACAGAGTTTGCCAGATGAGCATTGTACCCTGTGAACTATAATTATGGATTTCCAGCTGTTACCAGAAATCTTGGTATGCACAGCCTTGGAAGCCTAAAGCATGTTTAAGAGTCAGCTACTGGTAAGCCTAAAATAATATCAACTATTAGAAATTGGTAAACCCACTGAGAAATGGCTGCTGATTCATGAAGACCATAGAATTATAGGGGTGGATGTGCTTTTAATAAGTTTTCCCATTTTTTCCTCCACTACAGGCTTGAGTCAACAATACTTAAATGACCCTAAATAGAGGAGACATTCTGTATTTTAAAGACCAACCATTACAGTAATTCAACAACCCCCTCTAGGAATGTATTATGATGTTCCCCCATGTCTTTTCAGAATATTTTTCCTTATTTGTAATCAAAAGCCCTCTGGTTGTTGTTGAAACTTGAGCTATGTCTGTGATTTTTCTACTTTTTGAGGAAATGGAATATTTTCTGGGCTTGTTTTCCATGGCCTGGAACTCCAGCCTCTGAAACAGAGAAAGCATTAGACAGTTAGAAGCCTTAGCCCTCGTCGTCCCTCCACCTTCACCACCACGGTCACCATCCCTCCCCCACAGCACATAAGCAAGCACGTCACTTCTTCCTCAGTCTTTTTCTGGGTTTGCCTACCTGAGTTTATACCCTAGGCACAATTGAATGATACCTTTTTGATTTCTGGGTTAGAAAAAAAGACGAGTAAAAGTTGAACTACAATGGTCTGGGCAGTTGACAACGCTGTCTATTTGATCTTCTATCTAAGGGACCATCAGCTGGTGAAGTGTCAGGGTCAGGGGCCAAGTCAGGGGCCCAGTAATAAGGACAGAGGCCCAGGGAGTACTGAGACAGAGCCCAGTCCCTCAAGCTGTCTGGAAAGCAGAAGCAGACCATGACCAAGGTGAATCTAGCCAGTGCCTAAGATAAAAGTGCTAGAGCCACTTAAATACTGTCTCTTGCTTCAGATCAGGGTTGGTGCTCAGACAAAAGGGAACAAGCTTGTCGGTATGAATGCCATCACTATCCTATGAACAGGGAGGGGAGAGCCAGTCTAGAAAACGGGCCAGACCTGATAGAACTGTGTCTGTTTACGAAGTAACAAGAACATTAAATATTCAGTGGGATTGTTGTATAAACTATAGCAATTCAATGGTATATTATGTACTCGTTCAAAATCAGGACTATGAGTAAACAGCAGCATGAAAATAAATTATGATATTAAATGCATTTGTTTGCTAGAGCTTCCGTAACAAAGTAACACAAACGTGGGGGTTTAAACTGTAGAAATTTATTTCCTCACAGTTCTGGAGGCTAGAGGTCCACTAGATCAAAGTGTTGGCAGGGTTGGCCTCTCCTGAGTCCTCTTCTCCTTGGTGGCGGACAGCCACCTTCTTGCTGTGTCCTCACACGGTGTTTCCTCTCTGCACACGTGTACCTTGTGTCTGTTTGTGTGTACAAATTTTGTCTTCTTATAAGGATTACAGTCAGATTGGATTAAGGCCATCTTAACAACTTCATTTTCAATGAATTACCTCTTTAAAGGGCCTATTTCTAAACACAACAACATTCTGAGGCATTGCTGGTTAGGGCCTCAGCATATGAATTTGGAGGGGGGGGTACATAACTCAACACATAGCATAAGCAAAAACAAACAAACAAAAGGAGTATACTAAAAATAGGTTATAATGATGGGAACTCCAGCAGCTACCAGGTGTAAGACTTCTTGCATATTAATTCGTTCAAATGTTGTAAGAACACCAGCCACCATTTAAATAGAAGAAAAAAAAAGAGTCAAGAATTTAAATGATTTGCCAAAGGACCCTCAGTTATTAGCTATAGAAACTGGAATTTAAATCCAGGCATGTATATTTTGAAAAATTCATATAATTTCTATGATGATACATTGACGCTTATGTAGATGAGCTCGTGAAAAGTTAAGATAGAGCTATCTGCTTTTAAAAAACGTATATTGTTATAGGGTTATTTTACAACAAATGAAAGAGGAAGAAATAAACAGGTACAGTTAAGAATTAAATATATGCCAAGACACTTTGCTAGGTGTCATGGGGTCATGGTGGATGGATAAATGGATCAGATACGGTCCTAGTTCATAAGGAGAAGGGACATTTGCATATATAAATGCATAAACAGCTACAGTTAAGAATTAAGATGACCACATAAGGATTCTGAGAACAGAGAAGTTAATTTGCTTATTTATATTATGTTTATAACTAAATTTTTGTGAAGCCATCCAAAATTTCTCTGTATTGTGTATCGATACGCATTCACTAATTCAATTATATTTCTTTTGAATCTACCATGTTTCAGACATGGGTATATAGCCATGAATAAGGCAAATATGGTTGTTTATGGCTTCCAAACTAAAGAGTGTTTTCAAAAGTGTAGTCCAGAGACTTTAATGCTTAAAAATTACTTAGAATGCTTGTTTAAAAACACAGATTACTGGGCCTTATTCCAGACCTATTGAATCAGATTATTTGAAGATTGGGTTTGGGAATCTCTATTTTTAAGAGCTTGCCATCTAAAATGTGTGATCCACTGGCCTACAGGGAGATTCAATAGATATTATGGGCCCTGTGGTAGTTTACCAAATTACCCTGAAATTTTGCAGCTTAAAACAACAAATATTTATTATCTCACAGTTTCTACCGATCAGAAATCTGGGCACAGTTTACCTTGGTGCCTTTGCCTCAAGTTTACTCACAAAACTGCTGGGCTGCGGTCTCATCCACAGGTTGGGCAGAAAGAAGATCAGCTTCCAAGAGCACTCACACACTTTTGCTGGGGATTCAGTGCCTCATGAGTTGTAGGACCGAGGGCCTCAGCTGCTTCCTGGCTGTTGGCCAGAAGCCCCTTAGTTTCTTGCCATAGAGATGGCAATTCCTGATGTGACAGCTAGGAGGAAGCAAGAGAGGGCAAGCGAGACAAAGCCAGAGTCTGTATGTAACCTAATAATAGAAATGTCGTTCCACTGATCACTAGATGCAGCTCACATTCAAAGGGAGAGATTCCACAAGGGCAAGAGTGCTAGAATGTGAGGATGATTGAGAGCCATCTTAGAGGGGAGCCACCTCAAGTCCTTTACCTCCTTTACCTCTGGAGTTTTAGCAAAGAGCATATAAGCTCAGACCTGAAGGATGAGTACCTGGACAAACTGGAAAGGAAAGGAAAGGCAAAGGACCAGTCCAAAGGATGAAGAATGTGCTGTAAAAGCCCAGAGGTCAGTGCATTCAGGGAAACCTATTTGTCTTTTAAAGGTCTTCGTTGGGTTCAGAAGCATATTGTTTATGCTTATATCTAGGGACTCGAGAAAAACACCTCATCTCTGCAAAATCAAGGTCTAGGGGATTTTTAAAAAAATAAATATGATTCCAAATCTACCAAAATCTTTCATGAAACCAAAACCTGCTCAGTTTCTGTTATTAATAAAAACTAAAACTAAAGCCTGAAAATATTTTTAAAAATGTATTAATAGAAACAAGCTGGGTTGTTTTCTTTTAGTCTCTGTTGTGACAGAAGCCTTTCACTCACGATGCATCGTGCCTTCTTTGCCCCATTTCAGCCTTAATTCACTGTCATGCAAACATGGCCCAGGTATAGGCCACAAATTAAAAAAAAAAAAAAAAAATTACTGGGTGTTCGGACTCTTTGTTGCTTATTGAAAAAATTCCCCTCCATAGAAGTGTGAAGATTTCTTGCTTTTCTCTTATGCTAATCTGAGTCGCAGTATGGATTGGAATAAAGTCATTTGGATTTTTCAGTCTGTATCATATAACCCAAAATCAAAGTGGGGAATTGTGGTGTCCTGGGAAAGGCTCTGACCTCAGCATCTGGAAGTCTATGGTTTTGCTGGTCTTGGTTCAGCCGCCAAGTTGATGAGTAAGCATGGGTAACTCAATTAACTTTGGAAGGCCTGTTTTCCAATTTGGTAAATAAAGAGTTCGAGTGAGACCAGTAGTCCCCAAAGTGTGGTCCCTGGACCAGTGCATTAATATTATTGTAACTCATTAGAAATGCAAATTGGGGATCCTACTTTAGACATTGAATCAGAAACTGGGGGGTGTGGGGGAGGTGAGCGGAGGGGGGATGGGGAGGTAGTCCAGGACTCACTATTTTCATAGGTGATCTAGTTTATTTTGATATTTGCATACATTTGAGAACCACTGAGCAAGATAATTTTGGGTCTTTTCCAACTTGAAATCTATAGAATCCAAAAACTTTTAGGGGTAGAAAAACAAAAAAAGGAAATGGTAAAGTTTTCCAATTGAAAAAAAGAAATCAGAGTTCTTTGGGGATTACCCAAATAAAGTAGAAGCTATCACACAATCATTAGGAGAGACCGCTCTGTGCAAATTTTTATTATTTAAACCCCTATATTGTATAGACAAGTACAACCAGTTCTAGGTAGATTCAGCATTTTGATACAAGGTCACAAAGCAAATGACTGGAGAAGCCAGAACTAATATCCAGGAATCCTGATCCCTGGTTTAAGGTGCTTTCCTCTCTACAGGCTATTACTACCTTTGCTCCAATATGTTTGGATTTGGTTACGATATTTTACAACACATATGTTCTCTAGAAGCAGAAGCCAATCATTATCTCTAAGTATTTTGATTCAATTTTAGCTCTTTTATCAATGGGATTTTTTCAAGGACAGATCAATATAGAACACAAACATGAGTATCTCCAGAAACAGAGATATATGTGAATTCCAATCAATCATTTTCTTTGACTCCTAAGCATAGTAATTCCATGTTGGCTGGGTGCCCACAAGTAAAGTTTCCTAAAGTTTCATTCAGATTTCCATCTGTAGAATTGATAGTGTCATTAAAATAAAGGGAAACAGGTAATTACTATCAGATCTTTGATAGAACTTGAAAAGCATCTTCCTCTCAAACGATATAACAGATAGTAATGGTTAATGGCCTAATTTGTTTCTAACTTTTATCAAGCAGTAGTAATAATATTATTACAAGTGTAATAAACTGAACTCTATTCTGCAAGGCTGAGGAAATCCCAGGCCAAAATAGATTTTCTAACCTCTTTCATAAATTGAAAAGGATATTAATTAGATGCTCATGGCCACTCGTGCTCATTTGAGATCCCATAACCTTTGTCATAAGGCTCAAGCTCTTCACCTCAGTGCCCTGCCAAATTCCTGCATTAGTAATTCAATTCTCTCTACATAAATCTCCTTATAATTTAAAGTAAGTAAATGATTCTCCACTTCCTCTTCTAAATTAATTTTATAGCTTTATATTTTTTTTCCATCAGCTTTTTCTCTCTCCCTCTCTCTCTTTCTCAAGAATTAATGATTGCTGCACTATACCATCTCAATTCTATACCATCTCTATACCAGTTCTTAATCTGAAATTAGAAAAAAGTCATAAATAGAACTGCATATAATCTAGTATAGCCTGGCTATATGAAATCTCAAATGATCATTTGTAGGAGAGAAATACTTGACAATTAAAGTCATCAATTTATTTTAAATTTTCCCTTTAAAATTCACTTTCAGCGAGCTACCTTTAATTTCTTCTTTTTTAAAATGTGGTTATCTTCTCATCTGAGTCTTCTTCTCTCTCTCTTCCTAGGTCACCACTTAGGAAGCTGTTTAGGAATCTGTTGGTGTGCGTTAGAAGAAGATATTGCTGGTGACTTCCCTGGTGGCGCAGTGGTTAAGAATCTGCCTGACAATGCAGGGGACATGGGTCCGATCCCTGATCCAGGAAGATTCCCATATGCCTCAGAGCAACTAAGCCCATGCACCACAACCACTGAGCCTAAGGTCTAGAGCCCACGAGCCACAACTACTGAGCCCATGTGCCACAACGTCTAAAGCCCGCATGCCTAGAGCCTATGCTCTGCAACAAGAGAAGCCACCGCAATGAGAAGCCTGCACACCACAACAAAGAGTAGCCCCTGCTAGCCACAACTAGAGAAAGCCTACACACAGCAACAAAGACCCAATGCAAGTTTTAAAAATTAAATAAATAAATAAAGTAAGCCATTAAAAAAAGAGAGAGAGAATAATCTACTTTAAAAAAAAATGAGCCAGATACTAAATATTTTCATCTATGCTGGTCTACAGCCTTGGGTTTTTGTCTAAGCTAGAATGCTTTCATTGCATGAAAGCAGCCACTGACAATACCTAAACGAATGGGTGTGGCCGGAGAAATGTGACCCTTGGGCTATAGATTGCTGACCGCTGGTAGAGATGAAAGATTTCAACTTTTAAAATGTTGAGATATATTTGCTTGTTAGGGAAAATTATTTAGAAAAGTAATGAAGATTTTAGAATTTTTTTTTAAATGGCTATAGAAAAGATTGTTTTATAATTGTATTATTTTATTTTTTCTTAAAAATTAATAAGTAAAATTAAAAAGTATTTTATCCTCTATGCTCATTCTTACTTTCATTTCCCACAACACACTTAAAAAAAAGAAAAGAAATAAACAACTCTGAGATGAATTAAAATAATTTTGATTGTTACTTTTTTTTTTAATTTATGGCTGTTTCACCTTTCAAAAATAACCTGCTATTAAATAGCTCACCTTCATGCATCACGAGATCAACTCTCAAGTATTTGCTGCCATAGAACTGTAGGTTATAAACAGTTTCATTATGTTTAACATGTCCCTTGGGGATCTTTTATTTTCTGTATTTTCTTTAGTCTCTAGGAAAATCTATGGCCTCCCATGGGATAAAATTCATTTTTAACTGCTGAGAAGACACAAAGACAACATTTGTATTTGCCATAGAATGTATTATCTTTTTGTTGATTCACTTTTTAGCAACCAGTTCAAGTTTTTTCAATGTATTTATTTTTTAATCTGTTTTGATGATTATGTAGGATCATGACTTCTACATGGATTGGTATCAAAAAGACCTGTATAAATGGTACAACTTCTTGATAGAACATTTGTGCCCTTAAAAAATACACTATAGTGCACATGGCAGACACTCAATAAATATGCATTGATTTAATGGAAGATGAATTTCCCAAAAGCATTATAAAATTAATTTTGAGCAGGTCACAGCCAAACCAAACTTAATAACTTCATCTTACAATTAGGTAGTTTCTTATTAAGTTTATATTACTTATATAATCAGTAAACCAAACGATAGCATAAGATTTTCCTATTTCACTGTAACTGTGATAATAAACAAGTGAAGAATGGAATAGTAGTCATTATAGTATTTAGTCTTTCTAAATTGACTGGCTAATCCAACTGCCACAAATTGACTAAAAATGGAAAAAAGAATTAAAATTATGTAAATCTCTCTGACTACTTGTCAGTTGGAAGAAAAGCTCAAGGCCAGACTGTCCACACAGTAACAAGTCCATGACCCTAGTACCTTGACTCTCTGCAGCTGAAGGAAGCTTTCGGGCTGCTGGGAGGTATTAACGCATGGAGGCAACTAATGTCATTTTTCCGCCCAAACCTGAAATGAAGGATTTTGTGATTGCCCGTGAGTTGAACTGAAACTACAACTCTGTCTCACGCATGAGACACGATTTATTTTTAAACCAGAGCAGAGTTCAGATTTCTGACCCTCTCTTTGGACCCCATATGTTTACAAGACTGAGGGAAACTGTCTACAAAGTGGCGGCCACCAACTCCAGCCGTGCCTGTACCTGCTGGCACTCCTCCCATCAGGGGTGGGCTCTATGTTCCCTCCCCTTGAATCTGGCCTGGGCTTGTGACTTGCTTTCTCCAACAGAATGAGAAGGAAGTGACATAATACCAACCTAGCCCTTAGGAGGCCTGGAAGCTTCTGCTGTTACTCTCTGTGAACTCTGAGCCACTCTGTAAAGGGGCATAGTTAACCTGTCAGAGAAACCACCTAGGAGGAGAGGTCCTAGCCTTCTAGCTGTCTCCACCAGAGCTCCAGGCACTCCAGGGAGGCTGTGTCAGACTTTCCCACCATAGATGTGCCCCCAGCCGAATGCAGCCAAGTGGGTGACCTCAGCTGTTGCCATGAGTTGCAGCAGAGCTGCCCACTGAGTCCAGACAACACAGAGAATTGTGGGGAATGTCAAAAAATAATCAGTAAGTTGTGGCATGGTCTGTTACGCTGTAATAAAGAACAGAAAAAAACACCAGCTGATATCAACTTTGCAGCTCATGTTTTGGTGCCTGCTTCTATATTACCTCTAAAACCAATCTGCTGTCTTACCCCAAATGCATTTTGTTGAAGCTTCATTTATTTTTCCACTTCATGGCTGAATTTCTCAATTTACACTCATGTATGCACGTGCCTGTGTGTACACACACACACGCACACATGCACACACGCACAGTGTTTAGAATCGGCCAAGATCCATATGTGCTCTCCAATGCTGCTTTTATTCTCTCATTTGCTCTCTTCAAGGTGTCAGTTTAGTGTCAAAGTTAACTTCTCTTTTCATTATTTTCAAATTGTTTATAGTGTATGCCAGTGAATTCTGCTATTGCTCCAGCAAATCTTTACCCCTAAGCAATCAGCAGTAACATGAATTCCCTAGGGAAGAAAAAACAGAACTGCTGTGTGTGTCTGTGTGTGCGCACGCGCCCACTCGGTGCAAATGTGTGTGCTTTTTAACCTTCCATCTACTATAATTAAACTTGTCCATGCTTGTTGTAATCTTGTGATTTGAAAGGCTTAAAATAAAATTTAGCTGGCTCAGTCCCCAGAATGTCTAAACTTTTCCCAGCTCCAAGAAGAATGACTTTTACACCCTCTGTACACATCTGTCCCACATACCCTCGTGGTTAGCTCCCCCACCCCAGCCTCACCATTAATCCCTTAGGTTTCTTCTTGCCAAAGATGTTCTGTTGTTTGATAGAACACTAATCTCTGAGAATCTCAAAGTATCAGCTTACCTGTGAACGCCCAGAAACTGTCTCCATCCTTAGCCTCATCCCCTTTTATGTTTTCTTCATCTTTGAACAAATGCATTGCTTTCTGTCTGAGAATGAGGCTTATATTCTGTTGTGGTTAGGATGGATATTGACCCAAAGGCACATTGTTCCCTTGTAACTAAAAGAAACAAGTACAACTTTCGAATCACTCAGTGACAAATATCAATTGGTAGAAGAACAGGTCACCCATGGGCAGGAAACTCAGGTAAGCTCAGAGAGGGATCCTTTGTTAAATTCACCTGGAGGTTTTTACCAAACGAAAATAAGCCTTGGAGAAAAATAAATACATAAAAGGCAGAAGTGTGGGCAGGTCAAATGTATCGGGGGAGAGGTTTTCTTTCAATATTAATCTCCTGGCATGGTTCTACACTGTCATAACAAGAGAGAAGGGGAGATGCAAAGAGAAAGAGCAAATTGACAGTCGTAAGGCTCCAGTTCGGGGCAATTTATTACCAGGAAAGAGGCTGAGCTGTGAAAATGAAAAACTCAGTTGCTCTGCGAATAAAGGGTCTAAAGCTACAGGATTCCTTCACTGGGAAAGTACAGTAGATTTGCTGGACTCCCATGATACACTGCTGATGGATCTATTCTTGCTGTACGTAGTGCAAGCCCAATTTTCAGTTCTAATGAGTGGCAAGGTGCTCTTGCTCCAACCTAAATGACAATTGTGTGGAGCCTTGTCTTTTGCTGGAATGACATTTTTGACATTCCCTAACCTTAGTACAACCTCAGGCCTACTGGTGATGTGGGGATTAAAGGTGACTTGAGAATGACCAGCTTCCCCCTTCTCCCAATCACAGCAATGCCTGTAGCCCCCCTCCCAAATCTGTGCTGCCCAGCTCTGCTGAAAGCCCTGGGGTTTACTACAATTGAGACTTCGATTGTATTTGGAACATTTACTAATGCTTCTCAGAAAACATGAAGATCTAACAACAACGTTCGCTAGCGTTTTGATGTTTGCCAGGCTGTTGGTGATCAGTCCTCCATATGTATCCTCCCAGGCTTTGTAGGGCTGATGGGGAGGCAGGAAAAGTCAAGCACAATTTATCTGAAAATTCATCGTCCAAAAATTCATTCATCTGAAAATACTTGCTATGGGTGTATACATTTGTGGAGTGACTTCGCAAAAACATGACCTTGCTTGAGGCCCCAGGATGCCACCAGTTCTGAAAGGTGGGAGCAGTCTGTCTGCGATGGGGCATGTGGTGCCAGGAAAACTCTATCTTCTAATGGTTTACAGCAAATGAGAAAAGCCTGGGAAGAAGGAAAACAGAGAGGCCCACGAGTAGAGGGTGGAAATGCGGAACTATCTTTGAAATGGAAATTAGAGCAAGTTTAAGACACCTCCGAGATTCTTTTGCTCTTTCCTTCTCTTAGCCCCATGTGATGGTGGGGGAAGCACACCCGGACCCCCGCGTTGTGTCTTGGGTACCTGAGTACCCAAAAGCTTGGACTGAGTTCAAAGGAGATGATTAAAGGAATGAGGGGATTGGAAGTGACTGACTGATGAGAAGAGATGAAAGGAGCCAAATCAAGGAAACTGACTAAGCAATAGCTGAGGGGCAAAATGATAAAACGCTACAAATACCTAGAATGTACACACACCAAATAAATGAGATAAATTAGCAGAGGAAAGTTTTGGCTGAGAATTAGAAAACTCTTATGAAAGAAAGTGTTCCATTAGCCCACTGATCATTCAGTAATGAAAGTGGAGGCTGGATCATGAGGGGCTTTTTACAAGCAGGCTGACTCTGTTTCCAGAAGGCATCTGGTGGTGAATGCTTTGGCACTCAGAAGGCATTCTAACCTGGACAACCTATCAGAACAAAATTCCGATAATCGAGACAGGTTAAATTATAAATTATACTATTGACATTAATGTGTTCAGTCTTCACAAAGATAACTGGTTACCATGGAGGAAGGGCAGCGAAAACCTTCAGAAATCAGAGACTCACAAAGCCAGGTTTAATGTCCAACAATCGGCCACAAATTATAACATGGGAATTAAAGGCATCGCATCTCAGTGAACTAAATGAGGTGAGCTACAACTGCGAAGACTTCTAATAAAAAGTGAAAATAATTGAAAAAAGGCATTTCTTGTAAAGGCAGGCTCCAGTAATGAGAACCAAGGCTGCTTTGAAGCTTTCAAA
This sequence comes from Hippopotamus amphibius kiboko, assembly GCF_030028045.1. Taxonomy (NCBI): domain Eukaryota; kingdom Metazoa; phylum Chordata; class Mammalia; order Artiodactyla; family Hippopotamidae; genus Hippopotamus; species Hippopotamus amphibius. The sequence goes on along the minus strand of NC_080193.1, from coordinate 85,976,135 downwards.
CAATTCATCCTGATGACCTAAAAGGATCCCTTTTGCTTGAGGAAATCATTTTTTACTTGTCCTCCTAAAATTCCTAGTGTGACCTTGCTGATAAAAGTGTGCTGGCTTTCCAAAGAAATTCTCCCCTATTTAGAATCTTAGAACAAAGCTTTATAGAAATCTTACCTATAATTTGCATAATCATCAACCAAATAACTTACAATGTTAAATCCTTCTCTTAATTTAAATGCTGGAGCAAATTGCTCTTTAGGATGACTTTCCCCTCATTTTTAGGAAAGACTGCCTTCAGAAAGAGTGTTATAGAACCTGATGAACTAAAATAATCATAGTATTTTGAGGTATGAGATCCACCTCTAACATATTCTTCCCATAAATGTGTAGGATTACAAACAAACTGGAACTTTTTGGATAGGCTAGTTATTTACTAGTTTTTATCCTACTTGAGCCCCGTTTTTCTGATAAGCTGAACAATTCTCCCTGTGATAAGCTTTGCCCTTTGCCCCCATTTAACCGTGCACACCTCAATTTGCTCAGCAGTAAATTTTACAAGGGTCCTCTACCAGAATTAATAATCATGAACCAGCTTTAATTTGAAATTGCCAAGCCCCGTGCTGCCATAAACACCCCCAAGACTTCTTCCAGAAGCATTTAATAATCCATTTCATCGTGCTGGCAGACACAGGTACGGTTAATTTGGAGTCTGGCCATTCCCTCCTGCGGCCAACTCTTTCCTCCTCAGTAACTGGTAAACAAAGCAACCAACAATTGGCTATTACTGTCAACAGACCAACTCTGCCTTCCCGAGGACGAATAGACTTGACCCTGGAGAAATAAAGGAGTACCAAACTGCTAAAAAAAAAAAACCAACCAAAGTCTGGACATAAATACATCCTTCCGGTGCATGTGCAAATGTTATTTATTTATTGCAGTGATTACCTTCAGCGTGTTCCTGCCCTTCTCCTTATCTTTCCCCAAAGAAACTTATAAACACTGCAGAGCTGCACACACTTCGCTGAAGCGTCTGCAGGAGAGAGGGGCCTATTTCTGCTCTCACCAGCAATTTCAGCTTCCCACTTGCAGGGTGTAGTTCCACTGAATATCAATAGTGGTTCCACGCAGAGAACAACATCTCAAAGGGAGGAGGGGCGTAGGAAACCGTCCCCCCATTCGCCGTCATATAAAATTCAAGTGGAAGAAAGTCCAAAGATCAGAAAAGAGGCCGCAGAATCTGAAAGCTGAGTGGGATCAGATATATTGGCGAAAGTTCTCCAAGATCCAGTTCCCGAAAGGGCAATCACTCATCCTTTGGTGAGAAAGAGAAAGCGCACATGTGCTCCCGGGGGCCTGCTAAGGGGTCTAGAGTTACACAGAAACATCTCCTTGTACTTTTTTGGTGAATCTCCAGGGAATATATTTTTATACAGCCCTCTTTTCTTATTACATAAAAATCCAGTAACTTATCAATATATTAATTGCCATCTGTGTCTTGCCTAGAAGTAGTAGGAATAAATGAAGGATTTTCTTTTTCACCTCAAAATTATACATCGAATACCTTCACTTGTTTTTATTGCCTTTAATTAGTTTAATAATCTTCACATTTCCTTGTTGAATAACTGCTAACCTAATGTGTTGCCATAATGCAGTTTTAAATCACTGCTTGAAAAAATTCAGTGCTGATTCTCAGTTTCTGCTCGCTGTATTAATTATCTATAAATATGTGTGAGATTTCCTTCAGCAGATTTTCACCATCTCCTTATTACCCCTATATAGACACTTTACAGTGCTACAACAATTCAAAGTTCAACATCCCTGTAATTTACTCAGCCTTATAATTGATATTTATAAGCCCAGCCAACCTGGAAGGGAAGAGAAATATTAGCCAGCCCAAGTTAAGCTCAGAGACCTCTAATTTGGATATAAGTGTGGAGAGCTTGTTTGTGGGGACAAACTGGCCCGCGCTCCTTTGTGCTCACATATTGCCTCTCCGGACACAGTTTCTCCTTTGGAGCAAGAGAGGATTTCCACCTCCGCGCTCCCCCCGCCCCCCATCCCGCCCTCCCCCGGCGCTCATTCATTCCTACAAGCGTGAGTTGAAAAGAAAAGTGAACAAACCAGTCTGTGAGCTGTGTGCTAAGGATGGACAGTCGCTGGTCTCTCCTTAGAGCATGAAAGGTGTAGAGGGAAAAATGAAATGCCTTAGGTCCAGCTCTGCCACTCACTTCCTACACAAGGAGGAATGTATCACTTGCTGTCACAGAACCTCTATTGGCCCATCCATAGAATGGAGGTAACATTTGCCCAGGAGAAAGCCCAGCACTGTTGTGAGGAACCGATGCTACAGACTCAGCGCTTTGAAAGCAGGAAAATGCTGTCAAATACAGTTATAATTATTAATGCTACTGATCTGTGAGGGTCTGGGGCAAGCACCTAACCAGTGGTTCTCAAAGTGTACACCCCAGTTCAGCAGCCCCAGCCTCAGCTAGGAAACTTGTTGGTGCCTGACAACTTTGAAACTCTGTGGTAGGCCCAGCACTCTGTGTTTTCACAAGTCCTCTAGGTAATTCTGATGCACGCTAGTTGGAGAACCAGTACCCGGCTGTGTACTGTGCTCTCATAAAGTGGTTTGGTGTTTGATTTTTCCGTTAAGGGTCGTAAAAGAGCTTCAAGCCATAATAAAGGGAAAAAAGATAAAATGGCAAATCTATTTTCTTTCACCTTCCATGGGCAATAGTGGTGGATAGTAGTTTAAAATTTGTGTCCTATGATCAGACTGCCTTGGACCAAATCTTGACTCTACTATTAGGGTGGTTTTCGACAAGTTACCTAAAATCTATGTCTTGGGGGCTCACCTAGGATATTGCGAAGTAAAAGAGCTTATTAACCACATTAAACATAGTGCCTGGAACATACCAAGTGCTCACAACCTGTTAACTATTATTATTCTCTAGGTTTTGCTTTCTAGCCAGCCCGCAATTGTGTATTTGACCCAAATGGCTCCCTAACTGTGTAAACAAAATGAGAATAAAGAAAAGACTGTCCATGGTTCCGGTGTATACATATGGCTCTTCCATGCAGACCCAGGCAAATCCCAAAGGCAAATTCATAGAATAATCCCAAATAGTCTTTCCAGTGTACAAGTAGCCCACATACTACTTCCCTTTCTGTTGTTATTCTGATGCTACAGATGTATGTATTCCCACTGTGCCTCTCTGTAAATGTGAAACTGCTATCCATCCCCCCTTCAAGGAATGGAAGACAGAGTTGAAAGAGAAAAAGAAAATCAGCCCAGCTGATTATTTTCATGAACACATACAGTCAATTTCAAACAGACAGTGTAGCATTCCTATAGAGGAAAGAATCTTCACGAATTCACCATTTAATGAGAGCAGGTAGTCATTAATTTCATAAAAACATACAATGTATATTCATTAATGTATGTGTGAGGTGCTCAGGATTTTCCAGGTGCATTGCTCATTACTGGCATTAAACGCACGGCAGTTGCCAGAAGCAGACAGTGAATAATACAAATAAATCCATGTGCATGGAAAGAAAAGCCTTGGGAAATCTCCGAGACACTACAATTAAGGTGAGATAGACAGCAGCTCTTCTGAAGGAGAGGAATGAGCGGAATCAAGGGCTTTCAATATGGCTTCATGGAGGATTATTCAAAGATCTAAGGGCAAAAAAAGAAGCCCTGCGGGGAAAATGGAAAATACAGGTTGGAACCAAAGAGACTAGAGAGAGGATAAGGACAGAGAAAAGAATGTGAGAGAGGCAGAAGCTCTGTCAATGGCATTCTATTCTAGCGGAGAGAGGGAGCCGTGCTAGGAGAATTGCCCCTTAACTAGTACCACCAGCTCTCCACTTACTAACCAGCTCTGTTCCTAAGTTCATTTGTAAGTCAGCCGGTTGAAACCCGGAAAATATTTTCCCATGGAAACATTATTCATGGTGGTTTGGCTTTCTGGACAGCCCACAATAGCGTACTGAACCCAAAATGAAATTGAATATAGAACCTAATCCTTTAAAATATGATTTAAACTGTATCTAACCAACACTTCTAATATTGTGTCTTTGGAAAAACAGTTCAAGTTCAAGAATGGGATGCATTAAATGAGTCCTGAGCTTCAGCCAGCCCCTCAGCCTCTGTACCCTCTGCCTAGAATGTTCTTCCCCAGATGACCTCATGGCTACACAAATAGCACATTCTCAGGGAGGCCATTCTTGATCATCTTATTTCAAATGTCAATACCCTCCCTCCAGCGTTCCCTAATTCTCTTCCCTGTTTTTTTCTCGATAGTACACCATCCAAACTGCTATCTGTATTGACATATTGATTTACTTATTGATTGCCTCCCCTGGGAGAATGTAAACTCTGTGAGGGTAGGGATTCTTGTCTATTTGCTCAGTAATATATCCCCAGAGCCTAGAATAGCATCAAATAGACAGTAGGCAACCAAAACATATATGTTATCTATTTGTTTGAGCTGCAGCTGAAACAACGGGCAGGCAGATTCTCCTAGAGCCATGTTAATGCATAAGAGAAATGAAGCTTCTAAATCAATCTTTCCCCCAAATACTCTGAACCAGAGTGAGAAATGTGTGTGCTTTGGGGAAGCAGGGCTAGGAGAAGGGTAAGTGGTGAGAAAGAGAGAATTTTGGAATTTCCCACTTCCATGAAAAATTCTATCCTCTGAGCAAAAAAACCCCTAAGTTCTTCTCTTCTATCTGGTACTCACTAGCATGTGACCTTGGACAAGACATTAACTCTGCAGAATCATCCTTTCTCATTGTTTAACAGAGAGATGATGCTCTTTGTACCCTGCAGGTCTGTTGGTGAAGATCAAGTGGGTAATAAATGTGAACGAGCTCTGAAACGATAAAGTGCATCCCAAAATAAAACAGTCATGGTGCCAAAAGGGTGATTTATACAAACAAATAGTCAGATTAAGTCTTCATTGATCCCCTGTGGGATGCTGGGGCTGTATTTTTCTGAAGATAGCAATCTATAACTCTTAGCTCCATAATCTACATATGAAAAATAAGTAGGAAGGCTTAGAAAAATGTGTGTGCAGTTGGCATCCTTGATAAGAGGGGATAAAAAGAATTTAGGTAAATATTCAATGACAATGTGATACAAAAAACTTTTTTGAATTGCAAAATTGTATTTCTCAGAGAAGACTTCCCAGACATAGCCCTACCTGTTACCCTTCTATCCATCAAAAACTTAATCTCTCCTCGCTCATAACACCCATTTTCTTTTTCTTTAATGGTGTCTACCATAATTATAAGGGGAAAACATAGTAATTCATTTGCTTACTGATGAGCTCTCTGCACCTTCCCTATCCTACTAGTTCCATGACCACAGGACCATTTTTGTCTTGCTTACTAATGAATATCCAGATACTAGCACAATACCTGCCACATAGAAAACACTCAATAAGTATCGGTTGCATGATCAAATTAATGAGAAGGTAAATGAATGAGTAAATGAACAATGAACGGATGAAGACATGAATGTATACACATGTACATACATACAGGATTGAAGGTCATGGTTTTAATAGGAAAACTGGATCCACTTGGCAGTTCCTGCCGTGCATGAGCTAATAATAAAAAATTACGGTGTTTGTATTCTGTTTTAGTAAAGAGGGTTTTCCTGGTAAACGAGTTAACTGGTGCCTGATGAGAAGAGCTGAAGTGATCTGTGGGTCCCTGATTTTGCTCCTACTTTTCCTTCAAGCTTGTCATTGTCGCGGGCACAGACAAGTCCTGCTTGACTGGCTAAACCTGTCAGGCAAAGCCATATTTAATTATAGTCAGAGAACCTGGTGCACCATTCACAAGTCTGTCTTCAGACAAGTTTGTCCAAAAAGCCAAATGTGCTCTTCTATTTTAGCTGACTGGTCTGTGGTGGGACAGGCAAAGGCCTCACGGGGAACTGAAAATGTCAGAGTGAAGGCCAGCCACAGAGCTCTCACCCTGCAGGGTCCCAAGACCTGAATGACCGCCAGGCACTGATATCTAGTAGAGTAATCAGACACTGATGAAATTAAGGCCCTAGGAAAGGACACAAAGTGCACATTCCACTTTTCTCTGCAATGAGGCTTATTAGAAAGGGCTCTAGCTTGGGAGTCATACAACCTATTGATTTTGGACGGATTTACTTACTGTGTTATTTACGATTTTGTTTCCTCATTGTAAAATGTGGATAAAGATACCTGCTCGTCAACACTATAAAGGTTAGAAGTCTATGGATATAGTAGCAGGCATATAGTAAGAATTTCTAAATCACAGTCATTATTATTTCCTGGATTATATATTTTTCTCATGTCTTGCCATATAAATGGTTTGCACAGGACTATGTATAGCCCTCTAGTTCAATGGTTGTCAACCTTGGCCACCCAAGGTGGGGAACTGGGGTGTTTAAAAAGGACTTGTGCCAGGGTACTCCACCCAAAGATTCTGAAAGAAAATTGGTGTAAATTGCAGCCTGGAATTCTGAATTTTTGAAACCTTCCCAGGTGATTCTACTGGGTAGACAAGGTCAAGGATTACTGCTCTGGCTAGAAACTTCCCCAACTAAAGATTGACACCCAAAAACACAAAACTCTGTCTCAACCCCACAAAGCACTAACATCAGAAGGCCTTTCTATCCTTCTGAACAGAAGTAGCAGAAAAGTAAGCCCTTGTGTTCCACAGTGAGTTTAAGTGGAAATGCTCTTAGAGGGAGTTACTAACTTACATTGATATTAAGATAGAGGAGTCTCTCTGGAGCAAGTTTTGAGAGAAGAAAATACAATGGGACGTCAGAAGGGGACAGGGAAGGTACACTGAAACAACTTTCCAATTTCCTGACATCTCTTTTTTCCTCCAGGGCTATTAGCAAACTCAGAGCTTAACTTTGTATTTGATCGCCATAGAGAACTATGGCCTCAACCAGAATCTCTTCATAGTTTCCTCTTTGTCTCTTTTTTAAGTTTTTAATGATTGTCTTTTTTCTTATGGCAATTGTCCTTGGGTTTATTTTACCTGTTCCTTTATGCTAAGACCTTTACAATTTTGTGCAGAAGAGAGTTAAGAATAAACAAAGAAAATATTTCACAGTTTTTCTGAAGCCTTGCCCTGCATTACAGCACAAACATAAAAAGATCCCAGTGATCACAGTTAACTCAGAGTGGCTCTCAGATAGTAGTAATAAATAGTAATCGTATTAATAAAAAAGCAAAATTAATCATTTGTGAGCACTTACTCTGTGCCAGAACCTATTTGGAGTAATTTGCATGTAACTAACCCACTCAATCCCCACAACAACCTGATGCGCTAGATCATTTCCATTCTACAGATGAGAGAATTGAGGTTTTAAATAACTTGCCAATTTTCTATAGCTAGAAAGTAGGAAACTTAGGAGTAGGGTTGCCAGAAAAAACTAGACAACACCTAGTTTAATTAGAATTTCAGACAAACGATGACTAATTTTTTAATATAACTACGTCTCAAAACATTACATGGGACCATAATTTTTTAGTGTAAGTATGTCTCATGTAATATTGGAGACAGAGTTATACTGAAAAATTGGTCATCATTTAGCTGAAATTCTAATTTAATTGAGTGCCCTATACTCCAATTTGCTACTTCTGGTCACTCTAGTTAGGAGCCAAAACTGAACCATTTCATCCCAGATCACATGTTCACAGCATCACGCTCTGCTGTCTCTCCCTTAAGAACGATGACCAATTCCATCGTTTCGAAGATTTGGAAACAGAAGTCAAAGCAGAAGATTAGGCTGCCCAAACTAGGGTCATACCTGCTGTCAGCTTCTGTCTCTTCCTCTCCACAGCAGGACCCTTGGGCTATCTCAGGCTCAGCCGTGCTCCCAGTTCCTAACCAAAAGCAATCATGTCGGCCCTGCTGGTATCATCATTTTAGGGTTCAGTATGTCATCCTGCAGTCAGTTCAGCCATAGTGTCCTAGATCTGAGAAGTGGTTTATTTCCTCTTTCCGTATCAGTCCACTGTGGGCCCCAACATCTCGCTAGCTGGACTTCAGCCTAGACTTCTGCTCTGAGTGGCCATTTAGGAATGATTTAGAGCATCTTCCCCTTCCAAGGCTGAGTGAGTCTTACTTATTAGGCACCCCCTTTTTTCATCTTGAATTTTTGGCCATCATTGATTGCTTCTGAAACCTCTGCCCGCAGTGCACAAGACTTGGCCTGCTGGACAGAACCTTCTCTGTGTAAGCCTGCCCTTATTGTTCCTCTGCCAGCTCTTAGCCTACACCAATGGATGGCTCAAGCTATAGGTCTTAGTCCTTTCCACCTGCCTTGTCCAGCTGCAAGCAACCAGTCAGTCAGCCCTGGCTGGATCCCAAGCTGGGACAACATGAACAGTCTCTTCCGCCTGGCACCTTCCTAACACCATGCTTTATCCTCTTTTAGTGATTTCAATTCACTATTCGGCAGATTTGGACCTCCATCTGAAAGTTTATAATGCCTGGGGGTTTATAAGAGTAGTGACAAGAGGAATGCAAAAAAGCTTTGTTTATCTCCAAAGGAAGAGAACTAAATGGTACCCAATAAACCCTGACGCAAATATTAGGAGAGGAAAAACTATCCAAATTCAAGAACTACAGGAAACTTGAGTTGATTTTTTTAATAACAAATCATGCCAGACAACCTAATTAGCATTTTGATGGCGTTATGACATGACTAGTTAATGTAGCAGTTGGTGGTAATATCCTGGATCTTTCTTTTAATGAATCATTTGATAGCATCTCATGAAATTTTTACTCCCTGTTATCACTGTGTAGTTTGTTGCAATTTGTTCAATGCCTCTTAATAAACATACAGACAAACAAGTTCCCTGCCCAAGGGAGCTTACAATCAGCAAGAAAAGTCAAGCAGAGAAGAGGTTCCCACAGGAAGGAAAATAAAACTTCTTACTACCGACACAGCCTGCTCTAAATTACCAAGTGCACTGGCCGTATCATCAGTCATCGCCACAAACACTTATTAAATGCTAATCCGCACATGGTGATTGTAAGGATCTAGCTCCAGGGAGTGAAACAGACATGGTCCATGCCTTGCAGGAATTGACAATCCCGAGAGCTGTAGTTATAAATCGGAGAGAAGAGATTGGGTCTTACTTCTCTTCTCCCCTCATGCCTGGTAGCTCACTCAATTAGTGCTGCTTTTGCCTGTGAAACAGTCATTATGTGTGCTGGGCTTGTTTTCCTTCCTATGCTTAGAAATACGGGAGTTGATCTCTGCAGCTTCTGAATATTTTTTTCCCCATAAAATTAATTAGATTTACCTTTTGACTGTCAAATCTCAAGTCCTTCCCTATAAAACTGTCTTCATTTGGATTCTAACTTAATTTTTAACACGTTAGAGTACATACTCTGCTCATCTTTCAAGAGCAGATTTCAAAAGAAACTTTATAGTAAAGTATCCCCTTGCCAATGGTACATTAAACCTTAATGTAATTTACCTGTTTTCTATATATATATGTATAAACACCTACATTCACAAGTACATATTACACATAATATGAGTATATTAAATAACAATCAGGATTTATTGGGTACTCTCAAAGTTTTAGGTACAGTGCTAGCACACTCATCTTCTCATTCAATCTCAAAGACCTTATAATAAAAGTAAGATTATTGCCTACATTTCAGAGATGAGAAAATGAAAACACAAAGATCACACAAAGAACTGGGATTTGAACCAATCGTTTGACTCCAGACCTAGGCTTCTAACTACCCCTATGTTACTGTGATTGAAATTTTATTTTTAATGTCTGTATTTGCAAAAACCTACCTGGGGGATTTTGAGGCTCAAGCAGTTTGAGATACAATCATGCAGAGCATGCTGTCACCCGATGGCAGCTTCTCAATAGCTTCTATGGGACTGCTGGCCGTAGCCGTTCCATCACTGCTCAAAGCCTCCCCAGCCGGGTTCTGCCTGCACTGCCCTCTCCTAGGACCCTTGTGCTCCCAGCTCCAACTTGAGACTTTCACCTTGAGAACACAGCCCCTCCCCTTACCCTGTATCCCTCTCACCATCCAAAGAATTCTCAAACACAACACAATTTACTTTTCTGTGCTAGTGAAGATTTATGAGGGTACAAAGTGTCTACCAGCCAGCAATTACAGCCCGCTTCAAAATGCCTTCACAGAAAGCTGAAATCTGATAAGGAAGCAGAGTGAGATTCGCAGAGGGAGCCAGCCTCACATTCTGCTTTTCCAATGTTCAAATCACCCCAATTTGGGAACACAGTATTTTTTAACTTGCAAAGGTCAACTTTTGTGCTGCAATATACAATACTCTTAAATACTTTTCCAGGAGCATAGCATTGGACCTTATGCATCTTGGGTGGGACAGAATGAGTCCAATGTTGTCCAGCCATCCTGCCCACCCAAGAGGCTTTCCATTGCTGCCAGCGCACAGCTCTAAGCAAAGGAAATGGAAGCAGATAACTTATGCTTTTCACTATATGACACCACAACCCTTGGCACATGTTAATTAGACCAAGACAGTCACCTGACTCTAAGCAGCCATTTATACTCTGTCCAGTGATCTATATGAATCAGCTGCACCTGAGAATTCCACCCAACCGGCTGCTTCATGCTGGATAACCATTAATGAACCTAATCAACTCCTCTCTCTCTTTTTCTTTTTCTCTCCCTCCTTCCCTCCCTCCCATTCTCAGAGCATTTGAATGTGAGAAACAGTAGGAAATAGAATTATAAAATGCACAATAGAGCCAGGAGGTAGAAGGGAGGAAGGGAGGGCAGAGCTGAGGCCATTTGCTGGTAGAAGCCATACCATAAAGCTTCACCCAGATGGCTGACCTTAGGAGTGGAAGCTGCAGATCCTTATTGCTGAGCCAGGAACCAGAGGACCAGAAATACAGTGTAACCATGCACTATCCTCCTGTCAGGGTCAGTTTCCTGGGTGTGGGACCTGAGCAGGCTCATTGACCCTGTGCCAGGAAGAGCTCAACACACGGTTCAGTGCTGTTGCCGCCATCTTGAAATTCTTCATGGACTTGCAATAAGGAGCCCCATGTTTGCATTTTGCACTGGGCTTGGAAAATTATCCAACTGGTCCTGCTTTCTATTGTCTTTTAAGGCACAGCCTTTTGGCAGAAGAGATTCTGTCCCTCCCAGTGGAAGATCCAAGCTTTGTGAGCCCTGAAGCTTATATGATCATGGGAGCCCTCTTTGAGAAAAAGGATACAGGGACTTCCCTGGTGGTGCAGTGGTTAAGAATCTGCCTGCCAATGCAGGGGACATGGGTTCGAGCCCTGGTCTGGGAGGATCTCACATACCGTGGAACAACGAAGCCCGTGCCCCACAACTACTGAGCCAGCACTCGAGAGCCCTCAAGCCACAGCTATTGAACCCACATGCCACAACTAGTGAAGCCCACGTGCCCAAAGCCCGTGCTCCACAACAAGAGAAGCCACCATAATGAGAAGCCCATGCACCACAACAAAGAGTAATCCCCTGCTCACCACAACTAGAGAAAGCCCACACGCAGAAACAAAGACCCAATGCAGCCAAAAAAAATTAAAATAAAATAAAATAAATAATAAAAAAAGAAAAAGGATACAAAATTATGGATACCAAGGTAGGTTTTGTCCAACATTAATCTGCTGGCATCTCAGAAAAATATCCAAAAGCACTTCAGGCTGACTTGTTACAGTCCCCTGGCTACCAGGAGGTTGACAGAGAAAACTCTGGGGAGGATGGGGTCATTAAGACCTCTTGGTCTGGACAAATTCTCTCCAGCTACATTAGTAGAATGTTTTCCTACACTAGTTTGCCTCTTACTTGTTTTTTGTGGTTGTTTTCTTAATCTGCTTTGTTTTCAACCCTTCTATAAATCAAATCACTCTGAAAGTTGCACCAAAAACAGAATTTTGGGTTTTTCTATTCTCTAATTTTTACTGAGCGAAAACATTTTCCTATTTCCTCATTCCCATTTAATAGTCCAGATACTAATGTATTTTGTTTGCCATGATGTTGTTTTTACACTTAACAGCTTAAGCTATTGTCTTTTTTGTTGTTGTTGTTGTTGTTGTTAGGTTTTTGTTTTTTTGTTTTTTTGTTTTTTTTTTGCGGGGGGGGTACACCAGGTTCAATCATCTGTTTTTATACACATATCCCCGTATTCCCTCCCTTCCTTGACTCCCCCCCCTCGAGTCCCCCCCACCCTCCCTGCCCCAGTCCTCTAGGGCATCTTCCATCCTCGAGTTGGACTCCCTTTGTTATACAACAACTTCCCACTGACTATTTTACAGTTGGTAGTATATATATGTCTGTGCTACTCTCTCACTTCGTCTCAGTTTCCCCTTCACCCCCCACCCCCTCCCATACCTCGAGTTCTCCAGGCAATTTTCTCTGTATCTGCATCCTTGTTCTTGTCACTGAGTTCATCAGTACCATTTTTAGATTCCGTATATGTGAGTTAGGATACAATATTTGTCCTTCTCTTTCTGACTTACTTCACTATGTATGACAGATTGTAGTTCTATCCACCTCATTACATATAGCTCCATCTCATTCCTTTTTATAGCTGAGTAATATTCCACTGTATATATATATGCCACATCTTCTTTATCCATTCATTTGTTGATGGACATTTAGGTTGCTTCCATGTCCTGGCTATTGTAAAGAGTGCTGCAATAAACATGATGGTACAAGTTTCTTTTGGGATTATGGTTTTCTTTGGGTATATGCCCAGGAGTGGGATTACTGGATCATATGGTAGTTCTATTTGTAGTTTTTTAAGGAACCTCCAAATTGTTTTCCATAGTGGCTGTACCAACTTACATTCCCACCAACAGTGCAGGAGAGTTCCCTTTTCTCCACACCCTCTCCAACATTTGTGGTTTCCAGACTTTGTGATGATGGCCATTCTAATTGGTGTGAGGTGATACCTCATTGTGGCTTTGACTTGCATTTCTCTGATGATGAGTGATGTTGAGCATCTTTTCACGTGTTTGTTGGCCATCTGTATGTCTTCTTTGGAGAAATGTCTATTTAGGTCTTCTGCCCATTTGTGGATTGGGTTATTTGCTTTTTTGGTATTAAGCTTCATGAGCTGCTTGTATATTTTGGAGGTTAATCCTTTGTCCGTTGCTTCATTGGCAAGTATTTTCTCCCATTCTGAGGGTTGCCTTTTAGTCTTGTTCATGGTTTCTTTTGCTGTGCAAAAGCTTTTAAGTTTCATGAGGTCCCATTTGTTTATTCTTGATTTTATTTCCCTAATTCTAGGAGGTGGGTCAAAAAGGATGTTGCTTTGATGTATGTCATAGTGTTCTGCCTATGTTTTCCTTTAGGAGTTTTTATAGTGTCTGGCCTTACATGTAGGTCTTTAATCCATTTGGAGTTTATTTTTGTGTATGGTGTTAGGAAGTGTTCTAATTTCATTCTTTTACATGTTGCTATTGTCTTTTAAGACAAGATACTAGCAATGTTCTCTACTCCAGAGCATTTAAGAAGGATAATTTACCAATCTCCCAAATTTCATCACACGTTCCTATTCTTAGAACTTGGTTTAGATGTAGTTTTCTCTAAGATTGTAGGTCTGGACTAGAAGACAGCAAATCTGTTTCAATTCTTTTAGATCATGGTTTGATGAGCCCATACATTCAAAGTATTTAGTACAATGTACTGCTCAAAGTAGGAATTCAATAAATGCTTACACTTTTTTGTTCCTCTGATTCAAAGGTAAAAAATATATGAAAGGTTGACATTTTAAACTTCAACTAAAGTTTCTATTCTTGAAAAATGTGACCCAAATTTCACCTGTAAGACTGAGTGATTAAGTCCAGAAATCTTCATTGTCATTTTAATTTTTTTCTATAAGTTATTCTAAAGTATAATTCTTAATTCTAAAAAGTACAGAGTAGCCTTAAATTAAGTTAATTGCTGGAATCAGTCGAAATATTTCACTATCTCTTACCACTGCACTATGGCATACCAGTTTTAAAGAAGTTAATAGTTCTAGAAAATAATGTATTAGCAGTCAAAAATATGAATCAATGATATTACTTTAATACTATTTCAGAAGCAACCAGAATGGTTGAATTAATAACATCCTATTATTTTATTATTGCATAAGAATTTATAGCTGTGCTGACACCACACCAGGACTAATTCTCCATTTTATTGGACTTTATTAGACAATGTATGGCAGGGCCTTCTCTAATGATCCAGGCCAGGTCACTTTCTTAACCCTCACCCAGAAACACATTATTCTTTTGTCTTTCCAGGTTCACACAAAGTTCATGCATAAAAGTACCTGCCTAAACCAGAGGTCAGCCAATCAACAAGGTAGCATTTGAACACTTAAACTTAAATCCAACTTATATTTGATAAGAAATATATTATGGGCTTTCTGTTAGCAGCCAGCTTTGACAGGGTTGATCTATGTTTAGATTTATGCTTTTGAACATTGACCATAGCTGCTTTTGTCTAACTGTGATGACCCTGAATTTGCTAACCTATAGGCCAAATGTATATATGTGGGAAGAAGTTTTAAATAGGTTATAAATTGAAGAAAGAATTATATTCAATGCTTCTTACTCAGCAAGGGGATTTAAGGAAGTTTGGGGTCTCCATGGGTTGAAAAGCTCATCCCAAATGCCTGATATTGTGAGGTGAAGTTTAGATTTTCGTCTGCCATTGCCATCTGGTTGTGTAATACCTGCTTGTGGTCCAGAAGCAGACCATCTCAGCCACCTCTTCATTTAAATGATATTTAAACAAAACATACACTAAACATGGTTCTAAATATCAGGGATACTTCATTGAACAAGGCATTGTTTTCCTGTATATTATACTCCATTCCCCCTTCCTGACTCGTTGATATAATATACAGGCATTGACCCTGCCTTAGTCAGATGTAGAATGAGGAAAGTTTCAAACTTGTAATTTTCAACATCCCTTGTTCCTAACTTTAGAGAAGACTTTTTAAAATTAAGTTTATAGTAAACCCAAGCACATATGGACAGCTTATATTTGACAAAGGAGGCAAGAATATACAATGGAGAAAAGAAAGCCTTTTCAATAAGTGGTGCTGGGAAAATTGGACAGCAACATGTAAAAGAATGAAATTAGAACACTTCCTAACACCATACACAAAAATAAACTCCAAATGGATTAAAGACCTACATGTAAGGCCAGACACTATAAAAACTCCTAAAGGAAAACATAGGCAAAACACTCGACATACATCAAAGCAAGATCCTTTTTGACCCACCTCCTAGAATCAGGGAAATAAAATCAAGAATAAACAAATGGAATCTAATGAAACTTAATAGCTTTTGCACAGTGAAAGAAACCATAAACAAGACAAGGAGACAACCCTCAGAATGGGAGAAAATACTTGCCAATGAAGCAACGGACAAAGGATTAATCTCCAAAATATACAAGCAGCTCATGCAGCTTAATACCAAAAAAGCAAATGACCCAATACACAAATGGGCAGAAGATCTAAATAGATATTTCTCCAAAGAAGACATACAGATGGCCAACAAACACATGAAAAGATGCTCAACATCACTCATCATCAGAGAAATGCAAGTCAAAGCCACAATGAGGTATCACCTCACACCAATCAGAATGGCCATCATCAAAAATCTAGAGACAATAAATGTGGGAGACGGTGTGGAAAAAAGGGAACTCTCCTGCACTGTTGGTGGGAATGTAAGTTGGTACAACCACTATGGAAAACAATTTGGAGGTTCTTTAAAAAACTAAAAATAGAATTACCACATGATCCAGTAATCCCACTCCTGGGCATATACCCAGAGAAAACCAAAATCCAAAAAGAAACGTGTACCATAATGTTCATTGCAGCACTATTTACAATAGCCAGGACATGGAAGCAACCTAAATGCCCATCAATAGATGAATGGATAAAGAAGATGTGGCACATATATACAATGGAATATTGCTCAGCCATGAAAAGGAATGAGATGGAGCTATATGTAATGAGGTGGATAGACCTAGAGTCTGTCATACAGAGTGAAGTAAGCCAGAAAGAGAAAACAAATACTGTATGCTAACGCATATATATGGAATCTAAAAATAAATGGTACTGATGAACCCAGTGACAGGGCAAGAATAAGGATGCAGATGCAGATAATGGACTAGAGGACATGGAGTTGGGGGATGGAGGGCGAAGGGGAAGCTGGAAAAAAGTGAGAGAGTAGCATAGACCTATTTACACTACCAACTGTAAAATAGATAACTAGTGGGAAGTTGCTATGTAACAAAGAGAGATCAACTCAATGATGGGTGATACCTTAGAGGGCCAGGACAGGGAGGGTGGGAGGGAGTCATGGAAGGGAGGGGATGTGGGGATATATGTATAAATACAGCTGATTCACTTTGGTGTACCTCAAAAGCTGGAACAAGAGTGTAAAGCAATTATATTCCAATAAAGAGCTTAAAAATAAATTAAATAAATAAATAAAATTAAGTTTATAGACCATTCATATTGCAATATGTTCAAAGCTTTTTTTATTTTCCTGGAACATAGCAGTGGGCACTACAAAACCATCATATTAATCTAAGTATTTCATAAAGTTTTATTCATGAAAGAGAATGAAATTGTGCAAGTGTCATTTGGCTGTAATGAAATCTGAGATCAAAGAGAAGAGGTGCAGGAATTATTGTGCTCAGTTTCAACCAGCAGAGATTCTTTTTAACTATTCTTTCTTTCTATGCTTGGTTGATATCTCTCAAGAAAACAAACATCTGTGTGTTTTCCCAAGAAACAAGACAAGCAGACATAGAATAACATGTTGAAGCTATAAGAGATCTTGTGAATCATCAATCCAAAACTTTCAATTTACATAGGAGAAAATGGTCTTTGTTTGTGCTGCCTTTCTCCCTTCTCTCATCTAGCTAAATCCTTGTCATCAGGCAGAATTCTCCCCAGCATCACCTCTTCCAACTCCACGGCTAATTCCAGGGCCCTTTGCTATATTCCCATTGGTCCTATGTGTATCTCCATCAGAGCATAAACAATATTGGATTGACATTCTTTGTTCATGAATCTCTTTCCTGATGACACTGAAGTTTTTCAATGACAGAAACCACATCTCTTTACTCCTCTCTGTATCTCAGGCTGCAGCAGGGACTGATACATGGCAGGCTTCTACAATGCCTACGAACTGATGTGACCTGCTCAAGTTTATATAGCAGATTCAAGACTAAGACAGTTCTTCTAACTCATGGTCTTGGTTTCTTTCTACAGCACCAAATGAAAGAGTGTATGGGAGGAGAAAGCCTTATAAATTGAAAAGGGAAGCTTTCAAACTATTTTCTTTATGCCAAATTAATGAAAATGAATGGGCACTTTTGTCCCAAAGCCTATGCCACCCACATGATCCCATGACTAGTCTTCAGCTGTTAAAGATGAGCAGCCTTGGCTCCAATGGAATAGAAAGGGAATAGCAATCAACATTTGGTGAGTACCTGCTATGCGCCAGGAACTTATCATATACTTTCTCATTTAAAGCCAAGTTTCTGTGGGATTCTATATTCTGATTTGTTTTGCTTCCATCTTTCCTGGTGAAACTCTTTTTAAATAGTTGCAAAGGGGAAAAATAGAACGATACCCAAAAGGGTTTGGGAAACCCAAGGTCTCCTGGTAGCCAGTAGAAGTGATAATAACTTGATAACCTGCTAGAGGATTAGGTGAAAGATGATGGAGCTGGGATAGATGGAGACAGGAAATCCATCAAAGTGTCAGGTAGAGCCAGGTGGACCATGAGATACAGCCCCTTGAACTTCACCTGGTTTATGGTGCCTTAAATAAATAACAGGAAGTCTCAAGTGATTGGAAATAGCATTAATTCAGAGAGCCTGCATCTTTGTGATTCTCCTGGCTTTTCCCTTGTGTTCATCTCTCCTTCGTCAGGGGTCTTAACTAGTGCATGACAGAGGAAAGTGTGAAGGGGAAGTGCCAGCCACTTTGGTGTCTTTTATCAAAAACATATAAACTTTGGGACTACCTCCTCATTAGGTTCTTCTTATAGCTCACTGGTCAGAACAATGTCACATAATTATCCCTGGCTTCATAGGAAGCAGAAAAGATGACTATTTCACAGTGGGAGACAGAGAGTGAAAAAGACATTAGGAATCGCTGTTGGGTTGGCCAACAAGCAGTGTCTGACACAGGCTCCTAGAAGTAAATCCAGGCCGTAGACACTTAAAAAGACTAAGTTTTTGGTGGGGAACATATGTGATTTCCTTTTTGCTGTGTCCTCAGCACTCAGCAAGAGTTTAAAACTAAACGATGAATCACTGATTGGATGAATGAATAGAGCCTGGAGCTAGGGTAAGTACAACATAGATGCTTGAGAAAAAATGGGCTTACAGCAGTAGGAATAAAACTAGGTTGAGGGCTGACACGACTAATGGGAAGTACTTGAAATCGATGAGTGAAAAGCTTCTCAATCGAATTCCATTATGACACGATTTTGCTATGCCACCAAGCAGAAACCATCTCTGGCCCACACTAGAAACAACTAGAAAGAAGAAAGTATTAGCATCAAAAAACACATGTTCAGTTCTTAGATCCATCTCTTAGGGAAGTTTGAATTGTTCTTATTGAATGAACTGTTGAACAAGTTCGCAGTTTCTAGAAAGCCCAAAGATGTATTTTGCACATTACTGTTGCCGTTCTTTCCTCTTTCCTGCTCTCATGTACCCAGTGATTATAAGTATGCCCTTTTAAAAAATATCATTTCTTTTTATTTGACTATACAGAAATGTGCTTAATTGGGCCTTTGTCATTCGGAAAGAGTGAACAGATGGAGGAAGGAAAATTATTAACTAAATTCCCCCACCTCATTGATTGAGCCCATCACAAAGAAGATTAGAATACTCGCGATTCCTTCTCATGCTTTAGAATATGATCCTAGAAGCCACCAAGCAGTTTTCGGAATTCCTAAAACAAAGGTATTTCATTAGCAATGTAATAAGCATGAACCACATCCCCAGCTTGGGAAACTAATACCATCCCTCCTTTGTGTTTTTGCCCAAATTTACTTGCTCCACCCCTACCGTTTCCCTTTCTCCATAAATCTAGTACCTCTTTATGGGTCTCCTCTCTTTACTAGAATAATCAAGAATCAGAAGATTACTTTCTTAATCCAACATAGAGACCTATATCTTAATATTTCCTGGATGGAGAGGGCACCAGGGTGTCCCATAAATCTTCAAATCAGAGACGCTCAACATTTTCTTTTTAATGAAATTTATTTTGTGTTTTGCACCTTGAAATCTTCGATTATACTCTACTTCATTCCAAAAATATTCTGATTAAACCCACTAAAATGATTTTACTGTGCCACACATTGCACTTGGGGGTCAGCTGCGATTTTCAATGTGACTATCACATGGTGTTGCTATTGAAAAAAAAACCCAGCTCCTTACAAGTTGGTGCAGTGCATCTACCACTTTCCAGACGTGCACAAACCATGGCGCTGCTCCACCCCTGGACTCCCACAGTTAGAGACTTTTGAGCACATTATCTTTGAAACATAAACACCATGCTGGGGTGGGAAGGGGGGTGCAGGAGTTAATGGGCACCACGGTAAGAGCCTAGCCTTGGTCAAGCACTGGGCAAAATACCAGCAGTTCCCTCATAAATACCCCAGATGCTGGGGTTAGATCTCAATCACTCTCCAGGCTTGTGCTTCTCTCAAGGTCAGTCCCCTGTCAAGGAACCCAGAGGAGCCCTTTCATGATGACTGTAAAGCCAGAATATATAATATTGAAACTTCGATGAGTTCCAATGCTTTTTATATTTACATAACTAAAAAAAAAAATCACTCAAAAATCACAAAGTGACCATCTGCCCCATTTATAATCTTTACCTAGACAGAGACAGAGGCAGTCATTTTCATTACAACCTAGATTAAAATATAAGAGTAATGATATCTCACCTAATTAGGTCCCCTGCTTCACTGCAAAGAACTAAGGGGAAGGACCAAGACTCTATTCAGTAAGACTCTATTTAATAACATAATTGTTAAAGTATCTTCAGTAATTCATGTTGGTCAAGTCTCTTCATCTTTCTGCATGGCTCTGGCTCTACATCTCAGACGAAGGTCATCATATCTTTCCCATCTTACTTCGAGTTTATTGTAAAACTGATGAGAGATCAGATGTTGCAGTGCTGGAAAAAATTCTTAAAATGATCCTAATACAAATATAATTTGATTATCAATGTGACCTTAGAGCTCCTTCCAAGGACACTTTTCCACTAAAAACTTGAAATAGGAGTGGAAAAGCCTTCTTTCTAAGAACAGATTTTGCTTAAAGTAGGAAACCACCCTCCTAGCAGTGAGAACTCTAAAGATTTCATCATTATAAACTTTTTTTTTCCGGAATCAAAACTGCCTTTCCTACTCACCCCTGAAGCCACTTCAATAAAGGTTCTTCCTAGTGGGCACTCAGAGGAAGTCATTTGTTTGATGTATATATTTAATTTCATGTACATTTTTGTACCTCATCTGCAAATCTCACTTTCTATATTTATCTTGAGATCCTCTAATTGCCTGCTGATGTAAACCTATTTCTTCCAAACAAAAAGAACCTGTGGACCCAGAGGGAGTATTTTCAAAAACAGGGATAAATAGTAAATAAAAATCAAGGTCAAGGTCAAGGTTTAATATCATCTTATTGCCTTTAAACCTGAGCTTTATAGTCAGGGCAAAATACTGGACTGATTTTCCTTCCTCCTCACTGACTTCATTACTGGATTGGATATATAACATCTTTGCTTTGAAGGAATGAATGCTTTAGAACAAATTTTCTCTAAATCATTTTTCAAGATTTCCTGTTACTTCATCTAAAGCTGTTTTCCATTAACAATTCCTCAGTACAAAGCATCTAGACACATAGACACCGTAATTAAGGAGATTTCAATTACCTATGTGAGGAGGCAGGTAATTGACAATCTAATTAGTCTCATTTCAATTACCATTTTTCTCTTCATTAGAGCAGTTAGTTAGAGAATGGTAAAGGTTTGTAAAACATTCCAAGACCACAGCATTTTCAATCTAGATTTACTAAAGATTAAGGCTGGACCTTTCCAAGACCAAGGGAAGCATAAGCAGGAAGAAGGCAGTGTTCAAGACAGTTGCTATATTTAAAAAACAGATAAGCATATTGGAAACTCATCAAGCAAGAATATGATTCAAAGCCCTGGGGTGGAAGCCGGCAAGTGGTTCAGATAGGACTCATCCATTGTCCAAAGGAGAGGTTATTTGAAACATACATTATTTAGTAAATTAATAATCATTCTCATTTACAGAGTGCTTGCTGTGGCTCAAACACCATATAAGCACCTACCATGCAGTAAGTTTCTTGTTTTCATTCAAACATCAACACTCTGAGGTTAATATTATCATCCCCATTTTACAGATGAGGAAAACAAATGGCCAAGATCATGCAATTTTCTGCATCGAGACAAATATTCTCACCCTGGATCCCATGCTCTGAATTTTTCCGTTCATTTCCTGACCCATGGAGGAGAACTTGGCTTTGGATTTCAATAGACCTGGGAGCAAATCCCAACTCCTTTACCTACCAATTGTTTCCCACAAAATACTAAGTTCCCATTCACCCTCTTAAATAAAAAATACATTTACCTTTTTCTTGCTGCTGAACATAGGAAAGTGGATATATATGTGTGTGTATATGCATAAAAAATATCCACCTATACATGTAGAAAACTAAAAGTACCCAAAGGACTTCCTATCCAAGAAAATCTTCCAAAAAAGATTTCCTATGGACTTTGGGTAACAACGATGTGTCTGTACGGGTTCATTGATTATAACAAATGTATCGCTCTGGTGCTAGATGTTGATAGTGGGAGAGATTGCTCATGTGTGGGGACAGGGACTAAATAGGAACTCTCTGTACCTTCAACTCAATTTCACTGTGAACTCTAAAAAAGAAAGGTTATTAAAAAACAAAAACTTCAAGGTCATTGGTGATATAGCGCTTCTTAGAGTAAATTCCAAGATTAATCCAAGCTTGTACCATCTATTCTCTGAGCCCCACTCCTCTGTTGGTTATATCTTGCTCCATCCAGCATTCTGTGTCCCCTCTCCCACCCCACAAGCTTGTCAGCCTCTTGTGCTTCCCAGCTCTTCTTCCCCTTCCCATCAAGACTTTCTCAATTCTTCTAAGACAACTTAGAGAAAAGTTGATATTTACAAAGGTAATAGATCTTAACTCAATGTATATGGCTGTCAGGAACATATTAATTTATTTCTGGGAAATATAAATGGCTTAATCCAAAGGTCATCAGGATCCTTGACTGTAGATTATAAGAAGACAGTCTTAAAAATAGAGAAACCAAGTCACCAAGATTCTGGACCAGGGCTGTGCAATAGAAATATAAGAACATATTAAATGTATATAACGTATATATAATATATATAAATATATATAATATATAAAATATAATCTAAGGCAAGCCACAAATGCAAATCATGTACATAAATGTAAATTTTCTTTAGCCACATAAAAAAGAAAAAGATAAAATTAATTTTAAAGTATATTTATTTAACACACTATCAGAAATATTGTCATTTTAATGTGTGATCAATGTGAACATAATTATTGAGATATTTTACATTCTTTTCTTTGGACCAAGTCTTTGAAATCTGGTGTGTGTTTTACAGCTGCAGCAAATTTGGACCAGCCACATCTCAAGTGCTCAACAGCCAGCTAAGGCTGGGAACTACTACACGTTGAAGAGCACAGTTTAGATGTCTCATGACATTTTATGTATTCCTCAAGCAGCCAGAGCCACAGGTAGGTTTTCTATCCACCCCAAGGGTAGGTTGAGCTCCTCTGATACAGGCTGGAATTCCAGTTCAAATGCAGGTCAGGTGAAACGGGTTTAGAAAGCAAAGATGACCATCTGCACCATGCTCCGTTGCCTTTACAGTGCTTTGACCTGCGATATTTCTCTTGATCCTCACAGAAACCCCACATTTTATACTTCCCATTTTACAATTTAAGGTTCCACTGGTTATTGATGAATTGAAATATCATGTTCTAGCCATATGATTTTGGACAACTAACTTAACCTCCCTGAGATTCGATTTCCATGCTGTATACTAAAGATAATAAGCCCTGCAAGAATACTGATTATGAAGGTTAGAGAGAATATATATAAAGTATCACAGAATAAATGCTCCAGAAATGTGGTGCAGACTCCAAATCACATATTCTTTGCCCTAGCTCATGCGGTCTGCGAAAGCAGGTAGGTCTGGAAGATTTCACAAAAAAATGCAGAAGTCCAGCATCTGGCAGAGCAATTTCTAATCCAGATGATGTTGTCTTTGATGCTATAATCATTGTTTTCTATAAGTCCTTAGTTCTCAACCCTTCTACCTAGTTCCTGACCTAACTTTTTAGATTCTCTGGCTTGGATGGCTTTAACTATAAAATATGATAATTTGGGGGGGTACTCTCATTTTGATATTAAATTTGATAGATCTGGATGAGCACTTTGTAAGTGTTCATTTATCTTCTCTTGGATGGACCACTAGACACCTGGATTTTAACCCCAAACCTGGAGTCCTGAATTTCTTGACACTGCGTCTGCCCAATCCCACTCAACTGCCTCTAGGAATCAGAACTCTCCGGGGCATTGATAGGCTTAGAACAAGGAGTTACCAGGGCAACACTGTCCGGGTGGCAGAAATGTTCTGTGGACTTGAAATCCTGGCACTGTTCATATTACCCCTTGCAGGCACCTGCTTATTTTAACTACACGTGAGTTTTGTTCTAATTGTAATAAAAAAAACTCTAGCCCCAGGTTTGACTCCCTTGGATTTTCCCAGAAAATAATTTCACCCTGTGTATTAATTTTTGCACATAGTTCATATACTTTCATTCCTGAATTTTTGACAGGCTTTTCACTACTCCCACAAGCAGAAAAAGAAGCCAGGCTAATGTGGATTTTAAACCTTTTTATTTATCATTCTAAAATGCCATCCTGTTTATCATAACAGACTCATCATGGATGGCAGTAAAATGTAAGTTACCAGGAGATAAAAATAGCTTTTCAATAATGGGGCAGCTATTAGAAGAGGTAGGAAGTATAAATAAAGTCAATATTCAAAGTAGGCAAGATGAGGGTTAAGGAACCCACACTCCAGATAGGAAATCAGAAATCCAGGTACACAAAATGAAGGTTAAGTAGCAGCTTTTCAGATCAACTTCAATCAGTTTTGTCTTTTTCTTATGTTACTGTTGTTTTTTTAGAGGCTCTGAATTTTCCTAATAGACTTCACCTGTAAGGAGCGTAACTGTCCTTTAGCAGGTTGTTCTTTGAATAACCGCATATACCAGAAGTTGCTCATCTGAACTACCTCCCCTGCAGGACTGTTGTTTCTAATATAAACAGGTTTTTGTGGCCCTGATGATTCTAGATAATAATCCTAGGGTTCAGATAACTGCAAATCTCTGATCACCTTCTTGACTGAGAGGGAAATAGGCTACTTGCTATCTCCATGGGGAGGCTTAAAGTGCCTACGATCAAGCTGTGATCTTGGCTATAGAAGACTTCTGGAGCCTTCAAAGGATCAGCATGTATCTTCAACTACTGGCCGTGGCTCAGCTAAGACCCGCTACTGCTGAACTAGTATAGTTCCTGTCTCAAGTACAGCCCTGGAACTCCTACCTGATGAATGTAAGATTTTCAATGTGCTTTTTAGAATATGCTGTATATTATTTTTAAAATGTGATTGAGCTGGGGACTTTCTTCCCTTTAGAAATACTTCAAAAGGGGAAGAACAAAAAGAACAAATACATCCCTACCAACAAAAAGATAATGTTCAGTTAACCTTGTTCCTTCAAATGCCCAAGGCTCCTTTGGTTCACCAACTGTCATAAATTTGCTCCCTCCGAGCACAAAAGCCTTCTTTGAGGTTCAGAGGTTGAGTTTTATCTGCCCCCAGGGATACAGGGCTGTTCTCCTCTGCGATGGAGGGCTCTGGAGTACTGTGTTGGCCTCTTCTAAGACAGGCTTGGTTTTCTAATGAATGATTTGTGAAATGAGTTCCGAGGCTCCCAGGGAGACAAACGATGCAGCCTTGTCTTCCCCAACATCGAGCATCTGTCTATTGCACATCAAAGCAAAAGCAACACCTAAGCAAATCAATCCATTCCTAGAACTCCTGTAAAACATTAACTCCCCCAAAGCAAAGCAAAGAACAGAACAGTGATGTGAGTCCCCCTTTAAGTAAAGAAAAACAGTGCTCAGTTTGCATCTTGTTAAAATTATTTTCAGGTGGTGAATTCTTTCTATTGTTTGTTGTAACTAGACCATTGGCTAAGATCAACTTTTGGCTCAGTTAAGGATTCATCATATCCAAGGCACCCTAGTAGTGGAAGGTGATTAGAGAAATCAAGTACAAATAGACAGTTTCCGAGGTAAAATTCTGTACCATCAGGAGTCCTATTGCCAGGGGATGCATGTTCTCCAGATTTTTTTTTCTAAATTAAATAATAACAAGTTCATAGGACTATGGAACTATGATGGGGAAAATCATATCAGGAATATAAGTAGAAGAAAAGCTATGGTGCCTCTTGAAGTTCAAGTTCACGTTGCAAAGATTTCTGTTATTAAAAGTCATGGAAACTGGGGAGGAAAAACAAGGCAAAGAAAAGGTAAGGGCGATTCACTTGCCATTCCCATTGGAGATTGGAAGATATTTGAAAATTAAAATGTTGGGATGCTTTAATCTGGGCTGCATTATCCTATTTCAATATATCATTAATGGACTAGACTCACTGAGCTCAACACTTAGACAGTGTTTAATATTTCCCAATCAAATGCATTTTGGCCATAGTCATAGCTGCCAACTATGAAATAGATTAGATTGTTCTGTTTTGATAGCTGACACAACAGGAATGAAACATGAGCAATCAATGGTTATTTTGGTCATTTCATCAACCATGTGACTCCTCAATTGTTCAGCAATTGCCAATTACCACAGCTGACAGAGGACTGAAATCCTCATAGAATGCTTGCTTCCAAACTATCACATACAGCAAGTTCAACTTTTCTGTACCTGCTTTCTGTAAAATGTGAGGTATATAATGTTACGTTTCATTTCTGGGGGCATATTAAGAGTGCCCTTTCATCAAGCTTTCTAACAAAATTTCTCGGAGCCTGCCTAGGGCTGTATCCAGTTTCCTTTCCATGATATAGAAAAAACTCTATCAGTAGGGCCAAGATGATTAAATATCTTGCACTTTTCCTAATTTTTGAGTAATAAGCATCTGTGCTATTAATTGTTTTTCTGGCTTCCAAGGTTCGAGTCTCTTGCTTCATGACCCCTTCGTTCCTTTGGGGTATGGCCAGCTCGTCTGCTAGATTATAGGTTTTAAGGGAACCAAAGCCATTTCTCATGTGCCTCCTTATTGATCAAAGAGCCTGACACAGCGCCTTGAACTCAGAGGACAGTCCAATTTTGGTTGGATGATTGGATGGATTTAAAACCTGGACTGATTTTCACCAGAGAATTCCAATTAATTTAAAAAGTAAGAATGATGGTACTTGGCTAATTGAGTGACTATAGGATTATCTGGGATGAACAGGCTCACTCAATTGAAATGACACCGGAGACTTCTCATTTCCCATCGGAACAGAGAGCAAGACATTAAGACACCACAAACTGCCATGGCTTATTATATTTATATATATTAGGATAACTTAGGGATTCATCCTCTGTGTTTCACTCTATAAACTAGGCTCTACTTGAAGAGGCCTTTTAATCAGGGATAAGAATTATTCTTAGAAGACTGTTTGACTCTTCGTTTTAAACAATGTAAAAATATTCAGGTGACTACAGTGGTGACTAGTCTCCACGATTATATTATGCACAATCAATTGCATAAACTACAAGGATATCAGTGAAAAGAATACCAAGTAAAGTCCCAGAAACATATAGCTGCCTGTGTTGATGAGAAATTTGCCAGTTCCATGTTTTCACAAGCATTCACTTCTAATTCTGCCCTATAGTATCTGCATCTACTACAAGCAGTCATAAACGCTTTGGGATCTTGACATTATAATACAGATAATATTTTTCCTGTCAAGCTAGAATTTTAACATACTAAGGGTTCTGATAACTCCTGCAATTAAGAAATCTGTTCTCGCAGGTAACTTAGTCCTCAAATGTATTCAACTTAGAAACCTTTTTTAGGTTTTTATTGCATTTCTTAAAAATAGCAGTTATGAAGTATCATTCTAGAAACACTTTGTGCAAAGCCTGTTCTATACCAAGCTTTGTACTCTGTGCTGGTGACACGGAATTGTGTAAGCTAGACAAGGCTCTGACAAGGTCTTACACTCCAGCAGGGAGAGCCAGACAATAAGAATACAAGCAAGTTGTGTCAAGGAGGTTCTCAGTGCTACCCAGAATGAAATGAGAAGGCGCAAAAACAGGGGGTGGGGGAGAGGACTGAGGACAAATGTCTACCTTAGAAAAGGATTTTCTGAGGAACCCACCTGCATGGAACAGATTTGGGGATAGACTTCTTGATAACCTACTGTCAAACTGAAAAAAAAAAAAAAAAGTACAACGTGAGAGTTGTGGGTTAAGTTTTATTGAGGGCAAATGAGGACTACAGCCTGGGAGATGGCATTTCAGATAGCTCTGAGAAACTGCTCCGAAAAGGTAGGGGGGAAGGTCAGTATAGATGCGATTTTAGTGAAAGGGGGCGGTCCATGCAATCAAGCACACATTTTTGCAGAAGGTTGCTATTAGTCTCGTGAAGGTCACTGCTACTTACCAGGAGCAGACATCACCATGAAAGATTTTAGTGCTTTTCTAGTTATGAGGAGATGCAAGAATTGGGCTCATAAAACCTTTTCCTGAAAATATCTCTTTGAAGCCCTGTTCTGCCAGTTTTCCCCAGAGCACAGAGTGCCTCATTTCTGGTCTCTACTCTGAACTCCTTTTGGGGTGTGTTGAAGGTCAGCAGTTGCAGCAGCTTGTGATTTTTTTTAATTTTTTCTTTTATATTAGAGTATAGCTGATTAACAATGTTGTGATAGTTTCAGGTGCATAGCAAAGCCACTCAGCCACATATATACATGTATCCATTCTTCCCCAGACTCCCCTCTCATCCAGGCCAGCAGCTTGTGATTTAATCCTTTCAGAGGTAGATGGCAAGTGCCAATCTTCAGTTGGCACTACTTAAGGAAATATTCCAGATTCTTCTTTTAAAATAAGGTATAACCCTGGCTGCAAAACCCTATAATTCCTTGGAAGGTAGAGAATGTTCTACATGGAGTGTACCAGGAGTCCAATAATGTTAGGAACGCCATGTTCTGCATTGAGGGGAGTGTTTGAACTTGAGTTTCCTGAAGTCCTGAATGCCCCCTTGCCCAAAGACCCTATGTGGAATGGCTTTCCTCCTTCCTCCACCCACCCAAATACTTTAAAGCTTAGATGAGTTCCAACTCCCTTAAGATTTTGAAATTTTCCATAGCATTTATAACCTGTGTTGCATAATTTAAGGCTCAGATAGCCTTATACTGTAGCTGTTCTGCATGTTGCCTTTGCTTTCAAAACCAGTTTATGAACCCTTCTATAGATATACCTGCTGCATCTCCTACCAGGGTTAGAAAAATACTCAGTGAAGGACCAAACAATAAACATTTAGGTTCAGGGGGCCACATATGGTCTCTGCTTCATTTTTTTCTTTTTTTCAACAGCTCTTTAAAGATGTAAAAAAAAAAATCATTCTTAGCTCACAGCCCACACAAAAAACAATTTGTGGACTGGATTTGGCCCATGGCCATAGTTTATTGACCACTGTCTGAACAAGCTCTGTGACAGTTTTCTAAGAGTAAGGCTTACTTAGGCAAAGGTTTAGGACTTAGATATACTCACAAAGAGTTACACACATGCACACACACACACACACACAAGTACACACTCACACACCTGCCATAGAAGAATTCAATGTGAAGAAACAGATGGCTCAGAGATTCTCAGCCCTGGCTACACATTAGAATCATCTGAGAAACACTTTAAAGACATCCATGCTCAGGCCCCACTACAAATGAATTGAATCAGAATGTCTGGATGGGAGCCCAGGCATCTGTATTTCTTAAAGTGCACCAGGTGATTCTATTTTGCAGCTTGGTTAAGAACAAGTGCTTTAGAGCTGTGGTTCTCAAGTATTACCTTGCATTAGTAACCTAGGGCTTGATAAAACTCAGGTTGATGCTCTACCCCCAGAGTTCCTGATTAGGTAGGTCTGGGGTAGGGTCTTAGAGTTTGTTTTTTCTAATGATTTCCCAGGTAATCCTGATGTTTCTGGTCTGGGGTCTACATTTTGAGAACCATTGTCATAGAGAATGGAAAAGTGATCCAGGGGAAAGCTTACCTCTAGGTGGGATTTTTTTTTTTTTTTTGGTTTGGTTTGCTTTGTTGATTGGTCAGTTAGTTGGTACTTTTGTTTTGTTTTGTTTTGTTTTTCCTCAAGTTTCTAGGGCTCAAGTAAAAGAAAGGTAAGGGCACAATCTGAAGGCAGGAAACATGTGAAGGCAGAGAACAAATTCTTAATGAATATTTGTTTAATTTAGGACAAGGAAAGGGCTAACAGGAACAGGAGAGGGAAATGGCTTTGCTCTTTAGTGGAGAAAGGAAATCCTGAGTAAATAGCAATAACACCTACAAACCACTTTGAACATATCTCCCAATAACACAGAGAATGCCTACAATAGCAGTTGAAAGAAAACTTAGAAAGCTAACAAGAGTAGTTGATTTAGTTAATTATATACCCCGTACCCAGTATTTTGGGGAGCCCAAACAAAAGAGAAAATATACCAATCTTCAAGAAAGTCAATGCCATGAGTACTGGCAAAAATGCATTCTCTGTTGAAATTTTCAGGTATGAGAGTCTTACATGCACATGCAGACTTTGTTTAACAGGTAAAGAAGCCCAGAAATGGTAAGTTTCAAACACTTCTTTTATCATTCCCTGTAAGAGAACCTGATAAAATTGTGCTACTCAAAGTGCCGTCCATGGACCAGCTATGTTGCTATCATCTAGGAACTGGTTAAAAACAGGGCTTTGTTATTATTTCAGTGGGCCATAGATACCTTTGTCTTCCTCTTCCTCCATAATGAAAATTGAAAAGTATATTTTTATGATTATGCTAATTAATATAAAGACATAATATTATATATGAAAATGTTTTCTTCGACCTAAAAGTTCAAATTTTTTTTCAGATTTTCAAAGAAACTAAAACATTGCCTTGAGCCTCAAAGAATATATCTAGTGGACAAGTCACCCCTGGTGAGAAACACAGAATCTTAGGCTCTAACCAGGAGTTACCAAATCAGAATCCACATTGTAACCAAATCCCCAGTTGACTCAATAGCACATTAAAGTTTGAGAAGCATTGCTTGTAAAGTTCACCAGGGTTAACAAACAAATGAAGGAAAAGCCATTCTGATTTTTCTATATTTCCTGAATCCTAACAATATGCTACCATGTGCTCTGTGCTACCACAGTCAGCTGTGCATCTCCAGAATCCTCATCGGCCTTGCGGCTGTGCTGTCTGAAGTTATGTGGAGCTCTGTATCAGGATAGACACAAAGGATGTGAAGGGAATCATATCAGTGTTCTTATCCTTTAAAATCACTGAGCAACGGCAGAAGTATGGGATTCTAACAGCCTCTCAATATTTCTGACTGCCCAGAAGAGTTCGCAGAAACCACTTAAAATCCTGACATTATTTTCTGATATTACTGATGATTATGGACATTATTGCATGATAATACTGGTGATTATAGATTTGCATATGAGTTGAGGCACCCATTCCTCACTGACCATAGAATGGACTAGGGTTGTATAATAGACCTAAACATTTTCGCTCTATTTTGCCAATAACATTCTTGAACAAAATGAAAAAAGAAAACAACTGTGCATTTGTACTGAAATATAGCTTCACATATGAGAGAAAAAAATAGTCACTAAAGAGTATGGGATTTATCACCAGTATTTGGGTCAGCTATTCTAAAGTTCCTGTATCTCAATGATTCTCAAACCCTTTCAGTGGTGAAATTCCTTTAAATTTTAAACATTAAAAAGTAAACATAAATTAACTCAAAATAGATTATAGACCTAAATGTAAAACACAAAGCTATGAAGCATATAGAAGATCAAATAAAATGAACCTAGGTGACTCTGGATTCAATGATGCGTCTTTAGATACAACACCAAAAGCATGTGCCAGGAAAGAATAAATTGATAAGTTAGACTTCATTCAAATTTAAAATATCTGCTCTGTAAAAGACACTGTTAAAAGAATGAAAAGATAAGTCATGAACAAGGAGAAAATATTGGAAAAACACATGTCTGATAAAGGATTGTTATATGAGATACACAAAGAACTCAAAAATAAACAATAAGAAAATAAACAACCTAATTTTAACATGAGCAAAATGTCTGAACAGACATCTCACTGAAGAAGGTAGACAGATGGCAAATAAGCATATAAAAAAATGTGTAACATCACATGTCATTAGGGAATTGCAAATTAGAACAACAATTAGATACAACTACATACCTATTAGAATGACTAAAATCCAAAACACTGGCAACACCAAATGCTGACTAAGATGTAGAGCAACAGGAACTCTCATTCCCTGCTGGTGGAAATGCAAAATGGTACAGCTACTCTGGAAGAAAATTTGGCAATCTCTTTCAAAGCTAACCATAGTCTTACCACATAATCCAGTAATAGCACTCCTAGATATTTATTACAATGAGTTGAAAACTTATGTTCACACAAAAACCTACACATGAATATTTACAGCAGCATTATTCATAATCACCAAAAATTGGAAACCACTAAGATGTCCTTCAATAAGTAAATGTATAAACTGTGGTACATCTATACAATGTTATATTATTCAGTGCTAAAAAGAAATGAGCCACCAAGCCATACAAAAACATGGAGAAACTTTAAATGCATATTGCTAAGTGAAAGAAGCCAATCTGAAAAGGCTATATACTATATGATTCTAACTATTTGATCATTTGGAAAAGGTTTTACTGCTCAGTGAAAGATCAGATGTTACCAGAGGCTTAAGGGGAGGACAGGAGGGATGAACAGGTGGAATACAAGGAATTTTTAGAGCAGTACAACTATTCTATATGATACTGTAATGGTGGGGTGCATTTGAATCCACCATGAAAAATGATATACATTTGGCAAAATTCTTAGAACTGTATAACATGAAGCGTGAACCCTAATGTAAACTATGGACCTTAGTTAATATGTATCAATAGCAGTTCATCAGTTTATAACAAAGGTACCACACTAATGCTAATCATAGAGGAAGATGTTAATATTATAGAGATGTTAATAATAGGGGAAACTGCAGGAGGAAAGAGAGTAGATGGGGACTCTCTGTACTTTCTGCCCAATTTTCTATAAACTCAAAACAGCTCTAAAATATAAAGTCTTTCATTAAAAAATAATACTAATAACACAGTACTGCTCTACAGGACAGGGAATCAGAATCCTCCCCCCAAAATTCCTCACAGAAGCCATCACTCTATGCAGACTGTTGAACTCATCAAATTTTTTACAGCAAAAAAACTGAAAATTACCTTAAGTGAATCTCAGACCTCAGTCTTGACAACCTCTGGACCTGAACTTCATATACAACAATTGGGTGAGTGCTACAAAAGTATCATAGCCTCTATATCCTAGGAAAAATATCAACTATTTTACATTATTTTATTTAATCATCACACTAATCTGTGACTTGGGTTGTAATATAATCTTTTCACAGAAGAAAAAAAAAAAAAAGACCTTCAGAGAGAGAATATGATTTCCTAAATGTTACATAGCAAATAATCCTGAGAGTCGTTTCAAACTCTGACCTATTGCATACCAAATGCTTGTGCTCTTTCCATTGTGCAAACGTTTTTCTCAGTTCTGTGGGAATTCCCTTTAGCTATAACCCCTGATTTTGTGGGTGTGATATTTTACATTGGTACAATGTATTCAAAACATTTTCCAGCAAGATATTTACATGTCTTCTTCAAAAATTAACATTCTCATGACTGGCTTGTTTGTTGGTAATTCATCCAAATGCCAACTTGACATCTTCCAAACATGCCCCTACTCCTATCAGACATAACCTAATTCTTGTTATTTTAGGGCATGGGCAGCAGCAGGCTACAGCTATCATGGGAACAAGATATGGTCAAGATTAAAACAAGTCAGAGATCTCTATTGTTCCAAAATGGTAGCATACTTTCAAAGAAATAAGTGAGTAAAGAAATCAGCAGTAACATCCAGAAGACAAGCAAAAAACCAAAAATCAAAAGATACACCACCTGCATGGGATGAACAATCCAGAAATAAACAGAGACAGAGAAAGTGAAGACAGAACTCAAACCAGCAGGAAGAGACACTGAGCTACTGTGAGATGCTAAGCTAGGCTGCCTCATCCCTGGAGCTTTTATATGCTTCCTAAGGTGAGTCAATTTACAGGTTGAAATATATGGCTGTGTGCTAAATACTATACCAAATTATAATGTATTATCTCATCTAATGATCAAAGAAACCCAGTGAAAAAAGACAGCATTATCTCCATTTTACAGATGAGAGAAGTGTGACTCCAAAAGCTTAAGCAACTTTCTGATAATAAGTATAAGCAGGGACTCAAATGCAAGTCCTATTGATTCCAAAGTTGGTGATCCCAGCCACTCTAACATGCTGCCCTGCTACTAAATCGTAGGTGGTGAGAAACTACTACTCTCTTGCATTTTTTTAAAGATCCATTTCATTCATTTCAACAACACTAATGGCCATAGTTCAAATGGAATGGCTCCTTTTGGCAGTGAAGCTTTAAGCTGGTGGAAAGCATGGCAGGGTTTTGAGGTTGTTCCAGGCTAGTCAAGCCTTTATATGATGTAGGAAAGACCCTGCTGGCAAGGCCAACCTCTCTGGCAGCACCAAGAACCCCAACACGTTCCCCTTTTGTGCCCCCTGCACCAAGTACGGGGCTGCCTGGAACTTAGAAAGTGTTTAATAGATGCTTAAGTAATGATAAAGGTATATTATTAGCATTATAGATAAGAGAATGAACTCAAAGTCAAACATACTTGTGTTCAAATCTTAGTTCCACCTACCATTTTTTCAATGTATGACCCTGGTCAAGTTATAGAGTCTCACTGAGACTAAATCTCCTTATCCATAACATGGACCATCATAATATCTACCTCACGTTACTGGAATGATTAAAATGCAATTAGACACTTAAAGCATTAAGTACCGTGTCTGCTATATAGAAGATAATAGAGTAACTTCTGTTTCATCTTATTTCCTGCATCACCTGTTGTTTGAAAAAATAAAAAAAAAAGGCAAACACCCATTTAATAGCCTAGAGTTTACAGTAGTTTTAATATTGAAATACATCTTCCTATGGTTGATAATATATCTATCTTATTTAGGGTATTAATTGTGGAATATAGGAGATGACTTTCTCAATGAATGGTAAACTAAGTAGCAAAAGTAACCTTCTTTGCAAATTAGAATCCCTGTCTCACAAATCTGGTTAACTGTTCATCCTTTGAATTTCGCCAGTCCTCAGTTCTTCAGATTGTGTCCACCTTACGAAAGTCACAGCAGAAAACAGAGCTCCGATTTGTCTGTTACACTTCATAGATATGAAGGTGCACAGATAAAATCTATTAGGCCAGCAGGGCACCCATTAATGTCCCAGTGGCAGTAATTAAATCCTGATGGAAAAATAACTACAAATATTTCCCCAAAACTGAACCAGATGTTTTGGCAACAGGATGAAGGCACAAACCTGAAAAACTCCACATGCCACAGACAAAGGCTCTTCAGAAGCAGCCCTTCTGTGAGCCATGGGCTGTACACCATCTCAGCCTGCCAGCAACATTAGATAACAGCAAAAAAGGCTCCCCTCATGCGTAACTGCAGTCAGTCAGATGCGCAAACAGATGATTGGAAGAACAGTCAATTTATTAAAAGCACCTCTAATAATGAAGCCAAACACGAACACATTTATATTTCCACATGTGAGGCCACAATCAATTCACAGCGGCGCTCCAACTTAGTCATGCCTCATAGATCATCTTTCTAGGTAGCTTACACAGGATACAATTTCCTAATTAATAGGCAGTAAAAATATTAATTACCACCATATTCATTTAGTGTTCAATTAACAAATGAAATCTTAAGATGCATTTCCATGGCTGACCAAAGGTGACCTGAGGGACCCCTAAATAACCAACATCATTTTATCTTTTTACTTCTATCTTTAGATTGTTGCTTTTTTTCCCCCTAGCTTGCTTCCCTTACGACATTCACGTTGGCCTATGTCCCGTCTCAGCACATCATTTAAAAATCTTGACAAAATGTTTTCCATTGAGGCAGAGCTCACTCTTGTCCTGACATGTATATCTACCATGAAGCTATCATGAGATCCTGTCATGAAATGAGATGAGAAAAGTTATTTGATCCGTGGAGACTTAAAAACGGTAGCTCTGGTTTCCATCAGCAAGGCCAGCAGCAGAGGGTAAGAGGAGACCACAATCAGCCGGACTTTAATTCAGTGCAGTGTGCCGCCTTGAACATCAAGAAGGCAGAAATAAGAAGCTGGCTAGCCACTGCATCCTCACAGCACCATGGAGTACAGCAGAGTGACACCAGCTACCACCTCCTTAAGCTGGTGAATTTCACTCTGTCAAGTCAATTGCTACCCTGGTACCTCTCTTATTAGTGTTAATTTATCTCCAGTGTTAAGGAGGTTAACGACACTGTTATTTTCTCTGCTACTGAGCTTTACTGCGTGTCTGCAGGATGATATTCCGAGTAACCTCCCCAGAGGAAGGAATCACAGAGAAAAAGCTATTTGAACAATAAATAACCTTTAAAAGTCATGTGTCCTTCAGAGAGAGGAAATAAAGCAATATAATGTTAATTGTGGTGACTACAGAGGAAACATTTTTCATCCATCAAAGGAGACAGCATAATGGTTGCACATTCCCTAAAACACAATATCACACAAAATCCTACATTAAGGGCTGAAGTTTTCTTTCAAGCGGTTCCCATCAATTGGAACTGAAATTCACTAAGGTAAGAGTTAGGGATATTTTTTATTAGCCTTCATAATTCTTTTTGCTTTATTTTTCTGTCAAACACTCCAAAGACCTGAGTCTTCCCTGGTGAAGAGGCACAGGTAGGAAACACATTATCTTAACTCTCCTGGTACCAACGAACCATATATTCCAAATCCAAGAATTTCCTCCAGTGATCAGCTACATGATCCTTCTGCCTCCCTTCCACCGTCCCCATACTGTCTACCCCCAGCTCATGATTTGTATTGTGATCTCTTGATCTGTTAATAGCAAACTTTCTAAAATATGTGTGTGTAAGGGTCCGAGGAATTATAAATGCAATTTGGAATAATTTAAAATCATCATCTAATATAACCAGAGAGACAGGTTGGAATCCCTTGTGGCTCTGTGATTTGATGGTTGTCATTGAAAACACTGTTCTTGAAATTCTTTGGGAGATAATCAGTTCATTATTGTATAGTTACACTTTTTTTTTTTCTTGAAAAATCCTGACCCTCTAGCATGATTTTAAATTCCACCCACAGAGAGAAAAAAATCTGCTATTCATGAACTTTTACCAACTGACAAATTCCCAAGTACTATAGAGCAAATGATTCCCAACATAAACTGCAGTGAAATGTGAATAAAAATGTTAAATCACCTTTCCGCCTTTTAATATTCTCTCACTTGAGGAGCAGCGTTGAGCTGGCGGAAGCGAGTGGTAAAATGTTTCCATGGTGGCTTATATCTTCCTCCGATGGAGAATAAACACAGGACTTCACCCACCTCAGGTCTAAGCCATTGCTAAGGTCAGATTCAGCTCTCTCAGATATCTGTTCTTTTAGAAGAAGCAGATCGCTTTTTTCTTGCACCTCTTTACTCTCTCTTGCCTTGCATTACCTATACTTCTTTTCTTTCAGAGGTCCTTTCCGCAGAGTCTGTAATTCAATCACCTTGTGAGTGTTACACTATAAAGATAGCAGGAAACCACAAAGATGAGCTGAAACGCTGATGCTGAGAAGTCAGCTGAGTTTACTCACTACCTAAGTGATTTTCTCCTTTTCACCACCTTTGCAAAATACAATTCAAGCTTTCTTACGCTTTCTCAAAACTATAAAATAGTTTATGTCATGGACTTCTGGGATTACTCTTAAATAGTCGAAATTATAAATATCAGCTCTGTGAATCAGTAACCTCACACAGACATACATATGTATATATAATTTTTCCCCTGGTCTTTTGACAGACAACTCTTTGAGCCATCTATTTTTTTAATTACCCCCTCCAGATGGACAATGCTTCCCACCACATAAGGAAATTAACAGCAGTTGTAACGGAAGAGGAAAAGGCTTGGCCAACGTTAATTCAATATCTACCAGGTGCTTTAGACTCATACACTCTTATTACAATGAGAAGAGCATATACACTCATCCCCTGTGACCACACAAGGATACTAAACCTTAGAGAAGCTGGGTAATTATAGGAATTGCACAGCTGTTAGTGCCGACGGAAATGACTTCAAGGCTTGTGTGTTCTTTATACTACACCTCGCTGCCTCTCACTTTTGTGCACCTTGCATTGTTGTGCCCCACCCTGGGAAACAAGCAACATCTCCAAGCTAAACATTAGTCCAGACGTCAAGTATTTTATCCATTTTGACGTTAACCCTGGGCACCTAAAGGAATGTGTTTGGGTTGTGAGTCACTGTGTTTTGAAAACTATCCACACGTCCCTAGTAAAAATTAGAGATACAAAGATTAACTTAATCATACCTATTAGTATTATGTTTTGTGTGGTATATTGTTTCCCACTGGACTACCACATAAATATGCTATTGGTTGCAAGCACAGACAGCCACTTGAGTTAATTTAAGCTCTTGTGATTCGGAAGGCTAACTGCTAAACAAATTCAAAGGAGAAGCTAACGAGTCAGGATCAGGAAACAGAAAGGAGGCGAGAGAGGCTGGAGGTAAGAAATAATCTGGGGGGCTTCCTAGGTGGTGAGGTGGTTGAGAATCTGCCTGCCAATGCAGGGGACACGGGTTCGGTCCCTGCTTCAGGAAGATCCCACATGCCGCGGAGCAACTAAGCCTGTGTGCCACAGCTATTGAGCCCATGTGCTGCAACTACTGAAGTCCACGCGCTTAGAGCCTGTGCTCCGCAACAAAAGAAGCCACGGCAATGAGGAGCCCATGCACCACAACGAAGAGTAGCCCCCACTCACTGCAACTAAAAAGAAAGCCCACGCACAACAAAAAAGGCCCAACACAGCCAATAAAATAAATAAATAAATAAATTTATTAAAAAAAAATTAATCTGGGAAGAGCCTTGTCACTGCTGCACAGCTCTGCCATCACTGAATGCAGACCCCAAGGTGTCCATCACTCTGCTGGGCTATGCTGTCTTCAAGCAAGATCACCCACTTGACTTTCAAAGTCCTGGGTGAAGGGATCCGACTGGCTGAGCCTAAGTCAACCTGCCCTTCCTTCCATCTGGCCTCCACGGGATGGGAAGAAATTGGATAGATTCAGTAGTAAAGTAGTGACCCAGCCTCCCACCCAGAGTCATGCAACAGAGACTCACCAAAACCAGAAAGGGGGTCCTTCTACAAAGCAGGCAAAAAAAGACAAGTATCCACTGCAAGTAGCCTTGAAAGCCTCTTCCAAATGATTCTATTCACCATGAATAATATTCATTTATATTTATAGGATTGAGTGACAACATAGGGAAATGAGTAGTGCTGTCTTCAATTCCTGAGTCTCTAAGTTTGTTTTTTCTTTGTTTTAAATATAGCAATACTTATTGTCAGATATTTGTTTTTCACCAATATTACAAGTGACCAGTGTGATATGAGAGTCTCTTAGAGTTCAATTCATACCTTTTTTCATTATTTCAACTTGAAAACATGGAAAAATACTGCTCTTGGAAAAATTAGTGCCCAGGAGAGAGTTGTAATATGATGGAGCGCAAGTCAAGAGTCCTGCTTTCCAATCCGTGTGTTCTCCCACCTACTCTGTCTCAACTCTGTACTCGCATCACTGCTGTGAGACCATCTCCCTCGCTTGTGAATTAGGGCTAGTAATACCCTGGCAGGATGTATCTGAGGGTGAAATGTGGAAGAACCCAGCAGATAGTAAGCATTCAATGTTTATTAAAGCTACGTTTATCTTTTTTCAAGATTGCATCCAATTGCGATAGCTAATTAATCATCACAATTTCCTCCCATAACTACTTTATGCTCTTAAGAGCAACTCGACATACTAAGTATTTCAAACTGGCAGTTCAGAATAGGGTCCCCTTTACTGGGTTTTAGAACTTAAACCACAACGATAAATCATATTCATCTCAAATCTTTATATTATTGAGATTCTCTCAGAAGGAACTCATTTTGCTCTGGGGTGCTTCATCAGTTGGTAAACCATCCTGGTCAGGATTCCAAGTGTATCTGTAGCATTTGAATAAGATAACGGAGTAGAAGTCAGGCACAGAGAAGTGTAAAGCACACTTCCTGTCCTCTCGGGAGCTTATAATTTAATTGAGGAGTAATAGACAAAAGCAGACATGTATATACCCACATTCATAGTAAATTAGTTACACATTTGAGTACACTAACCAACAAGTCTGTTGAGTTCAAGGACTCAATGATCATTAATCTAGCATAAGCAGGAAAGAGGGAGGTTAGAATTTATGGAAAATGTTGGTTCTTGAAAAGACAGTTAAAGGAAGAGTAAAATTTGAATAGCAGAGAAGAGGGAGGTTTAGCCAAGTAATACAGGATAAGCTAGTGTAGGGTGGAATAGGAATGTTTTAGTGTGTGCTGGAGAAAACCTTTTTCAATATATGGAGCTTTCAGTGAACCAGAGAAATCCATGGAGGTCGCCATTTCTCTCCCCTGGAGTGAATTTCTCATCTTCTTCTTTTATATCTGAAAATTAGTACTGATGTGTCATCTGGTCCCATAACATTCTTGGTAACCTCTCTCATCTTGAATGAATGGTCTCAAATGGTCCAGTTTTTAAAAAATTATTTCCCCCCAAATGGTTCCAGCATCCCTGGAGACTTTCCATGCCTTCTTCTGCCAGGACTTTTCTAAGTCTCTGAGCTTCCTCATCCATACAGGGCAGAAAAAGAGCATTCCAAAGAGACACATTTACAGTATGGAAGGCAGCTCGGGGACTTTAATTTAGTTTCCAAGGGATTCTTAACAAACATTTTGTGAGCCCCTGTTTGAAATGTTATTTTTATGATGCCAGCTACGGTAACTGTGCTGTCCCTGAAGTATTAGAAGTAGGTGGTTAATTTTCACAGTGATTCAGGCTGTCATTGTCAGACTAGGTGTTTATTGTCCTGACCACATCAGATGACTGCTGATTGTTTTTCTCAGTAGAATTATAAATGTTTTTCCTTCTCTTGGTGCACTTTATTATCCCTCTTGGAATGTCCACTTATCTTTAGTCTCGTGGTACTTAAACTCTACCTTTATCCTCAGTCCTGGTGATAGTCACATTAAATGGGCATGGGATCCCTAGGTAGACTCACTTACTGAGTATTAATTCCAAATTTCTCAACATTTCAGTTGATAATTTATTTTCATACTATTTACATCATCTTAGCCTTAAAAAATTGGTGTTGTGAGGTCATTTTGCCAGTACCACCCCTGGGGTTAATGAAATTATGCAATTTCTGTTCTAATGGATTTAATTAAGAATTTCTGGGCATTTGTTACAATAGCAAAGGAGCACTTAAAAGACAGCACAGACTTACTCTCATGGTCACAGAGCAAATGTACACATGACAGTTGTCAGAGATGATCTTAGATGAAACCAGAGCTCCATTAAGGTTTACTGCATTGTTGCTGGTGATGGAGGCTCTGAGACTCAGACAGGTGGCCTTGTTCACTAATGACCTCATTTAATGAACCCTAAGGATACTGGAGTAAAAGACCTATATTCATAATTCAATTTGCCCATGGCCTCCAGTATACATGGAACCATAGCAAGTGAAACAAGAGCAAAATAGACATCACAGAAAAAAGAAAATAACACAAGAAAATAGGTTGCTTTTCTTATGTTGTATATCTATTATTTTTTTTTTTATTGAAGTATAGTTGATATACAGAGTCATGTTATTTGCTAGAAGTGAGTCAGTAGGTCCGGCCCACACTCAAGGGGTCATGAAAGTGAGGTTCATTGGGGACCATCTTAGAGGCTCTCTGCCACACCTACCTACAGGCTTGGAAATGTTAAGACCATTTTCTTGCCAATGAAGAGATAAAGATTAGAGGTAAAGTTCCCCAAATGTTCAGCTAGCTGAGGTGTTCATACGTCCTGGTTTTCCCAAGATAGTCATGATTTAAGCCTCTTGTCCTGATATGACTGTCACCCCCCATTCACTTTCAGAATTGCCCAAATTTGAAAGACAAATTATACCAGAGCTATTCAATATAACTTTCAGTACTATCAGCAATATTCTATATCTGTGCATTCAATATGACAGAAATGTGTGGCAATTGAACACTTGAAATATAGCTAGTACAACTGAGCAACTGAATTTTAAATTTTTATTTTATTTTAATTAATTTAAGTGTAAATAGCCACATGTAGTAAGTGACTACTGTATTGGACAGTGTAATACTATGTGGTTACTCTAAGAATAGCCCCCTTCAATGGACTTGAGAATTAGATTGGAGCCTGCTCAGTTTGATCCCCTTCTGCTCAATGCAGTGGTCTCGAGCACATCACTTTAACTCTCTAGACATCAAATGAGGAACACTCATCTATAAAAGGAAGTTAAACTTCTCAGAAGCTTTGATTTCACCTTTTATCCTCACTTTCTCTCTTGCCATTTCAGTTACTCTGCCACTAGCTCTCCACAAACCTGCTCTTGCTAAGTTCATGGATGACCTCTAATTTGACATATCCCATAGATTTTTTTTAAATTTTTATTTCATATTGTATTATAGCTGATTTACAATGTTGTATTAGTTTCAGGTGTACAGCAAAGTGATTCAGCTGTACATGTACATATATCTATTCTTTTTCAAATCCTTTTCCCATTTAGGTTATTATAGAAAATTGAGCAGAGTTCCCTGCACTATACA
This sequence comes from Hippopotamus amphibius kiboko, assembly GCF_030028045.1. Classification (NCBI taxonomy): domain Eukaryota; kingdom Metazoa; phylum Chordata; class Mammalia; order Artiodactyla; family Hippopotamidae; genus Hippopotamus; species Hippopotamus amphibius. The sequence continues at coordinate 85,933,844 of NC_080193.1, read as the reverse complement.
TTAGGTCTGTGTTGGTTATCTATTGATATTTTAAATATAGTAGTATTGGGGAATTCCCTGGTTGTCCAGTGGTTAGTGTCCTGTCTGTGCTTCCACTGCCAGGGATGTGGGTTCAATTCCTGGTCGGAGAAGTAAGATCCCACAAGCCTCAAGGCATGACCAAATAAATAAGTAAATAAGTAAATAAATAAATACAGTAGTGTTCATATGTCAATCCCAAACTCCCATTTGATATTTTAAAATCTCATCTTTCTAAATCTCTGATCATTCCTGGTTTTTGAAGCATTTTTCTCATGATATCTGTGACATCAGTCTCCATTGCTTTTCCTTTCATCTCTCTGGTTGGTATTTCTCAGTCTCCTTTATTTTATCTCTTCCTTTTCTTCCTATCCTCTAAATTCAGCAATCTGGAAGGATTATGTCAATTTTAACTTCAGGATGTATCTCAAATCAATTCAATTTTTTCCATCTCTGCTACATTCAGCTTAATCCAAGCCATCACCATCTTATTCATCATCATGGTCTCATAATTGGTCTGGTGGCTTCTGGTCCTGCTTTTTCCCATTCAGCAGACAGTGATCTTTATTAAACACAAGTAAAATCACCTTCATTCCACTTCTTAAAACCATTAGAAATGGCCTACAAACACCACATGATCTGACTCCAGGCTTCCTAGAGCTTTATCTCATGCCATTCTTCCCAACCTCCAGCCAAAGAGGACTTCTTTGAGTTCCTCAAATATACCAAACACTTTTCTGAACCAGTGTCTTTGCCTGGTCTGTTTCCTTTACTTGGAATATTCTTCCTTGACTTGGGTAACTCCTTTTTTTTCAGTCTGCCAAGTTCAAGCCTTAGCTTATAAAATCACTCCTTATAAGATCACCCCAAACACACTTAGAACACCCTTGTCTTATTCTCTCAGAACATCCTTATCTTTCCTTTTATAATATTTATTGTAACTTTATTTATTTAATGTATGAACTTCTAGACTATAAACTATGTTAAGGATTTTGCCTGTTTTGTTTCACCTTGTACAAAATGCCGAGTACAGTGCTGGCACATACTAAGTACTCAATAAATATTTGTTGATTGAATAATTTCCTTCCATAATGTAGTGCACCATCTGGCATTTGTCCCAGCAACTGTTTGAAATTCCTCTGAGGATAGTTTGATGTTGAACGCTCTTTGATGATTCATCTGGGTACTCAAGTCAAGCCCTTTCTAATCTGTTCTTAACTTTTTGGCAGTTCTCAAGTTTTGGAGAGTTGATGAAGTTTCTCTTGTGTCTAGGAGGATAAAAAGGACAGAACAAAAGAATTCAATCTAGGTATAGTCAGGCTGTGTCCATGGTTTTATGCTTTTAAGATCATGTTCCCAGCTCCAAGAGAATCACCAAGCAGCTGATAAGAATAATGTGTTGAATACCTGGTGAGTTCTTAACTCGGCCTTCAAATCCATCTCTCTCTGGTTACCTCTCTGGCCATCTCATTCCAGGCTGGACATCTGTCCTTGCTTTTCTGGCTTCCTGAACAATTCAATTGATTGGCTTAGATATAGACCTTGCTCTTTTGTATTTCATATGTGGTTGATTTCTAACCTAATAAAAGAATATACAGACTACTTTGTCACCTTCTCTGCCTCTCCATTCTTCCCTGCCCACCCCGACCCCCCGCCATCACATCCTAGTAGGTTGCTTTTGTGGGCAGCCTTGATTTGTTTTGGTATGACCAAGGCTTGCCTTCCCTCTCTCAATCTCAAAAGGTGACATAAACAATGCCTGCAGAATTCCTCCTCACTTATATAAGGCTTTTGGTTTCATTGGTTCACAGAAAAAAACTAATTCTGCTATAAAATCCATCAATATTAGAAGTGTTGGGAAGGAGACTAATCCTGGCAGTTGATGGCACTGTCCAGAGAGTCTGCACCCTGTATAGTTTGTGGCATCACCTGATCACTTTTAAACATCTGCTATAGTTCACGTCACATGAACTCAGTGTTTCACTATCCAGAAAGTCTCTGAGAGTCTTCTCTTAATCCTTCTGTCTGCAAAGGTTGACTCAAAGACTCTAGACAAGTCCACTGCTTTATTGTTATAATTTCTCATCATTTTACTATAAATGGTAACCTCTTGTTTAGAGAATCTTTCCAGAACAAACCTTCCATTCTCTTTTTTTTTTTAATTTTTATTGTATTGGGGTTTTTTTTGTTTTTTTTATTTATTTATTTTTTATTGGATATAATTGCTTTACACTCTTGTACCAGTTTTTGAGGTACACCAAGTTCAATCATCTGTATTTATACACATATCCCCGTATCCCCTCCCTCCCTCGAATCTCTCCCACCCTCCCTGTCCCAGTCTTCCAAGGCATCGTCCATCATCGAGCTGAACTCCCTTTGTTATACAGCAACTTCCCACTGGCTATCTATTTTATGGTTGGTAGTATATATATGTCTGTGCTACTCTCTCACTTCGTCTCAGCTTCCCCTTCACCCCCCACCCCCCAAACCTCGAGATCTCCAGTCCATTCTCTGCCTCTGCATCCTTATTCTTGTCTTGTCACTGAGTTCATCAGTACCATTTTTAGATTCCATATATATGAGTTAGCATACAATATTTGTCTTTCTCTTTCTGACTTACTTCACTCTGTATGACAGACTCTAGGTCTATCCACCTCATTACATATAGCTCCATCTCATTCCTTTTTATAGCTGAGCAATATTGCATTGTATATATATGCCACATCTTCTTTATCCATTCATTTGTTGATGGGCATTTAGGTTGCTTCCATGTCCTGGCTATTGTAAAGAGTGCTGCAATAAACATTATGGTACATGTTTCTTTTCAGATTATGGTTTTCTCTGGGTATATGCCCAGGAGTGGGATTACTGGATCATATGGTAGTTCTATTTGTAGTTTTTTAAAGAACCTCCAAACTGTTTTCCATAGTGTCTGTACCAACTTACATTCCCACCAACAGTGCAGGAGAGTTCCCTTTTCTCCACACCCTCTCCAACATTTGCTGTTTATAGATTTTGTGATGATGGCCATTCTGATCGGTGTGAGGTGATACCTCATTGTGGCTTTGACTCGCATTTCTCTGATAATTAGTGATGTTGAGCATCTTTTCATGTGTTTGTTGGCCATCTGTATGTCTTCTTTGGAGAAATGTCTATTTAGGTCTTCCGTCCTTTTGTGTTCTCTTTTTATATTCTACTACTGTAAAACTATATTTCCATAAAAACATATCCATATGCATATTCATTAAAAATTCCATTAACACGAAAGTATCTAACCAGCATACATCCTCTATTACTTAATACTATTATTAATATGCTTTACAATTCCCTGCACTGCTGAGGCCTCTGCCCTTTAGCTAACACCACTATGCTGAGATATCAAATATATTAGCGTATGACCTTGAACAGCTCATTAAACTTCCTGAATCTCAGTTTCTGTATCGATGAAGTGGACATAAATAGTACCAGCTGCCTCGATGAGTTATGTAACAGGACATGGGTACCAATTGGGAGAGAGATTGGCTTCTCCTATGTCTAGGGATAGTGACCATATCCTTGGAGCAAACCTGCTTTATTCAAGGAAGAGTCTCCTAAATGTCTGATTTGTAGTTATGCAAATGTAGGGTGAATAGATTCCTATTGTCTAGGATAAAAGGTGTAACAAAATCTTGCATGACTCAGTCCAGACTGCCTTTCTTTAAGACCTCTGATATGAAAAGCTGATCATTGTGGAGAAGCAGATCAATTTGCATAAGAAGTCTAGGGTCTCTGGGAAAGGATAATCCAAGATCCACAATCTCTACTCACAGTGATGTGACATAAAAAAGATGTGTTGGGATGGACCAGGGTAGCACTCAAGAGTCAGAGTCAGGGAAGAGAGGATGTCAGGCTGGCACAGTGGTGGGCTTTGGGGCACAAGAGCTGAGCAATGAAGTATGAGCTAAGGAGTTCCAAACTGGTACCCAAAGTGGGTCACTGCTGTGTCCTAGGAAAGGGCAGAGAGAGTCAGCAACAGTGGACAAGACTTACCTGTGGATGTTGATGGCCAGTCTTTAAAACAAACGCTCTGGAGTCTGATTCTCATGTTCTTTCCCTCTCCTCTTCTTTTTCCTCCTCCACCTCTCTACCTCCTACACTCTTTGACACTGAAATCCCTATCAGCTAAATAGGCCCCAGTGCTCCTGGAAAATTCTGAGGTGGTCATCTTCATAAAGAAAGCACTACATTTCATGTGCATAGTTTAGATAAGCAAAGAAGCAAATAATTTAAAACATATAAAGGGACTATATTTATACCTTGAGCCAGTAGAGAAGATCATACTGTTTATAATAGTGAAAGAATTTTGTAAATAACAATACTCTGTATAAAACATGAGGGTTTTTCCAAGCTTTTGCCTGTGACCTTTTCCTGAGGCCCAGTATATTCCCAAATTAGCCCGGATCACCTGAAGGGCTGTCAGAGATCAACGAAGATCAAAAACAAAAAAGAATCTTCCAAAAAAAAAAAGGCTTTCAGGAAGTACTTAGAATTCTCCTTAACTCTGAAATAAGATGATGTTAATGGGATATTTGAGACATCAACTTTAGACTAAGGAATACCATAAACTAATCAGCTCAGAATTTGCACGGCAAAAGCTAAGGCAAAGCCTTTGTGATAATTTCCCAGTTATCATGAAAATACTAAAAAATAGTAGGGAACAACCAAGATACCATTGACCCCGGGTCCTGCACCTTACCTCTATTGGGAAGTGCCTGCCATTTCCTATGTGTCCAGGAAAGTGATTCAACTTTGGGTCCCAGAGATTTCCATTCTTAGTGAAGTTTTTGGCCTTCAGCTAGCTGCGCAGCTTCCTCCCCAAAACTGTACCACAGAGACCACCATCCTTAGCCAAGCTCCTCTGGCCACACTTCAGAGGTCTCTTCCATAAGCATTCATTATGCAGCCCAGCCCATTTCTCTCCATACAGCAACATAACTTGTGTTTCCTTTTCATTTTGTGTTTTCATCGTTCCCTTTCCTTCCAAAACAACATAACAACCCAACTACTCTTCTCTACCATTTTCCACACCCATGGTCCTCTGTTATACCTACTCCCAAATTCCAGTTTCTAAAATCAATTTCCTGTCCTACAAGGTATTCTGAAATTGTCACCTTGGTCTTCTCACTATAGCCTATAATAGTGCCTGGCATATATCAAGTACTCCATAAATATTTTTTTGAATCAACTATTTTTCTTAATGAACCCAGTGTATAAGATGTTGAATTGTTTTAAGCCATTTACCAATATTCAGCCTTGCTGTGATACCAGTCATCTTACTCAGAAACATTTACTGCCTACATCCTTCTTTCTTTTCAGCTGCACCTCATATTTTATTATTATCAATAGTAATGATTGCTATATATTATCTGTTGGTTTATTTATACGCCACTTGGTTATTTGTTCCTACAGAAGAACTTAAGATGACTTATAGGAATATCTAAAATATAGCAATGAGACATAAATTAAAAATAAGTGAAAAAAACAAGTCAAGAAAACAAGAGTACAGAAGTAGTATGGATTATGAAATAAAGTGAATGCAATGCCCTATCATAAGGATCTATCTCGCTGCTCTGGGTAAATCATTAATTTGATTCGTAAGTTCCTAGCTACCAGCCCCAAAGCTTAACCCTATCACTTTAACAATTCATACTGTCTTAAGAGCTAAAAAAGTAACTCAGAAGAAACAATTATTTGTGATGTTGAGATCAGACGGGAATGTCTCCCTTGGGGGCCATTGAAGAGTCCAGTGTCACGCAGTGAACCACATCCCCACAACACACTTAAAGGGAGCACACAGAAGTTTAATAGGACTATTTGAATAGCATTCCCCGCTGAAAGCCCACGGCATCTTTCCCAAGGACAATGGAATACAAACATCTTGACAAGCCCCAGTATAAATGATACGGTGCAGACACACAGATCTCTGCTGATCTGACTTAATCCAGAAGTAAATATAAAGTTCTAGAAGAACATGTATAAAGATACAGTGCATCACTTCTGAGAAATGTTCCTTAGAGACTGCTTTCCTCTGCTGAGTTTTTATTTAGAATTGGATGCCAACTGCTACCATCTGAGAAACCAGCCACTTGTCAGGCATTGTTTAGTTACATAGAATCCTCAGATTAACCCACACAGTGGGTATTATTTTTCATATTATGTTAATGAGGGACCAGAGCCTCTGAGTTAAATAACTGGTCCAAGGCCACCATAGCTAGAGAGTAAGATGATAGGGATTTGAAACCCAAGGCTTCGTTCCAAACTCATATTCATTTTTTTAATTATGCAAATTTTCAAATATTTAGAAATACATACAGATTAATGTAACAAATGGCCATATACTCACCATTGAGATTCGATGGGATATTAACATTTTCCCACGTGCTAGTTAATACCCCAAGTTGCCTCATCTTAGTGCCTCTTTAGTGTCTAAGAGATGGAAACAGACTAATGGACTCTGGCTTTTTTCCAACTGCACCAGCAGAGAAACTTTCTGGCTGCCTTCCCTTATAAATTTCTAACTGCCCCAAATGGCTTGTGCTGCATGATTTAAAACACATTGTGCCTTTTTTCCTTTGGCTTGCATGCAGGCACAGTTGGAGACTAAAACCTTGATACTGCCCTGGAGAAGAAAAGGCTCAGCTGTTGGTTCATCTGCCAAGCTCTGATGAGGGTAAGTGTCCATTGCCCCACCTCCACCCCTAAAGAATCCCTTGCAACTCAAAACATTGTGTGATTGGTGATTTTTTTCTTCAATTTGGCTGAATGTGAATGGAAGAATATCTATTTCAAGGGTGCCATTTTCTAAGGAAGTGAATCTTTTCATCTGAATTCTATAGTGAAAATTTTAGTATAAGAAATTAAATGGATTCAAGATCTCACTATCATGAGTTAAGTGCTGATTTGAAACACATTTCTCATCTTCTTCCACATCTTATTTATTTTTCTTTAAGAACTTTTATTGAGATACAATTGACATACAATAAACTACATGTATTTAAAGTGTACAATTTAATATTTTTTTTCTTATTAGTAATGTATATATGGCAATCCCAATCTCCCAATTCATCCCACCTTCTGCATCTTATTTAGTGTAGACATTCTGGGCAGCCACAAAAAGTAAAATAATTTTTCTAAACCAAAAATGTCTTGAATTTCAGAAATAAGAATGCAAAGGCTTTAGTTGGTTAACTCCCTTAACTCACTTTTTAATACTGTGCTGAGAGGCTAAAGACTGTTCTAGGGAAGAACAGTAGCAGACACTGAGAAAAATATACATATGTATAGATTCTCTTCAAATAATTGGTATGAAACTGGGCAAGGTGACCTATTTGTTACTACATTTAAATTTTTTAAATGGTATACCTTTATTTTCATAACTTTCATTTGGACTATTATGTCTAAATCACCATAAAATTAAAAACTTGTGAATATAATTAAATTTGAGGTAGTGGTCCTGAGTTCCAAATTTCCTACTTTTGGCACCCAAGACTAACAAGAAATATCAATGACAGTCTCCAAAAAAGTCAATTTGCTCATCAAGTTGTGTGTACCAACTTGTCTCAACAAATATTTGAAGTCCTTTTTTCCCTTTAGCCAGATTTTAAAGATTGGCACTTAGTTCAAATTTTTAAAAGATTTTTTTAAAACTCTCCCAAAGTTTGCTTGTGTGATCTTAAATAATTTTCTTTTAGACCCTCTTTCCTTCCCAGGCAGGCAGTAAATGCTTAGACTTTGCACCTAGGAATGATATACAGTGGCAGCCAGACATAGCATGCCTGTGTCTACTGAACCAGAGACATAAAATACTTACATGCATCATTTGAACAAAAAGAGCCCACATTTTTTTATGTGATCATGTGTTTCCTGAAAATGTCAATTTGGAATCATAAATATTTGCAATTAGGAAGGCCTGAGTGATCCTAATGATTGATTTTCCTTCATTTTTTTAGAATTGTACATTGAAGCCAGAAAGTTTAAGTGGTTTGTCCCAAATCACATGACATGTCCATGGCAGTCAGCACTTAAAACAAGCCCATTTGACTCCACATCACCCCACAAATCCTGCATTGGGTGTCTGAATTTCATAGACAATACCTTGTTTTCCCTTTCTCCTCCCCTCTTCTTCTCTCTCCTCCTCCTTCTTCCTCTTCTTCTTCTTCTTCAATTTTGTACTTTACCCTGTGTGTGGAGACAGAAATTCAGGTCTGGTTTAACTCATATTGAAATGACTTTTCTGTAGCTCTTCAAAAAGAATTAATCTTCTATTTGTTTTAATAGTCAGGCTTATTCGTCCAGTTCTCACAGAAGCAGCCACTGCCCTCCTCTCTTTCTTTGACCCAATAAAAAGATAGTAAAACCAGGCCAAATATTTTTAATACCTTCCCTCCCCAAAAGTGAATACACACACACACACACACATACACACACACACAAAACACCCACCCTGGGGCAACAAAACCAATCACTGGAAAGCAATACAATAAAAGAGACAGAGAGAGTCTTCTGACAAGGCTAGTAAAAGTCTTATTTCATCACCAAGTTCACACTCCTGAACTCTGGTTGATCCTGCTCTAAAATCCTCCTGTTACCATTTCTTAGTGCCCCAGCTCCGACTGGACATTGGATATGGAGCAGGAATCTGTCCATTAAGGACACTGTGCCTGTAATCAAACACTAAGACAATATTATCTCAGAGTGTACATAGGGTATCACTTTCTTGCTCTTCTTAAGTATTCATAGCTAAATGATTTATGGGCACACAAATGGATATAATGTCCCATAATATATAACAGGACTAATATTTAATGTGTTTCTTTTTTACTTTGTTTGAATAAAATCCCCCAAAATACTTTTAGCAAATGATCATTAATTATGTGCATTGTCAAATGCTCCGAGGTTCTAATAAGCAGGCCTCAGAATTTACAGTCCCCAGCTCTCTGTTAGAGCACATAAATCCGATGCGGGTGACAGTACTCAATAAAGTGGCCCCATCACCGGAACAGAAGCATCAAATGGTTCACGTTTGGATACACCATGGATTTTTTTTCTAATGCCCATAACCCAAGCAGAAAATACCCTTTCCAGGATGTTATTCCAAGGTACCTCCCAGATTATCCAAGTTGTTCTTTTTAATAGGACTCTATGACCCACAAGGGCTAAATTTGGCCTTAAGCCTGTGGATTTTATCAACTGCATCTTCGGGATAGATGGACTACCTGGGAGAGAGATGAAAACCACAGTGGTTTCATGGGGAATATTTATCAGCAAATATATTTTCCAAAAAAATAAAGATTTTAAAGGGAAAATGTTTAAATAGAGTTGTGACTTCATAGTTAATTTACTTAATCTTCAGTGTCTTTGCAAATCCATTATGCACTTGGGATGTCAGAGGGGGTCTACAAATTACCAAGTTGTTTGAAGTTTGCTGCTTTCTGAAGTGGCTTTGGTCATTTATTTTCATAGAAATGTTATTTCTTCAACTTACAAGGTATGTAATAGCAAGGTCTTTTGAGACAGCTGTCTGAAAAGAAAGTGATTATCCATGTTTCTAAAGAAAGATGACTTGTTCTTTGTATGAAGTCCTCCAAGGAACATTTAACATTTTAAGAATATAAAAAAAAACAAACTTCAATTTTCAAAGTCTGTAAGAGATCTTCAGGCAAAAAAGAGAGAAATGCAGAGAAAATAAATGGAAGGATGAGCTGTTTTGATCTGAGGCAAGGAAGAAAAAATGCAGTGTACTTAGTCTGGAATCCTTTTTTATCTGAAGATCTCCAAATACTTTAGATTAAAAAAGAGTGATGGAAGAAGGTGTTATTGTTTCATTATTTGAATATCAGACTGAGGATTAAAGATGCATTTGGACTTTCAGTTTAAGCTAGAATTAATGACTGGGTGTAGAAAACTAGATACTAGGGTAAGCGATGAATCATATCAAGATTTTTTTTTGTTTTGGAAAATCTGTCCTATAGAGGTTTAAAGTATCCAACTAAGAACAGGAAAAGTCCTATACTCCCCTGCCTTTTAAATGTTGGGAAACCGCAGAACAGAATGTAACAGGTGAACATTACCACTAGAGATTTCATCTAGAAGATATACACCTAGTCAACCTCCGACCCAAACTAACACACAATGCAACACCACCACAAAATCGGGAAACACATGCAATGCAGCAGAAGAGAAAGAAAAAAGGAAATTCCGCCTGTCCAAAAAGTTTAAAGAAAATGAATGGAGTAGAGAATCAGAGAAACAAATCTAAGAACCTTAGATCCAAATATAACAATTTGCAGTTGGGGAAACGGCACCCGTGGGGTATGGAACACAGGTTTCTTGATTCCCTGGCCATTATACAAGGCTAAATCTTTGTAAAGCTACTTTCTACTGCAAACCACAAATTATCTTGGCCCTTATGTCAAGACTGCCAACCATTGGCTAGAACCCAATCTTCCAGCCTAAATAACAGGATTTTCCTGATTGAGTTCAGGTATTGTTTTCTATGCTGGTATCAACTCCATCCTAAAAGAAGAGACTCCTACCCCTGAAACTGAAAAAGCCCACCTAACCAACAAGATACAGTTTATGCATATTTGCTTCAAAGACATGAAAAAACCTCCCCAGTGTGACAAAGATGGGCTGCTCCTAACACCCCAGGAAAGCAGTATGCTCTGGTTTCCAGGACAGACAAACCTCTTTCTTGCAGCAGGCAGGACTGCGCTACCATCACCTCATCTTCAAGTCATTTGTCATTATCTGCTACTCCCTTTTTTCTTTTTCTTACTAGAGATCAAAATAAGGAACTCCCTTGTTCCTTGAAATTCCAGCTATTGTTCAGCCTTCTCTGGGCCCATTCAGGACAGCTTTGGGATCTTTTAAGGAACGTGCTTTTAAAACCTGTTGCTACTAATCTGTCTACATCACTGTCTCAACATCTTGCTTGGTTTCAGAGGGATCGTGTTAAAGTTATTTGGTACAGTAAGTCTTAAGGCACTGCCACCAGTGTTTTTCAAAAAGCATTTTGTTTCTGAGCTCTTTGATGGTAGAAGTTATTTATTTGGGTTTGAGGTTGTACTTTTAGAATGGGAAGAGGGGTTATGGGGGTCAGATGTCCCCATTAAGGAAGGAATTGCAACTTTTAAAAAGAGCACCAGGGTAGAATTTATTATTTTCCGAGTGATTCACCCTTCAGGAAGGAAATATTTGCCTCTCCCGAGCAGAGACAAATTGTTTCACAATGTTCACAATTGAAACTAAGGTAGAGAAACAAAAACTAGACATCTCTGAATTTAGATATCTTAAGTAGGTTTTTTGCTTTTGATTCATACATTAATGATCAAGAGATATATTGGGGCATGAGATGGGTTGGGGAGGACATGAATAACTTCTGTAGAACAGAATATAACTAACTGTGAAGGTGAGAAAGGTACTTTAAATTCAGGGTTTTCTCTACCTCATCTGCTAAGCAGAAAACCCCTTTTGGTGTAAATTGTTCAAATAGTAATATCTGCCTACAAAACTTGAAAATGTCAATTTGTTTAGAAGGATAAGATCAGAACAATAATGCAAACCCTATCACGTGTTCCCCTAAACTAGCAACTCACTAACAAGGGCATCTCAATATTTTGGCAAGTAGTCACATCTGGCAATTTCATTAAACTATGAGTTTTTCATCTGGAAATGGATCCAGATGTTTCAGGAGAATTTGTATTGGATCTGAAAGAATCTGTATCCTTTTAGCAAAGTGCTGTTTTGTAGACTGATATCAGACCCTTGAGCTCCATCTACATGAAAGGGCTCAGATTTTGTTTCTATGTGATTTAAACTCATTGGAAAAGCAAAATGCTTTTTCAATGTATGTGCTCCATCCTGAAGGGTCTGGAGACTGTTGTTCTGCTGGCTCCTACAGACCACCCATTAAAAAAACAAAAGAGACCAGCCCTAGAGTTTAATGTCAAGTGTTAATTTTTACTACTTTATTAGATACTATGTCCTCACAAAAACTGACTATTCCCCACTGAACTAAACCAAAAGAAACTTAGATGAATCGGAAAGACCCAAGAAAGTGTTCTATTACATCCCACTTCTCTTCTTGGGAGCAGATTATATTACAAAAACTAACCAATAAAATATCCAACACTTTAAAAAACTCCCCAGTAAAGCAGATTATGTAATCATTATTGTGAATCCAGTCTAATGCTTACAAACCTTCAATGAAAAGGAAAGTGTGTTTATTTGGAGTTACTGAATATTAACAACCCACCCTCCCTATAATATGGTTTTCCTGGCTTATTCCAGGAGGCAAGGGAAGTGCTTACATTGTTCACACTGTTTTTCCTAACCCTTAGGCCCAAGTGATCCTATGGCCCAAGACGTATGGGTAGAGAAGCTGGTACTGCATTAATATAATCCCATTGCCAGCCTGAATCCCCTGCTATTTTTGATGGCTTCAGATTAGGCTCCCATTTACAAGCCATGTGGCTTTGGGCAAATCATGTAATCAATCATTCAGTTTCTTCATCTGGAAATGGTGATTGTAATAGTGAATACTCAATGTGTTGTTTTTGGAAGCAAATGAGATTATTTATGTAAAGGTCTTACAGTGGCAAGTGTTCCAAAATTGCTGCCTATAATTACCTGTGTGCTTACAACTACCATCACTTACTTTACCTTCCACTTCTGGTACCTTTCACTCAGAGCTTTAGACTCTTGACCACAAAACAGAGATTCCCTAAAAACCCATTTCAGAGCAAGTGATGCAGTCCCAGAATTAAGTCATAGGAAACTTGACATGACCCTGTACCCAACCACCTGGGGTTAACTTTTTTTTTAATAAATTTATTTATTTATTTATTTATTTATTTATTTATTTATTTATTGGCTGCATTGGGTCTTCGTTGCTGCACATGGGCTTTCTCTAGCTGCGGAGAGCTGGGGCTACTCTTCATTGTGGTGCACGGGCTCCTCATTATGGTGGCCTCTATTGTTGCAGAGCACAGGCTCTAGGCACATGGCTTCAGTAGTTGTGGCACACGGGCTCAATAGTTGTGGCTCACAGGCTCTAGAGAGCAGGCTCAATAGTTGTGGTGAACAGGCTTAGTTAGTCCATGGCATGTGGGATCTTCCCAGACCAGGGATCAAACCCTTGTCCCCTGCATTGGCAGACAGATTCTTAACCACTGAACCATGTAGGAAGTCCCTGGGGTTAACCTTTTACATTCTGTATATCTCCCTTAGTTCTCAGAACAAATCTATGGCATGAATACATACAGCCACAGACCTTCAGGCAGCTGTACTTTAGACTGCAGATTACTCAGAAGACTTTCCAGCCTGTAGATCACTTTGAGAAACTCAAAGGAAAGCTCGTGAGATTCAGCTCTACAAAGATGGCATGATGGTCACGGCTGCAACCAGACATGTTTGAAACATTAAGGATTTTGGATGTGAACCGAATTAATTTTCTCTCTAATTCTATAATGCTATAAAGGAACAAAGTCTGCTGCTATCTTCTGCACTATATTATCAGAGCCATATATCTTAGAAATAATAAAACTCCCCATTACCAATAGCAATAATTTAGGACCCATCCAACGTTCCCTACAGATAATGCAGCTGGTTTAAAAATCACCTTAAGAAATAGCTGGTGGCTGCTTCAATCCTATCAGACGACTTTAATTTTCTTTTATGACAGTGTCAGACTTGCTATAATGCAGGAAAATGATCTACATAATATAGATGCTTGATGCCTACACATATTACACGATCAGCAAATTTAGCGTGAAAAAATAATATCTCAAGTGGGTGCAGACACAGCAGAAGGAAATTGGTGTGTAGCTACCACCAAGAGAAACTAAGAGAGAATTTACAATGTCCTAGGGCTGGAGCAGCCTCTGTTTCAGTGGGGGGAGTGGAAGTACATACATCAACATGCACTGGAGAGTTCATTAAATATTCAAATATCTGCACCCCAGTCCTCAACCCATTGAATCAAATCTCCCTAAGTGATTCTTATGCATACTCAAAATTGGGAATTACTACTATCGGGCTTTATTCCCTAATGAGGAAAATGTAAGAAATAGGGGAGTTTTAGCATATGCTGAGGTTAAACTAGAATATATTTTACTTTTTGATAAAGAGAGGAAGATATAGGAGGCCCTAAGCCTCTTCTGGAACACAAGGGAGTCACCTCCTCCTCATCTCTGCCCCTCAGCAACCTCCTCCTCTGAGGCTTCCCAGGCTCCGAGTTAGTGTGAGGACCAGGATTTTCAGATACAATTTCAAGGCAGTGTAAAGTGATGGGAGAAGCTTTGGGCTCGGAGACATGGAGTCAACATGGAAGTTCCCATTCTTTTGTGTGGCCTTGGATAACTATTTAACTTCTCATGAGCTTCAGTTTTCTCATTGGTAGTATGGAAATAATCATAATAGTTCTTTTTTTAATGTACTTTATTGAAGTATAATTGATTTACAATGTTGTGTTAATTTCTGCTGTACAGCAAAGTGATTCAGTTATATATATATACTTTTTCTTATTCTTTTCCATTATGGTTTATCACAGGATATTGAATATAGTTCCCTGTGCTATACAGTAGGACCTTGTTGTTTATCCATCCTATATGTAATAGTTTGCATATGCTAACCCCAAACTCCCAATCCATCCCTCCCCCACCCACTCCCCCTTGGCACATATTGGTTCTTTATATTGATTTATGTTCATTTCACATCCAAAATCTTTAGTGTTTCAAAGGTGTCTGGTTGCAGCCTTGACCATCATGCTTATCTTTGTAGAGCTGATTCTCATAAGCTTTCCTTTGAGTTTCTCAAAGTAATCTATAGGCTCAAAAGTCTTTTGGGCAACCTGCAGTCTAATCTAAAGTACAACTTCCTGCAAGTCTGTGTGGATACCTAATTTGGGTGTGTTTATTTGTGTGTGTGTTAATATATTACAAAGCAATAAACAAACAAACATTAAAGTGTAATCACAAAAATATCTGGGAAACTTTTACGAGACTGTTTCCTATGAGAAATATAGATGGAATGCCTACATAATATAGCACATAATGACATATATGTCTGGGATATATAGATAAAGATACAGATGATACAGATAGATATAGATATAGATGATATAGATATAGATATAGATATAGATATAGATATAGATATGCAGGTAGATGTTTAACTAGCTCTTTTGGGGGGAAAAGCACTGGTTTGCAATGTTTGCCAATTTACACGCTGTAAATATTCTCACAAAGCATTTAAAGCTACCAAGGTGACTGAACACACAAAATCTTCTTTTCTGAGCTCACAGGCTCTAACACACACCTGCTATATCTACTTCTTTCAATTTTTCTTTGTCAAAGAGGAGGCTTTAACCAGCTGACCTCAAAGGTGTTTGAACATTTAACATTATGCTTTCTCTATTTACATATACACATTATAATTAATTGATATAGCCTGAGTAGGAAAGTAGGTGGTCCACAGTGCCTTTAATCCTACTGAAAGTAAAAAGTTTATCAAAGCATAGGTTTAAAGGCCACCACACAAATTTAGGGCTTTGAAATCCATTGCTTCTCCCAAGGTTTCTAATCCCATGTGCCTACAGAAATGGATTTTCAACTGGCCTATTTATCATTGCAACTTATAAGTTTTTTGCTTCAAAATTATTTCCTTCATTTCAGATGTTAAAATAAGACATTTTATTCTATGCCCCACCAAAAAGAAAAGGGGGACAAAAGTTAATTATATCTGAACTGAAGTGTAACTATGGCCTTATTAAAGAGGTATAGTTATAGGCTATTGATCGCAGCACACAGGAAAAGCTTGTCATGTAAAGTCAAGAGGTTAATGTAATTACAAGAATGGGCAGCAGGATCAGCTGTAGCCAGAAGTGGCGAATAACTAAAAGCTGCTTTAGAGACACATAATGTTGTCAAAGCATAAATAATTCATCCTAGCATTCGAGAAGAAATTACTCCTCTGTTTCAGCGTATTATTCAGTCATTAAAATCTTGCCTTCTAAAGACTTTTGATGTAGTCATATTTTCAGTTCTAAGTCATTCTGAAGCCTGCCATCTTCATTAAACCTCATATTGTGTAGTTTTCAAAGTATTAGAGAGGATGTGAAATAGATCCACAATTTGTTTAATAACCACAGTGCAGTTCAGATAAGAGGGAAGACGCTGAGAGGATTTAGGCTGCATCTCGTAGCTAAATAGGGATGAAGATTAGGCAAAGTGAGGTAGAATCCTTAATTCTTGAACTGGGCCATGTTCCATTCATTCTAGTTCCCAGCTGGCACCAAATTCTTGCTGATCCAATGCCTAAAACATTTCTCTAGCACCAAAGAAGTAGAGGCATGAGAAGTAGCAATGGGTCCCACATCCTTCTTGTAAGTATTCACACATCAGCCTCTCACTTACTCTGATAAAAATACTCTGACAATGTGGTTTGGAATTGAATCTGCTTTTTTTGTGTGCTTGTGATTGTTTTTCTTTCAATCTGTGCATTTAGAAAAAAGTTTTGCACCTCTATGGCCATTTGATAACTGCAAGCCTCAGAATCATAGCCAACTACCATCTATCTCTAAAGTGATTACAACTGTTATTTCTACGTGTGTGCTAAGTATGTAAGAGGTGGTACATAAAACTAACAGAAGAATTAATATAAATCTGAAATTATAAAACCAAAAGTGACCTTAGAGGGACAAATGTTAATTTCATCCCCCAAACCATTCTCTACCCTTCTCTGCCCTGCCCTGGGCCCCAGGAGCATGAGGCCTGGATCCTTGACCTTCTAGCTCTTATTTGAGGATCAGCCAATGAGATACCCTGCAGATCAGAGAATAGGAAGAGAAAGGTGGAAATATTTCTTCCCTGATTGCTCTCTCCCTGCTGGGTTCAGGCTGTGGAGGTGGTTGTGGCCCCTATAGCTTCTTTTCAGTGACCCTTTTCACATGTCTGGTCCCTTTCAGGTTTGGTAGCACTTTTATCATCCCTTGCTCCCATAGACCATGAAGAACTTACCACCACTGCAAGTCTGTGTATTTCAGCGTCATTGGTTGGCTCTTTATCAATAGTCCTTTTATTAGAAGACCTTACATATTCCAACTCAATGTACTGTATATTTCCTTCAAGGACCCTGACCGATAGCGAGGCAAGGAGCAAGAGGACATCTCCTTCTTAGTAGATTTACTAGAAGAAATTCCTTCTCTACAATTCTTAAGGCATCATAACTGTGGATAAAACCATGATAGAAAGACTCAGAGAAAGTCATATCAAAACAAGGCTCTGAAACACTCAGACACTGAGAAAATGGTGGTGTCTTTTTGATATTCTAGGTCATACTACCAAACACTTGGTTATCCTCTAACTGCTCCTGAGATCAGACCAGCTCCCTCCCCATCCATGTGAGAACTGGACCTTGCCTCTGCTTAAATGCCAAGAAGCTTAGTCTATCCACCAGGGTAAAAGACTGCATATTTCATCACTGGGTGAGCCTCACTAGTGAAATGCAACTCGTATATTTCAACTCCTTGTATATGACTCATTATGCACACTGAATACTGTTTATTTCCACCATTAAGACGTTATCTTTCTGCTTTTAAACCAAAACTATGTTCCTCTAGATTGTTTCTGACTTAATTTTGCAATGAAATAATCTTTATTATAAGGAAGAAATATATAAAGTATTTATTTAAAATGTCTGAGACATTCCCATCCATGAAGCCTACCAGCAGGGGTGCCCTGTAGTCCAGTCAAACTCTGCCTAGCTACTCTCCAGAAGCACTAGCCAATATCTCTACTTAGTATCAGCATGTAGAAGTCATCCTTGATTTCATCTTTTTCTCACCTCCATGCCAGATCCATGAGCCTATTACATCATTTTCATCTCAAAAATATATCCTAAATCTCCCTATATATCTGTCATCCTTAATACCTGGTAAACCTACCATCCTCTCTCATCTGGGATTAATATTAATGTAATAACACCACTGCTTCCATTCTTGCCTCCCAGTGACCCCCTTTGTACACAGAGTAGCTAGTGTGACATTTCTAAAATATAGATCAGATTACATCATCCTTCCCCATTAAACCCTCCAATGGCTCCCTTGATCTACAAAGTTTCTATGTAAACTTACAGTTTCCTTTCCTTGTTCCCCTGACTCATGACATGCTAGCCTTGCCAGCCTTCTTTCTAAGCTTCAAACACAGCTCCTTCCCCCTTTGCAGTCTTTTTGTCCTTCTGCCCAGAACAATCAACCCCCAGTCTTTACTAGGCTGCCTAGTTCTTATCATGCAAATCTCAACTCAGATGCCACTTCCTTAGGGAGACCTTTGTGACCACACTTTAGCTCCCCACCCTTGAGCTGTGTTCCATCATATCTTACGATGTGATTTTCTGCCAGTATATCACTATCTGAATATGTCATTTTTTATTTGTACTGTCTTCACATTTAGAATGTGAGCTCCGTGAGATCAGAAAGCTTATCTGTATTGTTTACTCCTTTCTCTGCAGTCCCTAGAGTGACACCGACCCATAGTAAGGACTTAAAAAGCTTTTGTTGAATTTGATTCCCTTGTCTACTGCAATGGAGCAGTGAGGCAAAATGGTGTGGCCTCATGGTTATTGTTTTTTTTTTCCAAATAGTATCAATTTGCTCTTCACCTTGTCCTCACATTCTTTTGTGTCCCTCCTAGAAAACATCAGCCAATCCTTAACCTGCTCTGTTCAGGGCTAGAAAATTCTAGAACTTGTGCAACATAAGCTTATTCTCATTTTCAATGACTGTTTCACAAGGGATTTTTAAAATGTTGATTCTTACGTATAATGCTAACCTACTTGTCAAGTAAAGAACATGGAATTTAAAAATTCAGAAATAGAAGAAAATAAAGGAGAGGTGATAAAAAGAAAAAAAAAAAAAAGAACTGAGATGCCAGTACTTTACAGGATGAGCAAATCCACCAGTCCAATGAAAAGGAGCTATAAGAGTGCTGCCTCTGTCTGAAAACTTCAAAATCAAGGTTATTGTGTACGATAAGGCATCTTCTGGGCTTGCTCTCTACTCATACAAACTTTATCTCAGCAGTGATTCTGGGAAGTTATCTCTGAATCAGAGATGTATTTATTAGTCCTTGAGCAAGTTATATAACCTGGCTAAGGCTCATTGCCCTTATCTGAAAGTAAAAGGGGTGTTAATACTTGCCTCCCCTGTACAATATTGAGGCGAGTCAGATGATCTAGTGTATGTATAAGTGCTTTGTGACAAATCACTTGATGCACAAATGCTCATCATTGCAATCATTGATGCTATGAGAGAGAAAGAAAGGTGACTTACAGACACAACTGGTAGAAACCTACACCAAGCATTACAAGGCGTACAAAGAGTTTTCCCCTAGTGCTGAACATTTAGAGAGAAAACAGGGAAGAGAATGTATCTCTGAGGAGGGGTAGGAGCTGGGAGGGCTTGGTCTAGAAGGTTTTCATAGAGAAGATGAGACTTGAACAAAGACCTGAAGAAGGAGGGAGTCCCCATGTAGCATACAGAAAGAAGAAAGGATGATTTGAGGAAAGTAACCACTGCGAGAGGTCAGCAATTTTTCAGAAAAATGAAGCAGAAGCAGATGTAGGGAAATGCCAGGTAGGTTCATCTGACAGGAGGACAAAAGCCAGAGGTGTAACAAGAAATGAATGAATGAAACTAGAGAGGGACCAAATGGTAGGAGGGCTTAGAGATTGTGAGTAGGTCTGGAGGCAGATATTCAAAAGAATATCAGGGACCACTAAGAGTCCTTCTCCCACAGCAAGGGAAAAAGTGGGCCTAGATTAAGGGAGCAGGGAGAACCCCACTGCACTTTGTCAAGTCAGGTCACATCTGGAGAGCTGGGTTTTGTCTCGAGTGCCACATTTTTCAAAAGATATTGACTTGAAAACATCCAGAGGAGGCTGACCAGACTGGAGAGGTGAAGGAAAAGTATACTCTGCAAGGAAGAGTTGAAGGGTCTGGTTACGCGAAACCCAGAAAAGTCAAGAAATGAGCAGTAACCTTCTTTCCTGTTTGGGTTGATCTCAGGTGATGTCAAGAGATTAAGGAAAATTTAAGACTTAGGAGACATCACATGACTGAGAAGTCATACATGCATGGGAAAGGCTCCTTACCTGGCAGCCAGAAGACTTGGATTTAGTT
This sequence comes from Hippopotamus amphibius kiboko, assembly GCF_030028045.1. NCBI lineage: Eukaryota > Metazoa > Chordata > Mammalia > Artiodactyla > Hippopotamidae > Hippopotamus > Hippopotamus amphibius. Next base: position 85,913,608 of record NC_080193.1, on the reverse strand, counting down.
CCAACGTTACCTCAATTTGTGGGTGCATTACTCACTTTTCAAGTCCTCAGTTAATTTATGTGTTTTTTAAAAATTTGATTACACTAGAAAATCTCTAATATGTTCAACCTAACTGGCTAGGGCCAAGGCACAAGAAATTGTCTACTGTGTTTTTAGTAGTTGCTTAAGTTCCCAGAAATATTGATTAATTTCCAGATCCTCATTTGGACTTACCTAAAAGAATTCAAAACAGAACATCAGACATGGGAGGAGTTTGGAACTTCCCCAGCGGTCCAGTGGTTAAGACTCAGCCTTCCAATGCAGGGGGCATGGGTTCTACCCCTGGTCAGGGAACTAAGATCTCACATGCCACATGGAGTGGCCAAAAATTAAAAGGAAGGAAAGAAGGGACGGAAGGAAGGAAGGAAGGAAAGAAAGGAGGGAGGGAGGGAGGAAGGAAAGAAAGAAATGGGAGGATTTTGTTTATAGTGCAAATTGGGCAAAATAATAAACAGTGTATTGAAACCCAATTACCCAAGGGATCATACCAGAGTCACAGATTAGAGAAACTCACTAAGAATATGGCTTAGAGGGAGGGTACATGGGAAGCCAGAGAAAAAGATGCTACTTCTGTCCAAGCAGTATTCATTAGAAGCTTTGTGTTCTGGATTGAAGGTTTGCTGCCCCCTCCCAGTTCATATGTTGAAACCCTATCCCCTACTGATGGTATTTGCAGGTGGGGCCTTTGGGAGGTAATTAGAGTTAAATGAGGTCATGAGGGTGGAATTAGTGGCCTTCAAAGGGGACGAAGAGAGACCAGAACTCTCTTTCTCTCTCACTGCGAGGTGAGGATATAGTGAGAAACCTACCATCTACAAGCCAAGAAGAGGTCTCTTTCTAAGAACTCAACCATGCTGGAACCTTGATCTTGGACTTCCAGTCTCCTGAATTGTGAGAAATAAATTTTTGTTGCTTTAAGCCAGCCAGTTTGTAGTATTTTGTTAGAGCAACTTGAGCTGACTAAGACATCTAGTGTTTCTGGATGCTAAATGTCATTACTTCTCAGAAATAAATAAATAAATAAATAAATAAATAAATAAATAAATAGAGTTCCATGGTCAAATTAATTTGGGAACCGGTAGATTCAACAAAATAAAAGAGCTTTCTTTACTGCAGAATTTCTCAGCACCTTTAATTTATTCAAGTGTCTTGTGACTCAGTAAGGACATTGTGCAAAACAGTTTTTCTCTTTTTCTTTTTTTTAAACCACAGAGGTGACCGTCCTCCTCACATCACCCACTACCCACCCCTGCCCCCCACAAGTATTTTTGGGGAAGGAGTGTTTATCATACACCATTTTACAAAAACCCTGGAGAGCCCTACCCCTGGGTTAGATGATAAGTGTGTTCAACTCACCCTGTGGAAATAGAGCAAAGATCCCTAAATCAATCCTTAAGCACTAATTAAGCACCTACTGTTTGTCAATTGCTGTATCAGATGCAGAGACTAAAACCCACTGTCACTATTCCTGGAAGTTTTCAAGATACTAAGAAAGAAAAACTGGCACACATAAAAAGATAAATGCCTACATAAGACTCCCATTTGCTAAGTATCAAAAAAAGCAGACTGCTGTGAACTCTGAGTCCTGTAGGAGCCTGTAAAGCTCTTCATGACTTGGGCAGTCAGGGTGGTGCTTCTCCAGGAGGGGAATGTGGTGCCCTTCCTGGAAAGATGAGCAGAATGCGATTGATTTATAAGAGTCAGGCATTCAGTAGAGAAAGCAGTGCGATCAAAGGACCAAGCAAACACCAGGGATACTGGGGGACATTAAAGAAATGAGTCTGAAGCTAAAAAGTTCTGGAATAACAGGAGATAATGCGGGGTCATGGCAGCTAATTAAAAAAATACCAAATTCAGAACATCTGGTTCCCATCTCACAAGCAGTGGCAAGCTGCTAAAGTTCTAGAGCAAGTGTGTGACAAGATCAGATCACTCATGTCACCTTCAACTTCTCAGAAACAGACTGAAGGTGCCAACTCCTCATTAGCCCCCATTTCAAGGTAAAGAAATTTTATTTCTGGAGCAAAACATTCACTTAGTTTTAGAAGGAATTCAGGGAGGGAGTGAAGAGTGAGTTTCTGTTTTCTCTCTTCTTCTAGCAAATAAACAATCCTTCTGGTGAAGGAAAGCGTTCTGTGGACTATTTTTAGCCTCCTGCCAGTGGCAGCCGGTGATAGAAGACATGGATGTGCTCTAAGAAAAGATTCTGAGATCCTGCCCCACCAGCTCTGAACACTTTTTAAGTAAACATTCTAAAAATAATACAATAAACTTATAGAACCAGGAGAGAAAAGCTGTGGATTGCAAAGTGATTTAAAGTGTTTCCTCATTCATTTTGGAGGTTTCTTTGAATTTCAGCCAAGAAAAAGCCACCATCGTATCTAAAGGAAGGAGCCTCAAAAGAAGTTTGGAAAGACCTTCTTCTGGGGTATTTTTATGTGAACTGGATTCCAACACTCAGGACCCTTTCTTTGCCCATCAGGAGCTGCCCCTTAGTGAAGAGCAGGGTAGGGTGGCCAGGAGTGGTGTTTCATGGACCCTCCTGTGTCCATGCTCTGCCTGATCCCTAGAGGTATCTTAGTTGGTGATTCAAAATTGAGGGTGGAGATGGAAATGGAGCAGAGAGAGAAAGAGGTAGAGTGTCTGGTCCTGCATCATCCACTCCCCAGCCTCATCCTTCCTCATCCTGCCTCATCCCAGTTGGCCTCACCTGTTCACCAATACTGTAGGACCATCAAGCAAGTAATTGGCTCCAAGGAGCTCTCTCTCCCACAAAGGTTTTCTTAGGTGAGGGAGTGGGAGAGAGGGGCCATCTAGGCTGTGAGATAATAGAAAATATACATTGATCGCTGCTCCCATTTCCTGACACAGGGTGCCTGAAACTCTTGTCAGTTCCTGGGTGATAGGAGTGTCTTTTGTTCTAATGAGGTGACTCTGAGTGGGCTCCTGGATGGCTCCTGGAGGAGGGTTGGTCACTGGAAAGAACCCATGATTAGAAGCTTGGAATTTTCAGCTCCGCCCCTCATTCCCTTGAGAAGGGAGAACGGTTGAAAATGAAGTTAATGGTCCATCATGCCTACTTGATGAAGCCGCAATAAAAATCTCAGTCATGTGGGGTTTGGGAGCTTCCTGGTTGGTAATACATTCATGTACTGGAAGGGTGATGCACCCCAGCTCCATGGAGACAGAAGCTCCTGTGCCTGGAACCCTCCCAGGGGGTTTATCTAGCTGTTTATCTGTATCCTTAATCATATTATTTACTTATTTATTTATTTATTTATTTATTTACCTGCATTGGGTCTTTGTTGCTGTACACATGCTTTCTCTATTTGTGGCAAGCGGGGGCTCCTCTTCATTGCAGTGCACAGGCTTCTCATTGCGGTGGCCTCTCTTGTTGTGGAGCACAGGCTCTAGGCACTCAGGCTTCAGTAGTTGCAGCATGCAGGCTCAGTAGCTGTGGCACATGGGCTTAGTTGCTCCACGGCATGTGGGATCTTCCCAGACAAGGGATCCAACCAATGTCCCCTGCATTCGCAGGGGGATTCTTTACCACTGTGCCACCAGGGAAATCCCAATCATATTCTTTAATAAACTGGCAAATGTAAATAAGTGTTTCCTTGAGTTCTATGCACCTCTCTAGCAAATTAATCAAGCCTGAGCAGGGGATCAGGGAAACTGATTTGTAGCCAAGTCGGACAGCAGTTGTAGGTAACCTGGGGGCTGACTGCTTGTGATTGGTGTCTGAAGTGGAGAGCTGTCTCACAGGACTGAGCCCTCAACCTGTGGGATCTGATGTTATCTCCAGGTAGATGGTGTCAGAACTGAATTAAATTGCCGGACACCCGGCTTGTTGGTGGGAGAAAACCTCCACACATCCGGTGACCACAAGTATCAGAAGTGAAGCAGAAAAGGAGACACGTAGGAAAGAAAGACACAGGAAGAAAGAACTGCGTTTTTTCCTACATAGTAATGAAGAACTGGGTTTTTCCTGATACAGGTATCAAAACCTTACTCTTAGGGCTAGATCCCTTTGTTACTAGTTCAAGTATATTTGCAAGAGTTACTTTAGACATCTATTTTCTTCCTATGAATGTCTCTAAATATTGCTTCCAGATAAAATACCATGTATCTCTATATTGGGAAGTTTTCTCTTTTTCAATTTATATTTTCTATTGTGAAGATTTGCACTCCCAATATACTTTAGTTAACCTAAGATTCAGATGTCTTTCTACTGGTATATTTTGTTATAAATCAAAGAAACAAAAACAAAGGACTGGCATTGCTAGGCAAGTAAAATATCAGATATTCTGCAATTATTTTCCAGGCTTCTCTGCTGACTTCCTCGCAAACTTCCAGTTCCACTGAGTGCGAGTTAAAAACCATTGCTGCCTTAGCCTCTGACTCTACTTCTTACAAATGTCGCCAGCCTCGCTGCCCAGAGAGGAGAGCCGTCCTCATGAGGGCATATGCTCGGCATTGTGAATGAATGCAATTGGATGGAAAATAAGCAAAAATGAAATCCATCTAGAACAGAGAACAAACCATGGACTGAATATTCAGTCTTCACTGCTCCCTTTTTAAATGAAACTGCCATCAGCTCTTCCCTTTTGAAGGAAAAGCCTGAAAGTCAAGCACTTCGCTTTTTTGGGTTTTGCTTACTCTAAATAATGCAGTTGATCCAGCCTTGCCCTGGAAGAGAGCATGGGGCGACAATATCCAGTCCCATCACAAGTCCAGCCGGCTCTATCAAGCCAGAGCCTGATGCTCCTATGAAAGCTCATTTATGGAAAAATACAATCAAGCCGATCTCCGAGGGGCTGCTTCTGGGGAACTTTTGTGTCATTGCCTTAAACAGAAAGAAATTCACCTTGAGCTGCAATAAACTGACATTCTCTCCATGGTGTTATGCACCTGACTGAATGCAGCAAAAAACAAACACAAGCTGCCCAGCATCTATCCGCCGATGGTTACGTTGGAGCAAAGATGCAGGTAAGATGATGTTATATCGTTACAACACATGGCATTCATCTTCCTGAGATGATCAATCAAGAGACACACTATTCACCCTGTGAGAAACAAGAATCGAGGAACCAGGGAAGAAAACCAGCAGCTCATTATCATTTCAAAACCACATACTGAGCAAGGGGTTGAGCAGGAAATACAAGAAGAGGAGATTCAGCAGGACCCCTGCCCTCTCGGTAAGGGCTTGACAGAATGAAATAAATCACCCCATTGAAGATACCAAGCAGTCCCCATGGGTAGGGGAGTGGAGGAGTGCATTCGCACTCCCTGAAGTTCCTGAAGCATCTTCAAGGCTAGTGAACTGTGGAAGAACCCAGATGAAAAATGACCAGGTTTGGAGGGGCTGCTGGAAACTGCGGTGAGCCCTCTTCCCCATGAGTGCGCAGGCAAGGTATCAGCTGTGTGTTGAGTAGGCAGGACAATAGATACTGAGCCCCAGTCCTGATGCTTCACAATTCTCTCCAACCATGGCTTGCCTCTGACCTCCCTCAAAGGTGGATTCATAGGGCAGATGATTTGGGAACCTGCAGGAATCCACCACCATCTGGGAAAGCCAATGTGTTAGAGCACAGAGCACAAGTCACCAAAAATAAATGAGAAGGAAAGTGGGGAGCAGAGCCTTGCAGACCAGCTACCAGCCAGCCAGGACAGTTGTGGACAGAATGACCACGTGATGTCGAGTCCACACAGGATCACTCTTTATGAATAATTATACAACCAGAGTGAACTGAGACTGCTTTGGCAAACCAGGATGGAGGGTCACTCTAGTTATGGACAATATCAGGGGAGAAAACAAGAGTAATTTCATTTTAGCTCTTCTCTCCCTGAGGAGTGTCTATGCCTATTTCCCCATCAAATTCTGGAGTCTGGGAAAAGAGTAGAAGATCATACTTCAATTGGGCAGCATCTCAGGTTAAAGTCAGCCCTACAGGGATGGAGGCTCCTTTCCAAATGGTGTGACACTACGGGCACTCCTAACTGGAGGCAGCAAGATGATTACTGGGCCAGATAGACCTGGGTTTGGGTCCAGACTCTGGCACTTACTTAACCTCTTTAAGCCCCATCCAGTTTTCTCACATCTAAAATAAGAAGTAGAGACTTCTATGTGGGGTGACTAGGAAGATTTAACAAAAGAATATAGGCTTGTAAATATTACTGCAGCACACCAGGCATCGGGTACTCTTCTAACTCCATGTATGATTTACCTGTATTTATGTGTATTATTTCTTTCAAGGCAAAGTTCCCCACACAGAAAAAGTTTCCAAGATGTGCTAATTGTTAACTTCTATGATTTTGTCACTTCTTCTTTCTTGGCTTACAATTTGCACTATTATGGGAAGCATGAAGAATACAGTCAGAGCAGGGGTATGAAAAACTGCTCAACATCACTAATTATTAGAGAAATGCAAATCAAAACTACAGTGGGGTATCACCTCACACAAGTCAGAATGGCCATCATCAAAAATTCTATAAACGATAACTGCTGGAGAGGGTGTAGAGAAAAGAGAACCCTCCTACACCATTGGTGGGAATGTAAATTGCTGTAACAACTATGGAGAACAGTAGGTTGCTTCAAAAACTAAAAGCAGAGCTGCCACATGATCCAGCATTCCCACTCCTGGGCACATAACCAGAAAAGATGAAAACTCTTAAATTGAAAAGATACATGTACCCCAATGTTCTGAGTAGCACTATTTATAATAGCCAAGCCATGGAAGCAACCTACATGTCCAGCAACGGATGAATTGATAAAGAAGATGTGGTACATATACACAATGGAATATTACAGCCATAAAAAAGAATGAAATAATGCCATTTGCTGTAACATGGATGGACCTAGAGATGATCATGCTAAGTGAAGTCAGACAGACAAATATCACATGATATCACTTATATGTGAAATCTAAAAAAAAAAAAATGATACAAATGAACTTATTTACAAAACAGGTATAGGCTCACAGACATAGAAAACAAACTCTGGTTACCAAAGAGGAAAGGGGGAGGGGGAGGTAGAGGGATGAATTAGGAGTTTGGGATTAGCAGGTACAAACTACTATATATAAAACAGATAAACAACAAGGACCTACTGTATAGCACAGGAAACTATATTCAGTATTCTGTGATAAAACATAATGGAAAATAATCTGAAAAAGAGTATATATATGTGTGTGTATATATTGTATATATGGATAGATAGATAGATAGATAGATAGTTATAAATAAATCTTGTTGCTGTACATGTGAAACTAACACAACTCTACCTCATTTAAAAAAAAAAAAAAAGGATACAATTGGAGCCAAATACAGTTGATGTCACTGCCCTAGAGGCCTCACAATTAGATAATAAATACAGACTCTGTTAAGTCACAGGGAGGAAAACAATGCAGGCAGTAGGAGAGGATCACAGAGTGAATCTACTTTAGACGAGGTGTTCAGGGAAGGCCTCAGAGACGCCTGCTGTGTCCTTAATGGCAAAGAGGAGGCAGCCCTCTGAGAGCAGGGCAAGGGCATTCCAGGGACAAATGGCTGCAAAGCTGCTGACCCAGGCAAGGACTTGGCTCGTTTGGGGACCCTGAGGGAGAGCAGAAGAGGAGGGAAGAAGAAGAGAAAGACAGAGGGCAAAAGACTACCTCGAGTAAGGCTCCAGCAGTAGGTAATGGCCACACCATGGAGGGCCTTGGTAACCGTTCATTCGATAAATATTTATGTGTGCCTACTACGTGCTCTTCTAGGTACCAAATGTTTGAATTTAATGGAGGAGTAATGAAAAGCCATTGAAGAGTTTCAAACCCGAAAGAAGCATGACCTAACTACATTTGAAAAGTATCATTCTGATTGCCCAGTGGAAAATCTGTGGGGAAAAGCAGAGGAGTTGAAGGGAGCAATTAGGACGCTCCTGTTGTAATTCAGGAGAGTAGATGGTGGCCTGGACTGGGGCCATCTGATAACATACTTGGAGACATGCTAATGGAACTTGGTGATACTGAGTGTGGGGAGAAAGAAGGATGGTATGAAGAATAATTTTACTCTGAGACTTGGACTCCTGGACGAATAAAGACTGGGAGAGGGCCAGGTTTGAGAAGAAAAGTAAAAATGCTGTTCAGATATGTAAATTTTCAGATATTTGTCAGATAATGAAGTGGATAGCTCAAGTAGGCAGGTCTATGTATGGCTGTGGAGCCCAGAGACAAGATGTACATACTTAGGAGTAGTTGAAATATATATGATATTTAAAGACAAGGATAGAGGCAATTATATGGAAAACTTGTAGAAAGAGAAAAGGGCAAAATGTGTTAAAAATATTAATTTCCCCATTCCCTCACTGACCCTAAGAATTACTTTAAAAATAATCTTTGATCTTTGGCAAAAAGAAGGAATCTCATTATCAGCAACTTGATTTTTTATTAAATACCTGCCTGTGTAAGGTCTTCTCCCATACTTCTGCTAGGAGAGTTGTATTTTTGATTCATGAATATGCTTTTTATGTTGAGGATACTTACTTTTACTACTTATGTTTCATATCTCAGTTTGTCATTTGTCTTTTAAAATTCTTTATAATATTAAGTTTGTTTCCATCCTTTCTTCAGTAGTATAATTTTGGGGGGTTTGGTGGAGAAATTCAGACTTTTTCTTCAAGGTTCTGCCATTGGTATAATGCTTAGAAAGTCCTTGTCCACTACCAAGGTTTTAGAACAAAAATATAGAAACAAAGAAGTTTATTCCAACATTGTTTATAATATTTTTTAAAAAAAACTAGAAAGCCTAAGAGTATATCAAAAATTGATTTGTTGAATAGCCAAAGCAATCTTGAGAAGGAAAGATGGAGTTGGTGGAATCAGGCTTCCTGACGTCAGGCTATACTACAAGCCTACAGTGATCAAGACAGTATGGTACTGGCACAAAAACAGAAATATAGATCAATGGAACAGGATAGAAAGCCTAGAGATAAACTACGGTCAACTAATCTATGACAAAGGAGGCAACGATATACAATGGAGAAAAGGCAGCCTCTTCAATAAGTGGTGCTGGGAAAACTGGACATCTACATGTAAAGGAATGAAATTAGAACACTTCCTAACACCATACACAAAAATAAACTCCAAATGGATAAAAGACCTAAATATAAGGCCAGACACTATAAAACTCCTAGAGGAAAACATAGGATGAACACTCTTTGATGTAAATAACAGCAAGATCTTTTCTGATCCACCGCCTAGAATAATGGAAATAAAAACAAAAATAAATGAGACCTAATGAAACTTCAAAGTTTCTGCACAGCAAAGGAAACTATAAGCAAGACGAAAAGACAACCCTCAGAATGGGAGAAAATATTTGCAAATGAATCAACAGACAAAGGATTAATCTCCAAAATATATAAACAGTTTATCCAGCTCAATATCAAAAAACAAACAACTCAATCAAAAAATGGGCAGAAGACCTAAATAAGCATTTCTCCAAAGAAGACATACAGATGGCCAAGAGGCACATGAAAAGCTGCTCAACATCACTAATTTTTTTTGAGAAATGCAAATCAAAACTACAATGAGATATCACCTCACATCAGTTAGCATGGGCATCATCAGAAAATCTACAAACAGTAAATGCTGGAGAGGGTGTGGAGAAAAGGGAACACTCTTGCACTGCTGGTGGGAATGTAAATTGATACAGCCACTATGGAGAACAGTATGGAGGTTCCTTGCAAAACTAAAAATAGAGTTACCATATGACCCAGCAATCCCACTACTGGACATATACCCAGAGAACACCATAATTCAAAAAGACGCATGCACTCCAATGTTCATTGCAGCACTATTTACAATAGCCAGGACATGGAAGCAACCTAAATGTCCATCAACAGATGAATGGATAAAGAAGATGTGGTACATACATACAATGGGATATTACTCAGCTGTAAAAAGCAATGAAACCGGGACATTTGTAGAGACATGGATGGACCTAGAGACTGTCATACAGAGTGAAGTGAGTCAGAAAGAGAAAAACAAATATTGTATATTAACACATATATGCGGACTATAGAAAAATGGTACAAATCAACTGGTTTGCAAGGCAGAAATAGAGACATAGATGTAGAGAACAAATATATGGACACTAAGTGGGGAAAGTGGGGAGGGTTGGGGGGGATGAATTGGGAGATTGGGATACCAAATTGTACACTCTAAATATATGCAGTTTATTGTAAACAATAAAAAAAAAAGTTAAAAAAATTGATTTGTTAAATATGTGACTTTACATAATAGAATGCTTTTCAGATGTTAAAAATAATATGTGCCTCTATTTACTAACTATTCACTCTACTAAATACTTAGTGAAAAAAACAATATAAAATATTACTGTAGGATGATTCCCTTTTTGGAAAACTTTTTGTATTAACCACTGTATTTCTATCTACTGCTGTTCCTATAACAAAAAAGTAATCATTTTGGGACTTCCCTGGTGGTGCAGTGGTTAAGAATCCACCTGCCAATGCAGGGGACGCGGGTTCGATCCCTGGTCCGGGAAGATCCCACATGCCTTGGGAAGATCCCACATGCCTCGGAGCAACTAAGCCCATGAGGCACAACTACTGAGCCTGCACTCTAGAGCCAGAGAGTTACAACTACTGAGCCTGAGTGCCACAACTACCGAAGCCCGTGTGCCCTTGAGCTCGTGTGCCACAACTGCTGAGCCCACATACCACAACTACTGAAGCCTGAGCACCTAGAGACCATGCTCCACAACAAGAGAAGCCACTGCAGTGAGAAGCCTGCGCACCATAAGGAAGAGTAGCCCCCACTCACCACAACTAGAGAAAGCCCACATGCAGCAAAAAAGACCCAACACAGCCAAAAATAAATAAATAGATAAATTTATTTTAAAAATGTAATAATTTTATTATGCATATTTTATCTCCTAATTAATTCTTAAGCTTGTATAGTCTCTTCATATGTTACCTACTTAAAATCATAAATGATCTCTCACTAAAGTGTATAAAATTTAATTAATTAATTAACTAAAATTAGTCAATTAACTAAATTTTATACACATTAATGAGATCATTTGTGATTTTAAAAACGTATACTGTTACTAACGACAGCTATCTTTTATGTAGCACATAACATGTGCCAGAATTTGGCACACACATACATCAGTTTAGAAAGATAGATAACTAGCAACAAACATTTCAGTGAGCACAGAATGAAGTTATCACTGCCTTTCACCAAATTGGCAAGTCAGAAATTTGGCTGTTGACTGTCTTTCATAAAACTCTCCCAGCTCTTTTCCTGGAGGCCATCAGGCTGGGAGCTTTCCTCACTTTCATGGCCAGGGGCAAACATTTCAAATAATCCAGTATTGACCTTGACAGCCTCCTACCCGCCTTTTTGCTCCACTCCACACACCTCTAGATACCCAGAACCAGCAAGCTACCCCCAGCCTCAAATTCTATTACCTACAGAGACCTCCTTTTCCCTCCCTCCAGCCAGAGTTCTCTCCAATAAATCCCCTCCTTACCCGGCAGGGGTCTTATTTCTTTAGCACAGCTGGTTTTATCTAGGAATTATACAGAAGGCAATCTGATTCAATTAATTTATTCTGAAGTATTAATAGCTGACAGTCTTTTGATCTTCTAGGAGTTATTTGCATTGAAAATAAAATTAAGATGTAAAAGGGGAGGGAACCCTACAAAAAAAATGACTCTTACTGGTGGAATGTTAACTAGTATGGCCAATTAAAGTGAAAAAATCCAGGCAGATGCCTGTGGACTGTCCTGCTCTGGCTAAGGGTCTAGCTGGAGGGGAGGGCAAGGAGGCAAGTTTGGGGGGAGGGGGGTTGGGAGAGAGAGGATGGGAGGGCCATTTTCTTTATGATGCTGTTGATTTTTGCAATGTTTTCCTTGTCTACCTATACTTTGAAACCCATAGATCCTCTAAAATCTCCGCATTTGGTCTTGTCTTATTCTGTCTTGTTTTTTTATAGACCTTTTTTCGCACTTCGGTGGCAGTGAGATCTCTGGCAATAGAGAGGGACCCACAAGGGCAGTGGGCTCCTGGTGCCTGATTGTACTCCCATGGGGAAGGTCAAGGGGATGTACCCCAAACCATTTCACCCATTTTCACTCTACATCCAACCTAACATTTCCTGTCTCCAAAGAGTCTCACCAGATCCTAAGTTGGCCAGGCCTTGAGAAAACAGAGAAACCACACTGTCTTGGTCTAAAGCAATGGAGACACAGGGCTGACGTTTTTTTCTTCCATTAACATTCAAGTATTTTAATGAACACCAGATTTTACTATTTGTTCCTAGGGGAGGATATTTGAGTTTTCTGTGGCTTACTTTATTTTTAATATTTAAAAATCTTCTCCCTCAATGAGGCATAACCATAACTGCATTTGTAAGAAGTAGGCTGTATTCGGTTAGTGGAACTGTTTTATAAATGTGGTGACAAAAATTAACTTCATGTTCCTTTTGTAAAGTGCTTTTCTCTTTTTTTTCCTTTAATTCATCAAGACCTGAAGGTTTTTAAAGACAACCCAGATGCTGTAATGTGTGAATACCAATGCACAATAACTTCCAAGAAGCCGTCTAAGCAGGTATATATATATATATATATATATATATATATATATATATATAACTCATGTGCAATAGAATGGGTATTCAAATTGCTCCATCTAACCACAAAGAAGAGCAAATCATCCCCAAAGTATAAAGTGGTTTAAAGACAGGGAATTGAGAACTAAATTTGAAGCTGACATCTTGACAGTCTCATGACCTAGTTTCAGGCACAAAGCTATACAAGAGTGACAAGTGAGGAAAAAGAAGGCGAGGCAGATGGAAGGAGCCAGAGAAAAGAAGAAAAAGAAAAAATGGGTGACGCCATGGAGAGAGGAGAAGAAAAGGCATCAGAAAACAATTAAGAATAAAATACAATATTTTGCATCTACTATACTTCATTTTAAAAAAAAGAATGAAATACTGCAATACAATATAGAAGACAAACTGACTGCCTTAAAGTTTTTCTTTGGTCGGTAGTAATCAAAACATGGAATAAATATTACACATTTAAATATGTATAATATTTATTATAATATTATGAATATAAATTCACACTTTTCAGGACACGTGTCCAATTCTCTGCCTACCAAAACAACAACCCAGTGAAAACTGTAGGAGGGGAGATGTTTTATCTATTTTTTCCAACTTTTTAGATGGTTAACACCAGGCATCCCGAATATATGAAGATTTTTTCCTGACATATGGGTAGATATCATATTGAAGAAGATGAATTCCCCAGGACCCTGATCCAGAGTTTATGGTTGTTGGATCTTCTTAAATGTGCCTTTCTTCTGACAAGTAGATAATTTCCACACTTTTCACTCTCAGTGCCTCTGGGTTTAAAAGACAACATCCATAACGCAAAATAACCAGAGAAAAAAAGAAGACTACAGCACTGACTGGGGTTTGTAACGGTCTGTATCTCAGCTTTCAGCCCACCCTCAGATCCCCACTGTTTTTAAATACATAATGGTTTATCAGAAAAGTATACTTAGTTCCATTTACTTCTGTAGACAATCTTTTGTTGTGTCAGTGAGCCTTCTACTCAGTATCCATATGGCATCAACCAATTGGATGAGGAAATCTGAAGAATGCTCTTATAGATGGGTATTTTTAAAATATTTAGATGTTTATTGATATATATCTGTATTGGGTTTCAATTTAAGATACTCTTTTTGGTGGGAATATTGCTAGAAGGAATGTTTCAAGATGGTCAATCAGCGCAGGACAGATTCCTTGCGGACATAGATTTATAGTAAATTGAAAGACTGATTGAAAAGAATCAGGTACATGTTATAGAATTCACTACAATATACGCAGTTTTCTAGCAAACATGCGTACGTATAGAAAATTGCTAATAATACACATACGCCTACAGTGTAATATTGCTTGCTATTTACTGCTATGTTTCCTCACTAATGACTTCCCGGGTCCCAGCCTGGGTTGTTAGGGGATACGGTAGTAATCAGTATTTTTAGAATGCTCAGATGATTCTCTTAGAGATGATTCTGAGACCACATTTTGAACCCTCAACTTGGACAATTGCCAAGTTCAAAAGTGAACATATGTGGGACCTCTCTGGTGGCGCAATGGTTAAGAATCCACCTGCCAATGTAGGGGACACGGGTTTGAGCCCTGGTCCAGGAAGATTCCACATGCTTTGGAGCAACTAAGCCCATGAGGCACAACTACTGAGCCTGTGCTCTAGAGCCGGAGAGTTACAACTACCGAAGCCCGTGCGCCCTAGAGCTTGTGTGCCACAACTGCTGAGCGCATGCATTGCAACTACTGAAGCCCGAGCGCCTAGAGCCCGTGCTCCGCAATAAGAGAAGACCGTGTACCGCAAGGAAGAGTATCCCTCACCGCAACTAGAGAAAGCCGGCATGCAGCAATGAAGACCCAATGCATTCAAAAATAAAATAAATAAATAATAAAGAAATCTTTAAAAAAAAAAGTGAACGTATGTAGTTTTTTGCCTCTACTACTTAGAGTTCAACAGCAGCATTTTTACTTCACTCATGCCTGAATGGAGAAGCTATGGGTCTCAAACATGGTGGTCAAAGAATTCAATAACAACTCCTACCCTAAAGAATCCACTGCAGTTTAAGGCTAGGATTTTGATGAGAGTGGAATTGGTTGGATCCCTCCTCTCAAGAATCTGCTTGCTTCTAATTGACATAGATACAAAGGAGTTCCCCCGGGGGAAACTAAGACTGCATTCTGTTCTTATTAGAGATTCAAACATGCATCCCCAATTCTTAGAATAACCCAAATTATGGGAAAGACAAGAAAAATCCTGGAGGTGACCTCACCACAAGGATGAGAATGCATACATCAGCCAGATAACATTAGGCCCAAGGGTCATAGAAGAGAGCAAAGAAATGCCCCTAGTAGAGTTTTGCAGGTGGTCCTGAAGCCCAGCCTGGCATAGCCACCCAGCAGCGCATGCATCATAGGATGGAGGAGGACACATAGGGAGCTACCCTTCTATAAACAGCAGGGGTGGGTCTCCTAGACATGATGCATGATACCACAGCAGCAACAAGATGACAGAAGGTAAGTCTTGCCTCCATAGGGCAAGTTCACGGCATCATCCAGGTTTGGGCTGCAGAGAATTGGCACTGGGTATTACAGTTTGTGGGGCAGCAATGCCCAGGATGGATGTACAGACTTTATAAAGAAACCTGGGATACCTTAGATATGTGAGGGTAATGGGAGACTTAAACAGACTGTATCTTTTGACATCAATCAGGTGAGGTTTTCGAGCCAATGAGAATTGGGGATTAAAGTCAATATAACCCGCTCATAATCCCAAATAGAGAAGGAGAGAAGGGTGGGTAAACTGCTTCCATTCGCACTGGTTTGTGCTCCCCCCCACCCCCCACACTCTGTTCTCAAATCCACTCAACAAAGGAAATCCTGAACTTAATTCCTCTGAGTGACAACTTTGGATGTCCCAAATTCATTTTGTTAATAGTCTCCAACTTATGCCTCACAGACGGAAGGGTTGTTTCCTTTAAAATTTATGCTAGGACTTAGGGTGAAACATATATATATATGTATATCTTCCAGGTTAAGAGTTACCTAGCACGCTGTCATTACTCAGATGCCTATTCTTCTGGTTATGCTTTCCCCATGGCTTTAGCAGGGTGAGGATAGCAGGGAGATTTGATGTTTCAGGCTTGTGAACACTGCATGTGGACTTCATTGTGGAACCCAGCTCTAGCCCTTCCACATTCAGGCTTTGACAAGCAGCCTCTCAATGGATCAGTCCAATGCTTAATGTCAAATTCTATTTAATGTCCTCCCAAGGTCTTTTCAAAATGAATGAACTGAGATTTCATTTATGTGTAACTTGAGATTTTTAAATGTTTAAGATAAAATTCATTGTAACAAAAAAGAAGCACCGGTTGAGATAAACATTCTGTCTGGAGTTCAGCACACTTTTTCTGTAAAGAGCCAGTAAGTAAATATTTTAGGCTTTGTGTGACATCAGTCTCTGTCACAACCATCCAACTCTACCATTGGACCATGAAATAGACAATGATAATATATAAACAAATGGGTGTGGCTGTGTTCCAATAAAACTTTATTTACAAATACAGGCAGCCAGCCTACAGGTCACGGTTTACTGACTCCTGCTCCAGGCCCTAATATTCTGCCACAGATATCTTTGTTTTGCTTTGTTGCATTGTGTTTATAACAATGGTAGCTATCTTTAGACAAGTAGAGAAGAGACAATAGATTTCAGAAGACAGGTACAGCCATTAGAACTGTGAAATATCTGGCTCAGTACAAAGGCATCAGATTGCTAAATGAAAAACCAATTAAGTTAGTTTAGTAAACAAACACTCCCCCATGTTGAGAAAAAAAAAATCACAAAGGAGAAAACATATACCATGGTAAACTCTTGGTATGAAGAACTTACAATAAGGATATGGTAAATGTGCGGCCTAATTGTAAAACCACACCCATGCAAACAGTGAAAAGGATGATGCTGTACAAAAAATTGTAAAGGAATTACCTTACTATGTGGATTGATGAATATTTGAAATGTATCGCTATATGCAGTCACAACTAGCCATGTAATCAACAAAGCTGTGTCTCTTGATTGCTGATTAAGTCCATAAATTCTTGGGAATGATAGGCATACCTAGCAAAAGCCAAAGAGAGAAATCCAAAAAAAACATGGAACCCTTTTACTTTGCTCTGGTCTCTTTCCATGATAACCACTCTCAAAGCCGTGAAAGGTCGGAAGAGAAACTGGCCTATTAAAGAAACCAATGTTTTTTCATTAGCAAATGTCATTTCCAAAGATAATATGTTGATTTAAACTTTCAACTTTCTTCAGGAAATATATTTTTATAGGCCTACATTTGAGTCAAGCCTATCTTTCAAGAAATGAATATGCAAGGAGGGGAGAGGGGACGTGGCTGTTCTGTGGTTTCTATCATAATATAAACATAAATTCCTCTTGCAATTCTCCACTTTGTAGATCAGAAAACTAGTTTTATTCCAACTTGAAAAATAAAATGATGAATTCCTAGCAGCTTGTCTGGTAGGGATTCAGTAGTTTCTTTGACTTCTTTGTGCGACTAGAAAGAAATCCCTTTGGCACGGGTTTCTTTTGTAAAACTTGTACTTAAATTTTAAAGAAAGAATGTTTGATATTCTTTTCTGTGCATCTTCCTACCTCTTTGTTAAGATTGAATTTATAATTAATATACAGTAAAATTACCTTTTTTAGTTGTACAGTTCTATGAATTTTAACACGTGTAGATTCACGTAAACACTACAATAATCAGGATACAAAACAGCTCTTGTACATCTGAAAATTCCCTCATGCTGTTTCTTTATGATCACTCCTTTCTCCACCTCTACTCCCTGGCAACCTCTGATCTGTTCTCTGTCACTACAGTTTTAGCCTCTTGAGACTTTCATATAAAAAGAATGAGGCAGCATGCAATCTTTTCACTATACTGAGTGAACGAAGACAGCAGCCAAGCTGTCCCATGTGTCAGTAGTCCATTCTTTTTTATTGCTGAGTAGTTTTCCATTATCTTGATACATCATATATTGTTTACTCACACATTGACAGATACCCGGAGTTTTTCCAGCCTTTGGTGCTGATGACTAGAACTGCTGTAAACATTCATGCACAGGTTTTTATATAAACATAAGTTTTTATTTCACTTGGGTAAATTCCTAAGAATGGGATGCTGAATCATGTGAGAAGTGTATCTTTAAGTGAAAAACTGTTTCCCAAGTGCCTGTACCATTTTGCATCCCCAACAGCAATGTATGAGAGTTCCAGTTGTTCCACATCCTCACCAGCATCTGCTACTGTAGGTTTTTGTTTTTTTTTAAGTCATTTGAATTGGTGTGTAGTAGTAGCTCATCATCTTTCTTTCAAAAAAAAAAATGAATTTTCTCTTTCTGGTCTTCTGTTTTACACTCTCACTAAAAACCATGTCTTCTAACTCCCTACTCTAAGTGCTACAGAATCTACGCCCGAAGGAAGACTGCACTTACTCCTTCAACGATTTTTCTTTTTCTCTATTTTTGGTGGCTCCAAGCTAATTGTAGATACAATTCCTATTTTAGAAGAAACAAGTTCATTTGGTTAGCTCATGCTAGTAAGTTGTTAATAGAGAGTGAATCACCCACTTTGGAGCAACAGGCCTATTTGCCAGGGGTAAGCCATGTTGATTCAGGTGTGTGTGTGTGGTGTATTTTAAGAGCAGAACCGGATTGTTCCAGCAAGGTAATGCACCTACAAATTAAATTAAGGCTTGACATCTAAAGGAGATTCTTAAAAAATACAATGCATCTCCTTGTGTGTTGATAATCTATATAATAATAGGGTTATACAAATAGCTAAACACCAGAAGGACAAACTTGTCTCTGCATATCTAATATTTAGGTGAAGATTCTGTGGGGTAATTAACAATGGTAATTATGAGAGGGTGTAACTGGAGATTTCAGTTGCAAGGATTCCTTCTGAAAACTGCCAAGGCGGAAAGTGTGGAGAGGAGAGTGGCGAGAAGGATGGTGCTGAGTGACCAGCCAGGAAATGACATTAACCTTGGTTTGGATCCACTTCCTTGGTTATCCATTCTTTTAAAGTGGGTGGCATTGGGGGCGCCTACAAATGAACATAAAGAGTGATGGGGAAGAGAGGAGCTTTGCAGAAGTGTGAAGGTGAGAATGGGAAAAATGATGTTGTAAGAATGCTCATGGGGTGTTTTTAAAACACTGTTTGCATTTTATTCATTGGAGGTTGTCAAGATTGTAACTTACATATGATTTAAAGAAAATAGTTTTAAAGAGGGAGAACTTGAAAGCTTAAAGGGATAACTTGGAGAAAGTAAGAGGAAAGAAGGGAAGCTTGTTGGGAGGCTCTTGAAATAATCTTGGCCTAAAATTGTGATGCAGACTCTTCTTTGTCTCTCTTATCTGGTCAATCTCAAATTCCTCTCCATTCTCCTTTTTACATTCATATGAGCCTTACCTTGACTAGCACCTTGATTCTTCACTCTTGGGTGACTAATGGTTTCATACTGACTAAATTATTCTCTCCTGCAGAAAGTCTGGAACAAGTATCTCATGTAGATAGCATACATGTGGCTAATATTTAGATGGTAAAGGGCAGAGGCTTAAAAAGTTTTTTTTAATAAATTTATGTATTTATTGACTGTATTGGGTCTTCGCTGCTGCACGTGGGCTTTCTCTAGTTGTGGCGAGCAGGGGGCTACTCTTCATTGCTGTGCACTGGCTTCTCACTGCGGTGGCTTCTCTTGTTGTGGAGCACGGGCTCTAGGTGCTTGGGCTTCAGTAGTTGTGGTACACGGGCTTAGTTGCTCTGCCGCATGTGGGATCTTCCCAGACCAGGGATGGAACCCGTGTCCCCTGCATTGGCAGGTGGATTCTTAACCACTGCGCCACCAGGGAAGTCCCTTAAAAAGTTTTTATCAAGAATATTTTCAGTGTAAACTTTTTGTTTCATACTTTGTTATCTCCCAATAAAAGAAAGATTTAAGTTCAATGTGACATGTTTCAGCAGAGCTGCTAAACCACTCTTCAATGAACACATGCCAACAAGCCCTCCCAAAACCCTTAGAATAGACTAAAGACCTTTCTTAGGACTACTTTTTCTCAAATTTGAAGAGAGAGAGCTGCTAAAATCTGGTCACTCCCAGGGTCAGGACCCCAAGAACTGCATAAGTAAAATCTGTTAAAATGGCTAGACTCAAAATTCAAGAATTCAGCACAGGCCTTGTAGGTAGTAGTTACTTAAAGTATAGTTACTAAGTTGAATTGCATCTCACCATTTTATTTGATGTAACATTTTTTTCTGCTCCATTTTCTTCCTTACTAGAAGAAAAAGTAAAAATGAGCAGTTAGAGGGAAAAGGTTTTTGAAAGAGAAAAACACTAACCAATGAGCTGTAGAAATTTTAAATGGCTATAAAACTCTTGACTTGTGGAGACACAATTTCTGTGGAGTCTTATGATGAAGCACTGCATGGCATGTGTATAAAACTCTCTGGGTGGTAAGTTTGACAATATACAATCACTTTTATTTAGAGTTCAGAGAGAAATTTTCCATCAGAAAGTTTTCTGATTGGCTGCCACTGTCAATTTTTTATTCACTCTCATTTTCTACCTCTAAGTAGCTAGAGGCAATACAGAAGGGGACAAATCCTTGAATCACCTTGTATTCTCTAGGCCCTGTTTAATTGCATGCATTTGACTAACAATCTACTAAATAAAACTAACAGAAAGTCAGATAAGGTTAATACTGCCTTCTAAGTATTACTTGGCAGTACCAACCTTCACCCATTCAGTTATTCCATCAATGTGCAATTCAATTGTTCTACATTTTCTGAACAAATCTGCCTAATTGATTAAAAACCAAGAAACCCAAATTAATGAATCTGATAAGAAATGTGTTAGCATGGTCTTTTAAAAAATATCCTAACATAAAACTAATCTCATCATTTTGGAGATAGGATGGCAGGCTTCACTGCTTTTTTTTTTCAAATAAAATAATCTGAGTGAGCAAGATACTACAGTAAGGCATATATTATATCCATCTACAGTTCATCTCTCCATCTGGAGCAGGTATCACATGCAGGGCTTCCATACAAGATAACCTAACCAATAACAGACTGACCTGACCAACCCCCCATTAGTAATGATGTCTAGTTTTCCTACTTACTGGGCAGTATGTTTTTAATTGACCACATTTTTAAAAAGCTTCTACAGGATCAATTCTCTCATTTTCAGTGTTATGGCTACAAAATTTAAAAAAAAAAAAAAAAAAGCTCCTTTTTGGAAAATCACAGCATTTCTATTATGTTTCTATTGTCAGAATCTGAGTTTGACATTTCAAAAGAGTTACAAAGAATGATACCCACCCCGTGCATTTTCCCCTTTTCCTTTTCCCATTTGTCTCATATAATCATACATCTGCATATAATCCATCAAAAAGATTATCAAATGTAACCCTGGGAAAAGCCAGGGTAAGTGTAATTTCACAAATATTTATAGGCTTTGTCTGAGGCTTTGCGTATGGACATTTACCATTTTCATTTGTGCCAAGTTTTAGTTATACCTGGATGATCAGATGCTAAAAGAAGAATTAAAGAGACCCAGTTTGTAACTAAGCCCGTTACTCACCTGAGACGTGACCTCAGGGGGAAGACATCTTGAATCCCAGTTACTATTTCTATAAATGTTGAGGTGAGAGGGAGATAACTCCTCCAGGTGATGATCCATGCTCCTTCCACCAGCAGTAGTCTCAGATTCCAAAGATAAATTTCTTTTTATTGTCACCAATCAGCCTGTAATTATTTGCATGTTTAACAAACAAGTCAAGATGCTTAGAGACACAGTTTCATGGCGCCATGTCTTCCCTTGTGCTCCAGCTCCTGGTGTGCCTGAATAATTTCCAAGCATACTTTGTCAACCATGGAGGGTTCCCTACACAAAATCCCACACTTTGCTCTTTGAGGTTGTTGAGTTCATCCTTTTGCTTCCCTGCTGCCTCCATTTCGTAACCTCTACAATAGCCAGGTGGCCTAGTCTAAATCACGTAGGGTTAATTAGTCACTGTTTATTTGTAAGCTTCAGTCCTCTCTGCTTCTAACATCTGCTTCTTGTAGGCAGTGTTTAGCATCAATCACTGCTCACCGGTGCCTCTGATGAGGTAGATTGGTCACTGGAGCAAGGTTTCGGGCAAATTTTAAGTCAGTTTTCTTCATGTTGGCACACTGAACAAATATTTGTTGAATAATGCCTGAATTTGGTTAGGAATAATTTATAGGCTCATGTAAAGTCCATGGTTTCTACTAAATTTAGTGTTAAATTTTAACTGTTAATGTTATTTACTACCATTGCGTGGACATAGTAGTGGTAAGAAAGACAATGCAGTAGAGTATAGAGTTCTTTTACTATCAGCTGCAATGAATACCTAATAGTTGGGCCCTAATTTTCCTTGGCATTTTCAACAGGAAACAAAACTAAGACTGATCCTGAAAAGATTTCTTTTTTAATAAATTTATTTCTTTGTTTTAAATTTATTTTTTATTTTTGGCCGCGTTGAGTCTTTGTTCCTGCACACAGGCTTTCTCTAGTTGCAGCAAGCAGAGCTAATCTTCGTTGGCGTGCATGGGCTTCTCATTGCAGTGGCTTCTTTTGTAGCAAACCACAGGCTCTAGGCACACAGGCTTCAGTAGTTGTGGCTCAAGGGCTTAGTTGTTTCGTTGCATGTGGGATCTCCCCAGACCAGGAATCGAACCCATGTCCCCTGCATTGGCAGGAGGATTCTTAACCACTGCGCCACCCGAGAAGTCCCTAGAAAGATTTTTATCCTGGGAAAACAAACACATTTTACCCCTCTCCAAAGAGCTCTTGAGGGGCTGTGAGGCATCTTGGCTGCACCCTGGAAAGGGGAGGGTCTTGTCCTCCCTGCTCAAGTGTAGTTTAGATAAGGTGTCTTCCAAGAGGCACATGTAAGAATGACCCTCAAGAAACTTTAGTCCTGTCCATCATAAATGTGGCTCAGGGTGGCAGTCTAAAAGGATCTAATTCTCTACTCTTAAGAAATATGGGGCTGGAGTATGCCCAAAAGGAGAAAGTGGGAGAGAGAATAAATACTAGGTGTATTGGGTTGGCCAAAAAGTTCATTTGGGTTTTTCTGTAATATCTTATGGAAAAACCGGAACAAATTTTTGGGCCAACCCAAATATTTCTAACACTACAAAAATTGTTTTTAAATTGATGACAATATCTGCCATTTCAATTTCAGACAATAGCTGACAATATTTTCAGCTACTCTACCCACTACTCCCCCGTAAAAAACCATTTTATCAACACTTGATGGACTTATTATTTGCTCTACATCTTGAGTTATTAGAAAGAAGCTTGAACTCCAGAGAATCAGGTCTGAACTAGCAGCCAATAGTGATTCCATGCTTCCTTCCAGAGAGCCTCAGTCACAGCCCAGGAATTCAAACACAAGTGAAAGTAGGAACTCGGCTTGTCTCAACATCAATAAACTTGTCTTTATAATGAAAGACAAGACTTGTTTGCCAGACCTAGAAGGAAAACATATCTGTTTTGTGTACTGCAGAAAACTGGTCCATGGACAGTGTCACGAAATGAAGGCAGAGGCCTTTCATGCCAGAAAGAATGGTCTAATGAGCCCCGAGGTTGCTGGCCATGCAAGGGTCGCCTGATTTTACCAAATGCTCTCAGATGCTGCCTTCAAAAGATTAACTGTTTTTCATCCACCACTGATTGTTCCTTTTTAGCTGGTCCTGAAATCTATTTAAATTTTGCCAGTCACATTTCTGGGGATTGATACCAAATCAAGATAGACTGATTGATGCTGATTTGGAGTTTATACAAAGCAGGAAGAGTGCATAAGTTTTCCATATGATTTTTTTACAGAAAAAAAAATCTGAAACTAGATATGTTCATTTATAAGTGAAATCTTGAGGTATATTTATTTATGTTTGTCAGTTCCTTAAAGAGAAAGCAAGAGAGGGGGAAGAGAGAGAGGTTGATTGCTTTTGTGGCATGAATTTCATAAAACCACACCAAAATGGAGCAAAATGAGTTGTTTCAAAAAACCAAAATGATAATGTCCCTAAACTATCTTGGTAAGCTTAGTTGGCTGGTATAAGAGAAAATAATTTAATTAGGAAAAGGAACTAGGAAATTGCATTAATTTAGTGACTTAAGTATGAAAATGAAGGTAAAAAAAAACAAACGTACATCAGCAGCTGCATTTTTCTATTCATGAAAACTACTATTTTCTTGTTTCCCCTTTTGGCATTCTGGAGAGTTTACAAGAGCTGAGGAGTAGGAAGGGCTGATCTTGTTAGAAGCAGCGCCTAAGCCACGTAGCCACGGTGAGCTTATCCTTTTTCCCCTCTTGCTCTAGACAGTCTCAACCTCAAAATTCAACTATTCTGTATTTCACCTCTTTTATTAGAAGCATGAAAAGCACACACCAGATCCCTGAACTCAAGAGAGCAATCATTTGCATGTCCCAGCATGTGGAATAAATTGTTCCCGTTGGCTAGGACAGCTGAGTGTAATGGTTAGAACACAGGCTTGGGGAACACAAAATCCTAGTTTAAATTCTTGCTGAAGCACTACTCTCTGGTTGAAGTGGGGGAAAATGTTTTCCGTTACATAATGGGAATAGTAAGTCCCATCTCAGAAGGCCATTGGAAGACTAAACCAAACTCGATTTGGTCACAGGTAAGCTGTTACATGGTACCTGGTACTTGTGCTAGGCTCTGAGTTTGGTGATGCTAGTGGGACGTGTATTGTTTTATGTCATTTTAGACAGGAGGAAGTCAGAGATTCTACTCTAATCCTCTCATTTCCATTCTGCTAGTATACAGATTGAATTCTTCTCTTCCAGCCATTGTTTAGAAGCAAAGAGAGAAGGTTTGCTCCTGTGGTCATGAAAAAAAATAAGAACTGTTATTGGAGGTGCCTAGGAGAAGCAACAAGAATATAGCAAATATAATAATAATTGAAATAAGAGGAATCAAAACAGGAATAAAGTTTTTCTTTTGTCCTAACTTAAAATAATGAAAAATAAACACCAGAGGCAGATTTCTCTTGAAGACGAAGACAGTCAAGTTTCTAAGCCCTTATTTCCTAAACACTTGCTAAAGCTATATTTACTTTTGGGCTGAATTTTGTATTATTTTCCTTAAGGAGGGCCCTCAGAATCATATCAGCTTCAAGCTACATAAGACTCTGGTCCACCCTTGTGAAAGTTGTCTCTAGCTACGTTTTCTCATATTCCTCCTTTCCTCTTCCACACTAAACTTTTGACTTAAATTTTGAATGTGAAATTTGGAATGTGATGTGCAAAACAAACAGAAGGAAAGTGATCATCTGATTAATTGGCAAAACTCTTGCATTCCAAAAGTGCTGACATATGTTCACTCAGCAGTAGAACAATACATCACATTTGGGTATTGCTTGCTCAATTACAAAGCATCATTTTCAAACTTTTTAACTGACAAATAGCATATACAGAAAAGACCAGACAAACCATAAGTGAATAGCTGGGTGGATTATTAGAAACTGAAGAACATCCTTGCAACAACCACCCATGTCTAATTAAATCACAACATTACCAAGTTCCCAGAAAGCCCTCTTATGCCCTGTCATTCATTTATTTTCTCAACTTTTCTAATCTGAGAAACTTCAAACCTTCAAAGAAATGAAATAATACAATCAACAGCACACGTTTTAACTGGATTCATTAACTGTTAACATTTAGCCATATTCCCTTGCTCCTGCAGCCTCCCTCCCAACCTCTCTCTCCTTTAACCATTTAAGAAGCATCATAACACCTCACTCCTAAATATCTCATGCATTCCCTAAGAGCAGGACACTCTCCTATATAACCACATTACCATTATTACAAGAAATCAAATGTTACATCATCTAATATTTAGCCCACATTCAAATTTCCCAATGTCCCCCAAATTTCCTTTTTAATTTTTTTTCCACCCACTATACAGTCCGTATCTGTATTACTTTTATTTGTCCTGTCTCTTGGGTCTTCTTTACTCTATAACAATCTCAGAACTATTTCTGCCTTTGGGATAGTAAAAACACAAAATACCTTACAAAGTGTCCTAGAACTGAGTTTTGAAAGTGGGTCTTCTGACCTTGTTGTTCATGTTTATCATGTCTACTCCTAAGGGTGTCTACCTCAAATGTCACAGGCAAGACCAGCTACATAATTTTGGAAACAAAGAAAAATTAAAATTCAGGACCTCTTGTTCAAAAAGCAGATGGAAAATGCTGTTTAAGATACTGAAATATAAAGTGTCCATCTTTAAAAATATTTTACTACTATGAAATGTAATACAGGGTACCAGTAATACATAATAAACAACATAAACTTATAAATTACAAAAATAAATTTTTGTGTCATATTTTTATATAATAAATAATAATACTATTGAACCTGGTGTACCCCCCCAAAAAAAATAATTAAAAAAATAATAATAAAAAATAAATAATAATACTAATAAAGCCAATACTTTATTAATAAGGACTAATATGTTATCTTGCTTGATCATGAGATTTTTCTAGCTCTTTTTTTCTGCCTATTAATTTATTAGGTCAATCAAATTTACACTTTTAGAAACTTTATTCTCAATCAATATAAATGAAAGTAATCATTTTTGGCAAATGAAATATAGCAAATGATTTTTTATAATTTTTAACTTTGAGAAGGACTTTGTTTATGCAACTGAGTGTAGCTGTTAAGAGTATTATTATATATGCTTCACAATATTGGGAGGAATTTTTGATAAGGTATTTTGGAATACAAATTTTAAAATATCTAGACTAAAGAAACAATTTTTCTAAAACAATTTAACTGTTTGTACAAATCCGTTTTGTGTAAGCCTGAATTTAATTATAAGTGTAAATTTATATAATGGCATTTAAATGCTTCCTCTGACATTTTACGTAACTTGCGGAGGTCATACAAAAAACTGGAAATGGCTTCTCAGTGTGTATATAATCCAAATGCCTATTTATGCATTATACTACTGTATCTTCAATTACAAGGAAACATTCATCATAAAATTGTTTTCTTGTTGATAATTGGCTAATCCAAAGCTTCAAATGAAAATCGCATTGTTTTCTATCAAATGTGATAATTTTAAATTTAGTTTTTATTTCTAAGCTTCTGAATACTTGCTTTGCAATGGTGCAGCAGTTTTCAAACCAAGAGATTGTAAAGTTTTTGAAGAATTCTAATAACTTCTTAATATGCCTTTTTGCAATGTCTATGCATACACTGTTATTTTGAAGTAATTTACTGACAAAGTTTACTGCCTTAGTGCCAGTAGTTCCTGTTCTGGTTGTATATAGCCAAAATGCCTGTGCATCCCATCATTCCTTCGGGGATCCGTGATGCCCTGGACTGCTGCAAATGAGTATGGGAACGCTGATCATTTCTACAACAGGGTCCGTGGCCAGCTGGGATATCAAAGACCATGAGAAGATGTCTGCTTTCAAAGAACTTCAGATTGCTGCTGTAGAGCAGAGGGTCTCACACTTGGTGTGCACTAGAGTGACCTGGAGGGTGACTAAGATATAGGTTGCTGGGCCAAACCCCAGAGTTTCTGACCTAGTAGGTCTGGAGTGGCCCATGAATTTGCATTTCTGGGTGACACTGAAGTAGCAACTGCACTTTGAGAACCACTGCCATAGGGTAGAGTGGCATTGGTGTGCTTGATATTCCATTTTTGTTAAGAGTGAGTCAAAACCCAGATTTTATGGAAAATCTTCCAATTTTTCAAAAATATTTACTTGAAAGTTTTCAAGCACCAGATGAAACATATGTACAGGTGGAATTTGACCTGAATGTTCTTGGTTTATCACTCTCCCACCAGAAATTATGTTAAATTAGATGGAAATAACACTCAATATCTTAATGCTGAAAAGTCTAGTAGAAAACTGGGTCAGGGATAAAATTTCTAAAAAGCCATCACCAGTAAAAGTAAACTGCATTATTTATTCTTTTTAGATAAAACTGCTATTATTTTTCCCCTGGACTCTAGGGAAAAAACAAAAAGTATGATGAGTAAATGCATGGATACCTTCAGACTTATGTTATCAAAGTAAAAGGAAAACACATTGCAAAAATTAGGTGATGGATTTCCCACTGTGGGTAGGAGTTACAATGTAAAATAGAGATATAGTGTCTTTGCCTCATTTTCCTCTGAAATGTCAAGTGTCTCTTTCCCATGAAGCCATCTCTCTCTGCCACTTTCAACTCCCTTTCCTTCCCATCTGCAAAATTCTCTTTATCACAAATAAATACCATTGGCTGCAGAAATCCAATATTCAACTTTTCTAATTAGGATTGAGGAGGAAGGAATGAAGGCACGTTTTTCAGAAAGTGAAAAACTACAGCTGAATTCATTTTACTTAGCAGCAATTACAACACATTTGTGAATTTATAAATATTTTGTAGCATGGTTCAGCAAGTGTTTCTAATTTGAGCAATGACAGGTGTTTGTTGTTTAAAATAAATAGCGATCCTGGGGTCTTTTACTTAGGATTCAAAATATGTCACTGTGAAAGAACAAATTTGAATGCAAGCTACATTTTCTCCGGAAACCAGTTTTGATATGCCCTGTTTAGTCAACTCTGACATATATTAGAGTAGCATGTAGAAGATGCCTACTATGTGTCAGTGGCTAGTTCCTCTACTTGCATTTAACCTTCAGAACAATTCTGAGACATAGGTCTTAGTAGTCCCATGCTATGGATGAAGAAGCTGAGTTCAGAAATGTTAAATGACTAGCCAAGGTCATATAGCCAAGAAGTAACAGAGATGGAATTTGAACGCAAAGCCTGGATCTTATCCATCGGGATAGTTACTGGTAATGATCCTTACCTTCACCAACCCTGGCTCAGCTGAATACCTGCAGGGGCTGTCCCACGAGAGCAATGACAGTCTTACACACAGCTTACGGGAATGGGCAAGCCAAAGGCTTCAAGTGAAGAGTGATCCAGGTGCCTTCCTGTATTTGCTTTTGGAGGACAACTGCAAGATTAAATCCTCAACTGTGAAGTCAGACTGTATTCAAATCTGATCTGTGTCACCTAGTAGTTTATGACCTTTGGCAAGTTGCTTAGCTGCTCAAAGCCTCAGTTTCCCCCCTTGGTAAAATGAGGATGATGATAGCATATACCCCAGGGACTGAGGATAAAATTAGATGATGAGTCACTGGGCAGTCTACCTGGCATGTTGTGGATGCTCGATAAATCTGGACTAGTATGATGTTGTTTCATTTAAAGGGATTTAGGGGAGCAACCCCACCTCCAAATATCTTATTTACCCAAGAGCCATATCTGAAGCCACAACAGGACAAATTCAGCAGGTCACTGACTCCTACTCTTAAGAGTCAGTTCAGGTGTCATTTCTCCCAGGAAACTTTCCCAAACATTTCGTACATATTTGCCTAGCATTCTGCTTATCAGATAATAAACTATATTAAAATAAATTCTTTTCTATTATGATGTTTACTAATTTGACGTTTTCTTTACTTAGGCTGTGTATTCTCTGAGAACAGACCTTCACTCTGTTTTACCCACCTTTGAGTAGATCTAGAAATGCTGGCTCTTGCCCTAACCTGCTGGGTTACAGTCCTTTGCAGGGTCCTACCTCTGTAAAGCGGCCCCTGTACCTGCAAAGCATTTCTGGGAAACCAACAGTGCTGCTCCTGTCTGGCAGGCCCTGATGAGTTCCATGAACTCACTTGCCTCTCCCTCTGGGGGTCACTTCCCCTTGTCCACCTCAGTCATCACCCGCCAGGCATCGTGGGGACGCTCTAAGTAACAAAGCTGAGCGGTGGTAAGTGAACAAGGGGGAAAGAATCTTCTTTGCTGTCTGGACTTTGCGTTGTTCTAGGATTTCCCACAGTAATAGTGGAGTAGGAATGATGGAAAAATGGGAGTGATTCACTTTAGGTGAAGGCAGTACAGGGGGGACATTGATTGTCTGCAAACATTAAAAATAATAACACCAGGACTTCCTTGGTTGTCCAGTGGTTAAGACTCCACCATTCCAATGCAGAGGGTCCCAGGGGGGGTTTCAATCCCTGGTCAGGGAACTAGATCCCACACGCCACAATGAAGATGCAGTGTGCCACAACTAAGATCCAACACAGCCAAATAATAAATATTAAAAATAATAAAACCAACTAGAAGTCAATCTGCTTTTTTTTTGCCTTTTTTTTTTTTTTTTAATTTTTGGCTGTACCGCGCAACTTGCAGGATCTCAGCTCCCCAACCAGGAATTGAACCCCTGGTTAAACCCAGGCCACAGGCAGTGAAAGCCCTGAATCCTAACCACCAAGGAACTCCCTCAATCTGCTTTATACTATCAGTATGCACTGGCAGTTCCAACAGTGCTAAACTAGTCCTCCCTGAAAAGCATCTTTAGTTGAGCTAAGTTCTAAAGAAACTGCTGTAGTCATTGTAGAGTTTTAATAATAAAACAATGACATGAGCAATAATAATATAGACTCCAAATTAGCAAATTTTGTTACTTATCCTTTAATAAACATGGTATCTAAAGGAAAATTAATTCAGAGAACTCCCAGTTTTACAGTCAATCTCCAAACACACAGACTCATCTATATAATTTCATTTGAAGAGTTCGGAATTATTTGGAATCAGTCCAGCTCACTGAGGCTGCAGTTTTTGTCTTCAATTCCCTGATTACTACACATTCCTGCATTTAAACAACAGGTTCAAAATAATGACAGCATGGTGGTTGGAAAAATGAAAAGACAGAATTTGAGTTACTTCAATTTTATCATTCTCTATGACCACGGTGACTTTTTGTGTCTGAAATTTAAAAATAAAATAGAGTGCAAATTACAGGTTTTGCTTGGTAGATGCAAATTTTAGTTCACGTGCTCAATATTTTAATAAATTTTAATAATATCATTGCATTGAAAATTTTTTTAATTGTTTTTCATTTAAAGAGTGAATCCATACCCAGAACGATGATGATGATTGCATGAAATTCCAAATTATAATCTGGAAATCATAAATTATTACTGAAAATAATTTTGTTCAGTTGTGAAGTATTAGTGATCTAATACAGGTGTCAAATACATTAGGAATGCCATGAAAAGCAGTGTTCCCTGAACCATAATTTCTTACAAAGAATGATCTCTCAGATATCACTGAAAACCAGAAACCCATATTATAAACTTTATATACAGAAATCATGTTACTGAATGTATGTGTATTGCTGAAGTATATTGCACCAAATATATGATATCACTAAAATCCAGACCAGAAGCAACAAAGTCTAAGCTGGAGACCGAGGTCAAACCCTTGTTTCCTGGTCAAGTGTGTCCTGCTCCCAACTCTCCTCCATTCCCAAGGTTTCTGGGCTCCAACACAAAGACCCCTGAGGAGCCTTCCCCAACAGTTTTCCCACACGCCATTCACACAGCTTCAGCTCACCCTGGGACCCCTCTGCCTTTGTAACTAGGTCAAGTATAGAGCCCAACAGCAGGTATACAATGCATGTTAAATGGGTAAATGAAAGAACTGAGATGCAGGAAATTAAACCACCCCAACCCAATCATATGTAATCAGATCTGTTTTCCCCTTGGGTGGACAAGGAAAGGGGAAGGGAAAGAGGAAGGGTGGGTGACAGGGAGGTAGCCAAGGGTCCAGGCTAGTGCCAGCCATGGGGATGTTGGCTCATTTCTCAGCCTGGCCAGACTGGAGCCTGCGTGGGCTCCTGTATCAGGGGCTGCTCCACCAAGTGTTGGGGTAGAGCAGCCAACAAAGAGAGATCCTTTACTATTGCTCTTCTATTTCCATAGCACTTCAGGTCTCCCACTTTGCAGCTATTAATTATTTATTCTTCAGGCACTCTGGAGAGATTTTACAGAATAGGAAACACGCAGGGGGAACAAGGTCGAGGGTCTTGAAAAGGCTACAGAGCACATCAGTAAGAGTGCCGATGCCTGACTTCATGGTTTCCACCCCTGTGTTCTGGTTCCCACTGCCCTTCCATCAGCCTTTTCTGCTAGAGGTGAAGAAGCACTGTCTAGTTTTCCAGAGCCATTGAAAAAGTTGAATCCACTCACTTGTACTTAATCATAATTGAAGACTTGCAAGAAAATGACTTTGGCCTTTTGAAACTAATTTAAGAGGAGATAAGGAAAAAGAAGTATTTAAGTCTAAAATGTTGACTCAATTTCCTTTCCTTATCAAGTGGTGACCAGGAGTGAAGCAAGGTTTTACACTCTACCACTTTGAATCCGAAGAGTATTTGGTGCTTTGATCTTTCAGTAGATCAGAGAGTTGGAACTCAGCAAACAAGAATTTAAGTAAGACTTCCAGAGTTCTGTGGAGACTGCCAACTGTGGGCCTTCCTGTTGTTTGGACTTTAGCACCACCCACTGCCTTCAGAGTGCCTCCTGCCACCCTGGCCCCACCTTCAGAAGATTCAGGGAGGGCCATGAAATTCCTTGAGCTCCTGATAAGATGGCCTTTGCTGCAGCCATGCCACCACCTACCTCACCCTTACAAACTGCCCAAGAACAAGTCTAAGAAAAGGCCATGAGCAGAAGTTATTTTTCACCTTCATCTAAAAAGCCATCACAGTCAAGCCAATTATGCTTTTAAATCAATCACTTCCAGAAGTTCAGGATTTCCAAGTTCCCATCATTACTCAAGTATTTATTTTCCTGTAGCCCTATAATCTCCTAATCTGACCCAGTCTCCCATCACTTCTCTGCCTCACAGACCCTTTCACTCTATGATCTGAGATTTAGAGTTTATTATCAGCCAAACTCCTTTTATCCACAACATTTCATCCAGGCAGGCCCTTTTTCTTCTTTCTCTAACTGCAGTCTGGCTATTGTCTGACAGCACTACTTCCCCAACAGCCTTCACCAACAATGATGATGTTTTTCTCCTGCTCCTGTGTACCATAGGGTAGGGCACTGACATCAGGTGGTATCTTCCCTGCTCCTCTTGGCCAGTTCTACACAGTTTCTCATCCCTTCTTCCTCAAACATGCAGGCCTCTCAGACCCACATCTGTCAGGCAGGACCACCAACCATACCTCCTTGATTTACTCATCTAACAAGTATGCAATTTGGCCACAGTAGTCATTGAAAATGTTAGCATCCAGCTGACTTCCTTTCTTGCCAAAATTAATCCTGTCCCTGTCATCACTCTTGGCAGCTTCAACACATAACAAAATAATCTGCCCATCATTCCAGCCTCTCACTTCCAACAGTCTTTCCTTCAGTTCACCCTTGGCATCAACTCCTATGATCTTAACAACCTAGATTTTATAATCTCGCACCCACAGTTATGTTACTTCCACTATCTTGATTTTCAGCACTGTACGCTCTGCCCATCAGTTCTGTCTTTCTAGCTCACATATTCTAACACCTGTCCCATTCCAAGAATTCTTTGATCTTCATTGGAACTTCCAATCTATTCACTTTACTATGCCTATTGGTCTCCCTAAAGGGCTCATATCTTTCCTTGCTCAACTTAGATTCCATGGGTCAGATGGTTATATGGATCACAATCAGAGAGAACCTGGGTATTTCTGGCTCAGAGTCTCTGATGAAGTAGAAGTCAAGATGCCAGCCAGGACTACGGTTATCTGAAGGCTTGACTGGCTCTGGAGGATCTGATTCTAAGTTGGCTCAGTTACATAACTGTTGCTAGGAGTCTTCAGTTCCTCACTGGGTGGACCCCTCCATGGGGCTGCTTGAGTATCTTTACAACATGGCAGCCCACTACCCCCAGAGGAAAGGACACAAGAATGAGAGTAAGCAGGAAGCCATAACACCTTCTAGGACCTAGTCTTAGAAGCCACACACTGCTACGCCTACCATATCCTGCTGGAAAATAACTCACTAAGTCCAGAGTACACTTAAAAGGAGGAAAATTATACTCCACCTTTTGAAGGGAGGAGTGTCAATGAGTTTGTGTACATATCTTAGAACACATCATTTTACAGGTGAGGAAACGGATGTGCACAGAGGACAAATAACTTAGCTGGGGTCACATAGTCTCAAACATGAAAGGATTCTATTTCTTGCTTATTTAAATTCCTGATCAGTGGATGCTTTGTCAAGTGGTAGCTCAAAGATCCAGTATCCTTCCATTTTATGGTTCTACCATCTTCATTTCATGGCTTCCAAGACTGGCATCTTTGTCTACGTCAAGCCCTGGAAAGAGAAAAAAGGTGGAGAATCAAACATGGGATGTTTTTATGGGTCAGTCTTAGGAATGACATAACATCATTTCTGCTCACATTCCATTGGCTAAAACTCAGTCACATGGCCACAACTACAGTCAAGGAATTTGCAAAATGTAATCTAGCTGTGTATTCAAGAAGAAGAAATGGGTTTGCAAAGAATTTAGCCATCTGCCACACACAATCCCCATGTTCATACTTAGAGTCACTGTGATATGACAACATCCATATATGTGTGTTAGCAGGAAAATGATGGCAGATGGAGGAGCAGGTAGGATCATGAACTTCTTCCACAAATAGAAGTTTTGTGTCTTTTTAGGAAAAAATGGCAAAACCACCTGGTATACCTTCAAATTGTGTTCATGTTTTTTTTAATTGTTTGTTCAATTGTTTGTTGACTCAAACCACCACCTTGACACACATATCCATTCCATTATTTGTCTAAAAATAATTTGTGTAGGCCATCTTGTACATAAACATGTAGTTGCAGGCAAAATATGTTCTCTTATCTTCACAATAAGGATATAAGACTCATCGGGGGCTTTATTTTGAAATTAGTAAGTGAAGTCAATCTCCCACTTCATTTATGAAACAACAATGTCCAAAGGAAACAAATACAAATTAATCGGTACCAATTCTCCTGTTTATTTAGAAGCTGAGCCCCACTGAAAGTCTCTCCCAGGTATTTCTTAGATTCCCCAGGGGTAGTAGAATCTGGTGTGAGCTCAGCAACACACTCCTGCTTCACTGCTCCAACGTCTTACCAAGGCACCTGGCCACTGACTATAGGCAAGAGGCCTCTGGAGAAATGCTGTTCCACCATGTTCATCAGTTCTCCACTGGTGGAAACACTAAACCCTAGGTGCTGGGACTTCCCTAGTGGTCCAGTGGTTAAGACTCAGCACTCCCAATGCAGGGGGCCCAGGTTCAATCCCTGGTGAGGGAGCTAGATCCCACATGTCACAACTAAGAGTTCTCATGCTGCAACTAAAGGTCCTGTACACAGCAACAAAGATTCCATGTGCCGGAACTAAGACCAGGTGGAGCCAAATAAATAAATAAATACCAAAAAAAAAAAAAAAATTAATAACCCTGGGTGCTAGAGCTTCACTATGGTCCACAGTGCTGTTTGGATAAACACTCATGAATATTCAGTGAACACATACCCTTACTTTCTGGCTTTACCACTTGTGATAGATTATAATACTGTTCAGGAGATACTTACTCACATCCCCCTCCCTCATGACAGGAGAATATGTCCCTACCCATTGATGTTGGTCTTAGGCATGTGATTTGCTTTGACCTCATGGTGGATCAATGGACTTCCACACACTTTGATTTCAGCCATGTAACTTGTTTTTACCAATGAGATACTAGTGTATAAAGCATACACAGATGTTTGACATGTGCTTGGTGTTTAAGGTAACTTGTATGAAGGTTTTATGTGTCAAGATCCAACCTTTATCTTCTTTTGTGGTCTCAAGATCAGTCCTTGAGGCTGAGCCAGTAGGGAAGACACAAATCCACCCATTCCATTCTTTTTCCTCCTCCCCTGTTCCATTCAGACACTCCAGGACCAAACCAATCAAAGTGAAGCAAGGACCTGAATCCAGTTTGAGACTCAGCTTGGATCTCTTGGTACATTTGACTAACAGTAAACTGCCCATGTTCTTCATGAGTCAGCTTGTAGAATTGCTTAAAAAATGACGTTTGGAAATAAAAGTTCAGAATGAGTTTTCACTACCACCTTAAAAATTCAGGCTTAACGTTTCCTTTGAAAGAGAAGTTTACTGAAGTTTTCTCTAATTAGGCTCTCATGAATCATAAGTCTTTCACATAAGTGAACTCTCCCTGCAGGGTCAGTGGTGTCTTTGCTGGCAAATATTTTACAAAGAAGGCATTTGTTTCAGAAATAAACATTTAATTTGGATGAATTTTAATAGCCACAGTGCTTGATTTTGATGAAAATGTTTACTAGAAGCATTTCTGCTTTGGAACCATTTGTTTCTATTATTCTGACAGAAATAAAATTTGGTTGGTTGTTGTTTGAGATGTGAAATCGTTTTGTAAGCACTTCAGCTTGATGCCCAGGCAGGCAGTCACAATAATTCTTCTCCAAATAAATGGGAACCACCGTTTTTCTATTCATTACTTTAATAAGAAAAGTTTAACCAGTGAAAGGATTTGCAAAACAGTGCATCGCAAAAACCCTTAAGAAAATCGCAACAAAAGTTAGTAAACTGTAAATATTTTTGCAAAGGTCTGGGCAATCTTTTCTTTCTATAAATACTTGTCTGAACAGTAAGAGAAATGAAAAGTCAAAAGAGAAAACTATGTTGTCTCATTTATAGTTTGGAACAGAAAATATTGAATTCAGCAGAGGGTTATTGTGTGCCTTATAAGTTATACATAAAGTGGAAAAGTAGGGTAAATTTCATGCCAACATATTAAGCAACATAAAAGTGACTTCTGTAATTAAATCATTTTTTTAATCATCAAAACTGAAAATAAGAGAAAACAACTTCTGAAGAAGTCTGGGGTCAATCAGCTAAATAAACTAAAGTCATCCAGTCAACTAGCATTGATTGGATTTTAGCAAGATGAAATTGACTTTGCTTCAACTCCACCCACTTCACAAACTAATTAAAAAAGCACATCAGTGACATCTTCAATCAGCTAAGGAAGATAAGTGGGCTTCAAAGCAATCAACTACAAAACCCTGTCAAGAATAGCAATAGATCCTCAAAGAACTTCAGAGAGCTTTCTGAAAGTTACTCGCATCAATCAGAAAAACAAAAACTCAGACCCATGCACTTGTACTTTGGGGAGACTTTTTTAGACAATGCAGCTGCCTCGTGAGAAAGAAAACCACACACCAGCAGGGCATATATTCGCATCCAAGATCTCACTCAACTTCAGTCCACCTAAATTCCCATCAAGCAAGAGTAATAACAATGCTTGGATCAGAAGGGCTTGAAGGGTCATTGGGCAAATCATTTAAAATGTCTGGAAATGTACAAGCTCCTAGAGTCCTTAAATGGAATAAAGGATTATTAGATTACCTTTTGCAAGGAACAGTGACTGCAGGTCAGTAAAAGACCTTGCATTGTGTCTCATTCTTTTTGTCATCCAAAACACCACAGACCATTTTGTTCATTTTTTGAATAAAGGAATGAATAAAAGAAGCACTTTGAGCTCATTTAATAGCACAAGAAATATTTTTTTCTTTCAATGTGTTTTCAGTCTTGAAGTACTGAAAGTCTAATTTCTTAATGAAAGATAGCTGCGTATTCAAAGTTCTGTGCTGTTGACAATTCTAGGAAAAATGATTCAGAAAAAGTCTGGAAGCAGAAATTTCTTTAACTCTTGGGTGATATGAAAAGAAGAAAGAAAAAGAAAAGGAAGGAAAAAAGATAGAAAAGACAGAGTGACACAGGAGACTATGCATGTCTAATATAGCGTTGTTTTCACATCATCCTTATTGATGTTTAGAGATAGCCATTGCTTTTCTCTCTCTCTTCCTCTCTCTTTCTCTATCCTAGGTGTCCTTTTAAATTTATGTCTGCATACTCTGTTCAGTTATTACTTTATACATGCAAAAATATTTCTAAACCTTTCAAAAAATAATAAACTTCCACGAAATACCCCAACTCGGTGATTGTGCGGTTGCACAGGGGGAAAATGCATACACCTAGGGTAATATGAGCCACTCAGGGGGCCTGGGAACAGAAGCCATGTACCAACTAGCATGAAAGTACTTAAATATACAACTGCTACAGTAATACCAGTGCATATCTGCTAAATATCAGCGTTGTCTTTCTTTATTGTGTGTCTGCATGTAAACATTCTGGAATTCAGAAACTCATACCTAGGAACCAAGAAATTTAAATTATACATTAAATTTTGGAGCAGAAAGACAGAGACTAGGAAACACAAATCCTGGTTTTAGAATTAGGAGTCATGAAGCTCTTCGTGGCAGAGTTCAGGCTATATCAAGTATCTTCTACACTGTAAAATATTCTTTTTCAATGGCTCAAGGAGAGCATACCTATTACACTAAGTAGATTCTCTATCACATTGGTCAATAGTTGGGGGGAAATCAATTTCAGGTCATCGACCAGAGAATTAAAAGTCTTACTTAAGAAGTGAAATGTTACTAGTTCTTATGAAAATACAAATTTCCCCTACATCCCATTCCTCCAGCAAGACATTTGGACAGATAATAATGATTGGCAATTTATACAAAAAGAACAGATGAACCAAATGGAAAGCAATACTTTCACCGGTTTGCTTTGTGGAAATGCCACAGGAAATTAGCCAGTGAACCACATTTCTCTTCTATTTCACTCCTTCAAGAGGGATGGTGGTCTTATAGGAAGAACATCATCTTCTGTGGCAGATGGATGTGGTGCAAATCTCAGTGTGGTCATTTTATAAGCAGTTAAAACCTGAATTTAATTCTCAGTATTATAGCTATATAGCTGTAAAATAGGAGTAATAATACTTGCCATGTGGTTGTTGTAGAAATTAAATAAGAAATCTATGCATAACTCATAAGTCATCAGCCTCACTTGCCTGTGGCTACAAAATGATGTTGCATTTTCTTTTCAGGTCCAGACTATTATCATCTGAACTCTTTACATCCAACTCCCCTCGCAGGCAAACACCTCAAAGTTTTCTAGGTGTTTCCCAGCATCCTGCCTCTCACATGGTCCAGGACAAATCTGTCAGCTTCATCCCTTTGCATCTTCTGTGCTGTTGACAAGCCTCATGATAGCACTCCCCTTCTGGGCAGCGTTTTTCTTTTTTTGGCTGCACCACGTGGCATAAAGATCAGACCTGTGCCCCCTGTAGTGGGAGTGTGGGGTCCTAACCACTGGACATCCAACGAATTCCTTGGGCAGCTATTTTTGACTACAGGCCCCCAGTGCCTCTTTCCTGGTTTGATCACGAGCTTACTGCTCAACCCAATTCCCCACATTACAATTGGGAAAGAATTAGGGAGGATGTGATTTACTCTCAACTTAACTGAGGTTTAGGGTTACAGGGAATAACTGACAACCGCTAGCAACCCACATGCCCAAAATCTACCTTAGCTCTCCTTATTAGGTCAATACCCATTCTATCTCTCAGCTTGCCTCCTTGCACAAGAGCCCACTAATTCTCACTACTGGAAAAACTCCAAACATTCCCATGCCTAGAGCCCAGGACCACCTTCACTTCCCCACCTGGGAACCCATCAAAGAAAAATGTTATCTCCACCAGTCCAAGGGCCAGCTCATGTCCAGCCCTAGAACTTCCTCCTTCCAGGATAACTGACAGCGATTAACCTTTCGTCCAGGGCAAAATGACCACCCATCATGTATTGTCTGGCCCGATGACTCAGCTATGACATCCCCTAGAGTCAACGGGATATTTTCCAAAGTCCGGTATAGTCAGTCTTAAATAACAA
The DNA here is from genome assembly GCF_030028045.1 of Hippopotamus amphibius kiboko. Classification (NCBI taxonomy): domain Eukaryota; kingdom Metazoa; phylum Chordata; class Mammalia; order Artiodactyla; family Hippopotamidae; genus Hippopotamus; species Hippopotamus amphibius. The sequence goes on along the minus strand of NC_080193.1, from coordinate 85,874,217 downwards.
GAGTTAGTCCAAGTTGCTAAGACATGCTCAGCAACTTTATTTTTACATTTTCAAAGTATTTTTTCCAAAATGAAATACAAATACATGACAAAGTGCACATTACTCTTGTCATGGTCTAGTCTCACATTCTAATCTCCTGTGAGCAAGGCTCAGTGACACACATACACTCACAGGATCTAATAAGAAAAATGAAATGAATTTAGAAATAAATCATAGCCTAAACCTAATATAAGAAACTTCTTACAAACCCATAAGTAATAGACTTTCAGCTTAAAACGACTCCAGTCCCCCATGGCACATAGTAATATTTGTGGCCATTGTTATTTATAATTATAATTAGTATTAGCAGGATGCAGTAGAAGTTTGTAATATCCAAACTAAGTAAATGGAGATCAGACACTAAATCTTAGGTGATAGTCTTGGGGGCATGTATATTCTATGACTAAGGTTGTAGGGCATAAAGTTAAAGAGTTACCACTTCTTAAGTGTCTATCACGATGCACCTGGCCACTTAGCAACTATTTACTTTCACACAGCAACCTTAAATGTTAGACATCAGTCCCATTTTACAGATGAGGAAAGTACACAAGTTGCCTAAGGTGACCCTGGTAGTGAATGGTGGGGCTAGAATTCACATTCAGTCTATTTATTTGACACAAAAGCCGATGGTCTTTCTAATCTACCCAACACATTCTTCCATCTGCTTAATACCTAGACAGACAATTCATGATGATGAAAGATGGTGATATTGAAGACGAGAAAAATGAAGACAAGGAGTTTTGATAGCTTTATGATGATTCCCATATTTAGTACAAGAATATGTATTAAGGGCAATGACAGAGGATTCCTTCTTTCCTTGAATTTCAATGCAGTGAAAACACATCACAAGGATTCCTTCCTTCATTCATTCAGGTAATTCAACCAGCATTAGTTAAACAGCTACCATGTGGAGAGCCATGGTAGCAGGCATGAAGATATAGCCAAGAAAAATAAAAGATTCTTAAGATTTCTAAGATTCTCTTGCTCTTACAGTCTAGTGAGGGGAACCAACAAGAAAATCAATAAGTACTTGGCATTGTTAAAAACACTGTCAGCAAGATAGGCTCAAGGTGATGTAAGGAGTCACGTGGCTCAGACTAAGAGGATGAAGAAGACCTCTGTGAGCCACTGACTCAGGATCTTGAAGGATGATAGGCATTAACCAGGTGGACACGGTCTATAAAAGGATCAACAGCATAGGGGAGGCACCAAGGCATGAAAATGCTTAGTGCATCTGGAAAACTGTGAGTAGGTCTCTTTGAAACTTGGATAAGTGGTGCTTGTACCCTAAGGTTTAGTTTCTTCTTCACGTATGAATCAGAAATAATAAAAGTACCATTTTTTTTTGTAGAGCTGGATGTTTTACTTGAGCTAAAGTAAATTTGCACTTAGTACAGATCTTGGTCCTTAGCACAGGCCCCATAAATGTTAGCTCTTGTGATCACAGAGAACTTTGCAGGTCACAGTGGATATGCCTTTGGTTAAGAGTAACCAAAAATCATCCAGGTCAAACTGACTTAACAATAAAGGGAGACTTTCCAGACTTCTCATATGAGAAGTGCAAGAGTAAGCCAAGCTTCAGACTGATTCAGTATGAGATACAGCCTGTGGAAAGCTAGTAAATGTTTAACAACAAGATCTGGAAGTGAGGAGGAGGAGGAGGAAGAAAGAGGAGGAAGCGGGGAAGAAGAAAAAGAAGGAGCAGCCCTGATTTTTAGTGTTTGCAGATTTCCGTGGTGTGAATACCTCCACTGTGGCCAATTTTAAGCTACCAACATAATGTTAACTGGCTCCCAAGTTTCCTGAAAATTTAGCAATCGGCTCTCGTGAGCAGGTTGGTGCAAGCCGGCTCCAGGAGACCATTGGATCCAGCTCTGTTTCTTTGAGATTCTTTTCACCTATGCATGTCACTTGCATACTGAAGATGACTTTTCTCATGATCCCAGAATGGCTGATGCAGGAGTGGGGTAGGGTTTCAGAAAGATGGTTTCCCATACTATGGAAAAGGAGTCTCAAGTTTCACTTTGATTGGACCTCCTCTGAACCAATCCTTGTGTCAAGGGTGTATTCTGATTCAGACCCACTCAGGTAACTAGAGCTGGGGATGGGTTAGTTCCATTCAAATAACATAAAGAGAGGACATGGGTCCTCATGTTAGGTGGTATTAGGAAGAGAACCAAGAGGCAGTGAATTCTGGTTGAGCTACCAGCAAAAGCCCAAGACACATCCTGGGGAGTTTATACCTTATTTTGGGGTGATGTAAAAATCTTGGGAAGATAAATCGTTGGAAATGTAGTGTCTCAATATCATATGCCATCTTTATTTTAAAAACTTATTTAAAAAGCACTGTTTCTAGCATCATGACAGATTACATCAGGGAAAAAACTGTTTATTATGTTAGCTCAGATTTTAACTTCAGATATTTTATCAACAGCCAGGACCTAAGTTATAAAGTGGCAATTTACAAGGATCTTCTCATTTTACAAATGAGAATCTGTTTTGATTCTCCAAGTTCCTGGCCATTTTGAGGGGGGTAAGAGATGAACTCAATTAAACCTTAACTGAATAGTAAATGAGGTGGTGATTCTATTATGTCATCCACAAGATAAGGCATAAGCAAGAAGAACCTACAGGGCAATTAGCCCCCTGAGAGATTCTAATATTTCAATAAGTCACAGAAATAAATTCTGGGCAGTTTAAAGAATAAGAACTCTATTAATTGTAATGTTCTCTTGCCCATATAAAAAAATTGTGCGTGTGTGTCGTCTTGCTTTTTTCTATCAAGTAGTTCTTGAACTCCTTTGCAACTTTCCAGCCCCTCACATTTGCCTCTGGCTGATTTTAAATTATGCTAATTGGAAGAGAGAAAAATGCTGGTAATGGAATAAAATGGAACGCTATTTCTTATAGCATCTGGTGCAATCTGAGCCATTTAAAAGTGCATCTTATGGAATAGAGATCTGAATAAGCAATGCCAGTCTGATTACAAACAACATGGGTCTCATTAGAATACGTCAATCTGATTGCTAGGCAGTGATACACTGCAGATTACTCAGCCATAATTGCCTCTTACATATTATGGGTATAATATATAGTTTCTCTGGGTGCATGTTAAAGCCACTTTCTCTCATGGCTATCTTTTCCAGCTCTACACAAAGCAATGTCTATGTTCTACTAAGTTGATTTTAACTGGGTCCTTAGGTCCTAATTCTATTTTCTTCTAAGCATTCATCAAGTTTTCTACAGCAGTGCTGTAAACAAAGAATTATATCCAGGGCGATTGCCAGAAACAAGATATGTGAGGGGTCTATTACCCATTCAACTGGGAGCAGTCATTGGCTCAAGGCACTTCCTCCAAAGGGAAAGAGTAAAATCACTGAGGCCAAAGCCCATAATATAGCTACAAGTCTTAATTAGGTTGTTGATTTAAGTGTGTGGTGCATTTTTTCATTGTCAAAATCCATTTGATTCTTTACTATGACTAGAAGAATTAAGACAGTTAGCCCAGGTCATGACTGGTTCACACTGGTCATTTCATGACTTAAAACCTCCTATATGGGTTCCGAAGTCAGGACTCAACATTCACACTTTCCAGTAGCACAATCTCTCCAACCTATGCTCCTGCATCACAGTCTACCCCCGGCAGAACTGCAACCCCTAGACCACCAGTAAACAAAAGGCAAATCTCTGTGCAGCTGAAAACCCAGGTAAGTTCCTGGACTCTGCCTGGGGGTGTGGAGGTAGACGCCCAGTGGGCTAGGAGTCAATCAACAGGAGCTCAAAGTTGTGCAACATGGGGTGCCTTCTCTCTCCTTCACTTTTCTCATCTGAATTCCCAGAGAATGAATGTCCAAATTGTGTTGCAGAGAACTTTCATTCTATGGAGATGTTAAAAGGGTTTCATTTTCAAATGTATTTGGAACGTGCTCAGTTAAACTGGAAAAATTGTTTCCTTTCCCACAGGACTCCTCAGAGCCTTTAATGTATTAATGTATTAAATTAAAATGCTTTATGACTCTCCAAAAGGGAGTAGTGAAATTCATAGCTGTTTTCCAATTTCATTTGACCACAGAACGCTTCTGGCCCCAACCTACCATCCATTTAATAATACTCATTAACACCTTATCGACCTGATGTTTTATCTAAATACCTACTCTCTGTTGTGTCACATTTGGACAACATGGCTCATTCAAATGATCTAACTGGCCCATGTGGGCATCCATGTTTGCAGCTCCAGCTTTCCTTAGAATTGATGGCATGGAATTCTCACAAGACTCTGACAAAGGAGGGATCGCTGGCTCCCACTTTAAAGATGAGTAAACTGAGTTGTAGGGGGGTTAAGTGATTTGCCCGAGGTCACACAGGTAGTAGTGAGTAGCCAAGGCAGGGTCCACATCAAGCCTGCACTTTCTTATTCCATCCTGCTCAACCCCTACTTCAGTTCATTTTTCTCTCATCTTTGGACCCATCTTTTTTTTTTCTACAGTATTTGGTTAATAACTAGCCTCTTTGTCACAGGCCATCATCAAAATGAAGAATGGCATTTGAGAAATGCTGTCCATGGCTTTTATGCTTAGTGCATGAAAATGATAATTAAAGAAAATCACCACTTCCTCCCCCACTATGTATCACAGGTGGTATCTTAGCAATAATAGATTACACTCTGCTTTTAGTGAAAAGTAGACTTTGGAAATAAATTCTCACATAACACAATGTGTAAGGTGAATCTTGTACTTAAGGTAGAGTTTGTCTCACTAGAGTTTATCAAAAATAATTAACAACACAAATCAGTCAAAAGTCAGCCATCTGGCACCAGAATAGGCAAATGGTGTTTAGGGAAGAATGCACCAATGGCTATGCCTGCTCACAATGGCACACAGCAGCAGCATCAAACCGGAACATACCCACCGGACACACTGGTTAATCAGATAGGAGGGAGCAACCCAGGTTCATCACATGACATGGCAGTGAGAGTAGAGGCGACAAACTTTGGAGTCCAACCTCTTGTCTTTAAATGCCAAATTCCAACCCTTATTAGCAGGGTGGCCTTGGACTAGTTGTCTAATCAGCTTATGGCTTAGTGTTTTCATCTATAAAATGGGCATAAGAGTGCTTCTGTCATAGGCTGTTGTATTTAAATAGAGTTTAGTGCATGGCTGGCATATGCTTAGGTGTTCATAGATGTTTAAAGAAATGAAATTCTCTAAGCCTGAACTTTAGCTTTAATTCTTAAGATGTCTCAGAACAAGCCTTCTGGATCTTGTCAATCTGATAGATGCCAAGGGGTTAAGGTGGTGTGCTTTGTTTGCTTTTTTTTTTTTTTAAGAACTTTTATTGAGTTACAGTTAACAGACAATAAACAGCATATATTTAGAGTGTACAGTTTGGTATCCCAATCTCCCAGTTCACTGCCCCCCAACCCTCCCTGCTTTCCCCACTTGGTGTCCATGTGTTTGTTCTCTACATCTGTGTCTCCATTTTTGCCTTGCATTTCCTCTTTCATAGTTGTTAGCATTTGCCTTATGGATTGAGGTGCTCCAATCTTGGGTGCATATATATTTATAATTGTTATCCCCTCTTCTTGGATGGATCCCTTGATCTTTTGTAATGTTCTTTCTTGTCTCTTGTAACATTTTTTATTTTAGAGTCTATTTTATCTGATATGAGTGTTGCTACTCCAGCTTTCTCTTGATTTTCATTTGCATGGAATATCTTTTTCCATCCCCTCCCTTTCAGTCTGTATGTGTCCCTAGGTCTGAAGTGGGTCTCTTGTAGACAGCATATATATGGGTCTTGTTTTTGTATCCATTCAGCCTGTCTGTGTCTTTTGGTTGGTGCATTTAGTCCATTTACATTCAAGGTGATTATCGAGATGCATGTTCCTATTACCACTTTCTTAGTGTTTTGTTTTTGTTTCTGTAGGTCTTTTTCTTCTCATGTTTCCTGCTTAGAGAAGTTCCTTTAGCATTTGTTGTAGGCCTGGTTTGGTGGTGCTGAATTCTCTTAGCTGTTGCTTGGCTGTAAAGCTTTTGATTCTTCCGTCGAATCTAAATGAGATCCTTGCTGGGTAGAGTATCCTTGGTTGTAGGTTCTTCCCTTTCATCACTTTAAATATGTCATGCCACTCCCTTCTGGCTTGCAGAGTTTCTGCTGAGAAATCAGCTGTTACCCTGATGGGAGTTCCCTTGTATGTTATTTGTCGTTTTTCCCTTGTTGCTTTTAGTAACTTTTCTCTGTCTTTAATTTTTGTCAGTTTGACCACTATATGTCTTGGTGTGTTTCTCCTTGGGTTTATCCTGCCTGGGACTCTCTGAACTTCCTGGACTTGGGTAGCTATTTCCTCTCCCATGTTAGACAAGTTTTCAACTAGAATCTCTTCCAATATTTTCTCAGGCTCTTTCTCTCTCTCATCTCCTTCTGGGATCCCTATAATGTGAATGTTGGTGCTTTTAACATTGTCCCAGAGGTCTCTTAGGCTGTCTTCAGTTCTTTTCATTCTTTTTTCCTTATTCTTTTCTGCATCAGTGATTATCACCATTCTGTCTTCCAGGTCACTTATTCGCCCTTCTGCCTCAGTTAATCTGCTATTGGTTCCTTCTAGTGTATTTTTGATTTCAGTTATTGTGTTGCATGTCTCTGTTTGTTTGCTCTTTAATTCTTCTCAGTCTTTGGTAAACTTTTCAATCTTTGCATCCAGTCTTTTTTCAAAGTCCTTGATCATCTTCACCATCATTATTCTGAATTCTTTTTCTGGAAGGGTGCCTATCTCCTCTTCATTTGGTTGTTTTTCTGGGGTTTTATCCTGTCCCTTCATCTGGTACAAAGTCCTCTGCTTTTTCATTTTCTCTATCTTCCTGTGGCTGTGGTTTTCAGTTCCACAAGATGAAATACTGCTGATACTGCTTGATACTGCTGTCTGCCCTCTTGTGGAGGAAGCTATCTAGGAGGCTCCTGTGTGCTTCCTGATGGGAGGGACTGATGGTGGGTAGGGCTGGGTGGGTGGAGCTCAGTGACACTTTAATCTGCTTGTCTGCCAATGGGTGGGGCTCTGTTCCCACTTTGTTGGTTGCTTGGCCTGAGGCTACCTAGCACTGGAGATTACAGGCTCTTTGGTGGGGCTAATGATGGACTCTGGGAGGGCTCACGCCAATAAGCACTTCCCAGAACCCCTGCCGCCAGTGCCTCTGTCTCCTTGGTGAGCCACAGCTGCCCCCCACCTCTATGGGCAACCCTCCAACACCAGCAGGTAGGTCTGGTTCAGTCTCCTATGGGGTCACTGCTCTTTCCCCCTGGGTCCTGGTGAGCACACTTTTTTGTGTGCCCTCCAAGAGTGGAGTCTCTGTTTCTCCCAGTCCTGTGGAGGTCCTGCAATCAAATCCCACTGGCTTTCAAAGTCTGATTCTCTGGGGATTCCTCCTCCCGTTGCTGGACTCTCAGGTTGGGAAGCCTGACGTGGGGCTCAGAACCCTCACTTTAGTGGCTGGACTTCTGCAGTATAACTGTTCTCCAGTTTGTGAGTCACCCACCCAGCATTTATGGGATTTGATTTTAACGCGATTGCGCTCCTCCTACCGTCTCATTGAGGCTTCTCCTTTGTCTCTGGATGTGGGGTGTCTTTTTTGGTGAGTTCCAGTGTCTTTCTGTTGATGGTTGTTCAGCAGTTAGTTGTAATTCCGGTGCTCTTGCAAGAGGGAGTGAGGGCACGTCCTCCTACTCCGCCATCTTGATCCTATATCAAGGTGGTGTGGTTTTGCACACTCTAGTCGTATCTTTATTTGGAGGAATAAATAACACCTCAAATCTATGCTCCCCACCCCCACTTTCTTCCTAGGGAAACTGAGTGGCTAAGGCAATTTAAACCCTAGAAGGCAGGTACTTTTTGTATAAACAGAAGGTTGTGTGCAGCCAAATTGTAGAGATCTGTGATGCAGAAAGGAAAACACAATCCCTAAAGCATCTAGATAGACAAGGATGAGAATGCAAATGTTGTAACAAGTCTGAACATTGCTCATGCTTGTCTGCATCTCTGGGAAATGGCCATGGGACACGTTTATGGGAGATCAAGCAAAGCTTATAAATGCACTTGACCTCTGTAGGAAGTTTTCCCTGACCTCCCCGAGGGGCATGGGGCTCCTGTACTTGTGATAGAGCCTGGCTAAGTGCTCAATCATTTTAATTCTTCTTCCTGTGCACACTTACCAGCCTCCAAACAACTTAAGCCCACATGATTGGGTTCTGGTCAATGAAGAAAGGTAGTAAGAATATAAGCCCTTTCCAAGCCTGGCCAAAAAGCCTCAACACAATCTTCCACATTTTCTTCCCTGTACATGGTGCCTGGGACCCTACATGTGGCAGCCTCACAGGAGGAGAAGAGCTTGGATTCCTGAGTCACTGCTTGCAAAGTTGCCAGGAAGATCCTCTGAATTTTCTCCAGGCTGTGATGTGAGCTGGAAATAAAACTTTAGTGTGTTCAACACTGAGAATATGGGGTCAGAAGCTAGCATGCATTACCCCAGATAACATAAAATCCCATAGGGCACTACACTGAAATCAATCTCGAAATTATTGAGGACATGTGGCAGTTTTGACACCACTCTATCAGCTCATCCTAGAGAATGCAGGGGAAAATACCGATGATGTGATGGTTAATTTTATGTGCCAAACAGACAGGCCACGGGGTGCCCAGGTTAAACATCATTTCTGGGTGTGTCTGTGAGGGTGTTTTCAGTTGAGATTAGCATTTGAATCGGTGGACTCAGTAGATTGCCCTCCCCAGTGTGGGTCTGTATCATCCAATATGTTAGAACATAGATGGAGGAATGCCCACCCTTCCTTTTCCCTGCCTCACTATTTGAGCTGAGACACTTCATCTCCTTTTTTCCTGCCCTCGGCCAATGATTTACACCATTGGCTTGACTGGTTCTCAGGCCTTTGGACTTGGGCCACTGGACTTCCTGGGTATCAGGTTTGCAGATTGTGGAAACTTTTCAGCCTCCACAATTTCGTGAGCCATTTCCTCATAAAAGTCTCTCTATACACCTATATCTTTATATCTCCACATGGTGATAGAGATATTATTAGTTCTTTATTTCTCTGGAGAATCCCAGTTGCTTTTCCATTTTCCTGAACAAGTAGGGGAGAAAATGTCAAGCCAAGTCTCTTTCCAATCACAAATACATCTCAATTGCTACTGCTGATTCTAGAGAGGTGTTTAAGTAAGAAATAAACACAAAATAACCACACATAACTCAGATTCTTTGCATTTCAAGGCCCTTGTTTTAAAATGTCCCTGGTAACACTAAAAGGCAGGCTCCTGCTCTTTGAAGCCAGCTGCACTTAAGGGCTTTAATTTATTAAAATAAATTTTTGAGTCTGATTTTCAATTAACAGGGGCTTTGCCAATGGTAGTTTATTGAATGACATAGTATGAGAGCATACATTCTTGAAACTGTGGCCTTCAATATTTTCATATCCCTCACCAATTTAAGATTTGATGAAATTTATGAGCTTTCCCCCCCTTAAAACACACAAATAATCACTAACATCTGCATCACGTTTTAGGAAAACTTTTGGACCCCTTGGAGCTGCAGTGGCGTCTCCTCAAGGGTCCACGGATCCTGGATTAAAAGCCCGTGTCAAGGATATGTAGCTGGTCACTTGGATCAGTAGCAATGGTGTTAGAGAGGGTGTAGAACTGGGAATGTTAAAAACAGCTTGTATCACCAGTCTCAGAAGAGATACTGTCTGCTGAGTTCTGGCTGGATGCTACACATTGTGCTAACGTTTTAATACAGTCTTCATAAAAGCTCTTGGCATTGTAATCGCCATTCTACAAAGAAATGGGCACAGAGAAATTAAGAGATTTGCCCTAGATTGTATGATGAATAAGAGGTGGAGCTTGAATTCCAACCAAAGTTCAGTCTTAATTATAATGGGATACAGGATCTCATGGAATCTAAGTTAAATATTGCTAACACATTGCTCTTGAGGGGGACGACCATTTAGAAGTCAATGCTTTTTATTCTCTAAGTACGCTCAATTAGATTTGAAGATTTTGTGTTCTAACCAAATGACAACCAGTGATTAATTAATTTAGAAACATCATGCATGTGGCAAAAATTGTTGAAAAGAGACAACTAGATTCCCAGTTTGTATACGGCAACTACTTTATTATTTTCAAATGCAAACTCTTTGCATTTAGTTTGCTATTTTACAATTTTACAAACTAGGTATAAAAGACCATAAATAAATGACATAAGTTATGTGTACCTAAAGTTCATGAAGGGAAGAAAAATACCTTGACAAATTAAAACAAAATAGAAAATCTCTATGTCTAACTCAAGAGATTGCTCAATTTTTGGAACATGTATGAGCCAAGCATTGTTCTGCTAATTTCTTCTTCAGTATGAACTAAATTATAATATGCCTTATACATTCTAATTTTAACCACAGTCCTTGCATATTCCAACATACTTGGAGTGATACAAAAAAATAAATGTACTCTTCAGTGTGTATCAATGCTCGATGTTGTTTGGAGAATGTTAAAGAAGTGAAAATATTGCTTCTAGAACTTTCCTTTACTTGTCAGAATTTAAGTGTCTTCAGACAAATATTGAGGCTATAAGTGTGTATGGATTAATACACATATCCTTCACAGATTGAATACACGAGGTCTTAAAAACACACACACCAGCAGTGTAGCGAGCATAACCTTTTTTAAAATAACTTTTTAAAAAACACTGAAACATTTCATTCTTAAGGTTGTTAAAAATAATTTGGGGCCAGCGGACACATGGTGAAGCTACTTAATTTGGTGCAGGGGAACAGCTTAATGCTGCCTAATGATTTAGCATCTGAGCATGACTTAGCATCTTAGCTCACCAGGGCAGCATTCATTCTTGGGGCTAGATATGGCCCCTGAAAGTTGGTCTCCTGCTCTGACCTCTGGGGAAAAAAAACCCACTCAGAGATTCAACCTCATTTCTTTATACATATTTTTTCAGACATCAATGCATAGGCACATCCCTTTAAAAATATATTAAAGTCCCCCAAGAGGGGTGAATTAACTTTGTCACTCTGGCATAGTTATGAGAATACAATGCCGTACACCCTGTCAGAATGTAATAAATATTTGATGATTTCCTCTACTTATTCAACAACATAGGGTTTGGAATCTTTTTTCCCCCATTTTTCCCTGATTTTGATGTTATAGCTTATATAAACGGCCACAGTTTCTGCAACCATAGCTTAGAATAAGCAAGGCAGCCACTCCGATTATGAAAAATGGCAGTATGTTGGCTGGAGTTTGGTATACATATCAGATCAAAACTGAATCTTCACACATAGGACCTCAGATTCCAGAAGGCTGATGTACTTTTGAGGGCCATACAAGTTAGCTGCATATTCATAACGGTAGAACTTTCCGTGTAAATTGGGAACCTGAAGTTGCTTGAGGCCATTTCATCCCAATTATGCTAACCTCAAGAGTCACTGGCATGTATTTTTCTGTGACATTGGGAGACAAAGTATTAATCCAGGACACGTCATCTCAAAGCCGACACACACGTCTACGTTCATCTCCGAAAGTATATGAGTTGCATATATTTGTTCGCATTCAACACTTCCATTTATGCAGGAAAACAAAGGCTACTTGTATTCCATTTGGGGTTACCAGACAAATTCCATCCCCTTCTCTCCCTCCACCAAGGAACTGGTGATTCAGATGAGGAGTTCAATCAGAATTCGTGATTTAGATGATGGGTTGTCACCTGAATGGATTTATATTCTAAAATCCATCACTAAGGTGAAAATGCCTCTGTCCAAAGCTGTAGGATGACTTACTAAGGTTAGCGTGGTTGCTACAAAATACACTTAAAGATACAGGACATTTAACACTTCCAGGTTGTCTTTCTAAGGGGATGGGGCAAGGTCTCCAGGCCCACTAATTCACGTGGCTCTTCGTCTCAGAACTGGCGGCAAATCAGACTCTTCCATGTGTAGCATTCCACATTCACAGGCAGTTCTAAGCATGAGGTTATATACTCACACACACATACACACGCATACACACATGCACACCTATGTACACACATCAAAAGAGATAGTCAGCTCATATTTAGTCTAGGAAAAAAATATATTTATATCACTGCAATGGCACACCCTGGCTAAAACGTTACTTCAGCAATGCATATCGTAGGCAGCTCATGGGAACTGGCTTTGTTTTGTGTGGTGGCACCTGACCTGGTGTCCGTGGTAAAACCTGTAGCCTTCGGTCACTTGCTGCCACACCAATGCAGCAGGGACGTACAGGAATGAGATATGGAAAGACATATAAATAAAACCAAAGGAGTCGGGGAACAAGGGCTCTGCAGAGCTGGGGCTGCCAGACAAGAAGTTCCTCAGTGCAACTGGAGAAATAGATGCTGAAGCTTGAATGTTTGCAGTTTCTTTCACTGGGAAAGGGGACTGGAAAGTCAGAAACATATTCTTGTCAGGGATGAGTGTTGTTTCATCAGCGTCTTTGCTCCAGAACTGGCAGAGTAGAAGCAGAAGAAACACGCTTAGGAGGAACTGAGAAGGGTGTGTTCCGTTTGCTTCTGCGGGCTTTGTAACCAACAGGAAGGGCTGTGAGGCCAAGATAGCAGAATCTACTCCCTGTAGAGAAAAGAATGAGACTTTAGACAAAACATCAGCCAATGTTGCCAGCCAGTTGTCAACCCATGTAAGTACAGAGGAGGTGGGACGGCTCAGTAAGGAGTTCAGGGGGAGATCATTTTCCTCCTCCAAAAAATCATAACTATAACAAAAAATGTTTATTAACAGCTTAAGCATTACAACTCCGAGTAAGATGCTATTTGTAACCCTGTTATGTGGATAAGGACATGGAAACATAGGCTAAACAACCTGCTCGTGCTCATACGTTCTGAAGTAACAGAGCTGGAATAAGAACCCACACATCTGAGCCTACAGCCTGGCTTTACCCACTATGGGAACAGCCTTTCTTTGAAATAAAAATTCGGGCCCATTATGGTTTACTTGTGCAAAAGGGGCTTTGAGCTGGTGAAAGGATGACAATTGTACCACTCTAAAAAGCCCCAAATACTAGCATCCAGTCTTTCCAAAGACAGAAATGGTGTATTTTAGGGACACATCTGGAAACATCCCAATCCACCAATATTCAACAATATGATTGAAAAATGCCAACTAAGAAATAGCACTGGCAGTATTTCATAAAGAGAAAGTAACTTCTAATGAATGGGAATATCTAATTAGTAAAGGATCCATGCAATTTGCATGTAACTGGTAGAGAGAGGGAACCCAGGGCCATGGGCATGGTGAGGGGTGGTCTTGGGGACTGGAGCCCACCAAGAGCTAATCAGCTGCAGCCGCCCCATCAGCCCAGACTCCAACATGGCTGGCATAATGCAGTGGAACCATTGTCCTCCATTCATCAAGTCATCAACTCAAACCAAAAGAAGCAATTCCTCCTTTCCTTTCGATAACTTTCCATCAAGACTGCTCCTTCGACTATATCTCCCACCACAGGGACCATGTTTAGCAGTTGGTGGCCTCAAGCGTAGAGCAAAAATTAAGATCAAAATGCATCTTATTACAGATAATTTTCCTTGTTTTTTCAAACCCATCTATTTGCTTGTTTTGTATATATCCATGTTTATTGTGTGAGGGAGATAAATAAAATTTAGTTTCTTGGAGGTAAATGAACATTATTTAAACTTGTAGAAAATACTTCAGTCTATTTGAAGAAAGAGTAATAAAGTTTTCATGTAAAATATTCAGATAGATATTACTTCTTAAGAAATTTAAAGTTATAAACGTGGGTAAGAGCGTAACTACCAAGGTCTTCAAGAAGCCACTTGTCAACATCATTCATTTTTGACAATTACGAAAAAAAAAAGAAAGAAAAAGGATCAGATCTATTTTTCCAACTGTTTCTTCTCTGGAAATCAATAACTCTAATCAAACATAGGTTTTCAAACCTGAACATGCAGGGATTCTGTCAGACAGACATATATTTACATGAAGGACAAGTGAACACGAATTTGACCTTAAAGACTCTGATGGAGTATAACCAGCTCCATATGGATACGCACACATTTTGAAGGTGATTTTCTTGTGCTACTAGGAATTCCGTCATTAGAGGAGAAAGAGTCATCTCAAAAACATGCTTACCTCCTTTGTGTCTGTGGACACTGTTCTGCACTAAATGCCTAGATATAAATATATTTGTAATATTAAGTGGGCTATTTGGAGCCTGAGTGTGTACATGAAAAAGATTGGATTTGGAAGTGAGCGGTGTGAGAAAGTGGAGGCTTATATCTAGTTGATGTCAGAATAAGAGGGAGAAAAATAAACCTCTTCTTCTTTGAACTCAAGCAACCCCTTTATCGTGAGGAATTGCTTGAACAGAGACCAGACAAAGCATGTGGTCTTTGTGGGATCAGGAGTAAAAAAGGTGACTTTCATGGTGACTAAATAAACAAAAGCATTGTTCCTTTGAGTCAGTCATGAAGACATCAAGGTGTCTTTACCATCCAGTTCTTTTCATTGCAATGGGGTCTTCCTTGTACATTTCACTCTTCCCAATTATAAAATAACAATTTCATGAATTTCAAGGCTAAATAATACAAGAGTGATTTGCTAGGTCTACCACCATTTGGATAGAACACATTTATCCCCCAAACCCTCAGAAATCCATTGAAAGTGAATAAGCTTCATCTGGATGGCTCTCTACCATTGAACTTCATTCCACCCCACTCTGGCCTGTTGCAATAAAACACTTGGGTTCACAAGTGAAAGATGGGTAAATAACACCTGGGAAATCTTGGAGGAAGAGTACGCCTTTCTTCTGTGAAGTTCAGAGTGTTCTACATCAGAGTATTTCATATACACAACAACACCATGTGTTAGGAAAGGTGTTATTAGTAAAGTGTCATTATCTCTAATTTACAGGTGGAGGAACTGAGCTATAAAGAAGCACACAGTGAACCTCCCAGTGTCAACATCTCAGTTGGCTTTGGAATCCAAGCTGTCTGGATGCCAGAGTTTGGCTCCACACTCCGGGAAACAATACAAATTCCTATTGTCCTCACATCTCTCTTTCAATGTGTGTAACTTCCTGGAAGCTGTGGAGTTCTACTGGATATTATTTTAGACACGTAGAAAGCCTTCTTTTGGCCTTTCCATTGGCCTGGACTCTAACTCAGACAATGTATAAAAATTAAGACTTAGAGGGCAACCTTTGAATGAATTTCATATTCCACCTTTTTCTCAATTCCCACCTGAATATTTCATTTGCAGAGACACCTGCTAAGATGTAACAAATCCATTCCAAGACAGTATATAGCATTCCCATGTTAGGATATTTTAGAATTGACACACTCTCTTTTTAAAAATGTTCTGCTTTGACTATGTTCAATGTTTAGAAAAATACCTCAAGTCTTAAGCTGTTGATTATAAGAAAGCAAAACTTTTAATTATTCAATGTATGCAAGGTAACATTCTCTTTTTCCTCATAAGATAACACTATAATGTTACCTTATTTGAATTGGACTGTGGGAATTGAAACCAAAATATCCCACAGCTTCACAGAAGGAAAAATATATATAATTTTTTTTAAAAGCAGGTGAACCCCCCCCCATTTATCAACTTTGAACATGAATATCCAGAACTCCTTGACGTCAGCAAAAATGGTGATAAGACAAAAATTCTTGGAGTAGTTTAAAAAACAAATTTCACATTCCTTCTGAACAGAAAAGCTTTTACAACTAATGTTGCGAAAAGGTTTTTACTAAACTGTCATGATATTTGACAGCATCAAATTTAACATACCTTGCTCTATAAGAAATAGCTTTCAGGATAAAATCAAAGGGGGAAAAGGTCATTAAAATCAGCCAAGCTCTTGTTTAAAAGTGATAAAAATGGAAGAGTTAAAAAAGTTACAATTTGTCCAGTCAAAAAAGTTAGGCTATTTGCTTCTAGGAATGAACTGAGCCATTTAAATTCACGTGTTTTAAGAAGAAAATTCCGGGATTAAAGTGTAAGTACCTAAGGTTAATGGGCTTGATGGATGAAAAGCCTGTTTTTTTTTGTAGATCACTTTCTGATAATGAGTCAGTCAAGGTGACTTCGAAGTCTCACCATTGATAACTAGGTAAATCTTCCCTGGCTGACCAAGCTTGGCACAGGGGCTACGGGAGCAGGACAGGAACGCTCCTCGGCATGTATCTGCAGAAAATCATACTTCGAAAAGATAACGCACCCCAATGTTCATTGCAGCACTATTTACAATAGCCAAGACATGGAAGCAACCTAAATGTCCATCAACAGAGGAATGGATAAAGAAGATATGGTACATATATACAATGAAATACTACTTGGACATAAAAAAGAATGAAATAATGCCATTTTCAGTAACATGGATGGACCTAGAGATTATCATACTAAGTGAAGTAAGTCAGACACAGAAAGACAAATACTGTATGATATCACTTTTATGTGGAATCTAAAAAAATGATACAAATGAACTTATTTACAAAACAGAAACAGACTCATAGACTTCGAAAACAAACTTAAGGTTACCAAAGGGGAAAGGAGATGGGGGAGGGATAAATTAGGAGTTTGGGATTCACATACACACACTGCTATATGTAAAATAGATAATTAACCAGGACCTACTGTATAGGACAGGGAACTCAACTCAATATTCTGTAATAACCTACATGGGAAAAGAATCTGAAAAAGGATGGCTATATGTATATGTGTAACTGAATCACTTTGCTGTACACCTGAAATTAACACAACATTGTAAATCAACTATACCCCAATATAAAATAAAAATTAAATTAAAAAAGGGTCATGGTACATACCAAGCACTCCAAAAACAAAACACAATAAGAAAACAAAACTAATGGAAAGGACCCTCCAGTACTCAACTGAAGCAAATTCTCCAAAGAATGGGACACATGCATGACTCAACAAGGTTAGAGGTACCCAGTACCCAAGAGATGCTCAATAAGCATTTGTGGCAGGAATGAAGGTCACCAAAGGGTAAGAGGAGCGTCACAGTGTGAAAGAAAGCACAGCCAGCGTAGGTCTAGATGCCGTCCTGACCTCATGTAGTTCCTATTTCACTTCTTCCTGGAACAACAGCAGAGAAGCCATACTGCTTTGAGCCTCCTTTCCCAACGTCAAGAGGACTGAAATCTTAAAAAAAAAAAAAAAAACCCAAACTACCTGATAGCCATGAAAGATATTTACTGTTCAGTGTTTCAAGCAAGATAAAGTTTTAAAAAAAAGTTTTCATTGGAGAAAGACTCATTGCTGGTTCTTTTGCCTTACCTTGTAGATTTGGGTTTGCTTCTTTAAAGGAGGAAAGTATGAAAGTTCCCTACACAAGATTGTCACAATCCACTATCCATAAGGTAGATATGATAAGTTTGTAGAGTCCCCAAATAAGATATATAATGGCACAGCCTCGGGCCCAAAGAAACAGACCTCATTTGTCCAGGTAGGGGGTACGGTGCTTGAGTTTTATTATTATTATTATTACTATTATTATTTTAAAATCCACTTTCCTTTTCTCTCCAGCCCCGCATGTCATCATCATCCACCAGGTGGCCCGAGCACAAATTGGCAACACTGATGAGTCACGTGACGTTCACCTAAGTTTTATCCCTGGTTCGAACCAAGCCTTAAAAGTTACAACTGAGTCCTTCAAAAATGGTCCTGGGCACGGTCTTCATTCCAGTGAAAGAAGGATGGACTGTAATTTATGCCACAAACAAAATACTATGGTTGTAATCCCAAATGGAGAGAAGATCAAGGAGGTCTTGGAGAAGCTCAGTGTCTGGCAGCAAATACGGCATCGAAACTCGGAGGCGGTGTTCTATTTATATAGGTACATGTATTTTACAAATTGGTGACGGACGGACGTACTTCTGAGAAACAATTTGTTCCAGGTCTAATTCAAATGACGGTTGTCATTTCTGTAAGCCCCACAGTTTCAGCAATCTGTACACCAAGCAACGCTGCAGATGTTTTTTTGTTTGTTTTCTTTAATTTCAGAGGGCGAAGACGAAGTAAAAAAAGTGCAGTTCTTCAATTAAAGTGCATGGATGAGGTAAACTAATTTCAAGAGTTTTGAGTTTATTCAATACTGGCTCAGACGGGAACCATTCTGCCGTGTATCTGATGCATTTGGGTTCGCATGGCCTGGACACTGCTCAAGATCTTATTCTGGTGTGTGACAGCTGTGATGCCAATTCTGGCCAGGTCACTGTACGGAGGGGGAGAAAAAAGTGGAAGAGGAAAACGTGATGAGGGCTGAGAATCTCTTTTTCTGGGCTTCATGCAGACACACATTTGAATCAGCCACAATTAATACAGCACAACAAGGCAGGTGTATTAAAATGTTTAATTAAGCATTGAATGCAACAATGGAGGTGCTTTAGAGAGGCTGTGCAAAATTACACTCAATCAATCAAAATGAAAGGCATTCCAGTTTTCTTTAAAAAAAAAAATGAGTAGGATGATTATACAGCTCAAAGCAAAAAAAAAAAAAGGAAAATACTATTAAATCTAGATTTACCCTTTTGTGTTACATCGCTGAGTACTTACTCCTGGTTCATGTGCACTACAGCCTCTAGTGTGGTATAACCAGCAGCAGTGAAGTTATCCTTATACCGGTCCATTTTAATGGCCTGGAGCCAATCGCCCACTGATACCACAGCAGAGAATTCAGGGGAGCTTGGATCCAACAAGGCAGTGTTAGGTCTGGAAATGGAAAGAGAAAGTGCAGACAGACAAGAATTATTAGTGAGACAGCCTGACTCAGAAGTCAAATGGTCTAAGACAGACAAGGGGAACCAAAGCACCAAGAACAGGCTTTTTAGATGGAATCAACAACATCAAATGTCATCATGTGATTTTTCGCCCCTAATTTCATAAAGCTGCAAAAGTACGTCTCAATTACTCGTTCTTAACTTCATTTTCCGAAAACTTCATTTTCATTTGTTTTATGTGGACCTCTTAATGCATTAAGGATCAGAGCAGGTCTTTTAACATCCTAGCCTGGGGTAAAGATTGGAGGAGACTTTGTGGCTGAAACCGGCTCAGTCTTTGCAGGAAGGGTCTAGTCCCTGCTAGCACTGAATATCACAGACTTTAGTTCAGCAACTATGGAAACCCTAGCGAAGGATGAGTAAGGAAAACTGTGAGTTTGCAACCTGCCAGGCTTGACGGAAGCAGAGAAAACAGCGAGAGTTCAAGTCCGGCATGCTTCCAGCCAGGTTTGCAGGCAGGTTCAGTGCATTCAAACAAACTTGGGACAGCAGGGAGTTAATCCACTCTTTAATCAACCCAGCCTGACCAGCACGTGTGCCAAGACTGGCAGAAAGAATGGCCACTTTGATCACTGTCTGGATTGTGCAATGCGCTTCTCGTCTCTCCTTGCTGGGGCTCCTAAAAGAATCATTTCAACAAATTCCAAGCACTTCTTATTAACTTATTTATTAGTTGATGCATTTCTCAGGCCAGGTGTTTTACACTAGATCACTGTCAAGAGCGACCAGAGTTCACGGCAAGTATTCTGTCATCCCTCACAATCTTGATATACAATAAATAATCTCTTTATGGAAAGTATTTATGAAGAGAATTATAGCCATCTTCATCATCAAACTACTTAATAATCATAGGGTAGACATTAACAGGGTATTTTATACCATCTTTATTATAATTACCTGTATAGCAACCTTGCTACTTGTTAAGTCCTATTTTCTTGAACTCCCTTTCCCTGGAAATCACAGAATGTGGCTGATCTTCACATTCTGACCCGATTTTCACCCTGAGACTATGTTGCTCGAATACGAACATTTCAATCAGAATTACATAATCACTACTGAATTTTCAACCAACAAAATCCTTTTCTTGTAAAAACAAAATTAAGTCCATCTAATGGCTTAACTTTCTACATAGTAGAATTAATCCAATCCATTTTTTATCTTAGTTTTTACCTAAGTTATTTCGATTTGCGTTATTTTTTATATCAATGTTAACAAAGACTTGCTTTTATCAATCGGTTTTGCACTCAAATAACTGCTTGTCTTTGTGACCTTTCTTTGTTGTCCATTATTTCAATTAAATCTGATTTTCTGAGTAAAATTCTGCAGACTTTTATGGTAAGGATAATTAAGATTTCATTCTTTCCCCAATTTTGAGCCAATAACAAATACTACCACATAGAATTTTAGACATTAGTGTTGAATGTTTGCATTTACTTCTAACTTAAAGCCAAGAGCATTAAAAGGGCAACATGTAGGTTCTAGATACCTCACAAGGTCAAAATGACCTTAGAATGAAAATATCCTTACTCAGTATCAATTAAGTCTAAGGGTCATTCTCGAGCTTGTTCTGGAAGTCTCTGTGCTCTTTGTGAAACACTGTGACATCTGCCTAATTCTGTTTTGAATCACATACCATGCTATACTACATCCCATTATCAGCAAGCAGTAAGAAGCATCAAAGCTCTTTAAGCACCATCAAGGAGAAAAATTTAGAAGTGAGAAAAGTGTATCCAGTAACCGAATCTGTTCTGCACTTTGGTGCAAAGCCCGCATTATACAATGTTAGCAGTTAAAGTTTATGCCAGCAGGAGAAGCCCCAAGTACCAAAGAACTGGACTTAGGACCTTCAGACAAAATAGGTGGGATCTAGAGATGGAGCTCTAAAAGCTGGAGGAGGTTTACCTTGGAATAGAAGAAACTAGCTACACCTGGAAAAAAACGCCTTAGCGCCATCTATTTTCACCCTTTTGTAGAACAGAAAAACCAAAAATAGACAAGAAATAATGGAAGATTTTATTTTAGGTCACATAGCTACCGAGTGGCAGAAGGAAGATGTGAATTCAGCCCAGTGTTAGTTCAGGAGAGCATGGTCATTACCTCTTTGTGTGGCTGTTTTCAAAAGAAAAACCGGAGGAGAGCATCCTAGTTCTGGCCAAGACTGGAAGGGCCTGGATATCATGGGTAAAGTGTCTTCCTACTTTTAACTCAGGGTCTTGATGAAAGAGAAGACTTTGAGAAGCACGGATCTGTAGATGAGTAGATGCCCCACCTCATGAGGGCCTGGATCACCTAGTCTCATTATGCCTGTCTTCTTAAACCATTCAACTCCTAAAAATGGCCAATGGTACTAGTATCTAGGTATCCTGGATCTTATCCCAGTAAAGCCCAGTTTCTAGGTAGAAAAGTTCCTACTGAATTCACTATAAGACTTGCAGTATCTTTATCTTCTTTCTGGACTGAAATGTTTCTTTTTGCTCTTTCCAATGAGGTAACCACATATTTTACAGGTGATTCAATCATTTTAGTTTTTAAAACTCATCTCAAATATTCATCTGCGTGCTTTATGACTTGATCAGTTTTTATCTTGGTCCTGTTTCCTTCTCCTCTTGAAAGACTCAGAAAAGAGCAACTTTAAGAACCAAAATCCATGAATCGCTTGCTACAATTTACACTTAAGTCCACTTAAAGCTGTCTTTGAATCCTTTTTGGCTAACCCCATGTTCCTTCCCCTTTTAAAATATAGCATCTAGTAACCTGACCATCTTCCAAAATACATTTCATCCCTCGTCTTAAGTTTTCAGGTCTAGCCTCATAAAATAAGCACTTGAGCTATTCCTTTATTGTTGTTGTTGTTTTGTTTGTTTTTTTAAATTTGTTTTTCTGACTTCTGTTTGAGGCCTGACAGGTACTAAGGTCTTCAAAATGGTGATCAGAACTACTCCACTCCAGGAGGAAGAAGCCACCCGGGTTGCAGATGGCTGTAAAGTGGCTTCTGACTAAAAGGCAGGAATTAAAGTGGGTCACCACTTGTCTGCCATCTCTGATGTGTTCTTTCATACATCACTATCAAGTAAGCACGGCTGACCTGGAGCTCTCGGTCCCCGTCCTCTTCAAGCTGTTGGGGTTGCGGATGAGTTTATCCAACATGTTGACGATCTGCCCAAATTTAGGCCTGTCGCTTCTCTCCTTCTGCCAGCAGTCGAGCATCAGCTGGTGGAGGGCAATGGGGCAGTCCATTGGAGGGGGCAGCCGATAGCCTTCCTCGATGGCTTTAATCACCTATCAAACACAAGACAAAAACAAAAACAAAAAACCCAGAATGGTATGTTACGCTGCCAGGCAAGCTGTTGCTAGAGGTTCACCCTCCTGCTCGGCAGGTTCCCTGTCCATTAAGCTGCTAGCAAACTTGAGTATGGGAACAGCTCCAATTCTTTCACAGAAGCCAGAGCTGGACCTGAGTATTGCTGGCAACAGGGCAGGGAAGCCAGCGGTTGCTATGAGGGGTTCTCAAATGGCGGAAAATGCCCATCTGAAACTCCAAAGTGAAGATGCATCAGTGTTCCAAAGGGGTTAGAACCCAATCAGGTCAACCACATGGTGTTGGCCTGGCCCCCAGAGACAGAAGGGCAACGACCCTCTCCATTCTTCTATCAGCTAAACACTCTCAGCAGAAGAGACTCTAGCTTAGTGGTAAAGACATTCCTAAGGAGGTATTAATAGTTGCCTCCAAAACAGAAGTCCCTTTGTATCACTTTAAGCCTCTGTTCTCTTTCTCAGACTGCTGGTGGGTCAATACCAGAGCCCAACTTCCAGACCTTCCCATCCAGAAGATACTACCTCTCTCTGAAATAGCACATTCCTCAACCCCTCCAGATGCCCAGCCATTTTTAGTTTTGGAAGACCAAAATATACCAGTCTACCAATTCTGTACCTCTTTCTTGGTCTCTGTTGGCTGTGAAGTGACCCTGTTAAAGGTGCTCATAACTAGATTTAAAATTTTTAAAATAATAATTTAAAAAACCTTCTTTGGGGGCATTTATATTTTAAAGAGGACCCTTACGCATCTAAGGAAAGAAGTTATAATGGTAGGTAATAATTGCCTCCTGCCTAGAGTGTCCCTCCTGTCTAATAAGACATAAATCATTCCACGGGCTTTCTTCTAAATCTAATTTTTCTAATCTGTCTTCACAGGTATTACAGTATTTTCTTATTGGCTTTTCTCTAAACCCCACTTCTTCAGGGTGTGAGTCCCAGTAACATAATATGGTAAGAGTCATGCCAGATTGAAAAAGGGGAATTACTTCTTAATTTTTTGGCTACTCATAAGCTGTGTTTACGGGTATCCTATGAGATTCTGGAGGTGATTTTGTTCGGGGATTTTTAAAAGTTTTATTTGTTTTAAATCAGTCCTTTCTCCCCCGCTACTAAAATGATAGCCCCTAGTGAAACCACCCCTAGCTGCAGCCATCTCAACGACCATGACAAAATCCCCCTGTGGTCCGTCGGTCGGTCTACTACTGCTCAATGATTGGCCTTCAAGAGAAAATAATCAATTCAGCTGGGGCCAGTTTCTATGTACCAGCATAACTGTGGTTCTTTTAACCAGGATACTGTTTCAGTTTAACAATCATCTCGTGATATATTAAGCCCTCTGAACCCTTTCTTCCATGTATTTTTTGCCAACCTCCTACTATATTAGTATTAATTCACTTCTCCTTCTAAAGTAGACTTCTATATGCTATCTTACTGAACGTGATTCTATTTATTTCTGGCAATGACATTAGGTCAGTGTGATCCTCTGACTTTCTTTTATCTTTCCAGGTGCATGATGTTGACTCTACACTTGATGAAAACATTTTACATTGAATTGATGAGAATGCAAGCGACATTGGGCAGATGCCAGGTTAACACAATTTGTTATAAACCCTCAGACTGCTTAGTATTCTTTCCTTAGCTCCCTACCCACTGCCAGCTTGGAAGATGGCTTGTGGGTTAACAAAGCATATTTTCTCAGTTTACTGCTGAGTGTCTGGGGAGAGGGGTGGTGCAGGAAGAGGATTAAAACAAACAAAAAACTCGATAAATTTGACATATTTTTAACAGTTACTTTGACTCCATTCACCATATGCCAAATGAGTTCTATCCATGAAAGTAATTCTCCAGTTACATTTCCTATTGATTCCTGTTCTACACAGACTCCAACACAGAGACAAACACACGTGAATGATAGATCAATATTATTTGTGGGAGAGAATTGGCTTCAGAAGCTTTTTCATGGATAAAGGCAGAAAACTGAAAGTTTAAAGCAACAAAATTGCTTTAATATAATATAGAAACTGTCGAAAACACAGGTCTGAAAATATTTAGGGCATGAAAACTGACATCTTTAGATTCTGCTCTTAGGAGAATTTGGCCGCCACTCTCGACTGAAATGAAGAAAAGCTTAAATATCCAATAATTAAAGAAGTAAATACGGGCATTACTCCTTCTTATAGGTTGTTGGTCTTTGTTCCTCTGAAGGTCTCTAACTTAAAACCAAATGTTACTACAAGGAAAGTACTTGAAGGTGTCTGCATAATCACATCAAACAATAGATTACACCCTATTCACTCCCACAGTCTGTCTCCAGCCTGTAATTATCTATCAGTTATGCTAGCTGCTGTCTTTCTTCCTATTTGCTATGAACCTTCCTTTACAACTTATAGATACTACAATGTCAACACTACCATTCCTCTCTTAATCTGGTTACAGAATTCTTTTTGCCCCACCGGACACAGAGTGCATTAGCTTCTGTATTGCTCTAAGTATTCTTCTATGATAAGTTAACCAGCATCCTGTTTCTTCAGTGCACCTGGTTTTTCACTTAATTGTCAAGGTTTTGCAACATCCTGCTGTTTCAGGACAAGGCAGATGGTCAGCTAACATTCTGCATCAGGGAAAATTTTTTTAAAAAGTATATTTTCTAAAATATAGTTTTTATTGATAAACTGAATGCCACATATTTGTAAATATCCTCTATGCTAATATTTTACCTCATACCTAAAAAAATTAGGTACATTCAAATAAATGGCTATTTTATTTTGTTCTCATTTCCAACCCTTCTAGAAGTAACTAACACCTTCCCAGAATTAGCTAATAAGTGTTCTAGGAAGACCCCCGATCTAGGTTGTTTTTTTTTCTTTCTCACTGGAGATGTTTGTAATTAAATTCTATTACTCTGGAATCTTATTAGTGTCATTACTGAATGCTTTTCTGAAATTGCAGGCATTGTGGATACTCCCTTACGAAGTAGTCCAGATGGTACATTTAAAGGGATGTGCATAATTTACAAAGGGTCATTTAGTGAAGCTTTATTTTAGAGTCCTCAAGGGGCAAGCTCTAATTACAACTCTGCCAGTTTTAAAATATTCACTAGTTTTCTTCCAGTAAACCTTTCATGTCAATTTCACTTCATATGAAATTTGTGTTTTTCATATATCTTTGCATTTTCTTAAAATTCAAAGTTTAATTTTGTTTCAGTATGGGTTTGAAAGTTAACCAAGTAAAAATACTGTTCCATATCACTAATCAATCAAGCTATGCATCTATCTATCTATCTATCTATCTATCTATCTATCTATCTCTCATCTATCCATCTACCTATCCATGTATCTATCATCTATCTATCGATCTATCTCCCATACTATACCATTTGGGCTTTGTAATTTTGGTCCTTGAAATCAACGACCATAAGTTTTAGCTAGATAACTAGACTCATCTGTATTAAGAATCTTAAGTTTAATGTATCATTTCAAGCTCAACACTTACTCCATCATACACTAATGTGAAACTTCCTGAATCTCGAAAGACATATATTTCAGACAATAAGGACTCACATCTTGATTGGACATGTCCCAGTAGGGTCTCTCTCCATACGACATCACTTCCCACATAACGATCCCGTAGCTCCATACATCACTTGCTGATGTGAATTTACGATAGGCAATTGCTTCTGGCGCAGTCCACCGGATAGGAATCTTGCCACCCTGTGAACATCCGAGCTCTAGGTTATTCCCCAACTACACGGATGTGCCATTTTAGCCTCTGAAGGTTATTACTGTGTGCCAAGCAGGACAGCAGCATTCCTGAGACAGCTTTCCAAACAACAAGACACTTGCTTATTCTAACTAAAATCTTCCAGGTTGAGACAGTTCTCATATAAAACATGTCTCTTAGTCACAGGGAAGTAAACAACTAATCTGTTTAATTATTTTTGAAAAAGCTTACCTATCATCTGAGCTCTGCTTAAGGCAATACTGTAGAAGAAAGGGCATTTTAGGTTTCACAAAATGCACATGTTATCCGCGGTGTACATCAATGGGCATACAGCCGACAGGAATTTTGACTTCTCGTTGGATTCTCTTACCCAGCAGGCACAAAGGCAATACTTAATACTGCTTTGGAAATCATGAACTAAGGACGTTAAATATGAACGTTTCAATCCATCCCACTGTCATCCAACTACAGAGAATGAGACACATGACCAGCGTAGCTAGAAGATAATACACTAAACAGGCTCTTAGAGGAAGTCAGATAATACCAGATGCTAGAGCCATTACTGATTTTAATGGAGGGAGAGCAGGATTTTGATTATCATTTAATTTTCTAAAAAAACACCTGCAAAAATGGTAAAGCAATTGAATATCACCCAAGAAAAGTTGAAAGGTCTCAAATGTCTCCTGTTTGATTATGCTTATGTGCAAGGTACTTTTAATGGAGTTTCAAATTTCTTAGGGTTCCATCTGGGGAAATTAATTCAACTTTAATTCAGACCCTTAAGCTGTTCAAGAAGATATCATTTAGAAGTTTTCTATGCTTTATTTGGGCTACTAAAAAGGGCAATAAATTGTACTGTAAATTGCACTGATTTCACTATAGTTTACTCTGAAAATACACTGTATTACATTTATGTTTGTTCCATACAGCGAGACACATGCTACCTTCCGCCTCCCTTAAATATTTTTGCTATATAAATGTATCATTCTAGAAGCCTCCTTTTACTTTCCTTTTTCCTACTACTGGGGAAAAATAAAGTCTTTAGCATGGACAAAGATGTATTCTTTCCTGAATGAATGGACTTAGAATTCAGAAGAAGGTATGTGTAAGAATCAAAACTACAGTCAAAGAAACTGAACACTACCGGAAAACAGACACACACCCCCCCCCCCCCCCCGCCCGTAAACTATACCAAAAAAACCCAGTGCTTACTATTGTAAATGCAAAATGGTGAGCATGAAAGGAAGAAAATAGCTGGTCTGCTTCATGTTGATTTTAATAGTGTCAGCCCTAATGGCCAATAACTTTTATGATTCTGTGTTTATTCCATTAGTATCTTATATTCAGATTGTCCAGCTAAGATAGCATAACCATTAACTGTATACCGATAACTCTTAACTGTGCCTTAATCCCGGCTTATCTACCAGTGGTAAAATGCAGGCCATTAGATACCGAGAAACCCTGAGTAGTGTAAATGTTTTATAAATCCTGTATATACATTCTCAGTTTCGGTAGGCAGCTGACTAGAAACACTGCTCTGCCTTGTTTACAATAAGATTTTTTTTTAAGTAATAAAAATGAACCAAGTAGAAAATCTAAAACAGGAAGAAAGGAAGGAAAGAAGATAAAGTGTGAAAAAATACAATAATAAGTGACACTCTAATTTGTGACTTTGTAAACTGGTCACCCATCTAGAGGCTGTTTGAAAATCCCTCTTGGAAACATGGTTTAAAAATGGATGCATGGCTATGAAGAGGCTCTGAAGGATAAGAAAACTTGTGAAAATCACAAAGGGCTTAAACATCAAAGTGAGAGGAACAGTTTCATCAGAATCAAAGCCTAGAGGTCACAAATCCTTCTTACCCTGGTGGTATAAGCTGCTTCTGGATCATCCTCCAGCACGCGGGACATGCCAAAATCAGACACTTTACAGACCAAGTTGCTATTGACCAGAATATTCCGAGCAGCCAGATCTCGATGTACATAGCTCATATCAGATAAATACTTCATCCCGGACCCAATGCCACGAAGCATGCCCACCAGCTGAATGACTGTAAATCTGCCATCATTCTTCTGCAGAGGAAAGGAATGGGGCACAATATCATTAGCATTAGGCCAAATTAATTTTTACCAAGCATTTATTACTTGGATCTTTTCTGATATTTGTATCCGGTGTGCAGTGAAACTCAATATGATTTACAGGCCTTTTGGACCAAAGTCACTAATTCACAAGTAACGTATATCCTAGGAGCTGGGTTTGCTTCCTGTATAAATGGAAATTATCCAACTATAATGAATCTATGGCTCAAACAGCCCCACCATAGAAGAATAAATCAAATACTACCCTCCTTGTACATGGATTATTGAAGAGCCTTTTAAAATCACATCATTCTCTATTTCTCCTCTTCTCCCTTTGCCCCATTAAAAGAAAGCCCATGAATACAACCAAACAAAACACTCGGAGACTGTTAGAGTTTTCTAAGTACCAACATTCTGGGGTTTAACGTACAGTAGTCACGTACCCTGAGGAATGCATCCAAGGAGCCGTTCTCCATGTACTCTGTTATGATCATTACTGGTTTACCTAGAGTTTCCAGAAAGAAAAACACAAAACCCTTGATGAGCACTGCAGTTAATGAGATAAAAATGGGCTGTGCACAATTTTCCTGCCAAGACACCTGTCTTCTGTGATCTAATTTAATTAAAACAAGCCAAGCTTATGCCTCAGCTGTGGGGAGCTAGGAATGAAATATTAAAAGGACGAGTAGGTTTAAATTCCATCTGGAAGGTTAACCCTTTGGGTGGCTTGTTGACAAGGTCTTTAACTAAAGTGGCCTCTGGTTTCCAGGGAGCACATGGATGGATATTTGCTCTCTCAAGCAAATGGAGAGGAAGATAAATGGCCCGTTTACAGGAGAAAAAAATCTTTAGGATAATTAATTAATTTTGTCCCCAGAAAAGCCACTTGTGCAATGCTAAAAGAATCAATGAACAAAGAAACTTTTTTTTTTTTACATATTTAGAGAAACCCAAGTTTCTAGGAGCTATGTTGGATACTTCATTACCCAGACTCATCTTAAAGCTCAAGCATGCACCATCTTAGCTGTTCCCCCTGCCTCACTCAGGTCAGGGGCTATATCCTTTCTTTTCCCCTTTTCCTGTTTATAAATAAACTCAATCTATTTGGTTCCTTAAGCTGCCAACCTCAGCAGCAGCAACAACAAAATCACAGAAATGGGTCAAGAAGTGATTTCATCCTAAGAAGCATTTTAGATTCAGGACTAGAACATCTGTGCACCCCATCCCCCTTTTTAAGCAAAGAAGTGGGAAACACTTTCATTTCACTTTGGTTTTCTTTCTGAGGACCTTAGGAAATAAGTATAGTTCTTTAGTTTCTTAATCCCTGGCAGTGGACTCAAGGTCCTACATGCCTTCTTTCTAATGGGTATTTGTGGAAATGGGCTGGGGGTGGGGCGTAAATCTTCAGTAATTTACTAAGGCAAGGGGGAAAGCAAAGAGAACAGAAAAGGGTCCCGGCAGGAAAATAAACTGTTAGTTTGAAAAGTCAAAATTATTCATTGCTGTCCTTGTGGACTGTTTGGACTTAGACATCCAGTCAGGGAAAATGGGCTGGGATGTGTCACTGCCGGAAAGTCCCCAGAATTATTCTAAACGAATACATTTCCCACCCAGAGCCCCTATGAGATTAGACTCTGTCCTCGTGGGGAAAGGGGCGATATCGTCATTTCAGAGGCAAAATTTTGGAAGAGCAAAAGTTTTTAATCACAGTGAAGTCCCATTTGTCAATTCATTCTTTGACTGTACATTTGGTACAGTGCCTAAGAAATCTTTCCCAGGCAAAAATGTTGCAATAGAAAACAACACCATGAACATTTAATTTTCAAGTGCTGAATGAAAGCAGGTGGAAAAGCAGGAATTTTGATGTAGCCCAAAGGTTAGTAAAACCTCTTCTAATCTCCTTCCCCTCGTCTGGAGGGAGTGGTTCCCGGACACCTTTCCATCCTCCATCAGTATAAACAGGAAGCCCTTAGTCCTCAGACTCATCTACCCTCTACAACTGTGACCATACAGAACAAATGCATCTAAATGAGTTTTGATTAACCTGCCTTCATCAAATGATACTTTGTCAACTAGGAGAAGGGGTGAGTCCCCTGATGGTACGTTAACACCTACTTCTGTTTCACCAGATCCCTCTGGAAATGTGGGGAAGACAGCCGAAGATGGGGGGGGCGGGGGGCGGGTAGTGGCGAGAATTTATAGCCTCCCTGTCCATTTACAAAGTTACTCAAGGAAGTCTGGTCATGATTCACACTCTCCATGCCACCTTTTCACCCTCACACCTCCCTAGGCGGACTGTTGGCACCATCTTCACAATTTCTCTACGTCCCTTTTCCTGTTTATTAAAAGTATCCATGTGTCAGAATCTTTATGAGCTCTACAAGAGAAACGAAGATGAATGACTCCATCAGCACAGAGGGGCTTATACAGTGGGTCCAGGTTGGGCTCCTGGGTGGAGGCAGATTTTTCCCCAAAACAGGCCAGGATGCAGTAGGGAGGGGAAAGGTGGGGGAAGGGGGTGGCTCCTCTGGTGGAAATTTTAAATCATTTTAATTCAGTGACGACTGCATTATGCAAATGCATCCAGTCGTTTATAACAGTTACAGCTGTAATAGCGATGGGTTTTAGAGGCGCGGTGGGACTTTAACACAAAGATCCCCTGTTTCTTCTCTCTTCTGCAGAGGTGCTACAAACATCACTGTCTGCCCCAGGAAAAACACCCCCAAGCTGAACAGAGCCTCCTTTTGAGAAAATGGACCTGCAGAAGTATTTAAAGGGAATGTTATCTTTTAATTAAAGTAGTGAAGGGCTCTGGGCAGCCGCAAAGGCCACAGGCAATAGAAAAAATATCCTGTCGGTAAAACTAATCTTAAAAAGCAAATAGAGCTATTCTATGCTAATTATAGCCTTCATCTTATGTGGAAAATTATATACCCTTAGCACCAAGGTTCCTTTTTTGAAGGATTCCAAAGATGGGGAAAGATGTACTTCTTAAGACATAATAATGCCAGTTAACACTTGGTTTTTTTTAATTTGCTAAAAAAACATTGTGCCAAACATGCTAAATATTTCATTCAAAATAACCTCGTAAGGTAAGTTCTATTTTTATCTCTATTTTATAGATAAGGAAACTGAGAGCTTGAGCAACTGGTCAAGGTCTTGTAATTTACCAGCAGTAGGTGATGTGCAAATCTTTGGTCACTAGGCCAAAGGTGCTCAAACTGTGGTTCCGGGAACTACAGCCTGATTGACCTTGAGTTCTTTGGAAATGTGAACTCACAGGCCCCAACCCACTAAATCAAACCTCTGAGGATGAGGTCCAAGAAAGTGTCTTAATGAGTTTTCCAGAATTCTGATGTACGTTTAAATTTGAGGACCTCTAAAGTAGTGTATACCTGCTCTCACTTTTTAGTAAATTCCTCATTTTCCCTGCCTAGAGACTGTGTACCCTTATGTCTTACTGCCCTCTTTGCCCCAGACCTAATGCCCAACATTTACTCTTTAAACTTCACCCTCACTTCACCCACTGCAGCAGCCACTCTGCACCCGCTGCTGGAGGACGCTCTTTCCAGGCACTTGGAATTAAATTAGATGGCACTTGGCCATCCTGGAGACATAACCCCAGGCTTACAAGATCCTTGCCTTGTAGTAACTGTAGTAGGTACTAAGGCTTCTGGAACTGAGCCACCTTCAATAGTAACCATTTCAGCTGCCCTATCCACGTGGTGCTTTATAAGTTGGTCTTAGCCAGCCTTACAGATGTATTTAGGGTTTGCTTTGCAAAATGCATCTGTTGAGCTGTGTCGTATTTTAACTGAAGCGTGGTTCATGGGCTCAGTGAATGCTAATGGACTAAAAAAGGAAGGTTCAACCAGGTGTTACTGGAAATAGGTGCTGAACTGCAACTGCCATAAATCAGGCAGAGCAGACAAGCAAATCCCCCAATAAAATAGATTCCCAAGATGCACTCCCTGCATCTGGAACCGAAGCTCTGAGTATAAGGTGTGGCACGGTTTGGTTGTGTTTTATATGAAAAGTACTTAAAATTTATTTTGCTTACCATCTGCTTGCACCTACCCTGTGACAATCAGTTTGGTCTAGCAAAGATTTGAAAGACGGCGAGGCATACCAAAAATCTGCAATATTAATTTCGCTAAAATCTCACACAAGCTGCCTTGGAAACAGGGTATCAGCCTACACCGTACACCCATTTAGAACTGACTACAAGATTAATGACTTGTCCTGCACTGATTTTCTCCTATTAGCAATCAGTGGGTCTGCTCCATCTGTCATTTCCCTGGAAAGAAAATGTGTGTTTAATTTGCCAGTAACTTCTAACTTGGCTTCGTAAAGGGAATGACCCACGTACATTTGGTGACGACGCCTTCCAAGTGAATGATATTCGGGTGGTCAAACTGTCCCATGATGCTGGCCTCACTCAGGAAGTCCCTCCTCTGCTTGTCTGTATAACCAGCTTTCAGTGTCTTGATAGCCACGTAGATTTCTCTTTTGCCAGGCACTTTGAGACGCCCACTGCAGACTTCACCAAATTCACCTTTGGGAGAGAAAAAGACTGGACTCTTAACTAGAAACACATTTGAGGAGAAAGAATAACAGCTAATAGCTAACATTTGTTGAGTGTCTATTAAACACTAGGCACTGTGCTGGTGTTTTATGTAGATCAAGGAAATTTCAGGTACACAGATATTTACATATACAGGCACATACAACACATTCTTATGGGTTTGTATAATCCACATACGTATATTTAATATCTACAAAGAAAATAGGCTTATAGACACAGACACTTACCAACTCCTATGACTTTTTCAATCTTAATGCAGGATGCGTCGATTTCTTTGGCAAATTCCCGAACTGCTTGGTTGGGATCTTCGTACGTGAAGGGATCCACATAAGTTCTAACACCTGAGTAATAAACATGCAAAAGGTTGCAGGAACACTTGTCAGGAACCATTAATGAACTGAAGTTTTCTGGGTCTGAAAATATTCTACACAGAAAAAGTTTTCTTAGCGTGAGAGAAATACTTAGTGTAGACACAAGAAAATATATCAATTCTTGCTCTGGGTTTCACTAGTGGCTAAACAAGAATTGTTAGCTATTTAAGAGGCTGTAGCTCTACTGAGTTCCTGGAATGTCTTCACACTTCAAGAATGAAATTTTAAAAACAACCTATCCCGTGAAGGAAAAGAGAGTCTCTATAAGGAAATTTGGAATGTATTAGCTACATATTGCTGTCCCAATCAGTTTCCCACTGATAACAGAAGACAACAGAAACTTTCTCAAATGACCGTGTTACAAGGTATCACCTTTTTGCCCCATAACTGGACCAACAGCTCACAACAAGGCACAAACTAAGATTAACCCTAGCTTAAACGGACAAGACGGGTAATATCTGCTAGTTGATTTGAAAATACAAACTCTGTATTGGAGTTCCACTTTTATTCTGTTTTGGACAGAAGGTGCTGTAAGTAAAGACATCGAATTTCACCTGGAATCTTCTGCTGAAGAAAACAGTGTAGCCAGATTGTGAATGGCTTAAATACCAGGAAGGGTAATTCAGCCACACCCCAGTCACTTGTAAACTGAATTCAGAATGTGAGCTCTGAGACAGCCAGATATGTCTGGAACAAGATGCATTAGAAATTACTGGGAACTTTCCACTAGCATTCACACCTCGCCTCTCCCTGCTGGAGCTCCTGGGGCTTTGGGGTGCTGAGAGGTGTAGGATACTGGTTGGCCCACACCCCTTTGATTTTCCAAGACTGTCAGTTTTGTCCTCACCTCAAAAAAATACATGTTTGTTTTTAAAAATATATACCACATACAAATGAGAAAGTGTGGTTTTTAGAAAGGAAACAAGATGAACAATTGGAAAATTATCAGACATTCCATGACCCTTCATCACTTTATATGCTCTAGCCAAGAAAATCTTTCTCAGGATTATTCTTCCTGCCCTTCTGCCTCCCTGTGCCAATAGGGTAGTTATTAACCACTTGGTGTTATTTAAATGTAAATTAGTGAAAATTAAATAAAATTTAAAATTCGCTTCCTCATTCACACTAGCTACTTCTCAAGTATTCAACAGTGCTTGTGGCCAGTGACTAATGCATTGGATGGTGCAGATAAAGACCACTGCCATCACCTCAGAAAGTTCTAGTGGACAATACTCCTGGAGAGACACCAACCACTGTCCATTTCAGAGTCTCTATCTTGCTCAAGTCATTCAGAGCTGATGCTTCGAAATTAGTCTTTGACTCCACTTGGAGCATCAAAAACACCTAAAATTCACTAAAGAAATATTGATAGTCTTGAATTCCACAGCACATATTCTGTGGTGTTCAATTCCTTATTCTATTCATCTCCAAAATTTTATAATAATATGAGAAAAAATTGTTACCTGTTAAATCTTACCACCCAGCTACGAAAATGAGCCAGCTAGACCAATAATTTTTCAGAGTGGAGGATAAAATAAGGAAAAAGAAGCATCTAAGGAAATTCCCCAACATCCATCTTTAATTTCACTTTAAACAAATACCAATCACCTATTTCAGTTTGAAACCCTGAAGTACATTATTTGGATAATTTCATGAAAGGAATATCATATTAATAGCCACATAAATATTGTTTAGACATTTCTAAACTGAAAACGAGACATGCTCTAAAAATAAAATTATTTTTAATCTAATCCAATTTTCTGTACCTTGGTTCAAATGTTTCTCTTCATCTGCTTCTTGTTTTGCTTTACTGTATTTACTCCGTCTATTAAAATATTAAAAAAAAACAACCAATATTTTCAAAAGCTGTAAACCACAAGTTCTTTGCTACCATAATATGTCAGGCAGATATATCATGCACATTTCACAGATGAGAAAACTGAGGTTTATGGGAGGTGAAATAATACGGTGAATACCTTGTCGACTTGGTAGTAAATAATGGTTTCAAGCACAAGCAGAGTCCAGAGTCTCTGCTCTTAACCACAATATTAAACCAAGGTGATAAAGCAAATATTTTATAATATAATTATAATTTTAAATCCCCCAGGAGAAATTGATTGTATTGAAGATAGATTATGTTTACTGGCTAACTTCCCCACATATATATTCTGAACTAAAATAAGTTTCCCTAGGTGAATTCTGCATACATCAAAGGCAATAATGGTCAGTATGTGATAAGTAATAGTAAGCCCTGTTGCTTTCACCACAATAACCGCTACCACAAAAACACATTATTGTAGTATCTGATATTCTTAT
This sequence comes from Hippopotamus amphibius kiboko, assembly GCF_030028045.1. Lineage (NCBI taxonomy): Eukaryota > Metazoa > Chordata > Mammalia > Artiodactyla > Hippopotamidae > Hippopotamus > Hippopotamus amphibius. The sequence goes on along the minus strand of NC_080193.1, from coordinate 85,838,932 downwards.
AGCAATAGTCTTGTGGTTATTGGCTTCAACTGCTGAATACAAATTCCTAAATTACTAACAACAATTTAAAAGGTAAATATTTGCTTCATGCTGGATTACATTCCTTAAGAGTTTTCAGAAAACTTGCAAGAGTAAAAATAAGTTTCCATTTGTAGCCTAATTCTTTTTTCCAAAAAATGATGTATGGTCCTAGAGTTGGCATTCTGCTTTCAATGTCCCACAGGAGTGAGATCTGGCTTGGTTATAAAAAGTCTTGGGAAAGGGCTTCGTAGGTGGCGCACTGGTTGAGAATCCGCCTGCCAATGCAGGGGACGCGGGTTTGATCCCTGCTCCAGGAGGATCCCACATGCCACGGAGCAGCTAGGCCCGTGCGCCACAACTATTGAGTCTGCGCTTTAGAGCCCATGAGCCACAACTATTGAGCCCATGTGCTGCAACTACTGAAGCCCATGCGCCTAGAGCCCGTGCTCCGCAACAAGAGAAGCCACTGCAATGAGGAGCCTGTGCACCAAAACGAAGAGTAGCCCCGCTCACCACAACTAAAAAGAAAGCCCACACACAGCAAAAAAGACCCAACACAGCCAATAAAATAAAATTAATTAATTAATTAATTTAAAAAAAGTCTTGGGAAAAAGAAACCTTGAATATATATAAATCTTGAATCAGTAATCTTGTTACATGAAACATATACACATATATATGTATGTCTATGTGTATGTATATTAAATAAATTGGAAAATCGACTCAATTGATATTAGAGCTCTCTAAGGTTGGAAGATGAGACCGTATTAATGGATAAAATATGTACATTTATGTTTCTGTCAAAAATCTCAAGTTCACATTGAAGTTTATAATCATTTTGTAATTTACTTAGACCTTCAACGATGAGGTAAGTCAAAACTCTTACATATGAGAAAACAGGCTCTGTGATGACAAAAGATTCCCCAGTGGCCACATAAGGTGGCAGCAGTGTGGTCCTGTCTGAATCTGATAACCTGAACCCCTGTACTTTGAACAAGTGGAGAAGGGCGGGATGCTCATGGAAAAGAGTGGGGGCCACGCAGTGGCACCAGAGAGCAGCCCAGTCACAGTCACATGGCCCAGCTCCTCACCCACATTCCTCTCCTAATTGTTAGCAATGCAGGAACCAGCTCTGCAATCAGACCCTCAGAGCCTACAGATGTTCCTCCGTGTGTATAATTCCCTTGCAAATAATAATACCTTGCATTTTTACACTGCATTTAACTTTTCAAAGTGCTCTCATCACATATATTATCTCCTCCCCTAACTGTCTGCAAAGCAGGAACCAGCTCAGTAAACAGAGACCTCAGTTACTAGAGTTCACTTCGAAATGCATGTCATTCAGTTCCAAATAACAGCTTGCAGTTTCACTTTGCATTTAACTTTTAAAAGAGCCCTCATGTCTAATATTTCATTGCAACTTCTCAACAACCCTATGAAAGCAATCAGGCAGACAGACACATGTTCGGTCCCATTGTACAGATGAGGACATGGAGGCAGGGGGGCAAGTCATTCATCCATGACCCTCCTAGCAAATACAGGAGGAGTGTGTCTGCCCTGTCCAGCTCACTATGCCACATGCCTCTCACAGTGGAGATGAAGTTATATGATGATATCTGGTGAGAGATAATTATAAGTAATAGCACATTGTATATCAGTAAATCCACTTAAATCGGATTCTACTTGCTCTCAAAATCCATTGCTTCATCAAAGAAGCTGAACAGGTTTAAACATCCTGAAACCAAACATTTGTATGAAAGATGTAGTCCCCTCCAAATCTCCCCCTCCCTTCTTCTTTTAAAGGAAATTTAAGAGTGTTAGGTCAGGGACTATGAAAACAGCATTTTGTCAGGGAAACACGGGCTAGGTCCCGAGAGTGTGATAGGGCCCTGCCAGCCTGGGAGATTGTATCTTATCAGAGCTCCTAAAAGCATTATCTAAAATTACAAGTATATCTTTTAAACCACTTTAGATCTCCAATACTGATTTGAATTTCTTTCCTTTAAAGAGGAAAAAAAAATGCATCCAGAAGGGAAGCTTTTGTCCCAACTTTAAATTGTCAGTGAGTTTGTCAAAAATCCTGGTAGATACTAGAAGAAAGCAGCCTAAGAAGCCTAAGAGTGCTGTTTTCCATCAACACATTCATTAAATCTGAGCAAAGCCAGAGGAAACACAAAATGGCCAGAATCATTAATTACATGGCTGACCCGCTCATCCCTTCCTCAGACTTCTAAACATAGGAGGAAGTAAATTAGAGGAGAAGGTGTATTTTTAAAGAAACTTTACTAGGAGCGTTACTTGGAGGAGAAGACCGGGTACGGGCAATGCTGACAAGGAAACACAGGATTACTGTTCAAAGGCTAATTGTAGCCTATTAGCTACTTAATAATACCTTGAAAACTAAAAAACCTGAGTCCTGCTCTACCTTTGTCACCTGATGACCCTTTCTCCTTTGGCTCAGGGTGGGACAACGTGTCCCTTATTGTCCAGAGAAAGAAAGCCCATTGAAGCTTATCATTGGGTCAGCCAGTCCGGAGAAAACCACACCACCTAAAAAAGTGCTAAAGTGACATCCGAGGCAGATCGCCTGAATGACAGAAGGAAACCTTTGTGGAAGATTTTCTAATTATTGAGATGTGGGCAAGCTGATTAAAAAAAAAGGGGGGGGGGGGGAAGGAGGGGAGTGGTTTGTGAGTGAATACTCCAGAAGGAAACATGGAACCTTTCAACTAAGGAGTTAAAGGACTTCCTCTGCAGGTGAAACTTTGAAAGCCTGTGACTAAGCCTGTCTCCTTAGGCGGAATCAGGGTATTAAGAGACATTGTCCAGGAACAGCATGAGACCCCGGCCCTGCCCTCGCCACCAATGTGGTATGCCTGGCACCCTGACTACCTAATAAAACTAACAAAACAGTGGAGGGAAACACAGCAGGGGCCCAGATACACCCCACTTTTATTAAAATACTGACTTCCCTGATCAAGTTGATGGATTTGATTGATGGGGTTCACTACTCCAAAACTAATTAGCACAAGGTAAGTAATTTATTCAGCTAAAGTTCAGATTAAAGAAGATAAAGCAATGTAATAACTAGCATGGCTCCAGGAGGACCCTTTCCAGTGTTTAATGGCATCACCTATGAAGATTCATCGAAGCCATCCTTCTTTTTCTCCTTCCTTAAGCTGTCATTGTTCCTGCACCGAATGATGGCTAAATACTCTTCATGAGCAACATTTTGAAATGGGTGGAACTGAACCGTGCGATTGCACACAAGTTGTTCAGAAATGTTCCCGCAGTACCATCTGCCCCTTAATTGTAGGAATTTACATGACTTCATCAGAGCCAATTTAGGGTAACATTTAAGTGTATTCATTCTTATGTGATCATAATATTCCAATTAGGACACCAGGGAAGATAGACAGAGAGTGAATGGTAACCCTTTTTGCATTACGGAAACAATTTCAGCTCCAAAATGGGAAATCGTAACCTTCAGGAGAAGACAAAACCAACTTGCAAAGTCTGACTTAAGAGCGTGTGTTAGATTGCACATCAGATCACAGATCACAAATGGTAGCAACATCACGGAGGAGACTCCTGAAGCTCTGGTTTGCTACAACTGTCAACGTTAACTTCTGATGTAGGTCAATGTTTTCAGTAAAACAATCTACGCAGGCCAATATCGGAAGTCAGGAGAGATGGACTTCTGTCCTGATCAGGCAGCTAACTAGCTGTGTGACCTTGTGTAGTTAATTGTTTAACCACTTCTCCAGGCCTCAAGTTACTAAAATACAAGATGCCAATAGTTTCCTCACCTGAGCCATATGTGTACCTCTTCCACAAATTTTGCGTAGCCATTTCATTTTTTTCTTAAAAATCAATTCACTTATTTTTGTTAAATTCAGGTAAAAGGGGTACTTTATGACCCTATCATAAATGGAAACCCAGCCAGCAGTCATCAGAAGGTCAGTGTAAAAGCCCCCTGGTTATTAGGCAATACTTGTCTCTGATCATACTGTCCTTTAGAAAAGAGGCACTCATCTTGCATTCTAGTCCTTTCTTAAAAGTGTTTCTCATACATACTGAACAATAAAATACTATTTGGGGAAAACATAAGAGCCTAAAGCAACCTGAATTAATACTATTTAGGATGCTTCTGGAGGTAAACTGATGAAATCATTAATATAAAAGGGGAAGTAGTTGTCAGAGGAATTTAACACAGTTCATTACTAGGATCATTAGTCTTGAGGTTATGACCTTATCATTGAATTTTATGACGTCATTGTTAACAGTCAAAAATCACTTTTAAAAGCAATAAAGTGGATGGACCTAGAGACTGTCATACTGAGTGAAGTGAGTCAAAAAGAGAAAGACAAATATCGTATATTAACACATATATGTGGAATATAGAAAAATGGTACAGATCAACTGGTTTGCAAGGCAGAAAGAGAGACACAGATGTAGAGAACAAACATATGGACACCAAGTGCAGAAAGCGCGGATGGTTTGGGGGGGGATGAATTGGGAGATTGGGATACCAAGTTGTACACTCTAAATATATGCAGTTTATTGTATGTTAACTGTATCTCAATAAAAGTTCTTAAAAAATAAAAATAAAAGCAATAAAGTGGTTATAATGTGGCGATTACAAATGTATAACTACAGGAGTATAAGGAAATGGGGCCACATTGCTAACAGAATGTGCATATGCAGTTTAGGATAAGATTTCTAGGGACAACATCACATAAATACAAGAAATACTGCACCTTAAACAACCCAGATGGCAGGTACAATTACATGCTCTGAAAAGCTGACAGAATCCTCAAATTATAACTTATGTGATAAGTGACACAGGAAGACACTGATCAAAGATGCCTATAAAAAATGTAAGTTAATTTCCTCAACATAATGTGGATGGTAAAAACATACACTATATCTAAGTCAATGTATTCCATATATCATTTTAAATATATAAATAAAATTTATAAAATTAGAAGTATGATGCTTTCACTGAGATCCCAAAATGTTTACACTCCCAAGTTGGTCAAAAGAAAAAGTGGATCTTCTCATTGGAAAAATTAGAGATTACTCTGGTTTGCCTAAAGCTCAGGCGTCTCTGTATAAAGCAAATATTTCATTAAATATAATGAAATAAAGGAAACAACTGCTATAAAAAATAAAATAAAATAAAAACTAGCAAGATACTAGCTGTGGGCCTGGGGTTGGTTCCTCTTTCTTAAATGAAAATTTAGTGCCAAACAGATTTTACTTTGAGGTAAGTGGAAGGACTGAAACTTTTCTCACTGTGTGCATCTCTGCCCATCTACCTCTTAAAAAAATCTCCCATGTCATCAGCAGTGTGGGGAATCACCCAATAAAGGGTCCATCCCTCGCATCCAATTTGCTGTCAACTATCCGTGGCTCTAAGAGGAAAGAAGCAGCCCCGTCATTTTCCAGGCTAGGATGTTTCATCTGCTGCTTTCCCAGATGGCTGGCTGCAGCGTGGCGAGATGATTTTAGGGGTACCATTTACCATCTTTCATTTCTACTCTCACTAAAAGCAAGGACCAGAGTTTTGTCTGCACTACCTGTCTCCTCTCTCCTCACCTGTTCTTGTCCCATTTAAACATCTGCAGTCCATGATGACAGAGCACACAGCCTGCACGCGGAGAAGAATCAGCTGAGTGTGCATGGGCTGTGGCAAAGCCTGTCAGCTACCTGGCTCCAGGCAGCCTTTCCATGACAGCTTTATGTCCAACACTAAAGAAGAATCAATAGGAGGCCAAGGGGTTGACATTTCATTTTCTAAAAAGTGATCCATTGAGGACCAATCACCAAGCAGTGTTTATCAGCCTTGGGAAGTGACATTTTTTTTTTTAATGGGGGAGAAGGGACAGGAATCATGGCTGGGGAACTTGACAGGCTCAATTCTCTAAGGTGGGCACTCATAATTGGAAATCCGATCAATCCTGCCTTAAATAATAAAGTGATCAATAAAAGCAGAAAGGAAATTAAGTCATCAAGCTTGCGATGCTATTTTCTATAGCTACAGCTTTTAATAAACTTGTCTTCCTGTACTACATTTTCATCTGTTTTTCCTTTCTCTTTTTGTTAAAGAACATTTGAAAAAAAAAAAACATAATGAGGTGATGTATTTCTAATTACTCTTGTCTGACTGCTGTATTTAGGGTAAGCTAAAATACAAAGCACAAAACAAAAAAAGTAACTCTAAAGAAAACCCAGACTACAACTAGAGAATTCATCCAACCAACATCTTGGTTGAGACTCAAGATGAGACCCACTTTCTGTAAACAAGTGTCCTCTCAAATGGTTCTGAGCATTCTGGGGTGCTGGACTGCAGTCAAATATTGTTTTGAGGTGGTGGTAACTAATAATTTTTAGAATTTTAATCATTGTTATTTTCCAATGACAAAAGTTGTTCATATACACTGTAAAAATTTCAAACGCAGAAATATGTGATAATGAAAGCAAAAGCTGATGTAATTTCTATACACTCCTCATCCCACTCTATCCTCCCTGCTATCAGATGGCTACAGATTAATGCACGCAGTTCCCATGTGTTTATGAGCCTGGCATGTGCCCATGCATAACATCTAATGGCAATAGATAAGAAAGAGGTCCATCTGATTGACTTCCAAAATCAAAAGCCAGGAAAGGAAAGAACTGGGAATTCAGATTCTGTTCAGGCCAAGTTGAAGTTTCCAAAGTCTGAGGTATACTATTATACAGGGTGCAGAGGGCATGTCTAGATGTGTGTTTGTATGTGTATATTACAGCAACAGGGATGAGTGTTTGTGGTGGATTTAACTTCTTCAAGACAAAATTCACTGCTCTCATCAAACAGACTTTGCACCAAAAAGAACAAACACAACGACAAATATAGGTGCCCACACACAATGAGTTGTTCTGTGCTGTGTGAGAGGGATCACGGTTGATCTCTATATACCAGGACATGGTGGAGAGTGAGCGTAGAGACAGGATATTAATAAATACACGTGACAACTGAAACCATCTAGGCAAACTAAGCTATATGGTCATCACCCTAATTATAATGTCTCAGGAAGTGAGAGAAAATCATGGTGGTTTGCCTCGACCAGTGGAAACAGCCAGCGGCAATGTTGTGACATCCATGAGCACATCAAGCGATGAGGCGGAAAAAAAAAACAGTGCAACAGACAGTGGTCTGAGAGCCAAGCATGGCTACTGGGGGTCCAGTAACAGATCTACCACTAAAGCAGTCTGAGACTCCGGACAAGGACTACACCTTTCTGAGTATCAGTTTCCTCTACTATGACATGAAAAGATTTATATTTAAAAGGATCATTTTGATATCCCCAGGTTCTGCTTTGTTCTTTCTGCTCACCTTTTCTTACTTTCCAGGACTCACAGCAGTGAGGGCTGCCACCAGGGTCCAGCCAGCAGCTCTGGCAGCGGTGCGGGGAGATCAAAGCAAAAAGGAGGGAGCTTACGATGCAAATACCATGTTTATGATGCTAATCAAAAGCCTCAGCTTTGTGTGGAGGAGACAAAAAACTCCCTCATAAAAACTGGGAAGGGGGTCGGGGGCAGTGAGTGGCTTAAGTGCTTACCTCCTGCTGATGACAAAAGCGGCAATGAGGATAACCACTAGCACCACGCTGCCCGAGACGGAGACCAGCAGGACGGTGGAGTTGGCCCCGTCTCCAATGATCCGGGAAGGCACTGGCAAAGACAGTTACACAAGCATCACCTTGGGCAAGGTCCTAAGAGCTAGAACTTCTGACTGTCACAAGTTTCAACTCTCTGAAGCCATTTGAAAGGCTCCGAGTCTATTCTGCTCTTTGTTAAGTATTCAAGCAACAGCATTTCCTAAGACAGCCTTAACGAGACAAAGACATTCTTTTTATAATTGTATGAAGAACCGGAAGACTCTTATTAAATCCTACGGTAAACATTTCCACTCACTGCTTTTTCTTCTTTTCCTTTCTACTCTCAGCCCAAACTCTTACTTAAGGATCTGATGAATTCCTTAGTGAGAAAGACACCTGGAAATTTCCAAAAGGACAAGAAGTTTTGAATAATCCCCTCCCCTGCCTTCCCCCCCCCCCCCGACCTATAAAAAAAACCTGCCTATTATTGGCCATCTTAAAAGCCACTTCCTCCTTCAGGCCTTCCAGGATAATCTTAAAGGATGTCAAACCCCTTCCGATCTAATTCTAGAGTGTTTTCTCTCTTTTTTTATTCTTATTTTATTTAATAATTTGTGAATAAAATTGCTTTCTGATGTAGAAAATTCTGCCCCACTAGCTCCTTATCCAGTAGGCTCAATTTTGGTTTGTTAATTATGAAGGGGAGATGTCTTATGTAAATTGCTTATTCATAGGTATGCCCTCTATTAACATTTTGATTCAATTATCCAGTTGGTCCAGCTCACAATGATGCAAGATTGATGTAGTTGTCTAGAGGAACTTTTAAAAAAAATTATCTGACTTCATTTGAACAGATTCCTAGAAATAAATAGGAGAGAGAGAAAAAAAGTGCCTTCTCTAATCTTCCCAGGGAGAAAACTCCCTAGCTTAATGCAAGATGGTTATGCAACTATCTATTAGTCAGTTTGGCAATCCCATTTTTCATGCTTTATAGAAGGCTCAACATAAGGGAAAAACAGACATTTCTCAATCATATGAAAAGACAGATCAGATATTATTATGAAAAATAGTCTTCTCTAAACAGCAAGAGGTGTTCTAAGTTATAGACACTGGCTATCTAATTCCAAGCAATAGCATTTGTAACAAATGTTTGCCTAACCAAAAATTTTGTACAGCTTCTTCGATTTTGCCATAATGGGATTTGCCCTAGATTGTACAGAGAATCTCAGAACTCGTTACCTGTGTTGGTTGTGACCTCCAGGGGCTCGCTGAAATCTCCATAGCCAGCTGCTGTCCTGGCTCGGACATGGAAAACATAGGAAGTCAGAGGGTTCAGGCCTTTGATATCCGTGTTCCTGGCAGCCGTCCTGACAATCCGATAGCTTCGTTCATTCTGATCCTACATTAGGAGAGGATAAAATTAAGGAAGGTGGCAAATAAATCCTCCACTTACTCCAAATACAATATTAAAGCAGCCAAGCCAGTCCACTCAGAGGTTGAAAGTAAATGGAGATTGATAAACTCTAAACACTATATTCAGTTCAATGTTAGAAGTACTATTGTTATTTAGACGTTGAAAGAAATGTGGAGTTCAGGTATATTCACTATTGACACTGACCATATCCAGATCTTCACCTATAATCTTTTTTGAAAAGAGCATTAGATGATGGCTGGTGGCTTTTCTCACTCCACACCCAGCAATTTCACAGAAATAACTACTGTAAGAAGGTCCCTTTTCTTTTTCTATTTTCCATCTAGAAAATGTCAAAAATGTTATAATCTGGTTTCAACGAAAAAAAAAAAATCCTGTCTTTTTTTCCGCTTTTAATAAGGAATCCAATAAGTGATTTTCTTTAAAAAGAAAGAGAAGACAATTGTTCATTTTCTAGACACCCTTGAATGCAAATAGCTCTCTTCAGAATTCTGTCCTTTAAGAGACAAATTATTTGTAAAAATAATGTCTTTCTATAACTTTAAGAGGCTGAAGAATGTAATTTTCTTTCCCTGACTTTCTATTAAAAGTCATCAAAATCCACACCTTGCTTCTGAATAGCAGTGATCTACTTAAACAGATCATTATTTCAACTTTTATGAGTCTCCCTGATAGAAGGTTTATAGATTAGGACCTTCTTAGCTCTCTTGCTTTTCATGACTATAAAGGAAAAAAATATTGTTATGTTAGAACATAATGCATTTTTCCCCTTTTTTAAGATTGGCAACTTAATACATAAAATTCATAATTGTATTTGATTGGGTAGCAAAATGCACTTGGTTTTGACATTTATTAGTATCCCAGGATTTATAACTGGCCAAAAACTACGGAGAAAAAGAAAAGAAGGAGGGAAGGAAGGAAGGAGGGGAGGAAGGAAGGTAGGAAGGAGGGGTGAGGGGAAGAACCTTGCTTATTCAAGTAATACCTTCTCATAATACTTGACTTCATACTCCAAGATCACCCCATTGGGCCGGTCTGGTTCCAGCCAAGCCAGAGCAACACTGTATCTTGTAACTTCTTTAGCTTGGACCAAAGCAATGGATGAGGGTGCTATTGGGGAAAAAAAAAAGATATCTTACTTTAGGGAAAATAACTGGTGGCATCAGTCAATAATATAATCCTATTTTAGAAAACTGTGCAGCATTGTCTCGTGTCCCTCCAGATCCCCGTTTTCCTCTTCCCCAGTACAAAGGCATACATACCATTTTGTGGTTCTTTCCAGCAGTTTTTTTGGATATGGTTTGTCTTAGAGAGACAGTGTCTGAAGTACAGTGTGGTTAAGTCCACGGGCCAACAGTACCACCTCTACGGCATCTGCAACCATTCCTCTGAAATGACGCAGGTATAGAGAATGCTATCTGCTTGTTTTGGAAAAATCTCCTCGTAAGCTCAGAGAAACTGTATCCCATCCTACTTCCACAGTATTGAGTGTCATCTTACTGGTCTTTAATTTTACACAAGCAAGAGACTTTGCAACTCTTCCAAGGGTACTGTAGGGAATGCCGGAAGGCAAACAATTGACACACTTCCCGACATAAATAAAAGCATTGCCTAATTACTGTAAGAGTTTCCAATTTGAACATAACCATGCAAATAATGAACACAAATAAAGCCACCATAGTCTCTCTGGACACACACAGCATTTTGCAACTATCTTACAAGAGCTGAAATATGGCTTTTGCCTGCTGAGTAGCAAACCTTCTTCTTTCCACGGAGAAAGACACAAAAGCCGTCCTCCGCCAGATGTATTATCAGGGGTGAGGAGGAGAAACTTTTAGCAACTCAGGCTGCCTAACCCTTTCTTCTCCACTGTGGTGGTCACATCTCCAGCCAGCTGTTACCAAGCTCTGCGGTGACCCATGACGGCACAAATGTGCCCTCTCCAGGAAGAAGAGGGAGCATTCACGTATCTGTAATCTTATCTAACAGAGCTGGTCTGTAGAACCAGAGATTACGGGTCTTCCTCAATTGAATGCATATTTTTATTCAGTCTCATATTGTGAATATATAGGAAAACAAACGCCCCAAAATGGGAGGAACAACAAAGTAGCACTGGGTCACCCTCCTGCTCTTCCCCGACACACACATGACTGCCGAATCCTAACTCAGAGGAAAAAAAGAGAGAAAGTAAAATAAATTATCTGAAAATGGAATGGGGCTAGCTGCAAACCCGCCTGACTGTATTTGACAGGTATGCTGGTGGCAAGGGACGCAAACAGACACACCAAAGTCACATGTCACACAAGGGAATCTTCCTGCCGAAGCCAATCGGACAGAGAGCACCTGCTGAGGTAGCCACCAGACAGCCTGGCATCTCTGTTAGGGGTGCCTCGAGATGGCAACACACACACACACACACACACACTCTCTCTCTCTCCCCTATTTCTCCTTCTCCTTCCCCACCTCCCCGCCCCCATCCCCAAAGCTATTCCAGATTGGATCTCAGGCGTAAACACAAGTGAAGTTTCAATACTGTGAGTACACATGTCCTCCATCAAAGGCAACCTCAAGGTTAGTGATGCCAAACTCAGTGAACAGAGCTGCATGCAGCAGACATATGGAAGCCACTGAACATCTGAAGAAAATGAAAACCGGAAATGTGCTCATTAGCTGTATTAGGGCTCCCCTGCCCCAACACACACACACACACACACGCACACACACACACCCTTATTTTCTCTCTTTTTTAACTGATTGACACAGAGCCATTGTCCAGCGCAATGCAAGGAGTGACTTTCTTAAATATAGAGGCAGCAAGGAGGCTAGGAAGGTTGCCTGGCTGTGAAAAGCCATTTCACTCCAGGTAATAAATATATTGGCCTAACAGAGCACTTTAGTATCTACTTCATAAAAAGGGGCTCTTTCAACTCTGATATTCAGAATTGGGAAATGAAATAGAAAGGCGAGGCCGTTAGAAAGAAAGCAGGAGGGAGGAAAAGTCATAAAGTTATAAAATGAACTTTCGTTCAGAAATGTTCTGGGTCCGATTCTGATAATCAACAGATTTCCCCGGGAAGAACTGCCTGGCTGCCCTTGGAGTGAGTGCACTGATTAACTAAGACCGTTTCTCTCTGGTTGGGTTATCCCTACACTACTGCATGTGGGAAATGAGCCTGATCTCCATTTCGGGCGTGGGAGCGGCAGTGTTCCTGCGCCCATTCAAAGGCAATACCAGCTCCACCGGAGTGCTCACAGAATCTCAGGCAGGCAGTTAACAATATCATCGTGTTAACTAACAGAATATTCCTAACGCAGCCCTACTTGGAAAATTCATAGGCACAAATGTGAAAATAAACCGAGAGTGTATGCTGACTCGGCTGTTATAAAAATGGAGGAAAATGAGATTAAAGAGGAAAGGAGAGTAAATCGTTGTAATTTATAAAAAGTATGAATTCTTTCTGAAGAGCTGTTTTTCAGAAGAGCATTTTTGTCAGGCCACAGTGACAAAAGCAACCCCTGACCAAGTGAGACTGAGAATCAGACCTAAAGCAGGGAAGCACCTTATAGTATACAGGGGAGTTATTCCTCCCCCTGGAGAAGAGCTTCTTAACTCCTCCGGCAAGAATAACACCAGTTTGGGAAAAACTGGGCTTTGCCACAGTGCCCACTTTGGAGAAGAGAGGCAACCTGGATGTCCTCTATGTCATAAGCCACACAAGGGTTCTTTCCTCGCCTTTCCCACCCTGCTTCCAATACCGCCTCCAACGCTACATCTGGAAGCCATCACCAAGGCTCATGTGCCTGCCTGCGGCTTGCTTCCCTAGAGGAGGCATTTGGCAATGGCGTTTCTCAATCGTTTCCCTCCCCCAGTGGTTCTCATGCACCAGTCTTCTCATGCCACCCATGCAATTGCTGCCACATCCTCTGTAACTTGGACTACGATTTAAGTAATATTTTTCTTAAAACGACATACTTTATTTTTCGAAAGAAAACATCCCACTGCTGTTACCACTTGCAATTAATGGCAGGTAACCATAAAAATAAAGATAATATATACATTAAAAAATATGTCACAATAGTGCAATTAATATAATGAAAAAAAAATACGTAAATGCTCTTGCCTCCCTATGCTTTGCCAAAAAAGGAGATTAGACAGTATTAGAACAGCATTAAGGATAATCCTGACACCAACTTGAGATTCTGACCTTAGAGAAATCAGATGTGAGAGAGAATTGAAAAAGGAACTAACTTTCACACAAGGCAATTCAGTATTACATAACATTCCATCTGTGTCTTCCTTAAAATCATTTCTGATGCCACCACTGGTATGTTTCCACACTTTGGTAAACATGGCCAAACCCTACTCAATTTAGAAGTGTTTGGGACCCTGAGTCCCAATATCTCAGGGCTCAGCCCTTTGCTAACAGAATTAGAAGAGGCGATAATAGACTAATAAAATGACAGACTGAACACTTGTCCCAAGTACATAGTTTAATAGGAGCTTTGACAAATCAATGCCTTACTTCAAAAGAAGGCTTCTAATCATACTGGGAGTTTTGGTCAACAGAAAAAGACCAAACAGAAAAAAGGTCCCGCTTGCCTCCCAGTGCGCCAATTTACATTCCCAAACCTTATCGAGACTTGGCTCTTCCTCCTTACCGACTCATCCACTGAGCCCAAACTTAACGAGCACCAGTGGAACAAGGCAAAGATGGAAATGGGCAAACAAAGCTAAATTAAATACAATCTTTGGTATCCAATTAAGTGCCATCTTATCCTTTAGCCTCCTAAATGAAAAAAAAAAAAAGATGGAGAATTTTTTAATAGTCTTACAGCAAAGACACTCTTTAGTGTCAATCCAGAGAATCCATTTCCCAGAACTCAAGAAACAGTTCCTGCTAACTTTCTTATCCAAGTTTTATCACAGCAATGGGGAGAAGAGGTGGGGGCCTCCTCATTATACCGTGTCTTCAGACACATAACACACCTGCAGAAGAGTAAGATGCTGGGACGAAGCTGAGGGTTGATGTAAGTATGCTCCTTAAAAGAAAAAGGCACATTAGCCTGAAAGGCATTCCTCCCTACCCACAGACTTCCTTCATAAAAGAGATGTTTGCTTTAAGGAAATTTTTGTGCCCCTGGACATAAGCAGGTTTCCTTTAATGGCTAGAATTTTGATATAACACACAACCAGAAGAGCCGGTCATGGTAGTTGACAGTATTGTGGTTAGAGAATGATGATGGATGGATGCAAAAATCACAAAGGCAAGAACTCCTAAAGGGTGGTTTCTAAAGAAAGATTTGTGATTGAATTCATTGAAGCCCTTAACTATCAAATTTTCAGAGCAGAATTTTCAATGTCCATTTTCCTGTCCTGAGATGCAGGTGTCTGAGACCACCTTTTCCTATTACTCTCAAGGGGATTTCAGTAGTTTTGAATCCAAAACATGGCCTCCATTTCCTCTTCTTTTTACTTACAAATCATGCTGACACATCTATTCAATCATCATTCACTCATTCTACAAATGTCCTTTAAGCCTTAGTTGAGGAACTTAAAGTAGAGCTAAATAGGCATTTATGTTTAAAAACTTAAAGGACACTTGACTAAATAGACAGTAACTGGGATAAAAAGCCAGAATGTGGAGGAGTGCATTGTAGATTACAGAAGGAACCATGGAGGATTTGGAGTAAGGTTGGGGAAGTGTGGTCAAGATTGATTTGTTGGGGCAAGAAAGAGACAGAAAGGGGAGAGGATGGCTGATCAGAGTTGCACTGCTGCACGTGTGACTGGAAAGTTCAGGAAATCACTAGCACCTCGGTTCTGCGGGGGCAGAGGGCTCATCTAAGGACATGTGAAATGAGGTGAAGATGAAAAAGCATCCTGATACACGTGAAGTATTCTTCATTTTACTTATTTGGTGGGAAAATCAATGATTAAATTCATTAAATTTTTAAATAAAGGATTTTGCATAAAAGCCCAGAGTTGAAATTTACCAGCTATCATCTTGGACAAGTTACTCAAGTTTCCTCGCCTCTGTTCTCCTATTTGTAAAACCCCTTCCTTCCAGATACAAGCATGTAAGCTGAATGTACACCCCATAGGTACAAGGCTTATCCCTATATGCCCACTATTCAAGATCTTGTCAGGCATACAGTTGGTGCTCAATAAATCTGTCGAATGAATAAAAGTGAACGAAATGTTGAAATGGACCTAAAAAAACTCTTTGTAGCCAGCAAAATGTTGTCTAAATATAAAGTATCAGAAGTAAGCCATCCCTAAAACAAC
Source organism: Hippopotamus amphibius kiboko (assembly GCF_030028045.1). Classification (NCBI taxonomy): domain Eukaryota; kingdom Metazoa; phylum Chordata; class Mammalia; order Artiodactyla; family Hippopotamidae; genus Hippopotamus; species Hippopotamus amphibius. The sequence goes on along the minus strand of NC_080193.1, from coordinate 85,823,550 downwards.
TTTATATCTGCACCTGTTTCAGATGACCTTTTGTGGGTTTGGTTTTGCTATTTAGGTTAACTAAGATATTGACAATCAGGAGTGAAGTAAGTGACAATGCTAATTTTAAACAGAGTCTCTGTTTCCTAAGGGGTTTTTGATGCTTCTGAACTTTTGTGGAACACACAGGCTGTAAAATGTCATTCAAAAGCAAGTTAACATTAAAACTTGTTTTCACTGCACCTGTTACAGACAGCATTTTGAGAAACTGCTCTTTTGCTGGATGAGGCTGTTGGCAAGCTGTTTGGTATTTCTCCTCTGTATCTGGAGGGCACATGCAAACAGTTTTCCAGACTTCTGAACTACAGAAGTGAATGGTGTTGAGATTCCCTTCAAGTTAGAATCCTAAATCCAGAAAGAGCTTGAAGCAGCCCCCTAGTTTGACAAGGCCAGAGTTATTGCTAAAGACTCACTAGTGTAAGTAAGCAAGGTCACCACCGGGGGCAGCCCTTAGTACCACATATATCCTTGAAATCCCACGGAAAGCACATCATTGTTGAAGTGCCAGGGTAACAGAGTAGAGCGCCCTCTGCAGTCAGGGTAGGCACAGCAAAATTAAGCACGTGAAACAGATTGTCTTTCCACGCACCCACTGGAAACAAGTAAAATGGTAGGAAAATATCATTTTTTAAAGATGGAGCACAAACTCAAGAGGATAAAAGGAAACTTTCAATGAAGCTTGAGGTTGAATGATCTGAGCTTCCCACTAGGAAGTCAAGATAAATTCTCTCCCCCTCAAATAATTCTCTATTCAAAATTTCACATACCCCTGAGAAACTGAGACTGCTTTCTGTGTAGAATCTGCATTGGCTATGTTCCTGTGATTACATTTGGTTTGAGAGCAGACCACAGCACATCCAGGAGGCACAGGTGGGTTTTATCACTGTGTGTGTTTTGGATAAACAGAAACAGTATAGATTCGGGGCTCCATCACGACTTGCTAACAGTGGTGCATCCCACAATGAAGAATTACAGAAGGTGCTTTGATGTCAAACAGAAGCGGCTCCTTTTAGGAAAATGGTAAATTTAACCTTCTTTGGTTCAAAGCTCAGCAGTGCTTCCCCCTCCCCACTGATGTGAATGCTGCAATTTTCTTTTATTCACTTCCTCAATGACTTGCCATCAAACACCTACAAGTCATTTTACTGCAGCAGTTTGGTCCTTGTGACACCCAAATAGGATGGAGAAGAGAAAAAGAGACATGGAGAAAAGAAAGGGAGGAAGGAGTCACTACAGTCCTTCACTCGTGGGCTATAAAGCTGTCTTCTTGGGTCCTGCATCACAAGCACTGAATTAAAAAGAGTTTGGGGGACCTTGCGCGGGGAACATAGCTGAAAAAGGCCCACTGCATTTCATTACTGGCTCAAATTAGTGGGGAGGAAGGAGTAAGGCAGGAAATAAATAGATGCAACAAAAGGTCCCCAGCCTGTGGATAAGGAAGAGTGAAAATGGACCTTTATGGCCTTAAGAAACCTAAAGCCAAGGATGCCAGTGGTTCTCAACGCTCATCGTTTGGAAGGAAGACAACGTCTTAATTTCAGCAGGGTTTTGTTTCCCTCCCCAGGATCTGAATTTAAAGAGGTGATGTTTATTTAAGGGGTCTTTCCCTGATAGGAAAAATAAACCCACAGTTTATATATATCTCTGCTTAATGCAAATAGTACATTTAGATTTAATTACTTGGAGCTTAAGGTGGTTTTTGTTCCCTTTTTTCCTCATTTCAATGCCACAGCTCTGATTTGTTCTTTATCAAAGGTTGGTGCATTTTAAAATGCTGTCAAGCATCAAAATTAAATGCTTCAGAGCACTAATGATATCCTTGTGATTAAGGGTTTTGCTATCACAGAGATGCTAAGAACTGGGGTGCTAATATTAATTGCTGTCTTCCACATCGCACTAAAGGGAGGAAAGGATTCCTCCTCTGAGCTTTGCACTACCTATGGTACCAAACACCACTGAGCAAGTTTTACTTTTTACTGTTATATAGCAGTAGTTTATAGCACTCAACAGTGCACAGAGTGCTTTCTTAGATGCAAGATCTTGTTTGCATTACAGTCAATCAGCTGAGTTACCCCTCTGCTAATCCTTGGGTAAAAATCATTAAAAGACTCAATCCCTATCCACCCTCCGTGGATACATCACTGATGTAAGAACTCAGCTCTGCACTCCAGTTTATAGCTCCTGTTCCATCAATAAGTACATCAGCACATTTTCCCATAGTCAAGAAGTGAAATTGTTTTTAAAACAAACAAACGGACTAAAGGTGTAGAAAAACCTGATTATTCCAAAACTAGTATGGAATTATTTTCCTATTCCACAAGAGACATGAAGCCAAATTCTCAACTAAAGCCTTCAGAAGACTGAGTCGAAGTTCATTTAAATATGGAAATATCAATATTAATTACACTTAAAATGTAATTTCCCATAAAATGCTTTCCAAGGTCAGTACATACAGAATCTATTTTAGACAAATACTATAAAATAAATCAGGGTACAGTAACTTTTACTAAAGGATACAACAGACCCATGCTTCCAGTGAGGGATGGAATCTGATCTGGGGACACTAACGGTGCTTTAACTAAGTGATCCAAGAGCAAGACATTACAAAGCATTTAACTCAGAACCTTTACTTATTTCTGCAGAAAAATGGGGGGCAGATTATCTCAAACAAATTCTTTATAGAGAACTATTACTCACATTTTAAACAATGGAATGTGATGCAGTTCTTAGCCTTCATATTAAGTGTTTGCATCAGAAGTTGAAGATCTTAGGATTGGCCTCTGTGGCTAACTGCCCAAAGATGGGAGTTCCCCTCCCATAAATAACTGTTTCTGGGATGGAGCTGCTTAGGACTACATTTCCTAGACCCCTTCACATGTAGGATGGTTCATGCGCCTGAGTGCTGGGCAATGGTGTGTGGGTTGAAGTGGTGACTCCCCTTCTAGATCTATTACACAGATAGTTCCCTGGGACTCTCCATCCTCTCTGACCCACAATATGCCAGCTCCATGCTGGTGCCCAGGTCCTCTTGGAAGCTCCCCATAGACCCTTCCCCTCTTCACCACCAGCTGGATGTGACTTGAGCAGGAAACAACTCTCTATTGTGTTAACCTGCTAACTGACACTGGGAGTGACAGCAGCCCAATCAGGTAAAATAAAGCCATTCAGGGAAAAAAGGGGCATTTTCATATATAGATGGTCTGAGACTTACAATAGTTCTGGTTCAATTTATGATTTTTCAACTTTATAATGGTGTGAAAACAACGCACATTCAGTTGAAACCATACTTTGAATTTTGAATTTTGGTCTCTTCCCGGGCTAGCAGATGTACTCAGAGAATCGTTCTGTTTTCCACTTTCATTATTCAATAAATTACATGAGATATTCAACACTTTATTATAAAATAGCCTTTGTGTTAGATGATCTTTCCCCAACGTAAGTATTCTGAGCAAATCTGAGTTGGGCGAGGTTAAGCTATGATGTGTGATAGGTTAGGTGTATTCATGTAGTTTCAACTTACAGTGGGCTTATTGGAGAGTAACCCCATTATAAGTCAAGGAAGAGCTGCAGTAACATCTTCA